>NC_050103.1:152539517-153925184 GCF_902167145.1 Zea mays | reverse complement strand
GCAGATTTATGAAATAATTTGGAAGAGCCTAGGTTCTTTTGACTCGAGCGACTCAGAGAGGCAACCACTGCCATGCTTTAATCGCTGCAAGCAAGAGGTCTTTTGGGCCATATTTTTATCTGAAATGTATTTTTGGACTAGAATTTTTGGCTGAAAAAACTATAAACAAGAGAACTTTTAGGCTGCGCCTCGGACCACGGTCCACGTGCCCCGGAGCCCAAATCCACCCCTGGTAATAGGCATATAGCCAAATGGTTTTTGAAATGTCTTTAGCTTGTACATAAAAGCTGGTGGCACAAAGAAGCTAGAGCTAAAGCTATTTTTTTTAAAAAAAATAAAGCCATACGTAAATGCCTTAATGTTTAGTCCCGGTACTAAAGAGATCTTTTCAGTACCAGTTCTTGACTTCAACCGATATTAAACATTCTTTTGTACCAAATCTGTGCTACGATCAATACTAAAATATCCGACAAATTTTTATTCTATATATATTTATAAATTGATATATTCATGTGTACTGTGTACAATATATATACATGCAGTGGTAGCATCAGATGCCATGAGGTGCCCACGATATGGTGAGTGTCTTAAATATGTCTGAATATTGCGTAAACTAACATGTCATGTATACTAAATGGATTTCTTTCCAATTTGGATATGTTTTGCTGTGGGGCCATCCATGTAACCACGTCCTAGAGTGGGCGCAACAAGACCGGATCACATACTCGTCCTTACCATTTTGCATATCAACGCTGAAAACTCAGAAATGACTCCGACCCAATATTCCTGATTATGTCGTCGGCTGAAGATAGTTAGTATATTTTGGTCACATGCTAGTCCCCATGCGGTACACCGGTGGCGTGTCTCCAGACCCAAGCATAAGAACCTTCAGCTTTGAGCGTAAAAACCCACAATTATGAACATAAATATCGAGCCAAATCCTCGTATCCATGGGTCCACCATAAATCTACGGATTTGATTAGAGATTTTAATAAGATGGATTAATTAGGAAATTTAATTTTTATGGCAGTAACAAACATCATAAATCAAGAGACTGCATGCGCAAGATTTTATGGAACCGTGGCAAATGATCTTATTTTTTAGAGCGCTTACCTTTTTTGTGAATTTTTGTTTCATTGCGTAAATATGTGTGTCAAAATATCTTTTTTGTGAATTTTTTGTTTCATGGCGTAAATATGTGTGTCATAAATATATTATACATATGGCATAAATGGAAGGAACCCAATATACACACTGGGTTAGGTAACGAGATAATACATAAAATCAATAAACGTTTGCGTAAAATGTGAATAGAAATATCATAAGCAAACAATAGACGAAAGGGAAGCGATATCATAAGAAGTTAAGTACCCCAAAACGGAGGACCTGCGCGATAAGTACCCAAAACGTGCGCGTTTTTACGCCCCAAATAGTGGATCCCATGCCCTATAAAGTCGATGGTTACGCTTCTCTTGTATCATTTTTATGCTAAAACAGACGTAACACAGTTGTTGCCTCGCTCGCGGACCGTACCTATGGTTGGGGCTTCCTGTAATGGAAGCCCTAAGCTTCCATTACCTTGTCCCTATATATATAACTAGGGGAAGCCCTGGCCTAATGCTGCCATTCGGTTCAGCAGCCTCAGCCGTCATGGTTTAGTTTTTTACGCCCCGACCACGATGCACGAGCGACGGTCGCCCACCTTCCATATATTGTTTGTTTATGTTATTACTATTCACATTTTACGCAAACGTTTATTGATTTTATGCATTATCTCATTACATAACCCAGTATGTATATTGAGTTCGTACCATTTACGCCATATTCATAAGATGTTTACGACACACTCGTTTACGCAACGAACATAAATTCACAAAAAAGTATCCGCTCCCGAAAATAAGGTCATTTACCATGATTTCATAAAATCTAACGCATGCAATTCCTTGATTTATGGTGTCAATTACTTCCATAAAAAAATTATATTCCCTAATCAGTCCACCTCATTAAATCACCTAATCAACTCCCCTAATCAAATCATTTTGATTTGTGTTGTCCACATGGACGTGGGTGCTATTGATTCGCACCGCATGCCGAATTTTTACGCAGTGTACCATAGTACATAAATACCTTCACCATGTAGCATAATTAGTATTAGTATTTATCATAAAATGGTTCTAAGGAGCCTAGATGCATAATTGTTGGAGAGATCATATATTTATGGAGGAAATAAAGCATTTAAAATAAGATTTTTTGTTTCCATGCATGTGAATCGATTTCTTTCAACGCACATTTTTGACATCCTAAATTTGTGCGCATACATCAGAAAACCGATTTTTACGAACATACCATATTGCATAAATACTTAAACCTTGTAATATAATTAGTATTAGTATATACCATAAACTGGTTATAACAACCCTAGTTGTTGGAGAGTTCCTATATATATTTATGGAGGAAATAAAACATTTAAATTAATGTTTTTTGTTTTCATGTATGTCAATACATTTCTCTCAACGCACATTCTTGTCATCCTAAATTTGTGCACATGCGGCAGAAAACTGATTTTTACTCAACGTTCTGTATTGCATAAATACCTATACCATGTAACATAATTAGTAGTATTATATATCATAAACTGGTTCTAACGAGTTAGCTGTATGACTGTTATAGAGATCCTATATTTATGGACGGAATAAAATATTTAAATCAGAATTTTTGTTTTCATACATATCAATTCATTTCCTAAATTTGTGTGTATGTCCTTTCAAAATTTTCACATACAAAATGGTAACATGGAGACCGAGGTTTTGACTCACGTACGTGGGGAGGTTTAACCTGATGCATGGTGGGGGCGCAACCCACATGCACTAGGTTGTTGGGTGCGGTCCAGGGATGAGTAGGCTTGCTGTACCTATTAGAAGCTCAGATCTCTCTATATACATATTATCTAGGTAAGCTACAAATATCGCGTCTTTTTATAATACGGCTAAAGAAAAATAAAGCTTCTATCACTATTTCTAAATTGTTTTAGTCCTTTAATCATGTTCTCATTCAATCATCGAAAACCCACTAAAACCTAGATGCAGTTACATAGGGCTGGTGGGCAGTGCGAGCACATCTACCTCGGAAGCGACGAGGGGCCGTAGATCCTTTGGAGTAGGCACTGGATCTACCTCGTAAGGTGCATATTTGACTCGTTGCAGATCGTCCTTTCTGCCATGAAAGCTGAGAAGAACTTGAAAAAGATGAGTGATGGAGGGAAAGGGAGTACCAGCTAACCGGTCCTGGGAAAGAAAACCAGAGTACCTTCTTGGAGGCCTGATGCGTTTACATTTCTTAATAATCACGCACATGGCGCACGAGGCGGACAGCGATGGAGCACCCAACAAAACGTCATCGGAACGGAAACCGATCACATCTCGCACAGGCATCCCGAATCCGCGCCACAGCCGCAGCCCGCAGGAGCAGCAGAGCACGAGCACGGCAGGTCACCCCTAGAGGCCTATCCACCGCCACGCCCCCACCAGATTTCGCCGGATCTCAGCCCACATGCGGACGGACTCCGCCGAGAGCTCAAGCAAATACCTTGGCATATCCGTCTCGCACTCCGAGGTCCACCACGCTCGCTCTCCGCTTCCCGCCTTCCCCAGCCCCACACCCGTTTTTATTCCTCCCCGCTCCGCACCTCGAGCTCGCTCTCGGCGCTATAGGCAGCTCACGGACTTGGCGGTTTTACATTGGGGGGCTGCCTGCAACTGCAAGTGCATAGCCGCCCTCCACTCCTCCCTCTCTTTCCCCGCCGCTTCCTCCTCCCGCCTCGGATTCCCACCCCCAGCTCCGGCTCCTCACCTCACGGCACCAACCCAAAACTCTAGCCCGCGCATGGCGTCCCCCGCGCGCCCCGCTGCCGCCTCCGTCTCCGGCGCCTTCGGCCTGCCCCCGGACGCGCGCTGCTCCTACGATCAGCCCCTGCCCCGCCGCCGCGAGGTGCCCGCACTCCGCTCCGCTCCGCTCTGCTCTCGTCGCGCTCTCTCGATTCCGAATTTTCTTCCTTCCTTTCCCTTCCCTCGGCGCCTGACAGGCCGACTCGCGCCGGGCACAGGGCTTGCAGGACGGGAGGCTGGTGCGGACGTTCGTGGCCGCCTACGGCCAGCCGCCGCCGCCGCAGCAGCAGCAGCAGCAGCAGGACGGTTTCTTGTACCCCAAGGACGCCGTGGTGGCGGCCGTGGAGGAGTGCACGCGGAAGCAGGCCGACGCACTGCTGCACTCGCTCGGCGCCATCGGGGGCAGGCTCTCCCAGCTCGAGCTCTACTGCTACAAGCTCGAGAGGTCCATCGGGGAGCTGCGCAGCGACGTCATGGACTACCACAGCGACAGCAACGCCAACTTCAAATGCATCGACAGGAACCTCAGACAGGTAGATAAAGACTGGATCCCGGTGCACCGGCTTCTCGCGCCGACGAGTGCAATGGCAGTGCGATTTGGACTTCTCACTTATGTTTGGTTTGGTGTAGTAAAATGATAGTCTGTTTCCCTGAAACCTAGTACATTCAGTGGAGTCAACTTATGGTTCCCGGAGATGAGATTCTGCATCACTTTGGATGTGAGACTAACATCATCTTTTGATAACTACTAGATCTACATTTTGGGTTGCCAGGTCCACAAATCGCTCCAGCTTCTTCAGGATAGACAAGACTTAGCCGAAACTGCAAAAGAACTCAGCAAGCTTCAGATAGCACACGAGGCGCCTTCTCAGACGAAGGGTGAGGCCGCCGGTTTCCCCATGCTCGCGGCAAGGGAAAACGGCCACAGCACGCGAGCCCCAAAACACGAGGTCGCCCTTTTGCCGCTTCACCAGGTCAATGGGACGATGCACTCCCCTGCCGTGCCCGTGCAGGTCCAGACCAGCAACGGCTTCGTTCTGCAGCACCTGGTGCCCGTCGCTTTGAGCACGCAGCAGCATGAGCAGCAGCAGCTGAACCAGGCTCCCGTGTTCTACGTGCAAAGCCGGGACCGTGCTAAATGCACCGAGGGCAAGGCGGCGTTGGAGCCTCTGGTTCAGGTTGTGCAGCCGCTTGCGCACAGCCCTGATGCCGTGGTGCAAGTCGAGCTGCCTCAGAAAGCTAGTCAAGCAGCAGCAGCTGAACTGTACCCTCAGCCTCAGACTCAGAGTCACAGGCTGCAGACGCCTACCCAGCAGGTTGATCTGCATACATGGCATCCCCAGCAGCCCATGGTGCAAGTGCAACAGCAGCAGTACAGTATCCAACAAGTTTCACGACATATGGTGGTGGCTCAGCAGCCGTCCTCGTCTCCTCAGTCTCAGCTGAGCGCTCCACAAGCCACACCCTTGTTTCCTCCATTCAGTTCCGTGAAACCTTCGAGTTGTAACACGGAGACAATTACAAGAAGAATGGCTGGGCAGCCTCCATACTCTTCATCACAGCAGCAATACCAGCAGCAGCAGCATGAAGTTGCCCATTCATTCTATGGCCAAGGCAACACAGTATTGCTTCCTGTAGCAGATCATAACGCTCAGCATCAGCAACCGCAACCAGTGCAGCTACACAGCCAGGGCCCCTCCTGTCCACCTCAGCCAGGCAAGCCCAGTCACTGCAGCGCCGCACCCTATGCTGTTCAAGGAAACGGCCAGACCTACAGCTCCGCATACAAGAACCCTTCTAACTGCCCTGCAACTGCAGCCGTTGTAGCTCTTCTGCCTCAGCCTCCTGCCATCGCCTGTATGGCGTACCATCCCTTGGGACCACAGGTCGTGCACAACCATCCATTTGGAAATACTATGGTTGAAACGTCCAGGTCCAGCGTGGTAGGGTACCCACGGGATCAGTTTGAGATGCTCCCGGCGATTACTGCCGCCCAACCTGTACTACCGGTTGATAAGCTCAATGCTGGCAGCAATGTAACATCGTCCCCTAGGGAATGGTCAGCATAGCGGTGGACGGTGCGCGGTCTTGCATTTCACTGCTTCCACACAGCATTCTACTATACGTATTGCAGCTGGGAGCTCGTCGGGTCTATTTTATCTGGCTCTTTTTTCCCCCATCAGCCAGCAGATTAGAACGGATCCTTCTACCTTTTTCAGCTGAAGGTCGGTATGGAATAAGATAAGTAGGTTGGCTGAGTGATCACTGGTCGCTGTTGGCATATGCCCTCACTTTTAATGGGCATATGTGCTTGTAACCAGGTGCGAGCTTATATTATATGCCTTTCTTATATGAGTACATGACGGGTTTACATCAGCTTGTCAGATGTTTTTTTGTAACTGTGAATTGCATTACTCATCCTCTGCAACAGAGATGTCAATAGAAAATTTCCCACCAGGTACGGACACCTGTTACCCATTCCTATGAAGTTACACTCATCTACATCTTCGTATCCGTCATGGGTATAAGGTTCATCCCATACTTATCTTTATTCAGGCATTGGCTCTTTAATGGGCCTCCATCCCTAAGACCCTAACAAGAAAAACATGATCACATTATATAATATTAATAATCATGCGACACCCAACGATAATACATCATCAATAAATCTGACATGTAACAAAAAAATATTGTTTAACCACAGATAGCAAAACACAAATTAGCATGTGGACCGGTGGGCAGGACGACTGGTAGTCAATCGTCTAGGTTGGGTAGCTGGGTGCTTAAAAGGGTTAGGAGATATAGAGCTAGTTGTTAGGCTTATTTTCTATTTTCTATTGAGCTACATACCCAACTTTTCTAATCGGATTCGGATTCTGGTTTCTCATACCCATACCCACCATACCCAATGGAAAAAGATTTTCTCCCAAATTTGCACCTACGAGGATTAAAATCTTTTCATACTCTAACCGTAAGGTTAACGAGTATCGGGTCTCATTGACACCTCTAAGTTGAAATGTCAGCAGCAACAGTTGCATTGACGTTACTAAGGATAGAACTGGTAATTAGCACCTCTCCCTCAACGCACTCATAACTCAATTCTGCACTTAAACACAGTAACACACACTTGAACTGTTTAAAACTAGAAGACACTAGGAACTCCAATTCGTTCACCAGCCCCCGGCCTCAGGCATTGCGCAGAAGTCTTCTGATGGTAATGCTTGCTACAAGTATGACATCAGCTCTGTTTAACGCCGATGCCTAGTACAATCAACCTTCCGACGACTACAGAGGATCTTAATCTGTTCCTCTGCAGTCGACTGCCGAGTGCAGCAATCACTGCGTGTGGCTCTAGTCCCCAGTTGGATCCATGCGGAGGATCCCAGTCCTGCCTAGGTTTAACGCCGCTTGTACTCTTTACTAGGGCTGGAAAATTAGCTCGAGGCTCGCGAGCCGGCTCGAGCTCGGAGCGGCTCGGCTCGGCTCGGAGCGGCTCGCGAGCCTCGAACGAGCCGAGCCGAGCCGAGCCTCTTCTTCGAGCTCGTTTTTGCAGCGAGCCGAGCCGAGCTGGCTCGTTCCAGCTCGCGAGCCGGCTCGCGAGCCTTGCAAAAATGGTCAATTTATGGAATAATAATGAATATTAGATAATTTTATAGATGATAGCTCATTTTTTAGTCTTTGATTATGAATATATTACAAGTTATAATTTAATTTACTCATAATGTAGAATGATGATTTTATATTTCAAATTTATATAATGTTAATTCACCAAATAATGCAACAAAAAGTACCAAAATATGGCTCGCGAGCCGAGCCGAGCCTCTTTCACCAGCTCGTGGAATGGACGAGCCGAGCCGAGCCGAGCTCGTTCAGGCACCGAGCCGCACCGAGCCGAGCCGAGCTCGGCTCGGCTCGTTTCCAGCCCTACTCTTTACAATCATGACACCAACTCGTATGGAAGACACTCGGGGTCTAGTTTGTGTACTATAGTATTAATTTTAATTCACATGTATTAAATGGATTAGAACGTAACTTAAATTAATTTACACTCCATTCCACCCCAACACATGTGGATTGAGATCAATACTAGAGTACACAAGCAAACGCTTGCACAGAAGGACTGCTTGCATATCAGTCGTTGCCCAAAAGCAAAGCCTTAATATTGAGGGTTTGTTCGGTTTGAGAGAGATTGGAGGTGATTGAAGATGATTAAGGCTTTGTTCGTTTGTGTCGGATTGGTGGGTCGGAACGATTCTTAACCGGATTGCTTCTCTAATTTATATAAACTTTGATTAACTGGAACGATTCCGGGTGCAATCCGACGGAAACGAACAAGGCCTAAATCTCTTTCTAGTCACGTACCAATCAGGGCCTAATTCTGTAGGAAACAATTGCGGCGCATTCCATGATTAGGTTAGTGCATTGTTTCGCAAACCCCATCCTTTGGACCACGTCTTCCAGAAACTTCCACTCAACGCTGCCATAGGCCTTACTCATATCTAGTTTCATAGTCGTATAACCCAAAATCACCTCATCTTTTGTAAGCATTCAAAAAGTGTATGTGAAAGAAAAATATGCTCTTGGGCCATTTCTATAATGTTTTGTTGATTAAGTATTCAACACATAGTGAGTGAAATATTATGTGCCAAACAAGCAAAAGATGTAAATCATGTAACAAGGTACGTTTCTAAACTTAGTACATTGTTTTGAGTACTAACATATTTTGTCTAAGTGCTAGAAACAGAGAAAAGAAAAGAACCAAAAGACTTGGCTCGGTGCAGCCAAATCTCTGCTCAGTCTGGCACACCGGACTGTCCGGTGGTGCAGCGGACAGTGTCCGGTGCGCCAGGCTGTACTCCGGTGAACAGGCCGCTCTCGGGAGAATTTGGCGGCGTACGACTATAATTCACCGGACTGTCCGGTGAGCCAACGGCCGCCAGCGTAACGGTCAGCCGCGCAATCCGCGGGCGACACGTGGCCCGCGCCAACGGTCGGCAGGGGGCACCAGACAGTGTCCGGTGCGTCAACTGCCATGAATCTGCAACGGTCGTCTACGCCAAAATAGAAAGGAGATCGCGCACCGGACATGAACATTGGCTGTCCGGTCGTGCACCGGACTGTTCGGTGCGCCACCCGACAGAAGGCAAGGATAGCCTTCCTTGTTGGCCTCCAACGGCTCATAGCTGCCTTGGAGCTATAAAAGGGACCCCTAAGCACATGGAGGAGTCAACCAAGCATTCACTAAGCATTCTAAGACTCTCACACTTCGTCTCCGCGCACTTGATCGATCGTGTTAGTGATTTGAGCTCCGTTCTAGTTGAGAACTCTTTGTGCTTCATCTTGAGCTCAAGTCTTGGCTTGTGTGCGTTTGTGTGCTACGAATTTATGTGTGTTGCTCCCAACCTTAATCTTGTGTTTTCATTGTGATCTTTGTCGCAAGGGCGAGAGACTCCAACTTGTGGAGATTCCTTGCAAACGGGAAAAAGAGAAAAGCAAGAAAAGTCGTGGTATTCAAGTTGATCATTGGATCACTTGAAAGGGGTTGAGTGCAACCCTCGTCCATTGGGACGCCACAACGTGGAAGTAGGCAAGTGTTACTTGGCCGAACCACGAGATAAAATCGCGTGTCTCTTGTGATTGTTTTCTCTTTGATTGTCTGTGTTCACAAGAGCTCATTTCAAGCCACTTAACTGTTCTAACCTTCATAACCAAAGTTTTGTGGCTATTAGTGTTGAATTTTACAGGATCACCTATTCATCCCCCTCTAGGTGCTCTCAATTAGTATCAGAGCCGTTCGCTTCACGTAAGGGACTGATCGCCCGAAGAGATGGATCCTAAGGGAAAGGGGATGGTGGTCAACGACAAGGAGGAGTCCCTCTTCAACGAGCCAAGGGACGACAAGCCCACTGACTCTGGCTCGAGTCACAAGAAGAAGGACGGGAAAAAGAAGAGGCGCATCAAGAAAATCATTTACTACGACATCGACGCCTCCTCTTCTTCACCAAGAGACGACGACGACGATGACTCGTCTAAAAAGAAACCGGTTAATCAAAACTATTCTTTTGATTACTCTCGTATTCCATCAATTCCAATGCTCATTTGCTTTCAATTCCACTCGGTAAACCTCCACACTCTGATGGAGAAGACTACTCTTTTTGGAGCCACAAAATGCGTAGTCACTTGTTTTCTCTCCATCCTAGTATTTGGGAGATAGTGGAAAATGGAATGCATTTCGATAGTACGGATAACCCTGTGTTTATCAATGAGCAAATTCATAAGAATGCACAAGCTACTACTGTTTTGCTAGCCTCCTTGTGCAGGGATGAATACAACAAAGTGAGCGGCTTGGACAACGCCAAGCAAATTTGGGATACCCTCAAGATATCACATGAGGGAAACGACGCCACCATGATCACCAAAATGGAGTTGGTGGAAGGTGAGTTGGGAAGGTTCGCGATGATCAGGGGAGAGGAGCCAACACAAACATACAACAGGCTCAAGACCCTGGTCAACAAGATTAGGAGCTATGGAAGCACAAGATGGACGGACCACGACGTCGTCCGACTTATGCTAAGGTCATTCACGGTAATTGACCCCCATCTTATTAACCTTATTCGTGAGAATCCCAGGTACACCAAGATGACGCCCGAGGAGATTCTTGGGAAGTTTGTGAGCGGGCGCATGATGGTGAAGGAGGCTCGATATGTGGACGACGCTCTAAACGGTCCACTCCCCGTCCACGAGCCTCAAACCGTTGCCCTCAAAGCAACCAGCAGCAGGGAGATGCTACCAAGCAAGGTGGCACAAGTGGAGGCCGCTGGCCTCAACGAAGATGAGATGACGCTTATCATCAAGCGCTTCAAGACCGCACTAAAAGGACGTAAGGAGTACCCCAACAAGAATAAGACAAGGGGAAAGCGCTCCTGTTTCAAATGCGGTAAGACTGGTCATTTTATTGCTCAATGTCCCGATAATGAAAATGAACAGGGGGAAGAAAGACATGGGAAGAAGGAGAAAGGCGAAAGGCGAAAGGCGAGGCTCACCTTGGCAAAGAATGGGATTCAGACTGCTCTTCATCCGACTCCGACGATGAAGGATTGGCAGCCTCGGCCTTCAACAAATCTTCGCTCTTCCCCAACGAACGCCACACCTACCTCATGGCCAAGGAAAAGAAGGTGAGTGTTCGAGATTCCCCCAAGTACTCTACTTCTAGTGATGAGGATTCTAGTGATGAGGATTCTAGTGATGATGAAGTAGATTACACTAGCTTGTTCAAAGGATTAGATAGAGCTAAAGTAGAAAAGATTAATGAGTTGATTGATGCTTTAAATGAAAAAGATAGACTGCTAGAGAGGCAAGAGGACATTTTGTATGAGGAACATGACAAATTTGTTAGTGTTCAAAAGTCTCTTGCCTTAGAACTTAAGAGAAATGAAGTGTTGTCTTCTGAGATATCTGCTTACCATGAAACTGTATCTAGTTTAAAGAATTTAAATGATGAATTAACTGCTAAGCTAGAGAAAGCAAATAAATCTAGTTCATGTGTAGAGCATGTTAGTATTTGTAATAGATGTAAAGATTTTGATGTTGATGCTTGTAATGAACACCTTATGTCTATCACTAAATTAAATGATGAGGTGGCAAGTCTTAATGCTCAACTTAAGACTTGCAAGGTTGATTTTGATAAGCTAAAATTTGCTAGGGATGCCTACACTATTGGTAGACACCCCTCTATTAAGGATGGACTTGGTTTTCGAAAGGAAACCAATAACTTAACAAGCCAAAAGGCTCCTGTTCTCAACGAGGAGAAAGGGAAGGCCCCCATGGCTAATAGTGCTCAAAGGAATCATGCTTTCATTTATAGTGATAGAAAATTTTCTAAGAATGCTCATTATAATAGGAGTTATGATGCGTTTAATTCACATGCTATGTTTGCTTCTAGCTCTACTTTTGTGCATGGTAGAAGTAAGCCTAGGAGAAATCATGTTGTACATCATGTGCCTAGGAAAGTATGTAATGAACCTTCTACTATTTACCATGCTTGCAATATTTCTTTTGCAATTTGTTGTAAGAATGAAAAAGTAGTTGGTAGGAAGTTGGGATCCAAATGCAAGGGAGATAAGACTTGTATTTGGGTTCCAAAGGCTATTGTAACTAACCTTGTAGGATCCAACAAGAGTTGGGTACCTAAAACCCAAGTGTAAATTACCTTGCAGGTTTATGCATCCAGGGGCTCAAGCTGGATTATCGACAGCGGATGCACAAACCACATGACGGGGGAGAAGAAGATGTTCACCTCCTACGTCAAGAACAAGGATTCCCAGGATACGATCATCTTTGGAGATGGGAATCAAGGCAAGGTAAAAGGCTTGGGTAATATAGCCATCACCAACGAGCACTCCATTTCAAACGTATTTCTAGTAGAGTCGCTTGGTTACAATCTCCTGTCTGTAAGTTAATTGTGCCACATGGGCTACAATTGTTTGTTTACAAATGTTGATGTTTCTGTCTTTAGAAGGAGTGATGGTTCATTAGCATTTAAGGGTGTATTAGACGGCAAACTCTACTTAGTTGATTTTTCGAAAGAGGAGGCCGATCTAGATGCATGCTTAATAGCTAAAACTAGCATGGGCTGGCTGTGGCATCGCCGTCTAGCACATGTTGGGATGAAGAACCTTCATAAACTTCTAAAGGGAGAACATGTGTTAGGACTAACCAATGTCTGCTTCGAAAAAGATAGACCTTGTGTAGCTTGTCAGGCAGGGAAACAGGTGGGAAGCACTCATCACAGCAAGAATATGATGACAACGTCAAGACCACTGGAACTTCTCCACATGGACCTCTTCGGACCCGTCACCTACCTTAGCATCGGGGGAAGTAAGTATGGTCTTGTAATTGTAGATGACTTTTCCCGCTTCACTTGGGTGTTCTTTTTGCAGGATAAATCAGAAACCTAAGGGACCCTAAAGCGCTTTCTAAGGAGGGCTCAAAATGAATTTGAGCTCAAGGTGAAAAAGATAAGGACGACAACGGGTCCGAGTTCAAGAACTTACAAGTTGAGGAGTATCTTGAGGAGGAAGGTGTCAAGCATGAGTTCTCCGCTCCCTACACACCACAGCAAAATGGTGTGGTAGAGAGGAAGAACATGACACTTATCGACATGGCGAGGATGATGCTTGGAGAGTTCAAGATGCCCGAGCAGTTTTGGTCGGAAGCTGTGAACACAGCTTGCCACACCATAAACCGGCTCTATCTGCATCGTCTCCTCAAGAAGACCTCCTACGAACTCCTTACCGATGAATATGATGTTCCGACGGCCGCAATACACACCATGGCGATTGGAGATGTGCGACCACAGGAACAACAAGAGGAAGATCAACCTTCTTCCTCAACGATGGTGCATCCCCCAACTCAAGATGATAGACAGGTTCATCAAGAAGAGGCGTGTGATCAAGGGGGAGCACAAGAAGAGCAAGCTATGGAGGAAGAAGCTCCATCGGCCCCTCCAACTCAAGTCCGAGCGACGATTCAAAGAAATCACCCCGTTGATCAGATTCTGGGTGACATAAGCAAGGGAGTAACAACTCGCTCATGTTTAGCTAATTTTTGTGAGCATTACTCGTTTGTCTCTTCTATTGAGCCTTTCAGGGTAGAAGAGGCCTTGCAAGATCCGGACTGGGTGTTGGTCATGCAGGAAGAGCTCAACAACTTCAAGAGGAATGAAGTTTGGAGCCTGGTGCCACGTCCAAAGCAAAACATTGTGGGAACCAAGTGGGTGTTCCGCAACAAGCAAGACGAGCACGGGGTGGTGACAAGAAACAAGGCTCGACTTGTGGCAAAAGGTTATGCCCAAGTCGCAGGTTTGGATTTCGAGGAGACTTTTGCTTCTGTGGCTAGGCTAGAGTCTATTAGAATATTATTAGCCTATGCCGCTCACCACTCTTTCAGGTTGTTTCAAATGGATGTGAAGAGCGCTTTCCTTAACGGGCCAATAAAGGAGGAGGTGTATGTGGAACAACCCCCTGGCTTTGAGGATGATAGGTACCCCGACCATGTGTGTAAGCTCTCTAAGGCGCTCTATGGACTTAAGCAAGCCCCAAGAGCATGGTATGAATGCCTTAGAGATTTCTTAATTGCTAATTCTTTCAAGGTTGGGAAAGCCGATCCCACTCTTTTCACTAAGACTTGTGACCGTGACCTTTTTGTATGCCAAATTTATGTCGATGACATAATATTTGGTTCTACTAACCAAAAGTTTTATGAGGAGTTTAGCAGGGTGGCGAATCAAAAGTTTGAGATGTCGATGATGGGCGAGTTGAACTACTTCCTTAGATTCCAAGTGAAGCAACTCAAGGATAGCACCTTCATCTCCTAAACAAAGTACACTCAAGATCTTCTCAAGCGGTTTGGGATGAAGGACGCCAAGCCCGCGAAGACACCTATGGGAACCGACGGACATGTCGACCTCAACAAAGGAGGTAAGTCTGTTGATCAAAAGGCATACCGGTCTATGATAGGGTCATTACTTTACTTATGTGCTAGTAGACCGGATAGTATGCTTAGCGTATGCATGTGTGCTAGATTTCAATCCGATCCAAGGGAATGTCACCTTGTGGCCGTTAAGAGAATTCTTAGGTATTTAGTCGCTACGCCTTGCTTCGAGATCTGGTATCCAAAGGGGTCTACCTTTGACTTGATTGGATATTCAGACTCCGATTATGCTAGATGCAAGGTTGATAGGAAGAGTACATTAGGGACGTGCCAATTTCTAGGAAGGTCCCTGGTGTCTTGGAGTTCAAAGAAATAAACCTCTGTTGCCCTATCCACCGCTGAGGCCGAGTATGTTGCTAAAAGGGAATTAGGCTTACACCTTTTTCCTAATTGATTTTGGTGGTTGAATTGCCCAACACAAATAATTTGACTAACTAGTTTGCTCTAGTCTATAAGTTTTACAGGTGCCAAAGGTTCACAATAAGCCAATAAAAAGACCAAGAAAGTGTTCAATCAAAGAGAGCAAAAGACAACCCAAAGGCACCCTGGTCTGGCGCACCGGACTGTCCGGTGTGCCACCGGACAGTGTCCGGTGCACCAGGGAACTCGAGGCTGAACTTGCCACCTTCGGGAAAATGGGAGGCCGCTCCGCTATAATTCACCGGACTGTCCGGTGTGCCAGTGGAGCAATGGCTACTTCGCGCGCAATGGTCGACTGCAACACATTTAATGCATGCCTGCGCGCGCAGAGGACAGAGCACGCGTAGTTGGCGCACCAGACAGTCTACAGGACCTGTCCGGTGCACCACCGGACAGCCCAGAGGCCCCACCTGTCAGAGCTCCAACGGTCGAACCCCAACGGCCTGCTGACGTGGGTGGCGCACCGGACAGTGTCCGGTGGCGCACCGGACTGTCCGGTGCGCCATGCGACAGCAGTCTTCCAACGACCATATTTTGTGGTTGGGGCTATAAATACCCCAACCACCCCACATTCAATGGCATCCAAGTTTTCCACCTTCAACACATTACAAGAGCTATAACATTCAATTCTAGACACTTCAAAGAGATCAAATTCTCTCCCAAGTCCAAAGACAACTCCAACCAATAGTGACTAGTGAGAGAGTGATATTTGTGTTCATTTGAGCTCTTGCACTTGGATCGCTTCTTTTCTTTCTCATTCTTCTTGTGATCAACTCAATTATAACCAAGGCAAGAGACACCAATTGTGTGGTGGTCCTTGCGGGAACTTTGTGTTCCGTTTGATTGAGAAGAGAAGCTCACTCGGTCTAAGTGACCGTTTGGGAGAGGGAAAGGGTTGAAAGAGACCCAGTCTTTGTGACCACCTCAACGGGGAGTAGGTTTGCAAGAACCGAACCTCGGTAAAACAAATCATCGTGTCTCGCTCTTTATTTGCTCACGATTTGTTTTGCGCCCTCTCTCTCGGACTCGTCTATATTTCTAACGCTAACCCGACTTGTAGTTGTGCTTAAGTTTATAAATTTCAGATTTTCCCTATTCACCCCCCCTCTAGGCGACTTTCAATTGGTATCAAAGCCCGGTGCTTCATTAGAGCCTAACCGCTCGAAGTGATGTCGGGAGCATCCGCCAAGAGGGAGTTCGGGACCGGCGAGAAGCCCGCTACAAGCCATGGGAAGGCTCCATCCGGGGGAGTCCGCCAACAAGGTGAAGTGATCCCCTTCACACAACAAGTCGGGGCGGAGCGGTGACAAGAAGAAGAAGATGAGGAAGGTGGTCTACTACAAGAACGACTCTTCGTCGCCATCCACCTCCAGCTCCGACACGCCGTCCGTAACTTCTAAGCGCCATGAGTGCAAGAAGTTTAGTAAGATTCCCCTACGCTATCCTCGCATTTCCAAACGTACTCCATTACTTTCCGTCCCATTAGGCAAACCACCTATGTTTTATGGTGAAGATTATAATATGTGGAGTGATAAAATGAGGCATCATCTAACCTCACTCCACACTAGCATTTGGGATGTTGTTGAGATTGGAGTACAGGTACCATCGCTAGGGGATGAAGACTATGATTCGGACGAGGTCGCCCAAATCCGGCACTTTAACTATCAAGCCACCACTATACTCCTCGCCTCTCTAAGTCGAGAGGAGTATAACAAGGTGCAAGGGTTAAAGAGCGGCAATGAGATTTGGGACATACTCAAGACCGCGCACGAAGGAGATGAGGTGACCAAAATCACCAAGCGGGAGACGATCGAGGGGGAGCTCGGTCGGTTCCGACTCAACCAAGGCGAGGACCCTCAAGCCATGTACAACCGCTTGAAAACCTTGGTGAACCAAGTGCACACCCTCGGGAGCACAAAATGGGATGACCATGAAATGGTTAATGTTATTCTTAGGTCACTTGTTTTTCTTAACCCTACGCAAGTTCAATTAATTCGTGGTAATCCTAGATATACACTAATGACTCCCGAGGAAGTGATAGGAAATTTTGTGAGCTTTGAGTTGATGATCAAAGGCTCAAAGAAAATCATCGAGATAGATGGCCCCTCCACGCCCGAAGCACAACCGGTCGCATTCAAGGCAACGGAGGAGAAGAAGGAGGAGTCTACATCAAGTAGACAACCCATCGACGCCTCTAAGCTCGACAATGAGGAGATGGCGCTCATCATCAAAAGCTTCCGTCAAATCCTCAAGCAAAGGAGGGGGAAGGATTACAAGCCCTGCTCCAAGAAAGTTTGTTACAAGTGTGGTAAGCCCGGTCATTTTATTGCAAAATGTCCACTATCTAGTGACAGTGACAGGGGCGACGACAAGAAGGGCAAGAGGAGAGAAAAGAAGAGGTACCACAAGAAGAGGGGCGGCGATGCCCATGTGTGCCGCGAGTGGGACTCCGACGAGAGCTCCACCGACTCCTCCTCCGATGAGGACGCCACCAACATCGCCGTCACCAAGGGCCTCCTCTTCCCCAACATCGGCTACAAGTGCCTCATGGCAAAGGACGGCAAAAAGAAGAAGGTAAAATCAAAATCCTCCACTAAGTATGAAACCTCTAGTGATGAAGATAATGCTAGTGATGAGGAGGATAATTTGCGCACCCTTTTTGCCAACCTCAACATGCAACAAAAGGAAAAACTAAATGAATTAATTAGTGCTATTGTAATACCCAATTTGTAGATATAATATAAAAGGAGAAAAGTTATCTTTTTCCCTCTATCTATATGTGTGTGTTGTATCTACTTACTATCACAAGTAAACACCTCGTAAAAAAACAAAGGATTAATAAAAGCCATCAAATTATGCATCATGCTGGAGTTTAATTGTTTGTGCATTTAATAATAAAGAAAATATTAATAAGGTTACATTAATGATGTGAATTAAGGATTAAAACCTAATTCAAATCTTGGAATTTGGAAATAAAAATGTAAAGAAAGAAATATTATTTAATATAAAATAATATTAAAATTTAATAACTTTACCACATGATGGTGAGAATAAATTGCATAGTTAACATGAACTTGAGTTTACACTTAAGTGGAATTCAAATTTGAGATTTAAATTTGAAAAAGATTAGAGAAGAGAATATAAAAAAAAAAGAAAAAAAGAAGAACACGCCTGGGCCAACTTTGTTCTTTTCGGCCCAATTGCCAAACTCTCCCTCTGCAGCCCACATCCACGCGCGCAGGGAGTCGTCCACTGACGCCTGGGACCCACGGGGCAGCCTCTCATTCCCTCGCGCTCGCGCGTGTAAGCTCGCTGAAGTGTGGGACCCTCCTGTCAGCGCTTTCCTCTCCTTTGCGACCGCGCGAACTCGCCGCGAGCTCCGCGCGCTTCCCGGGCGCCGTTCCAACCACTATCCCGATTTCTTCTCCCTCGGCGCGGACTCGCTAGTCTATATGGTGCGTGCGCTGGCCCCTTTCCTCCCCCGTATCCCACTCCCCGAGTCATACACCGCATTGCCACCGCGCCGTGAGTGAGTTTCGCCGCCGCACCGGAATCGCGAGCCTAGCGCAACTGTCCTCGCGGCAAGTGTCCAGTGGGGTTCGCCCGGACCTAGGTTGGGTGGTCGACGCCTTGCTTGGGTCGAGTCACGCTCCAGCGCCTCGGAATTTATCCCCGGACTTTGCTCTCCGCGACCGTCCGCCTCGCGCCGCGGTCGGGCCTCTGTGCTTCGTCCCTACCAGTGAGGTACGTCTTAGTGTATTCGCCATCCCCTAGGCATCGTGTAGCAGTCTTTAATTGGGTTTTTGTGCACTGTATCACCAAATCGAACTTCACCGGACATGGCGCCGCCGCGCCTGTACTCGCGCGCCGCCGGCTGTGCGGCTGGGTAGGGGAGAAAGACGCCTGGCCGTTGGATGCGTTTTGGACGGATTGGATTAGATCCTCATACCGTTTCGACTGCATCCAACCGTGACCGTAGATCGAGAATCCGATGGATGCGGGATGGTCTCGGTTAGATGGAGTAGAGACCGTCGATCTCTGATCCAAGGATCAGGACTGCATACCGCTTCATTTAAACCTAAACCTAATCTGAACCGTAGGAAGTGGATCGGGCGGCTGAGATCCGTGGATACCCCTTCGTCGATCGCTTTTGCATAAGAGACCTTGGGTTATTAGAAAACCAACCCGCAGTCCTGTGTAGTTATTCACTGAGCCTTAGGATTCTTTCGCAGAGACCCCTGATCTATCTGGTAATTGAGGCCCAGTCCAAAGAACTCAAAAATCAGAGAAAATAAAAGGAAAATAGATTTTTAATATGAAAATAATTACTAGAGTTTGATAAATTCATAGAAAATTCATACTAACTCCAAATTACTTTATTCCAGTTCCTAAAATTTTGTAATCTTATTCTTTAGCATTTAGTGCCTCTGTTCTGACATGACAAACACATTAAAATTATTCTTTCACTTAATCTTGTATTAAGCACATAAAACATTAGAAAATCCATAACTTAAGATCTATAACTCCAAATTTAATGATTCCAGTTCCTATGATTATATTTTAATGTCTAGTTTATTACTGTAAATTCTATTTGCATGTTTGATGTGATGTTAATTTATGCTATGTTATGTATGTATTGTGTTGATGTGAGTAGACGAGCAAGCTACACAGGATTCTGAGGTTCAGCAAGTAGAGATAGCTGAGCAGGAGCTCATTGAAGGCAAGTTGTGCCCTTGACCACTTTTTACCCAATAATGTTCTTTAATATCACTTATCCATGCATAGGTTAATTTTGATGGGACCCAATAGGTTACCCTAGATTGTTTATCTCATTACCTTGTTTACCCCTGAATCACTTGGGTAGTTTGCTATTGCTTTATATGGTTTTGGGATAATCATTTATCACCTCTATGTTCCAATTCTTGTTGTTATTCTGTTTATGTTCATGTTGTTATCATTAATGTTAATTGGAACATAGAGCTTAACTTGAGAACCACGTGCCACCACAAGGGTTTAATGGGACGCCCTTGGCTGATTAACTAGGAAAGCTAGTGGAAGACTACCTTACCCGAAAGGGGCAAGGGCAGTAGGGGAGAGGTCAGTGCGGGGAGGTCCCTGGTTGATTTTGCTGCGATGGCGGTCAGCCAGGAACCCTGTACTGGATCTTCCCATAAACTGTAGCGGGTTTTCGGAAGCTAGTGGAACTTTGTAAAGGCCTCGTAGTGTTGCCCTGCCGCGCTTCCTAGGTAGAGGTGTATGGGATTCATGACCCCTTGGCAGATGGGTAACATGACTTGTGGGTAAAGGGTACAACCTCTGCAGAGTGTAAAACTGGTATACTAGCCGAGCTCACGGTCATGAGCAGCTCAGGACTCTCTGATGTTTAAATTATGGAACTTAAATTCAATTTTGTCATTTGCATTGCATGGGTTTGTTATTAATTTTGTTCTATTACTTTACTTATGGTTTGGTATTTACTTACACTTAGTAACTGCTAATAAAATTTTGACCAACTACTTAAAAGCAATGCTCAGCTTTAACCCCTATCATTGATCAGCCTTACACTTCACATGAGCTCCCACCTTTGGTGAGTTCATGTCACATTATTCCCCACAACTTGTTGAGCGATGATCATGTGTGAGCTCACCCTTGCTGTCTCACACCCCCCCCACAGGAGATGATCAGGTGGTTCAGGAGGAGCCGCCTAACACTGAGGAGTTCGATCTGATCTAGGTGGCGTTTCCCAGTCGACATTGGCGCCGACGATCCTTAGTTCGTTTTATCTTTATTATGTTATTTTGTAATAAGTCTTCCGCTATGTAATAAATTCTCTGATGTTTTATGACATTTATCTCTATACACTCTGTTATTATATATGTTGTCTTCTTGGCGCATGTATGAGATGCACCTGGCTTTGTTCCTTAAAGCCGGGTGTTACAGAAGTGGTATCAGAGGAAATGTTGACTGTAGGACGAGACCTAGATAGAAATGGACAAACCCCCTCTTACTTACCTTACTCTGATTCATTCTATACTTACCTCATCTTGGTCTTGTCTCACCTTTTGCTATTCTACTCTGATCATTCTTACCTCTCTACTCTAAGACAAGATGGATTTCACACCTTGGAATCCTACAACTATGAATTTTTTTGAGATAGGAAACCTAAGACGAAATTAAAATTATTTTCTTTATTAAAAATGTTGGTTGATTGTTCTGATGATTAATGCTTGATTTGCTTCTTTGATTGATTGAAACATTATAGTCGGGCATCTTAGCATGTACCACCATAAGGTAATGTATTAGCTTTAGTGGATAACACACTAACCTACTTAGCTAATAAATCCTCCGTAGTAACATTTCTCGTAATTACTCGCCTTGTCTACAATTCTTCCTTTCTTACCCTATATTTCCAACCCAGATGGACTACCCCTATAGTGTTAGAAGAGAGCACTATAGACGTGATCCTTGGTATGTCATGGTTAAGAAAGGCAAAGACAGTTTATACATTGCGCTAAGGAACCGTAGAACTCACCAGTTCCAAAGGACAAAGTTTTGAAGTTGAAGTTGCAGTAACTACCGCCACCAGACTAGAGGCATTCTTAGTAGATGAGAAGTTTGTTGGTGTCAACATCCGGGTGGTTAGAGATTTTCCGGATGTCTTTCCAGAGGAGTTGCTAGGGATGCCACCTGACAGGGAAGTTGAGTTTGTTATTGATCTCTTACCTGGAACCGCCCCTATTTCTAAACGGCCGTATAGGATGTCCGTAGAGGAGTTGAAGGAACTGAAGAAGCAGTTAACTGAATTACAAGAAGTTGGGTACATTCGTCCGAGTTCCTCACCTTGGGGAGCACCGGTTCTGTTTGTACAGAAGAAGGATGGATCGCAGCGGATATGTGTGGATTAAAGATCTCTTAATGATGTTACAGTGAAGAACAAGTATCCGTTACCCCGTATTGAAGATTTATTTGATCAGATGAGAGGTGCTAGAGTATTCTCGAAGATTGATCTCCGATCCGGATACCATCAGATGAGGATTAGACCATCGGATATTCCCAAGACGAATTTCTCTACCTGATATGGATTATATGAGTTCATCGTTATGTCATTTGGACTAACCAATGCACCAGCTTATTTTATGAACTTGATGAATAAGGTGTTTATGGAGTATTTGGACAGATTCGTCGTGGTGTTCATCGACGACATTCTTATTTACTCTCAGAGTGATAACGATCATGAGGAACATCTGAGATTGGTGCTGCAGAAGCTACGAGATAACCAGCTATATGCCAAGTTCAGCAAATGCGAGTTTTGGATTGGCGAGGTGCCATTTCTTGGTCATATTATTTCTAATGGAGGAATTTCAGTGGATCCTGCTAAAGTTAAGGATATAGTGGTGTGGAGCATACCCACTACAGTTACGAAGATTCGGAGTTTCTTGGGACTTGCAGGATACTATCAGAGATTTATTGAAGGATTCTCTAAGATTGCCAAGCCTATGACCTCGCTTCTGGAGAAGGGAAGAGAATTTAAGTGGGACGAGAGGTGCCAAGATAGTTTTGATCAATTGAAGAAGAGATTGATGTCGCCACCAGTGTTGGTTATGCCAGATCTACGAAAAGGATTTGATGTTTATTATGATGCATGTGGCCAAGGATTAGGTTTTGTGCTCATGCAAGGACATGTGATCGCCTACGCATCTCATCAGTTGCGGAAACAAGAGTTAAGCTACCCCACTCATGACTTGGAACTAGCAGCAGTTGTGCATGCACTTAAGATTTGGAGACACTACATTATGGGGACTAAGTGCCAAGTATATACGGATCATAAGAGTTTGAAGTATATATTCACTCAGAAGGATCTCAACCTTAGGCAACGCCGTTGGTTGGAGCTTATTAAGGATTATGATCTGGAGATTCACTATCACCCGGGCAAGGCAAATTTGGTCGCAGATGCCTTGAGTCGCAAGGAGCATGTTCATTCAGCTATTGTTGCCCAGTTACCCGATGAGATTGTTGAGGATTTCAGGAGACTTAACCTGGGGATAGTTGCTCATACTGAAGGAGTTACTATTGATGTGGAACCTACTTTGGAGCAAGAGATCCGCAAAGGACAAATTGGTGATGCTAAAATAAAAGAGATTAAGGATCTGATTACTGAAGGTCGAGTACCGGAATTTACGGAAGATGAGCAGGGCACTGTATGGTTCAAGGACAGGATGTGTGTTCCTGACATTAAAAGCCTTCGAGAGACTATATTGAAAGAGGCCCATGACTCGGATTACTCTATTCATCCTGGTAGTACCAAGATGTATCAGGATTTGAAACGGAAGTATTGGTGGTATGGATTGAAAAGAGATGTGGCTGCACATGTGGCTATGTGTGATGTATGTCAAAGAGTCAAGGCTGAACACCAGAGGCCAGCTGGACTACTGCATCCACTGAAGATACCCGAGTGGAAATGGGAAGAGATTGGTATGGATTTCATTACTGGATTGCCTCGCACCTCGAAAGGATATGATTCTATATGGGTTATTACAGATAGATTGACCAAAGTGGCTCATTTCATTCTGGACAAGACTACTTATAAGGTATCTCAATTGGCAGAGTTATATATGGCTCGGATTGTGTCTTTACATGGTATACCGAAGAAGATCATTTTGGATAGAGGATCATAGTTTACCCCCAGATTTTGGAAAAGTTTTCATGAGAATATGGATGCGAAGTTGACTTTTAGTTTGGCCTACCTCAGAATGATGGATAGACTGAAAGGACTAATTAAGTATTGGAAGACATGTTGAGAGCTTGTGCCCTTCAGCATGGTAGTAGTTGGAACAAGAGTCTACCTTATGCTGAGTTCTCATATAATAATAGTTACCAGGCTAGTCTAAAAGATGTCACCGTTCGAGACTCTGTATGACAGGAAATGCAGGACTCCTCTATATTGGGTCAGACTAGAGGAAGACAATTCTTTGGGCCTAAACTTATTCAAGAGACAGAAGAACAAGTTCGTATAATTCGAGAGAATTTGAGGGTAGCTCGGACCAGACAAAAGAGCTATGCTGATAATAGAAGGAGACCATTGGAGTTTGAGGAAGGTGATCAAGTGTACCCCAAGGTGTCACCACTTCGTGGAATGAGGAGGTTTAAAGTCAAGGGCAGATTGTTCCCTCGCTTTATTGGACCATTCAGAGTTTCTAGGTGAGTTGGAGAGATGGCCTACCAACTCGAGTTACCTGCTAGTCTATCGGATGTGCATAATGTGTTCCATGTATCTCAACTGAAGAAGTGTCTCCGTGTGCCCGAGGAACAGTTACCCATGGAAGAGCTCAGTGTTGAAAGAAATTTGATTTACACGGAGTATCCGATCAAGATTCTTGATACATTGACTCGAGTTACAAGAAATAAGGTGATAAAAATGTGTAAAGTTCAATGGAGTCACCTCGGAGAAGACGAAGCTACATGGGAAAGAGAAGAAGAGCTTCGCATAGATTTCCCCATCTTTTCCCTCGTTCTTCCTAAATCTCGAGGACGAGATTATTTTTAAGGGGGGTAGGATTTGTAATACCCAATTTGTAGATATAATATAAAAGGAGAAAAGTTATCTTTTTCCCTCTATCTATATGTGTGTGTTGTATCTACTTACTATCACAAGTAAACACCTCGTAAAAAAACAAAGGATTAATAAAAGCCATCAAATTGTGCATCATGCTGGAGTTTAATTGTTTGTGCATTTAATAATAAAGAAAATATTAATAAGGTTACATTAATGATGTGAATTAAGGATTAAAACCTAATTCAAATCTTGGAATTTGGAAATAAAAATGTAAAGAAAGAAATATTATTTAATATAAAATAATATTAAAATTTAATAACTTTACCACATGATGGTGAGAATAAATTGCATAGTTAACATGAACTTGAGTTTACACTTAAGTGGAATTCAAATTTGAGATTTAAATTTGAAAAAGATTAGAGAAGAGAATATAAAAAAAAAAGAAAAAAAGAAGAACACGCCTGGGCCAACTTTGTTCTTTTCGGCCCAATTGCCAAACTCTCCCTCTGCAGCCCACATCCACGCGCGCAGGGAGTCGTCCACTGACGCCTGGGACCCACGGGGCAGCCTCTCATTCCCTCGCGCTCGCGCGTGTAAGCTCGCTGAAGTGTGGGACCCTCCTGTCAGCGCTTTCCTCTCATTTGCGACCGCGCGAACTCGCCGCGAGCTCCGCGCGCTTCCCGGGCGCCGTTCCAACCACTATCCCGATTTCTTCTCCCTCGGCGCGGACTCGCTAGTCTATATGGTGCGTGCGCTGGCCCCTTTCCTCCCCCGTATCCCACTCCCCGAGTCATACACCGCATTGCCACCGCGCCGTGAGTGAGTTTCGCCGCCGCACCGGAATCGCGAGCCTAGCGCAACTGTCCTCGCGGCAAGTGTCCAGTGGGGTTCGCCCGGACCTAGGTTGGGTGGTCGACGCCTTGCTTGGGTCGAGTCACGCTCCAGCGCCTCGGAATTTATCCCCGGACTTTGCTCTCCGCGACCGTCCGCCTCGCGCCGCGGTCGGGCCTCTGTGCTTCGTCCCTACCAGTGAGGTACGTCTTAGTGTATTCGCCATCCCCTAGGCATCGTGTAGCAGTCTTTAATTGGGTTTTTGTGCACTGTATCACCAAATCGAACTTCACCGGACATGGCGCCGCCGCGCCTGTACTCGCGCGCCGCCGGCTGTGCGGCTGGGTAGGGGAGAAAGACGCCTGGCCGTTGGATGCGTTTTGGACGGATTGGATTAGATCCTCATACCGTTTCGACTGCATCCAACCGTGACCGTAGATCGAGAATCCGATGGATGCGGGATGGTCTCGGTTAGATGGAGTAGAGACCGTCGATCTCTGATCCAAGGATCAGGACTGCATACCGCTTCATTTAAACCTAAACCTAATCTGAACCGTAGGAAGTGGATCGGGCGGCTGAGATCCGTGGATACCCCTTCGTCGATCGCTTTTGCATAAGAGACCTTGGGTTATTAGAAAACCAACCCGCAGTCCTGTGTAGTTATTCACTGAGCCTTAGGATTCTTTCGCAGAGACCCCTGATCTATCTGGTAATTGAGGCCCAGTCCAAAGAACTCAAAAATCAGAGAAAATAAAAGGAAAATAGATTTTTAATATGAAAATAATTACTAGAGTTTGATAAATTCATAGAAAATTCATACTAACTCCAAATTACTTTATTCCAGTTCCTAAAATTTTGTAATCTTATTCTTTAGCATTTAGTGCCTCTGTTCTGACATGACAAACACATTAAAATTATTCTTTCACTTAATCTTGTATTAAGCACATAAAACATTAGAAAATCCATAACTTAAGATCTATAACTCCAAATTTAATGATTCCAGTTCCTATGATTATATTTTAATGTCTAGTTTATTACTGTAAATTCTATTTGCATGTTTGATGTGATGTTAATTTATGCTATGTTATGTATGTATTGTGTTGATGCGAGTAGACGAGCAAGCTACACAGGATTCTGAGGTTCAGCAAGTAGAGATAGCTGAGCAGGAGCTCATTGAAGGCAAGTTGTGCCCTTGACCACTTTTTACCCAATAATGTTCTTTAATATCACTTATCCATGCATAGGTTAATTTTGATGGGACCCAATAGGTTACCCTAGATTGTTTATCTCATTACCTTGTTTACCCCTGAATCACTTGGGTAGTTTGCTATTGCTTTATATGGTTTTGGGATAATCATTTATCACCTCTATGTTCCAATTCTTGTTGTTATTCTGTTTATGTTCATGTTGTTATCATTAATGTTAATTGGAACATAGAGCTTAACTTGAGAACCACGTGCCACCACAAGGGTTTAATGGGACGCCCTTGGCTGATTAACTAGGAAAGCTAGTGGAAGACTACCTTACCCGAAAGGGGCAAGGGCAGTAGGGGAGAGGTCAGTGCGGGGAGGTCCCTGGTTGATTTTGCTGCGATGGCGGTCAGCCAGGAACCCTGTACTGGATCTTCCCATAAACTGTAGCGGGTTTTCGGAAGCTAGTGGAACTTTGTAAAGGCCTCGTAGTGTTGCCCTGCCGCGCTTCCTAGGTAGAGGTGTATGGGATTCATGACCCCTTGGCAGATGGGTAACATGACTTGTGGGTAAAGGGTACAACCTCTGCAGAGTGTAAAACTGGTATACTAGCCGAGCTCACGGTCATGAGCAGCTCAGGACTCTCTGATGTTTAAATTATGGAACTTAAATTCAATTTTGTCATTTGCATTGCATGGGTTTGTTATTAATTTTGTTCTATTACTTTACTTATGGTTTGGTATTTACTTACACTTAGTAACTGCTAATAAAATTTTGACCAACTACTTAAAAGCAATGCTCAGCTTTAACCCCTATCATTGATCAGCCTTACACTTCACATGAGCTCCCACCTTTGGTGAGTTCATGTCACATTATTCCCCACAACTTGTTGAGCGATGATCATGTGTGAGCTCACCCTTGCTGTCTCACACCCCCCCCACAGGAGATGATCAGGTGGTTCAGGAGGAGCCGCCTAACACTGAGGAGTTCGATCTGATCTAGGTGGCGTTTCCCAGTCGACATTGGCGCCGACGATCCTTAGTTCGTTTTATCTTTATTATGTTATTTTGTAATAAGTCTTCCGCTATGTAATAAATTCTCTGATGTTTTATGACATTTATCTCTATACACTCTGTTATTATATATGTTGTCTTCTTGGCGCATGTATGAGATGCACCTGGCTTTGTTCCTTAAAGCCGGGTGTTACAGCTATTCATGAGAAGGATGACCTCTTGGACTCTCAAGAGGACTTCCTAATTAAGGAAAACAAGAAGCATGTTAAGGTTAAAAATGCTTGCGCTCTAGAAGTAGAAAAATGTGAAAAATTATCTAGTGAGCTAAGCACTTGTCATGATATTATTACCAACCTTAGAAATGAGAATGCTAGTTTAATTGCTAAGGTTGATTCAAATGTTTGTGATATTTCAATTCCCAATCTTAGAAATGATAATGTTAATTTACTTGCTAAGATTGAAGAATTGAATGTTTCTCTTGCTAGCCTTAGAAATGAAAATGAAAATTTGATTGCTAAGGCTAAAGATTTAGATGTTTGCAATGCTTCCATTTCCGATCTTAGAGATAAGAATGATATATTACGTGCTAAGATTGTTGAACTTAATTCTTGCAAACCCTCTACATCTACCATTGAGCATGTTACTATTGTACTAGATGTAGAGACATTAATGTTGATGCTATCCATGATCACCTAGCTTTAATTAAGAAACAAAATGATCACATAGCTCAACTTAATGCTAAAATTAATGAGCATGACTTAGAAAATGAAAATTTTAAATTTGCTAGAAGCATGCTCTATAGTGGGAGACGCCTTGGCATCAAGGATGGCATTGGCTTCCAAAAGGGAGACAATGTCAAACTTAATGCCCCTCCTAAAAGATTGTCTAACTTTGTAAAGGGCAAGGCTCCCATGCCTCAGGATAACGAGGGTTACATTTTGTACCCTGCCGGTTATCCCGAGAGCAAGATTAGGAGAATTCACTCTAGAAAGTCTCACTCTGGCCCTAATCATGCTTTTATGTGTAAGGGTGAGACATCTAGTTCTAGGCAATCAACCCGTGCTAAATTGCCTAAGAAGAAAACTCCTATTGCATCAAATGATTCCAACATTGCATTTAAGACTTTTGATGCATCCTATGTTTTAACTAACAAATCCGGCAAGATAGTTGCCAAGTATGTTGGGGGCAAGCACAAGGGGTCAAGGACTTGTGTTTGGGTACCCAAAGTTCTTGTATCTAATGTCAAAGGACCCAAAACCGTTTGGGTACCTAAAATCAAGAACTAAACTTGTTTTGTAGGTTTATGCATCCGGGGGATCAAGTTGGATCATCGATAGCGGGTGCACAAACCATATGACAGGGGAGAAGAAAATGTTCTTCTCCTACGAGAAAAACCAAGATCCTCAACGAGCTATCACATTTGGGGATGGGAATCAAGGTTTGGTCAAAGGATTGGGTAAAATTGCTATATCACCTGACCATTCCATTTCCAATGTTTTTCTTGTAGATTCTTTAGATTATAACTTGCTTTCAGTTTCACAATTGTGTAAAATGCGCTACAACTATCTTTTTACGGATGTAGGTGTCACTGTCTTTAGAAGAAGTGATGATTCAATAGCATTTAAGGGAGTGTTAGAGGGTCAGCTATAGTTAGTAGATTTTGATAGAGCTGAACTCGACACTTGCTTAATTGCTAAGACTAACTTGGGCTGGCTCTGGCATCGCCGACTAGCACATGTTGGGATGAAGAATCTTCACAAGCTTCTAAAGGGAGAACACATTTTGGGACTAACAAATGTTCATTTTGAGAAAGACAGGATTTGTAGCGCATGTCAGACAGGAAAGCAAGTTGGTGTTCATCATCCACACAAGAACATTATGACGACTGACAGGCCACTAGAGCTCCTACACATGGACCTATTCGGCCCGATAGCTTACATAAGCATCGGCGGGAGTAAGTACTGTCTAGTTATTGTGGATGATTATTCTCGCTTCACTTGGGTGTTCTTTTTGCAGGAAAAATCTCATACCCAAGAGACCTTAAAGGGATTCTTGAGACGGGCTCAAAACGAGTTCGGCTTAAGGATCAAGAAAATAAGAAGCGACAACGGGACGGAGTTCAAGAACTCTCAAATTGAAGGCTTTCTTGAGGAGGAGGGCATCAAGCATGAGTTCTCTTCTCCCTACACGCCACAACAAAATGGTGTAGTGGAGAGGAAGAATAGATCTCTATTGGACATGGCAAGGACCATGCTTGATGAGTAAAAAACTTCGGATCGGTTTTGGGCCGAGGTGGTCAACACCGCCTGCTACGCCATCAACCGATTGTATCTACACCGAATCCTCAAGAAGACATCATATGAACTCCTAACCGGTAAAAAGCCCAATGTCTCATATTTTAGAGTCTTTGGTAGCAAATGCTTTATTCTTGTTAAAAGAGGTAGAAAATCTAAATTTGCTCCTAAGGCTGTAGAAGGCTTTTTACTAGGTTATGATTCAAACACAAGGGCATATAGAGTCTTTAACAAGTCCTCTGGATTAGTTGAAGTCTCTTGTGACATTGTGTTTGATGAGCCTAACGGCTCTCAAGTAGTGTAAGTTGATCTTGATGAATTAGATGATGAAGAGGCTCCGTGCGTCGCGCTAAGGAACATGTCCATTGGGGACTTGTATCCTAAGGAATCCGAAGAGCCTCCACAAGCACAAGATCAACCATCTTCCTCCACACGAGCATCTCCACCAACTCAAGATGAGGATAAGGCTCAAAATGATGAAGGAGAAGATCAAGAAGTTGAGCCACCTCAAGAAGAAAGCAATGATCAAGGGGGAGATGCCCATGATCAAGATGAGGAAGATGATCAAGTTCCAAGGCCGCCACACCCAAGAGTCCACCAAGCAATCCAACGAGATCACCCCGTGAACACCATCCTCGGCGATATTCAAAAGGGGGTAACTACTAGATCTCGGGTTGCTCATTTTTGTGAACATTACTCTTTTGTTTCCTCTATTGAGCCACACAGGATAGAGGAAGCACTACAAGATTCGGATTGGGTGGTGGCGATGCAAGAGGAGCTCAACAACTTCACTAGGAATGAGGTATGGCATTTAGTTCCACGTCCTAATCAAAAAGTTGTAGGAACCAAGTGGGTCTTCCGCAACAAGCAAGACGAGCATGGTGTGGTGACAAGGAACAAAGCCAGACTTGTGGCCAAGGGATATTCACAAGTCGAAGGTCTGGATTTCAGTGAAACCTATGCACCCGTAGCTAGGCTAGAATCAATTCGCATTTTACTTGCCTATGCTACTTACCATGGCTTCAAGCTTTATCAAATGGACGTGAAAAGTGCCTTCCTCAATGGACCAATCAAGGAAGAGGTCTATGTTGAGCAACCACCCGGCTTTGAAGATAGTGAGTATCCTAATCACGTTTATAAACTCTCTAAGGCGCTTTATGGGCTCAAGCAAGCCCCAAGAGCATGGTATGAATGCCTGAGAGATTTCCTTATCACTAATGGCTTCAAAGTCGGAAAGGCCGATCCTACTTTATTTACTAAAACTCTTGACAATGATTTGTTTGTATGCCAAATTTATGTTGATGATATTATATTTGGGTCTACTAACGAATCTACATGTGAGGAATTTAGTAGGATCATGACACAAAAATTGGAGATGTCGATGATGGGGGAGTTGAAGTACTTCTTAGGATTTCAAGTGAAGCAACTCCAAGAGGGAACCTTCATTAGCCAAACAAAGTATATTCAAGACATTCTAAACAAGTTTGGGATGAAGGATGCCAAGCCCATCAAGACACCCATGGGAACCAATGGGCATCTCGACCTCGACACGGGAGTTAAATCTGTAGATCAAAAGGTATACCGGTCGATGATAGGTTCTTTACTCTATTTATGTGCTTCACGACCGGACATTATGCTTTCCATATGCATGTGTGCAAGATTCCAAGTCGACCCTAAGGAAGCTCACCTTACGGCCGTAAAACGAATCCTGAGATATTTAGTTCACACTCCTAAGTTTGGGCTTTGGTACCCTCGGGGATCCACATTTGATTTAATTGGTTATTCGGATGCCGATTGGGCGGGGTGTAAAATTAATAGAAAGAGCACATCGGGGACTTGCCAGTTCTTGGGAAGATACTTGGTGTCTTGAGCTTCAAAGAAGCAAAATTCCGTCGCTCTTTCTACCGCCGAAGCCGAGTATATTGCCGCAGGCCATTGTTGCGCGCAATTACTTTGGATGAGGCAAACCCTTAGGGACTACGGTTACAAATTAACCAAAGTTCCTCTTCTATGTGATAATGAGAGTGCAATCCGCATGGCGGATAATCCCGTTGAGCATAGCCGCACTAAACACATAGCCATTCGGTATCATTTTCTAAGGGATCACCAACAAAAGAGAGATATCGAGATTGCTTATATCAACACTAAAGAACAATTGGCCGATATCTTTACCAAGCCACTAGATGAACAAACCTTTAACAAACTTAGGCATGAGCTAAATATTCTTGATTCTAGGAATTTCTTTTGATGTTTTGCACACATAGCTCATTATTATACCTTTGATCATATCTCTTTCATGTGCTATGACTAATGTGTTTTCAAGTATATTTCAAACCAAGTCATAGGTATATTAAAAGGGAATTGGAGTCTTCGGTGAAGACAAAGGCTTTCACTCCACTCCATCAAATTACTTATCCTTCGTCATCGCTCCGAGCAACTCTCCAACTTTGGTATAATCTTCACTCATATTTTGTTTGCCAAAGGAGGAGAAAGTAGTTATACAAGGGCTTATATTTCACTCAAAGTATTCGTTTTTGGTGATTCATGCCAAAGGGGGAGAAAGTATTAGCCCAAAGCAAAAGGACCGCACCACCACCTAATTTTAAAAAAATGATGTTGTTGTTTTCAAATTGATTTCTTAGTATGTTCAAAAAGGGGAGAAAGTAGTATCTTTGAAAATTGCAAAACCCTCTTGAACACTAAGAGGAGGATTTCACTTAGGGGGAGTTTTGTTTTAGTCAAAGGAAAAGCATTTGAAACAGGGGGAGAAAATTTCAAATCTTGAAAATGCTTCTCAAAATCTTATTCATTTTCCTTTGACTATTTGCAAAAAGACTTTGAAAAGAATTTACAAAAGAATTTGCAAAAACAAAACGTGTGGTGCAAGCGTGGTCCAAAATGTTAAAAATAAAGAAACAATCCATGCATATCTTATGAAAAGATTTATTGGTTCAATTCTAAGTAATCTTTGCACTTATCTTATGCAAACTAGTTCAATTATGCACTTCTATACTTGCTTTGGTTTGTGTTGGCATCAATCACCAAAAAGGGGGAGATTGAAAGGGAATTAGGCTTACACCTTTTTCCTAATTGATTTTGGTGGTTGAATTGCCCAACACAAATAATTTGACTAACTAGTTTGCTCTAGTCTATAAGTTTTACAGGTGCCAAAGGTTCACAATAAGCCAATAAAAAGACCAAGAAAGGGTTCAATCAAAGAGAGCAAAAGACAACCCAAAGGCACCCTGGTCTGGCGCACCGGACTGTTCGGTGCACCACCGGACAGTGTCCGGTGCACCAGAAAACTTGAGGCTGAACTTGCCACCTTCGAGAAAATGGGAGGTCGCTCCGCTATAATTCACCGGACTGTCCGGTGAAGCACCGGATAGTGTCCGGTGTCACACTGGACTGTCCGGTGTGCCAGCGGAGCAACGACTACTTCGCGCGCAACGGTCGACTGCAACGCATTTAATGCACGCCTGCACGCGCAGAGGACAGAGCACGCGCAGTTGGCGCACCGGATAGTCTATAGGACCTATCCGGTGCACCACCGGACAGCCCAGAGGCCCCACCTGTCAGAGCTCCAACGGTCGAACCCCAACGACCTGCTGACGTGGGTGGCGCACCGGACAGTGTCCGGTGGCGCACCGCACTGTCCGGTACGCCATGCAAGAGCAGTCTTCCAACGACCATATTTTGTGGTTAGGGCTTTAAATAACCCAACCACCCCACATTCAATGGAATCCAAGTTTTCCACCTTCAACACATTACAAGAGCTATAACATTCAATTCTAGACACTTCAAAGAGATCAAATCCTCTCGCAAGTCCAAAGACAACTCCAATCAATAGTGACTAGTGAGAGAGTGATATTTGTGTTCATTTGAGCTCTTGCGCTTGGATCGCTTCTTTTCTTTCTCATTCTTCTTGTGATCAACTCAATTGTAACCAAGGCAAGAGACACCAATTGTGTGGTGGTCCTTGCGGGAACTTTGTGTTCCGTTTGATTGAGAAGAGAAGCTCACTCGGTCTAAGTGACCGTTTGGGAGAGGGAAAGGGTTGAAAGAGACCCGGTCTTTGTGACCACCTCAACGGGGAGTAGGTTTGCAAGAACCGAACCTCAGTAAAACAAATCATCGTGTCTTGCTCTTTATTTGCTCACGATTTGTTTTGCGCCCTCTCTCTCGGACTCGTCTATATTTCTAACGCTAACCCGGCTTGTAGTTGTGCTTAAGTTTATAAATTTCAGATTCGCCCTATTCACCCCCCCTCTAGTTGACTTTCAGTTGCCGCAGGACAGTGTTGCGTGCAACTACTTTGGATGAGGCAAACCCTCCGGGACTTTGGCTACAATCTGAGCAAAGTCCCACTCCTATGCGACAATGAGAGTGCAATCCGCATGGAGGATAATCCTGTTGAACACAGCCGCACTAAGCACATAGACATCCGGCATCACTTTCTGAGAGACCACCAGCAAAAGGGAGATATCGAGGTGTTCCATATTAGCACCGAGAACCAGCTAGCCGATATCTTTACCAAGCCTTTAGATGAGAAAACCTTTTGCAGGCTGCGTAGTGAGCTAAATGTCTTAGATTCGCGTAACTTGGATTGATCTATAGCATACATGTGTTTTATGCCTTTGATCATGTTACTTATACATTTATGCATTATGTTGCCTATTTATGGTGCTCAAGTTGTGCAAGGGATCCCCGGACCTCACAAGTCCATGTATGAATGATGCACATATTTAGGGGGATAAGTGCTACAACTTGACCCTTTGAGACTAACCTTTGTGTTTGAGTATATTTAGTGAAGTCTCAAAGGTGAGTTGAAAGGGAAAGGTGAACTTGGACCATGCAAAGACTTCCACTGCACTCCGGTATTAATGTACTCACCTCCAAGTTCATTCTTATGATCCTATTGCCTTTTTGCTCTTAATTGACATTTTGGTAAGGCAATGGGGTTAAAGGGCGAAAAATGATCCCGTTTTGGTGCTTGATGCCAAAAGGGGAGAAATTAAAGCCAAAGCAAATGAATCAGCTACCACTTGAGAATTTTTGAAAACAATAGAGTTTGAACTTTTGATTTGTCAAAATGCTCCTATTGCAAAATTTGGTCTCTTGTGGGGAGATTTTATGATTATGGGAAAAGGGGGAGATTTTGGCACTTGATCAATTTTTCCATTAGAATATCTCTCCTTGTGCCTAAACAAGTGTGTTTGACTTAGAGATAGGAAAATGAGGTTGATTTACAAAAACAAACCAAGTGGTGGCAAAGAATGATCCGAATATGCCAAATTAGAATAAAAAACAATTTGGTCCTCAATTTGAATCGATGTTGCATGTTTTGCATTGCTTTTGATGTGTTGGCATAAATCACCAAAAAGGGGGAGATTGAAAGGGAAATGTGCCCTTGGGCCATTTCTATAATGTTTTGGTGATTAAGTGTTCAACACATAGTGAGTGAAATATTATGTGCCAAACAAGCAAAAGATGCAAATCATGTAACAAGGTACATTTCTAGACTTAGTACATTGTTTTGAGTACTAACATATTTTGTCTAAGTGCTAGAAACAGAGAAAAGACAAGAACCAAAAGATTTGGCTCGATGCAGCCAACTCTCTGCTCAGTCTGGCACACCGGACTATCCGGTGGTGCATCGGACAGTGTCCGGTGCGCCAGGCTGGACTCCGGTGAATAGGCCGCTCTTGGGAGCTCTTGTGCACCACCGGACAGTCCGGTGAGCCAACGGCCGCCAGCACAACGGTCGGCCGCGCAATCCGCGGGCGACGTGTGGCCCGCGCCAACGGTCGACAGGGGGCACCGGACTGTCTGGTGCGCCAACTGCCATGAATCTATAACGGTTGTCTATGCCAAAATAGGAAGGAGATCACGCACGGGACATGAACAGTGGTTGTCCGGTGGTGCACCGGACTGTCCGGTGCGCCACCCGACAGAAGGCAAGGATAGCCTTCCTTGTTGGCCTCCAACGGCTCCTAGCTGCCTTGGGGCTATAAAAGGGACCCCTAGGCGCATAGAGGAGTCACCCAAGCATTCACTAAGCATTCTAAGACTTCCACACTCCGTCTCCGCGCACTTGATCGATCGTGTTAGTGATTTGAGCTCCGTTCTAGTTGAGAACTCTTTGTGCTTCAACTTGAGCTCAAGTCTTGGCTTGTGTGCGTGTGTGTGCTGCGAATTTGTGTGTGTTGCTCCCAACCTTACTCTTGTGTTTTCATTGTGATCTTTGTCGCAAGGGCGAGAGACTCCAACTTGTGGAGATTCCTCGCAAACGGGAAAAAGAGAAAAGCAAGAAAAGCCGTGGTATTCAAGTTGATCATTGAATCACTTGAAAGGGGTTGAGTGCAACCCTCATCCATTGGGACGCCACAACGTGGAAGTAGGCAAGTGTTACTTGGCCGAACCACGGGATAAAGTTCTGTGTCTCTTGTGATTGTTTTCTCTTTGATTGTCTGTGTTCACAAGAGCTCGTTTCCACTTAACCGTTCTAACCTTCATGTTGGGGGCCTTCGGCTTCCGAAGGTCCTCAAAAACATGATTTGACAATGTTTTCCAAGTGAAATATGCGAACAGGTATCTTCGGAATCGGGTTACGGGTATACAAGAGTATGGTCAAGACGAAGCTTGAGTGGGACGGAAGGCGATCATGACGAAGGATAAGATGATCACGAAGCTATGCGCAGAAAAGCTTCGGCATGACAGCAGAAAAGGGGAACCGACTTAAAGATGAAAAGCCAAATTAGACCTCGAAGAATTACTATAGAGTTATTGATAAATGTAAAGGGCATTAATGTAATTTTACACGGGCTACGTCCCGTGCCTAAAAATAGATGAACAGTACTCCCGTACTGTTCACGCTGACTTGGCATTCGCTTTTCGCATCACGCATGTATCTTTACTTTCCGTCAATCCGAAGGTACATTTATAATTTGTTATTATGGATATGATAATGAAAATAAAAAAGAAGTTGATGATAATATCTGCATTATTATTTGTATTTCATATACGCATTCTTCTTTATCATGTATTGAACTTACGAAGGTCTCTTCCTTCTTAACCTTCGTCCGGAATTCATTATGTCTGAAAGGATATAATGTCTTGAAAGACGAAGGACCTTAACATTTAACACTTTTTATGTTGCCTTGTTCTTAACTCTTAGCATTTGAGAACAAGTCCCCAACATTAGCGCCCACCTCCGGTGAACTCACGTCCATTTTTTGAGTTTTGAACATCTTCGGCAAGCATCACCTTCGTCATGCCGCCGAAGAAAGCTTCAGCCACAGGGCCTGCCACTCTGCAGCCGCTGGATCCCAATCAGGATGTCCTTTCTCTTAGGGAGGCCCGAAGCCAGAAGAGGAAGGCCACTAGTCCAACGCCTCCGGAGGACGACTTGGATCTAGAAATCCAAAACTTGGAGATGCTCCATCAATAGGTCCAACGGAAGAAGGAAAAGATGGCTCGTCTAGCTGACCTACAAAGGCAGATAGACGAAGCCTTTGAAGAAGTTCGTCATCTTGCTCAAGATGACCAGAACCGAAGGCCTCCGCGCAGAGAGCTTCATCAGGAGGGCTTCTACAACGAGGACGACTGGTATGAAGATTTCCATCATGGAAATTTTGCTTTTGATGATACTTCTCCTCTGTCAACAGAACTGCAGGCTACACCTTGGCCCCAGTCTTACAAGCCACCCCAGCTCCCAATGTACGATGGTCATTCAGACCCGAAGCAATTCTTGATGAGCTATGAAGCAACCATATCTTCGTATGGTGGTAATACTGCGGTCATGGCAAAGTCTTTCGTCATGGCTGTCAAGAGTGTTGCACAAACCTGGTATTCCTCTCTTCGGCCAGGAACAATCACCTCATGGCAAAAGCTGAAGGACATGCTGATAACCAGCTTCCAAGGGTTTCAAACGAAGCCAGTCACTGCTCAAGCTTTATTCCAGTGCACCCAGGACCACGAAGAATACCTTCAGGCGTATGTTCGAAGGTTCCTGCGTCTGAGGGCACAGACACCAACAGTGCCCAATGAAATTGTCATTGAGGCCATGATTAAGGGGCTTCGGCCGGGACCTTCAGCTCAGTACTTTGCCAGAAAGCCTCCTCAAACTTTGGAGAAGCTGCTCCAGAAGATGGACGAGTATATTCGAGCTGACAATGACTTTCGCCAAAGAAGGGAGGAAGCATTCAGGTTCTCTGAAATGACCAGGGGCTTCGGAGGAAGATTCCATCTGAGGCACGTCAGGTCAATTCACAACTCTACTCAAAGTGATGATAGAGGGAGTCAACAGCAAAGGCCACAGTACTCCTCGCAAGCTTCGGGGCAGCAGCAAAGCTCTTTCCGGCCGCCAGCGCCAAGGGGCAGAGGCGCCAGGGGCTTCGGGGGAAGATTTGGGGATCAGCCAAGAAAAATTTACTGCCTATTCTGTGGTGAAGACAAGGGTCATACCACCAGGATGTGCCACGTTACCATCCAGAAGCAAAAGGAGATAGCAGAAGCTGCAGCGCAACAGAGTCAGCCGAAGCAAGTCATGCATACTGCTTCGTACCATTCGCCTTACATTCCAGAATATGTAGGCAATCACCCTGCAGCTTCTGTTACTTCGGCAAGTCAACCCCAAGCATCTTGGCAACAGCCTCCACCGCCACCACCAACACAACGAGGTCAGCAGCCAGAAGGGAGTCAGCACACTCACCTTCAGCGAGACTTCAGAGAGGAGTCCGAAGCTCGCACAGTCAATAGCACTGCGCCAGAGTCGAAGCATATTTACTAACAAATATCCTACCTCGACAGCAGCTTTTCGCATTTTCGCATTCAGTATTACTTTCTTTTTAATAAGGAACAATTATGGGAAGTTTAAGTGCTTTTTATCGTTTTTCAATCTCTTGTAACAATTTCGCTTTTTACCATAATGAAAATATATCTTCTCCATAGGCTTAAGTTGCCGAAGCATAAGAATTTATGGTGGCAAGGAGGACCTTCGAATTATCAAAAATTTGTTCTAAGGAACGCAGTGCAATTTCTTCGAAGCAGCAAAAAGTCGTTCCTAAGGGAGCGCAATGTAAGTTTTCTGCTCAAAAGTCGTTCCGAAGGGAATGCAGAGCCTACAGCGAAAAATAAGCGTTGATTCCGCTGAAAGTAAAAGGCGAAGAAGCTCCTAAGGGAGGCTTACAACGAAAAATAAACGCTGATTCCGCTGAAGTAAAAGGCGAAGAAGCTCCTAAGGGAGGCTTACAGCGAAAAATAAACGCTGATTTTGCTGAAGTAAAAGGCGAAGAAGCTCACAAGGGAGGCTTACAGTGAAAAATAAGTGTCAAACTTCGGCAAATATCATTTTGCATAACATCACATCATTACATCATTTGCATAGCATAACATCATACATCATAGTGCATCAATAACGCAAGAAGGGGGGTCTCGATATTGATATTCGAAGTGGAAAGATCTAATGATTATTGATTTTACGAGGATTGGTTACTGATTTCATGAGAACACGGATATTATTTACGAAGCATGAAAAGAAGGGAAGGTGTTTTTTCGCCGAAGGCTAAAAAACGGTATGTATATGATGTTTCATGCATTGTAAAGAATAGAACTATAAACAGCTAATATATTACATTCAAAGTTACAAAATATTACACACAGCAAATGTTACATTCTCAATGTTTTTACAATAACAGCTAATCTTCCCTTAGAACTATCTCTGCAGCTTCGTTCAGTAGTTGATCAACAACTTTATCCATGATAGCTTCGGCCATTTTCCTAATTTCGTCGTCCCCCTTCGTGTGGGGGTCCGCAGATGGCTCGGCAGGTTCTGAGGGAGGAGAAGACACGACTATATTACTATTACAAACTGTGAATATTACAAACCGTGAATAAGTTCGAAATCAAAAAATTACAACAAAGAATCAAAAACCACTAATCAATACCTATTTGCCCTTTGGGCTCTGCACTTTTTTCAGCAGCCTCGACTATTTTTCTAGCATCCTGAATGCCTTTTTTGCTTTTTCGAATAATTTCTTGGGCCATTTCCCGGCCACCATTATCCCAGATGTCGGTGAAAAATTTCCCACCGACCAGACTCGCTTCGACCGAGGGGTCTTTTATATCTTCGGAGGATAAGGCGGTGTCGGGGACCATAATTAGGGGTACCCTCAAGACGCCTAATTCTCAGCTGGTAACCCCCATCAGCATAAAGCTGCAAAGGCCTGATGGGTACGATTAAGTCAGGGATCAGTCCACACGAGTGACTCGATCACGCTTCACCCGAGCCTAGCCTCGGCCAAGGGCAGCCGACCTCGAGAGACTTCCGTCTCGCCCGAGGCCCCCCTTTTTACGGCGGACACATCACCGGCTCGCCCGAGGCCTTGGCTTCGCTCAGAAGCAACCCTAACTAAATCGCCACACCGACTGACCAAGTTGCAGGAGCATTTAACGCAAAGGTGGCCTGACACCTTTATCCTGACACGCGCCCCCCCCGGCAGAGCCGAAGTGACCGCCGTCACTCCACCGCTCCACTGACCAGTCTGACAGAAGGACAGCGCCGCCTGCGCCACTCCGGCTGCGGTGCCACTCGACAGAGCGAGTCTGACAGGCAGTCAGGCCTTGCCAAAGGCGCCACGGCGAACTCCGCTCCGCCTGACCCCAGGGCTCGGACTCGGGCTAAGACCCGGAAGACGGCGAACTCCGCTCCGCCCGACCCCAGGGCTCGGACTCGGGCTAAGACCCGGAAGACGGCGAACTCCGCTCCGCCCGACCCTAGGGCTCGGACTCGGGCTAAGACCCGGAAGACGGCGAACTCCGCTCCGCCTGACCCCAGGGCTCGGACTCGGGCTAAGACCCGGAAGACGGCGAACTCCGCTCCGCCCGACCCCAGGGCTCGGACTCGGGCTAAGACCCGGAAGACGGCGAACTCCGCTCCGCCCGACCCCAGGGCTCGGACTCGGGCTAAGACCCGGAAGACGGCGAACTCCGCTCCGCCCGACCCCAGGGCTCGGACTCGGGCTAAGACCCGGAAGACGACGAAACTCCGCCTCGCCCGACCCCAGGGCTCGGACTCCGCCCTGGCCTCGGCCGAACGACCTCCGCCTCGCCCGACCCCATGGCTCGGACTCGGCCTCGGCAACAGAAGACAGACTCAACCTCGGCTTCGGAGGAGCCCCCACGTCACCCTGCCTAGGGCACAGACCCGCCACGTCAACAGGGAGCGCCATCATCGTCCTACCCCGAATCGACTCGGGTCACGGAGAACAAGACCGGCGTCCCATCCGGCCAGCTCCGCCGGATGGGCAATGATGGCGCTCCACAAGCTCTGTGACGACGGCGGCCCCCAGCTCTCTTACGGAAGCAGGGCGACGTCAGCAAGGACTCGACCGCTCCAACAGCTGTCCCTCCGCCAGGCTCCGTCGCACCTCCGACAGCCACGACATCACGCCAGCAAGGTGCCAAGACCTCTCCGGCTGCCACATTTGCATGTACCTAGGGCGCTAGCTCTCTCTCCGCTAGACACGTAGCACTCTGCTACACCCCCCTTTTTGTACACCTAGATCCTCTCCTTACGACTATAAAAGGGAGGACCAGGGCCTTCTTAGAGGAGGTTGGCCGCGCGGGACCGAGGACGGGACAGGCGCTCTCTTGGGGCCACTCGCTTCTCTCACCCGCGTGGACGCTTGTAACCCCCCTACTGCAAGCGCACCCGACCTGGGCGCGGGACGAACACGAAGGCCGCGGGACTTCCACCTCTCTCACGCTCGACTCCGGCCACCTCGCCTCTCCCCCCTTCGCGCTCGCCCACGCGCTCGACCCATCTGGGCTGGGGCACGCAACACACTCACTCGTCGGCTTAGGGACCCCCCTGTCTCGAAACGCCGACAGTTGGCGCGCCAGGTAGGGGCCTGCTGCGTGCTGACGAACAGCTCCCTGTCAAGCTCCAGATGGGCGGTCTCCAGCAACCTCTCCGGCCCGGGGCGGTGCTTCGTTTCGGGACTCTTGAATTCATGTCCTTCGACGGCAGCTACGACATGATACTTCTTCCACCGCCGCGCGACAACGACAATGGCGGCCGACAACCCGCCCGCCGGCGGCGGAATCAACGACATCTTCCCCGCATGGTGGAAGAGCAACATTCGAGCTCGCTCCGTTCTCTCCCCCGCCAACGGAGGAGGAGGCGGGGCCATCAAGGCCAAGCGGGAGGCCGCGCTTCGTTGGTCGTCGAGCGAATCGACGCCCCCGACGCCCCGACGGAAGGCACGCCGGACGTCGACCTCGCGTTCAAGACGAAGGCAAGCGCCGTCCCCCCACGACACGCTGACCCCGAGCAAGAAGACGACGCCGGCGCGCTCGCGGAAAGCCTGCAGGACGTCGCCCTCGTACCTGAGATGACGGTGCAACCAGTCCCCGATGTGACTACGCCGCTCCTCGTCGACCAAAAGGTACCGACTAACTCCCATCTTACGTCATTTCGACTCGACCTCAACCCGCCAAACGACCTCGCTTTGGCGGGCGCTCTCATTGAGGCGAGTGCAACCCCACTGGGGTTTCATATACGGTCGCCTTGGGACCGGCTGACGGACGTCTCGACCTACGGGCCCTCTGGGTCCGAGGAAGATGACGATCCCAGCGTCTGTTGGGATTTCTCCGGACTTGGCAACCCCAGTGCCATGCGGGACTTCATGACCGCATGTGACTACTGCCTATCCGACTGTTCCGACGGAAGCCGCAGCCTTGGCGACGAGAGCTGCGGCCCAAGCCGCGAATGTTTCCACATCGAGCTAGGGGATCCCTCCAAAGGCAACCATCTCGGCATGCCGGAGGACGGTGATCTTCCTAGGCCGGTGCCTCGCGTCGACATCCCACGGGAGCTAGCTGTGGTCCCCGCTCCGGCGGGGGGTTACGACCCACAACTCGAGCAAGTCCGCGAGGCGCAGGCCGGGCTCAACGAGGGAACAGGAGCGCTTGAGCCGATCCGTCGGGACGTCGGGCAGGTATGGGCGGGCCAACCCCTGCCCGGAGAAATGCGTCACCTGCCCCAAGGTCTCCAGCACCGCGTCGCCAACGATGTCAGGGTCAGGCCACCGCCCGCATCCAGCGGGGTTGGTCAGAACCTGGCAGCCGCAGCGATGCTCCTCCGCGCGATGCCGGAGTCATCAACCACCGAGGGTCGGCGAATCCAGGGAGAGCTCAAGAATCTCCTGGAAGGCGCTGCGGCCCGACGGGCCGAGAGCACTGCCTCCCGAAGGCAGGGATATCCCTCGGAACCTCACGCCGCGACTTCCCGATTCATGCGGGAAGCCTCGGTCTACACCGGGCGCACGCGCAACACCGCGCCTGCGGCCCCGGGCCACCTCGGCAACGAGCACCATCGACGCGACCGTCGGGCCCACCTCGACGAAAGGGTGCGCCGAGGCTACCACCCCAGGCGTGGGGGGCGCTACGACAGCGGGGAGGATCGGAGTCCCTCGCCCGAACCACCCGGTCCGCAGGCCTTCAGTCGGGCCATCCGACGGGCGCCATTCCCGACCCGGTTCCGACCCCCGACTACTATCACGAAGTACTCGGGGGAAACGAGACCGGAACTGTGGCTCGCGGACTACCGCCTTGCCTGCCAACTGGGTGGGACAGACGACGACAACCTCATCATCCGTAACCTCCCCCTGTTCCTCTCCGACACTGCTCGTGCCTGGTTGGAGCACCTGCCTCCGGGGCAGATCTCCAACTGGGACGACTTGGTCCAAGCCTTCGCTGGCAATTTCCAGGGCACATACGTGCGCCCCGGGAATTCCTGGTACCTTCGAAGCTGCCGGCAACAGTCGGGGGAGTCGCTCCGGGACTACATCCGGCGATTCTCGAAGCAGCGCACCGAGCTGCCCAACATCACCGACTCGGATGTCATCGGCGCGTTCCTCGCCGGCACCACTTGCCGCGACCTGGTGAGCAAGCTGGGTCGCAAGACCCCCACCAGGGCGAGCGAGCTGATGGACATCGCCACCAAGTTCGCCTCTGGCCAGGAGGCGGTCGAGGCTATCTTCCGAAAGGACAAGCAGCCCCAGGGCCACCCATCGGAAGAGGCTCCCGAGGCGTCTGCTCCGCACGGCGCCAAGAAGAAAGGCAAGAAGAAGTCGCAATCGAAACGCGACGCCGCTGACGCGGACCTTGTCGCCGCCGCCGAGTACAAGAACCCTCGGAAGCCCCCCGGAGGTGCAAACCTCTTCGACAAGATGCTCAAGGAGCCGTGCCCCTACCATCAGGGGCCCGTCAAGCACACCCTCGAGGAGTGCGTTATGCTTCGGCGTCACTTCCACAGGGCCGGGCCACCCGCCGAGGGTGGCAGGGCCCGCGACGACGACAAGAACGAAGATCACCAAGCAGAAGAGTTCCCCGAGGTCCGCGACTGCTTCATGATCTATGGAGGGCATGCGGCGAACGCCTCGGCTCGGCATCGCAAGCAAGAGCGCCGGGAGGTCTGCTCGGTGAAGGTGGCGGCGCCAGTCTACCTAGACTGGTCCGACAAGCCCATCACCTTCGACCAGGCCGACCACCCCGACCATGTGTCGAGCCCGGGGAAATACCCGCTCGTCGTCGACCCCGTTGTCGGCAATGTCAGGCTCACCAAGGTCCTGATGGATGGGGGCAGCTGCCTCAACATCATCTACGCCGAGACCCTCAAGCTCCTGCGCGTCGATCTGTCCTCCGTCCGAGCAGGCGCTGCGCCCTTCCACGGGATCATCCCTGGGAAGCGCGTCCAGCCCCTCGAGCGACTCGACCTCCCCGTCTGCTTCGGGACGCCCTCCAACTTCCGAAGGGAGACCCTGACGTTCGAGGTGGTCGGGTTCCGAGGAACCTACCACGCCGTGCTAGGGAGGCCATGCTACGCAAAGTTCATGGCCGTCCCCAACTACACCTACCTGAAGCTCAAGATGCCGGGCCCCAACGGGGTCATCACCGTCGGCCCCACGTACAAACACACGTTCGAATGCGACGTGGAGTGCGTGGAGTACGCCGAGGCCCTCGCCGAGTCCGAGGCCCTCATCGCCGACCTGGAGAACCTCTCCAAGGAGGTGCCAGACGTGAAGCGCCATGCCGGCAACTTCGAGCCAGCAGAGACGGTTAAGGCCGTCCCTCTTGACCCCAGTGGTGACACCACCAAGCAGATCTGGATCGGTTCCGGGCTCGACCCCAAATAGGAAGCAGTGCTCGTCGACTTTCTCCGTGCAAACGCCGACGTCTTTGCGTGGAGTCCCTCGGACATGCCCGGCATACCGAGGGATGTCGCCGAGCACTCGCTGGATATTCGGGCCGGAGCCCGACCCGTCAGGCAGTCTCTGCGCCGATTCGACGAGGAGAAGCGCAGAGTGATTGGCGAAGAGATCCACAAGCTAATGGCAGCAGGGTTCATCAAAGAGGTATTCCATCCCGAATGGCTTGCCAACCCTGTGCTTGTGAGGAAGAAAGGGGGGAAATGGCGGATGTGTGTAGACTACACTGGTCTCAACAAAGCATGTCCGAAGGTACCCTACCCTCTACCTCACATCGATCAAATCGTGGATTCCACCGCTGGGTGCGAAACCCTGTCCTTCCTCGATGCCTACTCAGGGTATCACCAGATCCGGATGAAAGAGTCCGACCAGCTCGCGACTTCTTTCATCACGCCGTTCGGCATGTACTGCTATGTCACCATGCCGTTCGGTTTGAGGAATGCGGGCGCGACGTACCAGCGGTGCATGAACCATGTGTTCGGCCAACACATCGGTCGCACGGTCGAGGCCTACGTCGATGACATCGTAGTCAAGACAAGGAAGGCTCCCGACCTCCTCTCCGACCTTGAAGTGACATTCCGATGTCTCAAGGCGAAAGGAGTCAAGCTCAATCCTGAGAAGTGTGTCTTCGGGGTGCCCCGAGGCATGCTCCTAGGGTTCATCGTCTCCGAGCGAGGCATTGAAGCCAACCCGGAGAAGATCGTGGCCATCACCAGCATGGGACCCATCAAGGACTTAAAAGGTGTACAGAGGGTCATGGGATGCCTCGCGGCCCTGAGCCGCTTCATCTCACGCCTTGGCGGAAGAGGTCTGCCTCTGTACCGCCTCTTAAGGAAGGCTGAGTGTTTTGCTTGGACCCCTGAGGCCGAGGAAGCCCTCGGCAACCTGAAGGCGCTCCTTACGAAGGCGCCTGTCTTGGTGCCCCCGGTGGATGGAGAAGCCCTCTTGGTCTACGTCGCCGCGACCACTCAGGTGGTTAGCGCCGCGATTGTGGTCGAGAGGCAAGAGGAAGGGCATGCATTGCCCGTTCAGAGGCCGGTCTACTTCGTCAGCGAAGTGCTGTCCGAGACCAAGATCCGCTACCCACAAGTTCAAAAGCTGCTGTATGCTGTGATCCTGACAAGGCAGAAGCTGCGACACTACTTCGAGTCTCATCCGGTAACTGTGGTGTCATCCTTCCCCCTGGGGGAGATCATCCAGTGCCGAGAGGCCTCGGGCAGGATCGCAAAGTGGGCGGTGGAAATCATGGGCGAAACGATCTCGTTCGCCCCTCGGAAGGCCATCAAGTCCCAGGTGTTGGCGGACTTCGTGGCCGAATGGGTTGACACCCAGTTGCCGACGGCTCCGATCCAACCGGAGCTCTGGACCATGTTTTTCGACGGGTCGCTGATGAAGACAGGAGCCGGCGCGGGCCTGCTCTTCATCTCGCCCCTCGGAAAGCACTTGCGCTACGTGCTGCGCCTCCATTTCCCGGCGTCCAACAATGTGGCCGAGTACGAAGCTCTGGTCAACGGGTTGCGGATCGCCATCGAGCTAGGGGTCAGACGCCTCGACGCCCGCGGTGATTCGCAGCTCGTCATCGACCAAGTAATGAAGAACTCCCACTGCCGCGACCCGAAGATGGAGGCCTACTGCGACGAGGTTCGGCGCTTGGAAGACAAGTTCTTCGGGCTCGAGCTCAACCACATCGCTCGGCGCTACAACGAAACCGCAGACGAGCTGGCTAAAATAGCCTCGGGGCGAACGACGGTCCCCCGGACGTCTTCTCCCGGGATCTGCATCAACCCTCTGCCAAGATCGACGACGCGCCCGAGCCCGAGGTACCCTCGGCTCAGCCCGAGGCACCCTCGGTACAGCCCGAGGTACCCTTGGCCCCCGAGGGCGAGGCACTGGACGTCGAGGAAGAGCAGAGCGGGGCCACGCCAGATCGAGATTGGCAGGCCCCGTACCTGCAATATCTCCGTCGAGGAGAGCTACCCCCCGACCAAGTCGAGGCTCGGCGGGTAGCGCGACGCGCCAAGTCGTTCGTCCTGCTGGGCGATGAAGAGGAGCTCTACCATCGCAGCCCCTCGGGCATCCTCCAGCGATGCATCTCCATCGCCGAAGGTCGGGAACTGCTGCAAGAAATACACTCGGGGGCTTGCGGCCATCACGCAGCGCCCCGAGCCCTTGTCGGGAATGCTTTCCGACAAGGCTTCTACTGGCCAACGGCGGTGGCTGACGCCACTAGAATTGTCCGCACCTGCGAAGGGTGCCAATTCTATGCGAAGCAGACCCACCTGCCCGCTCAGGCTCTGCAGACGATACCCATCACCTAGCCCTTCGCTGTATGGGGTCTAGACCTCGTCGGTCCCTTGCAGAAGGCGCCCGGGGGCTACACGCACCTGCTGGTCGCCATCGACAAATTCTCCAAGTGGATCGAGGTCCGACCTCTGAACAGCATCAGGTCCGAGCAGGCGGTGGCGTTCTTCACCAACATCATCCATCGCTTCGGGGTCCCGAACTCCATCATCACCGACAACGGCACCCAGTTCACCGGCAAAAAATTCTTGGATTTTTGCGAGGATCACCATATCCGGGTGGACTGGGCCGCCGTGGCTCATCCCATGTCGAATGGGCAAGTAGAGCGTGCCAACGGCATGATTCTACAAGGGCTCAAGCCTCGGATCTACAACGACCTCAACAAGTTCGGCAAGCGGTGGATGAAGGAACTCCCCTCGGTGGTCTGGAGCTTAAGGACGACGCCGAGTCGTGCCACGGGTTTCACGCCGTTTTTCCTGGTCTACGGGGCTGAAGCTATCTTGCCCACTGACCTGGAATACGGCTCCCCGAGGACGAGGGCCTACACCGATCAAAGCAACCAAGCTAGCCGAGAAGAATCGCTGGACCAGCTGGAGGAGGCTCGGGACAGGGCCTTACTACACTCGGCGCGGTACCAGCAGTCCCTGCGACGCTACCACGCCCGAGGGGTCCGGTCCCGAGACCTCCAGGTGGGCGATCTGATGCTTCGGCTGCGGCAAGACGCCCGAGGGAGGCACAAGCTCACGCCCCCCTGGGAAGGGCCATTCGTCATCGCCAAAGTTCTGAAGCCCGGAACGTACAAGCTGGCCAACAACCAAGGCGAGATCTACGGCAACGCTTGGAACATCAAACAGCTACGTCGCTTCTACCCTTAAGATGTTTCGAAGTTGTTCATATACCTCGCACCTACGCAAAGTTTAGTCGTCAAGGAAGGGTCGGCCTAGCCTCGGCAAAGCCCGACCCTCCCTCGGGGGCTAAAAGGGGGGAGACCCCCTCTGCGTCGAATTTTTCCTCGAAAAAGGATCTCTTTTTAGCAGGATTACTTTCGTGCTTCTTGACTACTTCGGGAAGCGGATCCTGGAAACGACGGAGTACACGTAAGCAGCCAAGGCTGACCGAGCCGAGGGACTCCTACGCCTCCGGGATACGGATACCTCACTCATCACCTTCTGCGATAAGTAACTCGCGCTCAGATAAAGCGACTCCGTGGACCGAACAAGTCTTCACGTTCGGAAGCTCTCCTGCCGAAGCAGTCCTTCAAGCTTTCTCGACTAAGTCGAGGACAGGGCCTCATGAACGGGTGAAAGTACGCGTAAGCGGCAAGGCCGACCGAGCCGAGGGATTCCCACGCCTCTGGGATACGGATACCTCACTCGTCCCTTCCGCGAGAAGCAACTCTCGCTCACACAAACATCCCTGTTACCGACAGAGTCCAGATGCTCGAAACAAGAGGAAAAAAGACGCAGCTTCGCGAGCACGGCGAGGGTGTGTTTTCTGGCCTCGGCGGCCGCAGAAGGCACACGCTACAAGACGATCTGATCCTGCAGGCTCGGGTCTTCACGCTGAAGGGAGCCGTAGCACCCTCGGCATCGACGACGTCTTCAGCAAAGTCCGACCAGGCCTCGGACGGCGACGCGGTCCAGGAACTCCTCCGGGAATCCGGCCCGAGCAGGCGGCTCGGCCGGTTACCCCTGGGGCCTCGGCCAACCGGCCTCCAAGGGCGCCAGCCCGACCCGAGGCCTCGGCTGATCGACTTTGGCGTCGGCTCCGCTGACGGACAACACGGCTAGGCTCCGGCCAACCAGGTTCCCATTCTCGAGCCAACTCCGCCTCTGTTCATACTGATATCGCTACCCCTGGCCTCGGCTCATCGAAGGGCGGCCGAGAGGTCTCTTTAACTAAGCTAGAGGAGCCCCAGACAACAAGGCCGATCGGGCCGAGGGATTCCTACGCCTCCGGGATACGGATACCTCACTCGTCACCTTGACACGGGGCGACTCATGCTCGGTAAAGCGGTTCAGATAATCAACAGACGAGACTTAGTGCTCGAAAATGAGGAAAAACACGGCTCCGTGCCGAAATTACATACATGTTCAGGCCCCGACAGCCACAATGAACAAAAAACACTGGCATTCGAAGTGCCATTACGAACGGAACTCCGGTTCCCCCTCCGTAGGTACGAACGACCCCACTCCATGGGGAAGGCCTGCGGAGCAACAGAAGACTGACGAGCGGCTCGCCGCCGCTCGTTCTGACTACGGCGACAGTGGACCGGCGTTGCTGCGATCTTGCCCTCGCCCTCGCCGACGCTCGAGGGGCGAGGACAAGTACGCCGGCGCGATGGCCCGGGGCGCGGGTGGTGGCAGTGATCCCGTCGGCGACGAGGACTTCTCGAGCCGCCTCCGCCTCGGCGCCGATGGCAGGGGACACCAGCCCCCCGGCAGATCCCCACTCAAATCCTCCCGGACAAGTGGGGCACCGGCCTCTGCGCGAGGGCGCCGTCCCAGTGCAAAAGCAGGACCACCCCAGAATACGAACGCCGCCCTAACGGCGCGCGACATCGTGGGTCCTCCCGTGCACGCGGCGCGGCGGTCGCCCTCCGGCAGGAGGGGCCGCCGGAAGCCCGGCCGACGACTCCGACACGCTGGAGGTGACGACGCCCGCCGTCGATCAGCCCCACGTTGTCTAAGTCCGCGCCGTCAGCAGGGCCAGCGAGCGCCTCCACCCCCGAACGCCGCCGAAAAGGGTGACCCGCGGACCCGCGCGGGAGGTAGGGCGCCGGCTCAGCGTGGCCCCCACCTCAGCGAGGATGATGAACATCCTTGAAGCTGAGGGTGGGACCAAGATCGCAGCCCGGCTTGCTCTTCCCCACCCAGAAACTGGTGGTCACCATCCTGGGTGATCGCCGGCGTAGGGGTGCGGCCGGGCCGGCTGATGAAAATCCTTGAAGCCGAACGATGGCTGAAAGGTACCAACTCCCATGGAGTTGCGTTCCTCCAACGAGGAGGCGGAAAGGCGGCGGATACCCCCCATCCGGGGGCTTGGAAGATAGAAAGACACGACGCATAAGGGAGGAAGAAGACACGGTTGCCTTCTGAAAGGAGTCTCCCTCCTTTTAAAGGCAACTCTCCCTACGTGCGCCCCCAGACGCCACGGGCTGAGTCTTCTCCGACATGCTCCAAGGCCCTCCCCTGCGACTCGGGGGCTGGGTCCCGCATGACATGCAAACCAGCTCAGGGCAGAAGAAGCCAAACCGCCGCGCGTGGTGCGCACGACCGTCCAGCGGTTACAAGCGACCCCCCACTTTTGCCCAGACCAACGGGCGGAAGGGGCGGGCAGCCATGCAGGCGGCATGCAACCGCGCCAGGTGGACGCGCTTCTCCAACATCTGACACGCCAGCTTGGAAGCCCAGGCCCACGCGTCAAGCAACCGGCGCGCCAGTTGCTGCATGCAGGCAACCGCACCGCCACTTGTGCCACCGTCGCGCCTCTTCGGTTGCGGAGCCCATGCCGCGACTCGAGGCGACCCAGCAGCGCCAACCTGGCGCGTTGGTCAAAGCGACCGAAAGTGGGCCGGCAGTAATGGCGGTGGCAGGCGGGCGGGCGCAGCAGTCACGTCGTCAGCCAGGCTCACGTCTCCTCCTGGGACAGCAAGAGAGCCTCCTCCCATGGCATGAAGACGGTGCACCCGTGACCCGTTCCTCGAACGGATCGCGCACGCGCAACGGCCGCCCCGCCAACCACTCGCCCCGTCGCATTAACTCCGCGGCGGGATAGGCGGCGCCTCTGATGGGAGGAGCGCGCGACGCTTCACCTTCGCCGTAATAACCGCGTCAGAAAAGGTACGCCACGTCGTTCGATTTCGTATCCTTTTCCTTTTTCCTCTTTCTCTATCTCTTGCAACAGGGACCGGGAAAGGGGGATACCCCGAAAAGGATCCTTCTCCGCGAAGGAACCGGGCTCCGAGCCCCCCTACTGATCAGGGGTTCGAAGACTGGCCCTCCGAAGGGTTCAACAGTCGCCTCAGATCGTGTGGGCCCGACACCCACTACTGGTCAGGGGTTCGAAGGCCAGCCCCCCGAAGGGTTCCATGGCCGCCTCAGGCTACTCGGGCTCCGCGCCCATTACTGATCAGGGGTTCGAAGGCTGGCCCCCGAAGGGTTCACAGTCGCCTCAGACACCAAGCGAGGGATGACCAGGGGTACGTTCGATACATAACCGAGGCTCGGGCTGCGCTCCCGAGGTACCCTAGGACATTTCCGAGACCAGCGGGAACGATCTTGTAACGGAATCCCATCGGAGGGAGGCATCGAGCCCTCGGACCCCGTCGCCAGGGGACCGGGTCCGGCAAATCACCCGCAGGTACTTTTGGGCGTGCCTCTGGGCCCCTAGCCGACCCCCAACGAACGGGGCACGGACGTCCACTCGGAATACCCGCTTGCAGCTCACCAGAGACACCATGTTCGGTGCCCATCGAGGGTAACATGGCGCACTCCCCCCTCCTCCTTGCAGAAAGGCGACGTAGGGGCGTATGTAAAAAGTCGAGTCTGTCCCTGATCGTCCTCTCGCCCTGTGCAGAGGCTCGGGGGCTGCTCTCGCAAAAACCGGCTCCGGCCAAACCGTTGACAGCGTCAACATACCAGCTCGAGAGCTTGGGCCCCGACCGTGCACCCGGGCTACGGCCAGTTCGCATGAGGGAACGACCAGACCAGCCGAAGCATTACGCGAGGTATTAAGACCTCGAAGGAGTGTAACCACTCCTCCGAGGCCTCGGGGGCTACACCCGGCGGGTGCGCTCGCGCGCACCCACCGGAACAAAATGCAACCGAGAAAGGCTGGTCCCCTTGCAAAAAAGTGCGACGAAAGCCTCCAAGCGAGTGCTATCACTCCCTTCGAGGCTCGGGGGCTACTGTCGGGGACCATAATTAGGGGTACCCTCAAGACGCCTAATTCTCAGCTGGTAACCCCCATCAGCATAAAGCTGCAAAGGCCTGATGGGTACGATTAAGTCAGGGATCAGTCCACACGAGTGACTCGATCACGCTTCACCCGAGCCTAGCCTCGGCCAAGGGCAGCCGACCTCGAGAGACTTCCGTCTCGCCCGAGGCCCCCCTTTTTACGGCGGACACATCACCGGCTCGCCCGAGGCCTTGGCTTCGCTGAGAAGCAACCCTGACTAAATCGCCACACCGACTGACCAAGTTGCAGGAGCATTTAATGCAAAGGTGGCCTGACACCTTTATCCTGACACGCGCCCCCCGGCAGAGCCGAAGTGACCGCCGTCACTCCACCGCTCCACTGACCAGTCTGACAGAAGGACAGCGCCGCCTGCGCCACTCCGGCTGCGGTGCCACTCGACAGAGCGAGTCTGACAGGCAGTCAGGCCTTGCCAAAGGCGCCACGGCGAACTCCGCTCCGCCCGACCCCAGGGCTCGGACTCGGGCTAAGACCCGGAAGACGGCGAACTCCGCTCCGCCCGACCCCAGGGCTCGGACTCGGGCTAAGACCCGGAAGACGGCGAACTCCGCTCCGCCCGACCCCAGGGCTCGGACTCGGGCTAAGACCCGGAAGACGGCGAACTCCGCTCCGCCCGACCCCAGGGCTCGGACTCGGGCTAAGACCCGGAAGACGGCGAACTCCGCTCCGCCCGACCCCAGGGCTCGGACTCGGGCTAAGACCCGGAAGACGGCGAACTCCGCTCCGCCCGACCCCAGGGCTCGGACTCGGGCTAAGACCCGGAAGACGGCGAACTCCGCTCCGCCCGACCCCAGGGCTCGGACTCGGGCTAAGACCCGGAAGACGACGAAACTCCGCCTCGCCCGACCCCAGGGCTCGGACTCCGCCCTGGCCTTGGCCGAACGACCTCCGCCTCGCCCGACCCCATGGCTCGGACTCGGCCTCAGCAACAGAAGACAGACTCAACCTCGGCTTCGGAGGAGCCCCCACGTCACCCTGCCTAGGGCACAGACCCGCCACGTCAACAGGGAGCGTCATCATCGTCCTACCCCGAATCGACTCGGGTCACGGAGAACAAGACCGGCGTCCCATCCGGCCAGCTCCGCCGGATGGGCAATGATGGCGCTCCACAAGCTCTGTGACGACGGCGGCCCCCAGCTCTCTTACGGAAGCAGGGCGACGTCAGCAAGGACTCGACCGCTCCAACAGCTGTCCCTCCGCCAGGCTCCGTCGCACCTCCGACAGCCACGACATCACGCCAGCAAGGTGCCAAGACCTCTCTGGCTGCCACATTGGCATGTACCTAGGGCGCTAGCTCTCTCTCCGCTAGACACGTAGCACTCTGCTACACCCCCCTTTTTGTACACCTGGATCCTCTCCTTACGACTATAAAAGGGAGGACCAGGGCCTTCTTAGAGGAGGTTGGCCGCGCGGGACCGAGGATGGGACAGACGCTCTCTTGGGGCCACTCGCTTCCCTCACCCGCGTGGACGCTTGTAACCCCCCTACTGCAAGCGCACCCGACCTGGGCGCGGGACGAACACGAAGGCCGCGGGACTTCCACCTCTCTCACGCTCGACTCCGGCCACCTCGCCTCTCCCCCCTTCGCGCTCGCCCACGCGCTCGACCCATCTGGGCTGGGGCACGCAGCACACTCACTCGTCGGCTTAGGGACCCCCCTGTCTCGAAACGCCGACAGGCGGCTTCGGATTGTGCCAAGAATTTCACATGCTCACAGCCTTTCCTCTCTAAAATAGTAGCAATCCCCCTGGCACCCGAAAAGGCACATATGTCCCCGCGGCTATTCAAGATTTCTTCAAAGGCTTCAGCTTCATGGCTGATCCATTCAATTGGGCCTTCGGGGTCACCCCTTGTGAAGTTTTCCTCGCTCGAGAATGCGCCAACGCTGACGAAGCTGGTTTTTATTTTCTTAGCGCATTCTATAGATTTGTTATAGCACCTTTTCTTGAATGCACGAAGCTCTTCAACATTTCTTTCTAAATGATTTGCCCACTGATCACTAAGTTCTCGTTTCGTCTCTTCAAGTATGCGTTCTTCTTTAGCTTTGGCTAGTTGTTTCCGAAGATCTTCAATTTCGCGTTTCTGAGCCTCAGCTTGAGCTTTAGAAGTAGCTTCATCTTCCTTTATTTTATCCACCAATGTAAGCAGAATTTTATCTTTTTCCAAAGCTTCGTTCCTCAGCTTAATAACCTCTTTTCGTAGGTTGTTGAAAGCAATATTATAGCTCTCGTCTTCGGCATTCTTTTGCGCTCTCAAAGCGTTGCTAAGTATTAAACCCTATATGAAAAGAATTAGTATAAGAATAAAACAATGATTCAAAATTTATAAATTTCCAGATATACAATTTTCATACCTTCAGACTATTATATGCGAGGCTATCTGCAAGATCGTCCTTCGTCATAGCGCAGAGGCCAGCTTCAAGCTTCAGGAACCCCATACTTCTAGCCATCTCCCGGCAGACAGATAATTCTTTGTTGTCTGGGAGGCAGTATAAGAAGTCATCTTCGTCTGTGCCATTGAATACTAAGGCCCCCTTTGGATACTTCAGTTCTCGGGCATAGTGATTAGCTTCAAAAATCTCTTCTTCAGATAATCTTTTTCCCGAAGCATGTCGTACAATATAATCGAGGGCTTTGGAGGATGCTTCGGGGGCAGCAGTGCCAGTTTCTTCAACCAAAATTGGCTCTGCTATTTTTGTTTCTTCGGCTTCCAAGGATTTCACCTTGGTGGGCTCTGAAGGCCCAGCTTCAGTTTCAGATTGTTGCTTTGAAGCTTCGGCAACAAAGGCTTCAGTATGCACTTTGGAAGTTTCAACAATTTTCTTCGGAGTTGTGCTTGAAGACTTAATTGTCTCCAAAACATCAAGCACATTAACCATCCTTTTTCTTTTCGGGGTCACTGCTCGACCCTTTTGGCTTTTTGCTGCCTCAATTTTTGCTGAAGGACTTAAATCTTTTGATGTCTTTGTTTCTTCAGTCCTCGGTTCTTCTACTTTTTCTGTTGCTAGCACTTCGGCCAGCTCTTCGATTTTTGGCAGCAGAGTCGGTTCTTTAGCTTCGGTGGCCGAAGAGGTCTCACCGACAAACTCAGGCACTGTGGCCGGTTCAATATAACGTGGCCGGTGTGTGAGAACCTTTACCCTTTTCCTCTTCGGCGCCGGCTCGCTAGGAGCGGCTGAAGCAGTTTCCTTCACAGAAGATATATTCTTTCTTTTTTGGCCCCGCGTTGGATAACGGTAGTCGGGGTAGACAAACCCAATTGCATCAAATACTCGGTTGAGTCTCTTCTTCTTTCGGCCTCCGAAGGCCGCTGATAATGCAGTATCTTCGGCCTTTGAGTATACTCCAAGCAATTCATCACTTATGGCCTCAATACTTTTCAACCAGTCATCATCTGGCTCAACGAACTTATCTCCGTATTTGAATGTGTATTTTAGCCTGACTAGTCCACCTTCGTCAGGTTCTTTGACGGTTTCCTTCGGCATTTCCCAGTTATCTGCAAGTGGCCATACTCTGAAGGCAATGTGTTCTTGCATTAAATCCCTTGTCCCAATAAAAGAGCACACCGCGCCGAAGGCTCTCTGGCATTCTTCGACTGCTTCATCCATCTCCACCTTCGGCCTCTGGAGGCCGAAGCGTTGCTAGATAGGGCGCATAATGATACCTTTAATATCTTCCCGTGATTTCAAGTCATTCTTCACATAAAACCATTCCGTCATTCAGTCGCCGGGCCACCTCTTTCGAAAGGTTGGCACGGGACAGCTTGACCTAGACCGGGCGCCGAAGCTGTAGCAGCCAAAATTGTTGTGATACTGCTCTTTACCCTAGGGTTTTGTCTTGTACAATAGCTCATGTATGTTGCAGAAACTTTTTGCATTTGGTTCTAAACCTTGGCTCCTCACGGCCCACACAAAGATGCCCATCCTCATGATTGCTTCTGGAGTAAGTTGATGAAGGTAGATTTCAAATATCTTCAGTATTTCCACGACAAAACTGCTCAAGGGAAATCGTAGTCCAGCCTTTAAGAAGCTTCGGAATATCACGACTTCATTTTCCTCGGGAGTCGGACAAGTCCTCTCTCCTTCGTCAGCCCTCACAATAGACAAGTCCCGAAAATATCTGCCCCTCATATTGACAAGATGGCTTTCTTTAATACTCGATTTACCAAAAACCGCATGGCTTGGTCGCCAAGGTCGATCTTCGGAGTCTTCACCACCACTATCCACATCATAACTGTCACTGTCACCAGTATCTTCAGATAAACCCTCCAAAATCTCCCTAGTAATCTTCTCTGTATTGGTCTTTGACATTGATTGAAGAAAGCCCAGATGCATCTCCTCAGAAAGGCTCAGCTTCGAATCACCAACAGCTTTCTTATCCTCAGACATCTTCGCAAACGCTGAGAAAGTGCTCTCCAAACCGAAGCTTAAAAATTTAAAAAGTCAAACAAGTGTTGTTGTGCACAGGCTAAAAGTTGAGTGAGCAAGAGCAGATGGCAAGAAAGCGTGCCAAATAAACTCGTGGTGAGCTCTTATTTATACGCCTAGTGCGTTGAAAACTGGAGGGTCCCGCTTGTCAATGACTGTTGCTATTCTAGCAAAGGGAAGGTGTTTTTTCGGACCTTCGGCTTAAAGCCTTCGTCCATGTCACAATATGAATTTATCATTCCAGCAAATTAATATTGCGAGGGGCTACTGTTGGGGGCCTTCGGCTTCCGAAGGTCCTCAAAAACATGATTTGACAATGTTTTCCAAGTGAAATATGCGAACAGGTATCTTCGGAATCGGGTTACGGGTATACAAGAGTATGGTCAAGACGAAGCTTGAGTGGGACGGAAGGCGATCATGACGAAGGATAAGATGATCACGAAGCTATGCGCAGAAAAGCTTCGGCATGACAGCAGAAAAGGGGAACCGACTTAAAGATGAAAAGCCAAATTAGACCTCGAAGAATTACTATAGAGTTATTGATAAATGTAAAGGGCATTAATGTAATTTTACACGGGCTGCGTCCCGTGCCTATAAATAGATGAACAGTACTCCTGTACTGTTCATGCTGACTTGGCATTCGCTTTTCGCATCACGCCTGTATCTTTACTTTCCGTCAATCCGAAGCTACATTTATAATTTGTTATTATGGATATGATAATGAAAATAAAAAAGAAGTTGATGATAATATCTGCATTATTATTTGTATTTCATATATGCATTCTTCTTTATCATCTATCGAACTTACGAAGGTCTCTTCCTTCTTAACCTTCGTCCGGAATTCATTATGTCCGAAAGGATATAATGTCTTGAAAGACGAAGGACCTTAACATTTAGCACTTTTTATGTTGCCTTGTTCTTAACTCTTAGCATTTGAGAACAAGTCCCCAACACTTCATAACCAAAGTTTTGTGGCTATTAGTGTTGAATTTTACAGGATTACCTATTCACCCCCTCTAGGTGCTCTCAGTATGCATATTTTCTCTATGGTGAACTCAACAGTTAAGCGTTCATGCATTTGAGGTGTGACTCCGGGCTACACACCTAGGGCTGCACAAAATGCTCGTGGCTTGTCACCTCGCTCAGTTTGTGGTCAGCTCAGCTGAGATAGTATCTCAACTTGGTTTGTTAATGAGTCAAGTTAGAGCCAACTCGTTAGCTCGAACGAGCTAGCATTTGTCAGTAAAACAAAACCTCCACTTATATTGGATGCACTAATAAGTGATGAATTGTGTTAATTTAGTTTTGAATTGATGTGGTATGTGAAATGATGAGTAATATTACTCTTTTATAGTGTTAAATTCGTATATAATCAATTAGCAATTGATTATATTGTTGTATGTATATACATGCATATTGTAATATTTGGCGTGGCCTATGAGTGTGAACAGTGTGATTGTATGGTCTTACGCCATACTCTGTCTTCAATGGTTCGACGACCCTTGAACAGGATGAGTTCAACGCTCCTATGAGTGTGAACAATGTGATTGTATGGTCTTACGCCCTTGCCCTGTGGGTTTGACGCTCTTGTTCACCGCTGCTTAGGGTTAGCTTGACCGTATGGTTTGACACCCCATAAGGGCTTGTTCGTTTAGACCAATCCAGAGGGGGATTGGAGGGGTTTAAATCCCTGCCTAGCCATTTTTGACTAGACGGGGATTTAAACCCCTCCAATCCCCCTCTGGATTGGTCTAAGCGAACATGCCCTAAGGTAGTCAGACGCTTGTTGAAACCCTTCACTTTGTTTCTTCATTATTTTTGCATATGACTAGATTCCATCTTATATCTTGGACTCTTGCATATTCTTGTACTTTAATGAGTCTCTTGATGTGTTGCTTGAGGTGTTGATCATTTAGATCACCACTTTATCTTTGTACAAGTCCACTCTACATCCTTTGAACTATATCTAAAAATGGTATCAGATGATGTTAGTACAAATGGTTATGTTGGTCGTCAAAGACCAAAACCTTACTATAAATGGACCTTAGTCTATTTTCCTTACAATCTCCCCCTTTTGGTCATTGAAGACAACACAACCAAAGCAAACAATTCAATAAATGTAATCTACTTGTTAAGTCAAAGGTAATGTTTATTAGTTAATTTTCTCGATGGGTTTTACTTGTTTGTTGTCCTAGGGCACGAAGGGCCCACAGGGACCTAACGGTCAGGGGCCCAAGACGTGAGGACCCTAGTGGGCCTTACCAACTAGTTGTCTTGGGGTAGGTGGGGGGCTCGAGTTTCTATGGTCAAGGCCTTGGGGTCCTGATGGTCAAGTCCCCTAGGACGTGAGGGCCCTACCTATCAGATGCATGAGGGGGGACCAGGATACCTAGGGAGTCCTAAGTCATACATGAATTCTGAGGATAATCTTGGTAAATATACCCATGGTATGTAGATCTTCCTTTGAGAAGATCCTTGTGCGCGGCATGCCAACAGGGGGTATGCCTTTCCCTAGATGCTAATATAGTCCAATGTACTTCGTTGGAACTTTATGTTTGTCCCAAATCCACACATAACATTCTTTAGTAGTTTATCATAATTATTCTCCAAGTTATTTATTTCTTGTGATATTGTCACTAAGCTTCTATTTCGTCTCCCTATTTCAGGCACATTTCTTTAATTTCTATTGCTATACAACATTGACGCTTGTTCTCGTATTGGATGAGAGAAATCATTTGATGAAGCTAGGTTTGCTTCGAATCCGGTTTGCCCGGTGACTCTTGACCCCAATTTGGTCACCTTTGCCCTATGATGCGTACGGGGAATTTCTTTGCATCTTACATTATTGATTGATTGATGAATATATATGCTAATGCAGTGGAAAGAGGCAGTGTCTCACTGGATTCAAAGTAGAGTAGTCTCTCCGTATTTACTTAGGCCTCATTTGGTTTGAGGGACTAAAGATTAGTCCCTCTATTTTAGTCTCATTTAGTTTCTAAATTGCCAAACGATAGGACTAAGGGCATGTTTGTTTACCCCACAGATTATATAATCTTGATTAAATAATCCTAAGAGGCAAACAAACAGTCCAGCTTATTTGCCTAGATTATATAATCTAACCCCTTGGATTATGATAATCCATAAGCAAGTGAGGAGGTGCTTATTTCAGATTATTTTTTCCCACTTCCCCACTACCCTTTTAAGTTTCCTAGAAATTACCCACCAATGTCATTATAATCCACCGAATCGTTTTTGCGCCTATCCGGCATCCAGCGACTAGCAAATCCAGCATAATTCCTCCTCGACTCCTCCTAACCCTAGCCGCCAGGCTCTAGGTTCCCTTGGTTCGACCTAGTACAAATATAGAGGGCATTCTTGTCTTCCTCATACAAAAAATCCTATTAACAACTCAAATAATCTGGGTAAACAAACAGGACTACTCAGATTATATAATCCAGATTATATAATTTAGATTATATAATCCTCTAAAAATAATCCAGATTATATAATCCATGGGGGTAAACAAACAGACCCTAAGATAGGGACTAAACTGTTTTAGTCCCTAGTCCCTCAAGATGTGGCTAAAAATGACTAAATCATATTAATTCCACATTTGCCCCTTATTTAGTTCAATTGTATTAATAGCAGGAGAAAGTTAAAGCCCATTTTAGTCTTCTTATGAGTCATTTATTATATTCTTACTAATTTTAGTCACTAGAACCAAACATGTTAGGGACTAAACTTTAGTCCCCTAACTAAACTTTAGTCCATAGACTAAAGAAACAAACATGGCCTTAATTTATCCTCTCCTCGGAACCCGTTAACGCGGGGAGCCTTCGGCATTGGGTCTAGCCTATTGTTTGTATTCCATGTTGAAAATAGGATGATCTTGCACTTGCTGCATGTTCTTACGGCTAAATACACATTCCAACAGACCGATTCTCAAATTGAGCTACTTCGTTATTCTGGTGTCTTATGTTACATTCAATGTGCGTTGTCAATTAAATTCATATAGGGTTAAAAATGTGAAAGGAACATGAACGCCTAAGAGGCAGTGAATTAGGACTTCTATTTTTCACACTCTAAGCTAGGCCAATAAATGATCTCTTAAACAAAACCTATGCAAGAAACTAAACATTAATGTGCAACTAAGGTTTTATCTAAGTGTTGCTATCTCTACCGTAAAAGAACTTTAGCAACCCAAGTTCCAATCCTACCAACTAGCCTATATTCTAAACTAGGAATGGTAAACATTACAACTTGAAAGGGAAATGAGCTTAAACATTTCCTATAATCGATTTTGGTGGTTGACATCCATCACAAACCACGTGGACTAATTAGTTTGCCTAGTTATCTTTTATCTCAGGTGCATAAGGTTCAATATAAACCAAAAAGTAATTAAGTTGGGGACTCAACAAGATTTGGAGCAAAGACTTGAGAGTGTGCTGCCAGTGGCGCACCGGATAGTGTCCGGTGCCCTAGGCCGAGCACCAAGCGAACTTCTCACTCTCGGGTTTTTCCAAGGGGAGCTCCGCTATAATTCACCGGACTGTCCGGTGTGCACCGGACATACCCGGTGAGCCAACAGAGCAACGGTAACCTACGCCAACGGTCGACTGCTAAAGGTGAACAATGCGCGTTAGAAGTCAGAGCAGAGAAGTCAGACCGCACTGGACATGTCCGGTGCCGCTAGAGGACAGAAGACTTCAATGGTCAAGCCGCTCCAAACCCCAACGACGTGCTGATGTGGTACGCACCGAACAGTGAACAGTACCTATCCGGTGCACCATCAAACTATCCGGTGTGTCCATCGACAGCAAACTCAGCCAACGACTAGGAAGTGGTTGGAGGCTATAAATACCTCTCAACCACCTCCATTCAAGCTATCCAAGTTTTCTAAAGTTCACATTCAATACAAGAGCAATAGCATTCACTCCAAGACACATTCCAAAGATCAAATCCTCTCCAAGCCTCCAAATCAACTCAAATCTTTAGTGACTTGAGAGAGGGTGTTTTTGTGTTCTTTTGTTGCTCTTGTTGCTTGGATTGCTTTCTCCTCTCTATTCTCATTTGTTCTAAGTGCTTTGTAAAGCTAGCAAGAGACACCTAAGTGTGTGGTGATCCTTGCAAGATCTTAGTGATCCAAGTGATTAAGTAGAAGCCTCAACCGGTCTGTGTGACCGATTGAGAGAGGAAAATGGTTGGAATAGACCCGGCCTTTGTGGCCTCCTCAACGGGGACTAGGTTCTTTGGAACCGAACCTCGGTAAACAAATCACCGTGTTCACTTGTGTTGATTACCACTTGATTTGTTCCCCTCTTTCCTCTCTCTAAAGTTCCCTTGCTTATATTGATTTGAGTTTTCTCCCAAACGTTATCCGCATTGATTGAGCAACTCTAAGCAATGAGAACTATCCTTCAAACTTCGATTTAATTCTAACGCTAACCCCGATCTTAGTGCGTGTTTAAAGTTTATAAATTTCAGGTTTCGCCTATTCACCCCCCTCTAGGTGACTTTCACAACTTAAGTAAACAATAAATGTGGAAGCTTAAAGAGAAAGGTAGACATGCAAACTCCCGTTGACGCGCTGGTATTTTTACTGAGGTATCTAGAACCATGCAAGGTTCTAACCAATCCTCCTTGGTGCCCCTATGCAAAGGGAAGCCCACGCGAGAGCCAAACACCTTAGACAGGTAACTTCGTAGAGAGCCGCGAGCCTTTTTCCACGCACAAGTGGTGCTTCACTTCTAGCACCTCTCGGACGCTCCTTATCGTCTTCACTATCGAGCTTACGGCTAAAACACCGTGGACCTCGTTCCCTACGTTACACGGTGGCGGCTGCACCACAAACTCGGTTGGTCTGGTCTCATAAGACTTCACCCCACTCGGTACAAGTACAACGACTCACGCAAGAGCCGATGGGTTTGTGTGGATTTTCTAACCTCACTTAATCTACTAGAAACAACCTAGAGCAAGCGCAATAGCAGTCTAACTAACCTAAACACTTTACAAAGCACCTATGCTAATCATCGAGTGATTCTATTAAACACTTGAGTGTTTGGGGCAATGGAGATGTGTTTCTACTCGATAGTAATGTTGTTTGGGCTCTCACAGCTTCAAATGGACAGTTAGGGGTTTATATAGAGCTCCAACTCCAAAGTAGTCGTTGGAGAAAAGTAGACTTTTCTGCCGTTGGCATGCTTTACCGTCCACGAGGTTTGGTGCACCACCGGCTCGGTGCGGTGACCAGATGATCGTTAGAGCTAGCCGTTGCCGACTGTTGGCCACAAGGGCGAAGCTAGGTAGAAGGTAGGGGGGTGCATATGCACCCACGAAATTTTACAAAATTAGTGATTCATACCAGATTTTTACCATATATGTACCCTCTACCGGTTATTACCATACACCCTCCTCTATTTTACTCTAGCTTCGCCACTGGTTGGCCAAGGTCCGGCGCGTCAACTGGTCGAGTGCCTGAAAAGTGCTCTCTGGCAAACTGGTCGGGTGCACCCAGAAGCAGCCCTCTTCATTTTCTTCAATCTTTCTCGCTTGGACTCTTCAAGTGTGTTTTGGACTTGTGCTGAATACTTAAAAGTCTTATATGAATCTTCTATTGTCTTCTTTTGAGGTGTTTTTCCTCGGTGCCTTCGGTGCCTTAGTCCAAGACACTTTGAATCATGTGAGCTACAGAACACAAACACTTGCAAAACCATTAGTACACATGTTATGTTGATCATCAAACAACAAAATCATTTAGTCAAATGGATCAGATCTATTTTCATTAGAAAATGGATGCCTAACATCAACATTGTTCTGCAGCTTTATGCAAGATTTACGGCGTAGAGTAGATGGATGCTAGCTCTTCCCTCTACATGCAATCTATTTTTCACCGATTCTTCTTAACTTGATGTAAGATTTTTCATGGTAGAGATGATAGTCACTCAATCTAATGCAGATGTGTCCATTCAGTCCCGTATTCGTTACTACAGATTTTGTAGTAAAGGCTGTACAAAACTTCATCTTGGGTGCAATGTATGCCGTGGTTTCTTCCCTACTCTTTTGCTGTGAAGGGAATGCTAATTCTGTACCTAAGGTACTGTCCAGAGTGCTACTTCGACGACGACAGCCGAAGTCCGTCAACATGAACTTCCACACAGGTCAAGTTACAACCTCAGTCCAACCGCACCATTCGTCTCCATTATGCATACCTGAGAATACTTAACTGGTCTTACAACAAGAAGAATGTGCGCTCGAACAAGCGCCTTTCTTGCTTTGTGTAAGTACATGTTACAGGTTATTATGTATGTTGGTGCAAACACGATCTGCCAGTGAGCTAACAGATAAGAATTACTGGCTGGTAAATTGGTAAAAACAACGGTACAACAGCTAGCTTAAATCAAGCTATATCACGATAGAATCAACTGCGCACTTTTCTGAAACAAAGAAGAACGCGGCTAAGTTTCCTGAGGCGAACTTTCCCCGCCATCAGAGTTAGATGCACCAAACCGGGCGGAGCACTATCTGACTATGCGGACCAGGCAGGAGTAAGCGCCGAACTAGCATGTGCAAGAACCTAGAGCTGTTTCGAACAATCAGTCTCCAAATAGAGTGGAGAGCACTAGGCCTTGCACAAAGGTTGCTCTGCCGGTGGCCTGTTTCCGCTTTTGCTCCCTTTCCTCGCTTGTGAGAGATGAATCAATACTGCCATCGAAAAGAAACACAAGTTGAAGTTCCTGTATCTCATACGTAACGAAGCAGACCCTTGAAACTTGCAAGCACTAAAGCACATTGCTTGACAGCAAACGTAGATGAGAAGTTAAAAAAAAACACAAACATCTAGGAAGTGAAACCCCTTTTAACAGCAAAGGGGATTATCTGTCAGTGTACGCTTCTTGTAACTTGGTTTTAATGCAGAGGTGCTGGAAATATTAAGAACCGCTAGCTCAATTAGTTCAATTCAAGGCTAAGACTATTTCCATTGAAAGAGAATAGTTTGTCGGTTGTGGAAGAGTGGGCTATCGTAGCGCAATTCCAAACCTCAGGAAACAACATGGTAATTGGATAGTGCAAAGGAGAACAGAAGGCGCAATAGGTTCATGAATCATAATGAGGAATGTTTTGAGCAGACATGCAAGCGATTAATAAAATAGCTTCAAATTTATAGAGAACACTTGTCGCCCATAAAAGAATCTAGCAAATTTATACCAGGAGTTATATATACCTCGACTCCCAAGGCTGAACCGGTGTCTCCTTACGTATTGAGGCGCCATCTGGAATAGAAGACGCCGATTTTGATGGTTCTGGTGCATCTGATGGTGAGAAGCCCAGGCCAAACGACGAAAGAAGAGGATCGCTGGAAATGTTTGTAGTCACTGCATTGCTTGATCTGTGGCCATGACCACCCCCTAGAAGAGCCCGTAAATGAGTACCCCGTAGATCTCGGCTCAATGCAGAAATTGCATGGCTCTCGGGAATAATGTATCTGCGAGACCTGTGACCGTTCTGTAAGTAGGAAATAAAAACAGGGCGTCAGAAGGCTTGCAAATTTTATCAAGAATGTTATTGCAGAGAAAGGTAGGAGGGTAGAGAGGTGAACCTTGAACAGGTAACCATGCTGCATGGTCATATGGTTAAGCATATCTCTTGTAACCCTTTGGGAGCAAATGGGGCAGGGCTGAAATGAGAGAGAGAAAAATGGAAATGAGAACACTACCTCTGCTAGCAGTCTACAGTGTAGCATAAACAAAAGTAGTATGAGGTGCGCATTTTGAATGACTTGCCATGGAGGTGGTCTGATAAAGAAGTGCTATTTTGGACCACCTAGGATGACTTAAAACTAAGGTGGCACTATCCTTGCTACAATAAGTTGAGTTTTTAAAGATTATTATAAAACGAGCCAGATGTAATAGTTGAATCCATTAGCCCAAACTAATGGGATCATCTCATATATTTAAATAGAGAAACTTCTCCCATAAATTTTCTAGTGTCTCTTGACACCTTTTTGTTACCGTCAAATAATGCAAATCATCCCAAATCTTTCTCAAGCACTCTGTAACAACAAAGTTTCTTGGAGATTTTTTTGGGTGGGGTATGGGGATCCCCACCTAGAAGTTGATTGCAGAAGAAAAGGGTACACAGGTTTACCCAGGCACATGGGGGGATCATAGAGTTACAAGTCTGAACTCTGAAGGTAAATACGCCAACGACACAAATCAAAACTAAGAGACGCAGGAGATAATTGTTTGCTCCAGATGACAAAGTCATCACATGCTGATTCTATAACACCACGTCACAGAAAATGCGCCATTTTGCGCATCCCAAAGGCGCCAAATGATGGTGACAAGGACAGTTCGCCACAGCCCACAGGTCTTGGCTGAGCTGAGAGGAATTGTGTTGCCAATAAACCAAAAGTCTGAAGCACACGAATGAACTTAAATTCGGACCAAGATACATTCTTTCCTCTCAAGCCCAACTTGAGCATTCTATTTTTCACTAAGCCACAATTTCCAGTCCAAAGTGCTCTTCTGTGCATGAAGCTGCGAAGCCATAGGCTTCAGTTCAGTTATTGACTGAACCTCGGCTCTCCTAAAATCGCAACTGCCAACTAGACAGACGGATAGCCAAAATCCTCTGACAAGGCTACTACCACAAAAACAAGAACTCATGAGCTGATTCATCAGGTCAACCCCTCAAGCAGTAACCAGTAAGCTACAACGTTTCGTTTCGTCCAGCTCTAATCGGGGAAGAAGCAAGAGCGGGCAGTTCTGTACATCACGTCTCAGCCTCTCAGGCAGTCAGGCTCACAATTCACTCTGTAAGAATTCTGCAGCAGCAAGAAGAAGAAGCGAGCTGACTGACTCACCGCGGAGTGGGGCTCATAGGGGTGGTCCTCCTCGAGGTGGACGCAGAGGGACGCGACGTCATGGTCCTCGTAGCAGTAGGGGCAGGCGACATCCGGCCACGTCGCGTCCCCGAGCCCCAGCGCCATCTCCATCTCCATCTCCAAGCCCCCGTCGTCCTCAATCTCCATCTCCACCTCCTCCGTCCCTATCCCGGGCACATCTGCAACCAATCCGACCAGAGCCCACAAATCAGCAACAGGATCGCTCGCGTGCTGTACTGCTGTTACTGAGCGAAAGGAGAAGCAGGAGAAGGCGGGATATCCTCACCGTCGACGTGGCCGAGCTGCGCCGCGTAGTAACGCTTGGCGGCGGCCAGGCGCGAGATCCAGTGCTCCGAGTCCATGTCTCGATTCGGTTCCTCCCTACCCTCGCTTGGGCTCCTTCACGTGTCACGTGCCTTCTCACAGGCTGCCGCCTCCCCGTCCCCTCTTCTTGAGCTGTCCAAGGCTCCAAGCTCGTTCTTTCCCCTTCCTGCTCGCCTCCGACAGCAACAGCAGCGACGGAGGCGATTTTGACCCGCGCGTGTCTCGACTCCCGACTTCCTCCCGGGAAACGAAATTTTCCTCGCGTAGTTCGCCGGCCTCCTGCCTTTGTTGTTTCTTTGGCTCTCAGTACGGGGAGGATTTTGCTAGGACGGAGAAAGAGTAGACCGTGACGAAGTTTCTTATGGGTAGGGGCCTAGAGCGAGAGAGAGGGCCGAAAGGGGAGGAAGCGGGTGAGGCTATCCGCAACCGTTACTACTAAATTTTTTCCCCTATATCACTTTTCCCCCCTATTTTTCCCCCTATTTTTTCATCTCCCGCAGCGGTTCCCCCTAAATACTCCCCCTATACCCCACAACCACTATAAAATATCATTTTCTATACCAACCATCAATTTTTTATCTACTAACAATTACTCGTGGACCCACAGCACAGTGTTTAGAGTGATGAACAGTGACACGCTAGATCTGGGGGGAGAGAGAAGGGGACCGACACATAGGGGGCGCTGTAGGGGGCACCGTTGCGGCCATAGGGTGCCCCTACAGCCGACATGCAAGGGGAGGGGGAGCGGTAGGGTCGACCGCTGCGGTCAGTCTGAGAAATGGGGGCTCCGTGTGCCTTTCCGGCGTACTGGTCGACGTCCGAGTCAGCACGTGGCCCTCTCTCCGCCGATTGCTAGTTTTGCTACCCTACCCACTCGGCGTGTCTGGATGATAGGGCCGGCCGGCGGCCCGCGCCGTGCGTCCGTGGGCTGTGTTTTGGCAGGGATAAGGAAAGAAACGCGGCGTCCGCTGGAAACCGCGTGGAGAGTCTGCGACACGGGACCGGGTGCGTGCGGACTAGGGCAGCATGTCAATGGCCCCATCTCCAATTCCTTGCAGGATTTTTTTTATTATTAGACAAATAGGCACACATTGCAACCAGAAAACATAAGCACTTTGTTTGATCTCTAACTTATTTTCTAGTAAAAAGTGACTTTGACTTGTTTTGAGTTGAAATAGGACTATATGGGAGAAACAATGAGCTAAAGGTATGAACCTATAACTTAGGCATATCGACCATATTATAATTATGTTTGTCTAAGTCATATAAAATATCCCGTGAATAAAAAACAAGTCGAATTGAAGAAAACTTGGCTAAAAAGAGCATAAGCTCAGCTGCTTGGGCCTCACCGGACCGGTCCGGTCCGGTTGCGCACCGGGCCGAGTTCACAGAGAGCCTAGAACAGGGGTTTCGGCGGCCTGGTGCACCGGACCCCGTCGTACAAATTGCTCAGTCTCGGGATTTTTATTATAAAAATCCACGGACCGTCTGCAGGAGGGGTCTGGTGGCTGTACCTCACCACCAACGTCTACTTCGGCTCCAACTTCTACTTCAATAGGCAACTAACATGTGGCGGTCTGGTGCACAACCCGATTTAGAAGTCGCCAGTCAAGATCCTAGAGGACCCGTTACTGTTCTCAATCTGGTGGTGCACCGGACCGGTCCAGTGTCCCACCCAAGAGTAGATTTTTAGTAGTTTTTGGATGAAACTTCAATAGTTTTGTGGAGGCTTGGGCTATAAACAGACCTCTATTTCAACCTCCACTAGACACCAAGCTACTCAAAAGCAAGTACTTCATTCCTACGCATTAGTGAAACACGTGAAAGTGTGCCCATTCTAGTGAGATATTGTTGTGCTTTGTTCTCACTTTATGGTGTTGTTCTTGTGCTCTTGTGTATGTTCTTATCCCCTCTCTCTCTCTCTTGTTGTTATTTGGAGTTGTAAGTCCCATCAACTATGTACGGCTGATAGAGACTATGATATGTGGAGATCCTTGCGAGGAGAAAATATAAGAACCATGGCCTCAAGTTGATCACTAGATCACTTGAGAAGGATTGGTGGCAACCCTCATCGTTTGGACACCACAACGTGGATATAGGCAAGATTTTGGTGCTTGGCTGAACTACGGTAAGAATTATTGTGTCTTGTGTGCTTTTTTGCTTCTTTCCAAAAAAAATATTTTTCTCCCTTACTCTAAGTTCTTGATTATACTTGCAGTATTGCTCCAAGTTATAATTCTGCATCTAAAGAGCAATTAAGTGAAAGAACTTCTCTTCCCTCTCACTTTGCCTTGAATTATTTTTGTGCTAACCTCCAATTTGGATCAAGTCTTGTTTTAAGTTGTGAATTTCTAGCGTCACCTATTTACCCCCTATAGGTGACTACAAGCAACAACGACGTTCATGGTGTCGTTGTGGTCGAAGTGTGAGCTCGACCTTGGTCTTGGAGCAGCAGTCGCTGTTATGAATCAATACGACACAAAGTAGATTAAACACAGAGAAGACATAGATTTAACGTGAAAAACCCCTCCAAAGCGAAGGGGAAAAACCATGGACGTCGGCCATCAACAATATCATTATTTTTGGGTGGTTATAGATTGCAGAAGATTTACAATGAGGTGACGATTTCCTGTGGATTACAAGTGTATTATAGAGGCAAAACCCTAAGGTGAGTAGGGAACGATCCGACCCAAGCCTCCTGGCGACGGGCCTCCGCTTCGCTCGCCAACTTGGTCGCCTTCTTCAGAATTTGGATCACAAACTCAACAATCATAGATGGAAGCGTCGTGGACCTCCTTCATGCAACATGTAAGTATTAACAAACATTATTCACTAAAAATGCAACATATGGTCTAGGAAAAGTTAGATATTGTACTACACCTACGCTTGTTGTTTCTTGCATATCAAGAAAAATACCATGGTATCCTGAAATTTTTTCAGAGATAGTAAGTGGAGTACTCACTAATTTACAATTTTTTTTATTCTTGCTCTCTTATGATTCTAGTAGCATACTTTCTATGATTCAATAAAAATCCTCCTTTAATTTGCTCTCCATCTATTCCTAGAAAATAATATAGCATCCCTAGGCCCTTGAGATTAAACTCAACTCATAAATCTATTAACGTTGCTTTCACAACATTATTGGATGAGCTAGCCACCACAATGTCATCAATAGATCAATAGCTAGATAGTGACCTTGCCCTTACTATAAAAAGTACCTCGCTTTGAAGCAACAAAATCAAGTTGTACAAGTTTAGTATTGAGTCTTTCATACCAAGCTTTATGTGCTTGTTTTAATCCATATATATTCTTATCCAATCTACACTCATGATCAGGATATTCCAAGCTCTCAAAACCAAGTGTTTGATTCATATGTACTTCTAGAACATCATGCAGGAAGACATTTTTAACATCAAATTGTCTCAAACAGCATCCTTTGGTTACTACAATTAACAAAACAATCCTAAATATTAGTCGCTTTAACAACATGACTAAAAGTGTCTTCATAATAAATTCTATATTTTTGTTTAAAACCTTTTGCAACAAGACCAGTTTTGTATCTATCAATTGTACCATCAACATGCTTCTGGAGATCATATACCCAGTTTATGGGATATGCAGTGGTATAAAACACCTCATCCCAAATTTCAAGGACAGATGTACAAGCTAACAAGGAGAGCTCTACTTCAATAGTATGACATTGTTTACATGCTAGTGTGTCATTCTATGGGGGTGGGCAAGATAGTAGGTGTATGATTCCTATGCGAGCAAAAACGGAATTGAGTTTTTTATACTTGCCCCCCCAATCAGTTTGCACTACAATGATTTTCTTGTTGAAGGTGTTGAAGGCTTGAAAAACTTGGAACACTTCAGATTTATGTCAAATGGGATAAAGCTAACTAAATTTATTATAATCATCATAAAAACTCACATAGTAACATTTTTTTTCATTTGAAAAGCGGTAGGACCCCATACATCTAAAAACACAAGTTCTAGAGGAGCTTGGGGCATACTAAACGACTTAGGTAAAGGTAATTGATGACTCTTCACGTGTTGACACACATCACACACTTGGATTTCACTTGACCATAAGGAAGAGCATGGCAATTTATTCTCACTAACAACCTTATTGACAATGATATGGCACCTTGATCATGAAGGCTTGGTGGTCATGAAAATGCACTTGGATGAAGATGATTGCTCTAAGCTTGGCCATGGATAAAGTCCCCCTTAACATCTACCGCGTAGAAGAATTCTCTTTGGGTCCTGGTCCTTTACAAAAAAACAAGGATGATACTTAAGGAATATACAATTATCAGCGGCTAGTTTGTGGACAGAGATAACAACCTGTTCTAACATCTGGATGCCACATGTCCTGGCTTTTCACACAACTACCACACCGATCTTGTATCTCCTCGTGCATCGTGCCCTTATCCATGACTACGACCAAAGCCACCTCTTCCGGCATGACCAACATCATGTCCTCCTCTTCCTCAAAAAACCACCACGTATCCTCATATCGCGGAATTGACGCTCATCTGATAGTTGGTCAGATTTCCCAACCTTACAAATTGGCAGAGTCCACTAAGGGTTGATTGGGTGACCATGGGGAATTAGAGGGGATTAAAGAGGAAATCAACTCATTTCTCTCTCAATTCCCTCCAGTCCCCTGTTATCCCTTTGCCACCAAATCAACTCTAAATGTGGCCGGATCCACCTTGAAGTAACCGACTCAATCAAAGGATTGTAGTAGGCTTCAAGTCCTGTTAAGCTATATGAAACAATATCACCATATTCTAGCTTCTTACCAGTTGCCACTATCTCATCGCCATAAGACTTCGTCTTGGCGAAGCAAGGGGGTGTTTAGTTACCACCTCCTAAACTTTAGTGAGTCACTGTTAGTCTCTAAAAATGGGATGACTAAAATATGTCTTTCAAATAGAATTTCTAAAGACTAAAGTTTAGGAGGGTGACTAAAAGAACCAAACAACCCCTAAGTCATCACAGATTGTCGTCCTTCCGTTTAATTGCAAGCTTGGAGCGAAGATGCATGATATGCATCCTTGATTATCTACAACTATTGGCCTCCTAAAGTTTAGGAGCCCCTAAGTCTTGGATTACCTTCCAGACCACTCCTAAAGTTTGACACATCGCTATCTGCCCAAAAAATTCCTTGGACAAGGTTGAATTTAGATAGCTCAACAACTATTGGTCATGTGTGACCTAGTCGACGTACATCGGATTTGCGATCTTCTCCTTCGTCTTATCATCGTTGGCAACAACTATTTTAGCTTCAGGCATCTTTCATGGTTCCATCTAGGAATCCAGTAAGCTGTGCCATAGCCGACCAAACTTAGGGCCTGTTTGAGAATACAATTTTGAAATATTGTAGTTTTGAGATACCATAGTTTACAATTGTATATGACATAAATATTACGGTATTACTTTATTACAGTAAAACTACAATATTGTTCAAAACCGAGATCTATTTGGTTTTATTGGAAAAACAAAGTATATGTAGGAAAGAAAACTGGGTTCCTAAGTGGAGTTTCGAAAATCTCAAAAATACCAATGTTTTAGATAAATCATAGTAAAACTATGTTTTATCTGTACAAACCAAACACAATGACCTTCAAGTGAAAGTTGTTATCTCTACACGATGCTCAACGCCAACGAGGATGCCTACGATGCGCCTGCCATGTTCTCGGTTAGAAAGCAGACTCCAATTTCATATTTACTTTTAAGAGATGGTAAAACTCATGATAAAAGATCACTTCTACTTAAGGGGACAATGGGCTCTATTTAAGGATCAGATTAGGATCGGGATGACGCATGGGAACCAAATTAGCAAATTGCGATATGATATCATCTCTCCTTAGACACTGTATAGCTCGGGGAATTCTACAGTGACATGCACATACCTAGCAAGATACAACCACTCATCGAATGAGTAGGCATACGTCAGGAAATCTATTAGAACCTGCGGTGCCTAAAAAAACAGTATGCACATCTATCGCTCCTTAGCTTTTCCTTTTGGTTCACAAAGGGACGCTGAGGGAGGATCTCTAGGATAAGGTCACTTATTTCTGCTTTCTTATTCGCTGTAGTCAGATGAATATGAAGTAGCATCTGGATCCTCATCCGGAGTCATCTCCCCGCCAACGCCGCCATCCTCTCCGTCATCACCAATTTCATCATCACCTTCGTCCATCTCAACATCGGCATCGTCAACTGCGTGGTCTGCATCATCTTCTTCCACATTCTCATCACCTTCAGCATCTTCATCTTCCTCGTCAGTCTCGTGATCCATCATGGACATCATTTCATGGTGCCTCGACCCACTAGAATAGTCTATTGAGTAATCTGGAACCTGCTCTTCATAATCCTCGTCCATGGGCTGGCCGTTTTCCTCGTTATCTTCATAGCGTGATCCAGAACTGTTCTCGTCACGCTCAGTGTATGTCATTCTGGTCTCCAAGCCCCACTCATCTGCGCCAGAGCTTCGTGGAGACTCCTCAATGTCGGCAGCCTTTGAGCTGGTAAGCATGCTAAAGCTTCCCATCAAATTTTCCTTTGGAATTGATCTGCCTCTGCCCACAGATGGCTGCCGAGGTCTGACAGTTCGACGCCCACGACCTCGACCTCGACCTCGACCTCGACGTGCATTCTTCCTTGGCGCTCTACCAGAAGCAGCAATGCCATCCTTGAACTCGATCCTTGATGAGCTGCTAACACCTCTTGGGATCCTTCCACCTCGACTTCGGCCCCTGCCTCCCCTGCTACCTCCTCTACTTCCACGGCCACGTCCCCTACGGCCACTACCAGGAAGCCACCTTCCATCATACAAATCCATACCAGTTGGTTCGAGTGGAATTGTTTCTTGTTTGCTCTTAACAACTGTATACCTTGATGGAAATTTCTGCAGGTAAGGGAAAATATAAATACATAATTATGCAATTTGCAAGGGGACTGGTGATAGCATCATATATATAGACTGAAAAGTCTGCCCAGATAAATAATCAAACACATGAAAACATTTCATGATTTGAAGGTATATTAGCAGAGCATTGAGGTAGGTTTTGACCAAAACATGAAGCTATATATTTGATGCCATGTGTAAGTCGAACAACAGAGATACCTTACTTCCAACCAAAAAAGAAATAGTATTATCAAAATTTAGCTTACCATAAAACCTCCATCATCCCTCTCCATCTTTTGATTTTGCACATACAAAATAGCTGAGTCAAGGTCTAACACTCGGAGCATAACAGCAGAAGTAGTGTCAGGAACCCATGGAAGGACAGAAGCAAATCCAGCTGGTAACACAGGATTTTGGGGTGCGATAACCTGTGAGTTTAGACATTCGCTTGTTGTTTCAAAATCAGAAGAGAGGCGATCTGGTATTATTGCACCTTCCAGAACAGTCAAAAGCTGAAAGGGAATGAAAAAAAGACTTCGGTAGTTAGATGTCAAGTATTGCAGCAGATATATGAAGTACAACCCATCAAATGGTACTTGGTCCACTTTGGACATTTTTTCTCCTTAATATTATAATACACAGGTCTCCTGTGTATTTGAGAAAAAGTACCAACCCATCAAAATACATGTGACTCAAATCTTTATAAGGAAAACTGACAACAACAGTATTCACTTTGAATTAAAGGGAAAATGAAGCTATTTAGTTATGCTAGTAGTCGCACCATCCTTTTATTCGGTACTTCAATTTAGGTCAGATGCAAGGCTGGGACTGGCAAACCAGAGCACAATTTGTGAACTTCTAAAGAACACATTAATCAAGGCACCATGCTCTTGATCATGGCAAGTTCTCATCAGAAGCAGTTTCCTTAATCACCTTCTAAATGATAACAGCTAAAGGTGGAGACTGGGTAATAAGTTATTTCATCAACTCATAATAACTTAATAAGGTAGTTATATACTTCCAAAAAAATCAGCACAACTTTGAATAAGGCATCAACCATGTGCTGCAAGTGTTCTAGCTAAAGTGCTGGAAACCCATTAACAGCCAAGGGGCTGCTTGGTTCCTCCGCCAAGAACTGTTTCGCCTTGCTCAGCCAGGATAGCGACAGATGTTTGTTTCGTTCTCTTGCTTGGGTGTTTTGGGAACCTTGCAATAAAGATTTGGCTTGCTCCATGGGAGAGCAAAATCGGCTCGCCTGGCCAAGCGAGTGCCTCATTGCTCGCACGGCGCAGCAAGGCAAGGCAAGTGATGCCACAAGAGAAACCAAGTGGGCCCTAAGTTATATATACATCTGCCAGGCAAATGAAACTTGAATGCATGTAACCAGAGTTTCACTCCAAAACAGGAAAGGATGGAAGCCAGAGTAGTGACAAAAGAAATACTTAACCTGGAATGTCTCAGCAATAGATTTGGTAGCATAAAGCTTCACACTCCAAGATTTCCGATACACATCAGTCCAAAATGGTTGAAGTGCTTCTGATGGTATATATGCCTGTAAATCAGGACTAGTAAGTTGCTTAAACCGCTCAGTGGCAAGATTAACTTTAAAAAATAAACTAAGGAACCACCAAAACATGACTTCACCTCAATCAAAACTAACTGAAGCTTGAGTAATACCATTCCTATTGGAACAGAATAATCAGCGATTTGCATCTTCCAGTAAGGGTCAGTTCTCCATTTCTCTTCGCATTGTGTTGTATGATCAGAAAAATTGTAAATGGATTTGAAAGTCTTATGGCAAGAAGAACAGTGTCTTTCTTCGGCTAGGTAAATCTGATAGCAGCAATTACAAGAATGCAACAATTCAGAGCATCTTTTCTTGCCGTATCTCATGGCACATGTCTCTTCCTGATTGTAGCATTCCCTCCACATCCATTTTAAAAATATATCTGCCCTTTTTGATATAGCTGCCTTCTCAAAATCATTACGCCCAAGCTCTACTTTAAAAGAATCAGAATATGCTGTTACACTATCAGATGTATCATTAAAAGGAGTACTGCTTGAGCTTCCAACCTCTCTATGATAATTTGCCCTTATCATGTCAGTAGCTCCATTCTTTGGATACACTGTAGCAGATAATTCTATACTTGCACTTCTCCTTTTAATAGCTTCCTTAAAGGTTGTCTCGATCATTTGCAACATTGAACGCAGCTGTGCTTCCCGGGTGCCACGTGTATCAAGGGCAGCCACTAAAGAATCAAAGGACTGCATTTTAAACAGACAGAATGTCAAAAAATTAGAGAGCTGGTTCATGCATAATGCTTGTCTAAACCCAGCTAGTAATGTAATGAACATTGAAATTAGAGAGCCAATTGAATAAAAGCTCATCCAACATCGATTGAGATGGTTTGGACATGTCCAACGGAAACCTCCAGAGACAAGGATCCTAAGGCACAATAGTAATGGGAAGAAAGGCAGGGAAAGCTCGAAGTTGACATGAGAGGAGGCAGTAAAATAAGACTTATGATGGAATATACCCAGAGATTTAGCATTAAATAAGAGTAAATGGAAAAAAGCTATCCACGTGTCTAAACCTCATTTTTTTGTTTCTGTTGGGCCGTTTCAACTCTAGCCTACCCCAACTTGCTTGGGACTAAAAAGCTTTGTTATTGTTGTTATCGCTGTTGTATTACTTTAAACATATTTGCATCATTATCATTATATTAAGGAATAAAGGATCGGTATCAAAAATAACATAAACAGCACACCACATAGGTAAAAAGCTCCAAAACGCAGCACAGAAACCAAAAAAATACAGGCTACAACCAAGAAGATCCAGAAAACAATGGGTGTGTTTGGTTCATGTAGAACCTGACCAGGCTAACTCCTAAGCCAGGATAGCAATAGCCTGGATATAGGAATGCAACGGCTCCATGTTTGGTTTGTCTGTGTTGGCTACGACTCGCAAAATCATTCTTGTTTGGATGCCGACATTTCTTTGTGTGTATGTGAGATCACCTCTTCTTTCCAAAGGTGAACTTACAGTCAGTTACAAGCTTGAGTGGTAATCTGAACTGTTAGGACAAATTTAATATTTTAAAATAGATATGTATAAAATTTGATGTTGATATTTTTTTATGTTATCAAGCACATTATTAAAAATAAGAATAAAATATCACATAAATTGTTTTATGTATTATTTGCTCCCTACAACAAAAAAAGGTGAAAAAATTACCGAATTTATTTTCGAATCCATACCGAATTTTATATCTATCATTTGAGAAAATATAAGATGAATTTGAGGTTTACCTTTTATGAATCTTTACAAGCTCAATGTTAAAAACAAGAATACAAGTTTGTATAGTAGATTATATGTCCTATTTATTCGCAATCAAAGAAAAATGACCAAAAAATTGATTACCGAATAAATACCGTTTCCGACCGTTTTCATCCCACACACCGCTTCCACTGCCGCCTAGCACCAATGCTTTTCACCAGCCACCTCCATTCTTGAGCATGGCCAGGAGGAACCGCCGGCTGCCTCTGCTGCAAGTGCCGCAGAGGGTGTTGTTGTTGGGCTCCAATGACGATGACACACCTAATGAGGACATGGAAGAGGAAGGGGACGGACAGGACATGTACCGCGCTGCGGAGCACGGCTCACTCCGTGCTGTGTGGTCGGAACTTGGAACCACGCCTTGGCCCATAGGCACCCACGCCACTCCCGATGTCTTCGTCCTTATTGCTTCCAAGGTCTACTAGGAGCGGAAGTGGGGCAGGGTGAGCGATGAGCAGTCAGATATACATCTTTGAAGACCTCACTCGTGTGCTGGTTGTCGCCGCCACCGCTAGTTGTCATCTTCGTCGCACTCATGTCAGCATGTTCCGCTCGAGCTCCAAGTGACCACGGCCATCTACCACGTGTTGGCCCCGAAAAGATGGATGAAGGGTCATTAGAGGGCAAGAGGCCTCGACTTCCCGAATTCTTCGATTGCAGAGCTACTAGCGTTTGACTCCTAATCTCCCTCGAATTTGGTGGCGTCAGCTGGCGTGTTGGGCACAAAGCCAATTGATGCCCCTGCTCTCCCAAGTGCCTCGGATGCAGAGCTGGCGACACCTGGCTCCTCATCTCTCTCAAGGTCAGATGCGTCTGTCCCCACTGGGCCCTCAATTCATTTCTCGGATGAGAACGTTTCGGTTCTCACTCTATCCCCTGCCCGGGCATTAATCGAGGGACCTTTATGTTAGACAACCTATTTCCTTCCATGTGTAGGAGGTTTCCTTCCCTATTAGGTGTTGGCTGATTGCCCCTAATTAGGTGATACCCTTCCCTATCAGGCGTCGGCTGATTGCCCCGGATTAGGTGCTAATGGGTGATTCTTTCCTATATGGTTGTTTCCGATTTAGTGTGAGATCTCCCTGATTGACTCCCTGATCATTGTTTCTAGCTCGAGTAGGATCCATCCTGCTCAAGTCTCCACTTGTGCCGATCATCCACACCCGGTTGGAGCTCAAACTCATCTAGAATTTCTCACAACTTCAGAAACTCAATGGACTATGAGGGCGCCTCTGTAGTTTAGATATTAGGAGCTCTGGGCATCCAATAGCTGGGCGAAAGCCCTGACCCGATGTTGTCAATCGGTTCAATCACACCAGGTCCGAAGAGTATAAAAGAAGCTCCAGGCCCTTGGGTTCAGTTTTAGCGACGCCGATGGTTACACCCTCACCCCCGAGAGGCGCGCGCGGCGGCGGATCCTAGGAGCAAGCGCGCGACGACGGATCCAGGGGGCATGCTCCCGACGGATCCCTCAGGCAAACGCATGGCGACAGACCCTAAGGCGCGCACGATGGCGAGGTGGGAACGACTACGGCGTCGGATCTCGAGGGCACGCGCGTGGCGGCGTCCCCCTGAGATGTGCACGACAGCGCGGTGGTAGGGGCCGTGGCGGCGGATCCCGGTGGGCACGAGCGTGGCAGCGTCTCCCTGAGGCGCGCGTGGCAGCGGCCCCTTGAGGCGTGCACGACAGCGAGGTGGGAGCGGCTGCGGCGGCCGGTGGCGGATATCGGGGGCACGCAAGCGACGACGACACCCCTAAGGCGCGCACGGCAGCGAGGTGGGAGCGGTTGCTGCGCCGGATCCCAGGATGCACGCGCGCGAGGGTCGACCCCTGAGCCGCGCATGACTGCGAGTTTGCGACGCTATCCAAGGTGGGAGCGACAAAGGCGGACTTCCCTAGGCGCGAGCAACGACGACAACCTCCCCTAGGAACGAAGTGATGGCGCATCCCAGACGCGGTGCGGCGGTTCTGTGGGGCGGTGGCCCTAATTTTATGCTATTTTGTATACATATTTATGCCAACGTCAATAGGTTTTACGACATATATTTCAGTTCATGGCTCCGCTTCCATCTATTTGACTGTTTATGATATTTCTATTCACATTTTACGCAAACGATTTATTGATTTCATGCATTATCTCGTTTACTTAATCCAGTGTGTATTGGTTCCTACCATTTACGACATATGTATAAGATATATTTATGACGCACACATTTACGCAACGAAATAGAAATTTAGAAAAAGGTAACCGCTCTAAGAAATGGGGGGTGGCTAGCGGTCAGGTTGGTCCGGGGGTGGCTGGGGTTTCCTGTAACTATTGGAAGCCCTGGGCTCCCAATATCCCCTCCCTATATATATATATATATATATATATATATATATATATATATATATATATATATATAACCAGGGGACGATTAGGGTCGATCAGGGGCGACTAATCGCCCTGATCGTCGCCTAATGGCGACTAATCGTCTGATCGCCCAGTGGCATCGATTAGACGATCAGGTGATCTGAAAACAATGAAACCTATTGGCATATAATTAAAGCAGATTTGAAGGATGTCCTTTGTGTCCTTCATCAGGGGAATGCTCATCATTTGGGGCTGCTAAATTCAGATTATGTTACGCTTATTCCTAAGAAAGTGGATGCTTCAGCAGCGGCTGATTACAGGCCAATTAGTCTTATACACAGTTTTGCTAAATTGATCACCAAAATCCTTGCTAATCGGTTCGCTCCCCACTTGCATGAATTGGTTGCAGCCAATCAGTGTGCTTTTATGAGAGGGAGATCGATCCATGATAATTATATGTTGGTACAAAAGTCTATCAAAGCGCTGCACAAGAAAAATATCTCAAGTCTATTCTTAAAATTGGATATCTCTAAGGCCTTCGATTTTGTTTCTTGGGCTTTCCTTCTCGAAGTTGTATCTCACCTCGGTTTTGGAATTAGATGTCGTAATCTGATTTCCAATCTCCTATTCACTTCATCCACACAAATACAGTTGAATGGTTACCCCGGAAATCATATCATGCATCGGAGAGGCCTCAGCCTAGGGGACCCTCTTTCCATATGCTTCTTGTCCAAGGTTTAAAAGTCTGCTCGTCAACTCTAGTTGCCTGAGCACCGATAAGGTGACTAATAGCGATTAGTCGTCGATTTGCTCGATTAGTCGAGCCTAGTCAACTCCTAGTCGTCCCACCTATAACAAGACCATATGTAGCTGTAGCAGGACTGCAGTACAGTAGTACACTATAGTTGTAGCAGGCACACACAATACTGCTGAACAAGTGAACAAGCAAAAGAACAAAGAGATTACCGTCTGAAGAGGTGCTCATCTCGGTCTAGAGTTCAGAACAGATTATGAACCGTGAACTCTGAAGAAGTCTGATGTTCTCTAGAGTGGTTAGGAAGTCTGAACTGTGAAGAAGTCTGAACTGTGCTCTGAAGTCTGAACTCCGAAGTTTAGGACGACCGCACGTTGGACGGTGGACTGCGGTGGAGGCATGGAGCAGAGGCGAGCGCTGCACACTGGAGGGTGGAGGCTCGAGCAGAGACCTCTGCAGCAGCCACACGATGGAGCAGAGGGCCGCGATGGAGTAGAGGGCTACCAGAGCAGAAGGGGCGCAGTCACACGCTGGAGAAGGGGGGAGAAGGGACGGCGGCTACTGTGCGGCTGCTGTGGTACAGTAGGGCAACACAGGGTTTCTACTTTTTACTGTAGAGATGGTGGGCCGGCTGCCGGCCCATAAAACAGAGGACAGATTACAGGCCCAAACCAGGCATAAACTAGTCGTCATAACACCTAATCGGGTGACTAATCGCGATTAGTCAGTGACTAGGACGACTAATCGGTTCCTAGTTGCCCTAATCAAGTCAAAGCTCCTAATCGTGCTTACTCCGGCGATAAGGCCGACTAATCGCGACGACTTTAAAACCTTGTTCTTGTCTTGGTGATGGATGTCCTTAGCAGCCTTTTAAAATTGGATGAAAACAAAGGACTGCTGCAGGGCTTAGAAGAGGCAAAAGTCAGAAACAGGCTTTCCATATATGCTGATGATGTAGTACTTTTTGTCAGGCCAATTGAGGAGGATCTGAGATGTGTTAGACTCATTCTGGATTGCTTTGTGCAGCTTCTGAACTGGTTACTAATATGCAGAAAAGTTGTGCCATTCCTATTGGCTGTGATGTGTCATCTATACAAGAGGGTTGCAGCACTCTTCATTGTACCCCGGCTGTATTTTCTTGCACTTATTTGGGGCTTCCAATTTCAGATAAAAAGCTAAGGAGTGACCTAATGACATGGGTTGACAGGATTGCAGATCGGTTACCCAATTGGAAAGCACATCTTAACCTTGCTGGTAGAACAGCTCTTGTGAATTATGTGCTATCCCAGTCTACCTTCTCATAGCAATGAATATTCCTGAGGCCTCCTTTGGTAGGCTGGGATCCCAGGAGGATCACGGCCCATTCCCTGGCCCAAAAAACCACAGGCCAAATTATCCCCGAGCCTGAAAACAAGTGCATTTGGTGACCCATGCTCTCGGTCCGATCCGCGGGAGTGCAGGGCTTTCGCCCCCGGCCACACGAGGTCGGGAAGGGTTTCCCGAGCTCACCTCCGTCTCTCCCCTCGCAAACCCGTTGTCGTCTCCTCGCCGCCGCCCACCTCGCGCACCCAACGCCTCCTACCGTCTCCTCCTCTCCCCCGTGCACTCGTCGCAGCCTCCTCTCATCGCGCACTTGGGGCCAGCTGCGGGTACGAGGCCGACCACAGGGACGGGGACCGCAGGGACGACCTCCTCTTGCTCGTACACTTGTCGTTTCCTTCTCTTCGTCGCGCAGTCTGCTGCCTCCTCTCCCTCGCGCATGTGCCCTGCAGTTTGCTTTCTTTTCTTAATTTTAGATTTCTGTTTTAGAACTAAAGGAAAAGAACGAAGATGCACAGAAGGCGGAATACCATTTTGTTCAGATTGGAATTCTAGAACTTGAGATCTTGGACAAAGAATCAGTCCTAGGATAAAGTATTTCATATAGATGTATAAGACATGTGCTAGTTGGATCTAGACAAGGATTTAAACTATCTGCAGGCTAGTTGGATCTGACAAGGAATTAAACTATCTGTTGTTGGTACTTTATGCAGCAGAGATTACACAGATATTTACTTAATTAAACCAGCTAATTCTAGTCCACTTATATATTAAGTTGTCGTCTAGCCAGGGCTGCTAATCTGCACACTTATCTCTGTTTTTTAACCAAACAAACAACAGCCACATGCGACAGCCCAAGTAAAAAGAACAAGGGTTGACTGCAAAGAACAAGATAACATATTTTCCAGTTGCTTTCTGTTATATGTGCATCAGTTCTATACACAGCTATCAGTGTCTAGCTATATGTGCATCAGTTCTATACACAGCTGTTTCATTGCTTTTGCTTCTCTTGTTTCATTGTGTATGTGCATCAGTTCTATACAATTTTCTTAGCATTAAGTTCTTAGTAGATGAGGAATTGAATATATAGACATTTGTCTGAGTTTTTCATCAACAGGCAGTACACAAGGGTTTTTCATCGACAAGTGGTCACCAAAAGAAGAAATGAAACATCAAGATGGTCTTTGCTTCTATGTTCTGCCATGCATTCAGGAGATGATGTGATGATGCTAAACTGAATAACATCATCCGTTTGATTTTGCTATGTACTGTGTTTGTTTTATTATTGCAACAATTATTAGCAAGTGTGTTCATGTAGTATTATGGCAGCTGATCCTTACTTCTCTCTCGCTGACATATCAAGCTCATCGAAAATTATTAGCATGTGTGGAGTCTTGTGTATGCATGTAGTTTATTAGCCTTGTTGACATCCTTGCTGCTAGGGCTGGAAAATAAGCTCGAGGCTCGCGAGCCGGCTCGAGCTCGGAGCGGCTCGCGAGCCTCGAGCGAGCCGAGCCGAGCCAGTATTTTGAGCTCGTTGCGCTAGCGAGCCGAGCCGAGCCGGCTCGTTCTGGCTCGCGAGCCGGCTCGCGAGCTTTACCAAATTACTTAATATGTAGAATAATGATATATATTGGATAATTTTATAGATAGTCAGTTTGTTTCTTAACGTTTCATGTTAAATATATGACAATTAATAATTTAGATTACTCATAATGATGAATGATATCTATATATTTATATTTGTATACTAATAATTCATTAGATAATGCAATTATATATATCAGGGTGTGGCTCACGAGTCGAGCCGAGCCGGCTCGCGAGGCACCTTCGAGCCGAGCCGCACCGAGCCGAGCTCGGCTCGGCTCGTTTCCAGCCCTACTTGCTGCTGACTGCCAAAGAGCAACATGAGAGGGCTGCCCCGTCGGATGGTTCCCACCTAGGGAATCTAGATACCAGGGATTTTGCCCCCCCCCCCCCCTGGGTGCTGACTCCCCTGGGTTTCTCTGCCTCAGCTACCAAAGGAGGCCTGAATGGGTGATTAAGGCTATCGACAAGATTAGAAGGGGGTGAGAAGGGTAGGAAGGAGGTTAATGGTGGCAGCTGTCTGGTTTCTTAGGACATGGTTACAAGGCCTATTAATCTTGGGGGCCTTGGGATCCCTAATCTGCAGTTCAAAAGCTGGGCTTTGAGATCAAAATGGTTATGGTTGGAAAAAACTGATCCAAACAGGCCTTGCCAAGGGCTCAAACTTCCTATTCAGAAGCCTGTCAGGGAGCTGTTCTCAGAATCTGTGATTACTAGAGTAGTAGAGTTGGTAATGGAGCCAACACTGTTTTCTGGTCTGATAACTGGTTAAATGGGGCTGGGATCAGGGATATTGCCCCTGAAGTGGTTGCTAAGGTTGGCAAAAGATCTATATACTCTAGAAGTCTAGAACCGTGTTGCTAAGGTTGTTGTGGGATTTCGTGACCACTTCGGGGGCAATATCCCTGACCCCAGCCCCATTTAACCAGTTTTGGTACAGTATTTTATCCCCTTTTGGCTTGGGCCACCTCATTCCTACCGTTGATGAACCCTCTTTCGCGGAATGGAGACGTCTGGACAAAAGTGTGCATAAAGACAAGAGAAAGGGGCTCAATAGTGTCGTCATTCTAGGGGCATGGTGTTTGTGGCTTCATCGTAACAAGGTGGTTTTTAATGAGGAATCTCCTTCCTTAGCAAGGCTGCAGAGAAGCTTCTTGGATGAATTAGTGAGTTGGGTTATGGCTAGTGCCAAAAATATCGGCTCCCTAGGTTTAGCTAGGGCTCTGCATGTAGATGTTCCATTCCTACCATTACTATATAGTCACCCCCCCCTGTTTAGGCTTCTATTTAGCAGGTTTCGCTGCTTTGTAAGCCATTTACTCTTCTATATATTTGTAAGATGTGCAGTTATCCTACGCGTTCAATAAAAAACTTCCTCTAGAGCACCACTCACCAAAGCCTCCAAAGCAAAAGCCACAGAGGGAACACTGTTGGGTGAGGTGAATCCTTACATGTGGGCAACCATGCACTAGACAAACACCAGGCTTGCTGGAAACAAACACTGCTCTTGTTCCCACCAGGCCAGGCTAGAGCGTATCTTTTGCACTAAGCCTAGCTACAGACCCCGAGGGGGCAAACAAACAAGTGATGCTGCATATGGGAAGCCTGGTTGGTCGATAAAAAACCTCCTCTAAAGCACCACCCACCAAAGCTTCCAAAGCAACAGCCACCGAGGGAACACCGTGAGGCGAGGCGAATCCTTACATGTGGGCCACCACGCACTAGACAAACACCAGGCTTGCTGGAAACAAACACTCCTCTTGTTCCCACCAAGCCAGGCTAGAGCGTATCTTTTGCATTAAGCCTCGCTACAGACCCCGAGAGGGCAAACAAACAAGTGATGCTGCATTTGGGAAGCCTGGTTGGGGACGTAGCCATCCAACCAAACACACCCAATCAGAACAGAAAAGCCCACCCAAACGCCCCAGCAACTCTGATGGTCAAATCCCAATATCTTTGAATCACACTGGTACTTTCAAGATGGTTACCACCATTTGCCAGTCATAAATTAGACCAAGCCAGCAGTAAGTGGCCAGATTTATACATAAATATTAGTACTGGCAATTCCAGAACCAAAGATCGCTTAAACATTCACAGGTGGTGCATGACATTTTTAAAAATTATAACGTACATGACAAGTAGCCTGATGATAACAACATATTATCCAGCAAATAGCACGATTTAGCATCTGATTTAAGAGTTGTTTAGTACCATAGTAAAATGAATCAAGTAGAATCTAATAGGTATAAATAAACACTTACATCCTCTGAGTCGATAACTCTCCAACATCCATCTTCCGATTCAAAAAAGATTCTTCCTGAGCCAGGGTCATTTGGTGATGCTGAAGTTGTAAACTGCCAATACCTGTTTCGCCTCCGATCCTGACCTAGGGGCAGGGATCTGTAAACATAGAGCTGCTCTGCCCGGTGACCAATGTACGATTTCAACTGAGATCGTGTTTTATCAGCATAAGCATACTGCTGAACATACGAAGTATCTGGGGTTGCATGGATTTCCTGGCCTACGACATTTCTATCATAAGTTATACCACCAGCATTACCCTGACTATGCTGATCAAGCATCTCACAATTGTTGATTGTCCCAACATGTCCATCGTTTTCTTTGTAAGCATCACAGGCTCGAGTTGAAGTAATCTCTGTCATGTTGTTTTCTTGATATATATCAGGCTTAAAACTCATGCCAGAGTTATATTGTACTCTGCTAGCAAATTCTTCCTTGAAACGCCTCTTGTCAAGTTGCACTTCTGCCCACATTTGCTTCTTTAAGGCATTTGCTAATTCCAAACGTTCCTGCAAGACTCTTGATCAGTTGTTTCCCAATTAGGAATGACAAGATAGAAGAGTAGTTTAGCAGGATCATAATATATACCTCAAGTACACCACGAATAGAGTTCCCTTCAGTGGCAACACCAACAAGAGCAACCAGTGCGTTAAGGCGTTCTTCAACACTAAGATCGCAGTAGTCTCCTTCTGCTAGTGCACATACCCAAGGCTCAATTTGATTGCTTTCATCAATTTGAGTATTTTCAGAATCGCCAGGGGTTACTTCATGATTAGCTGATGGGCCTCCAAGAGGTGAATCATTAGAAGTATCTGCTGCACTGGACCTGCCTAAATAAGGGAGAGGAGCACCTTTTGCTGATTTAGTAAAACTACTTGATGAGTTCAATGCATTACCTACACTATCTAACTTGGTCTTTATGCCAATAACTGTAGTTGTACTCGGTACTTCGTCTTGTGCCTTGACGGCAAGAAGAGGATCCTTGTCTTCTTCCACCTCAATATTCACATCATCACCATCAGGGTCATCATCAGCATCATCACAGTCAGAATCATCATCCCTCTCAGCTTCATCTGCCTCCTTTTCAGCTTCAGAGTCAGAAAGCACATTCTGAAAGGCCCTAATTTTTTCACGCGCTGCTGACAACACGGCCTCAGAATCAGCTGGATCTTTTCTATAAGGCGACTTCAAACAATATGTTGAAGGAGCAGTTCTCTCAAAAAGTTTTGCATCCCTAGACAAAGCAGCAGCTATGGATGCCTCAGGTGTCTTGCTTGTTGTGAGGTCTCTCAATCCAGATTTCTGAACAGGAAAATAATCAGCTTAGAAAATTGAAGATAACCACTTTAGGGGCGGGAGGAGGGGGGTTCAGGATATATATGTGTACCTGAATTTTTTCTGCTACATCCAATATTGTGAGACCATTACTTCCTTCAAGCGAGAGCACATGGAAAGCGGCAAATTTCACAGTTCCAGGAGTCAGACGGTGGCGGGATCTACGGCGATTGGTGTAACCTCTTTCCTTCATCTTAGCAACAGCATTCACTGCTGCTGTACCATTTCGAAGTGCCAATATAACATTCTCACCATCATGACCCTGCAATAAATTTCGTGTCGACCTTGTGAAAATACATTTAGAAGTTTTTTCTTGTCATGTAAAAAACTGAGAATTTGGTGTGAACTCATGGAATACCGCTTCTGAGAACTAATATTATATGCATGTGGCTCAGATATATGAAAATTGTTCATGAGAATTGTCATTATTTCAGTACATTCAACAATACCTTTTCAGTTTTGACTTTTGACATTCATCCGATCCACTAGAACCAAGGTGCCAAATCACAAATTTCCAGCATTTTACAGTTAATGCTAGAAACAAGCAAACTGGTTATCTCTAGAATCAATTTATATTTGTAATTAATAATCTCATCATTTCTTGATAGCAATTTACCAGGCTCATGAATATTTACTATTTAGTACCGTAAATTGATGCAACATGATGTAGTTTAAGTACACAAAATTTGGAAGGACTGCAAACAAAACAGGTCAGCCTTAGTATTACTGGTAAGTTGCTGACAGCATCCACGAGATTATTTTGAATTTCACAAATATCAATTGACCATTCGTTTACAAAGTACTGTATCAGTTAAGGAGAAAATTATAACAAAATTCAAATATCTTACTGATTAAAGTGAGAAATACATATTATTAGGAGAGTAAATAATATTAGAGATATACTTTGAACTGAAATAATCTTAGAGACAGGTGGGTTGTATAGGAGCACATACCTCATTATCATAATGATAGTGAGAATCTTCCACAGTCCTTTTCTTTAATTGGGGTCCAGAACCAGCAGATAAAGCAAACTGTCTTAATATCTCAGGCCATGTAAGAAGATTAAGATGACGTTGCCAGCTACGTATATCGAATCCCCAGGAATATGCCTACCAGAAAGAAACATGAATGTTCAAGAATATACTAAAGAAAAGCATGAAACAGACAGGATAAAAAGAAAAGAAATAGAATATTTGTGATTAACATCAAATATGCATGTATAAATCGATACCCACCCCTTCAACAATTTGTGGATGACCACCTCCTGGATTCACCCCTAGTGCAATTGATGGAGTTCTAGCAACATCCTCAATATCCTTGATAATGGATTTCAACAGAGCAACATGCAGTTCTCCCAAAAGCCTTGAATCCTATAAAAGGAAATGTGATAACAATTTAGGCTAAGACAAATATAAAAAAGAAGATCGTAGGACGTAGATTTCAGTATATTGCTTCAATAGATGCTAACTTCCAATCCTAGTGACTGATCAATCATTTGTTGCCCAAAGCCACATATAAGTATATAACATTTGATCAATCATCTGTGTGTCTTTCATTGTGTATGATCTTACCAGTTACCACTGTCAGAAAGTTTGAAGAACATAACCATACAAATCTATTTATTCAATTTTCCACCCTTATACATCACTTTACCAGCAAAAAAAGGAAAAAAAAACATACTGAAGTCCCGAGGAAAAAGAAACTTACATAATCATGAAGAGACTGAACAAACTCATCAAGTGTAACTGGACAAAGACCCAGAACATCAGTGAAAGTAATTAAGAATTTCCACACCTGCAGTCCAGTTAGCAAAGTGGCGTTATACAAATACCATAGATACTATAGTATATAGACAAACATAGAATTGATGTCAATGTATTAAAAATTGAAAACGTTTACACATACTAGAGAGAAGCATAAGGGAAGATAAAGTGACAAACAAAGAAGAGCATAGCATCTTTTAGATGTGTTTGCCAAGAATGGATGGCAAAGTAATAATAAACTTCACATATGATTTTCTTTGATTTGGATGCATTTTTTCCTTATTTCTGTCAGCAAATAAGCTGACAACATTCTAAGACCTGGCTGTGTGGTGGCAAAGGCCAGAATTTTTTCCATTTTCTAAAAAAGAGCAAAGCATCTTAATAAATAAAAGAAACAAAACACTTCAGAATTCAGATGTAATTTAATGTTTCTTAAGAACTATTTTTACCCTCAAACAATGCAGGAGAATTGTGTCATTTCATTAATAACTAGGTATGTGTCCGTGCGTTGCCACGAAGCAGGGGAGCGGCGCCTAGACTACAAATATAATTATTGTTTATTTCTAAACACTAAGTTACGTGTGGTCTAATAGTTAGCCTCAATTTTCTAGAGCATGGGTTGTGGGTTCGAGTGCTCACTTTGCACTATTTTTTGCACGCGCTGAGCGTGGGGAGGGTGAAGCCGTGGTAGCACCAGGTGTCCACATTATGTTCTTAATAGAGTAGTATAGATGAGAAAGGGACCATACAAAATGTACAGAAAACAGGGGAGGCGTCAAGAGGTCTCCCCTACAAAAACCCAATACACACCCTAAGCCTTTGAGCAAGGGAGACGACTGGCGACTGTCATCACAGTTAATGTTTCTTGGGAACTGATGTCCCAATAAATATAATGTGGCCATTAATGACTCAAGGCAACCTTAAAATCTTCGCTGATAACCAAGATATGTTTAGGATCTCAACATCTTTTGTCCAAATAATAGAGTAAAGAATATAAGATGAATACAACATTACCATCAAAAGCTTTCCAATGTTATCCTCAGATCCAGTCCAAGGCTTTATAGAAAATGGCAACTTCATTTTCACTGTTGCAGGAGGAAATTGACTTACCATGCCTGGAACAAAGAGAATAAAAAATAAAAATTTGTAAATCCTAAATATGCAGTTAGGCTTCCAATGTCAGAAGTACCATGTAAAACCAAAACAAGCTATCATATTGTCACATGTCTGTTCCTTTGGTAATAATGCCTTAAATAACAGTACATGTCATGGTCTTAAAGTCGGCCGACTAATCGCAATTAGTCGGCCTTATCGCCTGGCAGAGCACGATCAGCAGGGCCGACTCGATCAGGGCGACTAGTCGTCCTAGTCGCCACTAATCGCGATTAGTCGGCCGATAGGTGCCATGTCCGACTAGCTTGTGCCAGGTTTGGGCCTCCAAAATAATGCGTCCTCTACTCCTCTGTTATATGGGCTGGCGGCCCACTATCTCCACAGTAGAAAGAAGCTCTACTGCCACTGTGCCGCACAGTAGAAAGTTAGAAACCCTAAATACCTAAGCCTCCGCCTCTGCCCCCTCTCACACTCTGCTCCATTGCTGCCCTGCCCTCTGCTCCGGTGGTCCTCAGCTCTAGCGAACATCTGCTCCGTCACGCTCGCCTCTGCTCAGCTCCGGCGCTCGCCTCTGCTCCAGTGTTGCACCAGTCTGTTCTGAACTCTGTTCAGTGCTCACTTCAGAGTTCAGTGCTCACTTCACTAGTCTGTTCTGAACTTAACCGACATGAGCACCTCTTCAGATGGTAATCTCTGTGTTCTTTTGGTTCTTCAATCGTTCATTTGATGTTGCACCTCTTGAGTTGTTATTCACACTACAGATGAGACTAGGAGGCGGCATAATAATGTTCAAGTTCTCTTCCCAAAATCTGTGTTGCCCGAGGCCCAGAACGATGGCAGTGACACCGGCACAGTTCAAGCCACGCGTGAATCAGTTGCATCGGCTTCATCTGATGTTGCAGCCGGTTCTTCCATAAAGGATAAAGCAATTGCTGCGCTACCCACAGAAATGGCTGAGATGGCTAAGGATACTAAGAGAAAGGCTCGATCTTCGGACCCAGGGTGGAAATATGGATTTTGGCAAGATATTGCAAAGGAGATGGTTCAGTGTATTTTTTTGCCAAAAAGTTGTAACTTTTTGGCAAAAAAATACATGGATTTTGGCAAGATATTGCAAAGGAGATGGTTCAGTGTATTTTTTTGCCAAAAAGTTGTAACTTTTTGGCAAAAAAATACACTGAACCATCTCCTTTGCAATATCTTGCCAAAATCCATATTTCCACCCTGGGTCCGAAGATAAGCACTGAACTCTAAAGTGAGCACTGAACACTGAACAGAGTTCAGAACAGACTGGTGCAGACGGTCGCCAGAGCTGACCAGTGAGCAGAGGCGAGCGCCGGAGCTGAGCAGAGGCGAGCGCGACGGAGCACGGGAGCAGACGGTCGCCGGAGCTGAGGACCACCGGAGCTGAGGGCAGGGCAGCAATGGAGCAGACAGCAGAGTGTGAGAGGGGGCAGACCAGCAGAGGCGGCGGCTTAGGGTTTCTAACTTTCTACTGTGCAGCACAACTTCTTTCTACTGTGGACTGGAGATAGTGGGCCGCCAGCCCATATAACAGAGGAGGACGCATTTTTTTACAGGCCCAAACCTAGCACAAGCTAGTCGGACATGGCACCTAGTCGGCCGATTAATCACGATTAGTCGGCGACTAGGACGATTAGTCGTAACCTAGTCGCCCTGATCGAGTCGGCCCTGCTGATCGTGCTCTGGCAGACGATAAGGCTGACTAATCGCGATTAGTCGGCCGACTTTAAAACCATGGGCATAACTTGATCCAAGCAATCCCTACAATCTCCCTGTTAAGAAATCCTCTAATATGAATGCACATGTGGTGACCCTAAAGCAGTAGGTATACAACATTCTTCTATGCTCAGATTCTTACATAGAAATTCCATAGGTTTGTAACATAAAAGACTATAGATACAATGAAATGTTAGTCTATGTCTTTCTATGTCTATGCCTTTAGTATATATACTCTGTTAGTGGATGCATGGGAAACTGGAATTTTGCTCAAGAAAGTCATTTGAAATGAAATATTACTTCTGAAAGAGTATATTATTAAGGAGTTTAGAACTAAACTAGACCATGTAACATACCTCGAAAAGAATCAAGCTGCTGTAATGTGTCGCTGTCAAGATACAGCATTGAGGGCAACCCTTTGTTTTGTGCAGCTAATTCCATTAATTCCAAACGCTCATCTTCCACCAGTTCCATATAGTCCCGTGCAATTCTACGTGCAGCAGCCCTTTCATTGGCAGCCTTTTGCCTTGCTGCCTCTTTCTCTTTTCGGAGTTGCTCCTTTTGTCTTTGTTTCTCTTCCTGCACAAGTGTAGGCAGCATAAATAAGGTATTTACTACACTACATTTACAATTAACATTCTAGGAACCCAGAAACAAACTCGTCTAGATTGCTTCTGCAAAAACTTCTCCATGCGCTCATTTTCACGTCTTTGCTCTCTTTGGAACCTCTCTTCTTCTCTCTGCCTCTCACGCAGTAATCTCTCCTCTTCTTTTCTTCTCTCACGCTCAAGTCTCTCCATTTCCTTGTGCCTTTGCTCCTCTCTCTGCACAGACATCACATTGTAAACGAATTTGAAGAGGAAGGGGAAGGCATCTACAATTATATAGAACCAGTAATACCTTTCTATTCAAAAAATCTTGTTTCTCAAGCTCCTTCCTAATTCGTCTTTCGTGAGCTTCAACTTCTTTTGCAATCTTTGCTTCTTCATTATGCTGAAGAAAATCCCAGACAAATTTAATATGTATACAAGTATACGACTATAAAGTTGAAGGGCAATATGAGTATATAAACTCAAACTAATTAAGAATCATACTTTTCGTTTTCTTTCCACTCGAGAAGTATCTTCATCATGATAAGCTCTTCTTTCAGACGATACAGGTGGGTCTTCAAATGCAGCAACCTGAGACGTATCAAACTGGCCTTCAACAGGAACAGAACTAAGGTTGCTATTAAACTGGGTCATCTCATAATCTGTTGGTGCTACTGGAAACACCTGGGGCCTGCTGGAAGGAGGCAACAGGCTAGAACCAGATGTGTGACCTTGAAAAGCATAACTAGGCGCAGCCTCCTCAGATCCATGGAGAAGTTGTGATCCTGATGTGAGAGAAGGTATCCTGGAATTTGAAGCTTCCACTGGAGTGTCATAGTAGTGAGGACTTGCCCTCTCATATGTATCACTTGGTTGCTCAGGAAGGAACTGGTACTCATGGACAGCCCGTGATCCAACATGAGGTTGGACTACGGGAGAATTACCAACAGTTGATTTTCTCTTCCCGGTAAACGAATTTGGAACAAATGGGGATTCTATAGTAGGTAAAAATGCTGAAGCCTGGAGAGGGGGGAGAAATAACAGGAGATTAGAAAGGTGATGCTTAGAAAACTAAAGAGGAGCATACAAGCCTTAATATGGTAACTATGGCACAGATAGGGGTGGTAATGGATCGCGATCCAAATGCTTCTTCACAAAATGATAGGGCTCTAAATAAATTTTAGTTCAAAAATGAATAGAAATAGAGTACGATCGTAATCCGATCATCAAATCTTATAGTGTAAAATTTAGACTCCATTGTCACCACTAGGCACAGAGAGTAGTCTCACCAAGAAATCTAAGAATACAGATTGATGCAAATATCATTAGGGGAACAAAGTTTGCAGCATGAATACTCACCAGAATAGGGATATATGCTAAAGGATAACAATTGTAAAGATAAGTAGCTCTTCTGTAACTAAAACATAGGAAACATAATCATCCAGTGTAGCTGATTGCAGAACTAACGCAGAGAAAAAGGTGCCCACCTAAGTACTACATGATAATCATGCCACGTGAATATTTGTCGCAACCAAGTCATCAAATTCTTAGTAGCCTCGCCACATTACCTACAGCACACCTGCAGCGTATACTACTAAGTGGTCAAGTCTTGAGTCTTGACCACTTTGGGGTGGTAGTGAAGGGGTGTTCATAAAACTGGTAAAACAGGATTTACGATTTTGAATCTTCCTCGGCATTCTTATCGTTCAAAAGATAGAATTCATGTCCTATTCCAAACTGACTTAGCAATCACTACATGAGGTATGATGCACATGCACTCATTCGAGTAGGGCACAATCAAAGTTTAGAGCTAATAAATCAGCACAGCAACCGCAGTACTCATAATCGCATCACATATCCATAGGAGAATAAATTAAATAAACCTCACACCACCATTTTAGCACTGGTGCAATTTCACTTCAAAAGGTAAGCACGTTCAAATATTTTTTGAAGTCGGACGACTTGTTGGTCGTTCTGGCTGACCGACTTGGACGATTAATCACAATTAATCACGATTAGTCGGACGACTTGGGCAATTAATCGTGATTGGTCCAAACCGACTTGGACGATTAATCGGACGACTTGAAAACACCGCATTCAAATCAGAAAACCCAGTTTATGCAATGGCAGAAATCCACCACAGATATATATATATATATATATATATATATATATATATATATATATATATATATATATATATATATATATATATATATATATATAAGAGATACAAACTTACATTTAAAAGTTTCCTACAGATATACCTTTAAGAGCTTTTGATCATGCCTAGAAAATATATCTGTATCATAAGATTGCACAGGCTGCTTTTGTTGCTCTGGAACTGCCAAAAAATACACAGAAAAAGATTTTCAATAGTTAGAACTTGTACTAGTACGAGCACATATGCTATTAACAGAATCCCCATAAGAACTTCTAGTCACTAAATAAGGTAACTTATACAAGACTTAGACACATGCCATTTAGCAAATGCCCACCTAGGTGTCGTTTGGTTCACAAAATGTAATGTAAATGGCAACGGTAATGATTCACACTTGATTACCAGCGGTAACAAGTTTGAATAGGACGGTATCAGTTTCTAATGTGGTATCTGATTACAAACATGGTTTAACGTTTACCGTTCACGTTACAAATATGTGAAACAAACAGCACCCTAATCTTTTGTTTGTAAAATGTTAAGGGGGTGTGCTCCAGTTCCAAGCCTTCTTGCCCTTCAGTTTCCAAATGGGTTATTAAAGCGATAGACAAAATCCGAAGAGGCTCTTTATGGAAGGGACGTAAGGACAGGACATCCAAGGTGGTGACTGCTTGGTGGGATGACAAAAGGTATGCAGGCCTCTGCACCAGGGAGGGCTAGGAATACACAATTTGGAGATGATGAGTTGGTCATTGAATTTAAGGTGGTTATGGCTATAGAAAACTCAACATTATCGACCTTGGGGTAAGCTAGATATCCCTGTTCACTCATGCTGCTGCTTTATTTTACATATCCATCCATTATTTGGTTGGTAATTGGACATGCACTTTGTTTGGAAAGATCGATGGATAAATGGGAAGTCTATTTCAGAGATGGCCCCTAATTTAGTAGCTTCAGTGGCCAAAAGAGCTGTCAAAATTCGTACGGTTCAGGAGGCTTTGGATGAGGGCCATTGGATCAGTGATTTCAAGTCGTCCGACTAATCGCGATTAGTCACGATTAGTCGGACTAGTCGGTCCTGTTAACACGACTAGGGAGGCCGACCCGATCAGCTCGACTAATCGTCCGGTCGTCCGATTAGTCGTCGACTAAACACGATTAGTCGTCCAGTTTAGGTCGGGACGATTAATTTTCCAGGGCTCCTGTTTCGGCCTGTTTGGGATATGGGCTGGACGACTGGGCCCATTAGTGTAACAGTAAAACACACATTAGGGTTTAGGTCACCTTCTCCTCTCCTGTTCCGGCGGCTTTTTGCTCTTCTCTCCTGTTCAGGTGGCTGTGCCTGTGCGGCGGCTCACCTCTCCCTGTCCAACACCGGTGGGTACCCTCTGCCCCCTCCTTGTTCCTCAATGTGCTCACCTGCTCACCCTTTTCCTCGGTGGCGGCAGCCCTGCACCTTCCTCCTCGGTGTCAGCATCTCACCGTCCTCGACGGCGGCGGCCCAGCAGCAGTCTGCAGCGGCGGCGGCCCAGCAGCCATTAGCACCAAGATGAGTACATCAACCGACGGTAACTTCAATCACTGCACCTTTCTTTTGATCTGTGCCCCCTCTTGAATCCCCTCTGCACCTTTCTCTTGATCTGTCCCCCCCTCTTGAATCCCCTCTTCAATCTGCTGCTGCCTTAGCCACGATTAGTCGACCTAGTCGTCGTCCTAATCGCGATTAGTCGCCTAGTCGCCCAGGTGTGTCGACTAGCAAGTCGCTCGACTTGAAATCATTGCATTGGATTACTGACATAAGGGGTGAGCTCTCTCCACAAGCATTCTTTAAATATTTTCAGATTTGGGATCAATTACAACAGATTCAATTATGCTCAAAAACTCATGATCAACATAGATGGCTTCCATCATCTACGGGGATCTACACTTCCAAGTCTGCATATGAGCGTTTCTGCTTGGGGACAACAGATTTTGAACCCACTTCTCGTATCTAGAAGAGTTGGCCTCCACCTAAATGCAGATTCTTTTTATGGCTGGCAGCCTTGAACAGATGTTGGACTGCTGACCGTCTGGCTCGGCAGGGATTGGAACATCCAGAACACTGCCTTTTTTGTGATCAGGAGGAAGAAAGAATTGAGCACATTCTTCTCAGTTGTGTTTTTTCTAGAGAAGTTTGGTATATGCCGCTATCAATGGTAGGACTGCAGCAAGGCTTCACGGAAAGGTATTCCAAAATTGGTAGAAACTGGCAGAGGTACAAGTGCCACCCATACAAAGGAAAGGATTTAACACCCTGGTTTCACTTGTGGCTTGGATGATGTGGAAACATCGGAATGCATGTGTCTTTGATAAGGCTCCACCAAGCATTGCCAAGATCATCCAGGAAGTCAGAGATGAGGCTTCTCTTTGGTGTTTGGCTGGAGCAGCAGGGCTGCGTGGTCTTTGGCCATAACTGTTATGTAATGTGGTAAAGGTCCTCTATTGTTTTGTATCCTAGATGAGTCCTTTTAGGTTCCTTTGTTTTCGGCCTCCCGCCTCCGTAAGGAGTCCTTTGTATTTGGTCTGTTCCAGACCCTTATTCTTCTTCTTAATATAATGAGACGCAGCTCTCCTGCGTTTTCGAGAGAAAAAAGGTGATATCATCCAAATCGAACTTTAGGCAATATATGAGATTTAGTATAATTCGATTATAGATACATAGGGCCATACAAAAGCAACAAAATGCTCATCCTCACTTTTTCCCAAGTTCCCCTAAACATAATCAACTCAAATCTCACCAGTTGGACCTAGAGATGTATGGCAATGCCTAATCTACCCATAACCTGTCCTAGAACATTGATATATATATCATAGTTATTAAGGCGGTAAAGCGACATAAGGCGACCAACCCCCTTTTAACTTTTAGGCGATAAAGCGTAAGGCGAGGCGACACCTTAATTATTTAGATAAATAGAAAAATAGACCAAATACTATATATATATATCACTAATTCATTATCCTTTAAGCTGGCACAATTCTAAAACATATTAGGCCCATTTCACTTTAGTAGAAGGGAGATACAGGGAAAAAAGAGAAAGAAAAAAGCCCATAAACAGCCCAATCCAGCCCAACATAGAATATTTAGGTTAAACACTGCCTCTCCCCTCTCTCTCTCAGCCTCAGACGCAGCAGCCGCCGTGCTCTCTCTGTCTCTCTCCCCTGCGCCGTCGCCGCTCTCCTCCTCTCATGCAGCAGCTCTCCTCTCTCTCCCTCTCCCCTGCGCCGCTGCCGCGTGTCCCTGCTCGCCACCGCGTGGACCTGTGCGCCGCCGCCGTAGTCGCTCCTGCTCGCCTCCGCGGGCACCCTGCACGCTGCGGCTCCTCTCCTCTGTCTGGCCGGCTGGAGCCATGTGCCGCCACCGCTGTGCCCATGCGCGCCGCCGCCGCAGCCTGATCCTCCCCTAAGGCAACGCTCTGTCGACGCTCCGCCGACGCCATGCACCGTGGCAGACGCCTTACACTCCAAGGCAAGGCGAGTTAGACGCCTCGGTTTCAAGGCGCGCCTAAGCGACGCTAAGGCGACGCTTCAAGGACGCCTTGGTAAGCATGGCATACACTAAATTCCCATGCCAAGTTGGGCGACTTGGTAAGTAGTCGTCAACTAGCCTTAGCTGATTCAGTGGCTTGCTGCCAGGCCTGGACATATGGGAAAAGAAGTCAGGATCTAGAGCGCAGGGAAGAGAAAGTAAAAGGGCCTAGCGCAACCTCACAGTCACCGTTGCCATGATGTCGTCCCTTTCACCTCCCACTAAGTACCCCCTCTTAAGAAGAGAGGGTACATGGTCATTAGAAGTATTTTCTGGTCTTCAAATGACCATGTACCCTCTCTTCTTAAGTTATAAAATGGTGCAGTCCTCCTGCGCATTCGAGAAAAAAAGTACCCTCTCTTGCCGGTAAGAACAAACATGGATGGCAAAGAACTATGGGAGACAGACCTAGTTGGGGCAGCGCTCGCCTTGCTGCTTCCCTGATCTTGCCTTCTGATGTGCAATGAAAATATTATAGTGAAGGTGGGCAGGTGGCGGCGCAGCGCACTGTTTCTAGGGAGGTTGACACGAAGCTACACTGCTCTCCCTGCCCAAATACTAGCTGGGACTGACCTAAAAGCGCAGGTAGACCAGTTAGACAAGGCCCATCAATCATAATATTTTCAGTTGCCAATTTGCAGTAGATGTTAGTGGCAGCCACTGTCCACCGACCAGATTACAATGTCACAACTGGATGCGCAATACGACATTTGGGGCGTGATTCTTCCTCTTGGAAGCTAGGAACTGTCTCCAATCTAACCCCTCCCTCGCTTCGGATATAAATGAAGCAACTGTATGAAGCTGCTGCATTGCTCCACTCTGCCCTAAAACTAATTTGGGCCTCGCCATAGACCCAATACCAACTGAACATAACTCCAGGCAGTCAGCACACATACTGTAACTTGATGGGTCTCTTTGAAGGAGCTCCAGTTCCAAGAATTCGTGAAGCTGGGTATCTCTAGCTCCACAAATTCAACAAGTTTGCAGAGCTGGAATTGGACTAAATTGAGGGGGGTTGGGTGAAGCATTGTGTTCCTATTTTAGACTAAAAATCAAGACAAACCATTTTATTTTAACCCACAAACTCCAAATTAGGTGCGAAACAAGGAGCTCAAACAATCCCAAATAGGCCCCAAATTTCATCCTATGCCACATCAAGTGCGGAAAGGGAATATAATACAGAAAATTAACACAGCACAAAAAAAACAAGTATTTGAATTGAGAAACAAGGAAACTGATGATTAAGAACTATAAGGAAGTGTACTAGAAAGGGAAAAAAAGACAGCTGCTATCTAGTATCTACACAAATCATTTGTACACCTCCTTTTTATCCAAAAGATCAAAGGGGTCAACTCAGTTAGGTGGTTTTTTACTTCCAACCCGAAAGGGATTAAAACGCTTACTCCCTCGAACACCAAGTTCAAGTCCATCTAACATTCTTCCAAATATGCCTTGTTTGGGACTGGTCCACTCCATGTTTTTCAGCTCCACTACGTTTTTAAGCCAAACAGGTGCAGCCCAAGAACACCTAAAAGGGTGCTCCAACAACTCTAGTTTTTTTGTGGAGCTGCTCCACGGTGGAGTTTATGAAGCAGTCCCAAACAAGCCCAATTTATCCATGACTACTCCAATGCAACCTTTGGCTTCATACTATTATGTCTGCCCATGCTTAAATGTACCCTAAACAATGCAGCAAACTTGCCAGCTACCCTAACTTTTTAGCAATAATTGGAGGGCAATAGGATCATGGTAAGCCTTACCTTTCATGTGCCTAAGTCTACATGGACTTATATTTGGAATTAAAAGTAGTAGTTGTGACAGAGTTGTACAGATGGGACATATGTGGAGCAATTCCAAAACAAAATGTAGAAATTAAGATTTTTAGGCACTTCAGATGTGCATGAGCAAGAAAATGCCAAGTTTATGTACAACAAAAACGATTACCAAACAGAACAGGTAATATTACAAGAACTCCAATATTCCATATAAGAAAAATGTAGCTCATGTAAACAAGGTCTAGAATGGGCCACACAAATTAATAGGGATAGATGGTTGCATATTTAATAGAGACTATTATGGATCTCAGTTTTATCAGCAGGAAGTAAAACATGACTGTGCTCAATGAGACCTTATGACGTGCAAATATTACTTGACGGTCCCTCACATACAGAAATAATATTAAGCTGAATGCCCATCTATAGAAAGAATATTAGTTTTATTCTTAATCCAAGGATGACCTCTTGCGAATAATAGACCTGTGAATTTCCGCGCTTACTCATCTAAAATTTTCATCGGTCAATCATGCATATCCCTAGCCATATTATCTACTCCAGCATACTGATAACATATACTAGTACCATATACTTGTATCATTAAATCCGCCTCTCCAACCATACTGGATCAATCTACTTACTGGAATATAAAAAGAACTGACTAAAATCAAATACAATGTTCTTTTACCATAAGCAAAGGCCACACAGAAGATTAGTGACTTAAGTCAAATACTTTAAAACGACGTGTCCAAAATCAACAATCATTCAGCCATGGCATATGAGAAGCTTGAACATATCCACATACAGGCCACCTTGAGCATTCACTAGCTTAAAACTTTTTCATAAAACACAACGACTTCAGATTTCAATATGCATACCAATCGGTGCACCAAAGGCGCCAGGAGGAAGGGGATCAAAATTAATGCCAAGTGCTGGACCATCCTCCCTCAACGGTTCCCCGAGCTGTGACTCCACAGAATTAATCACACGGAGCTCATATTGTGTGAGCTGCATCAACGGCGTTATCATAACTGGTGGTGGCTCATAATACCTCCTCCCGAGATCCGGCATGGAAATCCTAGGGACTGCTGAGGACCGCCCAGCACCCCTTCGCAAGTGAACCGGCTGCAGCAGCTTATCATACGGCCCAGGAGCGCCCACCATAAGGTCACTGCTTGCCACTGGCATCACAGGTGCTGGTAACACCGGCGGTGGAGGCATCACTGGTGCTAGTGCGGACTCTTCATCCCGCCGTTGCCGCTTCGATGGTGGCTTGCGGTCCTTGAGGCGGCGGTGGCAGAACCACATTTGCAGCTGCCTGTCCGAAAGCCCTATCTTCGCTGACAGCTCCAGCCGCTTAGCTTCGGACGGATAATGCTCCACTGCAGCAAACCACCCAGAAATGCTCAATCGATAAAAGCACCCAAAAAAACCAGCGGGGAGGAAGAACACAAAAAAAAACATTTGAATGGATTCATCAAAATCCTCATTCCACAAACCCGCATAGGTGTACTCCAGAACCTCGAGCTGGTAGGGGGTTTTCATCACCCGCTTCACCGGCTTCTCCCCCGACCCTGAGGTCCCCGCGCTCGACCCAGGCGCAGAAGCCGCCACTGGCGCCGGAGGCACGGTCGTGGCATCGGCGGGGCCCTTCGGCGGCGCCTTCCCGGCACCGTCCCCGTCCCTGCCGGCGTCCATGGCGGCGATCGACGGCCTGGAAACCTAGATCCGAGCACCTTCTGCAAAGCAAGGCGCATAAACTTCACAACTTTTGTCGCCCCACCTCGTAGCGCCTGCCCGCACCAAATGCCTCGCAGTCCAGTCGATATTGTACCCCGCGTCGCGGAGCGAGGAAAAAGAAGGCGAATCGATGTGTGGCCGGATCTCCGTGGCGAAGAATACCAGCACCGATGACCGAACCGGGAGGAGGAAAGGAACACTGACACAAACAATAACTTGAACACCACGAACACCGCCGCGACGGATGGGTGGGTAAAAGGCGACGAAGAAGAAGAGGGCAAGGATAGGGATGTGGAGGAGAGATTGGGGAAGCCGCAAGCCAGGAACAGCAACGGGAAGGGCAACTGCTCGAACTGGGACGATTATTACCCACGCGCTGCGGCGCTGGGGATTGGGTTTGGATCGCTGCTGCCATTGTGTGCAGCTAATAAAAACCAAACCCCGCCTTCCCTTTTCGCTCAGGCTTTGTATTTCTTTTGTTTTCTTCCGTGGCAGAGTGGAGTGTGTTTTGTGTTTGTGCGGCGGCAGCTGCTGCTGAGCAGCGAGGAAAAGAAATTAAATGGAATATTTGGATAGATGGAGAGAGATGGATGGGATGGAATAATTAGCAGCGTAGCTGGTGCTCAGATTTCTTGGGTTTGATCTTTGCGGACTTGCGGAGTGGTGGTGGGCTTTTTGTGCTTTTGATTGACTAGCTGCGTTCCGGTGCTGGGGCGGATGGATTTGGACTTTTCGTGGTGCCCGCGGATGCGTTCATAGGACTGTTCCTCCTGTACGAGGGAGAAGCCATTGGACGAAGCGCGCTTGAACTTGTTCGGATCCTCTGCGGCGTGAACTTCGCGAGACATCCTGTTCGGGAAGGAGGGAACCGCACACTCCAGCCTCTAAAGCCTCCTAAAGCCTGTGGGCACGCGGCTGGTGGCGTAGGCGTGCGATCCTCATCACTTCCTCAGAACGGAGACCCTGCTGTCCTGGAACCCCGCTGTTGAGGTCTGGGCTCAGACCATTCCAGCCCACGCATCCTCCTCGGCATTCCGTCGAACACCTCTCTTACCACCGCCCCCATGCCGCCGGCCAACTCCACGCCGCCCAAATGGCCGAAGACCCTCACCGCAGACCACCTCCACCGCCTGGTTCGGGCCGAACGGGACCCTCGCCGCGCCCTTGCGATCTTCGACGGTGCCACCGCCGCCGCTTCCACTTCGGCGCCAGACCCCATCACCCCGTCTCTGGCCACCGTCTCTCTCCTTACCTCTCGCCTCGCCTCCGCCGGCCACCTCCCCCTCGCCACCTCCCTCCTCTCCCGCTCACGCGGGGTCTTCCCCTCCGTTGCCGCTCTCGAGCCTCCCTTCCTCGGCCTCCTCCGCGCCTTCTCCCGCACGCACCGCCCGCTCGCCGCTCTCCACCTCTTCCGCTCCGCCCCCTCCGACCTCGCGCTCCCCCACTCTGCTCGCTCCTACAACGCCGTCCTCGCCGCTCTCGTCGCGCACTCGCACCTCCCCCTGGCCCGCTCCCTACTCGCCGACATGCGCGCCGCCGGATTCGCCCCCACCGCTGCCACGTACAACGTCCTCCTCAAGGCCCACTGCTCCGACGCCGCCGCTCACATCGAAGATGCTCTCCGTCTTTTCCGGAACATCCCCAAACCCGATGTATGCTCCTACAACACCATCATCGACGGGCTCTGCCGCCGCGGCCGCCTGGCGGAGGCCCTCGACATGTTCTCTGAGATGGTTGGGAAATGCATTGCACCTACCGTCGTTACTTACACCACTGTTATCCATTGGCTTGCAAGGGAGGGCTGCTTTGATGATGCCTTAAAGATATTTCATGAAATGGGGAGGAGAGGGGTCTCGCCTAATCTGGTCACTTATAGTTCACTGATTGATGGACTGTGCAAGGGTGGACGTGCCACATCGGCATTAGAATTGCTGGATAGAATGATCAAGGAGAAGAAACTGCCAAATATGATCACATATAGCTCGGTGATTGATGGACTCTGTAAGGAGCACATGCTGAGTGAGGCAATGGAGATCTTGGACCGGATGCGACTACAGGGGAGGAAGCCTGATGCTGGGTTGTTTGGGAAGCTAATTGTTGGGCTATGTGATGCAGGAAGGGCTGTGGAAGCTGCAAATTACCTGGATGAGATGGTTCTTGCCGGTATTGAACCAAACCGGGTGACTTGGAGCTTGCATGCCAGGATAAACAATACCGTGCTGACAGCATTATGTGATAAGGGTGAACTTGGCAGGGCTTTTCAGGTCTACCAGAGCACAAGGACTCGTAGTATTTCTACCGACCCAACCACTTTCCATCTTCTTGTTGAGAGCTTCTCCAAAAATAACATAGAGAAAGCTGCCCGTGTTGTGCTTGACATGCTGTCGGAGAGATGCATCCCTGAGAGGGAGACATGGGATGTTATTATCAGTGGGTACTGGAGTAAGAAAAAGGTGAGGCAAGAAGCCAAGGAAATCTGGGACCATATAACAGTTAGTTGATTTTAGAATTTGGCTCTATGTTGTGTTATTACCTGGCGTCGCCTAGCGCGGGAGCTTACTCGTCAGGTATGATGTGATTATATCTCCTACCTCCCTTCTGTATACTACATACATGATTTCATAGAGTACTTGTGTGCTTTGCAGTGGATCTTTGGATGTGGATGTGGGGAGAGTCTTTCTATTATCGAGACATCTGTGCTAGCAATATTGAGAACTTAAGATTTATAATTTATTGACAAAGTAAAATAGAGTTAAGTTCTTGTTTGCTGTATGTGCTGGTTATGTTCCCTTGATGGTTAGTTGAATCTTGTGCTTAGTGTTATTCGACTATGGTGTAGAAGCATAAATGCTGCGTAGGCATGGTGCTACTTCTCTATTATTGCCAGCTTATTCATAACTAGAAATGATTAAATCTTTTTGTTCTGCACATATGCTCTAGTTTTGCTTTCTAACAAAGGAAGAAAATATTGTTTAGATAAAACAAAATAAAAAAATATAACTGGTGTTTGTACTGGAAACAATTCTAGTTTTGTTTAGGATTCAGACTAGTCATTATCAACTTCTGTTTATGATGTCCCATCTACTTAATTTGTGTTTAGATATAAAATAACGATACTGACACAAACAATCTTAAGACAACATGTATGCAATACTAGTTGATAAAAATCGAAGTGAAGACTTTAATAGTTGTACAGAATGTCATATAGTACCCCTGACGTGCAGAGGTAGTTTATTGCAACTTGCAATCACTCTGGCCATTCATTCGCATTCCATGTACATATTCTCGATGTAGGTGGCATACAATTGCTAACTCAAAATATTCAACGGCTGAAATAACTATAAAATGAAACAATATGAGTTTTATTCAAGAAGTAAATATTTTAGTTTGTGAGGTTGTGATGGTCAACCAAACGGTTTGATGATTTTGTATGGGTGCCCTTTGTTCACAGTTACCGTTGATTTCATATACAAAATCCATCTGTCAATGTTACAATCGATTTCACCATTAAGTGAAACTCCTCTTCCCAAAATATTATTGCTAGAGATAGATGTTGTGACGTTATACATATCCAAACTACTCAAGAGACTTACACGTTACAAATAATCGATTCAGCAGGAACCAGGGCGGACAAAAAATTGAAGACACTATTATTGTGAAGAGAGTGTGGAGCCAATGCTGTGACGAGTGGTAGGGAAGCTAACAAACAGCATGCTTCCAATGATTCCAATTCCTACTGGCAATGCTGTGAGTAGTTGCTTTGTATCCTCGGATGGTGTTGGATAGAAGCAAGACACCACGTGTTGGTCAAACAGTGCGATTGCTACAAAAATCATAGCTGAAACAATGGCATGCACAAAGTCTAGAAACCGCATCCTGAATCCTGCTGCCCCAAGTGGATCAAGAGGAGCCCCACCATCAATGACCCACAATCCCCTGGGTGTGGCGAACCCAAATCGGACCTTCCCTTCCTCATCCCTGAAACTGTCTGTGAAGCTGAGAACGCAGCAGGACAACGCACAGAGCACCACAAGGCCTCCTGTCATCATCCGGTTCATGTCACTGCAGTGGCCTTGCTTTGCCAGGGTGGGAGCCAGGATCTGGAAAGAAAGGACAGTGCCAGAAGGAAGGAGTTTGGCGAGGTGGGCAGTGCTCTGGTATGTTTGGCCTATTGCCTTTTGCATGGGGCTCATGTTGTTGTTTCCATCAGCTCTGTTCGTCAAGAGAGGACGTCTCTCGTTGTGCTGCAACTCAGCGTCGAGGTGTGTAGCAACCATTGTTGCTGGCCTCATTGGTTTTTTTCACCCTAACAAAGTTCACGAGTCGGGGATTTAAGCAGAAGATGGGTGTTTCTGCCGATGGAAGGGGAGGGATCTGAAGGGGGGTAAGCTGTAGTCGTTTGCTGTTTACTGCCATTTTAGATGCCCCGTCAATAAAAATAGGATCAAAACTGACACAAGCTGGGAGTTACATTTTTAGGTTTTTGGCGAGACAAACATGTGAGAGTTTTGGTGTTGCAGTTTCTCTTTTGCGTTCCAGCTGTTTTAATGCACGTTCGGGTAACAGCGGGAACACTAACTAGTAGTGCTTATGTAAACCGTACGGTTACAGTGTAGCCGTCGGAAAATTCATAATTGTGGCCTGTGGCTTTATTTTTCTTCTATGGGGATAATTGGACATGCCAAGAACCAGGAGATGGCTTGCTATTGCCGCACCAAAAGTCAGTGCCTGCCACCGTTGATCTGTAAGTGCTTTGACGATGACATGTAGTGATGTAGACGAATCATCCTTTCAAAAAATGAAGTAGAATCGTGGTGTTATTTGGTAAAGAAAGCATGGACGAGATGTAGCCTTGATACCTAGATGTGATCCTGACATTGCAGTGGTTCACTTGACAGCATGGTTTAACGACACTTCCCCCAACCCTGATCTCTGTCTATCTGCTGGTCATTTGCCGTAGTTCTCTGTGTAGCGCGTTAACAGCTAACTACCCCAACGTTTGTTTCTTCTTGTTTTATCTAAATAGCTAGCTATGAAACTGACATGATAAAACCAAGGAAGTGGCTATACTGCTATAAAAATAAAAGGTTAAAAACGGAACCAAAGCTGAGACAGCGCTCAACATTTGCGCTCAACATTTATGGCCCGATCCGTCTAATCAAAAGCCCAAGCCAAGACCGTGTGACTATGGCCCTATTTGGCACAGCTGCTGCTTATTGAAAAAGCAGCTTATCTGATAAGCTGGTAAAAAGCAGCTTCTGCTTGTTGGCTGCTTTTAATTCATTTTGAGAAGCTGCTGAACTGATAAGCTGCTGCAGAAGCTGTCTGTTTGGCAGAACTTTTGCTTAAATTTGTGAAGAAGTTGAAAATAAGTTGTGCCAAATAGGGCCTATATACTGAACATTTAGCTTTTCCTTTTAACAAACTAGTCGGTTGTTCGTGCGTTGCGACGGCTTACAACAATACCCACGTAAACTATTCATCAAAAAAAATCAAGATTTTTTATTGATTGTCTCCGCTCTCTGTATAATATATTTTTTGATTTGGCTAACTGATGTTATTGTTTACTCCATGCAAATATGTCTTGGTACAACACGACCAATGAAGTGAGCGATTAGAAGAGAGTTCACAACGATTGACTGAATGAACAGAGATTATAAAATGACATAATTCCATCATACAGAGACCAAATAAGAGAAAGTTTGTGAAATCAAGTTTCTAAAATAAGTCCCATGAAGTTAAACTTATAAAAAAGATAGATCGAAATATGTAGTGATTGACAAAGTCAGGCATCAATAAAAACTGGATGTGCTCCATATAAATTATGCTACTTCGTAGCAATTACTAACGTTTAAAACCAACAAATAACCTTTTTTTGTTGTTAGTGTGAAAAATCATTGCTGCTCCATCCAATTCAACAACCTCAACCACCATGTAGTCCATTGCGCCAATGTGGTCTCAGAAACGACCTAATGCTTGCAAGAGCCAAGGACGTCATGCCGTGCTTGGGCTGTAGCCTCGGCCCGTAGTGCTGGCTCGGCCCGACACGATTATTTTTTTTATTTTATAAAAAAACGTATATACCTATATACAGTGTATATTCAATATTAAAAACATCTTATCGTGATGTTCTACTGGTTAGACAGTTTCACCCAGTGTCTCTCGCCCTTCTTCCATCAGGGCATGGGTTCGAACCCCACCTCCTGCACCGTTTTTTAACATTTTACGCTGATTTAATTAAATGGATCGACGGGCTAACGGGCTGGCCCGACACAGTTAGTAGGCCGACATGACGTGCTTGTGCCATAGTTGTGGCCCACGTGCATCTAGCCCGTGTCGGGCGGAGTTACGCTGATTTAGTTAAATGGATCGACTGACTAATGGGCTTGCCCGACACAGTTAGCAGAACGGCATGACGTGCCTGTGCCATAGTTGTGGCCCGCGTGCATCTAGCCCGTGTGGGACGTCGTTTGGCATCTATAGACGTGCAGCGGATTAATTTGAAATAGCTGTGAGGGGTTATTTGTAAAAAAAAATAATGCACGACGACCGTTGAAACTGGTGCTTTAAGTATAGTATAGATTAGTAGTGGTTTCATTAGCTGGGTTACAACATGCAGAGAAAATTGGGGTTCAGAGATTTTCTCTACAAAGAAGACTTACAGGCATCTTATGGGACATATTCAAGTTCACCACATTTTTCAAATCGCTTTGGAAAAATAAATATCAACCAAAGCATAAAGTTTTTTATTGGTTGTGGCTGAAAAACAGACTGAACACAAGGAATATGTTGAGGAGGAAAAACATGACACTTGAGTCATACACGTGCGAAAACTGTATCTAGCAGAAAGAGGAAACACTATACCATCTTTTCCTCAGATGCAACTTTGCTAAGGCCTGCTGGAATTCAATTAGTTTGATGCCTCCTAGAATTGTTAATCCCGAGGAGGCTTCGGCAAATCTCAAACAACAACTCAATGTTCCCTTCTCTATGGAGATAGTTATCCTCATGACTTGGAGCATTTGGAAGTGCCGAAATGCATGGTTATTTCAGAACAAAGATCCAACGGTACAACAATGTAAACATGAATTCACAAAAGAATTACTCCTGGTCATCTATAGAGCTCGGGGAAGATTCGATTCCTCCATTCCTGACTGACTTCAGCAATGGCAGTCATAACTAATCCTTACCTTGTGTAATATGTCTATCTGTATGCTCTAAACTGTAATTTTTTAATTTTAATAAAATTTTTAGTAGGGGTTCCCCTCCTATTATCTCAAAAAAACATGCAGAGAAAATAGAGGGGATGAGCTGGACGGTGGCAAAAACCTCCTAGCTGTTTTCTCTTTTCTTATGTGGCCTCATGCCTCGAATTCAGAGCATTGGCTGTAGTCTCTAGGACGTCGCCTTGTCTTCGACAAGCTCGAAAAGAACAATGCAGGTAAGCACTGCTTTGCTTTCATCCTCCATGAAAAAAAAAGAGACAAAGATCATATGCTTGCATGCATGTCTTATGTATGAGACCATAAAGACCATGGGCACAATCCACTTTAGTCTCCGACAAGTAAAAACACTTTACTTAAGACAAAATGCTTTTAGACAAAATGTTTTAGACCCTGTTTGTTTCCCCACAAAATTATATAATCTAGCTTATGGATTATATAAGCATCTATTAACCTACTTGTGGATTATCATAATCTAGGTATCTAGATTACATAATCCACCTAATAATCTAGATTGTTTGTTTATCTTTCAATTTTATTTAAGCTGGATTATATAATCTAAAGGGTAAATAAACAAGCCCTTAATCATGTGGATCTTTCTTTCCATCCATCTTGGATCATAGAGTGGTCATGTGTGTGCAGTTCTCAAAGTATATGACCCCATGAGAAAATGATAGGGAGCAAGAGAAATGTAGGTGATTGAAGGGACTAAAATCTTCATTGTTATTTAATTTTGAATAGCAAGGTGACTTTAGCCTCTCTAATCCCATACATTCCCTTCTTACAAACAAGCCTTAAAAGAAATATATAGCTGACTCGTGGCTAGATCTCTTAGTTGATTCTCGGGGAAAACAATCATATGAGTTTCAGTGGTAGGTTATTCGTGCATGACCATATATCAAGTTTGATCAGTTCTATCATGAGAGTTCAGAAACAGTCCCAAGAATCTGTTTCACATGAAGGACCATTCTTGTGCTCTCTTAAGGTGAGCACGGGGACAGAGCCAGGATTTAAATATAGAGAGGATAGTTTCAGCCAATAACAATCGTACATAACAAAATACATATATAGTCAAAGTACAACAACCAAATAAATGTTTTGTATTATAATATAAAAGATAACTAAAAGGTAGAAAGAGAACACACAATATTTTTTAAAAGGAATAAATTCAATTATCCTAGGTATTTAAGCTCATACCATAACAGCACTGTGGCTTATTTTTGACGGCGTGAGGCCTCAGAAAATAGGCCCCTTAACACAAAAAATAATCTATTTTTTCAGTTATTGGCTGCAAAAATAAAGTTGACTAAAAATCTGACTTTATTTTCGGCGGCTAGCATAGTGCCGCCAAAAAATTACTTATTTTCTACGGCCACACAGTTGGCCGCCGAAAATAAGTGGATTATTTTCAGCGGCTCTACGCCTCTACTCTCTGGCCGCCAAAAAAATAGAACAATTTTGGGCAGCCCACCCTGGGTCTCCCTCCTAGGCAGTCGAAAATAAGCAATTTCAGGCAAAAAAATAACTAGAAAATTATTTACATTCTAGAATTTTCATAGCATAAATATCACAATACATATCAGATTCATCCCAACATCACATTACTTCATATTCAAACACAATAGTCATCACATCACCAAATTCACAACACAGATATCACAATCTCCTCAATCTAGCCCATAACAAAGCATTCAAGTCTCATGAAGACAAATACACATATCTTCTCTACTATACTTAAAGCACCACTTTCAACGACCGTCCTGCGTCATCTTTTTACAAAAAAGTCCCTACATTTCTTCCAAATCAACTCAGCGTAAAATGTTAAAAATGATGCAGTAGGTGGGGTTTGAACTCACGAAGAGTGGGGGAGACACTGGGTGAAACTGTCTAACCAGTAGAACATCATGCTCAATTATTTATAATATTGAATATAAATTGTACACATGTATATATGAATTTTTGTAAAATAAAAAAATAATCGTGTCGGACCATGACAACATTACGGGCCGAGGCTACGACCTAAGCACAGCACGATACTCGTGCCGGGTTGGCCTAGACACTATTAAATGGGTCGTGCCTCGGGCCGGCTCGCCAGACACGACTCATTTGGGCATCTATACCTCCGCACGATAATGATGGTCCTCGCCTCAGTTGCCACCACCTCGTTCGCCATTCTACTTCTTTTCCCCGTCCCCTCATGCCTCCACCTTCGCGCCACCCCATTCTCGGCAGAGGGCATAGGAGCATGCGCCTCCTCCCCGTATTCATCCGACACCAGCCACAGCACCGACTCGTGCAGTGGCTATTGCATGTCCACGAGAACGTTTCACATCATGTGCGTACCATCGTTTTCGCCGTCGTCGGACGTCCCGTTCGTCTTCCGGTCCTTCGCCCTGTTCTTCCTCCCCAAACTGCTGCCCCCGCCCACGGTCGCAGTTGCGAGCCGACTGACGCTCGTCGACGCGGGTACGGATCGAGTCAGTCATGCTTCTAGCCTTTATCCGTGTGTGTCGTCGAGGAGGACATGGTGGCGCTTGCCACGCTTAGGTTATCTTGGCGATGAGGAGTCAAGGTTTGAGATATTGGACAACCAAGGCCCGTAGCGTGGCAGCAGTCAGCATATGCTACGGAGTTGGTGGTGGTGTTGTGTCGCTTCGGCGGGTCCAGGGCTGGGAAGACACTCGCATTCTCTCACCCTTCTCGGATTGACGTCTGTGCGGGTGCCTCTCGGTTTGGAGCTACTCCAGTTGGGCTTCTTTCTCCGCTTACGTGCTCTCTCCCTATATATCTAGCGGTATACTACCTATGTCACCTCCAGATGCCCAGGTCGTCGTCGTATCCTTCTCCGGCAATGAACATGTATGTTCGCCTCTTCCCTTCCCCTCCTGCTCTACGAAACCTTGGAAGTAGGGGAGGGGAGAGATGGGGATTTCTGATTTGCTGCCTATGGTACCCGTGCGTTAATAAAAAAATATTATGCGAAGAGCGGAGACAATCAATAAAAAACCTTGAGATCTTATTGGTGGATAATTTACGTGGGTATTGTTGTGAGTCGTCGAAACGTATGGGTAACCGACTAGTTACATCACATCTAGGGATTGTTTGAGTCGTGACCAGTACCTCCACAAGCGAGGTTGTTTACAAAGTCTTCTATATAGTTTGAAGTCTGGAAAAAGAAATAATACATTAGCACTAGAATGTTAAGTTCACCATGTTGCAAATGAACAAATTTGTAAACTAACCTCCTACCCAGAAGCTCCATCCTGTCTAGAAGCTCCGTGTGCTGGTATCCCTAGCAGTGGAGTATGATACATGTTGTCGCCAACCCCCGATCCCTACAAAATCAAGGTAAAGTAAATTAGATGATTTCAACAATATTTGTGAAAGATTACAGTAAAGAGGTAAACAAGCTTATTTACCTAAAAAGATCTAGTTCATAGCAAGCTAAACCAAGATTCAAAAGGTTAGATAGAAACACTAAGTCTAAACTAAATTAACTAGAATGATGCACATGATCCAGTTCATAGTAAGTTCTAGTTCATACTAAGTTTAAGTATAGATACTTATTGACGCACCTAAGCTGGAGGAGGTTTCTGCCACAGAGGCATTGGTAGCTGAAATTGAGGGAAAATGAAAGGTTGTTGTTATGCCTGCTCTGGAAACCATGACTATATTGCAAATACGAAATATTAGTTATAATACAAATAAATGATCATGTTGAGAATAATTGTGACACTCACCAAAAGTGCTTGTTGTGCATGTGTGTTGTAATTAGCCATGTACTTTGATTGTTGTTGGATGAATGTCATTTGTTGTTGTGGCATCTCTTCACGAAACATTGCTTCGCGATCCCTCATAGCCTGCTCCATGCTCTAGCGTCGAGCACAGCTGCTACCACAACTGTACTGCGACGAAGAGTCCCATGAGAGCGCAACTCCGTCGAATTGATCACATCGGTGAACATAGAGTACCTTGGAAAACAAGAAAATTAGCTATTTGATCCTAATTTCAATCTTATTGAAGAGGCTGTTACAAATCCATATCGTCTGTGGGCCTTTCTTCCAATAGAATGCACAACTTTAGCATCAATGGTAGGTGCTCCTCGCCAATTATAGTCTTCACCATACTTTCTAACCATCTCCTGCCCATAAGTCTCCTACAAATAAATACAGAGGTTCATCACACATATAATGTACATTTATATGACAAGAAAACATTAATAAATACAACTACTAACCAGTTCGTCGCACATATAATGTGCATTTATATGACAAGAAAACATTAATCAATACAACTACTAACCAGTCGCTCAGCGGCCACCTGACAGCATAGCTCTTCAGGGTTTTCACTATTTTTGTCTTTATGCCCTCACATATAAATGTCGATTGGGCTCGGAGCAACCCCAGTTTGAGCCTCCTACAAATGTATGAAATTAAACTGATTCATTTGTGAGTAAATTAGAATACAAAATACTCACTATTCGTTTCGCTAATCGAATATGTCCATCAGCCCCATAGGTATGGCTGACTATGACCTCGTCCTCATCCTTGTCCTGCTGATGGCGGCGCCTATGTCGATTCTTGTTTGACTTTGCAATCCAGTCTTGTGAAGCCCATACCTCACACAAAGCCCTATATGCATGTGGCTGGTGTTCCATCCATGGAAGAGTTACCTGTCTTTAAATGTTAGCACTTAACATTTATATCTGAATGAACCTTTACATTAGATTTTTACCTCCATGTACTGGTCTACAGTTAAGTAGACATCTGAATATTGTCGAAAATTGTTTATAGAATGACCTCGACGTTTCATGTACGCGTTCACAACCTGTAAGCGAGCATTGAAAAATGCATCCTTGCATCTTCGCATTTTTTTCTAGTACTCGATCTGCATGCTCCTGAGCCTCAGGTTCCACACGGTAGCGCCTCTGTCCAACATAAAAATAATGTTATTATCAAACAATTCATAAAACCTTAGTATCAAACAATATTCTTACCCAAAAATTGTCCTTGACGGTGCCCTGAGCTGTTCCATATGTAGCATGTGGAGCTAGTGCGAAGTGCGGCCAGCTAGTGCAAGGAACCACCATGCCTTTTGAGTCGGTCACAATTCCTGGATTATGTATACGACAGAGGTTACCTAAGACTTGATTAACTTGTCTATGGTGACCTCTGCCGTCGAAAGACGTGTCCTCCCATTAGCTACAAGACAAAAACAAGAAATACATGTCATATACGATATACAAGAAAAATAGAAACTAACTAAGAACATTACTGGGAACATGTGAATACCTATCACCAACTGGAATGATCAGAACCCGAGCTTCTGACCATGCAGGCGCTGATGGAGGCAGGACAAAGTGGCCCTTTCGAGTGCCCCTCCGTCATAAGGTAGGAGCCTCGGTGGCCTCGTCCTTGTCCTCATCTGCATGTTCCTCTTCATGACCCTCCACCCCAGCATCTGTCGACACGACCTCCTCCTCATGGCCCTGCACCCCAGCATCTGTGGATGTGACCTCCTCCTCATGGATGTGCAACCTAGCATCTATGGACACAATCTCATCCTCTGCATCTTCCTATGGACATGAAATTGAGATAAGTAAGACACAATTATATATAGGTGAATGACAAATAAGAGAAATTACATAAACATTTACCTCGTCATTCCTTTGTAGTGTGATCTATCTATCATGTAGCTCTAGTCGGTTGTGTCTCAGCAACGCCTCTTGTCTGCTCTCGCTATAAGAACTCCCTTGAAAGAGGGAACCCTGTGAACCAGGGAGTATCCTGCTAGCCACACTGAGGAACCCCCTCACCGTGTGCCTGGTTCTCTTACTACTCATACTATCCAATAGAAAAATGTTAAAAGTATTAGCTCCAAAAATGAAATATAGTTAACAAAAAGCAAATAATACATAAATAATTTAAATCCACTACAAGTAAAATATGCATTAGACATAAACATTCATCAAAATTATGATCAAGGAGTCTTCTTCGATCAAAAGCTTGCCATGTGGCTCTTTTCTTCCTTGGTTGTCGTTTCTGTTTCTCAGTGACAATGATATCATCATGGTCTTTGTCTACTAAGTTGAGTATAACACCTCACATCGACAGTAAAAGAGGTTGGCAATTCTTCTTCTTGATAAACCGCATCGACCTGGTCTTCAAATTGATAACCAGAAATGCAACGAGTATGTAACTGTTCCCTAGGGTTCACCTAGTGAACTAACCACCATGCTTCCAACTTTAGGCTTGGTATTACATATAGTACACCTGCTCAAACTAGTTGTCGGTTGAAGCGTCCCCAATCCTCTGGGACTCAAATGTGATACAATTACTAGTCCCAGGAGGCTAGTAAACACATTTATACATCAGATGATACCAAATCTGCTTAAACGAGACAAACCTATAAAGGTGGCGATCAACTTTAAGAGTTGGTTCACAACTCGGGACATATCATCAGAGTGGGGCTGAAGCAGCCCGATATACGCAGCGAAGCAAATCAGCGGTCCAACAGCCACAGGCAAGGTTGGGAACAGTCGTAACTCTTACCCGATCTCCTTTTTCTGAAAAACAACAAATAAGCAAGGGTGAGTACAAACGTACTCAGCAGCCCACCTTCACCCGCAGAATGGGGAAATCAGATATAATGCATGGAATATGTGGAGCTCAGAATATTTTGCAGAAACAGCAATATTTTATGCAGGGTTGTTTTGAAAAACATTTTGTACTTTTGCAAAGCGCATCCTCTCCAAAAGGAGCAGGAAGTTTTTCAGTATTATAACAAAATCCCCTGGACTAAACCATCCAGGTATTTCAGCAGTTTCCCACTGGTTTTCATTTCCAAAAACAGTTACTGGACTTCCCGTCCACCATAGCTCACGGTTCAACAGCCAGACCTTTTAAAAACAACTTTTCTCAAAACCATCTCTTTTTTTGGAAAACAAAACATTAATTGCCATACCATACCAGACTCGTCCATTCCTGTGGACACAGACTATTCGAATAGGTTTTCAAACTCTGCGCAGAGGTGTACACTTTACCCACTAGTCTGGCTCTGCGATCTCATGATCAGTGAGACCCAAATCCGAATCTCTTTCTTTCCTCGCACGTCCTAACCTTAACGGTTATCTGGAAGGAGTCAGGCCACCACCATGTCCAAACCGGACAAAACATTCCCCCTCCTTATCCTCCCGGTGCTCCCCAGCCTTCATAACCCTAGGGTTGGACCGTACGAGTTCAGATTGAGTGACTGCCCACACAGTCTCGAGTGGTTGTACTTATCATGAGTACAGGTAGTGAAAGATGACAAACCGGTCCTTATACGAGGGGACAATCCTTCTGCTCACGCCTAAACCAGCTGAGCCATCACCTTAGGCCCTCCCCTAAACCAGGGAGTCCCTGATTATCCCACTCACAAGGTGATAAGGGTGAAAACCCTTCATCACACACATTTTGAAAAGCATTTTCTTTTGAAAACTCACACCTGTTCTCAAATCATTTGGAACATATATATCAGAGATTGATTGCGGCAAGCGGCTGGGTGGCCATAATAACTTGTCTAAAAATCATATCATGCATAAAATAACAGGCTGAGGGTTGTGGTTGAAAAATCATAGGTAATTTATGCATCAAAGGGATCCAGTGAGCTTGCCGTGCTTATTCGGCGAAGGGGGAGGGGAGCTCGCGGAACTGGCTTCTGGCTCCACCGCCTAGCGTAGACTCACGGATCTGGCCTCCACGAGACGGCACGAACGCTCCGATAACTATGCAACATGAACAAGCAAACATACAAAAGAGCAAGTATACCAACAAATATTTAGTATAGTGGTCAGAATAGTGATACATGGATGGGTAGAGTCTTGAGTAGAATATGTGTCATGTGGTGTTGTGATATTACTGGTGGTGGAGCGGAGGTGCTTACCAGGAGGGTGAACTGGAGGCGAAGCGACACTATGCGTGTAGCCGGCAGAGCGGAGTAACTGAGTGGGTGGGGTGTTTGCCTTGGTTGAGGGTGTTGAGTGTGTGTGGAGAGGGAGAGGGTAGCTGGGTGTATTTATAGCTGGGTGTATGTGGTGTAGCACAGTGAAGTTCACTGTTGGTGAGAATAGTGATGAATGAATCGTCTGACTTAGTCTGAACAGGGAGATTATAGGCAGAATATGGGACAAGAGTATTTTGGAAGTTTTCTGGAATATGGACCAGGATTAAGGGATGACATGGTTGGATAGGGAATAATTCGATAAGAATTTAGAAACAAGAATTATTGGAATCGGAGTTTGGAAGCCTGGTTTGAAGGAATCTCAAAGTTAAGCATGCTCAACTTGGATAAACCTAGGATGGGTGACCAGATGGGAAGTTCCCACTGGAAGGAAAATCACAGTCACCAGAGTTCGTATGACTGGAATATGGGTCTGGCTGGTCTTAGGTGGACTAGACATCATGATGTATGAGTAGTTGAAATTTGGGGTGATCGGCTAATCGGTGAATAGTAACGATGAATAGTGACGACGAAAAAGTTACCATAGATATCATCGATGAGTAGCAACGATGATGAATAGTAACGATGATGAATAGTAACGATGATGAATAGTAATAATGAATAATAACGATGGTGAATAGTGTTGGTGAATAGTAACGGTGAATAGTGTTGGTGAATAGTACGTATGAACGAACGATGAACGATGAATAGGAACTATGAACGAACGATGAATATGAACTATGAACGAACGGACGAACGATCGGATGATCGGACGAACGAACGATCGGAATTTCGGCAGCATAACGGCAGGACAAAGATTATCTGGAAGAATGATGAATAGGGACTATGAACGAACGATGAACGATGAATAGGAACTATGAACGAACGATGAACGATGAATAGGAACTATGAACGAACGATGAACGATCGAATGATCGAACGAACGAACGATCGGAATTTCGGCAGCATAACGGTAGGAAAAAAATTATTTGGACGAACGAACGGACGAACGATCGAACGATCGGACGAACGGACGAACGAACCATGAACGATCGGACGAACGATCGAACGATCGGACGAACGAACGAACAAACTAAGAACAGGGGACGAACGATCGAAGAACGATCGAACGATCCTTGTGCTAGTGTGTGCTTGTGTGGAACATGGAGTGGGTGTGTGGGGGGGAGAGAGTTGCCATGAAATGGCTTGGGGTGGGATGAGAGGAGGCCCTTGCCCCTCTATTTATAGCCATGGTGGGGGGATTAGGGGGAGGGATGAGAGAATTAGTGGGAGGATGAGAGGATTAGTGGGAGATTAGCATGTATTTGTCTTGTATAAGTGAGATTAGCTTGTAGAGCTCACCGTATGACACTGGAGGCATACGTATACGTATGAGCATGAGGAAAGTTATGAAGAAAATATTTGTAGGGACTTGAAAAATGATTCTGAAGGTATTTCTCAATAGGAAAATACCTGGAGATATATCGGTAGAATATTTGGGCAGTATTTCTGGAAAGAACTTGAAGAGGATCACTGGAGAAACATTTGTAGGATATTTTGAGGAGGATTTTTGGAGAGAATATAGACCACTATATTTTATTTGCTGATATCAACTTGCAAACAAACATTTTGAAATGAAATTTGAAATTCATTTTTAATTTAGAGCGAGTTTGAGAAATTTTCAAGATTTGAATTTTTGGGATGCAACAAATCTACCCCACTTAAAAGGAATCTCGTCCTCGAGATTCGGCTTAGAAGGGTTATGGGTATAGCTTTACTTTAGCTACATATCTTCACTTTGCAGACTCTTCGAGGAGATGGACCTTCAACAAAATCTGGCCTTTGAGGAGCATCTGGTTGCCGATTGCAAACGCTGATTCTGGCTACTCAAGATCATCTTCAGGCTTCTGGCTTTCGCTTGGCAGCTAGCTTATTGAGGAAGCATTGACGCCAACACGCAAACCTTTCTCTTGCGAACTCCCACGTGGATTCCTTCCTTGATTGGTCTTCTGGTGCTTCATCAACAAAACTTGGGTGACCACTTCTCATCCAGAAACTTATATGCTTTGATGATCTGGTCCTCCACAAGCTTGCTACAGGCCTTTTTCTTTTTCTCCATAGCAGGAACCTTACTGGAACACTACCCCACTTAAAAATAATGAGGGTAGAACTCTTGAATCTTGGGGATTTGAACTCCTTGAAGTACCTCATAACAAGGGTGTTACGGGACCTTCTTCTGCTGTTGCTGCTTGAGCAGGCTGCGGAGAAATGACTGACACAGGGTTGATTTTGGGAGAACCTTCTTCTCATCTTCTCTTCACTATCTTCTTTTCTCTTCTCACTTTTCACTTTTCACTGCCTCTTTCTTTCTCTTTGCTCTTCCCACTCGAGGAGTCTATCGATGAGTATTACCATCATACAAAGGAGAAAACCAAAGACTATGAACCATGTACAACAGTCTTCAACCCAAGAATCACCGAGCATTGTGATCTTAGGGGCGAGGGAGTGGAAAATGGAGTTGCTTGCGAATTGGCAGAGGGGATTTATCTGGAGTGTGCTTTGCTTTGAGCTACGTGGGGATTGAGGGAGCTGGTGGGGGGTTTTATAGGCGAGTGGTATGCGAGGTGGTGCTCGGGTGTGGAGTGGCAGTGACGGAGCAGATGACACGAGGCAGCAGGTGCGATGGAGGGGGATGGTGTTTCTGGCGGTAATGGTGGTGGGTGTGCTGCAAAAAGGGGGGTGGGCGGCGGTAGTGCGCTGCAAAGGGGGTGTGGGGGCGGTGGTAGTGCGCATGGAGGCGGGGCACATATGCGGGGGGCATGGGTGAGTGGTGGGGTCAATGACCCTGATGTTTGTGGTCTCTGGTTCCAAGAATCTTTGCCTCTGTATGGTAATAACTCCTTCTGTCCTCTTTTCCTGTTTACTTTGACTCAGGGGCAGTGCTTTGATTCCCACGGTCGGTCCTTTTGACTGAGCAGCTGGACAGGTTCCTTCTGTAGCTTATTCCAGGCTTCAAGGGTAAGCTTCCCGATATCTTCTTGGGTAAGACACTTTTCTCTTCAGATGGGTTAAGATGAGAATGGAAGCATAAGGTAAGGATTAGCTCTAATTTGTGATCTATGTTTTTAGAGAAAACCTTTTTAAGAAAAATGAAAAGAAAACACACAAGCTCAACAATGATAAGCACAAACAAACCAAATGTTTTGAATAAGGGAAGAATAGAGTTTTCCAAAGCACGGAGTACTCAGATTCGGGGGCTAAGCATAACTACTATTGCTTGGCTCCTGAATTGAGAACTATGCTAAATGCAACTTATGAGCACTAACGTTAAAGCATCACATATGCACTCAAAAGGGGAGAAAACATCAAGCAAAATTCATTTTGAAATGCCCTAGGGGGCAACACAATTAGAGTTTTTTCAAAACACGAGTCTACACGATTACCTCTCATACATGCAGGGCTCTAGCCAAAGTGAAGAAAAACTTCACTACCCAATGCATGCAGAGGACTGGGCATACTAACTTCAGACCAGACAACTTCTCTTCTGGCAAGGCTTGCACACAACTTCAATCTGAGACATCTCCTGGATGGGTTAAGAGGGAGCTGATGTTGATGACTTCTTCTGGCGGCAACTGAGATGGCAAGACGGAGTCGAACTCTTCTTCAAGCTGGACTGGCTCTTCTAGTTCCTCAGAGGGCGGCGGTGCTGGTGGGGTGCCTGCAGCTTCTTCCTTGACCTCAAGGGATGGTGCTGGAATCTTCTTCATGGTGAGGGGCTCATGCAACTCCGGCGGGGGATCTTGGGAGGACTCGGGGTGCTCTTGCTTATCCATAGCCTTAGGGGAGACTGGAATTCCTTCCAAGACTATGGCTCCTTCCGGGAGTTCCCAAGCCTTCTTTTCTCCTCTGGTAGAGACCGGGTGACCTTCAAGAATCTGGGGGTCTTCAGCTTTGATTGGTTGAACAGGGTTGGATGGAGCGGGCTCTTGGATCCGCAGGGCTCTACGTTGGTTATGGGTTACCAAGTAGGCCTCCATTAACTTCTGGACGTGCTCATCCTTGGCTTGCTTCAGGGCTTCAACAGCAATGACTTCACGACTCTCCAAGGCAGTTGCACGGGCTTGAGCTGTGGTGAGATCCACATGCAGCTGACGGTTGCGCTTCTCTGCATCTTCTGCTCGGGCAATCATCTGACGGTGGTGCCGAGCCAAGAAATCATACTGTGCATCAAGGGTGAGCAGGTATGCAGTGAGGTACACGACTGTGGGGTCATCCTCAAGCAGCTGCTGCCCTTCCAATGCACGCATCCTAGCCATCCAAGCGGGACAGTCTCTCTGAAAGGGCGGAAAGAATCTGAGCGGAGTGTCGGCCACTTCTTCTTCGTAGATCTGACACAGAGCCCTTAATGCCTTACGAGCGACGACTTGGCAGGTGTCTCTGAATCTGTGCCCAGCAACAGTGACACTCCATTCCACATGGTGCAGACTGTATCCAATGTATACAGTCACGACACACTTCTCTGTGCCATGCTCGATGAATTCACGACCATCATACTCTGGCTGGCTCCTGATTCTGAGGCGAACTGTGCATGCTCTCAGCAACTTGGGGAAACCATCTTCATTCTGGCAAAAGCTGGTTTGGCAACAGACCTCCATCTGACTTCTGAGAGAAGGAAAGGGGGAAAGCATTTTTGAAATGAAGGGATGAGAGCAAGATTTTTTTTAAAAAATAGTTTGGACTCAAAAACTTTTGATCAGGCTAAGGGTTACGTCCTGCGGCCAACCTAACAGCTTTGATACCACCTGAAGCGTCCCCAATCCTCTGGGACTCAAATGTGATACAATTACTAGTCCCAGGAGGCTAGTAAACACATTTATACATCAGATGATACCAAATCTGCTTAAACGAGACAAACCTATAAAGGTGGCGATCAACTTTAAGAGTTGGTCCACAACTCGGGACATATCATCAGAGTGGGGCTGAAGCAGCCCGATGTACGCAGCGAAGCAAATCAGCGGTCCAACAGCCACAGGCAAGGTTGGGAACAGTCGTAACTCTTACCCGATCTCCTTTTTCTGAAAAACAACAAATAAGCAAGGGTGAGTACAAATGTACTCAGCAGCCCACCTTCACCCGCGGAATGGGGAAATCAGATATAATGCATGGAATATGTGGAGCTCAGAATATTTTGCAGAAACAACAATATTTTATGCAGGGTTGTTTTGAAAAACATTTTGTACTTTTGCAAAGTGCATCCTCTCCAAAAGGAGCAGGAAGTTTTTCAGTATTATAACAAAATCCCCTGGACTAAACCATCCAGGTATCTCAACAGTTTCCCACTGGTTTTCATTTCTAAAAACAGCTACTGGACTTCCCGTCCACCATAGCTCACGGTTCAACAGCCAGACCTTTTAAAAACCACTTTTCTCAAAACCATCTCTTTTTTGGAAAACAAAACATTAATTGCCATACCATACCAGACTCGTCCATTCCTGTGGACACAGACTATTCGAATAGGTTTTCAAACTCTGCGCAGAGGTGTACACTTTACCCACTAGTCCGGCTCTGCGATCTCATGATCAGTGAGACCCAAATCCGAATCTCTTTCTTTCCTCGCACGTCCTAACCTTAACGGTTATCCGGAAGGAGTCAGGCCACCACCATGTCCAAACCGGACAAAACATTCCCCCTCCTTATCCTCCCGGTGCTCCCCAGCCTTCATAACCCTAGGGTTGGACCGTACGAGTTCAGATTGAGTGACTGCCCACACAGTCTCGAGTGGTTGTACTTATCATGAGTACAGGTAGTGAAAGATGACAAACCGGTCCTTATACGAGGGAACAATCCTTCTGCTCACGCCTAAACCAGCTGAGCCATCACCTTAGGCCCTCCCCTAAACCAGGGAGTCCCTGATTATCCCACTCACAAGGTGATAAGGGTGAAAACCCTTCATCACACACATTTTGAAAAGCATTTTCTTTTGAAAACTCACACCTGTTCTCAAATCATTTGGAACATATATATCAGAGATTGATTGCGGCAAGCGGCTGGGTGGCCATAATAACTTGTCTAAAAATCATATCATGCATAAAATAACAGGCTGAGGGTTGTGGTTGAAAAATCATAGGTAATTTATGCATCAAAGGGATCCAGTGAGCTTGCCGTGCTTATTCGGCGAAGGGGGGAGGGGAGCTCGCGGAACTGGCTTCTGGCTCCACCGCCTAGCGTAGACTCACGGATCTGGCCTCCACGAGACGGCACGAACGCTCCGATAACTATGCAACATGAACAAGCAAACATACAAACGAGCAAGTATACCAACAAATATTTAGTATAGTGGTCAGAATAGTGATACATGGATGGGTAGAGTCTTGAGTAGAATATGTGTCATGTGGTGTTGTGATATTACTGGTGGTGGAGCGGAGGTGCTTACCAGGAGGGTGAACTGGAGGCGAAGCGACACTATGCGTGTAGCCGGCAGAGCGGAGTAACTGAGTGGGTGGGGTTAGAGATGGCAATGGGTAAATACCCACCGGGTATTACTACCCCATACCCATACCCACGACACAAAAATAATTCCATCGGGTCACCCATATACACTGGCGGGTATGAATTTACCCCCATACCCATACCCATGTGGGTATGGGTCACCCATCGGGTCACACGTACCCACAAAAGCTAAACATCTATCAAAATATTATATGATAAAAATGTCAAGTATATCCATCTAAATACCATTACAAAATTTCTAGCATCATTTAACCATCCATTCAACACACCAAAGATAATTGGATAAAGTAGTAACACTAGGATAGTACTACATAGCACATTACATGTTCCATTACATGGTCATTAAATTGTCGTTAAGCCTTCTATGACATTATGGCCTAAAAGGTTCTTAAATAGTAAAAAAGATGGATGACTAAAGTCAAAGTCCATGCTTGGGCTAAGTTTATATTGGGTATTTTATACCCACGGGTTAACGGGTATGGGTGAAGGCGGAACGTTCTAATACCCGTTTACCCATTGGGTGAAGATTTTTGCCCAATAACAGACCCACGGGTAGAATATTTAGCCCACATACATACCCTAATGGAGTAAATACCCATCGGGTATCGGGTCGCGGGTACCCATTGCCATCTCTAGGTGGGGTGTTTGCCTTGGTTGAGGGTGTTGAGTGTGTGTGGAGAGGGAGAGGGTAGCTGGGTGTATTTATAGCTGGGTGTATGTGGTGTAGCACAGTGAAGTTCACTGTTGGTGAGAATAGTGATGAATGAATCGTCTGACTTAGTCTGAACAGGGAGATTATAGGCAGAATATGGGACAAGAGTATTTTGGAAGTTTTCTGGAATATGGACCAGGATTAAGGGATGACATGGTTGGATAGGGAATAATTCGATAAGAATTTAGAAACAAGAATTATTGGAATCGGAGTTTGGAAGCCTGGTTCGAAGGAATCTCAAAGTTAAGCATGCTCAACTTGGATAAACCTAGGATGGGTGACCAGATGGGAAGTTCCTACTGGAAGGAAAATCACAGTCACCGGAGTTCGTATGACTGGAATATGGGTCTGGCTGGTCTTAGGTGGACTGGACATCATGATGTATGAGTAGTTGAAATTTGGGGTGATCGGCTAATCGGTGAATAGTAACGATGAATAGTGACGACGAAAAAGTTACCATAGATATCATCGATGAGTATCAACGATGATGAATAGTAACGATGATGAATAGTAACGGTGATGAATAGTAATAATGAATAATAAAGATGGTGAATAGTAACAGTGAATAGTGATGGTGAATAGTCCGTATGAACGAACGATGAACGATGAATAGGAACTATGAACGAACGATGAATATGAACTATGAACGAACGGACGAACGATCGGATGATCGGACGAACGAACGATCGGAATTTCGGCAGCATAACGGCAGGACAAAGATTATCTGGAAGAATGATGAATAGGGACTATGAACGAACGATGAACGATGAATAGGAACTATGAACGAACGATGAACGATCGAATGATCGAACGAACGATCGGAATTTCGGCAGCATAACGGTAGGAAAAAGATTATTTGGACGAACGAACGGACGAACGATCGAACGATCGGACGAACGGACGAACGAACCATGAACGATCGGACGAACGATCGAACGATCGGACGAACGAACGAACAAACTAAGAACAGGGGACGAACGATCGAAGAACCATCGAACGATCCTTGTGCTAGTGTGTGCTTGTGTGGAACATGAAGTGGGTGTGGGGGGGGGGGAGAGAGTTGCCATGAAATGGCTTGGGGTGGGATGAGAGGAGGCCCTTGCCCCTCTATTTATAGCCATGGTGGGGGGATTAGGGGGAGGGATGAGAGAATTAGTGGGAGGATGAGAGGATTAGTGGGAGATTAGCATGTATTTGTCTTGTATAAGTGAGATTAGCTTGTAGAGCTCACCGTATGACACTGGAGGCATACGTATACGTATGAGCATGAGGAAAGTTATAAAGAAAATATTTGTAGGGACTTGAAAAATGATTCTGAAGGTATTTCTCAATAGGAAAATACCTGGAGATATATCGGTGGAATATTTGGGCAGTATTTCTGGAAAGAACTTGAAGAGGATCACTGGTGAAACATTTGTAGGATATTTTGAGGAGGATTTTTGGAGAGAATATAGACCACTATATTTTATTTGCTGATATCAACTTGCAAACAAACATTTTGAAACGAAATTTGAAATTCATTTTTAATTTAGAGCGAGTTTGAGAAATTTTCAAGATTTGAATTTTTGGGATGCTACATCGGTGTTTCAAACCTAGCTCTGACAAGTAAGTGTGTGTGTGTTCTAGGCTCCGTACGGTGTACGCGGTGGGCACAAGATTTATACTGGTTCGGGCGGAACATCCCTACGTCCAGTCTTCAGTGGCTCACACTACTGACACCTTTATTGATCAATGCTCGTAGTAGGGGTTACAAGCGGGCGATAGAAGGAGGAGAAGCTCCCAAGTCTCTTGCGCAGAGGAGCTGGAGCTAATGGCTACAGAGCTGGAGTCCTAACTAAGCCTTGGCTTGGCGATAGGGCTTCGGTCTCTGGGTCTTCGTCGATTTGTCCTTCCTCCTTTCGTTGGTTTGTCTCTCATCAGTCGGTCTTGTTCGTCTGGTGGCCGACCTCCTCCTTTTATAGGCCAAGGAGGGGTCGGCCATTGGTAGCTTCCTCATGAAGGAGTCACCAGACGATGTTAAAATCGAGCGTTTTACCCCGGTGAAGTCGTGTTTGTCCGTGAGCGTCCAGGTCATCTAGTCGTCTCGTATTCTTTATGGCAGACGATGCGGGCAGCGTGGAGCCCGATAGCCATTATTCGAGTTACGCCGACTCCTAGCCTTCATAGCCTGGGTCTCAGCGCGGCTTGTCTCGTTGTGCCCTATAGGCGGTCTGCGCACTCAGGCCGAGCCCTGATAAAGCATGAGTGCTCCACAGACCGCGGGGCGCGCGGGCTATAAATGTGCCGCAGTTCGAGGGGTTTGTAGGTCATGAGTGCGCTGCAGCCCAAGGGGCTCATAGTTCATGAGTTGGAGGTAGACTGGCGCCTCTACTACGGCTGGTGCCAGGCGTAGTTAACATGACTGGTCATTTACATCGGGTCAGTCTCGGTCGGGTGAGGGATTCACTTGAGTGGTTGAAAGGGAAATAGGGTCAAACCTTTTCCCAAATGATTTTGGTGGTTGAATTGCCCAACACAAATAATTGGACTAACTAGTTTGCTCTAGAATATGAGTTCTACAGGTGCCAAAGGTTCAACACAAACCAATATAAAGTCCAAGAAAGGGTTCAAATAGAAAGGAGCAAAACCAACCGAAGGCTGCCCTGGTCTGGCGCACCGGACTGTCCGGTGTGCCACCCGACAGTGTCTGGTGCACCAGGGAGATCCACTCTGAACTGCTCAGCTTCGGGTTTTTGGGGAGCCACTCCACTATAATTTATCGGACTGTCCGGTGTGCCAAGCGGAGCAACGGCTAACAGCGCCAACGGTCGTCTGCAAAAGTTGAATAGTGTGTGAATAGTGCGTGGATAGCGCGCGCAGAGTCAGAGCAGGCGCCAGAAGGCGCACAGAACAGTGAACAGTACCTGCCGGTGCACCACCGGACACTGTCCGGTGGCCCCACATGTCAGAGCTCCAACGGTCGAACCCTAACGGTTGGGTGACATGGCTGGCGCACCGGACTGTCCGGTGCGCCCTTCGACAGCAGCCTTCCCCAACGACCACTTTGGTGGTTGGGGCTATAAATACCCCCAACCACCACACTTCAAGGTATCCAAGTTCTTCAGCCAACACATTCAATACAAGAGCTAGTGCATTCAATACAAGACACAATTAGATTGAATCAAAGCCTCTCCAAGTCCCAATTCCACTCAAAGCAATTAGTGACTAGAAGAGAGAGTTTTGCCCGTGTTCTTTGAGCTCTTGCGCTTGGATCGCTTTTATTCTTCCCCATTTCTTGTTCTCAACACCTTTGTAATCAAAGCAAGAGACACCAAGTTGTGATGGTCCTTGTGGGGACTAAGTGTCCCAATTTATTGAGGAGAAAAGCTCACTCGGTCTAAGTGACCGTTTGAGAGAGGGAAAGGGTTGAAAGAGACCCGGTCTTTGTGACCACCTCAATGGGGAGTAGGTTTGCAAGAACCGAACCTCGGTAAAACAAATCACTGTGTCATTCGCTTTCATTTGCTTGTGATTTGTTTTCGCCCTCTCTTTCGGACTCGATTATATTTCTAACGCTAACCCCAGCTTGTAGTTGTGCTTAAAGTTGATAAATTTCAGATTTGCCTATTCACCCCCCCTCTAGGTGACTTTCAATTGGTATCAGAGCCCGGTACTTCATTAGAGCCTAACCACTCAAAGTGATGTCGGGAGATCACGCCAAGAAGGAGATGGTGACCAGCGAGAAGCCCGCCACAAGCCACGGGAAGGCTCCATCGGGGGAGTCCGGTAACAAGGTGAAGGGATCCCCATCACACAACAAACCACAATGGAGCGGCGAGAAGAAAAATAAGATGAAGAAAGTGGTCTACTACGAGTCGACTCTTCGTCGCCATCTACCTCCGGCTCCGACACGCCGTCTGTCACTTCTAAGCGCCATGAGCGCAAGAAGTTTAGTAAGATCCCCTTACGCTACCCTCGCATTTCCAAACATACTCCATTACTTTCTGTTCCATTAGGCAAACCACCTATGTTTGACGGTGAAGATTATTCTAGGTGGAGTGAAATGATGAAATATCACCTAACCTCACTCCACACAAGCATATGGGATATTGTTAAATTTGGAGCACAAGAACCATCCGTAGGGGATGAAGATTATGATGCAGACGAGGTCGCCCAAATCCGGCATCTCAATTCCCAAGCAACTACTATACTCCTCACCTCTCTAAGTCGAGAGGAGTATAATAAGGTGCAAGGGTTGAAGAGTGCTAAGGAGATTTGGGACGTACTCAAAACCGCGCACGAAGGAGACGAGGTGACCAAGATCAGCAAGCGGGAAATGATCATGGGGGAGCTCGGTCGGTTCATGCTCAACCAAGGAGAGGAGCCACAAGCCATGTACAACCAGCTCAAGACCTTAGTGAACCAAGTGCGCAACCTCAGGAGCACAAAATGGGATGACCATGAAATGGTCAAGGTTATTCTAAGATCACTTGTTTTTCTTAATCCTACACAAGTTCAATTAATTCGTGGTGATCCTAGATACAAGCTAATGTCTCCCGAGGAAGTTATAGGAAAGTTTGTGAGCTTTGAGTTGATGATCAAAGGCTTCAAACAAATCATCGAGCGAGGCGCCACCTCCACACCCGAGGTGCAACCCGTTGCCTTCAAAGCAACGGAGGAGAAGAAAGAAGAGTCTACGTCAAGTATGCTCCCCATCGATGCCTCCAAGCTCGACAATGAGGAGATGGCGCTAATCATCAAAAGCTTTCGCGAAATCCTCAAGCAAAGAAAGGGGAAAGATTACAAACCTCGTTCTAAGAAGGTTTGCTACAAGTGTGGTAAGCCCGATCATTTCATTGCTAAATGTCCATTATCAAGTGATAGTGACAGGGGCGACAACAAGAAGGGAAGAAGGAAGGAGAATAATAGGTACTACAAGAAGAAGGGCGGCACTGCCCACGTTTGTCGGGAGTGGGACTCCGATGAGAACGCAACAAACATCGCGGTCAACAAGGGTCTCCTCTTCCCCAACGTCGGCCACAAGTGCCTCATGGCAAAGGACGACAAAAAGAAGGTAAAATCTAGAGCCTCCACTAAATATGCAACATCTAGTGATGAGGAGAACTCTAGTGATGATGAGGATAACTTGCTTGCCCTTTTTGCCAACCTAAACATGCAACAAAAGGAAAAATTGAATGAAATAATTAGTGTCATTCATGAGAAGGATGAACTTTTGGATAGCCAAGAGGACTTCCTTATTAAGGAAAATAAGAAGCATGTTAAGGTTAAAAACGCTTATGCTCAAGAAGTAGAAAAATGTGAAAAATTAACTAGTGAGCTAAGCACTTGCCATGATACTATTTCCAACCTTAGGAATGAGAATGCTAAATTAATTGCTAAGGTTGAGAAATTAGATGTTTGTGATGATTCAATTGTTAGTCTTAGAAATGATAATGCTAGTTTGATTACTAAGATTGACAAGTTGAATGCATCTCTCTAGCCTTAAAATTGAGAGTGAAAAATTAATTGCTAAGGCTAAAGATTTAAATGTTTGCAATGTTTCTATTTCTAATCTTAAGAATGAAAATGCTATTTTACATGCTAAGATTGATGAATTAAATGCTTGCAAACCCTCTACATCTATTGTTAGTCATGTCTCTTTTTGCACTAGATGTAGAGATGTTAATGTTGATGCTATCCATGATCACATTGCTATGATTAAACAACAAAATGATCATATAGCAAAATTAGATGCTAAAATTGCCGAGCATGAATTAGAGAATGAAAATTTTAAATTTGCTCATAGTATGCTCTATAGTGGGAGACGCCCTGGCATTAAGGATGGCATTGGCTTCCAACCGGGAGACAATGTCAAGCTCAATACCCCTAAAAGATTGTCTAATTTTGTTAAGGGCAAGGCTCCCATGCCTCAGGATAACGAGGGCTATATATTATATTCTGCTGGTTATCCTGAGGATAAGATTAGGAGAATTCATGCTAAGAAGACTCATTCTATTTCTCACCGTGCTTTTCTCACAATGAGGCTTATAGCTCTAGGCGTTCTACCCATGTTAAAATGCCTAAAAAGAAATCTCCTATCGCATCAAATGATCATAACATTTCATTTAAGACTTTTGATGCTTCATATGTTTTAACTAACAAATCAGGCAAAGTAGTTGCCAAATATGTTGGGGCCAAACACAAGGGCTCAAAGACTTGTGTTTGGGTACCCAAGGTGCTTGTTTCTAATGTCAAAGGACCCAAGACCGTTTGGGTACCTAAGAACAAAGCCTAAACTTGTTTTGTAGGTTTATGCATCCGGAGGCTTAAGTTGGATAATTGATAGCGGGTGCACAAACCACATGACTGGGGAGAAAAGGATGTTCTCCTCCTACGAGAAAAACCATGATCCCCAAAGAGCTATCACATTCGGGGATGAAAATCAAGGTTTGGTCAAAGGACTTGGTAAAATTGCTATATCTTCTGACCATTCTATTTCCAATGTTTTTCTTGTAGATTCCTTAGATTACAACTTGCTTTCTGTTTCTCAATTATGCAAAATGGGCTACAATTGTATTTTTACGGATATAGGTGTTACTGTCTTTAGAAGAAGTGATGGTTATGTAGCATTTAAGGGAGTGTTAGAGGGTCAGCTATACTTAGTTGATTTTAATAGAGCTGAACTCGACACTTGCTTAATTGCTAAGACTAACATGGGTTGGCTCTGGCACCACCGACTAGCCCACGTTGGAATGAAGAATCTTCACAAGTTTCTAAAGGGAGAGCACATTTTGGGACTAACCAATGTTCATTTTGAGAAAGACAAGATTTGTAGCGCATGTCTAGCAGGGAAGCAAGTTGGTGCTCATCATCCACACAAGAACATCATGATGACCGACAGGCCACTTGAGCTACTCCACATGGACCTATTCGGCCCGATAGCTTACATAAGCATCAGAGGGAGTAAGTATTGTCTAGTTATTGTGGATGATTATTCTTGCTTCACTTGGGTGTTCTTCTTGCAGGATAAATCTCAAACCTAAGAAACCTTAAAGGGATTCTTGAGACGGGCTCAAAATGAGTTCGGCTTAAGGATCAAAAAGATTAGAAGCGACAATGGGACGGAGTTCAAGAACTCACAAATAGAAGGCTTCCTTGAGGAGGAGGGCATCAAGCATGAGTTCTCTTCTCCCTACACTCCACAACAAAATGGTGTAGTGAAGAGGAAGAATAGAGCTCTACTTGACATGGCGAGGACCATGCTTGATGAGTACAAGACTTCGGACCGGTTTTGGGCGGAAGCAATCAACACCGCTTGCTACGCCATCAACCGTCTCTACCTTTACCGAATCCTCAAGAAGACATCATATGAGCTCCTCACCGGTAAAAAGCCCAATGTTTCATATTTTAGAGTCTTTGGTAGCAAATGTTTTATTATTGTTAAAAGAGGTAGAAAATCTAAATTTGCTCCTAAGGCTGTAGAAGGCTTTTTACTTGGTTATGACTCAAACACAAGGGCATATAGAGTCTTTAACAAGTCCACTGGACTATTTGAAGTTTCTTGTGACATTGTGTTTGATGAGACTAACGGCTCTGAAGTAGAGCAAGTTGATCTTGATGAGCTAGATGATGAAGAGGCTCCATGCGTCGCGCTAAGGAACATGTCCATCGGGGATGTGTGTCCTAAGGAATCCGAAGAGCCTCCACAAGCACAAGATCAACCATCTTCTTCCATACAAGCATCTCCACCAACTCAAGATGAGGATCAAGCTCAAGATGATGAAAATGAAGATCAAGAAGAGCCACCTCAAGAGAAGGACAATGATCAAGGGGGAGATGACAATGATCAAGACAAGGAAGATGATGAGGGTCCAAGGCCGCCACACCCACGAGTCCACCAAGCGATACAATGAGATCACCCCGTGAACTCCATCCTCGACGATATTCATAAGGGGGTAACCACTCGATCTCGTGTCGCTCATTTTTGTGAACATTACTCCTTTGTGTCTTCTATTGAGCCATACAGGGTGGAAGACGCATTAAGAGATTCGGATTGGGTGTTGGCAATGCAAGAGGAACTCAACAACTTCACGAGGAATGAGGTATGGCATCTTGTTCCATGTCCTAATCAAAATGTTATAGGAACCAAGTGGGTCTTCCGCAACAAGCAAGATGAGCATGGTGTGGTGACAAGGAACAAAGCCCGACTTGTGGCCAAGGGATATTCACAAGTCGAAGGTTTGGATTTCGGTGAAACCTATGCACCCGTAGCTAGGCTTGAGTCAATTCACATATTACTTGCCTATGCTACTTACCATGGCTTTAAGCTCTATCAAATGGACGTGAAAAGTGCCTTCCTCAATGGACCAATCAAGGAGGAGGTCTATGTTGAGCAACCTCCTTGCTTTGAAGATAGTGAGTACCCTAACCATGTGTATAAACTCTCAAAGGCGCTTTATGGGCTCAAGCAAGCCCCAAGAGCATGGTATGAATGCCTAAGAGATTTCCTTATCACTGATGGCTTCAAAGTCGGCAAAGCCAATCCTACTCTCTTTACTAAAACTATTACAAATGATTTGTTTGTATGCCAAATTTATGTTGATGATATCATATTTGGGTCTACTAACAAATCTACTTGTGAAGAGTTTTGTATACTTCTTAGGATTTCAAGTGAAGCAACTCCAAGAGAGCACCTTCATCAGCCAAACTAAGTACATTCAAGACATACTCACCAAGTTTGGAAAGAAGGATGTCAAGCTCATCAAGACACTCATGGGAACCAATGGGCATCTTGACCTCGACATGGGAGGTAAATCCGTAGATCAAAAGGTATACCGATCGATGATAGGATCTTTACTCTATTTATGTGCATCTCGACTGGACATTATGCTTTCTGTATGCATGTGTGCAAGATTCTAAGCCGATCCTAAGGAAGTTCACCTTAGGGCCGTGAAAAGAATCTTGAGATATTTAGTTCATACACCTAAGTTTGGTCTTTGGTACCCCAAGGGATCCACTTTTGATTTAATAGGTTATTCAGATGCTGATTGGGCAGGGTGTAAAATTGATAGGAAGAGCACATCAGGGACTTGTCAGTTCTTGGGAAGATCTCTGGTGTCTTGGGCTTCTAAGATACAAAATTCAGTAGCTCTTTCTACCGCCGAAGCCGAGTACATTGCCGTAGGCCATTGTTGCGCGCAATTGCTTTGGATGAAACAAACCCTTAGGGATTATGGTTACAAATTAACCAAAGTCTCTCTCCTATGTGATAATGAGAGTGCAATCCGCATGGCGGATAATCCCGTTGAGCACAGCCGCACTAAGCACATAGCCATTCGGTATCACTTTTTGAGGGATCACCAACAAAGGGGGGTATCGAGATTGCTTATGTTAGCACCAAAGAACAATTAGCCGATATCTTTACCAAACCACTAGATGAGAAAACCTTTACCAAACTTAGGAATGAGCTAAACATCTTGATTCTAGGAATTTTGATTGATATTTTGCACACATAGCTCATTTATGTACCTTTGATCATCTCTCTTTCATTTGCTACGACTAATGTGGTTTTCAAGTGTATTTCATGCTAAGTCATAGATTGAAAGGGAAATGGAGTCTTCGGCGAAGACAAGGCTTCCACTCCACTCCATCGTATTATTTTTTCCTTCACCGTCACTCCGCTTCGGTCTCCAACTTTGGTATAATCCTTCACTCATTTATTATTTGTCAAAGGGGGAGGGAATTTAAAAAGGGCTCTCAAGACTCCATTTTTGGCGATTAATGCCAAAGGGGGAGAGAATATTAGCCCAAAGTAAAAGAACCGCACCACCACGCCAATTTCAAAAAAAAATTCGAAACAAGTCTAAGTTTTAAATGTTGTTTTAAATTGGTATTATATTTGTGATATATTTCAAAAATTGGTATCTAAAACCCTCTTGAACACTAAGAGGAGAATTTCATTGAGGAGGAGTTTTGTTTGGTCAAAGGAAAAGCATTTGAAACAGGGGGAGAAAATTTCCAAATCTTGAAAATGATTCTCGAAATCTTACTCATATACCTTTGACTATTTGCAAAAGGATTTTGAAAAGAATTTTCCAAAGAATTTGCAAAAACAAAACTAGTGGTGCAAGTATGGTCCAAAATGTTAAAATGAAGAAAGCAATCCATGCATATCTTATGAAAATGTAAATTGGTTTAATTCCAAGCAACCTTTGCACTTACCTTATGCAAACTAGTTCAATTCTGCACTTATATATTTGCTTTTGTTTGTGTTAGCATCAATCACCAAAAAGGGGGAGATTGAAAGGGAAATAGGGTCAAACCTTTTCCCAAATGATTTTGGTGGTTGAATTGCCCAACACAATTAATTAGACTGACTAGTTTGCTCTAGAATATGAGTTCTATAGGTGCCAAAGGTTCAACACAAACCAATATAAAGTCCAAGAAAGGGTTCAAATAGAAAGGAGCAAAACCAACCGAAGGCTGCCCTGGTCTGGCGCACTGGACTGTCCGGTGTGCCACCGGACAGTGCTTGGTGCACCAGGGAGATCCACTCTGAACTGCTCATCTTCGGGTTTTTGGGGAGCCACTCCGCTATATTTCACCGGACTGTCCGGTGTGCCAAGTGAAGCAACGGCTAACAGCGCCAATGGTCGTCTGCAAAAGTTGAACAGTGCGTGAACAGTGCGTGGACAACACGTGCAGAGTCAGAGCAGACACCAGAAGGCGGTCTGCGCACTCAGGTCGAGCCCTGATAAAGCATGAGTGCTCCACAGACTGCGGGGCGCGCGGGCCATAAATGTGCCGCAGTTCGAGGGGTTTGTAGGTCATGAGTGCGCTGCAGCCCAAGGGGCTCATAGTTCATGAGTTGGAGGTAGAGTGGCGCCTCTACTGCGGCTGGTGCCAGGCATAGTTAACATGACTGGTCACTTACATCGGGTCAGTCTCGGTCGGGTGAGGGATTCACTTGAGTGGTTGAAAAGGAAATAGGGTCAAACCTTTTCCCAAATGATTTTGGTGGTTGAATTGCCCAACACAAATAATTGGACTAACTAGTTTGCTCTAGAATATGAGTTCTACAGGTTCCAAAGGTTCAACACAAACCAATATAAAGTCCAAGAAAGGGTTCAAATAGAAAGGAGCAAAACCAACCGAAGGCTGCCCTAGTCTGACGCACCGGACTGTCCGGTGCACCAGGGAGATCCACTCTGAACTGCTCAGCTTCGGGTTTTTGGGGAGCCACTCCGCTATAATTCACCGGACTGTCTGGTGTAGTACCGGACTGTCCGGTGTGCCAAGCGGAGCAACGGCTAACAGCGCCAACGATCGTCTGCCAAAGTTGAACAGTGCATGAACAGTGCGTGGATAGCGCGCACAGAGTCAGAGCAGGCGTCAGAAGGCGCACCGGACAGTGAACAGTACCTGCCGGTGCACCACCAGACACTGTCCGGTGGCCCCACATGTCAAAGCTCCAACGGTCGAACCCTAACGGTTGGGTGACATGGCTGGCGCACCGGACTGTCCGGTGCGCCCTTCGACAGCAGCCTTCCCCAACGACCACTTTGGTGGTTGGGGCTATAAATACCCCCCAACCACCACACTTCAAGGCATCCAAGTTTTTCAGCCAACACATTCAATACAAGAGCTAGTGCATTCAATACAAGACACAATTAGATTGAATCAAAGCCTCTCCAAGTCCCAATTCCACTCAAAGCAATTAGTGACTAGAAGAGAGAGTTTTGCCCGTGTTCTTTGAGCTTTTGCGCTTGGATCGCTTTTCTTCTTCCCCATTTCTTGTTCTCAACACCTTTGTAATCAAAGCAAGAGACACCAAGTTGTGGTGTCCTTGTGGGGACTAAGTGTCCCAATTGATTGAGGAGAAAAGCTCACTCGGTCTAAGTGACCGTTTGAGAGAGGGAAAGGGTTGAAAGAGACCTAGTCTTTGTGACCACCTCAACGAGGAGTAGGTTTGCAAGAACCGAACCTCGGTAAAACAAATCACCGTGTCATCCGCTTTCATTTGCTTGTGATTTGTTTTCGCCCTCTCTTTCGGACTCGATTATATTTCTAACGCTAACCCTGGCTTGTAGTTGTGCTTAAAGTTCATAAATTTCAGATTTGCCTATTCACCCCCTCTAGGCGACTTTTCAGTGGTTTCCCTTCTGTTCGCTCATCCCCTCCCACCTAGCTTCGCCACGCCCGACCCCGGGCTCGATGACTCGAGGTTCTTCCGAGGGTAGGTGCTTCTAGCGCAGACGTTTCTTTCCTCCTCCTCCTAGCCGATGGGCCCTGGTTGTAAACCTATTCAAACGTCGGGTCGGGTCAAGGTCGGGTCGTCGGCCATTTATTATGGCAAAGTCTAGATCGAACATGTTGAGAGCCTTCCAAGCATCCCCATATGAATGGTGCACCATTATCTCATCATTCTCATGGACACCTTCTTTATGTCGTCGCATGTGCATGGCAGTTTTTAATAGAAACAATCCTTTTACTTGAGGTGTTAGTGGAAGCAGCGAACTGCTTATGTGCAACATCTTTCATCACCTTGTCGCCCTCGTCATTTACGACTTCGACGAATCATGATTGTCCACATTTTAGGCATTTTCTCTTCCATGGGCTCTATAAGTAAAATGGACCCTGTGCCATTTGGCTCAAAAGGTTTTGGTGTTTGATGATCAACATAGCCTGTGGACTAATGTGTTTGCTAGTGTTTGTATTTATAGTTCACAGGATGCGAAGAAGATTAGACTAAGGCACTGAGGATGCAACACCTCAAAAGAAGACATAAAAAGAGCTTAGAAGTCCAACACTCAAGAACAATAGAAGCCCAAGGAAACAACAAAGAAATCCATGAAGTGGTCAGTCAGCCAGCGCACTGGTGGTGCACCGGACAGTGAACAGTAACCTGTCCGGTGGGACACCGAGCAGTCTACATAGAGGGGCCCACAATGGGCGCTCTCGGGCTGTAGCACCGGACTGTCCGGTGTGCACCGGAATGTCTGGGTAACGATCGGATCCAACGATCGACTGCTATAGACCCCAACGGTCGGCTGACGTGACAGGGCACCAGACAGTGAATAGTGCATGTCCGGTGGGCACCGAACAGTGGACAGTGCATGTCTGGTGCGCCCGTCGACAGAAAGCTGTTGCTTCTGTCCAACGCCTAGAATTGTGGGGGAGGCTATAAATACCCCCAACCGGCCATTTGAAGGTGTGGGAGCCCAAGCAACATACCAAAGCATATTGTAGACATTTCCAAGTGCTCAAACACCCAAGTGCTTAATATAATCACTTGGTGATTAGCGTAGGTGCCTTGCGAAGTGCTTAGGTTAGTTAGACCGCTTATGCACTGGCTCTAGGTGAATCCTAGTTAGTTGAGTGAGTTTAGATAAAAACACACAACCCCTCGGGTCTTGAGCGAGCCATTGTAATTGTATCGAGTGGGACGAGAGTCTTGCGGGATCGTGATAACCGCGTTTGTCACGGTCGCCACCGCGTAACGGAGGGAACCAGGCCCACGACGTTTTGGTCGGAAGCTCATTAGTGGAGACGACGGGGAGCGTCCGAGAGGAGCCGGAAGCAGAGCACCACTTTTTATGGAGAAGACCTACAACTCTCTACGGAGTTACTCGACCGAGGTGCTTGGCCCTTGCATGGGCTACCCTTTGCATAGGGGCACCAACAAGGATTAGTCGGAACCTTGCGTGGTCCAGGGTACCTCGGTAAAAATACCGTCGTTATCCACAAGAGTTTGCATCTCTACCTTGCTCTTTACATTCTGAATTTATATTAAGTATTTAAGTTTCAATCTTGTCTTTCTAGTTAGATTATTTAGATTTGAAACTTAGGCTTTGTGGTAGAGATAGCAACACTTAGACAAAACCTAGGTTGCACATTCTAGATTGTTTATTTGCATAGGTTTTGTTCTAGGGATTTATCTGTGGCCTAGTTTAGAGAAAGTTTTTAGAAGTCCTAATTCAGCCCCCTCTTAGGTGTCACTGTTTCCTTCAATTGGTATTAAAGTCTAGTTTGGCTCATTTGAAATGTTTTAGCTTCACCGCTAATCGAGCCGACGCTTTTTAGAGGAATGTGATAGATACCCATAGGCCACCACACTTCGACGGCACTAACTTGCCATATTATAGTGCTAGAATGGCTTGTTACCTAAAGGCTATTGATGTAGGTGTTTGGAGAGTCACTCGTGTTGGGAGGAAACAACCTAAGAATCCCGAGAAACCCACGACGAGTGAGAAAAAAGAAATTCATTTAAATGCTAGAGCCAAAAATTGCTTGTATGAATCTCTTAGCATGGATATTTTTAATCAAGTTTTTACATTAAAAACTGCTAGTGAGATTTGGCTAAAATTACATGAGCTCCATGAAGGCACATCCAATGTCTGTCAGCAAAAACACTGCCTAGTCTTAAATGAGTATAATTCTTTTGTTATAAAGGATAATGAGCTTGTTAAAGATATGTATTCTCGTTTGAATCTAATCAGCAATGAGCTCAATTCTATTGGCATTAATAAGCTAGGTGATGCAGGCATTATGAGGAAGATTATCTCCATACTACCACAACAAAGATATGAGAGCATCATCACCATTCTTCACAACATGGAGGACTTGAGTCAAATGACCCTGACCATTGTAATTGGGAAAATTGTGGCATTTGAGATGTCGCGCAAAATGGGTTGGCAAGAGGAGCCAACTTCTTCAAGACCATATGCTTTTGCATGTGATGAAAGGAAAGGCAAGAAAAAGGCTCCCACTCCAAGTTCCTCAAGTGGAGAAGAGAAATAAGACAAAAGTGTTGATGATGAAGATAATCAACCATCAACATCATCCTCCGAGGACGAAGAAACAATCCGACGCGTCAGAAAGGTAATGGGGATGATCCACAAGATTAATCTAATGGGTGTGCCCCTACAGGTCGAGAATCTTCTCTTAACATTGACAGGAAAAACAAAGAAAGAGAGGATGCTTCGCATGCGGGGAGAAGGGGCACTTCAGGGACAGCTGTCCAAATATGGTTGACCCCCCAAAGGGGAGGAGCAAAGGCAAGGCGCTTACAAGTGTCAAAACTTGGCATGACTCTTCAAGCGAAGATGAACCTCCAAGGACGCGCAACCACTTATCCTCATCACGGTCATCACGCAAGTGCCTTATGGCAAGAAGTAAAATGAGTATCTCATCCTCTAGTGATGATAACAGTAGTGATGATGATGAAGGTGAGGGAGAACCCTCCTTAGATGAGCTTGCGGAAGCCGTAAAATTTTTCAGGATGTATGCACTAAACAAAAGGCTCAACTTAACACTTTGAAAAATAAGTTGATTTGCTCTTTAAATGATTATAAATGTTTGCTAGAAAAATTTGAAACATTTGCAAATTTGAATTGTGAGCTATCAACCAAAATTGAGCAATTAGAGTCTAATGCTACATCCTCAGCTACCGATGATAGCCTTATTAAAAAGAATGAAAAACTTAAGGCTAAGTTAGCTAGCTCCCAAGAAGCCAGTGAAAACTTGCTAGGGAAAATGGAAATTATTAGTATACATAATAATTAACTAACTACTAAGCTAGAAAACATCGGTAGCACCCCAGGAGTATCTTTGGTTGAAATATCTGAAATCATTAAGAAAGATGCTTCTACTTCTTGCTTTGATTTAATTGATGATTCTAACCCTGCAATCAAGTTCTTGTTAAGAATGTTGTTATAGAAACATGTTAGGATGAGATTGCAATGGAGAATGAGCAATTAAAGCAAGAGGTGGCTTGCCTTGGCAAGGCTTTGTATGACAAGAAAGGCAAAGCCAAACAAATCCAACCTTCTCAGGATAACACCACTGCGGAAGTGAACAAGCCTGTGGAGGGAGAAACTGCGATTTGTAGGCTATGCCACAAGGAAGGCCACAAGTCTTACCAATGCAAGGCGAAGACCAGGGATAAGCTCAAGCAAAAGCCAACAAGCAAAATCTCCAACACCTACATTAACAAGGTGGAGAAAAAGGTTGCTATACCATATTTAATCAAGAAGAAAAATAATGGAAAGGTGATAGCAATCAAGGCCTACAAGCAAGCCAACAAAGGAAAAGGGGCCAAACGCATCCGGGTGCCAAAGGAGATTATTTCAACGCCTACAAGCAAGCCAACAAAGGAAAAGGGGCCAAATGCATCTGGGTTCCAAAGAAGATTATTTCAACCTTGAAAAGCACCAAAAAGGTTTGGATCCCAAGAGGGAAGTGAGAAGTCCGAAGGACATCGGAGAATTTGGAGACTTGTCAAAATTGGGATGTATATCATGGGATGCATTATATTGGATCAAGTCTATTGACAAGCGGGTTAGTGAATACTTTGGACCCAAATTCTCCACCCATGACTAAGGTAATTAGATTTATTGTATTTCTTGTTTTAGATATGCATATATATTTTTCTGTATCTAGATTTTACCTTACATGCCTAGTTTTACATGTGATATTTATTTTGATTGTAGTTGCATGCATACTAGGTCAATCATATGGTAGGAATGCTCATTTACAATTCATATTCTTGAGCAAATCTACATGGTTTAAAAGGATTAGTTAAGCACGACACATAGCTTATTCAACACTCTGAGTAAATGACATTCCAATTGGTAGTTGTATATGACATATTCTTCAACTAATGCTTCAATTGGTATCATTTGACTTATACGTGCCAAAGCTCGGATTATAGATAATCTGCCCCTCTTGATATCAAAATCAATGTGCATGTCTCCTACAAGTAGTCAAAACTTGTGTGCACACTTTCAGGGGGAGGTTACTCTATAATCTAAGTCTTTGAGACTAATACTTGTCTTCAAGTCTATCATATGTAGTAGTTCCATTGAAGGAAAATGGAGTCCCCGGAGAAAGACAATAAGCTTCCACTGCATATCTACAAGTAGTCTCATGTCTCACATGACTACAATTGGTATCATTTACATGTCTTCTCCAATTTTTGATTAGACTACATTTCTATCTTATACTTCCCATCTTGCTAAATGCATATGTTGTCAAAATATATTTGTTACTATGCATACGGGAAGTTAGTCTAATCAAATCATGTCTTGTACCTCTATGTTTCATATGCTTTTTCCTAAGTAGAGAATCTCTGATAGGGGGAGTATTTCTTCGTCTAAGACAAAGGAGAATATTCTTTCAAAGGGGGAGAACACTCGTTTAGGGGACTAATCTTTTAATACTTCAATTGATAAATATTTTAAGAGGGCAAGACTTATTTTCTTCCTATATGCTTTTAATGTCTTCCTTTTCGGTGGTTGATGCCAAAGGGGGAGAAGTTTTAGGGACCAAAGCAATGAAAATTTTATCAAACACCAAACACCACCAAATTAAAGTTTTAAATTTTTGATCTTGCAAGTGGTTTTGGTTCTTTGGTCTAAAGTAGGAAGTAAGTGAAGGAGTTAGGGGGAGACTTAAGTCCATTGTAACACCCCGGGATCCACAAACACCTCAGAATGCTACTAAACTACACATCTAACATTCATATATAAAATTTCGACAGCATCTCCTTTGAAAATTGCATAAACGGGAAAGCAACAAAGTATAAATAGATATCATGATAAGAAAACATAATAGACATTAATAATCTGCTAGCAATGAGAACATAACCATAATGACATGAACTGAATTAACCAGTGCGCACGACTAGTTAAAAACAAACATCATTTGACAAGAAGTTTCTAATTAAATCATGACTGCGCCTAGGCAACGTTATTATGAGAGTGAAGGTGGATGTGCTGCTACTTCCCACTCCCCTTGATGAGTAACAAACACCTGCATTGAGTAATGCAAGAGTGAGATGAAACATCTCAGCAAGCAAATTGTTTTGACGAGATATTTAAACCACAAATTGAATTAATCAACATTCTAAAAGAATCACAAATAAGATCAGAAATACTTGTAGATATAGAACTCAGTAGTCCCAATATAACCAATACCATCTCATTTCCTCGAACAACCACGATAGGTTGTATAACACTTCCCTGCGTCAACAATACCTGCAAATATCACTTAATGTATGCACAGGAATGCAATGTGTAGGTACTCTGTCTTCATACCTCTAAGGGTATAAAACCACATCATCTGCAAATATCACTTCAATGAATTCATATGAATGCAATGCATATGTCCTCTGCCTTCATACCTCTAAGGGTATGAAGCCGCATCGTACCCCTCATCGGGCAACATACGATGCTAAGTTGTACCGGTACGGTCGGACCATAGGTCACGACAAAACTTCAGATGCAAATGAGTCATGCAATGTATATGACATGCTGCATTTATCAATAAACTACACTTCCTTCAGATACAATACAAACCTCAATTAATACTTCATATGCCTACAGATACAATACAAACCTCAAATAATACTTCATCTGCCTTCAGATACAATATCAACCTCAAATAATGCTTCATCTACCTTCAGGGGTGTGAATTAATCTCATGGGTCATACTCGAACCATAATCATCATCAATATATGATAGAGCATCAATATAATACAATCAAGTAAAACATCATTATATAGTTCAATTATGAAAGAATCCAATAATTCTGAATATTAGAGTGTAGGCGATACAAGTAACAGGTCAAAACGGTAGCAACCATCGCTACATTCACTTGCCTTCATCGAAGAAGAAAAATGTACTAGGCATGATCTGGAGTGTAGCCACCTGCTAGCGCGCATAAAACTTAGTACAAATATTTTACAAACATTTGCCAACAATCAACAATTCGCATCTACACTGGAAACCAAGACCTGGTGGAAACACTCCCACCCTAAACCACATGTCATACAACAGCAGCGCTGTTTGTTAATTTTGTATCTTTTAAATTATAATAGTGGTGATATCAAACAAATACTCTAGGAGTATCTATACAAAATACTCTACAACTTCGGTATTCAGTGGATAACTAAATTCAGCCATCTATAAGTTCTAAAACATCTGACAAGATAACTGACTGAATCTGTTTCAGACAGTAGCATAGTTAACTTCAAAATTAGTTATCTTCCTAACTACTCAACCAAAAATTATGAAATTCTGCTGGCAGTAAGAACTTTTATCCCTCTACAAAAGTCTCCATAGTTGGAAGAGCTAATTCGGCCATTTACTAGATGAAACCTACCAGTGAACAAACCCGCTCATCTTTGTCAGGCAAACAGGAACAGCCACAGTAAAACAAACATAACTGGAGTTTCAAAATTCATATGAATGCACTCTTTAATAATCTGGAAAGCTTATAAAATTATCTACAACTTATTTTACCAACCTAAAGTTTAATTCTGTTGATAAAATTGTCTAAATCTTAAGAGAACAGATTCTGCATAGAATTGTGAGACTGAAAAATTGCTATAATCAAACTGCAATAACTTTCTGATCTGATGTCCGATTGGGGTGTTCTTCGCGGCTACGGAAATATCTACAAATGATCTACGACTCATAGATAGACTTTTTATTTTTTTGAGGCCACTAAGAGCACGGAAAACTGGTATGAACAGAAACTGTCGAATCTGTCATTCTGCAGAAACTAATTTCGAGATAAAAAACTAACCCCCATCTAATCCAACCTCTAATCCTTCAATCCCCATGATTCACAACCTCCAAAAACACATAATTACAGGGAGGAACATGAATCTTATCCTTACCTAGGGTTTCCCCAAGAAAAAGTGCAAGAAGAGATGGGGTAGACATCTCCTTGATCCTCTATTCCTCTTCAATTCAACGTGCTCCTCCTCTTCTCGATCCTTGCTGCGTGGGGGGAGATCTAGAGAGAGGAGGAAGTCATGGAGAGGGTAGAGGGCGGCTGCAAAAGGGGAGGAGAGGAAGAGGGAGGGGGCGGCTGCAACAATTGGGGAGAGGGAGAGGGGGTCGGCTAGGGTTGGGGAGGAGAGGGGGGCTCCCATCCATCGGATCGAGATCAATGGCCCGAACTCGCTCTCCCATTTGAGCTCCCGACCCCAGCGGAAAAAATGCCGAAAGATCTACTGTTTCCTCAGGAATGCCTCCTGAAACTCCAAACCCTAATGCCACAGAACATGAAAGAAAAGAAAAAAAGAAATTTAACTTCTTTTTAGAAAATTGGGGTATCACACTCTACCCCCCTTAAAAGAATTCGTTTTCGAATTCGACCACTCCAAGCAAAGCATCCAAGGTACCCCATATAGCACCACCATTCAAAACATGGGTCCATTAATGATCTTAATTAACACAAGAACTTCTACCTCGGACTAATTGTCTAAGGAAACTACACAACCCGATATCCATCATGAAACAACATGCAATGAAGCTCAAAGCAAGTCATAGGTGCAATCAACACTACGATTTCACACCATCGAATTTGGATGCAGCTATACATCAACATCAATGTATTAAAACAACACTCTTTTATGAAGGGGTAATATGCACTAAGCATAACCCTTACCATCTTCAACAATTCATTTTATTTCAATGGTGAAACATCCACACCAGATGAATGTATAAGAAGATCAAACACCTCACCTCAAAGCACCACAAAACAAGTAGTTCTGTTGAAACAAAACTCCTAATCTTCCTAAACCTTGTTCTTGCCATCATGAAAAGATAATCATGTAATCTCACATTCTTTGCACCCCACAAAAGGGAGAAAGTCTATAGAACTAATGGAGCAATAAAGCCGACAAAAAACCAATAACATTTTGCGCAGCACAGTTCATCGAAGAAATGCCAAAAACTCCACAAAGAGCACTGACAGCACAACAACAACACAATACTTGCTTAACTAATGTCACTATACTTCATCCAACAACTCAACTAAGAAAAATATCCAAACTAGTAAGGTTAACCTACACATAATATAAGTCTTCATCTACTGTAGTTCAGAAACTTACATTTCATTCTATCATACGATGTACTCAAAGTACCAGACATACATGGTCAATAATAACCATGTAATCCTTCACACATTTGACAAACATCTCAAGCTGATGTGAAAACCACATCATTTAGGAATAGGTGACTAACCACACATAACCAACTCTAGGCTTGACAATGACTTCATTCAAACCAATAGATAAGTGGTCCAACAATGGCTCCACAAGCATGCATCGGGGAGAGAACCATCAGATCCTCAATGTGTTAAGACATAATCAATGGATCAAGAAAATCAAAGATTTATTCTACAATTAGCATGATTAACAGGCAACCACTTTAAACCACATCTAGGCTTTGTGGCGACTAAAACACACAATAGAAGTGAGACTTGTAAGTCATTCTGGCTATGTAAAGACTTCCCCCAAAAAAATCCATATAAAGTACCAATATTCATTTCTTTTATAACTGATTTCTAGACATAAACAATCATTCTTTGCAAAGATAGTTGGAACTAACCACCAACCGCTCAAGAACTTAAATTCAAATTGGTGGTTACCTTGTAACCCAAAACACACAATTCACACTCCTCTTAAAAACATCCTCAATCAAGCATATATAACAATATTATTGTAATAAAACTCAACCATGAAAAACATGGTGAAAACAACATAGGCATACTTGTATATCACAAGCATAATAACAACTTCAATCTCACAAAAGACCAGCGATATCAAACGCATTAATAAGACAATATAAAGATTTAGAGATAAATTATATCAGGCATTAAGTCATAAACAACGTACCACATCACCATAAAGGAATAGGGAGGGGTGAAATTATGGTCATCTGCACTTCAAAGATATTAATATATATCAAAGATATTTGAACCCATACCCTTCCTATATGTGCAAGTGTGTCAAATTTATCTTCAAATTGCCAAGAATCTAAAGCCTATGCTTTGATACCAACTGTAACACCCCAGGATCCACAAACACCCCAGAATGCTACTAAACTACACATCTAACATTCATATATAAAATTTCGACAGCATCTCCTTTGAAAATTGCATAAACGGGGAAGCAACAAAGTATAAATAGATATCATGATAAGAAAACATAATAGACATTAATAATCTGCTAGCAATGGGAACATAACCATAATGACATTAACTGAATTAACCAGTGCGCATGACTAGTTAAAAACAAACATCATTTGACAAGAAGTTTCTAATTAAATCATGATTGCGCCTAGACAACGTTATTATGAGAGTGATGGTGGATGTGCTGCTACTTCCCAGTCCCCTTGATGAGTAACAAACACCTGCATTGAGTAATGCAAGAGTGAGATGAAACATCTCAGCAAGCAAATTGTTTTGACGAGATATTTAAACCACAAATTGAATTAATCAACATTCTAAAAGAATCACAAATAAGATCAGAAATACTTATAGATATAGAACTCAGTAGTCCCAATATAACTAATACCATCTCATTTCCTCGAACAACCACGATAGGTTGTATAACACTTCCCTGCGTCAACAATAACTGCAAATATCACTCAATGTATGCACAGGAATGCAATGTGTAGGTACTCTGTCTTCATACCTCTAAGGGTATAAAACCACATCATCTGCAAATATCACTTCAATGAATTCATATGAATGCAATGCATATGTCCTCTGCCTTCATACCTGTAAGGGTATGAAGCCACATCGTACCCCTCCTCGGACAACGTACGATGCTAAGTTGTACCGGTACGGTCGGACCATAGGTCACGATAAAACTTCAGATGCAAATGAGTCATGCAATGTATATGACATGCTGTATTTATCAATAAACTACACTTCCTTCAGATACAATACAAACCTCAATTAATACTTCATCTGTTTTCAGATACAATATCAACCTCAAATAATGCTTCATCTGCCTTTAGGGGTGTGAATTAATCTCATGGGTTATACTCGAACCATAATCATCATCAATATATGATAGAGCATCAATATAATACAATCAAGTAAAACATCATCATATAGTTCAATTATGAAAGAATCCAATAATTCTGAATATTAGAGTGTAAGCGATAGAAGTAACAGGTCAAAACGGTAGCAACCACCACTACATTCACTTGCCTTCATCGAAGAAGAAAAATGTACTGGGCATGATCTAGAGTGTAGCCACCTGCTAGCGCACATAAAACTTAGTACAAATATTTTACAAACATTTGCCAACAATCAACAATTCGCTCCTACACTGGAGACCAAGACCTGGTGGAAAGACTCCCACCCTGAACCACATGCCATACAGCAACAGCGCTGTTTGTTAATTTTGTATCTTTAAAATTATAACAGTGGTGATATCAAACAAATACTCTAGGAGTATCTATACAAAATACTCTACAACTTCGGTATTCAATGGATAATTAAATTCAGCCATCTATAAGTTCTAAAACATCTGACAAGATAACTGACTGAATCTGTTTCAGACAGCAGCATAGTTAACTTCAAAATTCGTTATCTTCCAAACTACGCAACCAAAAATTATGAAATTCTGCTGGAAGTAAGAACTTTTATCCCTCTACAAAAGTCTCTATAGTTGGAAGAGATAATTCGGTCATTTACTAGATGAAACCTACCAGTGAACAGACCCACTCATCTTTGTCAGGCAAACACGAACAGCCACAGTAAAACAAACATAAGTGGAGTTTTAAAATTCATATGAATGCACTCTTTAACAATCTGGAAAGCTTATGAAATTATCTACAACTTATTTTACCAATCTAAAGTTTAATTGTGTTGATAAAATTGCCTAAATCTTAAGAGAACAGATTCTGCACAGAATTATGAGACTGAAAAACTGCTATAATCAAACTGCAATAACTTTCTGATCTGATGTCCGATTGGGGTGTTCTTCACGGCCACGGAAAGACCTACAAATTATCTACGACTCATAGATAGACTTTTTATTTTTTGAGGCCACTAAGAGCACGGAAAACTGGTATGAACAGAAACTGTCGAATCTGCCATTCTGCAGAAACTAATTTCGAGATAAAAAACTAACCCCCATCTAATCCAACCTCTAATCCTTCAATCCCCATGATTCACAACCTCCAAAAACACATAATTACAGGGAGGAACATGGATCTTATCCTTACCTAGGGTTTCTCCAAGAAAAATTGCAAGAAGAGATGGGGTAGAACATCTCTTTGATCCTCTATTCCTCTTCAATTCAACGTGCTCCTCCTCTTCTCGATCCTTGCTGCGTGGGGGGAGATCTAGAGGGAGGAGGAAGTCGTGGAGAGGGTAGAGGGTGGCTGCAAATGGGGAGGAGAGGAAGAGGGAGGGGGCGGCTGCAACAATTGAGGAGAGGGAGAGGGGGTCGGCTAGGGTTGGGGAGGAGAGGGGGCTCCCATCCATCAGATCGAGATCAATGGCCCAAACTCGCTCTCACATTTGAGCTCCCGACCCTAGCGAAAAAAATGCCAAAAGATCTACTGTTTCCTCAGGAATGCCTCCTGAAACTCCAAACTCCAATGCCACAGAACATGAAAGAAAAGAGAAAAAGAAATTTAACTTCTTTTCAGAAAATTGGGGTATCACATCCATAATCTCACTTTGAAGGGACACTCATGCATCTTAGCAAGTAGATTGTATATTTTCATTCAAATGTTTATTATATTTGCTTGCTTTGGTTGTGTTGTCATCAATCACCAAAAAGGGGGAGATTGTAAGGGAAATGGACACCGGGCCATTTGGCTCAAAAGGTTTTGGTGTTTGATGATCAACATAGCTTGTGGACTAATGTGTTTGCTAGTGTTTGTATTTATAGTTCACAAGATGCGAAGAGGATTGGACTAAAGCACTGAGGATGAAACACCTCAAAAGAAGACATAAAAAGAGCTTAGAAGTCCAAGACTCAAGAACAAAATAAGCCCAAGGAAACAACGAAGAAATCCATGAAGTGGGTAGTCAGCCAGCGAACTGGTAGCGCACCGACAGTGAACAGTAACATGTCTGGTGTGCACGGACTATCCGGTGGGATATCGAGTAGTCTCCACAGAGAGGCCCAGAATGGGCGCTCTCGGATTGTAGCACCGTATTGTCCCATGTGCACCGGACAGTCTGGGTAACGGTCGGATCCAACGGTCGACTGCTATAAACCCCAACGTTCGACTGAGTGGCAGGGCACCGGACAATGAACAGTGCATGTCCGGTGTGCACCGGACTGTCTGTGCGCGCATCGACAAAAAGCTGCTGCTTCTGTCCAACGGCTAGAATTGTGGGGGAGGCTATAAATACCCCCCAATCGGCCATTTGAAGGTGTGGGAGCCCAAGCAACATACCAAGGCATATTGTAGACATTTCCAAGTGCTCAAATACCCAAGTGCTTAATAGAATCACTCAGTGATTAGCATAGGGACTTTGCGAAGTGCTTAGATTAGTTAGACCGCTTATGCGCTTGCTCTAGGTGAATCCTAGTTAGTTGAGTGAGTTTAGAAAAATCACCCAACCCCTCGGCTCTTGAGCAAGCCGTTGTAATTGTACCGAGTGGGGCGAGAGTCTTGCGAGACCATGACAACCGCGTTTGTGTCACGGCCGCCACCGTGTACCGGAGGCAACGAGGCCCGCGGTGTTTCGGCCGGAAGCTCGTTAGTGGAGACGGTGGGGAGCGTCCGAGAGGAGCCAGAAGCGGAGCACCACTTGTGCGTGAAGAAGGCATGTGGCTCTCTACGGAGTTACTCGACCGAGGTGCTTGGCCCTCGCGTGGGCTACCCTATGCGTAGGGCCACCAACAAGGATTAGTCGGAACCTTGCATGGTTCCGGATACCTCGGTAAAAATACTGGCGCCATCCACGAGATGACGAGAGTTTGTATCTCGACCTTGTTCTTTACCTTCCGCATTTATATTAAGTATTTAAGTTTCAATCTTTTCTTTCTAGTTAGATTATTTAGATTTGAAACTTAGGCTTTACGGTAGAGATAGCAACACTTAGACAAAACCTAGGTTGCACATTCTAGATTATTTATTTGCATAAGTTTTGTTCTAGGGATTTATCTGTGGCCTAGTTTAGAGAAAGTTTTTAGAAGTCTTAATTCAACCCCCTCTTAGGCATCACCATTTCCTTCAGGCTCCTTCATGAAAATCATGCAGTTATTTTTGCACACATCAATCTTTTCAAATCCATACCAAGATCTTTGACAATTGTCTTTGAATGGTATATGTCTTTAGGTAACTTATGGGTCTTTCGTAGCACATCCCTGAACAATTTTAAAATCTCATTCTAACAGCTGTTTGAGAAAAAAGTATTTGGACTTAATGGCCATGAGTCGGACCACAAAAGCAAGTATACTCACATCTGTGTGATCTTGCAATGACTTTTCAAAATCTTTTAGCATCTTAAAAAATCTTGAAACCTCTAGTGTGGGAGGATCCTCAGGACTAAGGTTTAACTTTGGATATAGTGAATCTAACATCTCATGCACTGTCCAATCATTATTCTCTTTCTCTTCTACTGTGAGATTGGCTACTACCTCACCTTGATGTTCCCACACCTCACATTTAGGCATAAATCCAAACTGATAGAGATCTAGACCAACTCTTTCTTATTAAGAAATATATTATTTTCGTGCTAGTTGTAAGGGCATATAACAGTGCTAGTTAATGACAAGGAGAACATACGGTCCATAAACTTTTTGGTCTTGGCTAACCACTCAGCAGAATGAATTACATTCTTATTCCAGGCATTGTACATCCATCTACGATCTTTAGTCATGCATGAAGCCATTACGACGAGCCATATTGTAAAAACAACATTCTACTTCCTCAGGTGTATTGGTCTTACATCTATAGGCAATGATAGGTCCTAAACCCAGCCAAGAGTGACCGACACAACACAAATTTATGACAAGCCTGTAGAATCTGAAGGAAATTTTGACAGTATAACCTCGTTGTTCTCCATCTGCACACCGAATATGGTACAGTGGAGAACAACATGGTTATGCCACCGAAATCTCACTCGGACATTGAGACCCATCACAAATATCATGTTCTATCAGCCACTCTGAGGCTGTTCATAATAGGGACAATTCAAGACACGTTCGTCTCACATGCGTCGAGCACGTGAGACAAGCCCGTCTAAAACATGTGACACATAGGTTACGTTATAAAAAACACTATCACATGTTAATAGAAAAATAAATGACTAAAAATACTATAATACACTTATGAAACTAAACAAATAATGCATATTAATATGAAATTAAAGTAAAATACCTAGAACCACACTAAATAAGAAATAATTATGATTGTAAGAACATAGATTTGTCATGCAAACAAATAAGTTTAATTAAAAGTTTAAGCTAAACAAAATATTAATGTATACCAAATTCTATTTAACGCATCACTAACTAAACATGTGGTTAACTATCTTTTTTGGAGGCACAAACAAGCAAGTATATGACTAATTATAGTTAATCATGCATTAATGTCTAATTATATATATGGTGCTAAGCACAAATTCCGGTGGCTAATAAAAAACCGTGTAAATGAGTATGAAATTTAGCGTAAATCCTATATATGTTTTGTAACAGCAAACGGGGCCTAAACTTACGGTGTGAAAATCGCGTGCAGCCGATCGTGCGCGGGTCCTGGCTCGGGCCGATTCCTGCGTAAACCTTGAGCTAAAACAGCGTGAATGAGTACGAAATTTAGCGTAAATCCTATATCTGTTTTGTAACAGCAAACGAAGCCCAAAATTACGGCGTAAAAATCGCGTGCAGCCGATCGTGCGCGGGTTCTGGCTCGGGCGGATTCCAGCGTAAAACGTGAGCTAAAACAACGTAAATGAATACGAAATTTAGCGTAAATCCTATACTCTGTTTTGTAACAGCAAACGGGGCCAAAAATTACAGCGTGAAAATCGCGTGCAGCCGATCGTGCTAGGGTTCTAGCTCGGGTGGATTTAATCATAAAACGTGAACCGAAATAGCGTAAATGAATACGAAATTTACGTAATTTATAGACCTGTTTCATAACAGCGAATGGGGCCCGAAAATTACTGCGTGAAAATTGTGCACGTTTGATCGTGCACGGATTCTGGCTCGGTCAAATTTCAGCGTAAAACGTGAACCAAAACAGCGTAAATGGGTACAAATTTTAGCGTACATCATCAATTTATTTTGTAACGACGAATAGAGCCTAAATTACGGCGAGGCGCGGGTCGAACTCCTCCAGGCAGCGGGATGATGCGGGTGGGCACGTTCTCCGACGACATGATGACGACGAGGATGTCCCTGAGCGTCGCCGACTCCTTGACGCGCTTGAGCACTCGTACCCAGTCATCCCAGGCACCCGGTGGTTGACTTCTTGTTGTTGTTGGCCTTTGGCGCAGGGGACGCCGCCACAGACGCTGGAGCGGCAGCGGCGGTGGCCATCGCAGAGACGGACGAGACAAACGCCGTTGCCATCGGGCCTAAGGTGCGCTGTCGTCGTTCGTCCGCTTCGAGAACGCCGTCGCCGCTTGCGCGCCCGCCTCGGGAGCGTCGTTGTCGCTCGTTCCTAGTGGAGCGCCGCCGTCGGTCGCCTGCCTCGGGGCGTCACCGCTGCTGGCCCCCAGGATCACCGGCGCTCGCACGCCCGAGGGAACCGCTGCCGCTAAAACCTAATCCCTGGCGGCATGGGGGTGTTTTTATAGTGACGACGTGGGACTGCGAGCGCGTGGGTGGGATCGTGGGCCCTATGCACGTAATATGCGGGACAAAATATACGCGATGTGTCGCAGAACCTCCCAAGTTATCGGGCCCACATGCACCTGTCCTTGTCTCAAAGACCTCAGACAGCTATGCATGTGCACCAAACAACTTAACAGGATCTGTCCGAGTGCCCCGAGGACCCCGGATAAACGACTTACCGCCAAGATCGCAAGATTAAGTAAACACAAATCACACACCAACATTTGCAGCGGAAATTCTTTATTACAAAATGGTTACAAGTTACAACATTTACAAGTTATAACAAGATTACAATATATATCGTCGGAGTTGATTACAAAAGAAATTGATTCAAAAAGATTACAATTTGAATGTATAAAACATTTATAAGTTTTAAAATACATGCTAGCTTAAGTGACAGTCCTCAATAAAGAAGCTAAAGATGGGATATACTTATATAAGAAGGCCGAGCCCACCGGCACTTAGCACCATCCACAACAGAACAAACTTATAACCTGAAAAACAACAGGGAATAAAGCCCTGAGTACGCAATTACTCAGCAAGACATACCCGACTAAAGAAAAGACTCTCAAGGGTATGCTGGTATTTAAAGGATTCAAGGTAAGGCTCATCAAGTTTCAAAGACTCATTTTTGCAGAAAAGCTTACTAGTAGTGGATCCTTATGCCCAAAACTTTTACTTCACAAATTAAGTACTTTTCCTGAATCTAGATTTGCCTAATCTAGAGCATTCACTTGTCCTATACTAGCTTCATTTTAGCAGCTTTAGTTTCACTTGTTATCTACGATGCCGGGCAGTGATCCAGTCTTCATATCCGAGAAGTAACGGCGATCCAAATCGATTAATACTCAGCTGAGGATCTCCAACCACACGACATATGTAGCACTTAACCCTTGCATATGTCAACTCGCCCACGGGTTTCTCAAGACCAGAACGGGTCTCCGCCAACCGAGAGCTCAGTACCCCACCATCCAGCCTCTTGTCAGGTGGATATACGATACTCTCGCCATCTCTCCACTCCCATTGCGGGCCGGCCTTTCTGGTATTGGTCTAGCCAAGGCTAAGCTTACCCATGACGAGGCATGTGGCCAGTTAAAGGGTCCTAGATCAGCAAGCCTACTTTCGGTACGGTCCTTAATCGACACAGACGGGCGACCTTTCCTGCTCAACGTCTGGTCTCATATTATTATTTCCTTCCCAAAACCATGTACCTGACAGAGGTACCATACTTGAATGATGAATTCATCACTGCAGATGATGCTCTCACCATTACAAGTCCTTTTTCATAAAACAAACCCATACCCAGTGTTACACAACATTCTTTTAAAAAGAATCAAGTTTTAGTTCTCTAGGCAGGGCTAAGCCTCATTAGTTCTCTTTATAAAACAAATAGCAAGGAGGATAATCAAATTCCAAGGAATGGTAATGCATCAATTGTTTATTCACACAACTCCTATCACCTAATGCAACAGGTAAGTGATAAAAGTTTTTAAAACAGAAGGTGGTGGCAAATGCACCGGGGCTTGCCTGGGATAACACTAAGTTAGTGTTGTTAATTGACGACCACTTGGTGAGCATCTTCTATCCTGGCACTTGGTTGATTCATCCATTTTAGCTTCGTCCATCAGCATCACTTGGAGATCAATTCCACTCGTCTTCCATAGCACGTGATCAATTAACGTACCTAAAGGATATGTATGATGCACATGAGCATGAACACAAAGAGCATAAGATAGATAATCTATGTTAAAGAGGATAAATATTTAAAAAAGTCATCACAACATCTAGGAGCACACTAGATGTCAAGATATTACTAAGTATCACAAGTACATTTTTTTACATTTACATAGATCTAACTCAAGCATCAATCAACAAAAGGCTATACATGAACCTTAACTTTATGGATTAGAGTACACTATCAAAGGATTAACATCATTCTTAGCACTAATGAATAACCCACTATTAACTAGCATAAAATCCTATGGAGCAAAACTTATCTCAACCTATAGATCTAAAACACTTCTATGCATAACAAGCACTTCAATTCTAAACTTTACTCATCAATCATCCGGCATTAACATCATGCTTATAATTATAAGGCGACCAAATTAATTCATAGATCTAGATATGTATGTCTACTAAACCTTCTTCGCATTATTGAGTTCATTATAACCACACAAGGTCTAATTAGCTACTAGTTCCAATACATTCATCAAAGTATTAATTCCCAAACTAATAGGTTTAGAGCACACATTAAGAAAGAAAAACTCAACCATGTGCAACAAGACATTTGGATAAACATTTCACATGTCATAAGTCTTCATCACTCAAGAATCAAAAACTGATTACTCCTACTTAGCCAAACAGGAATCAAACCAAATACCCCATTGCAGATTTTCTGGACAGCATTCAGCAGTCAACGGTTTTGCTCATAACTCTACAACTTTGGTATTTTCATCACAACGAAATTTGACACTTAGAAAGGTCAAACAGTACAAAACAATAATGCTGTCCAGATTTGGACAGAATTTGGTTATTCAAATCAAAACTCCATAACTGGAGATTTAGGTATCCAAAACAGGTGATCCTAGACTTTTTAGAAAGCTAATACAATTGTCTACAATTCGTTTATAAACATTTCAGGTTGATTCAATGTGGATTAAAGTCACTTAATACAAACAAACATTGTTGTCCAGACTGTTGACAGATTCAAACATTCCATTTAAAACAGCCATAACTTGACTTCTAGATCACCAAAAAGGGTGATCCAAAATTTGTTGGAAAGCTTAAGCAAAGTACTACAATTCTCCTAGAATTACTAAGAGCTGATTCTCAGTTTAACTTGGGCAAACAAGGTCATTTTCGAAATCTGTACAGAATCTGGACAGATTCTGAAACTGGACTTGAGAAAATCATAACTCCTAAACTGCTAAGACTATGGTCATGAAATTTATACACAAGTAAGATAAAGAGATTATCTACAAGTTTTATATATAACACTTCTACAGAAAATATGATCTAATTCACTCAATTATTACCACAACAGAGAGAATGTGTGCAGCAAAATTCAGCTCAGGGACAATCAGATTCCCTAAGCAAACATCACCACAAAGCACCTATGCTAATCGCAAAGAATCATCGACCACCTAAATATTTAGCGCACCATTCAAGCTGACTATTATAGATAGCGAAGGAACTCACCCAAAATTAAATTCGACTCGGAGACTATAAGCACAACGTCGAGCTACACTTTAGCCCATACGTCGAGCACCTAATGAACGACACCTCGGGACTTCGCTTTCATATTGAACCAAACCTCCAGGGATTTCTCTCCTCACAAGCACACCATAACATACATACGATTAGCATCTAATAAATCGACGCCGGGTAAAGAAAGGAAGAGGTAAAACAACAATAGCAGGACCTCACCGAGTAGATAATGATTTCCAGTTTAAGCATAACACTGAACACCAAACAATCATCGCACGGCTTGTCTCGCTTCACACATATGAGATTTTTCCTCACATCCCACACATAAGCATACACATATACACATGGTTAGCATTTAATTAATCGGCGTCGAATACATGTACCGGAGAGGAATAAACACAAGGAAAACAACGGGTTCTCATTGGGGTTCGGCGAGGTCACACTAGGGCTGCACAGATCGAGGTGGAGCTCGCTGCGGTATTTCATCGAGCACATCGAGGGCGCGACACGAAGGGGTTCCATGGTTGTTGCTGCTCCATGACCAAGGGCGAGGTTGGCGTGCGGCTGTGGTCGGGGGCGAGCTGTAGGTGGAGGAGAGCGCCTGGTGAAGGAGATAGTGGCCGACACAGGAGGGGATCTCGGCTAGGGTTTGGGATAGCCATGGGAGGAACTCGGCGCGTGGAGATGTCGTCCTGGTGGCCGACGAGCAGGGAGGGTGCAGCACTAGGTCGACGACTTGCCGTGGCTGAGCAGGGGAGTAGCAGACGGCGTGGCCGAGCGCTGCTGCTCAAGCGAGCATGGGGACAATTTTCTGGTGGCTGGATCGCACATGTTGAAGGGCATACAGCAGTGAAGCAAATGAAAACTGAGATACGTATGTGAATTGATTGGATTGGAGATAGGAGTACGTGGAAGAATTCTAGAGATTTCTGGGCACACCTATGATAAGGCAAAGATGTTGAGGGCGGTAGGAGATAATTGAGAAAAGATTTTTCCTATTTTCTTTCTCATTTTTTTACACAAAAGACTACACAGGTAATTTAGTTCTCAGATTAAGTCTACGCGAGATATAAATCGGACGAAACAAAAGATACCAGTCAAACTAGTACAGACTACGCTTGATTTAATTTAGAGCAGATAATTTACTAGAGAATCAAATCTCAATTATAAATCCTCGAACTCGATTTCTCGGTGGATGAGCGAGGACTGAATTATTTTGCACCAAAACTTTAGTCGTCGAGATCCGCTTAATTTATCAGGGACAAGATGATATTGTTCCATTGATTTATCTGAGATCAAATAAATTCGTCTGCAACCAAATACTTGGATTTATCTACCATAAATAGCGTGCAGGATGAAACCAATCTCGGTTATTGACTTTGCGTGTTTTTCCTCGAATAGCACGCGTAGTCTAGATTTAAGAAATCAGTAGATTCCCAATTTTACACTCGCTAGCACGCCGGACATGCGGCAGCTGAGTGACGGAAGGCGCAGCACGTAGTGAAGAGTTGAATCGGTGGCCGATTCGGATAAATGAAAGGAATAGCGGTAGGGAGATAAGGTGCACACGGGGACCTCCATGGAGACGATACGTGTCTTTCACGTAAGTGAGAAGCTGTGTGATGTCACACACAGGGTTGCACCCGTCACACGACACGATGTGCGGTCACAGAGAGACACGTGCATCGCAAGCGTGAAAGAATTTGAAACACAGATTAGAAACCAAATCCGATTTAAAGAATTAGAGTTTGGGCAAGACGTCGATGGCTCAACCCAAACGATATTGGATTCAATGTTTCGGAAGATTACTAAACTCTGAATTTTTGCGAAATAATTTAGGACAATTTAAACATATGGAGACAGACACGATATTCAAATCGTGATAAACGAAGATGATTAAAATTTAGTGACATTTACATTCACCGCTATCACGTGTTAACGTCCGCACTCGTGGTCGAGTAGACGATAAACACCTGGGGTGTTACACGATGGCCCATAGATTTGCATAAATTATTACACATATCAGCATAACTCGTATTATAATTTGTCGTAACCAGTTAGGTATAATAAGCCAAAAAGAGTCTGGTGTGGTTTGCGTACCTGGTCGGTGGGTGGTTGGGGCTTTCAATAGTTATACGGAGTCCAGGGCTTTTATATATATATATATATATATATATATATATATATATATATATATATATATATATATATATATAGAGAGAGAGAGAGAGAGAGAGAGAGAGGGGATAGAATACTATGTACGAAGGAATACTTCTACATTTTTACGTGTGACGTTGGACGATCCTCGCTCTACAGGAGTAGAGATAATAGATAGATCGGCGGGATTCTTTTTGCGGAGAGGGAAGCATAGCAGGCAGGGATGCCCTGGACGCATAGCAGATTTGCAGGTCGTCGTTACCGCTGGATCATCCATCTAGCGCGCGCCGGTTGGACGGACGGACGGACGCCAACAAGAGGAGGAACAGCAGCAGCACGTACGTCCTGCTCGCGTCGCGCACGCGATGGCTGCTGCCTGCAGGCGGCGCCTGCCCGCACCGGCACCGGCACAGTCCGGCACCGCACCCCCACTATTAGCTAGCTGTTGGGTCGCCACTATTAGCTAGCTGTTGGGTCGGGGTTTCTCTCTTCCAAGACACTCTACGGTGACCTCATATCTAAAATAAAGCAGCGGCTGCTAGCCCCCCTCCCTGATCTCTCGGCTCGACTCGGCCGGCGTTGCTGCGGGCGGCAAGTAGGGTGGCGTGAGGTGGAACGTCCGGCCTCGCGATCGAATCAGGTTGCCCCATCTCCACTCCACCACCACCATCCATCCATCCCGGCGCTAGCTGCGGCCGTGCCATGCCATGCCATGCCCCTGCACCCTTTGATTGTCCCCCAGTCCCCCACTAGCTACGTACATGCACCACCACGATCGACCACCAGTACCCCAGTGAGCTAGAGAGGGCCGGCGGCCGGGTGATGTGGTGATGTAGATCTGTGCACCACCGCACCATGCACAGACGACGCATCTGCTCTGTAATCTATCTATTTCTGTCGCCGGTATACGCACGCATATGCTTGTAGCAACTTGCACCCATCGACCGTCGTTCGCCCACGATCGATCGACGTCCATCGCACCTGCTGCCGAACTAAACGTACGTGTTTCCTGCGCACGCTCCATGAGAACTCACTACCGGAATCGCGTTCTTTGCCGAGTGTCTAAGACACTCGACAAAGGCTATTTTACACTCGGCAAAAGTTTTGCCGAGCGTAACACTCGGCAAAGATTTTATCGGCAAAGGGTTCTTTGCCGAGTGCTTTTTTATTTGCCGAGTGTCAAAAAGCACTCGGCAAAGAAAAACACTCGGCCCTATTATTTTTTACTATTATTTTGAATCAAACTTATATGTTTTGTAAATGGTGAGATTCGAACTCGCAACCTCTCTCTCGCGCATACCCTCTTATACCACTACACTACTACACCAATTATGTTTATATTACGTTTCCATTCCCCATGTACTATAAAAAATCGAGAGTAATTTGATTATTTAAGGCACTAAATGAGTTCATTTGAAAATGTGACCAACTATAAAGTTGCATAACTTTTTGAGATCTAAAAGTTTTATTTTAATAGTTTCTACATCCGAGACCGTTTATAAAATTTGAATTTTAAATTTAAAAACTTCACACGAAATTTTCAATGATAAGATGATTTCAAATCAAAAAATTGTCAACTACAAAGTTTCATTACATTTCAAGACCTACAAGTTTTATTTTGGTGGTTTTTCCATTCGAGACAGTTTGAAAAATTCAAATTTCAAAATTCAAACATAGTTTTGCATAACAAGATGATTTTAAACTAAAACATTGTCAACTACAAAGTTTCATAACTCTTCAATACCTACAACTTTCATGTTGGCGGTTTTTCCTTTCGAAGTCGTTTCCAAAATTCAAATTTTAAATTTTTTAAATTCAGACGTAGTTTTCGTTGACAATATGACTTCAAATGAAAAAGTTGTCAACTATAAACTTCTATAACTTCTCAAGATCTACAAAGTTTATTTTGGTTGTTTGGTAATTTGTTTATCTCAGATGATGGTTCTAACAATATGCATAAATTCTATACGTCTCTCTCGTAGTTTCATAAACTACGAGAGAGATATAGGTTTTATGAACAAATTTATTTTTATTTTATCATATGAAGAAATGTTCAATATATAAATTGTACATCATGATGAGTTATACAAATTTGTAGTTGAAAACTTTTTCATTTGAATTAATTTACTACTTTAAAATGTGATTCAGCGCCGCCTGCGCCACTCCGACTGCAGTGCCACTCGACAGAGTGAGTCTGACAGGCAGTCAAGCCTTGCCAAAGGCACCACGGCGAACTCCGCTCCGCCCGACCCCAGGGCTCGGACTCGGGCTCAGCCCCGGAAGACGGCGAACTCCGCTCCGCCTGACCCCAGGGCTCGGACTCGGGCTAAGACCCGGAAGACGGCGAACTCCACTCCGCCCGACCCCAGGGCTCGGACTCGGGCTAAGACCCGGAAGACGGCGAACTCCGCTCCGCCCGACCCCAGGGCTCGGACTCGGGCTAAGACCCGGAAGACGGCGAACTCCGCTCCGCCCGACCCCAGGGCTCGGACTCGGGCTAAGACCCGGAAGACGGCGAACTCCGCTCCGCCCGACCCCAGGGCTCGGACTCGGGCTCAGCCCCAGAAGACGACGAACTCCGCCTCGCCCGACCCCAGGGCTCGGACTCCGCCCAGGCCTCGGCCGAACGATCTCCGCCTCGCCCGACCCCAGGGCTCGGACTCGGCCTCGGCAACAGAAGACAGACTCGACCTCGGCTTCGGAGGAGCCCCCACGTCGCCCGACCTAGGGCGCAGGCCCGCCACGTCAACAGGAAGCGCCATCATCATCCTACCCCGAGCCGACTCGGGTCACGAAGAACAAGACCGGCGTCCCATCTGGCCAGCTCCGCCAGATGGGCAATGATGGCGCCCCACAAGCTCTGTGACGATGGCGGCTCTCAGCTCTCTTACGGAAGCAGGGCAACGTCAGCAAGGACTCGACCGCTCCAACAGCTGTCCCTCCGCCAGGCTCCGTCGCTCCTCCGACAGCCACGACATCACGCCAGCAAGGTGCCAAGACCTCTCCGGCTGCCACATTGGCATGTACCTAGGGCGCTAGCTCTTCCACCGCTAGACACGTAGCACTCTGCTACACCCCCCATTGTACACCTGGATCCTCTCCTTACGACTATAAAAGGAAGGACCAGGGCCTTCTCAGAGAAGGTTGGCCGCGCGGGGACGAGGACGAGACAGGCGCTCTCTTGGGGCCGCTCGCTTCCCTCACCCGCGTGGACGCTTGTAACCCCCCTACTGCAAGCGCACCCGACCTGGGTGCGGGACGAACACGAAGGCCGCGGGATCTCCACCTCTCTCACGCCCGTCTCCGGCCGCCTCGCCTCTCCCCCCTTCGCGCTCGCCCACGCGCTCGACCCATCTGGGCTAGGGCACGCAGCGCATTCACTCGTCGGCTCGGGGACCCCCCGGTCTCGAAACGCCGACAGTTGGCGCGCCAGGTAGGGGCCTGCTGCGTGCTGACGAACAGCTTCCCGTCAAGCTCCAGATGGGCAGTCTTCAGCAACCTCTCCGGCCCGGGACGGTGCTTCGTTTCGGGAGTCTCGAGTTCATGTCCTTCGACGGCAGCTACGACATGATACTCATTCTGCCGCCGCGCGACAACGACAATGGCGGCCGACAACCCGCCCGCCGGCGGCGGAATCGACGGCGTCTTCCCCGCGCGGTGGAAGAACAGCATTCGAGCTCGCCCCGTCCTCTCCCCCGCCAACGGAGGAGGAGGCGGGGCAACCAAGGCCAAGCGGGAGGCCGCGCTTCGTCGGCTGTCGAGCGAATCGACGTCCCCAGCGCCCCGACGGAAGGCGCGTCGGGCGTCGACCTCGCGTTCGAGACGAAGGCAAGCGCCGTCCCCCCGTGACACGCTGATCTCGAGCAAGTGGACGACGCCGGCGCACTCGCGAGGAGCTTGCAGGACGTCGCCCTCGTACCTGAGATGACGGTGCAACCAGTCCCCGATGTGACTACGTCGCCCCGCGTCGACCCAAAGGTACCGACTAACTCCCACCTTACGTCATTTCGACTCGGCCTCAACCCGCCAAGCGACCTCGCCTTGGCGGGCGCTCTCATTGAGGCGAGTGCAACCCCACTGGGGTTTCGTATGCGGTCGCCTTGGGACCGGTTGACGGACGTCTGGACCTACGGGCCCTCCGGGTCCGAGGAAGATGACGATCCCAGCATCTATTGGGATTTCTCTGGACTTGGCAACCCCAGTGCCATGCGGGACTTCATGACCGCATGTGACTACTGCCTCTCCGACTGTTCCGATGGAAGCCGCAGCCTCGACGACGAGGGCTGCGGCCCAAGCCGCGAATGTTTCCACATTGAGCTGGGGGATCCCTCCGAAGGCAACCATCTTGGCATGCCGGAGGACGGTGATTTTCCTAGGCCCGTGCCTCGCGCCGACATCCCGCGGGAGCTAGCTGTGGTCCCCGTTCCGGCGGGGGGTCACGACCCACAGCTCGAGCAAGTCCGCGGGGCGCAGGCCAGGCTCGACGAGGGAACAGGAGCGCTTGAGACGATCCGCCGGGACGTCGGGCAGGTATGGGCGGGGCAGCCCCCGGCCGGAGAAATACGTCACCTGCCCCAGGGTCTCCAGCACCGCGTCGCCAACGATGTCAGGGTCAGGCCACCGCCCGCATCCAGCGGGGTTGGTCAGAACCTGGCAGCCGCAGCGATGCTCCTCCGCGCGATGCCGGAGCCATCAACCACCGAGGGTCGGCGAATCCAGGGAGAGCTCAAGAATCTCCTGGAAGGCGCTGCGGCCCGACGGGCCGAGAGCACTGCCTCCCGAAGGCAGGGATACCCCTCGGAACCTCATGCCGCGACTTCCCGGTTCATGCGGGAAGCCTCGGTCTACACCGGGCGCACGCGCAACACCGCGCCCGCGGCCCCGGGCCACCTCGGCAACGAACACCATCGACGCGACCGTCGGGCCCACCTCGACGAAAGGGTGCGCCGAGGCTACCACCCCAGGCGTGGGGGACGCTACGACAACGGGGAGGATCGGAGTCCCTCGCCCGAACCACCCGGTCCGCAGGCCTTCAGTCGGGCCATCCGACGGGCGCCGTTCCCGACCCGGTTCCGACCCCCGACTACTATCATGAAGTACTCGGGGGAAACGAGGCCGGAACTGTGGCTCGCGGACTACCGCCTGGCCTGCCAACTGGGAGGGACGGACGACGACAACCTCATCATCCGCAACCTCCCCCTGTTCCTCTCCGACACTGCTCGTGCCTGGTTGGAGCACCTGCCTCCGGGGCAGATCTCCAACTGGGACGACTTGGTCCAGGCCTTCGCCGGCAATTTCCAGGGCACGTACGTGCGCCCCGGAAATTCCTGGGACCTCCGGAGCTGCCGGCAACAGCCGGGAGAGTCGCTCCGGGACTGCATCCGGCGATTCTCGAAGCAGCGCACCGAGCTGCCCAACATCACCGACTCGGATGTCATCGGCGCGTTCCTCGCCGGCACCACTTGCCGCGACCTGGTGAGCAAGCTGGGTCGCAAGACCCCCACCAGGGCGAGCGAGCTGATGGACATCGCCACCAAGTTCGCCTCTGGCCAGGAGGCGGTCGAGGCTATCTTCCGAAAGGACAAGCAGCCCCAGGGCCGCCCATCGGAAGAGGCTCCCGAGGCGTCTACTCAGCGCGGCGCCAAGAAGAAAGGCAAGAAGAAGTCGCAATCGAAACGCGACGCCGCTGACGCGGACCTTGTCGCCGCCGCCGAGCACAAGAACCCTCGGAAGCCCCCCGAAGGTGCTAACCTCTTCGACAAGATGCTCAAGGAGCCGTGCCCCTACCATCAGGGGCTCGTCAAGCACACCCTCGAGGAGTGCGTCATGCTTCGGCGTCACTTCCACAGGGCCGGGCCACCCGCCGAGGGTGGCAGGGCCCGCGACGACGACAAGAACGAAGATCACCAAGCACGAGAGTTCCCCGAGGTCCGCGACTGCTTCATGATCTACGGTGGGCATGCGGCAAACGCCTCGGCTCGGCATCGCAAGCAAGAGCGCCGGGAGGTCTGCTCGGTGAAGGTGGCAGCGCCAGTCTACCTAGACTGGTCTGACAAGCCCATCACCTTCGACCAGGCCGACCACCCCGACCACGTGCCGAGCCCGGGGAAATACCCACTCGTCGTCGACCCCGTCATCGGCGACGTCAGGCTCACCAAGGTCCTGATGGATGGGGGCAGCTGCCTCAACATCATCTACGCCGAGACCCTCAAGCTCCTGCGCGTCGATCTGTCCTCCATCCGGGCAGGTGCTGCGCCCTTCCACGGGATCGTACCTGGGAAGCGTGTCCAGCCCCTCGGACGACTCGACCTCCCCGTCTGCTTCGGAACGCCCTCCAACTTCCGAAGGGAGACCCTGACGTTCGAGGTGTGAGAGCACCTAGAGGGGGGGTGAATAGGTGATCCTGTAAAACTTCAAAACTTAAGCCACAAAGCTTTGATTAAGCGTTAGCACAGTAATTGCCAAGTGGCTAGAGAGAGTCAAAACACGATAACCACAAGAAAGCAATCACAGAGTTGACACGGTGGTTATCCCGTGGTTCGGCCAAGTACAAAACTTGCCTACTCCACGTTGTGGCGTCCCAATGGACGAGAGTTGCACTCAACTCCTCTCAAGTGATCCAATGATCAACTTGAATACCACGGTGTTTTTCTTTCCTTTGATCTTTTCCCGTTTGCGAGGAATCTCCACAACTTGGAGTCTCTCGCCCTTACACTTGAGTTCACAAAGAAGCACGGAGTAAGGTGGGAATGAGCAACGCACACAAGACTCGAAAATCAGAGCAACAACACGCACACAAGTCGCAACAAGAGCTCGCAACGCAACACAATGAGTTCACAACTCAACAAGAGCTCTAGATGCTATCACAATGAATCAAATGCGCGGAATCGATGTCTTGGTGCTTAGCAATGTTGTAGGAATGCTTGGTGTACTCCTCCATGCGCCTAGGGGTCCCTTTTATAGCCCCAAGGCAGCTAGGAGCCGTTGAGAACAAATCTGGAAGGCCATCCTTGCCTTCTGTCGTCGGGTGCACCGGACAGTCCGGTGCACACCGGACACTGTCCGGTGCCCGATTTGTTTCCATAAACAGCGCAGCCGACCGTTGCTGACTGTTCCAGATCTGGGAGCCGTTGGCGCACCGGACAGTCCGGTGCACACCGGACAGTCCGGTGCCCCCCTTCCGACCGTTGGTTCGGCCACGTGTCGCGCGGATTGCGCGGCCGACCGTTGGCCCGGCCGACCGTTGGCTCACCGGACAGTCCGGTGCACACCGGACAGTCCGGTGCACACCGGACAGTCCGGTGAATTTTAGCCGAAGTCGCCGGAGAAAAACCCGAGAGCAGCTGGTTTGCTCCGCGCTGGTCTGGCGCACCGGACACTGTCCGGTGCACACCGGACAGTCCGGTGCCCCAGCCCGAAGCAGCCTTTGGCTGTACACAGCCACTCTCCACTTATTTTCTTTTCTTCTTTCTGTTTCCCACACTTAGACAAGTATATTAGTACACAAAACCAATGTACTAAGACTTAGAAACATACCTTTTATCTTGATTTGCACTTTGTTCCTCCAGAAGCATAAATACACATTTAAGCCCTTGTGTTGGCACACAATCACCAAAATACTTAGAAATGGCCCAAGGGCACATTTCCCTTTCAATCTCCCCCTTTTTGGTGATTTATGCCAACACAACATAAAGCAACTAGAACAAGTGCAAAATCACTTCAAATAAAAACTGACTTTGAGTTTTATTCAAATTTGGCATATACGGATCATCTTTTGCCACCACTTGGTTTGTTTTTGCAAATCAAACTCAACTCTCTATCCCTAAGTCAAACACCCATGTTGAAGCATAAAGAGAGTCATTCCAAAAGAGATTGATCAAATATTTCAAAAACTCCTCCTTTTTCCCATAATCACTACTTCTCCCCACAAGAAGCCAACTATTTACTAGAGATGCAATAAAAGAGTTTTGACAAGACAAACCAAAAGCTCTATTCTACAATTTTCAAAAATCTCTCAAGTGGTAGCTGATCCATTTATCACTTTGGCCTTTATTTTCTCCCCCTTTGGCATCAAGCACCAAAACGGGATTAATCTTGGCCCTTTAACCCCATTGCCTCACAAAAATCTTCAATTAAGATCAAATGGCAATAAGAGTTCATGAGATGAACTTGGAATTAGTTACCCTCTCATCGGAGTGCAGTGGAAGTCTTTCATGGTCCAAGTCCATCTTTTTCCTTTCAATTCTCCTTCGAGACTAAGTCAAACAAACTCAAGCATATGATTAGTCTCAAAGGGTCAAGTTGTAACACATCTCCCCCTAAAACTGTGCATCACTTTGCAACGGACTTGTGAGGTCCAGGGAGTGTTTGTACAACTTGAGCACCACAGTAAGCAACAAAATGCAGAAGGAACATGATCAAGGCATAAACACGTGTATGCTATTATTCAATCCAAGTTCCGCGAATCTAAGACATTTAGCTCACTACGCAGCCTGCAAAAGGTCTTCTCATCTAGAGGTTTGGTAAAGATATCGGCTAGCTGGTTCTCGGTGCTAACATGAAACACTTCGATATCCCCCTTTTGCTGGTGGTCTCTCAAGAAGTGATGCCGGATGTCTATGTGCTTTGTGCGGCTGTGTTCAACAGGATTTTCCGCCATGCGGATAGCACTCTCATTATCACATAGGAGTGGGACTTTGCTCAGATTGTAGCCAAAGTCCCGGAGGGTTTGCCTCATCCAAAGTAGTTGCGCGCAACACTGTCCTGCGGCAACGTACTCGGCCTCAGCGGTGGATAGGGCAACGGAGGTTTGTTTCTTAGATTTCCATGACACCAAGGACCTTCCTAAGAATTGGCACGTCCCCGATGTACTCTTCCTATCGACCTTACATCCAGCATAATCGGAGTCTGAGTATCCAATCAAGTCAAAGGTAGACCCCTTTGGATACCAGAGCCCGAGGCAAGGCGTAGCAACTAAATATCTAAGAATTCGCTTCACCGCCACTAAGTGACACTCCTTAGGATCGGATTGAAATCTAGCACACATGCATACGCTAAGCATAATATCCGGTCTACTAGCACATAAGTAAAGTAATGACCCTATCATTGACCGGTATGCTTTTTGATCAACGGACTTACCTCCTTTGTTGAGGTCGGTGTGTCCGTCGGTTCCCATCGGTGTCTTTGCAGGCTTGGCGTCCTTCATCCCAAACCGCTTTAGCAGGTCCTGCGTGTACTTCGTTTGGGAGATGAAGGTGCCGTCCTTGAGTTGCTTCACTTGGAACCCAAGGAAGTAGTTCAACTCGCCCATCATCGACATCTCGAATTTCTGCGTCATCACCCTGCTAAACTCTTCACAAGACTTTTTATTAGTAGAACCAAATATTATGTCATCGACATAAATTTGGCACACAAATAAATCACCATCACAAGTCTTTGTAAAAAGAGTTGGATCGGCTTTCCCAACCTTGAAAGCATTAGCAATTAAGAAATCTCTAAGGCATTCATACCATGCTCTTGGGGCTTGCTTAAGTCCATAGAGCGCCTTAGAGAGCTTACACACGTGGTCGGGGTACCGTTCATCCTCGAAGCCAGGGGGTTGCTCCACGTACACCTCCTCCTTTATTGGCCCGTTGAGGAACGCGCTCTTCACATCCATTTGGAACAACCTGAAAGAATGGTGAGCGGCATATGCTAGCAAGATACAAATTGACTCTAGCCTAGCCACAGGAGCAAAAGTCTCCTCAAAGTCCAAACCTGCGACTTGGGCATAACCTTTTGCCACAAGTCGAGCCTTGTTCCTTGTCACCACCCCGTGCTCGTCCTGTTTGTTGCGGAACACCCACTTGGTTCCCACAACATTTTGCTTGGGACGAGGCACCAGTGTCCAAACTTCATTGCGCTTGAAGTTGTTTAACTCCTCTTGCATGGCCAACACCCAGTCCGGATCTAGCAAGGCCTCTTCTACCCTGAAAGGCTCAATAGAAGAGACAAAGGAGTAATGTTCACAAAAATTAACTAATCGAGATCGAGTAGTTACTCCCTTGCTAATGTCACCCAGAATTTGGTCGACGGGATGATCCCTTTGAATCATCGCTCGAACTTGGGTTGGAGGTGCCGGTTGCGCTTCTTCCTCCATTACATTATCAACTTGTGCTCCCCCTTGATCACACGCCTCCACTTGAGGTACCTGTTCGTCATCTTGTGTTGGGGAATGCACCACGGTAGAGGAAGAAGGTTGATCTTGCTCCAGGTGTTCCTGTGGTCGCACATCACCAATTGCCATGGTGCGCATAGCGGCCGTTGGAACATCTTCTTCATCTACATCATCAAGATCAACAACTTGCTCTCTTGGAGAGCCATTAGTCTCATCAAATACAACGTCGCTAGAGACTTCAACCAAACCCGATGATTTGTTGAAGACTCTATGCGCCTTTGTATTTGAGTCATAACCTAATAAAAACCCTTCTACAGCTTTGGGAGCAAACTTAGAATTTCTACCTTTCTTCACTAGAATGTAGCACTTGCTCCCAAATACACGAAAGTAAGATACATTGGGTTTGTTACCGGTTAGTAGCTCATATGACGTCTTCTTGAGGAGGCGATGAAGGTAGACCCTGTTGATGGCGTGGCAAGCCGTGTTCACGGCTTCCGTCCAAAAGCACTCGGGGGTCTTGAACTCTCCTAGCATCGTCCTTGCCATGTCGATGAGCGTCTTGTTCTTCCTCTCTACCACACCATTTTGCTGTGGTGTGTAGGGAGCGGAGAACTCGTGCTTGATCCCTTCCTCCTCAAGAAACTCTTCCACTTGAAGGTTCTTGAACTCGGACCCGTTGTCGCTCCTTATCTTCTTCACCTTGAGCTCAAACTCATTTTGAGCTCTCCTGAGGAAGCGCTTGAGGGTCCCTTGGGTTTCAGACTTATCCTGCAAAAAGAACACCCAAGTGAAGCGGGAAAAGTCATCAACAATAACTAGACCATACTTACTTCCTCCTATACTAAGATAGGCGACGGGTCCGAAGAGGTCCATATGCAGCAGCTCCAGGGGTCTTGAAGTGGTCATCACATTCTTGCTGTGATGTGCTCCTCCCACTTGTTTACCTGCCTGACAAGCTGCACAAGGTCTATCTTTTTCGAATTTTACATTAGTTAGTCCTATCACGTGTTCTCCCTTTAGAAGTTTGTGAAGGTTCTTCATCCCCACATGTGCCAAGCGGCGATGCCACAGCCAGCCCATGCAAGTCTTAGCTATTAAGCATGCATCTAGACCGGCCTCTTCTTTTGCAAAATCAACTAAGTAAAGTTTGCCGTCTAATACACCCTTAAAAGCTAGTGAACCATCACTTCTTCTAAAAACAGACACATCTATGTTTGTGAATAAACAGTTATACCCCATATTACATAATTGACTAACAGATAGCAAATTATATCCAAGTGACTCAACTAGAAACACATTAGATATGGAGTGCTCATTAGAAATTGCAATTTTACCTAAACCTTTTACCTTGCCTTGATTCCCATCACCAAATACAATTGAATCTTGGGAATCTTTATTCTTGACGTAGGAGGTGAACATCTTCTTCTCCCCCGTCATATGGTTTGTGCATCCGCTGTCGATAATCCAGCTTGAACCCCCGGATGCATAAACCTGCAAGGCAAATTTAGGCTTGGGTCTTAGGTACCCAACTCATGTTGGGTCCTACAAGGTTAGCACATATATCCTTAGGGACCCAAATGCAAGTTTTGTCTCCCTTGCATCTTGCCCCTAACTTCCTAGCAATTACCTTCTTACCCTTTCTACAAATTGCAAAGGAAGTATTTAAAGCACAATAAATTGTAGAAGGTTCATTTGCTATTTTCCTAGGAGCATGAATAACATTCCTTCTAGGCACATGATGAATAGCATTTCTTTTGGGAACAATATTTCTCCTAGTAACATTTCTATCATACACATAAGAAGAACTGGGAGCAAACATGGCATGAGAATCATAAACATATGAATCAAAAGCATCATGACTTCTATTTACATTTCTAGTTTGTCTTCTATCATGATACAAAAATGCATGGTTCCTTTTAGCACTAGTAGCCATAGGGGCCTTCCCTTTCTCCTTGGCGGGAATGGGAGCCTTATGGCTTGTTAAGTTCTTGGCTTCCCTCTTGAAGCCAAGTCCATCCTTAATTGAGGGGTGTCTACCAACCGTGTAGGCATCCCTAGCAAATTTTAGTTTTTCAAAATCACTTTTGCTAGTCTTGAGTTGAGCATTAAGACTTGCCACTTCATCATTTAGTTTTGAAATTGAAACTAGGTGTTCACTACAAGCATTAATGTCAAACTCCTTACACCTAGTACAAATTACAACATGTTCTACACAAGAGTTAGATTTATTTGCTACTTCTAATTTAGCATTCAAATCATCATTAATACTTCTTAATTTAGAAATTGTCTCATGGCAAGAAGATAATTCACAAGATAGCATTTCATTTCTTTTAATTTCTAGAGCAAGAGAATTTTGTGCACTAATAAATTTATCATGTTCTTCATACAACAAATCCTCTTGCTTTTCTACAAGTATGTTCTTATCATTCAAGGCATCAATCAATTCATTAATTTTGTCTACCTTGGTTCTATCTAGACCTTTAAACAAGCATGAATAATCAATTTCATTTTCATCACTAGATTCATCATCACTAGAAGAAGCATAAGTGGTATCTCGAGTACTTACCTTCTTCTCCCTTGCCATAAGGCAAGTATGACGCTCGTTGGGGAAGAGAGATGACTTGTTGAAGGCGGTGGCGGCGAGTCCTTCATTGTCGGAGTCGGAGGAGGAGCAGTCCGAATCCCACTCCTTTCCTATATGTGCTTCGCCCTTGGCCTTCTTGTAGTGCTTCTTCTTCTCTCTTTTGTTCCCCTTTTCCTGGTCACTTTCATTATCCGGACAGTTAGCAATAAAATGACCAAGCTTACCGCATTTGAAGCATGATCGCTTTCCCTTGGTCTTAGTCTTGCTCGGCTGTCCATTTCGACTCTTGAGCACCGTCTTGAATCTTTTGATGATGAGGGCCATCTCTTCATCATTAAGACCGGCCGCCTCAAATTGTGCCACCTTGCTGGGTAGCGCCTCCTTGCTCCTTGTGGCTTTGAGAGCAAGAGGTTGCGGCTCGTTGATCGGTCCATTCAAGGCGTCGTCCACATACCTTGCCTCCTTGATCATCATTCGCCCGCTGACGAATTTTCCTAGGACTTCTTCGGGCGACATTTTGGTGTACCTAGGATTCTCACGAATATTATTCACCAAATGAGGATCAAGAACGGTAAAGGACCTGAGCATTAGTCGGACGACGTCGTGGTCCGTCCATCGCGTGCTTCCGTAGCTCCTTATTTTGTTGATAAGGGTCTTGAGCCGGTTGTATGTCTGAGTTGGCTCCTCGCCCCTTATCATCGCGAACCGTCCAAGCTCGCCTTCCACCAACTCCATTTTGGTGAGCAAGGTAACGTCATTCCCCTCATGAGAAATCTTGAGGGTGTCCCAGATCAGCTTGGCGTTATCCAAGCCGCTCACTTTGTTATATTCATCCCTGCACAATGAAGCTAGAAGAACAGTGGTAGCTTGTGCATTCTTATGGATTTGCTCATTAATGAATGAAGGGCTATCCGAGCTATCAAATTTCATTCCACTTTCAACAATCTCCCAAATGCTTGGATGGAGAGAAAATAGGTGAGTACGCATTTTGTGACTCCAAAATCCGTAGTCCTCTCCATCAAAGTGAGGAGGCTTGCCAAGTGGAATGGGGAGCAAATGAGTATTTGAGCTATGTGGAATGCGCGAATAATCAAAAGAAAAGTTTGAGTTAACCGTCTTTTGTTTGTCGTGGTCGTTATCCTTTTGGGAAGAAGAGGATTCGTCGCTGTCGTAGTAGACGATCTCCTTGATGCGCCTTGTCTTCTTCTTCTTTCCATCTTTGCGCCTGTGGCCCGAGCCCGAGTCGTTGGACTTGTCATCCCTTGGCTCGTTGACGAAGGACTCCTTCTCCTTGTCGTTGATCACAATTCCCTTCCCCTTAGGATCCATCTCTTCGGGCGGTTAGTCCCTTTCTTGAAGAGAACGGCTCCGATACCAATTGAGAGCACCTAGAGGGGGGGGGTGAATAGGTGATCCTGTAAAACTTCAAAACTTAAGCCACAAAGCTTTGATTAAGCGTTAGCACAGTAATTGCCAAGTGGCTAGAGAGAGTCAAAACACGATAACCACAAGAAAGCAATCACAGAGTTGACACGGTGGTTATCCCGTGGTTCGGCCAAGTACAAAACTTGCCTACTCCACGTTGTGGCGTCCCAATGGACGAGAGTTGCACTCAACTCCTCTCAAGTGATCCAATGATCAACTTGAATACCACGGTGTTTTTCTTTCCTTTGATCTTTTCCCGTTTGCGAGGAATCTCCACAACTTGGAGTCTCTCGCCCTTACACTTGAGTTCACAAAGAAGCACAGAGTAAGGTGGGAATGAGCAACGCACACAAGACTCGAAAATAAGAGCAACAACACGCACACAAGTCGCAACAAGAGCTCGCAACGCAACACAATGAGTTCACAACTCAACAAGAGCTCTAGATGCTATCACAATGAATCAAATGCGCGGAATCGATGTCTTGGTGCTTAGCAATGTTGTAGGAATGCTTGGTGTACTCCTCCATGCGCCTAGGGGTCCCTTTTATAGCCCCAAGGCAGCTAGGAGCCGTTGAGAACAAATCTGGAAGGCCATCCTTGCCTTCTGTCGTCGGGTGCACCGGACAGTCCGGTGCACACCGGACACTGTCCGGTGCCCGATTTGTTTCCATAAACAGCGCAGCCGACCGTTGCTGACTGTTCCAGATCTGGGAGCCGTTGGCGCACCGGACAGTCCGGTGCACACCGGACAGTCCGGTGCCCCCCTTCCGACCGTTGGTTCGGCCACGTGTCTCGCGCGGATTGCGCGGCCGACCGTTGGCCCGGCCGACCGTTGGCTCACCGGACAGTCCGGTGCACACCGGACAGTCCGGTGAATTTTAGCCGAAGTCGCCGGAGAAAAACCCGAGAGCAGCTGGTTTGCTCCGCGCTGGTCTGGCGCACCGGACACAGTCCGGTGCACACCGGACAGTCCGGTGCCCCAGCCCGAAGCAGCCTTTGGCTGTACACAGCCACTCTCCACTTATTTTCTTTTCTTCTTTCTGTTTCCCACACTTAGACAAGTATATTAGTACACAAAACCAATGTACTAAGACTTAGAAACATACCTTTTATCTTGATTTGCACTTTGTTCCTCCAGAAGCATAAATACACATTTAAGCCCTTGTGTTGGCACACAATCACCAAAATACTTAGAAATGGCCCAAGGGCACATTTCCCTTTCAAGGTGGTCGGGTTCCGAGGAACCTACCACGCTGTACTGGGGAGGCCATGCTACGCGAAGTTCATGGCCGTCCCCAACTACACCTACTTGAAGCTCAAGATGCCGGGCCCCAACGGGGTCATCACCGTCGGCCCCACGTACAAACACGCGTTCGAATGCGACGTGGAGTGCGTGGAGTACGCCGAGGCCCTCGCCGAGTCTGAGGCCCTCATCGCCGACCTGGAGAACCTCTCTAAGGAGGTGCCAGACGTGAAGCGTCACGCCGGCAACTTCGAGCCAGCGGAGACGGTCAAGGTCGTCCCTCTCGACCCCAGTGGCGACACCTCCAAGCAGATCCGGATTGGGTCCGGGCTCGACCCCAAATAGGAAGCAGTGCTCGTCGACCTTCTCCGCGCAAACGCCGATGTCTTTGCGTGGAGTCCCTCGGACATGCCTGGCATACCGAGGGATGTCGCTGAGCACTCGCTGGATACTCGGACCTGAGTCTGATCCGTCAGGCAGCCTCTGTGCCTCGGTCATCAAGGAAGGGTCGGCCTCACCTCGGCAGAGCCCGACCCTCCCTCGGGGGCTAAAAAGGGGGAACCCCTCTGCGTCGAGATTGGGCATACTTCTCCGCGTCGAAAATTTCCAATCAAAAAAGGGGCCTCTTGCGTTCTCCTGGCTATGTCAGAAGCAGGGTTTCGAGGAGCGAACACGGGTACATGTAAATGGCAAGGCCGGCTGAGCCGAGGGACTCCTGTGCCTCCGGGTTAGGGATACCTCACTCATCACCTGCCACGAAGAATGACCCAACTCGGGAAGCCGCCCTATTATCGACAAGCTAGGACGAACACGCAGATGGAAGGAAAAGAGAGTACGACTTCATGCAAGAAAGACAAAGTGTTCAGGCCTCAGCGGCCGCGGTGAGACACGCATCCAACAAGAAATTGTTCAAACAAGAATTAGGCGCCGCCTTGGGAAGGAGCCGCGCCCTCAGCTCCGTCCCCGCCGTCGGTGAGGTCCATCTCGGCCTCCGGTGACAGCGGAGGGGGAAGGATCTCCGCTTCAAAGGTGGTCGCCAGCACCCCGCTCGGACCCGTGGCGACCGCGTCAAGCCGCTGGACCTCTGCCAGGGCAGCATCGTCTTCGTCAGGAAGACAGTACCCCTCACTAACCCGCTCCAGGTCCACGACGTAGTGGGAAGCGAGCACGGCGAAGGCCCGCCTGACGCCGTGGTGTAGCGCCTCGCGGACTCTGCCGCGCGCGTGATCACTTAAGGCTCGAAGGCGGCTTTGAGGGGAGCTTCCTGAAGGGACGTCACCGGAGCCGATGGTACGATAAAAGTCCGAGACAGCCTCGGACATGGCCGCGAGGTCAGCTTCCCTCTGCTCGGCAGCTCCGGCAAGCACCTCGGCGAGCGCCTTGGCGGACTCGTCAAGGGCGGACTCGAGCTCTGTGAGCAACCAAGAGAAACACCTCAAGCACAAGCAAAGGAAACGGACAAGAACAAGAACCAGGGAGGACCAAGACGTACCTCCGGCCCGGACACGATGCTCCGAGGCCGCGACCCTGGCTGTGGCTAGGTCGGCCGCGAGGGTCTCAGCCCAGCTTTCGGCCTCGGCAGCCCGGCCTCGAGATTGGTCCCGCTCCTCGATGACCTGGACGAGCTCCGATCGCTGCCGTTGCGCCTCCGCACGCGCTGCTGCCGCCTCGGCTCTCAGGTCGGCGCAGAGCAGCTGGAGGTCCGCTACCTTGGCATCCTGCTGAGAAAGGCGCGCGGTAGCCCCGGCGAGCGAGGACCTCAGGGATCGCAGCGAGCCCCAGACATCGACCTCGCGGCGGATGAACGACGACTTGGCGGCGCTCCGGTCCGTCAGATCCTGGGGAAAGGAAACAGGGCGTCACGACGAGTGTCTCGCTCACAGAAGGAAAAAGGTATGCCTGAAACCGCTACCTGGAGGATTTTGGGGACGTCTCTGCAGAAAACCTCCAGCGACGACCGGAGCGACCCCACCGTTGCCTCCGCACACTCGCGGAGCTCATCCCAGGACTGGTCCTCCTGCTCATCGTCGAGGACAAAGACAGGGTCCGAGGCCTCGCGGGTCCGGAATCGGAGCAACGGGCGCTGGGTCTCGGGACTTCGTCGCACAGCGATGAGGCTGTCACCCGGCTGGACGGACCGCGCGTCCGCGCCCACCTCATCTGAGGCCTTGGGTGCCGACGCATCAGCCATCCCGACGCCGGCGGCAACTGGTCGCTCTCCGACAGGGACGGCGGCAACCTCGGCGGTGGCGGGCGCCGGCATGGCCGGCACGACAGGCGGGCTCAGGGCCACGTTGGCGTCAGCCGCCTCCTCAACCACGATGGCCGCCTCGGCAGAAGAGCCGGCCTCGAGAGCCCGCTCCTCAGAGACCGGCGACGCCCGAGCCCCCTGCGGTGAAGTACCCCGCGAAAGGGTCGGCTGAATGACAAGGCCCGGGGCGGCGCTGGCCACACAGTCCGCCGCCGTCTTGAGGGCCTTCCGGGGTGCCAGGTCGGTCTGGCCATGACTTCGCTTGCTGGATAAAAAAAAAGAGGAGGAAAGAAAGATCACGGCCGAGACATATGAATGGGAAGCCAAGACGAAGACATTCCGAGATACTCACCCACTTCGGGCCATTATCCACCGCGCCTGGGGGGAGGTCTCTTGGATCCCGGCTCCCAAGACGGCCGCCGAGGTCCGCTTCGCCGGCATCTTCGGCGCCACCCTCGCCGTGGACGCCCGGGGAGTAGATTGCCCGGGCGCGGTCGCGGTGACCTGAGGGTCACCCCCATGCGCCACCGGTACGAGCGGCGGCCCCTGGGGAGCGGACGCCCTGACCTGGCCCTCCGGAGCCACCTCAGCTCCTCCGGCCGAGGGAACAGGCGACGCCTCGGGTCGCCCCCGTGCCTCGGACTGGGACCCCGACGCCCCAACTCCGGGGACTGATGGTGTCGGCCCACGCGGGGACTGGCTCGACGACTCCTGGCCACACCCCGAGCCGGGGCCGAGGCCGAGACGGGCGGCCATGTCGTCCTCCTCCTCATCATCGTCGTCATCGTCGTCGTCGGGCGTCTCCGGCGACGGCTCCCTCGGGAGTCCTTCCCTCTCCTGCTGGCGACGGCGCTTCTCCAAGGCGTCCCGAGCCCGCCTCCGCTCGCGGGCCCGGGCCTTCTACGCGTCCTTCTTTTTCTTCTTCTCCTCCGCGGCGACCCGCCGCGCTGCACGGTCCACCGCGTCCTCCGGGACCCGTGGCTGGGAGGGCTTGTGCCACCCCACATCCTAAAAGGAGGGGAGAAAGAAACCCGATCATAAGGACCCGGAGCGACCCGATGTACGAAGAAGGAAGGAGCGAACACTCACCAAAGTTACACACCCCTGGTCGGGGCGCATCCGAAGCTGGGAGTATGCGTGGGGGTCCGGCTTCCCCATCGCAGCCGACACCCGCCATTGGAGGGCGTTGAAGGGGAGAGGATCAGGGGACATTCGCAAGCCCTCCCAGTCAGCCTCCGGGGTCATCTCCGAGAGTGGCAGCCGCCGCTCCGCCAATGGAAGCACCCTTCGACGGTGGATGGCAGCGATCACTCCCGCAGCGGTAAGTCCCCCCTCCCGCAACTCCTTCAGGGCCTGGAGAAGGGGTTCGAGATTCTTCTGCCTCTCGTGCGGGGTCCCATGGCGCCAGGCGTCGGTGGCAGCAGTAACTACTCGCTGGGAGAACGGTGGGAGCAACTCACCGTCATTCCGGAGGTAGAACCACCGGCGCTGCCACCCCTTGTTCGAGGATGCAAGAATGGCAGGAATGTACTGTAACGCCCGCGACTGCCTCAGCAAAAGAGTGCAGCCGCCGGCCCGCACCGCTGCACGGATCCTCCTCTCCCCCGTCGACAAGGCGAAAGGCTCGACGAGGAAGAGATGGGTCCACAAATCCCAACGGGGGGCGATCCCCAAGTACCCTTCGCATACCGCTACGAAGATAGCGGCCTGCGAGATGGAGTTGGGGGAGAGGTTGTGCAACTCCACCCCGTAGTGGAACAGGATGGCCCGCATAAAGCGGCCCGTCGGCACACCGAATCCCCGCTCATGGAAGGAGACGAAGCTCACGACGTACCCCGGCGGTGGGGACGGAGCGGCTCCGCCCACGGGAGGAATCCACTCTGGCCGCTGCTTATCGGTGAGGGGGCGGAGCAAACCCTCGCCGACCAGCTCCTCCAGATCGCTCGCCGTCACCGTGGAGAAAGGCCACGGATCGCGCGGGGGGATTATGGTCACTCGATCCGCCATCACCAAAATGGAAGAGATGGCGGCGCGGGGGGCAGGGAGGGCGGTTTTTCTCTTCTCCGACTAAAGTTTCCCAGGTTGCGAAAACCTAAAGGGAAAGGAAGGAAGCAGAGCAAAGAACCGTCACCGGACCCCCTCTCGAGTATATGAAGGCCAGGGCGAAACCGTTTCCAGCGCACCGCCCGGACCGGACGCGGGATTCAAAAAACGCGAGGCGAAACAACCGTTCCTCGAACGGCTCGCGCACGCGCAACGGCCGCCCCGCCAACCACTCGCCCCGTCGCATTAACTTCGCGGCGGGACACGCGGCGCCTCTGGCAGGAGAAGCGGACGACGCTTCGTCTTCACCGTAATAACCGAGTCAAAAAAGGTACGCCACGTCGTTCGATTTCGTACCCTTTTCCTTTTTTCCTCTTTCTCTATCTCTTGCAACAGGGACCGGGAAAGGGGGATACCCCGAAAAGGATCCTTCTCTGTGAAGGAACCGGGCTCCGAGCCCCCCCTACTGATCAGAGGTTCGAAGGCTGGCCCTCCGAGGGGTTCAACAGTCGCCTCAGATCGCGTGGGTCCGACACCCACTACTGGTCAGGGGTTCGAAGGCCAGCCCCCCGAAGGGCACCATGGCCGCCTCAGGCTACTCGGGCTCCGCGCCCATTACTGATCAGGGGTTCGAAGGCTGGCCCCCGAAGGGTTCACAGTCGCCTCAGACGCCGAGCGAGGGATGACCAGGGGTACGTTCGATACATAACCGAGGCTCGGGCTGCGCTCCCGAGGTACCCTAGGACATTTCCGAGATCAGCGGGAACGATCTTGTAACGGAATCCCATCGGAGGGAGGCATCGAGCCCTCGGACCCCGTCGCCAGGGGACCGGGTCCGGCAAATCACCCGCAGGTACTTTTGGGCGTGCCTCTGGGCCCCTAGCCGACCCCCAACGAACGGGGCACGGACGTCCACTCGGATTACCCGCTTGCAGCTCACCGGAGACGCCATGTTCGGTGCCCATCGAGGGTAACATGGCGCTCTCCCCCCCTCCTCCTTGCGGAAAGGCGACGTAGGGGCGTATGTAAAAAAGCCGAGTCTGTCCCTAATCGTCCTCTCGCCCTGTGCGGAGGCTCAGGGGCTGCTCTCGCAAACCCGGCTCCGGCCAAACCGTTGACAGCGTCAACATACCAGCCCGAGAGCTTGGGCCCCGACAGTGCACCCGGGCTACGGCCAGTTCGCATGAGGGAACAACCAGACCAGCCGAAGCATTGCGCGAGGCATTAAGACCTCGAAGGAGTGTAACCACTCCTCCGAGGCCTCGGGGGCTACACCCGGCGGGTGCGCTCGCGCGCACCCACCGGAACAAAATGCAACCGAGAAAGGCTGGTCCCCTTGCAAAAAAGTGCGACGAAAGCCTCCAAGCGAGTGCTAACACTCCCTTCGAGGCTCGGGGGCTACTGTCGGGGACCATAATTATGGGTACCCCCAAGACGCCTAATTCTCAGCTGGTAACCCCCATCAGCACAAAGCTGCAAAGGCCTGATGGGTACGATTAAGTCAGGGATCAGTCCACACGAGTGACTCGATCACGCTTCACCCGAGCCTAGCCTCGGCCAAGGGCAGCCGACCTCGAGAGACTTCCGTCTCGCCCGAGGCCCCCCTTTTTAACGGCGGACACACCTCCGGCTCGCCCGAGGCCTTGGCTTCGCTTAGAAGCAACCCTGACTAAATCGCCACACCGACTGACCAAGTTGCAGGAGCATTTAACGCAAAGGCGGCCTGACACCTCTATCCTGACGAGCGCCCCCCGGCAGAGCCGAAGTGATCGCCGTCACTCCGCCGCTCCACTGACCGGTCTGACAGAAGGGCAGCGCCGCCTGCGCCACTCCGACTGTAGTGCCACTCGACAGAGTGAGTCTGACAGGCAGTCAAGCCTTGCCAAAGGCACCACGGCGAACTCCGCTCCGCCCGACCCCAGGGCTCGGACTCGGGCTAAGACCCGGAAGACGGCGAACTCCGCTCCGCCCGACCCCAGGGCTCGGACTCGGGCTCAGCCCCGGAAGACGGCGAACTCCGCTCCGCCCGACCCCAGGGCTCGGACTCGGGCTAAGACCCGGAAGACGGCGAACTCCGCTCCGCCCGACCCCAGGGCTCGGACTCGGGCTAAGACCCGGAAGACGGCGAACTCCGCTCCGCCCGACCCCAGGGCTCGGACTCGGGCTAAGACCCGGAAGACGGCGAACTCCGCTCCGCCCGACCCCAGGGCTCGGACTCGGGCTCAGCCCCGGAAGACGGCGAACTCCGCTCCGCCCGACCCCAGGGCTCGGACTCGGGCTAAGACCCGGAAGACGGCGAACTCCGCTCCGCCCGACCCCAGGGCTCGGACTCGGGCTAAGACCCGGAAGACGGCGAACTCCGCTCCGCCCGACCCCAGGGCTCGGACTCGGGCTCAGCCCCGGAAGACGACGAACTCCGCCTCGCCCGACCCCAGGGCTCGGACTCCGCCCAGGCCTCGGCCGAACGATCTCCGCCTCGCCCGACCCCAGGGCTCGGACTCGGCCTCGGCAACAGAAGACAGACTCGACCTCGGCTTCGGAGGAGCCCCCACGTCGCCCGACCTAGGGCGCAGGCCCGCCACGTCAACAGGAAGCGCCATCATCATCCTACCCCGAGCCGACTCGGGTCACGAAGAACAAGACCGGCGTCCCATCTGGCCAGCTCCGCCAGATGGGCAATGATGGCGCCCCACAAGCTCTGTGACGATGGCGGCTCTCAGCTCTCTTACGGAAGCAGGGCAACGTCAGCAAGGACTCGACCGCTCCAACAGCTGTCCCTCCGCCAGGCTCCGTCGCTCCTCCGACAGCCACGACATCACGCCAGCAAGGTGCCAAGACCTCTCCGGCTGCCACATTGGCATGTACCTAGGGCGCTAGCTCTTCCACCGCTAGACACGTAGCACTCTGCTACACCCCCCATTGTACACCTGGATCCTCTCCTTACGACTATAAAAGGAAGGACCAGGGCCTTCTCAGAGAAGGTTGGCCACGCGGGGACGAGGACGAGACAGGCGCTCTCTTGGGGCCGCTCGCTTCCCTCACCCGCGTGGACGCTTGTAACCCCCCTACTGCAAGCGCACCCGACCTGGGCGCGGGACGAACACGAAGGCCGCGGGATCTCCACCTCTCTCACGCCCGTCTCCGGCCGCCTCGCCTCTCCCCCCTTCGCGCTCGCCCACGCGCTCGACCCATCTGGGCTGGGGCACGCAGCGCATTCACTCGTCGGCTCGGGGACCCCCCGGTCTCGAAACGCCGACAGATAATATGCAAACAAATTACATATACAAATAGTGTTTATATGGTGGTGCCCTCGGTTTTGCTGGTGTGCTCATTTTTACCCTTAGTTGTGTTTTTTCCTCAGTTTTGCCCTTCTGTTCTATAGCACTGGAAGGGCAAAACTAAGCAAAAAACACAACTAAGGGTAAAAATGAGCACACCAGCAAAACTGAGGGCACCACCATAAAAACCCCTATATACAAATATATTAACTATATTAGTTTGTGTCTAAATTATAATTATTAGAATGTAATGCAATTTCAATGAAACAAACGGGGCCTAATAGTAATTTAGGCACATATCAATTAAGCTAATTCAGTTTTATACAAAATATATTTGTATACTATTATTAGCAAGACGTCGGAGATATTTATGTGCTACATTTTTACTATAGATGAGTTAGTCGAAGAGCGTCCTATAAGTTGTAGAGTAGAAACAAATTCTATTGATATATAAAATCATTTCTCATGCTCCACCCCATGAATTTGAGATAGGCTTATATATGAACTTTGAAAAGTGGTGGAATGTTAAATTCCAAGCTAAATAGGTTGCTTTATTAAGTAAATTTCAATTCCTCCAAAATAAATGGATCCAAACGCTCCGTAAGGGTAAAAAATGGTCCGTATAACAACGTATATAGTCTAATTGTTTGATATACATAATAATGTAATATATTGCATAGTAACGGTTTTATAACATATCCATAATATATATCACCAACATATCTGATTGTCGGTTTCCTTCTCTACAAAGAACTAGCCGTTGGTGCACCGAACATGTTACTATTCACTGTCATGTCCACCAGACATGTTACTATTCATTGTCCTGCGTGCAACGGATAGGTTACTGTCACTATGATGTGTGCAACAAACATGTTACTATTCACTGTCCTGTGTGCAACGGATAGGTTATTGTTCACTATGTTGTGTGCACCGGATATGTTACTATTCACTGTCATGTGTCCACCGAACACGTTCCTATTCACTGTCATGTGTGCACCGAACACGTTCCTATTCACTATCCTGTGCACCGTATATGTTACTATTCACTATCATGTGTGCCAGCCAACAACACACTAAGTGCTTTTTCCTCCATTCTTTCTCCATTGACTTCAACTTTTGTGAGAATTTTCTAGAGACTTAGACAAACACAATTAGAGTATAATACAATTGACTTAGTCCCAGAAAGTTACCTCTTTCCCATTCTTCTCCTAGATTTTCTGTTTCTCCTCAAACAGAGCTTAGAATGACACTTTCTCTACAAAAAGAGTTAGAGCAAATCAAAGTACCAAACATGTTGTAAAAGGTGTATGCAACATAGTTGACCACTCTAGCCTTACATAATTAATCTTTTCATCGTTTTACCCATTTTGGCATGTTTGAGGTCTATGTTGGACTCTAAACCATCAAGTCAACTTGACTTGATCTAGATTGACATATATGAGCTCCAAGCCTCCAACACCCTGCAAAGGTCATATAGAACATATCCAAACACAGGAACAACCCATACTAAAGGTCAAAGTGAACTTAGCTCTTTTGGGTTGCTTCCAGTTCTGGCTTTGACATTACTCCTTCTAGTGACCTTGTTCACTTCTTGAGCTTCATCTTGAGCCTTGTGACTTACACCACATAACCATAGTATTACTTCATTGGTTATAAGTCACGTTCTTAAGTCATGATCTTCGATGCACCATATCTCTTCTCAACTCGATCAACCTTGATTTTGCATGTCTTCTTCTTTACCCATGTCTATGGGTTCCTCGACCTCTTTAACCTTCTCTCGTGCACTCGGTACCTCAAAGCTCTTCTTGGCTGCATCCTTGGCTTGATCAGTTGTCTCCGAGTTACGCACACCGGGTCTCACTTAAGCAATGTTCATCTTACTTGTGACGTCCATTATCCATAAACATTCTAGTCTTTGGACCATCACGCTTGTTCACTTGTGTTGAACCCTGTAAGCTTTGCACTAAGCATCTGTTCAACACTTGGCACACCTGTTAGTCTTTAGTTGGGTTGTCATCCAATCCACCAAAACCCACAAAGAGCTTTCATAACTGATATTCATACCTGATCTATTGGTGATGTGAATTTTATCTCCTATTTGATACTTATGTCTGATAACGAGTTTTTCTAGCTCTCCAGTGATGTGATCGGTGATGCTAGAATCTATGTACTAGCTTGGATCAGTTTGATAAGAACATGTGATAGAGACAACAAGTTTTTTATTTGGGACAAATTTTTCATCAAATCTATGCCGACACTCAGTAGTTGTGTTCTTCTTGAAGCAAACTTGGCATGTGACTTTCTCATTTGATCTACCACGATTCTGGTTAGAGTTGCTAGGTCACGCCCCCTGTTGTTACCATGTCCAAAACCGCTATCTCCACCTAGGCATCCACAAATCCCACCTCATCCTCGAGTAGCACACATTGTCGGCTCGTGGCGTTGACAAATCTACTATTAGAGATAAGTATAGTCTCGAAATTCAGAAGCTGATCGAACAACTCGCTAACTATGATTGGCTTCTTCCTGGTGTAATAACATAAACTAGTGGGAGTTAGTCGTCATTGAGGTTTATGAGAATATACTTCATCGATTTTTATCTTCTAGAGATTGACCAACTATTGACATCTCATCGCCCAAGGACTTCATTTGTTCAAAGTATTCAGAAACTGATAGATTACTCTTTTTGGTATTTGTTAGAAACAACCATACATTGATGGTTCTTGCTGTTGTTTGTGAGGCAAAGGCGCCTTGGATCTCTGTCCAGGCTTCACTATGATCTTGATCGAAGTAACTAGAACCAACATGTCATTTAATAGCAGCGAGAGGAGATAGCTCAGGACTTGCTGATCTCTGCCTTCTCAATCTTCATACTTTATATTGTCCACCTCGATCTCTTTTCCATCACCGTCTTTCTAGAATATTTTGGCCGACGACGCCTTGATGTCACCAGTCAGAAAACGCATGTCGTAGCACATGGTTGGACTTCATCAATTTCTCGAAGATGGGTGATCCGAGAAAGAGAATCCGTGAAGGTAGATGATGACGATGAAGTATAAAAGCCGATTTTAAGAATGCTAAATAAATGCAATACAATATTAAACTGGATTTCTAATCTATCTAAATTTGAACCAAAACATCTATCTAATTATATAACTCCTCGTTGTATATAACACTGCGATCGATCGGTCGAGCTGAAGGTATACGGTCGTCCATCTCTAGCTCGGCCGATCGAGCGATCGGTCCTAGCTAGCAGCGTGCTACGGCCGGTGGGTTTCTTTTGTTATTTATTAGATGTTGAATATTGCCAGTACGGGCAGCGTGCTCGCAGCCAGCTCGTGGCGCATCTGGTAGGGGTACTAGTGGCGATCGATTTTCTTGGTCTGTTCTCCCAGCGAGAGACGGAAGGTAGCGCCGCGCACCAAGCGGCCGGTAGCTTTTAACAGGGACAAGCTTCCTCTCCCTGCCCTCTTTTCTCTCTCTTTGTTCTTGTCTCGGCCACTTTGTTCCCTCGCCCTCTTCTTTTGCGCGGCCTGTCATTCCCCTGGGGATCAGCCTTGGCGTTGCCTCATATGGGGGCGAGCTGAGGAGCAAAGCGGACAACAAGAGGCTTTCGATCGATCTCCCTCCCTATCTCTCTCTCTCTGCTATCCCTTCCCCTGCTTCCCTCCCCCCTAGCTTTTAGTAGAAAGAGGAGGGCCGGGACGTGGTGACAAGGCTAGGCTAGCTTGGGGCCGGCGGAGATCGATCGTCGTCGTCGACGGCCATGACATGGTGCAACAGCTTCAACGACGTGCGTGCCGTGGAGGACAACCTGGCCACCGCCGCCGCCGCCAAGAAACAGCAGCTGCAGGCCTCCTCCCACGTCAACCTCATCAGGACCTGCCCCTCCTGCGGACACCGCGCGCAGTATGACGAACAGGTTACCCACACCACACGCCATCTAGCTAGCTAGCTACATTCATGCATGGAATGGACGACACCACTCACTCACACGCACGCTAGCGATCGGATCGTCGTCCATCAGGTGCAGCAGGCGGCGGCGATCCAGGACCTGCCGGGGCTGCCGGCGGGCGTGAAGTTCGATCCGACGGACCAGGAGCTGCTGGAGCACCTGGAGGGGAAGGCGAGGCCGGACACCCGCAAGCTGCACCCGCTCGTCGACGAGTTCATCCCCACCATCGAGGGCGAGAACGGCATCTGCTACACGCATCCGGAGAGACTTCCTGGTCAGTAGCTAGCCACGCCAACAAAGTTTTTTTTGAGTGCTGCTGAATTACATCATCTATCAAAAGGAAAAAAAAAAGAGAAAAGAATAGCTCCATCTATCATCTCTCTCAGATTTAGGGCCATGTTTGGTTTGGTGCATAACTTACCACACTTTGTCTAATTTTTCTGCTTAAAATTAGTTTTTAAATTCAGACGACTAACCTTAGATAAAATGTGTCATAGTTAGTCACAAACCAAACATGCACCATTCGACAACGAAGATATATCTTTCATGCGCGCGCGCTAGCTTATCATAGACGATCGACTAGTTGTTCTTTTAAATTACCAGTCGTTTTCAATTGGGTGGTCTTGCTTAAATCAATCGGCCAGGGCTGCTCCTAGAAATTAGTGTGCCGCATTGTCAGCACACTCACGTCAGATATATACATGTAAAACTGCATGTCTACATGTGCGTTTTAGCTTATCATGTATCCGTTTAGTTGCTTTTGAGCGGGATGCCGTATAAATCTCTATAAAGGGTGCCTTTGAAGTAACTTCTTGTCCTACTTGTTCGCATATGTAGTTTAGTTGAAAACGATAGAATGAGACAGCACAGTTCCATGCAGTGTACGCAACATCAGATCAAACGGTGGTTAAGTGCGTGCATGAAGAAAGACTCCAGCAGCCCCGGGATCGATGGCTTTGGCCCCAGCTTTTACCCTGCTACTTGGGATATCACTTCACCTTTCCGTGCTCGCTCGGTTGATCTGGAAAGAGTTAATAGATTCTTCATTGTTCTTCTGCCTAAAAAAAAAGACTCCGCGATAGGGCGCCCCGTCGGATTTTCGCCGTCCTGTCAAAATTGTTTTTTTGGTCTCAGAGGCTCCAACCCTTCATTCCTACCTTGGTTGGAGGGGGTTCAAATTGGGTTTGTGCGCCATATATAGGGGTTGTTTGAATGTACTATAACTATACCTTGGTTGGAGGGGTCAAATTGGGTTTGTGCGCCATATATACGGGTTGTTTGAATACACTATAGCTACTAATAGGCAGTGACAAAATTAGTTGAGACATCCAAACATCCTAGCTAAATAGTTCAGTTATTAGCTATTTTTGAAAAATTAGTTAATAGTTAGATAGCGGTTTGTTAGCTAGCTAATTCTACTAATAATTTTTAGCTAACTAACTATTAGTTCTAGTGCATTTAAACACCACATAGAAACATTGGGAAAAATTATGATACGCCATGGACCTTTTATTGCGCTACTTCTCAAATGTCGTAAGTTCACCATTGTCCTCAACATTGACTTCCATAAGGGCTTTTGATTCTGTAAACTGGAGGAGCCTTGGTCTCATCCTGCGTGCAGCACCGGGGTTTCTCTCCATTGTGGTGTAATTGGATGCACAATATTCTTAGTTCTCTGGTAGATCCTCTCGATTATTCCTATCCTATGGATTGGATGGAATTATAAAAAATTATAAAAGATTTTAATTTATTTAGAATTGAAACCCATCCAATCTTATATTCCCGAGTTTACAGTTTCAGGAAAAAAATCCGGTCCCCAGCAAAAAAAGGAAATTTCCGAAATTTCGGAAATTATAGTTCAAAAATCAAATATATTTAATTTTTTTTAAAAACGTTATAATTTATATTAAAAAATTTCAATTTCAGAAACATATATTTTTCGGACCCACCAAAATCAAGGAAATTTTGGAAATTTCCGTCGTAAACCCTAAAGGCGATCCGATCTCTCCATATCTCTTCATTGTTGTCGGTGATGTCTTACATCGCCTCATTATTTTTAGAGGGGTGGCCCATCACCTTTGCCATCCTGTTCTTGAAAACGATCCTTGCCCAGTTTTGCAACACGCGGACGATACACTTGTTTTTCGGAAAGCCTCAGGTTCTGCCATCTTGTCCGTTAAAGATGCTCTTGATGATTTCGTGCTTGCGAGTTGCGACTGGTTTAACCATAAACTACCGTAAAACTGCTTTCCTTCCCGTTTGTGTGCCTCCGGAGAAAGCTTGCACACTGGCGGGCATCCTGGGCACACCTATTGGAAAACTTTATCGGCGATATGATATCGAATAAACCCGATTTTCCTGTTTATCGGTGAGCTCCGATATTTTTTCTCTATCAGCCGAAATTTTCAAATTTTTTGAATTGGCACTATAAAATGTTCAAATTAGAAGTCAGTTGGTATATGTCTTCTCACTTTCTTCCAGAACACTAAAAACCCTAAATTTACTTGATTAGATGGTCTGTGTTGTTTGCATTTGTTAAATGTCTAAATATAATTTATATAACATTTAAACAAACTGAGTCATTTTCTTCAAATTTGTACCGACAAATTTTGTCTATCGCCGATAAAATTCCGATAAATCCTATAATCCTGTTTATCGCCAACCTTCGATATTTTTCCTGTCGATAGAGTAAACCGTCTCAGGCTTCCCTCAACCTTACCTTGTGCTTCCTCTCACCCCCATAAGATTAAACCTTCTGATTGCTCTCCCTTAATTGATGCCTGCGACAGGTACCTTGCCGGCTGGAAATCTAAGATCCGCAACCGTGTTGCAATGCCTCTTAACTATATGTCGGCGATGGTGGTCCCTAATCGGGTGCTTAATGCCATTGATCGCCTTCGCCGTGTGTTCTTCTAGACGGGTTACGGATTTGTGCTATGGTTTTAAATGTCTTGTTGCCTGGGACAACGTTTGTCGCCTCAAGGACATCGGTGGTCTTGCCATAAAAAATCTTAAGCTTCAAAACCAATGTCTTCTTCTGAAGTTTGCCGTCAAGTTGCTCCATGGTAACCATGTTCCCTGGATTACTTGGTGCTGCAGGGGCTCTAATCCAGTCTTGATCCTCTCTCTCCCACCTCCCCAGTTTACATGGGCCACGCCTACAATTCTTCCCTTGACATATGAACGAATGTTTAGGGAAACGTCGCCTGAACTATAGATTACGTACCTTACCATAGATAATTTGGGGGATACTTTAGATTACCTTTCTAATGCCCGCTTTGTATCAAAATCGAGAGGTTACTTTATATTATCATTTGTGTTGGCAAAGATAGATAAGATATATATACATATACTATATATATATATATATATATATATATATATATATATATATATATATATATATATATATATATATATATATATATATATATATATATATATATATATATATATATATATATAGTATATGTATTTAGAGCCCTAGGCTCTATTTAACTATAGGAAGCCCCGACCACGTACCGACCAGGTGCGCGACCGCACCGGACCCTTTTTGACTTATTGTATTTAACTGCTTACGGCAAAATATAATACGAGTTATGCTGATGTGTGTATCAGTTTATGCAAATATAGTCTGCGCATATTACGTGCATCGGGCCCCCGATCCGGCCCACGCCACCACTATAAAAACACCCCCACGCCGCCAGGAATTAGGTTTTAGCGGCGGCGGCGGTTCTCTAGGGCGTGCGAGCGGCGGTGATCCTGGGGGCCAGCAGCGGTGTCACCTCGAGGCAGGCGACCGACGGCGGCGCTCCACCAGGAACAAGCGACAACGACGCTCCGAGGCAGGCGAGCAAGCGGTGACGGCGCTCTTGAAGCGGACGGACGACGACAGCGCACCCTAGGCCCGGTGACAACGGCGGTTGTCCCGTCCGTCTCTGCGATGGCCACCGCCACCGCCACCGCCGCTCCAGCATCTGTGGCGCGACGACGGATCTGGGGACACGCTCGCGACGGCGGATCCCTGAGGCGCGACGGCGGATCTGGGGACACGCTCGCGATGGCGGATTCCTGTGGCGCGACGGCGAATCTAGGGACACGCTGCGGCATCGGATCCCGAGGGCACGCACGCGGCGGCGGCCCCATGAGGTGTGCACGACGGCGATGTGCCAGCGGTCGCGACGGCGGATTTCCCTAGGCGCTAGCGACGACGGCATCCTCCCCTAGGCACGAAGTGGGCATCCCAGATGCGAGGCGCTGGTTCCGCAGGACGGCGATCCTATTTTTATGCTATTTTGTATACATATTTATGCCAATGTCAATAGGATTTTATGACCTATATTTCAGTTCATGGATCCGCTTCCATCTATTTGTCTGTTTCTGATATTTCTATTCATTTACGCTAAAATTTATACTCATTTACGCTGTTTTGGTTCACGATTTACACTTAAATCCGCTCGAGCCAGAACCCGCGCACGATTTTTACGCCGTAATTTGTCCCCATTTGCCGTTACGAAATCAATCGATGATTTACGCTAAAATTCATACTCATTTACGCTGTTTTGGTTCACGTTTTATGCCGAAATCCGCCCGAGACAGCGCCTGTGGCGATTTTCATGCCGTAATTCGAGACCCATTTGTCGTTACGAAACAGATCGATGATTTACGATAAAATTTGTACTCATTTACGCTGTTTTGGTTCACGTTTTACGCTAAAATCCACCCGATCCAGAACCCGCGCACGATCGGGTGCACACGATTTTTACGCCGTAATTTTAGGCTCCGTTTGCTGTTACAAAACAGATATAGTAATTACGCTAAATTTCGTACTCATTTACGCTGTTTTAGCTCACGTTTTACGCTGGAATCCGCCTGAGCCAGAACCCGCGCACGATCGGCTGCATGCGATTTTTACGCCGTAATTTTAGGCCCCGTTTGCTGTTACAAAACAGATATAAGATTTACGCTAAATTTCGTATTCATTTACGCTGTTTTAGGTCACGTTTTACGCTGCAATCCGCTCGAGCCAGAACCAGAACCAGAACCAGATCGAGCGCGCGTAGATATTTTTCGTGATAGCATAGGTTGGTATTTTCTAGAAAAAACATAATATATTCTATTTTTATTGTCGTCAATAATAATTAGAGTTTACAAAATTGATGGCCGAAAGTTTTTAAGATCTCTCTTTTTTAGCACATGACTAACACTTCTAACTAGCATATAGGTAAGACTTGTATGGGCATGAATATTCACTTTTAAGGTTTTCTTTATTTGCGAAGGTGAAACACCACACTGGGAAAATACAACGCTATATGTCTTTTAATATTTTATATCTCTGCCAATCGTAATAGGCAAAGAACACATTTTATATCCCTTTTTATTTTGTGTGACGAAGAATCTAGGTCGTTTGTTGACTGAGCATGTAAAAATGTGTCCTATGCTGACACATTTTTCATCTCTTGACATATTTGATGAACGATGTCTTGATCAATTTCAGGTGTCGGCAAAGACGGACTGATCCGGCACTTCTTCCACCGCCCGTCCAAGGCTTACACGACGGGGACGAGGAAGCGGCGGAAGGTCCACACCGACGAGGAGGGAGGCGAGACGCGGTGGCACAAGACGGGCAAGACCCGGCCGGTGTTCACCGGCGGAAAACTCAGCGGCTACAAGAAGATTCTGGTACTCTACACTAACTACGGGAAGCAGCGGAAGCCGGAGAAGACAAACTGGGTGATGCATCAGTACCACATGGGGTCCGACGAGGAGGAGAAAGACGGCGAGCTCGTTGTCTCCAAGGTGTTCTACCAGACGCAGCCGAGGCAGTGCGGCACCGTTTCGTCGACAGCTAGGGACGCTGTCCCACTGGCTGCCAGCGCGACGACTGGTCACCACCACCATGACGGTGGCAATGGCGGCGACGACGAGAACAGCATGCTGATGAAGGAAGTAGGCATTGTAGATTTCTATAGCCGGGGGGGGGGGGGGGGGGGGGGGCGCTAATCGGCTACAACCAGACGGCTCCTAACAACGGGGCGGCTGCTTCTGCTATAGTGGGAGCTGCTGGCTTTGAGGTGCACACTACAGTAGGAGCTGCTGGCTTTGGACCCTGACCAAGACGTGCAAGTGCAACTATTCAACTGATATAGGTAGAAGGGAGAGAGACAAATGGAGGCAGGGATAATGGCACCGTCATGAACGCAATAGCTTACTGCAGGCGGTGGACGAGTTTACTGAACCGTAATGCTGGACAATATATAAGAGGACTGGAGTACGTGGTTGAGTGGCGGCTTGACGTACAGATGCTGAAGTGTAGGGATTGGTACAACTATACATTGTTCATTAATTGTTACACATATACGTAACTTGTCGCTATCAATTTTTTGTTTAATGATATGTTAGTTCTTAATTAACTAAAGGGCTTGTACATGCATGTATACAATGCACCTTTCTTTTTGAAGAATGCATCTGGTGTATAAGTTTGTTGATTGTTGCTCAACCCTTCTTCGAGCAAAGTAAAATAAGCAATGTATAACTTTGATTACATTCATATATTGATTATTAATTTGCTTCGCTCTTATGAAAATACTTGGAATTCTCTTTAAGAAAGTCTTATATAATCATATATGGATTTTCTGGCCACTGGACTTGTCTGTCTAAGTTGTATTCTAGGGACTTGATAAATTTATTTGAACTTTTTTATTTTTCTGCCATCTAATAGAGAACTCAATGTAGATCTCTCGTCGTTCCCTTGCCAAAGATCGCAAAGCATCAAATATACTTGCCTCATAACATACCTAGGTTAAAGATATCTATGCATGCTGCCCTCATATATATAATCGGTTTTGTCCATAGAAAATCAACATTTTTCTTTTTAGTAACCGCTCAAGTCCTTGGCATATTTCTAAGAATGATATGGTCTAAGGAGAAAGTGCTGTATAAAATCCTAGTCCCATTGAAGAATTCCATACCATCCTCCTATATTAATAATATACAATGCATGGACACACACCCGATTTTAGAAGACAAATCATGTCACACCCGATTTCAGAAGACAAACCGAATACAAACCATATACGTGCTAGGATCCGAATTACGTACACAACTATTACACAAATAACATATCAATGTACAATGCTCGAATAATAAGAGAGAACTTTACATCATTAGACAATATAACATTATGCAATAATAATTACGTAGAAATAGAAGCATAGAGAAACGAGGGAGAACATGACCCTCGACATGCATCTGACTCGGGGAGATCGTAGGCCTATTCTTCATACTTGACAAAGTCTTCAAACTCTTAGAGATTAGTTTTATCAGCTTCTTTACCCAAGCATGGGTTGCACCAAGGTAAACTTATTATTTGTCTGAAAACAAGGATGAGTACACATGATACTCAACAAATGCCCTGTTTGGCCAAAGTGGACTACCTTTATGTAGAGTTTTGACCTACGTTGCATGGCTTATGCTGCTAATTTCATCTAATCCTTCACCCGCGCACTCAATGACGTACCTTCAAGCGACAGTAGCGGCTTGGTGTCCTTGCTGCTCGGTCCTCTGCATCAGCAGCCTTGCTGTTGAAAGCCATAGCCGTCTCTGTTGCCAATTTCGTCAAGTCATCGTATCCAACACGGTCGATATTCACATGGGCGGTCGTTGCGCTTGTGGCACGGTCGTCAATGCAGCCATCACCATCTCCATGGGCGATGACACTAGAGGAAGCCATGGCTCAGCCATCACCATCTCCATCGATGGTGGACTTGTGCGCCAACATAAGGGTTGATATCGCAAAGATGCAAGCCTCTCACTCCTAGTGGTTCATCTGGAGCTGCTGCAATACAAGGCAGCAATGCAACATGAGCGGTAGCTGGCGTTGGCCCCACAACTTTAGACATTGGTGGATGTGGGACTGTAGGCTACTGCTCGTGGCTTCCTAGCACGACGAAGAGTGCGGGAGATGCGCAAGCAGAAACATGACCACTTCCTAGCACGACGAAGTGTGCGGGAGATGCGCAAGCAGAAACATGACCACCTGGCGTGTGTATGTGTGACAATGAGTTCTACATTTTACACATAATATTTAAGGATCTGATCGGATTAGGATCGAACCATATTTCCATTCAATTGGAACTAAAATTTATTTATGGTGCTACCATTTTATGAAGAAACATTTGGATCGTGATCCATTACCACCCCTAGTCGTGTGTGTGGAGGGCGCTTGGCCATCAGCGCTAATGCTCATGCTCGATCTATAGGCATCGTGATTCTGCATATGACTGCCCCTGCTCACATTTGCCTCGTCCCTTCATGTAGATGCGCAAGTCGGGGGTTGCTGTACTTGATACATAGCTAGAGATCGCTTCCACCATCTTTCAAGTCAGCAGCGCCCCCACCGTCCTTCCCTGGAAGCCATAGTCCGTCCACGAGGTTCCTTGCAAGGCAAGCGAGTGGTGCAGCAACAGCCGCAATAGGTGTCATGCTACTACAGCACGGCCTTGGCCACCGCGACGTCGCCTTCGCTGCTCATTGTTGGATTAGGGTCATCATGTAACTGATGTCCTCTTCTTCCTCCGCAAATCCACAACGTCCACCTCCGTTTCCTTCGGATATCTAATGACACAACCAGCAGCAAGGGCGGCAACAACAGCTGCCGGCTGCCTGGTGCGGGGTTGTGCATCGGTCATGGTCTTATGACGTGCCTTGTGGGCAACAGTGGCCAAGTCAGCCAATCATGTCTCCCGAATTTTTTGTATTTCAACCATTTTTTGAAAAATATCTCTTTTAGACTTCTGAATAACTTAATGTCGTTTTTAAACCTTTGCTCGGCGTCATAAGTCACGACACCGAGATAACACGCACTACACGACGGTTCACTTACCGCGACCTACGGTTGGTTACTAAAACGGCCTTCAGCGACCTACGGTTGGTCGCTAAAAACTTTTAGCGACCCATAAGGATGGTCGTTGTAAGTGCCGTCGCTAAAGGCTTTAGCGATCGACATCTTTTTAGCGACCGACCGTCCGTTGCTAATATTGTATATTTAGCGACCAACCGTGGGTTGCTGTACTATAGATTTAGCAACCAACCGTAAGTCGTCATACTATACATTTAACAACCAACAGAAAGTCGCCCTTTTTACAGTTGTTATTAATAATAATATACATTTAATTAAGCACCACAAATCACAGATTTTTATACACAAATCATAAAGACATACACAGTTTATCAGTATACCATAGTCATAGATCCATCACATAAACACAAAAGCACCACAATTATATATTCACAAAAGCATCACAATTATAATATCATTCACAACTAGATCATTTACAGATAGCTAGCTAGATCATTGACAAAAGCTCCAGAGATGATCAATCACAAAAGCACCACAGCGACATCACTCCAGCTTGAAGTAGTTCAAAAGCCCACAACTACATCACTCCAACTATTGTCCTAGATCTGTTGCCCATTGCATTATTTATGGGTATATCAGCCTTACATCAATCCCTCATTGGCTGTGATTTAATAAGCACATCCATGTAAGCACTCCTGTCAAATGCTGAAGGTGGTATCCTGCAAAGATCATCATATATATTATGAAAGGCATTCTCTAGGTCTTGTGCTATGCTTTGTACCTCATCAACCGTGAGTTGTATACCTTTGCACATAGCAGAAAGATCTTTAGCAAGATGGGCATGGTGCTTGCAAATTACTTTTGTTTATTTCTACCAAAATTATTAAACGAAGAACCACGAAAATCAAACAAGCATTAAGCTGAAGCAAATATAAAAGTGTTTCTTCTTGAACAAAATTTATTACCTTATTCCTAAGAAGAACTTGCTGTAGTGTTCTTCTACATAGCCTCACCATCTAAACAGAACAATAAAGGTAATTAAAACAAAAGGGGTACCTGTATTGTTCTAGCAAAGACATCAAATATCTGAAACCTAAGGTGGTACCACGTGTAGAAGAGTCATAGGAGTATTTGTCCAGCAAATAACCAGGCCTTGGTTCCCTGCGTGCATAAGCACATTATTCGATAGACAAATGCAAATAGAGCAGACCGAGCAAGACAAGTTCAATTTATAGTCTTCTATTTGGGTATTTGCAAACCCCTTCCAGCATTGCAACTAATTATCACCAAATAGATCTGATGTGTTGAATTTTTGTTCCATCAAACTGCTATCGACATCACCAAACGTTGGCAGAAAACTATTGAGATCTTACAGTCTAGCTTTTCACCAACACCAAGAACCTCTTGAACATTGTGAGTCATAATTTGATGCACCTCATAGAGTTCATCGTTCAATTTTGCGAGGTTTCTCTGAGTTCTTGTATCCAAATACAGTTTCTTAGTCTTATGGATGAATGTATCTAGAACAGAAAGAGGCATAAGTTTTAAAGTGGTAGAATTTGAAATGATAATCGAAGCAATGCTGTCAAGTGAACTCAAGAACCATACCAAACTTGATAAAAGCATATGGCCTTGCAGCTATTTCAATTTGGTTGCCATTGACCCTCCATGAGACTTCACCATCCAAAGGTAAAGATCCTTTTGTTTTCTGCACTGTAATACATGAAGGAAAAATACTTCAACCACAAAGTTCAATAAGTTGACAGAACTGAGAAGTATAATGCATACATATATTGAACAATTATAATTGTGGGATGCCGGATGAAACAAATGCAATCAAAGAAAACATTCATTTCCCAGTAGGGAATTTGGTATTAGAGCAAAATGGAAGTTGCTTCTCAGTAGGTTGTATTCTACTGAGAAGGTTGTAGCATATTAAGAGAACACAATAAGTTACTACTGAATAGGTTGTATTCTAGAACCTGACAGGCTAAGATAATGTTTTGAAAAATTAAAACGCACATAAAATAAACTTTACACGAGTGAGTAATACATACATGGAACAAAAACTGAAAATACTAACTTTACAAGTTTGTTCACTCTTGATACGCAAGGATAGTTTGCATGAGCTTGAAGCAACCCAACAAAATAACCGAAGAAAACCACCAGCGGATATCCCCTAAACAACAATATATGTTAATAATTTATTAAGCATTGATGCAGCATATTAAGAGAACACAATAAGTTACTACTGAATAGGTCAGCTACCACATTCATTGTCCATTGCCAAATACAGAAAAGAAGCTGATGTGCGCATTAATTTATAGTAGTGTTCAGATTACTTGAACATTAGCTGAAGGACAAATGGTAGTGCTTATCTCTTAGAATACCAGGCAAAAACACTATGAATAGAATAAGTGTATTTCTACAAACTACTACTTGCGTGAGCAACCATTATTGAAAACTAAAATTTAATTTTGTAACAGATTAAACCTCAACTACACATTAATCATGCGTGTGAGATTGGAAACTTCAAGAACACAGACTTAATAATCATGCATGGAGGAAATATGGCACACATGGGACTACATTTCAGGATTCATGGCAGATCAGTGCAAGAAGTCAGAACAATCCAATGTTAAACTTATCTATAAAATTAAGCGGTGGCATCGCCAGCCTGCAACTGAAACCACAAGATGTTCACACAGACACATAGCAAAAAAGAATTAGGATCGGGATGTACTCGGGACTCACCAGATGAAATGGAAGGCGCGCACACAGGAAGTGGACGTTGCAGAGGATGCGAACAGGATGAGCGGAGGACGAGAGGTGTTGGCATCCTTTTAATGTTGGTGTGACGGGATCTGCGCGGCATTGCCAAAACGGTGTGGATCTCCCTGTATTCCATGTTACAACGAGGTGCTAGGATAAGGAGCGGACGCGTCATCGACAGAGGGCTGCAAGAAACGACATCGATTTATAGGTTTGACATTACATCAAACACAAGGCATGCAGGGACAGTGAGGTCTCACCGGGGTTTGACGACACTGCAGCCGGGCTGTCAAAAAAACCACCACTATACCACAACACCAAATTAGCGTCGGACGACTGTTGCTATAAATAGAGAATTCCCGTCGAACTGTTAGTCGGTATATATTGCCACAGATTGTGAGTCGGCATATATCTATATTTCAACTAAGTATCAGTCGTTATATTTATATATGAATAGCGACGCTTCGTCGGTCGGCAATTCTCGCTAATAGCATCTCACCGTCAGTCGGAATAAAGACCAAAGAGTAATTGCCACCTAGCATCCCGCTCCCGCGGTCCCGCATCCCCAACTCCCAGCGAAAAACCCCCAGCCCCCTAGCCTCCTAGCACCTTCTCTTGTCCTTCTAACCCTAGCCACCAAGCCCACTAGCCGCTGCTAGATGCTGCCATTCTCCACTCTCCACGGACCATGGCTCCACGGCCAGCCGCCAACCACCAGGCCACGGCCGAGCGGGGCGCTGAGCACCTAGGCCGGCCGAGCGCCCGACCACCCAGGCCACCGCCTGCCGCAGCAGAGCGGCCAACGGGGCGCCGAGCCGAGCAGAGAGTGGAGCGCCGAGCGGCCAGCGGGGCGCCGTGCGTCGAGCACTCGAGCGGCCCAAATACCAGCCGCGCCGCCGCTGCCCAAAACTCTATCTCCCTTCCCGTAATCCGAGCCGCCGCGTGCCACCCAAAAATTGATGCCGCCGCTGCCAATCGCCGTCCACAGCCGCGCGCGAGCAGACGAGCCTGAGCCCGTCCTCCTCGTCCATGGCGTCCTTAGGGGTCGCCGCTAACCTCTAGGTACTGCTTGGTCTCGGCATGGCGGGTGTTCTCCTGGTGGTGCGGCGACTGAGGCGCCCTACGCGCCCCGATCACGGTGCCTTCGTCGTCGGGTCAGGTTGCAGCGACACGAATGCAGTCGCGTGACCACGTCGTTGCTGTCTCCGCGCGACGCAGCAGCAAGGCAACTTGAACTGGTATGCCAGTAGATATCAGAAATTTGTTGTTTATGTCAGTAGACATCAGTCACATATATCCCTGCTGATCATGTGTTTTTCTTTTTCCTATGCAACTTGAAATCTCAAAGCTTTATTTATGATCTATTTGTTGTTTTCCCCAGTGGAAATGAAGTGCACGATATGCCATTTTGTGTATCTATTTGGCTTTTAGAGGGCCTGTAATTGTAATTTTTTTCTTGAATCTTTAGTTGCCCTTTATAAGACGACAATTTACTCTACCATAAATTATGCAATACATGTTCATTTACTTCTACTGCTACTTGTTGTAAAATATTTGATAATCCAGCCTACAACTGCAATATGGTACAAATCTTTCAGGCATGGATTTGTCTTCATTTATCCTTTTGAAACATACAGGCAGGAGGTCTGCCTATTGTATTGATAAGGAGAAGAAACTAAATAGGTTTAATACAGAGGCAAAAGCACCAGGCTCAAGGATAAAAACCCTCCCCATAGTAGAGAAGAAAAACAGACCACGACAACTATGAACGAGGGGAATTGCTCCCAATTGGACGACTTTAGGTCCTCAATGGCCACCCAAGCAGCAATCTCCTCCCAAATCTGTTTGGTGGACCGGCATTCCACGAATAGATGTAGCCCTGATTCTAGGACAGCCCGGCACAAAGCACAATGTCGGGTCATGGGCCAATTCTTGGCGGCTAAACGACCGGCAATTCAAATGTGATCTTGAATCTTCATTTATCCTAAGAGCAAAGGCTAGTGATTCAGCTCAAGATCAGTCATGGTCATGGCTAAACAATTTTGTGCTATCTTCTCTGTTTTTTTGTTCTTTCCTCAGTACTGGTCTTTTCTTAATATGTACAATCATATGTACTGTCATACTACTTTACATGCTAAAAAGCCTTATGTTTACTAAAAGTTTCACATATAGTTTACATGTAGGCTATGATAATAGCTGACATTATATCCTTTGTTTTTCAGGTGGCTAGCATTTTTGTTCCAATTGTCATCACATTGTCTATAGTAACATTTTCTGCGTGGTAAGTTCAAAAGAAGTACCATGAAATTTGGAGAGATGGTAATATGTTTCTCACCTGTCCATTGGCTACTTTTGTAGGTTTTTGTGTGGATGGTTGGGTGCATATCCAAAGTCATGGGTTGCTGAAAATAGCAATTGCTTTGTCTTCTCTCTCATGTTTGCCATATCTGTTGTTGTTATTGCTTGCCCTTGTGCCCTTGGTTTGGCAACACCAACTGTTGTGATGGTAGCGACTGGAATTGGGGCTAATCATGGAGTACTTGTAAAAGGCGGAGATGCTTTGGAGAGAGCTCAAAATGTAAATTATGTGGTTTTTGATAAAACAGGGAAACTAACACAAGGAAAGGCTATTGTAACAGCTGCAAAGGTTTTTCCGGGAATGGACCTAGGAGATTTCCTCACGCTAGTTGCATCAGCAGAGGTTAGTCTGAATTGATCTACAACTATTCCTTAGAGTAATACCAAGGAATTTCAAAAATAGTTTGCTTTCTGTTGTTTTGGATGCTCTATTGGAACCAATATGACATGTTTTGCATTCTCTTGTTTTTTTGCTACTTTGTATTGATGCACGTGATATTTGTGCTTTGGCTCTGTACTCAGGCAAGCAGTGAGCATCCTCTTGCCAAAGCTATTTTGGACTATGCATTGCATTTCCATTTCTTTGGCAAGCTTCCTTCATCAAAAGATGGCATTGAGCAACGAAAAGACAAGGTATTATCCCAATGGCTGCTTGAAGCTGAAGACTTCTCTGCAGTACCTTCCATATCCCTTTTAATTTACATTGTCTGGGCTGTTGTATATGGCATGTTATGGTACCTTCCAATTTTCCTCCAAAATACTCCCTCTATTCCAAATTGTAAGTCGTTCTAGCTTTTCTAGATATGTAGCTATCACTATACATTGTGTCTAGATACAATAACAATTGCTATGTATGAATGCAGTACAATTGTTATCTGATGTTGATGATAATTGGAAACTACTAGTAATATATTTTTTAGGCTCATATAGTCGTAGCGTTTGATTGTTAGTCGATAAAAATACATATATATATATATCGCATCAGACAGTGTGTCGGTATAAGTTCTAACAGACTGTCCGTCGGGATAAATATGTTAGTCGGTATATCTTTTTAACGTCTAACCGTCCGTCAGTATAAACATGTTTGTCGCTATACGTTTATGCCGACGCCACTTACAACGTCAGAAAGTGTTAGTCGGTATAACTCTATAGCGACTGATAGTACGTTGCTATAACGGTTTATACCGACTGTAAGTAAGTCGTTATAGCTAGGTTGTGGTATAGTGCACGGAGCCGACGACGTGCTGCTCGACCACTACCAAGGCGATGTTGCCGGCTTCAAGTGAGGAGAGGGCACCGAGCTGGTCCCTAGCGAGCAGCAAAAGGGAGCTGAGGCATCCATGGCTGGAGGGTAGGGGGATGGAGGGTTGGCGTCCAGAACATGGGGGGAGCTGCAGGTGGAGGAGCAGAGGAGGCGCCGAGTTGCAGAGATGAGGGAGAGAGGAGGAGCAGCCATGGGGTGGCGACCTGTGAGCTACGGCGAGGGAGGAGCTCGAGCAGAGCCGGTGGCGCGCTGGCGCGGAGAAAACATGGGGACGACGCCACGACACAGGAGCGCGCGGGATCCGGCGACGCCACGGCCTGGGCGAGCTGCAGAGATGCGGGAGAGAGGAGCAAAGATGAGGCTGGCGCCGGCATTCAGGAGCAGCGGCTGGTGGAGCTCAGCGCCGTGGAGGAGCAGAGAGCACCATGGTTGGGGGAGACGCCATGGGGGAGCTCGGCCAGGGGCTTTAGCGGTCGAGTTTGGTACCATGGGCGGCGGCGTGCAGGAGAGGCTGAGTAGGGAGAGATGGAGATGTCGAGAAACTGCTAGGGCGGTGGAAAGGATAAAAGGAAATTCATATTTTTCTATCCCTAATTCTTTTTTTAAAACAAATTCATGTGCACATATCTAGTTTCTAGGGTTTGTCAGAGTCTAAATGAGTAGTCCCAATATATTTCAGACTACATGTTTTATTTTCTTCTGGGTTAAGAAACAGAGGACCAAACTAATTACAAATCATTAGACTTTGTTTGTTTAGTAGGCCTTTAGATGGGTTTTGGTGAGTAAATAAGAAACACAAAAATCATGTACCCCTATAGCGACCCACCATCAGTCACACACTTACCTCTATAACGACCGACCATAAGTCGTTAAATTTCTATACTTTTAGCGACTCACAGACCGTCGCTATAAACACATTTAGCGACCAACCGTCGGTCCATAACTTTTAGCGACCAACTGTCGGTCCCTAATAAGGGTCGCTAAAGATCAACCGTCGTGTAGTGACGTCTCGGCGTCATGATCTATAGCGTCGGGTACCGAATACGCTGGACTCTCTATGCTGACCTGGCGCGTATGTGGCAGAGCTCGGCGCCATCTTGTTGACAAAAAATTCGGTCACTGTGCGTCTTCAGTAGCAAGCTTGTGAGGTGGTTGGTGCTTGTGCAAAAGACTAGCAGCGAAAGAGCGAGGCGTGCATGTGTGAGTGAAGTACTTGTACTACTACGTGTCTACGTGAGTAGTATTGTGTACGTATTATACTTTGGTACAGAATGAATACTCCAAGAGACGTTGATATACTAGCATGGGTCTACGAAGAGAGAGAGAGAGAGTGTGTGCTCGCGCGCTTGTAATCACTGTTTGTGTTGCATATATGAGCGGTGGCCACGGCAAGTACAGAGGCAGCGCTGGCAGGCGCCATGTGACCCTTGTCTCCTGGCCCGTTTTCCTCTTTGAATTCTTCGCTTCTGGCTGCTATCATCTGCTCTCCTGTCCTCTCCCCTCTGCAGTCTGTACCACACAACATTGGGCAGCCAAAAGAGCACAACTTTATTTGGAAGGCTGGTGACAACGCGGGCGGTAGCGCGGGCGAGAGAGAGCCGCTACCGCCCGCGCGTGGGCGAGAGGCGGGCGAGAGAGGGTCGCAGGGCGACGGCGCTCGCGCCCGGCGAGAGCGGGCGGTATCGCCTCGCTCTCGCCCGCGCTGGAGCGCCCGCCCGGGCGAGAGGCGGGCGAGAGGGAGGCGAGAGCGAGGTGAGGCACTGGCGGGGCGAGAGCGCGGGCGAGAGCGACGTGACACGATCTGACTGGGCCGCGTGTCGCGATCTGATTGGTCCACGTGTGCTAGCCGTTGCAACTAGCCGTTTTTGACCGTTTGGAGTCAAAAAATTCGAAAAAATTGCAAAAAATCACAAATTTCATCCCCAATCCCTCAATATATATCCCTACCCGGGTGGAGCTCATTCCACACACCATTTCATCTCATTTCTCTCTTCCAAACTCGTATTTTCTACTCATCTTCACGTCATGTCTTCCTCGAGCACAAACTCAAGTGAAGGAGCCGAAGGGGCAATGTGCAATGCATTGCAAGCAACCATGGAGGAGGTATCGATTGTATGCATTGGCAATGGAGGAATTGTCCGGTCGCCCATGCCGGTCAATTCACAAGGGGGGATATCAAACATCCCACCATCATCTTAGAAGTTGTTGCATCGTATGATCGGTGGATCTGGCATGCTTTTTTTGGGGTGGCCGGGTCCAACAATGACATTAACGTACTGAATCAGTCGTCATTATTCAAGGATGTCCTTCAAGGTCAAGCACCCATAGTGAACTTCATGGTTAATGGACATGAACACAATATGGGATACTATCTTGCCGACGACATCTACCCTTCCTGGCCGGTGTTCATCAAGGGTATTCCGCTTCCACAAAGTGAGAAACATCAGTTATTCACAAATGCTCAATCAGCATGGCGCAAAGATGTTGAGTGCGCTTTTGGAGTGTTGAAATCTCGGGTCAACATTATAGCAGTTCCTGGACGTTCTTACTCTAAACGTACTCTTGGTTTGATCATGCGTGCATGTGTCATTTTGCACAATATGATCATCGATGACGAGCGTGATGCCGATTTAGACGAGACACATGAGACAGTTGATTCTACAGTCGGCCCGTCGATCTACTACAATACAACCCCGAGCCTAGCAGCTAGGATTCAAATGGACAACGAGATGACGGACACATCGATGTATACACAACTACTAAATGATTTGGTTGAACATGTATGGGGACATAATAATCATTAGATTTATGTAATTTTCTATTAATTATTATGTATTTTTATTTTAATTATTACGCAATTTGTAATTTTTAATTCAATAAAAAATATTATGTTGTGTGTTTTCTGAGCGTTGAAATAAATCCGCGTGAATTACTTAATTCTGAAATAGAAAAGTTGATGTGGCTATAGCCTGAGGCTGTAGCCTGCTGCAGCCTGTGCACTGGAGCTGCAGAGGCGAGAGTGGAGGCGAGAGCTGACGTGGCAGGGGCGAGAGGGAGGCTGTGCACTGGACTCAGCCTAAACCACGGCGCCGAGCTCCCACGTACGCGCGAGCTCAGCGGTAGAAGTTCAGCGTATCCGGTATCTCGGCACCATAGATCATGACGGCTAGACGTGTTACCTCGACGCCGTGACCTATGACGCCAAGTAAAGGGTAAAAAACGACATTAAATCGTTTATAGATCTAAACGTGATTTTTTTAAAAAAAAGACTAAAATACAAAAAAATCGGTCATGTCTCCTTCTTGATGAGTCTAGATGAGACCCACCTTAATGGCGGAAGAAAGACTATATCGGATTGGTGTGCGCCCTATTGAGAATATGGCTTTGCACTAAGTGTATGGGGATCGTCCTCGGGTCAAAAAAAGAAGTTGCAGTACTCTACCAATAGAATATGGAGAATCTCAAATGTTTGACCTTATGAACCTGTTTTTGAGCAGCAGGAATTGGTTATAGAAGGCAAGTTATGTCTTTGATCACATTGTTTTAACCTATAGAATATTTACTATTATGTTCTTACCTATGCATTGCATAGTTAGGTTAACCTGATGAGACTTATTAAGGATACCTAGTTTTGATTCCCTATACCTTGTTTAGGTCATGTTTATTATTAGGGCTTGTTCGGTTATTCCTATCCCACGTGGATTGGATGGGATTGGAAAAAATTATGAAAGATTTTGACTTATTTAGGATTGAAACTCATCCAATCCCACCTAATCCACATGGATTGAGAGCAAAACGAACAGGCCCTTATTGGGTAGACATGCTAGTGCTTAACTTGGATTGTGAGATAAGTTACTATTTCGTTCATATGGATATTGCTATATTCATATGGATGTTGTTTTATTATAAATTTGGATATTGTTTTGTTCACCTAAATATGGCTATATTCATGTGTGAATGTTGTTTTGTTAATTGTGGGCAAGATCACTTTATTTAATTGAAACATAGAGCGACAACATGAGAAAACAGTGCAACTACAAGAACTTGCTCTGGTCTTGGCTAAGTAATTAGGAAAGCTAGTATATGTTAGCCTTACTCGAAAGGGGCAAGAGGAGAGGCGTCGTGGAAGTATGGACTCGCTCTTGGGTTAGACTACTTAGGGGAAGTACTTGCAGACGTGGGACTTTATACTTTGCGACCACATGAATCCTTAGCGGGTTATCATGATACTTGTGGATCTTTGTAAAGGCCTCAAAGTGAAACCTTGCCAACTCAACTCAGAAGTGTTTAAGGGTCTAATCAACTTGAGGCAATAAGGGATCACAACTTACGGTAACCATCTGATTCGCGCGCGTCTGTTACACGGGAGTTGTAGGTGACACCATGCTAACCATTACATTTATGCTGTATCTAACACTATTCAGGTTCAAACTTGAGAATCGAGCCGATTTCCACCCGATCGAACCGAAATCGTGCACCAGTGCTCCTAGTGGGGTCGAGAATGGATGGTGCGAACCCGTGCTCTCCTCGCTGCCCTGTGGCCCCTCGCCTAGGCGATGCGCGCATAGCGCGTCCGCTGGCAAAAAAATTGGAGAGTGGGTCCTCGAAGCCGCTTCACTCAGAGGCCAAATATTGGTGCCTACCGTATTCGTGCTAAAGATGGAACAATAATTTAAATATCGTTATACTAATATTTGGAAAATTTAAAAGAATATTTATATTTAAATAAATATATCATTTAATTAATGTCGATCTATGTGATATATATATAGAAATCGTAACAAAGCAGTATATATCAATTAAAAATTTTATATAAATCTAATCAGAGTTATCGATCTCATCCTCATCTTCCTAGCTCCTCTTTCGGTTCCGCTTTCGTTTCCTCTTCTTCATCATCGACGAGACCATGTTCTTTTTAGACCATATTTTCGGCCTTGGTATGGAAAGTTTGAAGAGAAAGAAGATAAAATAGTATGTGGAATGAGCTCTATCTCGGTAGAGTTATTTATTCATGGATTAGAGACGAAATTCGTGCTTTTTTCAATTTTTTTTACAATTTTAGGACTCCAAGCAGAAAAAACGGCTAGTTGCAATTGCAATTGCTAGCACAGGGTGAACGGCTAGTTGCAATTGCTAGCACAGGGTGGACGAATCGAAACGCTTCACCTCGCTCTCGCCCGCATGCCGCCCACGCCAGTGCATCGCCCGCCTCCTGCCGGACATGTGCAGTGCTGCTCCAGCGCAAGCGATATCACTCAGCGCAAGCGAGGTCGCCGGCGTTGGCACCAGCCTAAGGCTGGTGGCAGTGCGGGCGGCAGCGCGGGCGAGAGGCGGGCGAGAGGCCGGCGCTGGGCGATGGCGCTCGCGCCCGGCGAGAGCGGGCGGTATCGCCTCGCTCTCGCCCGCGCTGGAGCGCCCGCTCGGGCGAGAGGCGGGCGAGAGGGAGGCGAGAGGGGAGGCGAGGCACTGGCGGGGCGAGAGCGCGGGCGAGAGCGACGTGGCGCGATCTGATTGGTCCACGTGTCGCGATCTGATTGGTCCACGTGTGTTAGCCGTTGCAACTAGCCGTTTTTGACCGTTTGGAGTCCAAAAAATTCGAAAAAATTGCAAAAAATCACAAATTTCATCCCCAATCCCTCTATATATACCCCTACCCGGGTGGAGCTCATTCCACACACCATTCCATCTCATTTTTCTCTTCCAAACTCCCCTTTCTTCACACAATGTCGGGTTGGTCCCCAGATTTGAACACCTTCACGGATCTCTTGCAGTCCGATGGGTCACCTACAACCCTTCTGTTAGATGAGTCTTCTTCACTACATCGTCGCTCCGATGTTTCAGCCTCACTCCCCCGTGCACTATTTCCGGCTGCACGTCCACCACCATACCTTTATCCCTATCATTTGTATCAATATCCACCGTCTTCATATGGTCAACCTCCAACTTCCCAAGCCGGAATTCAAGCCTCATTCCCGGTACGTCCGTATGCCCCTCCCCCACCTGTTGCGGACGGAAGTCAAGCTTCTTTCCAGATACCTCCATACGCCCCTCCTCCATATGCTCCACCTCCGTATGGAGTACCTCCTTATGCTCCATATGCTCCACCTCCGTATGGAGCACCTCATCCATATGCTCCACCTACGTATGGAGCACCTCCTCCAGTTGCACCTTTATCTGTTGGATCTGAAAACCAAGCTGAGGAAAATCCCGTGCCGAAGGAAAAGCGTCCAAAGAGGCTAGAGTGGACGAAGGAAGACGAGGAAAAGCTGGTGAGTGAATCGTTTCTCATTTATTTAATCTTGATTTTTAGTTTACTTATATTATAGGTTTTATTGTAGGTTAATGCTTGGTTTATGCATTCTAATGATCCCATCTCCGGCAACAATAAGAGCGGATCAAGTTTCTGGGGCCAAATAGCGGCAACATATAACTCCACCTCCGACCCTATCTGTCATCGAACCGCCAAGCAACTTAAAGATCATTGGGTCACCTACAACTGGGAGGTGACCAAGTTCAATGGTCTTGGTAGTGGATCTGATTCGACTGCGAATAAGAGAACCCGACTCGGAGTCTCTGGTGAATATAGTTCTGGAGGCACTGAAGACACCGAGGAGGAAGTGCCCCGACCAGTGGGGCGTGATAGGGCAAAGGCGGCTGTGCGAAAGACAAAGACGAAGGGGAAAGGGAAGGAAGCCACGAGCAGCGAATCAACAAGTGAAGCATTCAAAATGAAGAACTTGTGGGGTGAATTAGTGAAGGCCAAGCTTTTGAAGCAATGGAACATCCTAAAGGGCCGATCAACCAGAGATATGGACCCGACTAAAAGACGTACCCATGGCAGGGCCGTAAAGATGGTCGAAAAAGAACTTGGTCTGCTAGATGACGAAGAAGAGGAACCGGAAGCGGAACGTGAAGAGGAGGAAGATGAGGATGAGATCGAGGAGTCCGATTAGATTTAATTATCATGTCATTTTATTTTAATTATTATGTACTTTGTAATTTTTAATTCAATAAAAAATATTATGTTGTGTGTTTTCTGAGCGTTGAAATAAATCCGCGTGAATTACTTAATTCTGAAATAGAAAAGCTGACGTGGCTATAGCCTGAGGCTGTTGGCCCTGTTTGGCACAGCTACTGCTTGTTGAAAAAGCAGCTTATCTGAGAAGCTGGTGAAAAGCAGCTTCTGCTTGTTGGCTGCTTTTAGTGTATTCTAAGAAGCGGCTGAACTGATAAGCTGCCGCAGAAGCTGCCTGTTTGGCAGAACTTCTGCTTAAATTTGTGAAGAAGTTGAAAATAAGCTGTGCCAAACAGGGCCGTAGCCTGCTGCAGCCTGTGCACTGGAGCAGCAGGGGCGAGCGTTGAGGCGAGAGCTGACGTGGCAGGGACGAGAGGGAGGCTATGCACCGGAATCAGCCTAAGACTTCTATGCACATACCATTGGTCCTAACATCTAGGACATGTCATCTTTCATCTAAATCAGGCGGCGTTGTGTCCCGTCGCCCGTCGAATACGTCGCCAGCTACTCCGAGCTTTTTTTATCGACCACTCCGTACCACTATTAGACGACCTCGTATCACTCTCAACGACGGTGTCTTCTTCCACAGAAAAAAATATACATGGTCCGTGATCCTGTTTTTTTTATATAATATGTCTATTATCTTAATTATCGACCTTGTTCTTTATATCGTTGTTCAAGGCTGTCTAATATAACGGTCTCCACATGCGCTGGTATCTCGCGCATAGTCAGGATTTATATTCTTTTTAAATCTCGCCTGTCCGTCTCGATCGGTTACCGAAAATGCAGTTTATGATAATGCAACTGCTGTTCGGGTTTAATATTTTTTTTTCAAGTGGTCATGACTCATGACAGAAGACCAGAAGCTTACCAAGTTACCAGACGGCTTATTATATGTAAAATATTAATTTGTAAAATTTGACAGGATACCCTCCAATTCTAGCGTATCAGACAAGGGAAAAGCTTATTATATGTCCTGATCCTAATAGTACGGCTCTACTTGTACGCGGGATGCTCGTCCTCGTCGTCGCAGGCTGTGAGAGCCTTGGCAACGTCGTCCATTGTCGGCCGGTTGGCCCTGTCCTCTATACACGATAAGGAAACCCGCACCATTTGCAGGGCCTGCCGGGGATTAAACTGCCCCTGCAACCTACCGTCCACTAATGGCACGACGTCGCCGGAAGCCACCACCTGTCTCAAGGCCTGGGCGATCTGCGACATCTCCAGGCGCTCCCCGCCCGCCGTGATCTGGTCACACACCCTGCACCCCATGACAATCTCCAGCAGCACAATGCCATAGCTGTACACGTCCACCTTGGCGTTGATGGGGACGTTCAGCGCCCACTCCGGCGCCATGTACCCCGCCGTCCCTCTCATGCGCGACAGCCGCATGCTGTCGCCGTCGCCGGCGCCGGCGTCCCTCTTGCACAGCTTGGCCAGCCCGAAGTCGGCGACCTTGGGGTCGAACTCCCGCGTCAGCAGGATGTTCTCCGGCTTCACGTCGCAGTGGATGACCCACTCGAGGCACTCGTGGTGAAGGTAGGCTAGGCCCCTGGCCGTGCCAAGCGCGATCCTGTACCGCTCGCGCCACGGTAGCGTCGTCCTGTCCTCCGTGCCGAACAGGTGCCTGTCCAGCGACTCGTTCTCCACGTACTCGTACACCAGCAGCTTGTGCTTGCCCTGGGAGCAGAACCCCCAGATCCTGACGAGGTTCATGTGGTTGATCCGTCCGATCAACGTCATTTCCGCCCAGAACTCGTCGTCGCCCCCCGCCACGTTCGCCAGCTTCTTCACGGCCACCACCTTCCCTTTGTCGAGCACGCCGCGGTAGACGACGCCGGAGCCGCCCCGGCCGAGCTCTTCCTTGAAGTTCCCTGTCGCGTCCTTGAGTTCCCGGTACGTGAACCTCCTGAACTGGCCCCTGACCATCCTGTACCCTGCCTCTTCTAGCGAACTGGGTATGCTCTGCTGGCTGGAGAGAAACCACCAGCCCGTAGCAATGAAGATAAGGTCGAGAACTCCCAGCACTCCGGCGAACGCGAACAGGTACGACCATTTGTCGTTGCCTCTGGATGTCCGGAACGTGTCCGGAGTTCCTTGCACGATCTCGGGGCCGTCAGGATCGCAAGCAAGGCCTTGGGAGCTACGTGCAGACACTGACCGAGCCGAGGGATCGAAACCGATCGGCACTTTGAGGTAGATGTTGCCGTTGAAGTTTGGAGACGTGTAGCCGTTGTAGAGGAAGCCTTTTGGGAAGCATTTGCCAAGCCCTTCGAACGGCCGGTAGGAGAAGGCGGCGCACGAGCACATCTCCAAGCACAGTTTCTTGCAGTGCTCAAACGTAACCGAGGTGTTGTACGCCACATCGTAGCCGAAGAAGTCGGTGTGCGGCACCTCGACGAACTTAAACCGCTGCTCCGGCGGCAGCGCCGCTTGGCTGCAGTTGGTGGTGTCGCTGAACATGGGCTTGCAGCCTTGCCGCCAGTCGTGCCGGTCGACCATCTCGTGCCCCGGCGCGCACAGACAGCTGAGGCTCGGCCGATATACGCAGATGGCGTTCCGGCCGCACTGCCCGTGCACGGAGCACGCCTGCGCCATCGCCGCCCACGTCACCGTCCAGCCCCCTGTCGACGGATCCAGACTGTAGATTCTCACGTCGCCGTCCGGATCGATGGTCAGCCGTCTCTTGACTCCGGGGACGCCCAGGTCGGAGGCGACGACTCGCAGGTTGTCGCTGGACAGGAAGACGCCGGCGTCGTCTAGGACGGCGACCCTCGAGCTGTTGTAGGATGTCCGGCCGTTCGGGAAGACGCCGTCCTCCGGGTTCGGCCAGTAGATGCTCGATATGTCGGGGCCGTCGTAGCGGAGCCGCAGCACGTTGTCGTTGTCGTAGTATAGGATGAAGTACCTGGACACCAGCGTGGTGTCCTTGGTAAGCCGCTGCGACGGGACCAGTGTGTCCACCGGCCAGTCGAAGCTTTGCCACAGGGTGCGGCCGCCACCGGTCGACGACGGATCATCCGAGATGACGAGGTTGCCGGAGTTGAGGAGGGAGACGGAGAGACCCGCGCCGCTGGTTTTGCTCTTCCACACCGTCGTCCCGTTGGCGCCCGTGAGAACCAGGCCCCCGTCGTCACGGAACGAGATCCTGGAACCCCGGCCGTTCACGGCCGCGTCGGGGTTTGCCGTCCAGACGGCGGTCTTGTTCACTGCGTCGCTGTACCAGACGGAGAAGGAGAAGGCGTTGTCGCCGGCCTCCAGGAAGCCGCAGGAGAAGGTGCCGTCGGGGGACACCAGGAACGGCCGCGCGTGGTCTTCCACGGACAGTGAGGAACCGGCGCCCAGCGTGTGCGGCGCCGACGCCGATGAGTGCAGCAGAAGAGAGAGTAGAGAAACCAGGAAGGTCAGACGGGGGAGTATTCGCAGCATTCTACAATGGTTTGCTGGCATGGAAACGAATGATAGTATGTCAGCCATTTGATTTGGATGTACTCTTCGTTTCTAACGAAACTGCATATATAATCTGATAATATATCTGAGGTGGCTAAAGAATTTGGTGGAAAAGAAGGCAGTGAAAGAGACGTGGAATTTAATGAAAGCGAAGATGACTTGTTCAGCTCTCAAGAACTTGAAGTGCTGGTGAAAGATATGGGGTGGATGTCACAAACTCCCAGGATGAGATGGTTGTGGAAAAATAAGAAATAGAAAAGCAAGAAGTGAATCTATAAGAAAAAAACAAAAAAAAAGCAAAGGAAAAGGGATTGAACTAATGGAAGGGACTAGAAAGAGTCCTAAACGAGAGGCAACTAAATATATCAAGGTTCCTGAAAAAGTCATTTCAAGGGCTGTAGCTAAATATGCTTTTCTAAATAGAGGTATTTCTTCCAACCCTTTCTCTGTTTTAAATTCTAGTGATATTTCTTTGATTGAGATTGCTGATAAGTTTAATGTTAGTTTCGAAAAGAATAGAGAGGAAGTTAATTTGAATCTTAATAAAATTAAAATGGTTGAAATGGAAAGATCCGTTGTTTGTGATAATACTTTTAAACTAGGCAATGAGGTACATGTATCTGATGTTGAAATGGAAAATGAGATTTCTGACTCTATTGAAAGAATGGTTCAAGATTTGTTAGATAGTGGTGAGTCTGAGAAAGAAAAAAAATGATGACTTACAATAAAAAAGAGGAATTGAGAAGAGAGAGAAAATATTCTCTGAGAAAGAGAAAGAAAAAGAGCTCCCCAACTATTAGGTTCACACCTAATAAAGGGAGAGTGAATAAATAAGTGCTGCAAATCTAATAGTTCCTTAATGAAAGGAGTCATGGAATTGTTAGGGTTTGGTGAAATCAGGAAAGTTTGAGTTTCTGCAGGGACTCATTAACAAATTTAAAGTTGATTTCATTGGTCTTCAGGAGACCAAAAAGAAAAACTTTGATCAAAACGGGATTGATGCTTTGAGCCCTAATAAAAAATTCACTTAGATTTCTTCTCCCCCAGAGGTAGATCTGGTGGGCTTTTGGTCGGTTTAATACTGACGTTTTTGAGATTATTAGCCACGATGTTAGTGAGTTTATGATTAACTGTTTGATTCTTCACAAATAAAAAAATATTTCCTGGAATTTCATCAATGTATATGGCGCAACTCAGATTGAAAATAAAGAAAAATTCCTTTGTGATTTCTCTGCAACCTGCTCCAAATGCAAGGGTCCGGCTATTTTTGTAGTGATTTTAATCTCATTAGAAAATTTGAAGAGAAAAATAAACCTGGGTCTTTGAATAAATGGAATATTCTCTTTAACTCGATCATTGAAATGCATGGTTTAATTGAGCTAGACCTTACTGACAGATTGTACACTTGGTCTAACTCTAGAAGCAACCCACTTTTGAAAAACTGGATAGGTTTTTGGTAAACCCAGAATGGGATTTACTCTATCATAAGGCCATGGTAAGAGGTCTTGGTAGATCTCTTTTAGACCACGTGCCCCTTCTCCTTCAGACTGGGGATAAAAGGAATCGATCTCATGAATTTAGATATGAACTCAGTTGGAAATTGAGACCTGGCTTTAGAGACATTGTTATAAATAATTGGTCTCTACCAGTCAAAAGTAAAAAAGCATTGACATATGGAAGGAAAAAGTTAAAAGGCTTAAGAGAGTTCTAAAAGGTTGGAATATCAATGAAGAAGGAAAGAATAGGAGAAGAATAAACATGCTTAAACAAAAAAATAAATAAGTTGAATATCCAAAGTTAAACTGGAACTCTCTTAGAAGTTGAAAAAGAGGAAAAATTGGAATATGAGCTTCAACTTAAAAATCTTCTTCTTGAAGAAGAAACAAATATGAAGCAAATTGTTAGAGGAAAAACATCAACTCTAGGGATGAAAATATTTTCATCTAAGAGCAAATGACAACAGAAGACGCTTGAGAATTCATGCCCTGATTGATAATGGGAGACTTGTTGAGGATGAGGAGGATATTAATAAGTTAGCCGCTAACTATTACAAAGATCTTTTTGGACCCTCTAATATTTCAACCATTCATATGAATAACATGAATATGAAGAGGCTTAGCGATGAAGGTAGATATTCTCTTACTGTTCCTTTTACTTTAGAAGAGATTCACAAGGGTGTGATCAATCTTAAGCATAATAGTGCCCTAGGCCCCGATGGCCTCCCAGCTGATTTTTTTTCTGGATTTTTGGGACACTATTAAGAAAGAAATTTAGGACATGTGTGATGACTTTACTAAAGGAAAGCTGGATATTGAAACACTTAGTTATGGTCTGATCACCTTGATTCCTAAGGTAGATAATGCCATGGAAATTAAAAATTTAGACCAATCTGCCTTTTGAATGTGTGTTACAAAATCACTACCAAATCCCTGAATAATAGATTGCATGCTTGCATCACCAAAATCATTAGTGAGCATCAATATGGTTTTGTTAAGGGTAAATATATTTTGGATTGTGTTGTGTCTTTACATGAGATAGTTCATGAAGTTAAAAAAACAAAATGGGATAATTCTCAAAATAGGCTTTGATAAGGCATATGACAAGGTCAATTGGCAGTTTTTGTATAGAATGATCCAAAATAAAGGCTTTGGAGATAAATGAGGAGATTGGGTGATGAAAACAGTGAAAGGAGGAAAGGTTGCCATTAGAACTAATGACACTATTGGTCCTTTCTTCCCAACACATAAATGTGTTAGACAAGGTGGCCCCTTCTCATCTCTGTTGTTTAACATTGTAGCTGATGGATTAGCGTGTTTGATTGAAAAAGCTCAGGGGATGGAACTCATTGGAGGGTTAATCCCTCATATCTTGGATAATGGTTGTGCATATTTACAATATGCAGATGATACCATTCTTCTACTCCGGGATAACCTGGAATTTGCAAGGAACCTAAAATTCATCTTGATTCTCTTTGAAAGAATGTCTGGGCTTAAAAATAATTTTTAGAAAAGTGAAGTCTATTGCTTTGGTAATGCCAATAATAATAAAGAAGCTTATGCTGAGATCTTTACATGCCCCATTAAAGATCTTCCCATGAGCTATCTTGGAGTGCCCATTGATCATAAAACATTGAGTATAGCTCATTGGGCTAAGACTGAAGAAAAATTTGAAAAGAAATTGGGTGTCAGGCAAGGAAGATATCTGAGCCTGGAGGAAGATTGACTCTCATCAACAGTAGCTTGTCCAACATTTCGCTTTATATGCTATCTCTTTACTTAGTCCCCTCCTCTGTTATGAAGAAGATGGATATTTATAGAAAGAGGTTATCGTGGCATGGAGGAAGTAATACTAGAAAATATCATCTTGTAAATTGGGACACTGTCTGCACTCCTAAGGATCGTGGAGGACTTGGCATCTTAAATCTCAGATGTATGAATATTAGCCTTCTAACTAAGTGGTTGTGAAAGCTTGAAAATGAAGGCCTTTGGCAAACGATTGTTAAAAAGTATATGAAGGGGAAACCTTTATGTATTTTAAAAAAGAAGCAAGGAGACCCTCAGTTTTGGAGGGGCATCCTTGACACTAAGGATGTATATTGCATCAACAGAAAAATGATGATTGGGAATGGATGCTCTACTAGTTTCTGGTGTGACACTTGGTGTGGAGATACCCCCTTCTCAACAAAATATAACAGACTTTTTGAATTATCTCTTAACAAAGAGATAAGTGTCAATTGGGCTCTGAACTTTGGCTTCAGCTCCTTAGCCTTTAGAAGAAGGCTATATGGAGATGGGGCTAAACGATTGGAGGACCTGAAAAAGTTGTGATTTTCATTGTCTTTTGGATAAAGAAGATAAACCCTCTTGGTTGTTAGATAAGAAAGAATTTTCAGTGAAATCTATGTATAAGAGCTTCAAAATCAGTTTGACCAAGACTCCATATTGGTTTATATGGAAAGCTAAAATTCCCTAAAAAAATCAAAGTATTTCTGTGGCTAATTTTAAAGAACATGATTTTATCCAAAGAAAACTTGAAAAAGAACTGGCAGGGGAATGTGAATTGTGATTGGTGTGGTTGCCGAAACAACTAACACATATTCCATGATTGTCAGATAGCCACTTTCACCTGGAGAGTGATCCAATTGGCCTTAACATATTTATCCCTTCCAAAAACTCAAATGATATGTTTGGGGATTGGCTCTGTAGCTTTAATAAAAATGAAAGAAACTTGATCACTATTGGATGCAGTGCAATATTATGGTCTATGTGGAAAATTAGAAACAATTGCTGTTTCAACAGCATCAATCCTGTTAATGCTGCTAATATATTGTTTCTCTATTGTTTTTGGTTGGATTCTTGGGCCATTCTCCAGAAAAAATCAACAAGAAGGACCTTGGAGGAAGGAAGCTCCCTAACCAAAAAAATTGCTAAAGGGATCTTCAACCGAAGCTTCGACTGGGCGCCTGTGGACAAACGTTTATGTAATTAAGAATAGGCCTGGGCTGACTATACTGGTTGTCAAAAACCCTGTTTTCCCAGTGTATACACTGTCTTTTGGCTTATGTGTCCTTGGCGTTGGTTGTTTTTTCGTTTGGGGCATTACCAATCTGTTGGTAACAATATGATATTGTGACTTAGTCTGTTTGTGTCACTAGCAGCTTGCTTAGAATCTCCTGTTCCAAAAACTCTTCTGGATAGGTTTGATTCTATTGGTGGCTATGTGCTCTAAGTCATGTAATAAGTAGTTGTTATTTTCAGGTCTTGTTAAACTATGTTCCTATTTCATAATGAAATAGTGGGGAATCCCCTTTCTCTTAAAAAAATCTCGATGGACAGACGTGAAGTCACGCGCGCCGGCGCTTAGTTTATTTTGGTGAGGTGGTCATGGTCATGGAGGGAGGTCTAGCTAGCTGGTCTTGCTCGAGTTGTGCATTCTTGCATTGTATGGGCGCATGTCTATAGTACCTCCCGATAATTTGGGTTTTACCCGAGATACCAAAATCGACAAAACTAACTATTTTGAAAAAAATCTAGTAACATTTAAAGTAATAAACAACTATTTTTAAATCACATAATGTCTTCATATTAATTAACAACAAATCAATTATTAAGTTAGCATAAATCTATATTAATTCATTCCAAATATTAGATTTATATTGTATCAAACCATGCTATGTTTTTGAAATTATGGTCATTTGGGTAATTCGGGTACCAGGTAATATTACCCGAACTACCCTAACTAAATTCAAGTTTTTACAATTGCTACCCGAAATTGTGATAGGGTAATTCGGGTTTGGGTATTTCGAATATGGGTTTAGGTAATTCAGGTTTAGGATTTTGGTATCGGATATTTTGCCCACCCCTATATACAGGTATTGATCTTACATCAGATAACCACATCGTTCGTACGGACATACATACATACACTGTATGTGTGATTGTAGTAGATTCAAGGTTAACCAAACTGTTTAGACCCTAAAACCCGGAGGTTGGCAGTAACGAAAAACCACCAAAACCGAGCGTTTTTTTTCAAATTCAAAAACCTGAAACCGACGTTAAACCGCCCAAAACCAACCAGGAAACAAGTGATTTTAATCAGGATTTGATGTTTAGGCTTGAAAAACTGAAACTTTTGAAAGGGTTTATTTATAGTTTGCTCAATTCATGATGCATAGTAAATAATAATAGATTCACACAACATTAATCACCAAAATCACATACAACATACATATTCAACCAGAAAATACAATTTTTATGCAACAAACAACAACCGGACTTTGCAATACAGAAATACAAGTTCATTTAGAGTTCTCCATAGTTTCACACATTTCCAATGATGAAGCATTCACATATTCAACTCGAGTTATAATAATCACGTATGTTGAAAGGATATTGGCATGTGCTCATCCGTATGCATAGTCCTATACAAAGATATGAAATAAAGTTAGCAAGGAAACATTAATGACATAGAAATAGATAACATCGAAACAAAAGTAACACACCTAGCCGCTTGTAGAAGCATATGGATCTAAAATGGTATTACCATAAAATAGTTGAATATATGTGGCCTCGGGACCTGGTAGATACATATTTGACAAATTTGAATCCTCCCGTAACTAATGTAGAGCAGCCTGAAGTTCAACCTCATATTCATCATCGTGTGATTCACCATAATGTTTTGGCTGCCTCACCTGTCCTCTGTCGCTACCTAAACATTTCCCTCTTCTTTTCCCTTGTCTTTATGTCTGGAGGACGAACGTCCAGACAAACAGAAGGACATTTCTTCACATCCTTCCCTGTATATGTGAGATGCTCCTTCAAACAGGTATTGCCGCCTCCGCTCTTGGTTTCCCTACAATAATTGCGTCCGCGTGAAACTCGTGCCAACCTTCTCTCCATGCTCCCACACTTGGTCTGACAAGTCTCCTACAAAAGTGTCAACAATCATGCAACTAATAATAACACGACAAAATATCCACCTACATAACATGTTATTGGCCCTACCATATAATTCTACTCTAACATCTAACTAGACATTTCATATAATAATAACATATAAGATCTTAAAAATATTTAACAAATAACATATAACAACTAGTACTAAAATGTAACACTGACATCTAACATCACTACAAATATTCAACAATATTTTGGCTACAATACAAGGCGATTTTCTGCGTTACCAAATTAGTAAACGCTAAACATCAAATAAATAACAGCAACATAGTTATGTATGCCAACAAGCCACATTTAAAAGTGAACCCGATCGACGATATTGAAAGTCGCCTAAAGGGGGGGGGGTGAATAGGCAAATATGAAATTTATAAAGTTTAAGCACAACTACAAGCCGGAGTTAGCGTTAGAAATATAATCGAGTCCGAAAGATAGGGCAAAAACAAATCACAAGCAAATAGCGAGAGTGACACGATGATTTGTTTTACCGAGATTCGGTTCTTGCAAACCTACTCCCCGTTGAGGTGGTCACAAAGACCGAGTCTCTTTAAACCCTTTCCCTCTCTCAAACGGTCACTTAGACCGAGTGAGCTTTTCTTCTCAATCAATTGGGACACTTAGTCCTCACAAGGACCACCACATAATTGGTGTCTCTTACTTTGATTACAAAGAACTTGGGAACAAGAAATGGGGAAGAAGAAAAGCGATCTAAGCGCAAGAGCTCAAAAGAACACGGGAAAACTCTCTCTTCTAGTTACTGTTGCTTTGAGTGGAATTGGGACTTGGAGAGGTTTTGATTCACTCTTATTGTGTCTTGTATTGAATGCACTAGCTCTTGTATTGAATGTGTTGGCTGAAAACTTGGATCCCTCAGGTTGGGGGGGGTATTTATAGCCCCAACCACCAAAGTGGCCGTTGGGGAAGGCTGCTGTTGAAGGGCGCACCGGACAGTCCGGTGCGCCAGCCATGTCACCCAACCGTTAGGGTTCGACCGTTGGAGCTCTGACAAGTGGGGCCACCGGACAGTCCGGTGGTGCACCGGACAGTCACTGTTCACTGTCTGGTGCGCCTTCTGGCGCCTGCTCTGACTCTACGCGCGCAGTCGCGCACTGTTCACTGTTGCTTTTGCAGACGACCGTTGGCGCAGTTAGCCGTTGCTCCGCTGGCACACCGGACAGTCCGGTGCTACACCGGACAGTCCGGTGGATTATAGCGGAGTGGCTTCCCAAATTCCCAAAGGTGGCAAGTTCAGAGTTGATCTCCCTGGTGCACCGGACAGTCCGGTGCGCCAGACTAGGGCAGCCTTCGGTTGTCTTTTGCTCTTTTCATTTGAACCCTTTATTGGACTTTTTATTGGTTTGTGTTGAATCTTTGACATCTGTAGAACTTATAATCTAGAGCAAACTAGTTAGTCCAATAATTTGTGTTGGACAATTCAACCACCAAAATTATTTAGGAAAAGGTGTGAGCCTATTTTCCTTTCAGGTATTCTTAGCGATCGTCAGGGACAGGCCGGTAAACCGCGTAAACAAAGCGGCTTCCCGCTCGTTTTACGCGACGGGGACGGTGAGAGCGAGGTGGTGCGGCTACAAGAGGAGAGAACTAAGGAGAGTGGAGAGTGAGAGGAGCGGATAAGGTTTTGATTTTTATGTGAATGGGCTAACGGGTTAACGGGTGCAAGTGTTTTCTATTTTTAACGGGCTAAATGGGACTTAATTTAAGTATGTGGTATACCGTATTACACAGGAGAATAGGTGTGTTTTAGCATATTTGTAATCATTTTTTATTTCTTTTTATTTTTCTTCAATTTTAGATAAATTTTGATAAAAACGACTAGAGAACCATTCCCGGGGCGCGGCGGGCCGGTTTTCGAGAAGCCAAGCGATAAACTGTGGGTTACCGATGATTTTTTAAATTCTAAGGGCTTGTTCGGTTAGTTCTCAATACATGTTGATTGAGTGGGATTGGATGAGTTTGAATCCCAAACAAGTCAAACTTTTTTTTTCAATTTTTTCCAATCCCATCCGATCCATGTATATTAGGAATAACCGAACAAGCCCTAAGTAGATTCAGTGTGCTAGGGAATTCGAGTGACAAGATTGCACGTGGTATTTGTCCGTGAAGGGCAAGCGATGTACGCTAGATTGACTATCTAAACTTGGTCCTTTGTGGATGTAGCTATCATCTTAATATCAGAATGTTTAAGTGAAATGTTTTGTGCTCAAATATTGCTCTCTCCAACTTATGCCCAATGCAAGCTAGAGCCCGGCCAGCAAAGGCACGTACACGGGCTGTGCGGTTGGGAGAAGTGCGTCAATAAAGAGGTCTACATGTTGATATATTTATTGCGCCATAAGTAGGTGGTAATAGATCACGATCTAAATGCTTCTTCATAAAATGATATTACTAAATAAATTTTACTTAAAAATGAATAAAATCGAGACTGATCATAAACCGATACGATCCATAAATCTTATAGTGTAAAATTTAGAACTTATTGTCACCCCTAGCCACAAAGAGTCATGAACACATGAGTTGTATACGGCTGCTGCGACCAGAGGCGAAGGGCCGAAGAGAGAAGGTGAATCAGCAAGATAGAACGCCAAGGCAAGCCATACAATTTACAATTTATTCATCCTCGAACTTGGCATACTGTGTCACTTTGGTCCTCCAAACTCAGAAAATCAGTAAAATGGGTTCTTTAACTTAGCCGGCACATGAAACCATTCAAATAGGGTTTGCTCATACTAGATACCGAGGTGTGTCGCGTTAGAGTACACTAATCAAAATTTAGAGACCCAAAGGACACATCATGCCAAGACCAGTGACTCTAACGTTACATGTCACGTCAACATTTGGTTTGAGAAAATTTAGTTCTGGACACTTTTGTAAGGGGCAATAAAGTTAGAGGATCCATTTTACTGTTTTTTAGTTCAAGTACCAAGAGCCAGAGAACCGTGATGCGTTTTACTGCAATTTATTTTGTAGTCAGACACACAGCCGCACCAGCCACCCACCTCACTGCCGCACCTCATAAATCTGTGTCAGTCATCCACCTCACTTATCACTGCCACTCTGTGTCTGGTCTCTCTAAATTGTTGGCTCCATCACTCGCCCAATACCATCATAAACATCGTTGCATTTAACATGGTCACCCATGCATGCATTTCATTTGAATGAGCACTTACAAATTCGAATCATGTTTTAGTGGCACCTTGTGAAATAACTTTACGTTTTGTAATAAGTTGTACTATATTTTGTTACCCTAAAATACTATATAACAATTATGAATTTTCCTTTTTTTTGCTCAATTTTTAGGAACCCTTTTTGCTTAACCAAAGCTTTGTAGGCAGTTTAAAAAATAAAATATTTTGTTTTTAAGTAGTTACCAAAGGAGTTAGCTCCGTAAATATACCTTACTAAAGTGAGACCTTCTTATCTTTCTAATTATTATTTTCGAGCAACAACCAATTTCAGATGTTTATTTTTTTAATATTTCTTTCCTCTTCCCGAAAACCTAGGCCCAAGTCATTCGGCTCGCGCGTGTTTTCGTTCTCCCACTCACCAGCCATCGCACGAAGCGCCCCAATGCAGCTCGGGCCCGACCATGAATGCACGAGGGTCAGTCGGTCGAGCGCTCTCTCTCGTTCCCCTAGTTAAGCGTTAGTATCTCTCCATTAACCCTAGTCGCCATTGCCATTGTCCCCGCAGCTTCCATTCGATTCATTGACATAGTAAGCTTCCTTGGGTAAACACCAGCTCCCGTACGCTCCTTTCCTGATTCCTCTTGTGTCCTTCTCCGCTAGTCATCACCCATTGCCGCCTTGGAGATCGTCGCGTTGCGCCGAGTGCGCGCGCCGCCGCTGTCCTTGATCATACTGGTCAACTTGACCCCCCTCGCACCGAAAACGTGGCTGAGGCTGGTTGTCAATGGTAGTGTCTAGTTGACCGCTAGTAAGTTTAGGTTTAGCATCAAAGATGAAAAAAGATATGATTTTTCTTACTTAATTTTTAATGTTATAAAATCCATTATAAATGTTTGATACCTCCAAAATGGTGAAGCTTGTTAGGTTAGATTCACACTTCAATGTACTTTACTTCAAAAATATATTTTGGGTATGTCATTGTTGTAAATAAATATCTTTTGAATTATTCATGGTTGCTATGTTAAATATATAACTAGTTATATATGACTCTAAAAAACGAAACCAACTTTGTTAGATTCCTCTTAACATATGCTTATGAGATACATATTTTATATTCACGAAATAAACTTGTTTTCCTGTCCTTAGGATTTTATTCTTTTTGTTTGCTAAAAATGGTTTAGTGCATAGAAATTAGCTCAAAATGCTAAAATTGTGAAATCAGTTTTGTTAATCTATTTTCTTGCATAGAACCTCAAAAGGTTGACCTTGTTATTGTTCATGATGTTCTACATACCATTTATGAATTAACATTTTTACTAGTGTCTAAAATTGGCTATGTAGCAGCTAAATCTAAAAAATTGCTAAAATGATAAACCTACCTTTGATAAGCTTATTTTTCTACCTTGTGAGTGGACAATATAGATGAAGAAACAAACAAGAGATTAAAAGGGTCTCAAGGTTATGCATAAGGAGCATAGCATACAATAAAAGATATTACTAATTAGATCAAAGAGCAATAAAATTTGGCAAGTGATCACTTAGTTAGGAAGGTCCTTATAAAGTGACTAGAGTTATATATGAAATTTCATATATGCTAGAAACATTTCAAGATGATAGCCTCCTGAGAGCAATTAGTAGAAGATATTTAGAAAAATATTTTCCAAGTGTTTGACAAGAAATCTAGCGTACCTTCCAAATAATGATTGATACTTGTATCGTTTTTATAACAATAATGACCGATGTATACATCACTTGTAGATGCTAGATAGCCTATGGGTTGCACATCATCGCTTTTTAGTGTTTTTAGATTCATATAAGTTTCATCTAAAAACAAGGGTATATGTTGACACACAAAATTAATCAAACAAAGGATGCACCTCTTGTCTGGGGTCAGCCAGGTCGGCTCCCTAACCCAGCCAAGCTAGGTCAATAAGGCTGGTTAAGCCGCCCTTGAAACTTTGCTAGGGTGGCTTCCTGGCGCAAAATCATTCAAATTGTGTTCTTTGAACTGATTAGGCTGACTTTCTAATATCAGGTTGATTTTCCACTGGAACCTAACCTAGTTGACTTTGGTGACTAACTAGATCGACTTTTGCTAGTTTTCAGAATCGATTTGTTTCTAAATAAGTTTTAAAATTTGAAACTTGACAAAAACACGTTTTGGAGTTGTTTTCTATTAGAATAATATATTTCTCTATATAAAAATATATATATATATATATATATATATATATACACAGAGAGAGAGAGATCGTGCCCAATTGAGGTATACAACATCCAATTGATCGAAAGTACATGTATGATCCCTTTTATCATTTTTCTCTCTATCTTGTTGTTTGTCACATCTCTTGACGTAAATGATGGCATTTTAGGCGGTCTTGTCGATCCTAGAATACCTTGGGTCTTTGCCAGAGGCGTTCGGAAGTGTACCAATAAAGAATAGGATCAACATCAATTTAGTCGGCCTTTAAATCGATTTTATCGATACATCACTATCGGAATCCGGCTCTTTGCCGAGTCTCGACGCTTTACCGAATGCATTTTATCGGACACTTGACAAAACATTCTTTGTCGAGTGCCACTCTCGGTGAACTAAAACTCTCGGCACAAACCTCATTTACCGAGGGCGAAACACCCGGCATAGAAAGACACTCGGTAAAGGAGGCTTGCCGAGTGTCATGCTCTCGGTGAAATGCGACACTCGGCAAAGAGCCGTCAACAGCCGTCTGTAGTTGAAGGACGTTAACTTCGTCCAGTGTTAGTCGTTAACACTCGGCAAATTATATTCTCTGTCGAGTGTCACCTAGCAAACACTCGGCAAACCTATACTTTGTTATGTGTCTTTACTTGACACTCGACAAAGAATATTTTTTTTATTTTTTCCACCAAACTTTTTGTGGTGTTTTTCTACAGTATATAGACCTACATGTTCAATTTTGGCACAATTATCAAAGTGTTTACTATAACTGTTAGGTTTAGTTTGTTTAATTGAATTTCTTTGGTTAATTCGGATTTGAACTGTAAGTTACTCAAAAATAGAAAATGGTGAATGCGAAAATGATATTCATGTTATTTAGCATAAGTTATGGCCTATTTCAGGAGCAGATCTGAATTATCGAGCACCATGCTCATGAAACATGAACGTGAACCTGAGATCTAGTTGTTTTAAAAGTGTATAAAACACAAAGTCAGAAAATCATGAAACATGTCGACATGTTATGATATCATATGTTAAGGTTGTGATAAAAATTTGTCACACACTATGTGTAGAGGATGATAGTGATGTTGACTATGAAATGGTGGGCGGTGGGACAAGGACGAGGAGAGGGAGAAGGAGCACCTGTAGGACGAAGGAGGAGGCGTGCAGCGCAGTAGGACGACGACGACGCTCCGTAGGACGCCTCAGGTTCAAGTAATGTCTACTTGCGAAGTCCCGCGAGTCTCCCTCAGCGGCCCATACTTCGTGACATGCGCCCGCTGATTCGACCCGATGGGGAGAGGTATGTAACTTTAGATGTTGTCTCTGTTTTTTATATTATATATTCAAATTAATAATAAAAACTAATACTTTTTCTTTATCATTGGGACATGTCTTGAAAGGTTGTGGAGAATGCAGGGGGTCACGATCGCAACCCCAATGGCATCATTTGCCTTCTTGAGTACGCCGGAGTGACGGGTCCAGCCTACACCTTCGACCTCGACGACGTTGCCCCCGATGCAGTAGATCGGGACAACAGGGAATTCAACAACAAGGTGGAGCAGGTGAAGCAAGAGATATGGGTAAGTCTTCCTTGCACTATATTGTTTAATATGTCATATTCGTTGCAAATTCTTGAAATAATGTATGGATACATCATCTTTGTATGCAGGATTTCTTCAGATGCGAGGCTGGATATGAGGCCAGGGCGGATGTGGTGGCTACCATGAGCTGTAAGAAGCTTGTCGTGGACATGCACTACGAGTTGCGCATCCAGGCCATTGTCACTTACCACGACTTCGTCCTTGGGGAGAAGGTGAGCAAGTAGGATGCCCGAACCATGTAATTAACTCGGGACCAGTACTTGTAGGTGAATACAGAACTTTAATATTTGTATTAAATATGCTTAATTTTATCTTGTGATAAGATGTGTACTTGTTTTTTTTGTATATGATTCCTTATTAGTGTGTTGTGCACCCTTAGTGCTGGGAGCAGATGGTGCAGAGGTGGTGCTCACCCGAGTGGGACAAGGCGCATAACCCTAGCCGAGAACAACATCTGATGATGCAAGGTCCCTCCCACCACCAAGACAGCCACAACCTCTGCAAATATGAAGAAACATGGGTACACGCTATTTTTTATTTAGGTATATAACTCTTGATTAGACATGATTTCTAACCATCTCGTTAGTTTTCTCGTAGTCGGCGTCTGTCGGCGTTTCGAGACCGGGGGGTCCCCGAGCCGACGAGTGAGTGTGCCGCGTGCCCCAGCCCAGATGGGTCGAGCGCGTGGGCGAGCGCGAAGGGGGGAGAAGCGAGGTGGCCGGAGACGGGCGTGAGAGAGGTGGAAATCCCGCGGCCTTCGTGTTCGTCCCGCGCCCAGGTCGGGTGCGCTTGCAGTAGGGGGGTTACAAGCGTCCACGCGGGTGAGGGAAGCGAGCGGCCCCAAGAGAGCGCCTGTCCCGTCCTCGTCCCGCGCGGCCAACCTTCTCTAAGAAGGCCCTGGTCCTTCCTTTTATAGGCGTAAGGAGAGGATCCAGGTGTACAATGGGGGTGTAGCAGAGTGCTACGTGTCTAGCGGAGGGAGAGCTAGCGCCCTAAGTACATGCCAATGTGGCAGCTGGAGAGATCTGGGCACCCTGCTGGCGTGATGTCGTGGCTGTCGGAGGAGCAACGGAGCCTGGCGGAGGGACAGCTGTCAGAGCGGTCGAGTCCTTGCTGACGTCCACTTGCTTCCGTAAGAGAGCTGAGAGCCGCCGTCGTCACAGAGCTTGTGGGGCGCCATCATTGCCCATCTGGCGGAGCTAGCCAGATGGGACACCGGTCTTGTTCTCTGTGACCCGAGTCGGCTCGGGGTAGGATGATGATGGCGCTTCCCGTTGACGTGGCGGACCTGTGCCCTAGGTCGGGCGACGTGGGGGCTCCTCTGAAGCCGAGGTCGAGTCTGTCTTCTGTTGCCGAGGCCGAGCCCGAGCCCCTGGGTCGGGCGAGGCGGAGGTCGTTCGACAGAGGCCAGAGCGGAGTCCGAGCCCTGGGGTTGGGCGAGGCGGAGTTCGTCGTCTTCCGGGGCTGAGCCCGAGTCCGAGCCCTGGGTCGGGCGGAGCGGAGTTCGCCGTCTTCCGGGTCTTAGCCCGAGTCCGAGCCCTGGGTCGGGCGGAGCGGAGTTCGCCGTCTTCCGGGTCTTAGCCCGAGTCCGAGCCCTGGGGTCGGGCGGAGCGGAGTTCGCCGTCTTCCGGGTCTTAGCCCGAGTCCGAGCCCTGGGGTCGGGCGGAGCGGAGTTCGCCGTCTTCCGGGTCTTAGCCCGAGTCCAAGCCCTGGGGTCGGGCGGAGCGGAGTTTCCTATGGCGCCTTTGGCAAGACCTGACTGCCTGTCAGACTCACTCTGTCGAGTGGCACTGCAGTCGGAGTGGCGCAGGCGGCGCTGTCCTTCTGTCAGACCGGTCAGTGGAGCAGTGAAATGACGGCGGTCACCTCGGCTCTGCCGGGGGGGCGCGCGTCAGGATAAAGGTGTCAGGCCACCTTTGCGTTAAATGCTCCTGCGACTCGGTCAGTCGGTGCGGCGATTTAGTCAGGGTTGCTTCTTAGCGAAGCCAAGGCCTCGGGCGAGCCGGGGATGTGTCCGCCGTTAAAAGGGGGCCTCGGGCGAGACGGAAGTCCCTCGAGGTCGGCTGCCCTTGTCCGAGGCTAGGCTTGGGCGAAGCGTGATCGAGTCACTCGTATGGACTGATCCCTGACTTAATCGCACCCATCAGGCCTCTGCAGCTTTATGCTGATGGGGGTTACCAGCTGAGAATTAGGCGTCTTGAGGGTACCCCTAATTATGGTCCCCGGCAGTAGCCCCCGAGCCTCGAAGGGAGTGTTAGCACTCGCTTGGAGGCTTTCGTCGCACTTTTTTGCAAGGGGACCAGCCTTTCTCGGTTGCATTTTGTTCCGGTGGGTGCGCGCGAGCGCACCCGCCGGGTGTAGCCCCCGAGGCCTCGGAGGAGTGGTTTCACTCCTTCGAGGTCTTAATGCCTTGCGTAATGCTTCGGCTGGTCTGGTTGTTCCCTCATGCGAACTGGCCGTAGCCCGGGTGCACGGTCGGGGCCCAAGCTCTCGGGCTGGTATGTTGACGCTGTCAACGGTTTGGCCGGAGCCGGGTTTGCGAGAGCAGCCCCCGAGCCTCCGCACAGGGCGAGAGGACGATCAGGGACAGACTCGGCTTTTTTACATACGCCCCTGCGTCGCCTTTCCGCAAGGAGGAGGGGGGAGAGCGCCATGTTACCCTCGATGGGCACCGAACATGGTGTCTCCGGTGAGCTGCAAGCGGGTAATCCGAGTGGACGTCCGTGCCCCGTTCGTTGGGGGTCGGCTAGGGGCCCAGAGGCACGCCCAAAAGTACCTGCGGGTGATCTGCCGGACCCGGTCCCCTGGCGACGGGGTCCGAGGGCTCGATGCCTCCCTCCGATGGGATTCCGTTACAAGATCGTTCCCGCTGGTCTCGGAAATGTCCTAGGGTACCTCGGGAGCGCAGCCCGAGCCTCGGTTATGTATCGAACGTACCCCTGGTCATCCCTCGCTCGGCGTCTGAGGCGACTGTGAACCCTTCGGGGGCCAGCCTTCGAACCCCTGATCAGTAATGGGCGCGGAGCCCGAGTAGCCTAAGGCGGCCATGGAGCCCTTCGGGGGGTCGGCCTTCGAACCCCTGACCAGTAGTGGGTGTCGGGCCCACGCGATCTGAGGCGACTGTTGAACCCTTCGGAGGGCCAGCCTTCGAACCTCTGATCAGTAGGGGGGGCTCGGAGCCCGGTTCCTTCACAGAGAAGGATCCTTTTCGGGGTATCCCCCTTTCCCGGTCCCTGTTGCAAGAGATAGAGAAAGAGGAAAAAAGGAAAAGGATACGAAATCGAACGACGTGGCGTACCTTTTTTGGCGCGGTTATTACGGCGAAGGCGAAGCGTCGCCCGCTTCTCCTGCCAGAGGCGCCGCCTGTCCCGCCGCAGAGTTAATGCGACGGGGCGAGTGGTTGGCGGGGCGGCCGTTGCGCGTGCGCGAGCCGTTCGAGGAACGGATCACGGGCGCACCGTCTTCACGCCGTGGGAGGAGGCTCTCTTGCTGTCCCTCGAGGAGACGTGAGCCTGGCTGACGACGTGACTGCTGCTCCCGCCCGCCTGCCACCGTCATTACTGCCGGCCCACTTTCGGCCGCATTGACCATCACGTCAGGCTGGCGCTGCTGGGTCGTGCGCTGGGTCGCCTCGAGTCGCGGCATAGGTTCCGCAACCGAAGAGGTGCGACGATGGCGCAAGTGGCGGTGCGGTTGCTTGCATGCCGCAACTGGCGCGCTGGTTGCGTGACGCGTGGGCCTGGGCCTCCAAGCTGGCGTGTCAGAAGTCGGAGAAGCGCGTCCACCTGGCGCGGTTGCATGCCGCCTGCATGGCTGCCCGCCCCTTCCGCCCGTTGGCCTGGGCAAAAGTGGGGGGTCGCTTGTAACCGCTGGGCGGTTTGGCTTCTTCTGCTCTGAGCCGGTTTGCATGACATGCGGGACCCAGCCCCCGAGCCGCAGGGGAGGGCCTTGGAGCGTGTTGGAGAAGACTCAGCCCGTGGCGTTTGGGGGCGCACGTAGGGAGAGTTGCCTTTAAAAGGAGGGCGACCCCTTTCGGAAGGCAACCATGTCTTCTTCCTCCCTTATGCGTCGTGTCTTTCCATCTTCCAGGCCCCCGGATGGGGGGTGTCCGCCGTCTTTCCGCCTCCTTGTTGGAGGAACGCAACTCCGTGGGAGTTGGTACCTTTCAGCCATCGTTCGGCTTCAAGGATTTTCATCACACAGCCTGGTTGCTCCCCTCCGCCGGTGGTCACCCAAGACGGTGACCTCCAGCTCCTGGATGGGGAGAGGCAAGCCAGGCTGTGATCCCGCCCTCAGCATCGGGGGTGTTCGTCATCCTCGCTGGGGCGGGGAGCGAGGCGAGCCGGGGCTCTATCTCCTGCGCGGGTCGACGAACCACCTCCTCTTCCAGCTTCTGGTGGTGGCAATCGTCCTCCCGCGCTGCGACGGAGACGTCCTCCAGTCATGCCGGGGAAGGCGAACTGTTGCTGTCCAGCTAGGATGCAACATTCCGTCCTTTCCCCCGCATTCGCGGCGAGGACGGCAGCGAGGATCTGCCAGAGCACTTGGGGGCGGCCCGCTCTTTGGCTTTGATGGCCGGTTCGCGTCCCTTGAGCGGGACCGCGGACAAGAGCCCTCCGGTGGCCGCGTCTACCCGGGACCATGGCTGCTGCTGCAGAGGTCGCTGGCGAGCCTCCCGATGTTCGTCACCCCGCAGGCTCGAGGTCGCTCGTACCCACGGGGACGGAACCGGAGTTCCGTTTGTGATGGCACCTTGGATGCCAGTGTCTTTGTTCATTGTGGCTGTCGAGGCCTGAACATGTATGTAATTTCGGCACGGAGCCGTGTTTTTTCTTTATTTTCGAGCACTAAGTCTCGCCTGTTGATTATCTGAACCGCTTCACCAAGCATGAGTCGCCCTGTGTCAAGGTGACGAGTGAGGTATCCGTATCCCAGAGGCGTAGGAGTCCCTCGGCTCGATCGGCCTTGTTGTCTGAGGCTCCTCTAGCTTAGTTAAAGGGACCCCTTGGCTGCTCTTCGATGAGCCGAGGCCAGGGGTAGCGATATCAGTACGAACAGAGGCGGAGTTGGCTCGAAAATGGGAACCTGGTTGGCCGGAGCCTAGCCGGGTTGCCCGTCAGCGGGGCCGACGCCGGAGTCGATCAGCCGAGGCCTCGGGTCGGGCTGGCGCCCTTGGAAGATGGTTGGCCGAGGCCCCAGGGGTAACCGGCCGAGCCGCCTGCTCGGGCCGGATTCCCGGAGAAGTCCCTGGACCGCGTCGCCGTCCGAGGCTGGGTCGGACCTCGCTGAAGGCGTCGTCGATGCCGAGGGTGCTACAGCCCCCTTCAGCGTGAAGACCCGAGCCTGCAGGATCAGATTGTCTTGTAGCGTGTGCCTTCTGCGGCCGCCGAGGCCAGAAAACACACCCTCGCTGCGTTGTAAAGCCGCGTCTCCTTTCCTCTTATTTCGAGCATCTGGACTTTCCGTCGGTAACAGGGATGTTTGCGTGGGCGAGAGTTGCTTCTCGCGGAAGGTGATGAGTGAGGTATCCGTATCCCGGAGGCGTGGGAGTCCCTCGGCTCGGTCGGCCTTGCCGCTTACGCGTACTTTCGCCCGTCCATGAGGCCCTGTCACCGATTCGGTCGAGAAGGCTTGAAGGACCGCCTCGGCAGAAGAGCTTCCGAACGTGAAGACTTGTTCGGTCCGCGGAATCACTTTATCCGAACGCGAGTTACTTATCGCAGAAGGTGATGAGTGAGGTATCCGTGTCCCGGAGGCGTAGGAGTCCCTCGGCTCGGTCAGCCTTGGCTGCTTACGTGTACTCCGTCGTTTCTAGGATCCGCTTTTCGAAGTAGTCAAAAAGCACGAAAGAAATTCTGCTAAAAAGAGATCCTTTTTCGAGGAAAATTTCGACGCAGAGGGGGTCTCCCCCCTTTTAGCCCCCGAGGGAGGGTCGGGCTTTGCCGAGGCGAGGCCGACCCTTCCTTAATGACTAAACTTTGCGTGGGTGCGAGGTATATGAACAACTTGAAAACATCTTAAGGGTAGAAGCGACGTAGTTGTTTGATGTTCCAAGCGTTGCCGTAGATCTCGCCTTGATTGTTGGCCAGCTTGTATGTTCCGGGCTTCAGAACTTTGGCGATGACGAATGGCCCCTCCCAGGGGGGCGTGAGTTTGTGCCTCCCTCGGGCGTCTTGCCGCAGCCGAAGCACCAGGTCGCCCACCTGGAGGTCTCGGGGCCGGACCCCTCGGGCGTGGTAGCGTCGCAGGGACTGCTGGTACCGCGCCGAGTGTAGTAAGGCCTTGTCCCGAGCCTCTTCCAGCTGGTCCAGCGATTCTTCTCGGCTAGCTTGGTTGCTTTGATCGTTGTAGGCCCTCGTCCTCGGGGAGCCGTATTCCAGGTCAGTGGGCAAGATGGCCTCGGCCCCGTAGACCAGGAAGAACGGTGTGAAACCCGTGGCTCGGCTCGGCGTCGTCCTCAGGCTCCAGACCACCGAGGGGAGTTCCTTCATCCATCGCTTGCCGAACTTGTTGAGGTCGTTGTAAATCCGAGGCTTGAGCCCTTGTAGAATCATGCCGTTGGCACGCTCTACTTGCCCATTCGACATGGGATGAGCCACGGCGGCCCAGTCCACCCGGATGTGGTGATCCTTGCAAAAATCCAAGAATTTTTTGCCGGTGAACTGGGTATCGTTGTCGGTGATGATGGAGTTTGGGACCCCGAAGCGATGGATGATGTTGGTGAAGAACGCCACCGCCTGCTCGGACCTGATGCTGTTCAGGGGTCGGACCTCGATCCACTTGGAGAATTTGTCGATGGCGACCAGCAGGTGCGTGTAGCCCCCGGGCGCCTTTTCGGCGATGGAGATGCATCGTTGGAGGATGCCAGAGGGGCTCCGGTGGTAGAGCTCCTCCTCATCGCACAGCAAGGCGAACGACTTGGCGCGTCGAGCTACCCGCCGAGCCTCGGCTTGGTCGAGGGGTAGCTCTCCCTGGCGGAGATATCGCAGGTACGGGGCCTGCCAATTTCGATCAGACGTGGCCCCGCTCTGCTCCTCCTCGACGTGCAGTGCCTCGGCCCCGGGGGCCGAGGGTACCTCGGGCCGAACCGAGGGCGCCTCGGGCTGAGCCGAGGGTGCCTCGGGCTGAGCCGAGGGTGCCTCGGGCTCGGGCGTGTCGTCGATCTTGACGGAGGGTTGATGCAGATCCCGGGAGAAGACGTCCGGGGGGACCGTCGTTCGCCCCGAGGCTATTTTAGCCAGCTCGTCCGCAGTCTCGTTGTAGCGCCGAGCGATGTGGTTAAGCTCGAGCCCGAAGAACTTGTCTTCCAGGCGCCGAACCTCATCGCAGTAGGCCTCCATCTTCGGGTCGCGGCAGTGGGAGTTCTTCATGACTTGGTCGATGACGAGCTGTGAGTCACCGCGGGCGTCGAGGCGTCTGACCCCTAGCTCGATGGCGATCCACAACCCGTTGACCAGAGCCTCGTACTCAGCCACATTGTTGGACGCTGGGAAATGGAGGCGTAGCACGTAGCGTAGGTGATTCCCGAGGGGCGAGATGAAGAGCAGGCCCGCGCCGGCTCCCGTCTTCATCAGCGACCCGTCGAAAAACATGGTCCAGAGCTCCGGTTGGATCGGAGCCGTTGGTAGCTGGGTGTCGACCCATTCGGCTACGAAGTCCGCCAACACCTGGGACTTGATGGCCTTCCGAGGGGCGAACGAGATTGTTTCGCCCATGATTTCCCCCGCCCACTTTGCGATCCTGCCTGAGGCCTCTCGGCACTGGATGATCTCCCCCAGGGGGAAGGATGACACCACAGTTACCGGATGAGACCCGAAGTAGTGTCGTAACTTCCGCCTTGTCAGGATCACAGCATACAGCAGCTTCTGAACTTGTGGGTAGCGGGTCTTGGTCTCGGACAGTACCTCGCTGACGAAGTAGACTGGCCTCTGAACGGGCAATGCATGCCCTTCCTCTTGCCTCTCGACCACAATCGCGGCGCTAACCACCTGAGTGGTAGCGGCGACGTAGACCAAGAGGGCTTCTCCATCAGCTGGGGGCACCAAGACAGGCGCCTTTGTAAGGAGCGCCTTCAGGTTCCCGAGGGCTTCCTCGGCCTCAGGGGTCCAAGCGAAACACTCGGTCTTCCTTAAGAGGCGGTACAGAGGTAGACCTCTTTCGCCGAGGCGTGAGATGAAGCGACTCAGGGCCGCGAGACATCCCATGACCCTCTGTACGCCTTTTAAGTCCTTGATGGGTCCCATGCTGGTGATAGCTGCGATCTTCTCCGGGTTGGCTTCGATGCCTCGCTCGGAGACGATGAACCCCAGGAGCATGCCCCGGGCACCCCGAAGACACACTTCTCAGGATTGAGCTTGACTCCTTTCGCCTTGAGACATCGGAATGTCACTTCAAGGTCGGAGAGGAGGTCGGAAGCCTTCCTTGTCTTGACTACGATGTCATCGACATAGGCCTCGACTGTGCGACCGATGTGTTCACCGAACACATGGTTCATGCACCGCTGGTATGTCGCGCCCGCATTCCTCAAACCGAACGGCATGGTGACATAGCAGTACATGCCGAACGGTGTGATGAAAGAAGTCGCGAGTTGGTCGGACTCTTTCATCCGGATCTGGTGATACCCTGAGCAGGCATCGAGGAAGGACAGGGTTTCACACCCAGCAGTGGAATCCACGATTTGATCGATGCGAGGCAGAGGGTAGGGAACCTTCGGACATGCTTGGTTGAGACCAGTGTAGTCTACACACATCCGCCATTTCCCCCCTTTCTTCCTCACAAGCACAGGGTTGGCAAGCCATTCGGGATGGAATACCTCTTTGATGAACCCTGCTGCCATTAGCTTGTGGATCTCCTCGCCTATCACTCTGCGCTTCTCCTCGTCGAATCGGCGCAGAGGCTGCCTGACGGGTCGGGCTCCGGCCCGAATACCCAGCGAGTGCTCGGCGACATCCCTCGGTATGCCGGGCATGTCCGAGGGACTCCACGCAAAGACGTCGGCGTTTGCGCGGAGAAAGTCGACGAGCACTGCTTCCTATTTGGGGTCGAGCCCGGAACCAATCCGGATCTGCTTGGAGGTGTCGCCACTGGGGTCGAGAGGGACGACCTTAACCGTCTCCGCTGGCTCGAAGTTGCTGGCATGACGCTTCACGTCTGGCACCTCTTTGGAGAGGTTCTCCAGGTCGGCGATGAGGGCCTCGGACTCGGCGAGGGCCTCGGCGTACTCCACGCACTCCACGTCACATTCGAACGCCTTTAGTACATGCCAATGTGGCAGCTGGAGAGATCTGGGCACCCTGCTGGCGTGATGTCGTGGCTGTCGGAGGAGCAACGGAGCCTGGCGGAGGGACAGTTGTCGGAGCGGTCGAGTCCTTGCTGACGTCCACTTGCTTCCGTAAGAGAGCTGAGAGCCGCCGTCGTCACAGAGCTTGTGGGGCGCCATCATTGCCCATCTGGCGAAGCTAGCCAGATGGGACACCGGTCTTGTTCTCTATGACCCGAGTCGGCTCGGGGTAGGATGATGATGGCGCTTCCCGTTGACGTGGCGGGCCTGTGCCCTAGGTCGGGCGACGTGGGGGCTCCTCCGAAGCCGAGGTCGAGTCTGTCTTCTGTTGCCGAGGCCGAGCCCGAGCCCCTGGGTCGGGCGAGGCGGAGGTCGTTCGGCAGAGGCCAGAGCGGAGTCCGAGCCCTGGGGTCGGGCGAGGCGGAGTTCGTCGTCTTCCGGGGCTGAGCCCGAGTCCGAGCCCTGGGTCGGGCGGAGCGGAGTTCGCCGTCTTCCGGGTCTTAGCCCGAGTCCGAGCCCTGGGTCGGGCGGAGCGGAGTTCGTCGTCTTCCGGGTCTTAGCCCGAGTCCGAGCCCTGGGGTCGGGCGGAGCGGAGTTCGCCGTCTTCCGGGTCTTAGCCCGAGTCCGAGCCCTGGGGTCGGGCGGAGCGGAGTTCGCCGTCTTCCGGGTCTTAGCCCGAGTCCGAGCCCTGGGGTCGGGCGGAGCGGAGTTTCCTATGGCGCCTTTGGCAAGACCTGACTGCCTGTCAGACTCACTCTGTCGAGTGGCACTGCAGTCGGAGTGGCGCAGGCGGCGCTGTCCTTCTGTCAGACCGGTCAGTGGAGCAGTGAAATGACGGCGGTCACCTCGGCTCTGCCGGGGGGGCGCGCGTCAGGATAAAGGTGTCAGGCCACCTTTGCGTTAAATGCTCCTGTGACTCGGTCAGTCGGTGCGGCGATTTAGTCAGGGTTGCTTCTTAGCGAAGCCAAGGCCTCGGGCGAGCCGGGGATGTGTCCGCCGTTAAAAGGGGGGCCTCGGGCGAGACGGAAGTCCCTCGAGGTCGGCTGCCCTTGTCCGAGGCTAGGCTTGGGTGAAGCGTGATCGAGTCACTCGTATGGACTGATCCCTGACTTAATCGCACCCATCAGGCCTATGCAGCTTTATGCTGATGGGGGTTACCAGCTGAGAATTAGGCGTCTTGAGGGTACCCCTAATTATGGTCCCCGACAGCGTCACATGGTGGCCAGCTTGCTCCACTTCTCGGTGTATGCTATGGCCCACAAGGACAAGGCGACGTTCGACGTTACCTACAGCCTGAAGGACAGACCCGAGGCGTACAAAAACCCTGCCGTCCACAGCCGCCTCAGTAAGTACACCGCCATGCCAAGGAGGTCCATGGGCCAGATTACGATCCGAGGACCAAGGACATCGACGGAGATGTCCTCATGAGAGTCGTAGGAGGCAAGAGGCATGGGTGGTACTAGATTGCCGATCGGGCAATCGACTTGTCCTCTACTTCCACTCTATCTCAGGTGAGAGCAAGGGGCACGAGCGCGAGCCCAACCATACGACATCGATAGGACAACTCACATCATCGGATACAACAACTCTAGGTAATTCCTTATCTATTTGTCATTCATTGATTATTATATATCTTCTCTTTTCATTATCGTAACATTAGGGCGAAATATTACAGACTCATATGGATGATGAGAGGAGGCAACGTGAGGAGGTAAAGAAGAGGATGCCGGAGATGTTTCAGTACATGTAGAGCCTTGGCGCCGCATCCGGTTTTGCTCCTCCACCTCCGTTGTTCCCTACAGCTGACCCTACTCAGTTCCATACTCCTGTGAGTATCAAAATTTTAGTCCTCCATGATATATATTCATCTGGTCTCACACATGCAATCTCTTTTCTATGCAGGGACAATCGGCGACATCAAACAACCCTCACCCTTCGCCCAGCCCTTCGCCGAACCAGTCCACCCACCCACCTCGTTGATGACATGTTTGAGAAACTTGTTGTGAGATACTTGGTGAGATACTTGTTGTTAAACTTGTTTGTGAAACTTTTGTGAGATACTTGGTGAGACTTATGTTTGTGAAACTTGTTTGATATGGTGATATTTGTGAGATATATGTGTTGGTGATACATGTGTTAATTCTGTGATATATATGATGTCAATAATATATATCTTTTATTTGTTTCGATGTAATAATAAAAAAATATATAAAGGTGTTTTCTGGACACTTTGTCGAGTGTAACACTCGACAAAGAAGTAATTTGTCGAGTGTCATGACTATAGCACTCGGCAAAGAAAGCACACCTAGGTACCGGTAAAGCTTTTTACCGAGTGTTGTGGTCTAGGCACTCGGCGAAGGGACTGGTAAAGGGGCCCACTGGAGCCTCCTTTGCCGAGAGCCCGTCCATCAGGCACTCTACAAAGAAGCCCGCTTTGCAGAGTGCCTACCGGAGCTCTCGGCAAAGGGACTGACAAAAGGGGCCCAGTGGAGCCTTCTTTGCTAGGATAGCATACGCTCATCAAAGACTCTGTCACCATCACTTGGCGCCGTGACGACGACTTTTTGTTGCCGAGTGCTAGTTGTCACTTGGCAAAGACTTTGTCGAGTGCCCGACAAAAAATACTCGGCAAAGAAGCCGTTGTCGATGTACATTTCATCGAGTCCTTTTTGCCTAGAGTAACACTTGACAAAAAGTTTGCCGAGTGTTTTTTGGGTGAAGCACTCGGCAAAGCAGTTGTGTCAAGCAGTGCATTATAGTCTTTATTGACATTTAAAGTCATGTATAGATCATGAGAACTTTTTTCGACGTCGATGCATCATGATATGATATGATACCTTCATTTACGATGATCTTGAACTTTATCTGGTTGTGTTTGAGTACCCACTTTCTGTGATGCTACCTTCTGGGAGTCAAAACTTTAGCGGATTCTACAACGTGTACGCCTGGGCCAGGAACAATAGGTATATAGTATTTCACCTCACGTGTCATTCGTTACGACTTAGTGGGTGTTTGGTTTCTAGGGACTAATCTTTAGTCCCTTCGTTTTATTCCATTTTAGTCTCTAAATTGTCAAATACATAAACTAAAATAGAGTTTTAGTTTATATATTTGGTAATTTAGATACTGAAATGACATAAAATGTAGGGACTAAAGACCCCCTTAGTAGGTAGAAAAACATAAAGGATGAATGCGATAGGATTGTATGTTTTTTAATCCTCTCTTCTTTTAATGTTGAAGGGCTACATAGAATTGTATGTTTTTTAATCCTCTCTTCTTTTAATGTTGAAGGGCTGTATTGACTGAGGTATATGTAAATAAATCTGTTTATATTTTTAGGGAAAATCTCACGCAATGTTTAGTGTTTCGCTTTAATGAAGTCTCTTGGCCCTTCAATTGGTCTTCGGTAGTTCGTGTAAAATAGGGTACGCAATACTATAGATGATGCTATTTAATACTGTTTATAGAGTAAAGTTTGAAATAGATAATAAGATATGAGATGTGATTTGAGATAGATCACCTTGTATGATATACGGAGTACTACAGTTTCGCTAGCACTGGACTATCAATCATATGCCAGACTTTCCAACTGGCAACAGAAAGTTTGTTGGGTCAAGGTCAACCGAGAAGCTACGATTATTTGTCGACGTCGTCGTCTTATTTGTGATGGTATATTTGTATTTTGGGGGGCGTTCTGTTCATCGAGAATGATTGGCCATATATTAGCCTATTGTTTCGATGGCGCTATCCAATGATTCTGTGAGGGGACGTGTTGAGGCGACTTGAGCATTGCAGCTATGGCCTATGGGAAGGGTCTGCAGTGCCCTGTTCGTTACGGTGACAGTGACATTAATCATGTTTTTTAATAGGAGTGAGTATATGGATTTCTGAGGTCCAACCGACCAAGCATATGGGCATATATCATGCATGTCGCTGATAATGTCGCCAGATATCAATATCATTGTCATAGTATATCCGTTCGCTGTTCTCAATTTTTGCGTGCAAACGCTAGCTGGAATTGTTTCCCGCGCAATGTTTGGGGAAATTCAGAGAATGGCACTGGTCTTGCGTGGTGTCCACGCAATAGCACTTGTATTTTTCTAATGGCATGTACAACCCTATTTAATATAAGATCTTTTTGATGGATATCTAAGTTGCTGAGTGTAAAAAATATAAGAGATGAGTTCTTCACAAAGAGTCCATCTCTTCATAATTCTCTATACATATTATCTCTTAGCTCTATTTATCATCCAGAGTCTCAGAGTTGTATCATGCAGTCTCTTAGTTGTCCCTTATATTTTGAAAACCGAACCGGAGTCTCAGGGTTGTACATGCCCTAATTCACCTAAGGGCATGTACAACCCACATAAATGTCTCGTGTCTTCAGTGGTATCAAGGGGGTAAGTGCAAAAAAACACAAGAGACGGTATCTTGGGGAATAAACTTATCTAGCACGGTTCTCTAAGTTTAGATACGGTTTTAACCATACAACCCACACAAATGAGTTGTATTTTGAGAGGTTCTAGTGAATAAAATACAAGACTTAGATATATTGGGTTGTATGAAAGAGTTTTTAGGTGTATCTAGTGCTTCGAGAACTGAAACGTAAAATCTAGGTTGTACATGCCTTAATGACTTAATAACACTACTACTACCGCACGAAGCCAGAAAACGCACGATTCGTATCCCCTTCGGCACGAATACTCGCGTACTCGTATCCCTTTGGCTTCCACCAAAACAAAATACTAAGTTGCCCTCGTCTCTTATCCCCTTCCCAACAGAACACAGAGAGTTCCTATAAAAAACAGAACACTGAGAGTTAACATAACCCTAGGACAGAATGGTCCTCATCGTCCACTAATCAATTCGACCAAGGCAGCGGTGGCATGAAGGGGCTGTGCAAGTTGGGTGAATGGGTGTTGATTCCATGGGCGACGGACACGGACAACAGAAGCGGCAACAACGACGAAGACGACATATTCGACGACAGGATGGTCGGCAATAGGTCGTCAATTGTTGTGTATCACAGTGCCTCACCCATAAGGTACGTTCAAATATGAATCCCAATGTGATTTTGTCATTCATGTCAATCTCCCTGACTGCAATATGATTTTCACACATTTTCTCAACTTTTGGGTAGGAAACAACATGTGTTTTGCTTGCGCGCCACTATTCCTGCCTATACAGCTATTCTTGATGATGGTAATAGAGTTGAGTTGGAGGATAAAAATCATGTTCTTTCTATGAATATTGCTGGTGGCTACTTAGTTCAACATTTGATGAATGATCTTGCAAGCAAGACAATTTGGGGACTTGTCAGGAGCCAATATTTTGGTTTTGGAACCGAGAAAACAAATATCTGCAGCAAATTGTCACAAACATGGATATTCAGAAGGCATTTCATATGTACTGGATAAGTAAGTTGTTGGCATTGGTTGTACAGTTTGAATTGAAACTAGGTTATGTGAGAAGCCTAAAAATGTAGGATAAGTTATTGGGAAAATTGCCAAGCAACAAAAAATCAAGCTAGTCTGAAGGGGACGTGGATCCTGCTATGTTATATGATGCTGATGTTTTTGCTGGAGATGAACAATTTTATGATGCATTAGGATTTAGGGATGAAGATAGCTCACAGAAGGCTCCTCGAGTGGAACAAGTTTCCGATGCTGAGATTTGTGAGGCACAAATTCTAGTCGATAATAATGTAGATTGTGAAACCAACATTGTGGTTGACAAAGTGTAACACCTTGAATTTGGGGGTATAAAATTTCTTCTCTAATGCCTACCAAATTCAGGTCTTACCTCTTGTCCATTTGTGAAGCACATATATTCATACTTTTGTGTAATCCTCTATTTTTTATCTTAGACAACTAGGACCAAGTTATGACTCCATGCCAAGTTTCGCTATTTTTTACCACATTTGGTATTTATTTATTTATTTGGCTCGGAAAAGCATTTAAACCATAGGAATTAGTAAATAATCCAAAAATGGACACATTTACATGAAGTGATTTTGTAGCGGTTAGTTGAACACTTGGTACACTTTTGAAGCAAAAAAAATAAACAAAAGTAAGAAATATAGCTTATACCGTGAAGTTATAGTTGAATGCTAAGAAACGTAGAGAGAGATGTGTCCATTTGTGAAGCACCTACATTCATACTTTTGTGTAATCCTCTAATTTTTTTATCTTATACAACTAGGACCAAGTTATGACTCCATGCCAAGATTCGCTATTTTTACCACATATGATATTTATATATATATTTGGCTTGGAAAGGCATTTAAACCATATAAATTAGTAAATAATCAAAAATTGACACATTTATATGAAGTGAGTTTGTAGTAGTTAGATGAACACTTGGTACACTTTTGAAGCAAAAAAATAAACAAAAGTAAGAAATATAGCTTATACTGTGAAGTTATAGTTGAATGCTACGAAGCATAGTGAGAGATGTGTCCATTTATGAAGCACATATATCCATACTTTTGTGTAATCCTCTTGTTGTTCTCTTGTTCTTAAATACTGTGGATCAAGAACAAGGCAACACAATTGTTACAGATTAGAGACCTTCGTCCTCTGAAACATCATCTCCTTTCGGATATAATGGTTCTCAGACGAAGGTCATGAAGGACACACATTCATCATTTGCAAGAATAACAAATTATATAGATGGTAGATATTATTTATTCATATATCAATTCATATATTTATTTCATGATAAACATATGAATAAGGTTCTTGTTACATTGATACCTTCGGCTTGTTCGAAGGTGTTGACGCAAGAGCGATTACAATTCAGCGTGAACAGTACGGGGTACTGTTCACCTATTTATAGGCATGGTACGCAGCCCGAGTAAAAATACATTATGACCTTGACATGTACAAATAATCCTAACATAAATCATCAAGGATTAACTAGTCTTTTCCTCTTTGACTTGGCATCATACTTGACCTTCATCACCGCCTTAATCCGAAGTTGTCGTCCTTCGGTCGTAGCTTCGGTATTCGTTGTTAACGCCCTCAGATAATATCTCTGTCTTAAGGACCTTCGGCATGGAAGAGGATTCTCAACATATCTTTGTTAATGATATCTTCATCTTGAGGACCTTCGACGTAGAAGAAGACCCCCAACAGTAGCCCCTTCGCGGTGCTAGATCGTTTTTTATAACAAGCTCGATCCCGAAAAGTACAAAGGCTTCAGGATGCCGAAGGTCCAAAAAACACCTTCCTTGAGCTTGTTATTAAAAAACAAATATAAAATTCACATCGCTTACCGGCCCACGCGCATCTTGCCAGTTTGCCTTCTTCTCCTGCGGGGCTATATAAGCAGACGAGTTGGTGAGAAGTTACCACAACATTCATTGCTATTGCACCGTTGCGCTGCTAAAAATTTTCACTAAAGCCGAAGCTTGCCGCTTTACGCTTTGGACAAATGTTCCATCAGTTAAGTGTAACTTCATCTGCTAAAGACTGACCACTGAAATGCCCAAAGTAAGATCTACTGCTAGGGTGGCGCGCGAAGGAGATGAAGCTGGGACTTCTAAGACAACCCCCATTTCTGAGACGATGAAGCGTTCTGGGCTGGTAGGGGCAAGGGCAGTAGGGGAGTGGTCAGTGTAGGGAGGCCCTTGGGTTGATTTTGCTGCGATGGCGGTCGGGCGAGGGGTCCCTGCATTGGAGCTTCCTAGAAACTGTACCAGGTTTTCTGAAGCTAGTGGAACTTTGTAAAGGCCTCGTAGTGTTACTCTACCTCGCCTCCTCGGTAGAGGTGTACGGGAGTGACCTTCTCTTGGCAGATGGGTAACATGACTTGTGGGTAAAGATGTGCAACCTCTGCAGAGTGTAAAACCTGTATACTAGCCGTGCTCACGGTCATGAGCAGCTCGGACCCTCACATGATTAATTTATGGAACTAAATTCAATTTGTCATATGCATTGCTTTGAGGGTGTTGTTATCACTTTTGTTCTACTACTTAATTGGGTTGGTATTTACTTATACTTAGTAATTGCTAATAAAATTTTGACCAACTTTAAAAGCAATGCTCAGCTCTAACCATCCTCTTTGGTAAGCCTTGCACTTCACATGAGCTCCCACCTTTGGCGAGTTCATGCACATTATTCCCCACAACTTGTTGAGCGATGAACGTATGTGAGCTCACTCTTGCTGTCTCACACCCCCCACAGGTCAAGAACATGTACCGCAGGATGAGGCGCATGGAGGATGCTATGATGAGTTCGTGAGAGGTCTAGACCGTCGTCTCCTAGTCAACTTTGGATTGCTGGATCATTATCTCCTTATGATATAATTATTTATTTATTTTGTACAAATATCCTATTATATAGTAAAGATGTGACATTCGTTTCTGTACCACTATTCATAATATGTGTGAGACTTGGTCCCAGCACACCTGGTGATTATTTCGCGCCCGGGTTTTGGACACCTAAAACCCGGGTGTGACACAGAGGACCAAGCATGGTTGAGAGAGACCGAGTGGGCCACCCATCATGTGAAGTAGGCTCACCTATCGACCTCTGCTACGAGTATAGTATTGGGTGTAATTAGGCCTTGAACAAAACTAAATTGTAATTACCCTGATGTATAATATACTCCAAGAATGTAGTAGGTAACCAAGGGTATGTACGCACTTTATGCCCTAGCCCCTTGGTTGTCCCATAAATACCCATGTGTGGAACCAGGATGGGACACGCTTGCCAAGACATTGGGAACCTTAGCTCCCTATTTTGTTGCGCATGGTTGTCCTAATTGATCCTGAGTGTTTGGATCCACGTGTCAGAACCCAACAGGGGTCAACTTGACTCGTCTGGTCAAGGCCATCAACGACGCGCGCATTGGACATGGTGTGATGATGTCCACGCGGGCAAAGGGGTGGCTAGGGGGATAAGGACACAAGATGGACTAGGAAAGGAGGGCACGAGCGTTACCCAGGGAAGCTTACCACAACAATGGATAAAACTGTTAGAGGCTGGAAGGTAGTTGTCATCGAGGGGAAGCTTAGCGGTGGATAGGGACACCTGCGGTGGTGCGGTCTATTAGAGGAAAAGGGTTGGGAGCACAGTGGAAAGATAGGGGTGATCAAGGGGAAGCACAATGAGTAGCCAATCGAAGAGAGAGGTAGTGGAGACACACTATGCGGTCGACGAAGGAAGCTTTGACGGTGGCAATGGTAGCTAGAAAGAGGCTAGGGCTAGTGGGGAGCCGATGGAGATTAAATAGGGAAAGGGAGAGAGTGCTCGACCGATGAGCCACCATGGCCTATGCCACGTTAGCCCAACCGGTATCGTGGCCCCGACGAGCACCACCACAAGTGTCCAACCGGAGGAGGTGGAAGGGAGCGAGAAGAGAAGAAGAGTCATTAACGGGTTGAAAGGAAAATGTGCCTTGAGCCATTTCTATAAGTGTTTTGGTGATTGATGACCAACACAACACTATGGGCTAACAATTTTGCTAAGTATGAGTATGCAGGTTCATAAGAATCAATTTCTGATAAACAATGCACATATAGCTCAACCAAAGGCTAAAGGGGTATATTTTGGATAAAGTATACAATGAGTGGTTCATATACTTAGATAAGTTCTAAATTCCCTTAGAAAGGATTCTGAGCACCTTAGCAGGATTAAGAAGTCGTAACGTGGAAAAGGTGCTTTTGGAAGCAAGAGTTGTGCTAAAGCAGAAAACTAAGTTGGAGGAATCAAAGAAATGAAGTTACATGGCTTTGGCTGGTTGGACAGACACTAGATATATGTTGTCTAAATCATGGGAACACTCTTAAAGAAAGTCAAATTGCTTTGGAGAAGATAAGGCCAAAATACACTTTAGTTCAGCAATTTGGGGCACACCGAACTCAAATTTCAAAGAGCTCTGTAGGAGTGATTCGACAGCTTGGCGCATCGGACTAGTCTGGGGCGCACCAGACCAAAGTTCTAGAGAACTCTGTAGAAACAACTTCAGTGGCCTGGTGCACCAGACCACTTTTCTAGAGAGGGTTGCAGACGAGATCAAAAGCACTTCGGCACACCGGACCAGTTTGGTGTACGCCGGACCACTTGTGTTCAACGACTATCTCAGGGTCCAACACGCGGCTTCAATGGCTAGTTGACATGGCACGGGGTCCAGTGGTGGATTGGACCGGTCCAGTGTCAACTCAGAAGAAAGGAGCCAGTCAGGATCCCGAAAGATTTTGCTATAGTACTCGGACGATGCACTGTGAAGAGCAATTTTTTGACAGTTCTCTCAACAAGCTCTTTTGGAGGTTTGAGGCTATAAATAGCCCCCAAAACATCCCATTTGAGTATTCAAGAAGCACAAGACAAAGAGAAAAACTCATATGCATTAGAGCAACACTTAGTGATTCAATAGCCTCATAAGTGCCATTGGAGAGAAGATAGCCATTTGTGTGTGTGTATCTTGATAGTGCCTTGTGTGAGTGCTTGTGTTGCGTTCTCGTGCTTGGTGTTTGTTGATTCAACCTTGTAAAGGATTGCAACAAGCTATGGATCTTGTGGAGTACCTTGTGGAGACTGTGGTCTCACCATCAGAGAAATTAGAGGGGCTCAAGCTTGATATTGGAATGGCTTGAGAGGGTTGAAAGAGACATCATCCTTAGGGACACCTCAACGGGGACGTAGGTTCTTTGGAATCGAACCTTGGTAAACAAATCACCTATGTCTTCTTGTGTTCTTTACTTTCACTTGTGATTTGTTTTTCTCTTTCTCTCTTCCCTCTATGTTCTCTTGTTTGGTTCTTTCACTCTTAATCACTTGTATTGCTCTTCAAATCATTTATATATCAACAAGAGCAACAAATGCAAGATAACTATTCCACCTTTACTACCTCTCTAAGCGCTTTGCTTTGATCTTTCACTTATGTTGCTCCCAAGTTAACTCCGCATTCATTTGAGCAACAATCAACAAGTACAAAAAGATCATCTCACGTAACTCTGATTATTGTATCTCTTGTTCTAAAAACTTGTTTGGGATCTAGATTTTGTATATAAATGTTAAAATTTCAGGTTGTCGCATATGCATCCCCCTCTAGGCGACTATCACGGGCGGGGCCCAACCCGCATTGGGTCACTCCGTGCGGTGGCTAACGAGCAGGGACCAAATAGTAGTGAGAGAGGAAGGGGACAAAAACAGGCATGAGCACGTCTTACTTGTCGGCCTACGTTGTCGGCGAGAGGGAAGAGAAAGATTTTTAGGAATAAACGTTTGAGATTGGTTGCTCCAAAAATTGCTTGAAAATAATCATTTGAATGATAAAAATGAGAAGGTCTCACTTTAATAAGGTATATTTACAGAGCTAACTTATTTTGATCACTATTTAAAAACAAAAGGTTTCATTTTCGAAACTCTCTCCAAAACTTTGGTTAAGCAAAAGGGGTTCCTAAAAATTGAGAAAAGTAAGGAAAATCTAAATTTTCTCATATAATAATTTAAGGTAACAAAACATAGCACAACACATTATAAAACTTAAGGTTATTTTACAATATGCTATTAAAACATGATTCAAACTTGCAAGTGCTCATTCAAACGAAATGCATGCAAATGATGCTTATGATGGCATTGGGGCCGTGGATGGGCCGAGAAAGTTTAGAGAGCCCACACACACGATATGTATGAGCAGCGGCGGTGAGGGTGGGTCATGGGTGGCTGACACAACTCTGATCAAGCTACAGCATAAATTGTTTGACTTGCCTGAGCGTTCTATCTTACTGGCGTGCCTTCTCTGTTCAGCACTTTGCCTCCCGTCGCAATAGCCGTATACAACTCATGCTGTCATCAATTCTTGTGGCGCAACAAACACATAAACTTGTACACCTTCTGATTGGCGTACTACTCCTACGTGCCCAGACTGGTCGGACTTGAGCTCCACCACTGCAATGGGCACAAGCTGGGGAGATTAATATTTGAGCGCAAAACACCTCACTTAGAGCAACTCCCACCATGAGCCCCATAGTTGGGCCCTAAATTTTAATTTAGCTACATGTTCTATTTGTTTAGGGCGTAAATACAATTATTTATTCCAATCACGGAGCCTAAAATGGCTTACTTTTTCAACTAACCCATATTCCACCCTACGTAGACTCTCTGTTTCTCTCCCAGTCCACACGCCATTCCCTGCAGACTATTCTTTGCACCGCCGCCAGGGAGGAGCCTAGAGCTATCGCTCAATGCATCGGCCAGGATCGCTGCTTTCATTTCAGGTACACAGCGGCAAGCAGTAGTTGATCGTGGATCCTGCTAGAATCATTTTTTACGATTAAAACAGAGGTGCCCCAACATCCTCATTCGATGGTTTTGTCCTATTTGAGCAATATATGTTGCCCTCCTAATTTGTTGCAGGAAAAAGATGATGAGATTGATGATGACCTTGACCGCATATTGGTATTTATGCTGGGTAAATAAAGGAAGAGTGAAGATCAACACAAAAAACGTAAGGTTCAATTTTTGGACATGAGATATATGATCGCAGTAGAGGAGAGCATTATTTAAAATTTTTGGAACTAGTTTAAATATGGACGCTACACTCACTCACCAAGTCATGGATAAGGGGAGAGAATGTGGAGAACCACGCGCGCGCTCGCTCGCCTGGCCGGGGCGCGGGCGCATGACATGCGCGTGAATGGTCCACCGAAATCCGACCCCTCGCCTTGCGGGGGCGCGACTTCCTTTTGCCGTTTTATTTTTTGGTTGGTTGACTGTTAAGTTTAGAGACCTAACCGATCGGGATAAGGATCTGAGCCGTTATCGGAATGCGAGTCTATCGGTTCGTGGATAACGTGCAGATCGGATCGCAGATCGTTATCGGTTTGCGGACACGACCCTAGATAAGGCGCCTGGTAGTCAACGTCAAACACATCCCAACACAAGTTAGGTTTTCGCCTCTGCTTACAACTGTGTCGCCATCGAAGTTCTCTTCATCGCGACCGCCGACATGCATCTGCATTCAGGAGAGTAGATATCCGGAACCCTTCACCTTCGAGATCCTGCACCGGAAGAGGGCGAATAAGGTTTTTGGGAAGCGTTCTCACGCGACTGCTCGTGATCTTGTCGTCGACCCTGCTACTTCGACGGCATCAGCCCTGCTGCTTCGACGTCATTGGCCCCGCTGCTTCGACGTCGTCGACCCTGCTGCTTCCGGCCCGCGTCGTTGTGAGACCGTGGTTGGTTTTGGTAATTGATTGACAACTTATATGGACTAATAAGTGTTTATGTTGAGATACACAGGTGATTAGTCCATAGGTACACTAGTGTGAGTTATTTTAGTCATGGTGGTGATGTGGCTTGGTGATATTGAGATGCTCAACTAGTGTGATAAAGGATCTCATTGCATATGAATACATGACATGGTGTCATGTGGCTATATGGAGAAGATCAAGAGATATGGCTTGGCTTCGATGGACCAAGTGGCTAGTGTGAAGGGCAAGTCAAAGGCTCATGTGTGAGGGACCGCGTGGCGGTGAAGCAAGAGCAAGGACTTAGCACCGATGGACATAAAGCAATGGTGAAGAGCAAGCTATGTAGAGATTGATGAACCAAGAAGGCCATGTGATAACATGGAGTGGATTATATCATTATAGAATTATCAAGACATGTGTTGATCTGGGCTTTTGATCAAGTGGCTTGATGATGATGGTGGAGGAACTTCATGCTATGGACAAATGGTAAAAGGTATCATGGTTGGCTACACTTATGGATGCCCATTGTTCATCATTTAAGGAGATGGAATTGAATGCTCAAGGAAAAGGTATAACAATAGGTTTTTGTTTTACCGGTCAAAAGGTGCTTAGAGGTTGATAATTGACCGGGTTAGTAGGCTAGATAGCCGTACTATCAAGAGGGGTCAATTATCTTACTTGACATGTCTTTAGTGCCTCATTGCTCATATATTTGGTGCATTTGCATGAGGGCTAACAACGCTTTGGTTCGTGAAAGAAACTTATTCAAAAGCGATTTCTTGAATGTGGGCTGAATTGAGGTACCGCGGACCATCCGGGCCAGCATGGCAGACCGTCCGCAGGTCTAACTTGAGATGATGCGCAAAAACGTGGAGTTTCTATGTTTCGTGAAGTTTTTGTACTGCGGACCGTCTGGTCCCAGGTGGCGGACCGTCCGTAGTTGAAGGACTGGTGTTTGGACAGAACTCGAGTAGTTCTGTTTTGGTTTTATTTTTTGAACTGCGGACCGTCCGGGGCCTGAGTGCGGACCGTCCACAGTACAAATATTTTGTATTGCGGACCGTCCAGGGTCCAAGTGCGGACCGTCCGCAGTACAAATTTCAGCAAACGTGAAGAGTCAGCAAAACTTCGTTTTGGCTCAGTTTTATGTATCGCGGACCGTCCGACCTTGAGGGGCAGACCGTCCGCAAGTCATTTTTGAATGCTCTGACATTTTTATAACCGTTTATAGCCGTTGGAATTCTTGTGCGGACGGTCCAGGCTTGTATTGCAGACCGTCCGCATGTGCGCAGAAAAGGTGCATTTGGCCCATAACGGCTAGTTTTGGAGAGGGGGCTATATATACTTGTGTTGCCCGAGTTGATAGTGTGTAGGAGGCCATTTGGAACACTTGTGAGCATATTGGAGCCTTTCCTCTCCCTTTCTCTCACTCATATAGGTTGGGATTGCATTCTAGTGAGATTGAGAGCCATCTAGTGCATTGCATCAAGTTGTTGATCTTTGAGGCACTAGGGAGATCATCAAGTGAGGTCGTTGGCTTGTTACTCTTGGAGGTTGCCTCCTCCTAGACGGCTAGGTGGTGGTTCCCCGTGAGCTCTTCAAAGGAGATTGTGAAGAGGATGCGGTGGTGATTGTGAGAGGCGTTGTGCTTGCCTCACCGGAGCGGTGAAAAGGAACTCTAGTGGAATCGAGGTTTGAGGATTCATTGACCAATCCAGCTCAAGAGATCAAGTGGAGACTTGATAGAGGAGCGGTTGGGAGCTTTGAATCTACCTCAACGTGGACTAGGGGTGACCGGCAAGTCATCGACACCACGGAAAAAAAATCATTGTGTCAAGTGTCATCATGTCCCCGTTGGTTTGCAGCTTTCCTCACTAGCTTGTATTTACTTGTTCATATACTTATGCTAGTGAGTATTTGTTGCTCTTATATGCTCTTGTATATCTAATCATACCTATTATAAAATAGTTGCTCACTTGTTGTTAGCTTGTGTAGCTAATCTGTTTTACTTAGCTTGTGTAGCTAAGTAGTTGTTTCTCTCTAGTAGTGCTTGTGCTTTGTGCTCTCTGCTTACTAGTATGTTTAGGAGTTATCGGTATGCTTAGAATTACATTTGTATAATTTGTATGATGTTGCTAACTAGATTTGTATGGGAGAGCTCTTTCACTATTTTGGCACCTTAGTTGCTTCAATTATAATCTTTTGTTAGGTGTTTGTTATAGTTAGAGGTGTGTAGTTTTGGCTAAACCAAAATAGTATTAATTCCGTATTTATTTGTGTTAGCCATCATAATTAGTTTTAGAAAGGACTCTTCACCCCCCTCAAGTCCGCCATCTCGACCCTACAAGTGGTATCAGAGTCTGGTTCTCTCATTTGGTGGTCTTAACCGACCCGAGAGTAAGCTGGATGGCGACTAAAGGGCTAGAGGTTACTTGTGAACCACATATTTTTGATGGCACACATTTTGCACAGTGGAAAACTTGCATGAGTCATTATTTTCATACAATTGATGCAAAATTGTGGTGGATCATAAGTGTAGGCTTTTATAAACCCTTTGATGAGAACACAAAAGATCTCACCCAAGAAAAAGAGAAATGCTTACATCTTGAACACCAAGCTACTAACATTTTATATCAATGGATAAGTGATAAGGTGTTTAAGGAAATTATGTATATGGAGACCGCCCATGATATTTGGACATATCTTGATGGAGTATATGGGAGGATCTCCATCTAGGATGTGGAGCACATCCTCAACACGGTGGTTGTGAAAGATTGCTCCACCTCACGGTCAAGTGATAATGATGAAAGGCATACCACAAGTTCACTTGATAATCATGATGGTGCTGGCTCAAACTCAAGTGATGCAAATGATTGTTCTATCTCAAGCATACTTGATGATTATGGTGATTGTTCATGCTCGGATGATGATATCGCTACTACAAGCCCATCCATTACACCACATTGCTTGATGTCACAAGGTAATACAAAGGTATATAATGCTAATGTGACTAATCATTCATATTCATATGATGAGCTTGTTGATAGACTTGCTAGCATGAACATTGATTTAGAAAATGAGAAAGATAAAACAAAAAATTTGGAAAGTGAAAACTTATTTCTAAAGAATTCATGTGAACAACAAAAACATCTACTTTATGTTATCACTTGTTCACATGAGGAACTAAAATTGAGTCATGAGGAACTTAGTGTTGCTCATGAAAATTTGGTACAACATCATGTTTTTCTCACTAACAAGATTTATAGTGAATAAATTAAAACTAGTGAGAACTCATCACATGATTTATATGATCAATTGCAAAATGCTGCTAATCCATGTGATGAAGATAAGAAGAATGTATCCACCTCTTGTGATGATTTATTAGCTATGTCATGTTCTTCAACTATAAATTATTATTGTTGGGGGCCTTCGGCTTCCGAAGGTCCTCAAAAACAGGATTTAACAGTATTTCTGGAGTATAATGTGTGAACAGGTATCTTCGGACTCAAGTCGGCATTACAACAGACCGGAATAATACGAAGGTTGATACAGCGCCGAAGGTGTGAGCAGGAAAGCTTCGGCGTGGCAGCAAAAAATGAAACCGACTTAAAGATGAAAAGGCTATTCAGACCTTGATAGATTACTATAGAATTATTATCAAATGTAAAGGGCATAAATGTAATTTTACATAGGCTGTGTCCTGTGCCTATAAATAGGTGAACAGTACCCCCGTACTGTTCACGCTGATTCTGGCATTCGCTTTTGCGTCACGTTTTTACTCTGATCTCCTTCAAGTTGAAGGTACATTTGTAATTTGACGTCATTTCTGTTTATACATGATAATAATATATAATTGTCTATGTTATCCTTTATATTCCTTATAATTCATCCTTCGTCACTGTATAGTGAAGTTATGAAGGTATGCCCTTCATAACCTTCGTCCGAAAACCATTATATCCTAAGGGGAATAATGCTTCGAAGGACGAAGGGCTTAACCAATTAACATTTTTTATGTTGCCTTGTTCTTAACTCATAGCATTTGAGAACAAGTCCCCAACATTGGCGCCCACCTCCGGTGAACTCACTTCCACTCTTTGAGTTTTTTGAACACCTTCGGCGATCATAAACCTTCGCTATGGCGCCGAAGAAAGCTTCAGCGACTGGGACTGCAGCTCTGCAACCGCTGGACCACAATCAGGAGACAGTCTCCCTTCGGGAGGCCCGAAGCCAGAAAAGGAAGGCTGTCAGCCCGACACCACCAGAGGACGAGATAGATCAAGAAATCAGAGACATGGAGATGCTTCATCAACAGGTGCAGAGGAAGAAAGAAAAGATGGCCAGGCTAGCTGAACTGCAAAGGCAGATAGACGAAGTCTCTGAAGAAGTTCGTCATCTTGCTCAGGATGAGCAGCACCGAAGGCCTCAGCACCAAGACCTTCATCAGGAGGGTTTCCTCAACGAAGATGACTGGTATGATAATTTCCATCATGGGAATTTTGTTTTCGATGATGCTTCTCCTCTGTCCGCTGAGCTGCAGGCTACACCTTGGCCTCCGTCCTACAAGCCGCCTCAGCTTCCCGTGTTCGATGGCCACTCAGACCCGAAGCAGTTTTTGATGAGCTACGAAGCAACAGTATCTTCGTATGGTGGCAATGCTGCAGTCATGGCCAAATCTTTTGTTATGGCTATCAGGAGCGTTGCTCAAACCTGGTATTCCTCCCTTCGACCAGGAACGATCACTTCATGGCAGAAGCTGGAGGACTTGTTGTTAACTAGCTTCCAAGGGTTTCAGACGAAGCCGGTCACTGCTCAAGCTCTATTCTAGTGCACCCAGGATCACGAAGAATACCTTCAGGCGTACGTCCGGAGGTTCTTGCGTTTGAGGGCACAGGCACCAACGATGCCCAATGAAATTGTCATTGAGGCCATGATCAAGGGGCTTCGGCCAGGACCGTCAGCTCAGTACTTCGCTAGGAAGCCTCCTCAAACTTTGGAGAAGCTGCTCCAGAAGATGGACGAGTACATTCGGGCCGATAATGATTTTCGCCAAAGAAGGGAGGAGGCTTTCAGGTTTTCTGAGATGACCAGGGGCTTCAGAGGGAGGTTCTATCCGAGGCACGTCAGATCAATTCATAACTCTACACAAAATGATGATAGAGGGAGCCATCAGCAAAGGCCGCAATGTTCCTCACAGGCTTCGGGGCAACAACAAGGCTCCTTCCGACCACCAGCTCCGAGAGGCAGAGGCGCCAGGGGCTTCGGCGGAAGATTTGGCGATCAACCGAGAAGAATCTTTTGCTTATTCTGTGGTGAAAACAAAGGCCACACCACCAGGATGTGCCATGTTACCATCCAGAAGCAAAAGGAAATAGCCGAAGCCGCAGCACAACAAGCTCAGCCGAAGCAGGTCATGCATACTGCTTCGTATCATTCGCCTTACATCCCAGAATATGTGGGCAATCACCCTGCAGTTTCTGTTGCTTCGGCGAGTCAACCTCAAGCTTCCTGGCAACAGCCTCCGCCTCCACCTCCGCTGCAACAAGGCCAACAGCCAGAAGGGAGCCAGTATGCTCCACACCAAAGGGCCTTCATGAGAGCACCTAGAGGGGGGGGGGTGAATAGGTGATCCTGTAAAACTTAAACTTATAGCCACAAAACTTTGATTAAGCGTTAGCACAGTTTATGCCAAGTGGCTAGAGAGGAGTCTCAACAAAACACAATACCACAAGAGATCAAACACAGAGATGACACAGTGGTTTATCCCGTGGTTCGGCCAAGACCAACGCTTGCCTACTCCACGTTGTGGCGTCCCTACGGACGAGGGTTGCAATCAACCCCTCTCAAGCGGTCCAACGACCCACTTGAATACCACGGTGTTTTGCTTGCTTTTTTTTTCAATCCCGTTTGCGAGGAATCTCCACAACTTGGAGCCTCTCGCCCTTACAATTGAAGTTCACAAAGAAACACAGAGCAAGGGTGGGAATGAGCAACGCACACAAGACTTCAAAAGATCAGAGCAGCAACACGCACACACGCAGCAACAAGAGCTCGCAACACAACTCAAAGAGTTCACAACTTCACAAGAGCTCTATATGCTATCACAATGAAACGAATGCGTGAGATCGATGTCTTGGTGCTTAGAAGTGTTGTAGGAATGCTTGGTGTACTCCTCCATGCGCCTAGGGGTCCATTTTATAGCCCCAAGGCAGCTAGGAGCCGTTGAGAACAAATCTGGAAGGCCATCCTTGCCTTCTGTCGTCGGGCGCACCGGACAGTCCGGTGCACACCGGACACTGTCCGGTGCACGATTTATTTCCATAAACAGCGCAGCCGACCGTTGCTGACCGTTGAAGATCTGGGAGCCGTTGGCGCACCGGACATGTCCGGTGCACACCGGACAGTCCGGTGCCCCCTTCCGACCGTTGGCTCGGCCACGTGTCTTGCGCAGATCGCGCGGCCGACCGTTGGCCCAGGCCAACCGTTGGCTCACCGGACAGTCCGGTGCACACCGGACAGTCCGGTGAATTATAGTCGTACGCCGTCGGCAGATTCCCGAGAGCGGCGTCTTCGCCCGAGGCAGCCTGGCGCACCGGACACTGTCCGGTGCACCACCGGACAGTCCGGTGCCTCAGACCGAAACAGCCTCTTGGCTGTTCACAGCCAACTCTTCTTCTTTCTTCTTCTCTCTGTTTCTTTCACTTAGACAAGTATATTAGTACACAAAACCAATGTACTAAGGCTTAGAAACATACCTTTACTTGTGATTTGCACTTTGTTCATCCATGGACATAGATTTACATTTAAGCACTTGTGTTGGCACTCAATCACCAAAATACTTAGAAATGGCCCAAAGGCACATTTCCCTTTCAATCTCCCCCTTTTTGGTGTTTTATGCCAACACAACATAAAGCAACTAGAACAAGTGCAAAATCACTTCAAATAGAACTCAAATCTATTTTGATTCATTTTTGGCATATATGGATCATCCTTTGCCACCACTTGGTTTGTTTTTGCAAATCAAACTCGAATCTCTATCTCTAAGTCAAACACACATGTTGGAGCATAAAGAGAGTCATTCCAAAAGAGATTGATCAAAGATTTCAAAAACTCCCCCTATTTCCCATAATCATTACTTCTCCCCACAAGAAACCAACTTTTGACAAAAGAGACAATAAGAGAGTTTTGACAAAACAAAAAGCTCTATTTCACTATTTTCAATATTTCTCAAGTGGTAGCTGATCCATCTATTGCTTTGGCCTTTATTTTCTCCCCCTTTGGCATCAAGCACCAAAACGGAATCAACTTTGGCCCTTTAACCCCATTGCCTCACCAAAATCTTCAATTAAGATCAAATGGCAATAAGTGTTCATGAGATGGACTTGGAATAAGTTACCCTCTCATCGGAGTGCAGTGGAAGTCTTGCATGGTCCAAGTCCACCTTTTCCCTTTCAATTCTCCTTCGAGACTAAATCAAGCAAACTCAAGCATATGGTTAGTTTCAAAGGGTCAAGTTGTAACACATCTCCCCCTAAACATGTGCATCACTTTGCAACGGACTTGTGAGGTCCAGGGAGTGTTTGTACAACTTGAGCACCAAAATAAGCAACAAAATGCAGAATGAACATGATCAAAGGCATAAACACATGTATGCTACAATTCAATCCAGGTTCCGCGAATCTAAGATATTTAGCTCACTACGCAGCCTGCAAAAGGTCTTCTCATCTAGAGGTTTGGTAAAGATATCGGCTAGCTGGTTCTCGGTGCTAACATGAAACACTTCGATATCCCCCTTTTGCTGGTGGTCTCTCAAAAAGTGATGCCGGATGTCTATGTGCTTTGTGCGGCTGTGCTCAACAGGATTTTCCGCCATGCGGATCGCACTCTCATTATCACATAGGAGTGGGACTTTGCTCAGATTGTAGCCAAAGTCCCTGAGGGTTTGCCTCATCCAGAGTAGTTGCGCGCAACACTGTCCTGCGGCAACATACTCGGCCTCAGCGGTGGATAGAGCAACGGAAGTTTGTTTCTTAGATTTCCATGACACCAGGGACCTTCCTAAGAATTGGCATGTCCCCGATGTACTCTTCCTATCGACCTTACATCCAGCATAATCGGAGTCTGAATATCCAATCAAGTCAAAGGTAGACCCCTTTGGATACCAGAGCCCGAGGCAAGGCGTAGCAACTAAATATCTAAGGATTCGTTTCACCGCCACTAAGTGACACTCCTTAGGATCGGATTGAAATCTAGCACACATGCATACGCTAAGCATAATATCCGGTCTACTAGCACATAAGTAAAGTAATGACCCTATCATTGACCGGTATGCTTTTTGATCAACGGACTTACCACCTTTGTTGAGGTCGGTGTGCCCGTCGGTTCCCATCGGCGTCTTTGCGGGCTTGGCGTCCTTCATCCCAAACCGCTTTAGCAGGTCCTGCGTGTACTTCGTTTGGGAGATGAAGGTGCCGTCCTTGAGTTGCTTCACTTGGAACCCAAGGAAGTAGTTCAACTCGCCCATCATCGACATCTCGAATTTCTGCGTCATCACCCTGCTAAACTCTTCACAAGACTTTTTATTAGTAGAACCAAATATTATGTCATCGACATAAATTTGGCACACAAATAAATCACCATCACATGTCTTAGTGAAAAGAGTTGGATCGGCTTTCCCAACCTTGAAAGCATTAGCAATTAAGAAATCTCTAAGGTATTCATACCATGCTCTTGGGGCTTGCTTAAGTCCATAGAGCGCCTTAGAGAGCTTACACACGTGGTCGGGGTACCGTTCATCCTCGAAGCCAGGGGGTTGCTCTACGTACACCTCCTCATTTATTGGCCCGTTGAGGAAAGCGCTCTTCACATCCATTTGGAACAACCTGAAAGAATGGTGAGCAGCATATGCTAGCAAGATACGAATTGATTCTAGCCTAGCCACAGGAGCAAACGTCTCCTCAAAGTCCAAACCTGCGACTTGGGCATAACCTTTTGCCACAAGTCGAGCCTTGTTCCTTGTCACCACCCCGTGCTCGTCCTGTTTGTTGCGGAACACCCACTTGGTTCCCACAACATTTTGCTTGGGACGAGGCACCAGTGTCCAAACTTCATTCCTCTTGAAGTTGTTGAGTTCCTCCTGCATGGCCAACACCCAGTCCGGATCTAGCAAGGCCTCCTCTACCCTGAAAGGCTCAATAGAAGAGACAAAGGAGTAATGTTCACAAAAATTAACTAATCGAGACCGAGTAGTTACTCCCTTGCTAATGTCACCCATAATTTGGTCGACGGGATGATCCCTTTGAATCATCGCTCGAACTTGGGTTGGAGGTGCCGGTTGCGCTTCTTCCTCCATCACATGATCATCTTGTGCTCCCCCTTGATCACACGCCTCCTGTTGATGAACCTGTTCATCGTCTTGAGTTGGGGGATGCACCGTTGTTGAGGAAGAAGGTTGATCTCGTTCATCTTGTTCCTGTGGCCGAACTTCTCCAATCGCCATGGTTCGTATAGCGGCCGTCGGAACATCTTCTTCATCTACATCATCACAATCAACAACTTGCTCTCTTGGAGAGCCATTAGTCTCATCAAATACAACGTCACTAGAGACTTCAACCAAACCCGATGATTTGTTGAAGACTCTATATGCCTTTGTATTTGAGTCATAACCTAACAAAAACCCTTCTACAGCTTTGGGAGCAAACTTAGAATTTCTACCCTTCTTCACTAGAATGTAGCACTTGCTCCCAAATACACGAAAGTAAAATACATTGGGTTTGTTACCGGTTAGTAGCTCATACGACGTCTTCTTGAGGAGGCGATGAAGGTAGACCCTGTTGATGGCGTGGCAAGCCGTGTTCACGGCTTCCGTCCAAAAGCACTCGGGGGTCTTGAACTCTCCTAGCATCGTCCTCGCCATATCGATGAGCGTCCTGTTCTTCCTCTCTACCACACCATTTTGCTGTGGTGTGTAGGGAGCGGAGAACTCATGCTTGATCCCTTCTTCTTCAAGGAATTCCTCCACTTGAAGATTCTTGAACTCGGACCCGTTGTCGCTCCTTATCTTCTTCACTTTGAGCTCAAACTCATTTTGAGCTCTCCTGAGGAAGCGCTTGAGGGTCCCTTGGGTTTCAGACTTATCCTGCAAAAAGAACACCCAAGTGAAGCGGGAAAAGTCATCAACAATAACCAGACCATACTTACTTCCTCCTATGCTCAGATAGGCGACGGGTCCGAAGAGATCCATATGCAGCAGCTCCAGAGGTCTTGAAGTGGTCATCACATTCTTGCTGTGATGTGGTCCTCCCACTTGTTTACCTGCTTGACAAGCTGCACAAGGTCTATCTTTTTCGAATTGAACGTTAGTCAAACCTATCACGTGTTCTCCCTTTAGAAGCTTGTGAAGGTTCTTCATCCCCACATGTGCTAAGCGGCGATGCCACAGCCAGCCCATGCTAGTCTTAGCTATTAAGCATGCATCTAGTCCGGCTTCTTCTTTTGCAAAATCAACTAAATAAAGTTTGCCGTCTAATACACCCTTAAAAGCTAGTGAACCATCACTTCTTCTAAAGACAGTCACATCTACATTAGTAAATAGACAGTTATATCCCATATTGCACAATTGACTAACAGATAGTAAATTATATCCCAGAGACTCAACTAAAAACACATTAGAAATTGAGTGCTCATTTGAGATTGCAATTTTACCTAACCCTTTTACCTTGCCTTGATTCCCATCACCGAATATAATTGAATCTTGGGAATCCTTATTCTTGACGTAGGAGGTGAACATCTTCTTCTCCCCCGTCATATGGTTTGTGCATCCGCTGTCGATAATCCAGCTTGAACCCCCGGATGCATAAACCTGCAAGGCAAATTTAGGCTTGGGTTTTAGGTACCCAACTCATGTTGGGTCCTACAAGGTTAGCACAAATATTCTTAGGGACCCAAATGCAAGTTTTGTCTCCCTTGCATCTTGCCCCTAACTTCCTAGCAATTACCTTTCTATCCTTTATACAAATTGCAAAGGAAGCATTCAAAGCATGATATATTGTAGAAGGTTCATTTACTACTTTCCTAGGAGCATTGTGAACAACATTTCTCCTAGGCATTTGATGAACAACATTTCTTCTAAACACATTTCTACCATGCATAACATGAGAACTAGAAGCAGTCATAGCATAAGAGTCATAAGCATGTGAATCAAAAACATCATGACCTCTAAAAGCATTTCTAGAATATCTCCTATCATAGTACATGAAAGCATGATTCTTTTTAACATTATTAGCCATAGGAGCCTTCCCTTTTTCCTTGGTGGAGATGGGAGTCTTATGGCTTGTTAAGTTCTTGGCTTCCCTCTTGAAGCCAAGCCCATCCTTAATTGAGGGGTGTCTACCAACCGTGTAGGCATCCCTAGCAAATTTTAGTTTCTCAAAATTACTCTTGCTAGTCTTAAGTTGAGCATTAAGACTAGCTAATTCATCATTCAATTTTGAAATAGAAACTAAGTGTTTGCTACAAGCATTAATATCAATATCCTTACACCTAGTGCAAATTTCAACATATTCAACACAAGAGTTGGATTTATTTGCTTCTACTAGTTTAGCATTTAAATCATCGTTTATGCTCTTTAAGTTAGAAATAGAATCATGGCATGTTGATACTTCACAAGCAAGCATTTCATTCCTCTTAATTTCTAATGCAAGGGATTTTTGAGCCTCTACAAACTTATCATGTTCTTCATACAACAAATCCTCTTGCTTTTCTAAAAGTATATTCTTTTCATTCAAGGCATCAATTAATTCATTAATTTTGTCTATCTTAGATCTATCTAAGCCCTTGAACAAACATGAATAATCTACTTCATCCTCATCACTAGATTCGTCCTCACTTGAAGAAGCATAGGTAGAGTTGCAAGTACATACCTTCTTCTCCCTTGCCATAAGGCATGTGTGACGCTCGTTGGGGAAGAGGGTTGATTTGTTGAAGGCGGTGGCGGCGAGTCCTTCATTGTCGGAGTCGGAAGAGGAGCAATCCGAGTCCCACTCCTTGCCTAGATGCGCCTCGCCCTTTGCCTTCTTGTAATGCTTCTTCTTTTCCCTCTTGTTTCCCTTTTCCTGGTCACTATCATTATCGGGGCAGTTAGCGATAAAATGACCAATCTTACCGCACTTGAAGCATGAGCGCTTCCCCTTCGTCTTGGTCTTGCTTGGCTGCCCCTTGTGACCCTTTAGCACCGTCTTGAAGCGTTTGATGATGAGAGCCATCTCTTCATCATTAAGTCCGACCGCCTCAATTTGTGCCACCTTGCTAGGTAGCACCTCCTTGCTTCTTGTAGCTTTGAGAGCAAAAGGTTGTGGTTCGTTGATCGGTCCATTCAAGGCGTCGTCCACGTACCTTGCCTCCTTGATCATCATTCGCCCGCTGACGAATTTTCCTAAGACTTCTTCGGGCGACATTTTGGTGTACCTGGGATTCTCACGAATATTATTCACCAAATGAGGATCAAGAACGGTAAAGGACCTTAGCATTAGTCGGACGACATCGTGGTCCGTCCATCGCGTGCTTCCGTAGCTCCTTATTTTGTTGATAAGGGTCTTGAGCCGGTTGTATGTTTGAGTTGGCTCCTCGCCCCTTATCATCGCGAACCGTCCAAGCTCGCCCTCCACCAACTCCATTTTGGTGAGCAAGGTAGCGTCATTTCCCTCATGAGAGATCTTGAGGGTATCCCAGATTTGCTTGGTGTTATCCAAGCCACTCACTTTGTTATATTCATCCCTGCACAATGAAGCTAGAAGAACAGTAGTAGCTTGTGCATTCTTATGGATTTGTTCATTAATGAATATAGGACTATCCGAACTATTAAAGTGCATTCCACTATCTACAATCTCCCATATACTAGGATGGAGAGAGAATAGGTGACTACGCATTTTGTGGCTCCAAAATCCGTAGTCCTCCCCATCAAAGTGTGGGGGCTTGCCGAGTGGAATGGAAAGCAAATGTGAATTTGAACTTTGCGGAATACGAGAGTAGTCAAAGGAAAAGTTAGAATTAACCGGTTTCCTTTGCTCGTAGTCGTTGTGGTCGTCGTCCTTTTGGGAAGAAGTAGACTCATCACTGTCGTCGTAGTAGACGATCTCCTTGATGCGCCTCGTCTTCTTCTTCTTCCCTTCCTTTCGTCTATGACCCGAGCCGGAGTCGGTAGGCTTGTCATCTTTGAGCTCATTGACGAATGACTCCTTCTCCTTATCGTTGATCACGATTCCCTTCCCCTTAGGATCCATCTCTTCGGGCGGCTAGTCCCTTTCTTGAAGAGAACGGCTCTGATACCAATTGAGAGCACCTAGAGGGGGGGTGAATAGGTGATCCTGTAAAACTTAAACTTATAGCCACAAAACTTTGATTAAGCGTTAGCACAGTTTATGCCAAGTGGCTAGAGAGGAGTCTCAACAAAACACAATACCACAAGAGATCAAACACAGAGATGACACAGTGGTTTATCCCGTGGTTCGGCCAAGACCAACGCTTGCCTACTCCACGTTGTGGCGTCCCTACGGACGAGGGTTGCAATCAACCCCTCTCAAGCGGTCCAACGACCCACTTGAATACCACGGTGTTTTGCTTGCTTTTTTTTCAATCCCGTTTGCGAGGAATCTCCACAACTTGGAGCCTCTCGCCCTTACAATTGAAGTTCACAAAGAAACACAGAGCAAGGGTGGGAATGAGCAACGCACACAAGACTTCAAAAGATCAGAGCAGCAACACGCACACACGCAGCAACAAGAGCTCGCAACACAACTCAAAGAGTTCACAACTTCACAAGAGCTCTATATGCTATCACAATGAAACGAATGCGTGAGATCGATGTCTTGGTGCTTAGAAGTGTTGTAGGAATGCTTGGTGTACTCCTCCATGCGCCTAGGGGTCCATTTTATAGCCCCAAGGCAGCTAGGAGCCGTTGAGAACAAATCTGGAAGGCCATCCTTGCCTTCTGTCGTCGGGCGCACCGGACAGTCCGGTGCACACCGGACACTGTCCGGTGCCCGATTTATTTCCATAAACAGCGCAGCCGACCGTTGCTGACCGTTGAAGATCTGGGAGCCGTTGGCGCACCGGACATGTCCGGTGCACACCGGACAGTCCGGTGCCCCCTTCCGACCGTTGGCTCGACCACGTGTCTTGCGCAGATCGCGCGGCCGACCGTTGGCCCAGACCGACTGTTGGCTCACCGGACAGTCCGGTGCACACCGGACAGTCCGGTGAATTATAGTCGTACGCCGTCGGCAGATTCCCGAGAGCGGCGTCTTCGCCCGAGGCAGCCTGGCGCACCGGACACTGTCCGGTGCACCACCGGACAGTCTGGTGCCTCAGACCGAAACAGCCTCTTGGCTGTTCACAGCCAACTCTTCTTCTTTCTTCTTCTCTCTGTTTCTTTCACTTAGACAAGTATATTAGTACACAAAACCAATGTACTAAGGCTTAGAAACATACCTTTACTTGTGATTTGCACTTTGTTCATCCATGGACATAGATTTACATTTAAGCACTTGTGTTGGCACTCAATCACCAAAATACTTAGAAATGGCCCAAAGGCACATTTCCCTTTCACTTCAGAGAGCAGTCCGAAGCTCGTACAGTCAACAGCACTGTGCCAGAGTCAAAGCACATCTATTGACAAATATCCTACCTTAATAGCAGTCTTTCTTATTCAGTCTTATTTTCTGTGTAATAAAGGACATTGTTGAGATTTCATGTAAATAGTTTCGTTGTTTGCCACAAGGAAAATATATTTTCTTCACAGGCCTAAGTTGTTGAAGTTTAAAGATTTGTGATAACAAAGAGGACCTTCAAATTATCGAAAATTCTTCGAAGCAACAAAAAGTCGTTCTAAGGAACGCAGAGTAAGTTTGCCGAAGTCACAAAAAGCCGCTCCAGAAGGAGTGCAGTGTAAGTTTTCTGCTCCAAAGTCGTTCCAAAGGGAATGCAGAGCATACAGCGAAAAGTCAACGCTGATACCGCCTAAGTAAAAGGCGAAGCGCGAAAAGTCAACGCGAATACCGCTGAAAGTAAAAGGCGAAGAAGCTCCTAAGGGAGGCTTACAGCGAAAAATAAACGCTGATTCCGCTGAAGTAAAAGGCGAAGAAGCTCCTAAGGGAGGCTTATAAAAGATTATGTGTTTTATTGCAGGGATGCGTATGTATCTTCGGAATAAACATCACCTCACATAACATAACATCATCGCATCATTTCGCATAGCATAAGCATCATACATCATGTTGCATATGGCACAAGAGGTGGATACAATATCGATCTACAGAAGAATGTTTTGAAAAAAGGGAAAAATCATAATGTCACAAGGAGATACATTATTGATCGCCGGAAGTGTAGCTTCGGAAAATATCTTCACGAAGCCTGGATATTATTCATCAGAACACTGGATATTGTTGTGACAAAGAAAAATTCCTCTTCACGAAGCATGAAAAGAAGGGAAGGTGTTTTTTCGTCAAAGACTCAAAAATGGTACGTGTAAAATTTCATGCATCGTAAAGAGTTGAACAATAAAAACAGGTATATTACATTCAGGGTTACAAAATGTTACAGTATATTACATTTCAGAAGTTTTTACAATAATACTTAATCTTCTCTCAAAACGACTTCTGCAGCCTCGTTCAGGAGCCGATTAACAACTTCATCCATGATAGCTTCAGCCATCTTTTTAATTTCGTCGTCTCCTTTCGGGGGAGGTCCCGAAGACGCTTTAGTAGGATCTGAAGGAGGACAGGATACGGCTACATTGCTATTACAAATTGCGAACAAAATTTAAAATCGAAAATTACAACACAATAAAACCATTAGTTGATACCTATTTGCCCTTCGGGCTCTGCGCTTTTTTCAGCAGCTTCAGCCACTTCTCTAGCATCGTGAATGCCCTTTTCACTTTTTCGAATAATTTCTCGGGCCATTTCTCGGCCACCATTATCCCAGATATCGGTAAAAAATTTTCCACCAATCATGCTAGCTTCGGCCGAAGGATCTCTTGCATCTTCGAAGGACAAAGCAGCTTCGGATTGCGCTAAAATCTTTACATGTTCGCAACCCTTTTTCTCTAAGATGGTGGCAATTCCTCTGGCACCCGAGAAAGCACATATATCTCCACGGCTATTTAAAATTTCTTCGAAGGCCTCAGCTTCGTGGTCGATCCATTCGATGGGACCTTCGGGATTGCCTCTTGTAAAGTTTTCTTCGCTTGAGAATGCGCCGACCCTGGCGAAGCTAGCCTTTAACTTTTTAACACACTCTATAGATTTGTTATAGCATCTCTTCTTGGACGACCGAAGCTCTTCAACAGTTCCTTCTAAGTGATCTGCCCATTGGTCGCTGAGTTCTCGCTTTGTTTCTTCAAGTATGTGTTCTTCCTTGGCTCTGGCCAGTTGTTTCCGAAGATCTTCAATTTCGCGCTTCTGAGCTTCAGCTTGACCTTTAAAAGCAGCTTTGTCTTCCTTTATTTTATTTATCAATGAGTGTAATATTTTATCTTTTTCGAGACCTTCGTTCCTCAGTTCAATTACTTCGGAACGAAGGTTGCTCAGGGCTATAGCACACCCTTCGTCTTCAGCATCCTTCTGTGCCCTGAGGGCATTGCTAAGTATCAGGCCCTGCAAAGAGAAATATGTGTGCGTCAATAAATTTAAACAAACGAAAAATTTTGGTCTCAACAAAAAATGCAAAGATCCCATTTGTTGCACCTTTAAGCTATTATAAGCCAGGCTGTCGGCCAGATCATTCTTCGACAGCACCGAGAGCCCGTCTTCTAACGTTGGGAATCCGAAGTTCTTGCTCATCTCCCGACAGACAGAAATCTCCTTGCTGTCAGGGAGACAATACAAAAAGTCTTCTTCTCCACTGCCATTGAATATTAACGCCCCCTTTGGGTACTTCAGTTTTTGGGCGTAGCGCTGGGCCTCTTTCTTTTCTTTTTCTGATAGTTTTTTCCCCGAAGCATGACGAACAATATAATCACGGACTTTGGAGGATGCTTCGGGGGCAATGTCACTGGTTTCTTCAACAAAAGTTGGCTCTGTTATTTTTTCTTCCTCAGTTTCCAAGGATTTTATCTTCGCGGGCTCTGAGGACCCAGCTTCGGTTTCAGTTTCTTGCTCTGGAGCTTTAGTATCAGAAATTTCAGTTGTTGCTTCAGGAGTGGTAGCAGTCTTCTTCGGAGGTGTGCTTGAAGATTTAATTGTTTCCAGTACATCTAGCACATTAGCCATTCTCTTTCTTTTCGGAGTCACTGCTGACACTTTTTGATTCTTTACCGTCTCAACATTTGCTGCAGGACTCAAAACTTCTGATGTTTTTTCTTCAGTTGGTTTTTTCACTTCTTCCATTTTTTCTGTGGATGGCGCTTCGGTCATCTCTTTGGTTTCTGGTAGCAAAATCTTCGGTTCTTCCAATTCTATCCTCTTTGGCGCTTCGGCCATTTCTGCAACTTCTGGCAGCAAGGTTGGTTTGGTTGGCTTTTCAGCCTCGGTGGCCGAAGAGGTTTCTCCGGTAAACTCAGGCACCAAAGTTGGTTCAATATAGCGCGGCCGATGTGTGAGGACCTTTATCCTCTTTCTTTTCGGTTCTGGCTCGCTGGGAGCAATTGCAGCTTCTTCTTTCGCAGAGGTTGTGTTTTTTCTTTTCTGCCCTCGAATGGGATAACGATAGTCAGGGTAGACAAACCCGATTGCATCAAACACCCGATTCAGCCTCTTCTTTTTTGGCCTCCGAAGGCTGCTGACAGTGCAGTATCTTCGGCCTTCGAATAAGCCCCAAGCAGTTCATCACTTAAATTTTCAATGCTTTTTAACCAGTCATCATCTGGCTCAACGAATTTATCTCCGAACTTAAAAGTGTACTTCAGCCTGACAAGTCCACCTTCGTCGGTCTCTTTTATGGTTTCTTGCGACATTTCCCATTTCTCCGCGAGCGGCCATACCCTGAAGGCAATATCCTCCTGTACTAAATCTCTCGTTCCAATAAAAGAACAGATAACGCCGAAGGCTCTCTGGCATTCTTCGGCAGCTTCATTCATTTCAACCTTCGGCCTCCGAAGGCCGAAGCTTTGCCAAATAGGGCGCATAATTATACCTTTGATATCTTCTTGTGCTTTCAGATCATTTTTCACATAAAACCATTCTGTCATCCAGTCGCCGGGCCATCTCTTCCGAAAGGTTGGCACGGGACAGCTTGACCCAGACCGAGAAACAAAATTATAGCAGCCAAAGTTATTGTGATACTGTTCCTTACCCCAAGGTTTTGTCTCATATGATAATTCGTGTATGTTGCAGAAACTTTTTGCATCAGGCTTCAGACCTTGGCTTCTCACGGCCCACACGAAGATATTCAGCCTTATGATTGCCTCAGGGGTAAGTTGGTGAAGATAGACTTCGAATATTTTCAGCACCTCTACAACGAAGCTGCTCAAGGGAAATCGCAGCCCAGCTTTCAAAAAGCTTCGGTACACTACGACTTCATTTTCTTCAGGGTGTGGACAAGTCTTCTCCCCTTCGTCAGCCCTCACAACAGACAAATCCCGGAAATACCTTCCTCTCATGTTGACAAGATGATTCTCTTTGATAGTTGATTTACCATAAACTGAATGGCTGGGTCGCCAGGGACGATCTTCGGAGTCTTCACCACCGCTGTCCACATCATAACTGTCGCTGTCACCAGTATCCTCAGACAAACCTTCTAGAATCTCCTTGGTGATTTTTTCTGTGTTGGTCTTCGACATTGCTATAAGAAACCCCAGATTTTTCTCTTCATCGAGACTCAGTTTCATCTCAGTAACAGCCTTCTTATCTTCAGACATCTTCGGACACACTAAAAAACTGTTTTCAAAGCCGAAGCTTCAAAACTAAGAACTCAGCAAATCTTAGTGCACAAGAGCTAAAAATTGAGTGAGCGGGAGCAGATAGCCAGAGAGCGTGCCAAATGAGTTTGCGGTATGACCGTATTTATACGCCCAGTGCGTTGGAAATTGAAAGACCCCGCTTGTCAGTGTATGTTGCTATTCTAGCAAAGGGAAGGTGTTTTTTCAGACCTTCGGCGTAAAGCCTTCGTCCATGTCGCAATCTAAATTTATTATTTTAAACAAATTAATATTGCGAGGGGCTACTGTTGGGGGCCTTCAGCTTCCGAAGGTCCTCAAAAACAGGATTTAACAGTATTTCTGGAGTATAATGTGTGAACAGGTATCTTCGGACTCAAGTCGGCATTACAACAGACCGGAATAATACGAAGGTTGATACAGCGCCGAAGGTGTGAGCAGGAAAGCTTCGGCGTGGCAGCAAAAAATGAAACCGACTTAAAGATGAAAAGGCTATTCAGACCTTGATAGATTACTATAGAATTATTATCAAATGTAAAGGGCATAAATGTAATTTTACATAGGCTGTGTCCTGTGCCTATAAATAGGTGAACAGTACCCCCGTACTGTTCACGCTGATTCTGGCATTCGCTTTTGCGTCACGTTTTTACTCTCATCTCCTTCAAGTTGAAGGTACATTTGTAATTTGACGTCATTTCTGTTTATACATGATAATAATATATAATTGTCTATGTTATCCTTTATATTCCTTATAATTCATCCTTCGTCACTGTATAGTGAAGTTATGAAGGTATGCCCTTCATAACCTTCGTCCGAAAACCATTATATCATAAGGGGAATAATGCTTCGAAGGACGAAGGGCTTAACCAATTAACATTTTTTATGTTGCCTTGTTCTTAACTCATAGCATTTGAGAACAAGTCCCCAACAATTATTATTCTTCCTTGTCTTGTGGGACTAACCTTTTGAAGGAAAATAATAAGCTCAAAAACAAAGTGAAGAATTTAAGCAACATGTTTGAGAGGTGGTATAAATCAAAAGTCACTCATGATCTTATAATGAAAAATCAAATAAGATATGATGACAAGAGTGGCCTTGGTTTCAACAAGAGCAATATCAAAGGCAGGCAATTGAAATTAAAAGGAAATAAGATATCTCACTTCATGTGCTATAAATGTCATGAGATGGGTCATCTTGAAAAAGCATGCCCCAATAAAAGGAAGTTCAAGTTGAAGAAGGAAGAAAGGAGACTAAAGCATGACAAGTGTTTCAAGTGCCACACTTGGGGTCACCTCACCTCAATGTGCCCAACCAAGAAATTAGTGAAGCCACAAGTGAAGCCTCAACCAAAGTCACGAGTTGAGCAAAAGAAGAATCCCCAAAAGCAAATCAAGATTAACCATGAATATAATGGTGATGTGGGGAAGAAAAAGAAAACAAGAAGAGAAAGAAGAAGGCATTCAATATATAATCAAGATGAGATGATGAGCACAAATCAAAAGAAGAAGGATGATTTGGCTCAAATCAAGTGCTACATGTGTGATGATATGGGTCACTTTGCCTCAAGGTGTCCCAACAATCTTGAGAAGAAGGCTCAAGCAAATGAGAAGAGGCAAGACAATGTGAAGCAAAATTTGAGAAAGAAAGAGAAGGCTCAAACAAAGAGAACTTGCTACACATGTCGGGAAAGGGGACACATGGCAAATTCATGTCCCTTAGGTAGCAATTCTAAGCCTATTTTAATTCATAATAATATTATGCTTAGAAAGGATGGCAATGGTACCTCATTTGTTGCAATTGCAAAACATCCCGCTATTCATACTAAGGCAATGCCTAAGTATGTTGCTCCTAACTTAAGAGGACCCAACTTAGTTTGGGTACCATCAAAACATGGATGATCATGAACAGGTACCTTAGGCGTTGGAGGCTTGATTCAATGATATTCATTTAATCATCATATGTTGAATTAAGTGTTGAAGACTAATAAAATTTTATCCCAATGACAAGTCAATAATAAGTGAAGTCCAAATTCTACCAAATACAAGTGCTTTATTCAAGTTGGTTAAATTATGTATGGATTGCAAATAAGTTAAGTTGAAACTTTCTATTGGATGATCATGATGTATATAAAGTATAATATTTGTTGATCAAATTTATTTGAATGCATATGAGTTGATTGAATTGGATATATATGCATATGTTGCTTGCTATAAGATGATTGAATGGACAATTTGCTAAATAATCAAGTTTGGATTGATTTATGTTGAATAAATTCAAGAGACTTCATTTAGTAAGTGGTTTGAATGGATATTTGTCTTTTAAAAGTAGTTCATTTCAAATTTGATTCAACTTGAAGAAGAATAACTCAATATACTGAAATCTGGCCAATATTGAAAATGTGACAAGGCTGTGCTCATAGCCATGTTTGAGTGATCAAATCTATTTGGATTGGCTTGAAATTCAGTTTACTTGCTCTATGCATATGATAGCAAAGTCTGTGCAAATTTCATAATCATTGGATAAGTGAAACTTCTTGATTAAGTCAATCTTGTCAACACAAACACAGCAGTTTTCAGCATGTACCTATTGTGGGAGATGTTGTGGGTGGCAGCACATATGAAGTCAAATGAGTCTCAACTTTTTACAGTTGTTATCAGACTTATTAAAGCACATCTCCACCAATTTTCGTGGTCATAGGATATGTACATCAAAATTTATGGATGTTTCTTTGGAGTATACAGAATCTGTCATAAGTGACAAGTATTTGAAATATTGAAAGTCACTTTGATTGGAAGGCTCTCATATAGGATAAATCACATAAGTTATTTGAGAGACCATAGTTTGGTTTTGAATTGACTATAATCATGGAAAGTGAAGGGGTACAAGGATATTTGTTGAGAAATATTTTGGCACTTATCTTGGTACTCCAAGTTGAAGATCAAGACCAAAGATGATCAAAATTGAGGTTATCATATAACAGATTACATAATCTTCTTTCTTACATATGCCAATCCAAATACTTAAATTGGTTGTAAGTATTTCTTGGCACATTTTAATTTGATTACTCTATTATTGCCATGATCTAGACATAAAAGAGAAAAATCCCGTGTTCGTGAATGAATAAGGTGCTAAGTAAGAAATTCAAATTCTTAAAGCACTTATCAAAAAGGGAATTCTCTATATGACTAGAGTTGTGAAACTAATGTTTTTACCTAAGTGATCTATGTAGTTTCACAGCATGAGAATGAGTTTCTCAATGGACTATGCAATTAAACGTATAAAGAAGAACAATCCAAAACTATGTGATGTATTCTCTCTTGTACATTTGGATTTATTTCTTCTACATTAAATACTCACCATGATATGATTTAAAATTAGCCTTTGAACTTAATCAATTTATCATGCATGTTTAATTTGTTAAAATTAAGCATTGAAGATTAAGAGAATTTTAGTTCATATAATAAGGTTTCCTTGTTTAAGTATCTGCCTACTTTATATATTCAAAGTGTTATAAAAGAGAACTTGGTGCTTGTATTACTAACGACATCTCTTTTGAGCTTGTTCATGAAATTCAGTGAAAAGAGATTCCATTTGTTCAAATTGGTTACTCCTCACCAAAAAGTAAGAAAATAATTTCTACAGGCAAAGTGGTACTTAATTGGAGCAATCAAAAAATTGATCAGGAAAGAGAACAAGCAACACATTCAAAGGCAAATCAAGCATATATGATTGATGTTTCAAACATGGATTGATTTTGAGTATTTTCCAAGTATTTTTGGTTTGACATCAATTCATGATCACTTATACTCAAATCATGTGCTTTCATGCAAATTATTTATATATGGTTGAATGCTAATGCTTGGTGCAGTCATAAAGTTAATAAATGAGCAATGATCCTATTTTAAAATTCAACTATTGAGAAATTAACAGACAGCTCAATGGAGTGCAAGTTCCAGGTCTCGGACCGTCCGGTCCTAGGCCATGGACTGTCTGAGAGATCAGGACACGGACCGTCCGAGCTCCCACTACGGACCATCCGTGAGTAGCAGTCTTGCATAAACAAAGGAATTTTCTGGACCAATATCTCAACAAGTGGTATCATCCTTACAAGTGATATTCCTATTTTTCGTGCAAATTCATAATTCTGTCACATATAAGTGGTATTGAAGGAACAAATGCATGTGAACTACAACGTTCAATTGTGCACTTGTTCTTAAATGGGTTCTCAACTTCATATTGGTGAAGAATGGATTTCTTATTGATAATTGGTCTTCAGCAAGCTATTCAATTGGACTTCACATTGCTATTGGAGAGCTAAATCGAAAGAATCTTGACTATTCTCTACTCCAACATAGCAAAGGTATCATTGTGATGTGCATGATCATATCATCCCTACTAGTATGCGGTTGGTGCATATAGTACATACTTAATAGTATCATGCATATTAAATGAAAGATTTAAATTCATGTTCTACCACTATTGGTTATTTTTGTTGATTGAAACTAGTGGTAGCATATGAGTTTGTTCATGAGCAAAGTGAACCCATGTACTTAATTTATTTTGGATTGCAACAAGCTACAAGAACAACCTCGATAAGATAACCGCCTAATGCGTGTGAAGAAGCTTAAAGAGGGTTCAACCTGAACTTGGAAGCTTAAGCAAATCTATTTGGTTAAGTCACATATTGAGCTGCTCATGAGGATGACTTATGAAGAAGATACCTATGCAAATGAATATCAAAACCTTCAAGTGGCATCAATATCTACAGAGAAATGTCCAAGCAATATTATTCCTTCAAATGGTATTCACTAAGTGGTGTCTAGATCAATCATACAATTGATATCCTTTGAGTGGTACAAGACTTCAAGTAATCCATAACCTTAAGTGATCATCAACTCAAGAGAGCAACTCTCTCCTAAAATAAGTTCATGCAAGTGTTGTCAAGCATTTTATCATGCATATGGTGTCCATAAAAAACTTATTGGGTACTTTCAAGTTGGTATAATATTCACAAGTACATTTTCCCAGAGCCTTAGAACAACCCTTTTATAGTAATTAATGACAAAGGGGGAGAAGTTGGAACAAAGATATGCAAATGTGCAAGTTGGAACAAAGATATGGAAATATGCACAAGAGAAAATTGGACATGAACTCAGGGGGAGCTACTGATCAATTGAGTTAGAATGAATACGAATGGATCAATAGCAAAGTATAATGGTATGAGATTTTATTGAACAAGAGATGCACACAAGTAGGGGGAGCAAGCTCGTGAATATATGTTTGATGCATTTGTTTGTGCACTACATTGCTTGCTTGCATCACATTTGTCTTATATTCCTACATACTTGTGTGTAAGTGGTTGCTAGAACTAAGACTTGGATGATGATTGATTTAGTGATATTTATAAGCCTAGTCTTAGTGTGAAAGGAGTAACTAGAACCCTATTTATTATGATCTCATGTGGTATCTAGTTTCACTTGTTTCTAGTAAGATGATGCTAAGGATGAAATGAAAAGTAGTAAACACGCTACAAAGGCACATTTCTATTTTGTATACTTTAGCATCATATGGTAGTGATAATGTCCCCTCAATTTTCATATCTTTGCATGTGTGTAAGCTTGAAACCAAACCATCGAAGAACACATGTAGGCAAGGATATCACTACCAAACCGTTTTTATGGCGCTTATCCAAATCTTAACAAATTAGCTTAAAGTTGGATAAGGAACATAAGAACTTTGCCAAACTAGCAATTTACACTTGTGTGAAAAGCTAGATTGGAAAAGAACAAAAACGACAAATCTTTGCAGAGTTGTCATCAATTACCAAAAAGGGGGAGATTGTGAGACCCTATTTGGTTTTGGTAATTGATTGACAACTTATATGGACTAATAAGTGTTTATGTTGAGATACACAGGTGATTAGTCCACATGTACACTAGTGTGAGTTATTTTAGCCATGGTGGTGATGTAGCTTGGTGATATTGAGATGCTCAACTAGTGTGATAAAGGAGCTCATTGCATATGAAGACATGACATGGTGTCATGTGGCTATATGGAGAAGATCAAGAGATATGGCTTGGCTTCGATGGACCACGTGGCTAGTGTGAAGGGCAAGTCAAAGGCTCATGTGTGAGGGACCGCGTGGCGGTGAAGCAAGAGCAAGGACTTAGCACCAATGGACATAAAGCAATGGTGAAGAGCAAGCTATGTTGAGATTGATGAACCAAGAAGGCCATGTGATAACATGGAGTGGATCATATCATTATAGAATTATCAAGACATGTGTTGATCTGGGCTTTTGATCAAGTGGCTTGATGATGATGGTGGAGGAACTTCATGCTATGGACAAATGGTAAAAGGTATCATGGTTGGCTACACTTATGGATGCCCATTGTTCATCATTTAAGGAGATGGAATTGAATGCTCAAGGCAAAGGTATAACAATAGGTTTTTGTTTTACCGGTCAAAAGGTGCTTAGAGGTTGATAATTGACCGGGTTAGTAGGCTAGATAGCCGTACTATCAAGAGGGGTCAATTATCTTACTTGACATGTCTTTAGTGCCTCATTGCTCATATAGTTGGTGCATTTGCATGAGGGCTAACAACTCTTTGGTTCGTGAAAGAAACTTATTCAAAAGCGATTTCTTGAATGTGGGCTGAATTGAGGTACCGCGGACCGTCCGGGCCAGCATGGCGGACCGTCTGCAGGTCTAACTTGAGATGATGCGCAGAAACACGGAGTTTCTGTGTTTTGTGAAGTTTTTGTAATGCGGACCGTCTGGTCCCAGGTGGCGGACCGTCCGTAGTTGAAGGACTGGTGTTTGGACAGAACTCGAGTAGTTCTGTTTTGGTTTTGTTTTTTGAACTGCGGACCATCCGGGGCCTGAGTGCGGACCGTCCATAGTACAAATATTTTGTATTGCGGACCGTCCAGGGTCCAGGTGCGGAGCGTCCACAATACAAATATTTTGTATTGTGGACCGTCCAGGGTCCAGGTGCGGACCGTCCGTAGTACAAATTTCAGCAAATGTGTAGAGTCAGCAAAACTTTGTTTTGGCTCATTTTTATGTATCGCAGACCGTCCGACCTTGAGGGGCGGACCGTCCGCAAGTCATTTTTGAATGCTCTGACATTTTTATAACCATTTATAGCCGTTGGGATTCTTGTGCGGACGGTCCGGGCTTGTATTGCAGATCGTTCGCATGTGCGCAGAAAAGGTGCATTTGGCCCATAACGGCTAGTTTTGGAGAGGGGGCTATATATACTTGTGTTGCCCGAGTTGATAGTGTGTAGGAGGCCATTTGGAACACTTGTGAGCATATTGGAGCCTTTCCTCTCCCTCTCTCTCACTCATATTGGTTGGGATTGCATTCTAGTGAGATTGAGAGCCATCTAGTGCATTGCATCAAGTTGTTGATCTTTGAGGCACTAGGGAGATCATCAAGTGAGGTCGTTGGCTTGTTACTCTTGGAGGTTGCCGCCTCCTAGACGGTTAGGTGGTGGTTCCCCGTGAGCTCTTCAAAGGAGATTGTGAAGAGGACGTGGTGGTGATTATGAGAGGCGTTGTGCTTGCCTCACCGGAGCGGTGAAAAGCAACTCTAGTGGAATCGAGGTTTGAGGATTCATTGACCAATCCGGCTCAAGAGATCAAGTGGAGACTTGATAGAGGAGCATTTGGGAGCTTTGAATCTACCTCAACGTGGACTAGGGGTGACCGGCAAGTCATCGACACCACGGGAAAAAATCATTTTGTCAAGTGTCATCATCTCCCCGTTGGTTTGCAGCTTTCCTCACTAGCTTGTATTTACTTTTTCATATACTTATGCTAGTGAGTATTTGTTGCTCTTGTATGCTCTTGTATATCTAATCATACCTATTATAAAATAGTTGCTCACTTGTTGTTAGCTTGTGTAGCTAATCTATTTTACTTAGCTTGTGTAGCTAAGTAGTTGTTTCTCTCTAGTAGTGCTTGTGCTTTGTGCTCTCTACTTACTAGTATGTTTAGGAGTTATCGGTATGCTTAGAATTACATTTGTATAATTTGTATGACGTTGCTAACTAGATTTGTATGGGAGAGCTCTTTCACTATTTTGGCACCTTAGTTGCTTCAATTATAATCTTTTGTCAGGTGTTTGTTATAGTTAGAGGAGTGTAGTCTTAGCTAAACCAAAATAGTCTTAATTCCGTATTTATTTGTGTTAGCCATCATAATTAGTTTTAGAAAAGACTATTCACCCCCCCCCCCTCTAGTCCGCCATCTCGACTCTACAGTAGTCTACCAGTATGTTTGATCAGTACGCATCATTTGATTTGACCTTATACTTCAGTTCATCTGTTATGGTAGAGGTGTGTTGCATTTTTATGATTATGCTGTTAGGTAACCTGCTAGTTTACTTGTTGTGGAACAGACACCTAAACTATTTATTGTTGGTCATGATTTATATTCGGAATTTAATCTGGAAAATGTCTAATACTTCAACATTCCTGACGACGCTTTCGGATGAGTCGTCATCTTTTAATGTGGATAGCTAAAGTTGTTAAACAACATGATCACTATTTTGCTCAGAAAAGAAATGCTCTCAGTGCTCTTGGGTTTTCTTGTCTTCAAAAGGTGACCGCAACTTTTAGACATCTTGCTTATGGTGTTCCAGCAGATTACGTTGATGAGTATTTATGGATTGGAGAAAGCACGACCATCGAGAGCCTACGAAAATTTGTCACGATAGCTTGTGAGGTTTTTGGACCAAAGTGTCTAAGACCTCCAAACGAAAGTGATACAGCTAGGTTGTTACTATTGGTGAACAACATGGATTTTCTGGAATGATTGGTAGAGTTGATTGTATATATTGGAAATGGAAAAATTGTCCTACAACTTATCAAGGCATGTATTGCAGTCTTGTGAAAGAACCAACTATTGTACTAGAGGATATGGCATCTACCGATTTATTGATATGGCATGCATTATTTGGTCTACCAGGGTCTTTCAATATTAATGTCTTGCATAGATCCCATCTTTTTTACACACTTGCTCAAGGGGAAGTCACATCAGCTAACTATACAATTAACATAAACAATTATGATAAGAGATACTATTTAGCAGATGGGATCTATCATAATTGGTGAACCTTTGTGAGAACAATTAAGGCACCAGCAAATTTGAAGGACAAAAATTATTCAGCAGCCCAATGCTTGCATAATAATGCACAATATGATAATAGAAGATAAACGATACAAATGTCGTGTTGAGCCACCTTATGACAAGGGTGATGCTGAGACAAGTGGTTGGGTTTCTCATGAAGGGACTTCAAATTTTTCGTCGTTTGTTGGTAAGCATAAAGAAATCTGCACATTCGTAATCAACTACAACAGGACCTAGTGGAACATCTATGGGAGCATCGAAGTCAACGTACTGAGCAACAATAGTTTGGAACCATACATGTTTATCAGTTATCTTGTTTTTCTCTGAATAATTTGTGCTGTAATCTGTGATGTCAAACTATTTTCATTTTAGTTACCTCTTGTTTCTGACTAATCTATGATGTTACACTGTGATGTCAGACTGTTTATCAGAAAGATGTTTTCTCTTTCGAAGTTTTTATCTTCCATCAGCATGTTACACAGATCATGAAACTGAGACTAAAACTTTTATCCACATACATACCAAACAACCGGATTTTAAAGTTTTTTATATAAAAGCTAGAGTTGAACTTCTGGTACTCACACGGCCAGATTCCAAAGGGAGTCCACAATATATTGGTCTCAAATACGGCGACAACGAAGGAGAGAAACTGCTCGGTGAAAATTCCGAGGGAGTATTGAGCCGGTCCACTATGGGTCTCAAATATACTGCTTGTGATATTGGTCCCTAATTTTTTTTATGAATTTTAATTAAAATAGGGTTCCTGTTGAACCTCTCTTTTTAAATTGCTTATGGGTTTAAGATACTATTGGAGTTGCTCTTAAACAGTTATAATATTAAAACGATAGCTACATCGGCAAAGTACCAAAGCTAGATAGTCAATCTAGCCTACATCGCTTGCCCTTTCACGGATAAATGCCACATAGTACCTAGTCACTCGAATTCCCTGGCACTAAGGGAATCTACTACAATCACTCATACGTTGTATGCATGTACGTACGAACGATGGAAACCAATACTGGCATCACGACGCGTCAAACTCAAACGGTAATGCACAACTCGACGAGCTAGACCTCCATGACCACCTCACCTAGACTCTGTTTGGGATAGCTCCAGCTTCGGCTCCAATTATTTTAAAAGAACAACTATTTTGGAGGGGTCAATGTTTTTTACAGATCGTTTGACAAAATTGCTCTTCGTGTATTTTTTGATTTAGTATATGAGGAAGAAAAATATTTTAAAGAGCAATATTTATTATAACAAAAGAATACTTGAAAACCTTTCAATCAACTGCTCGATCCTACCACCTACTGTAGAAATGCCCGAATTTTTTCTTTTTCAGCCCTACTTTTGAAAAATATTTACGTTTGGACCCCCAGAAATTTTATATGCAAGTTTGGACCCGATGCTCGGCGCCATAGGCTATGGCGCCGAGGTAACACATCTCGGCGCCACAGTCTATGGCGCCGAGGTGTGACGTGGCAGCAACGGCTCCCTGCGCCTGGGTTTTTTGCTTTGATTGCATTGAATAATGCTGGTAACTTCTCATAACCCTCCTCCCAATCCCCGTATATCATCTTCCATGCTCGCTGCTTTGCCCTCCATGCTTTCCCATATTTGATCATGTAACCAAACAGCTCCGAAGTCATGGTCATAATTGACTTCACCTTCAAGTTTGGCTGACCCTTCAATATCCCCAATATCCTTTTCGCAATTAGGGTAGATGTCAACTGACGATGCTTAGAGCTCAGCTCTGTCTGGGCACAAGTGTGTGGACCTACAATTTTGGTGATCTTAAACTTTCCGGTTTCCTTCTGCCTTCGCGCACATACCCTCCAATTACATTCCGACACCTCGCACACAACAGTGTAACGACGATGTGCATACGAGTGTCTCACCTTGAACGGCCTCTCTTGCGGTTCACAGAATATTCCTGTAGCCATCGTCTCAGTGTAGGCAGGTCCTTGAAAAGTAAGCCTACCTTAATCTCAATGTTGTCGGTGTTATCCGGAGCCTCTAGCAGTTCATCATCACGTCCTTCAGCATATGCACGGGTGGAATGACTTAGACTGCTAAATTCATGTACTGCAGGGTCACGCTTGGGACACAAACGTCTTATGAGTTCAATTTCTTGCTCGGTCATTTCTTGAATCGGACGGTCATCATCAGAATCTAAGGCCCGTGTAGCCTCATATGGCTTCTCCTCATCCTCAATCTGAACATCAACACTATTGGATGCTCTGCATATGTTGTCCATATTATATGATACAGGTACATCAAGATAAGCACCATTATCGATTTGTGGAGATCCTGCATCGGGTCCAAGCAAGAAATACCACATTAAAAAGTCTAATCAAACGAAATAACGATGGATATGAACAACGTGTCAAAGACACTTACTAGGATGATCCTGAACTGGATCCTGGGTCAATGGGATCCCTTGGGCGGTTACCACCGGATTAGAAGCCCCACAAACGCCAGGAAGAGGACGAGAAATCCCATACTCGTGTGGCCCCGATTGAGCATCGGGCAGAACAACCACATCTTCCGGAAGCTCTACCAAAGGAGCTTCAATACGAGATGCATTTGGCATTTGTGGAGACAACCCGACTTCAGCATCACGATGAGTAACAGATAATGGCCGAACAACCACATCCAAACATGGTGGAAGCATCGTCTTCACAATTCTTACATACCTCACCCAATCATCTTCTGAGGCAATGGAGATCAACCGTCGGACAACTGTTCCATATGTAATATGGGACAACAAACCCTGAATTGATATTCTAGGGTCGTTTATGTTGCAACTAATCTCCTCACAAGCTCGAGAGAAAATCTTGTCAAAAGATGGTCTTTCATCGAATAACATGGTCACGATCTTCATACCATCAAAACTAACATTCCCATAAGCATCTATCCCCACGCTTCCTCCATGGTATAGTGTCACTAGGGTGTCCATCTATTGCAAAAATGGATTACTAACTCAATAATGGCTAGGTACTTAAGCCTAAAAACTTACTAAATAATAAATAAATAATAACTACTTATTAACTAATAACTATATAGTAAATATTAAATGACCACATCAAACGAAATTACATAATCACAATGTATACCTGAGATCGCCTACGAGTCCAGCTAACGGTGGAGAAGGTCAAGTCGGAAAAACACCTATGTGCAAAAAATACTATTGTGAATAAAAAATTTGGCAGCACCTCCCCTGTAAAGTGATGTTTCTAAAACCTTCAAATAAACGACAACACGATGGTTGCCAACACACAAAACTGCACGATATCTACTGGCGCGTGGAGGAAGCTAACTATTTACTAAACACTAACAATAGCTAACTATTTACTAAACACTAACAATTTACTAAACAATATGCTAAACAATTTACTAAACACTAACAATAGCTAACAATATGCTAAACACTAACAATTTACTAAACACTAACAATAGCTAACTATTTACTAAACACTAACAATAACTAACAATATGCTAAACACTAACAATTTACTAACTAAGTAAATATTAGAAACATTGAAAACAATTACCTACTGGCGCGTGGAGCTCCTGGCGGCGGGCGCGCGGCGGCGGGGCGCACGCGGGGGCGGGGGCGGGCGCGCGCGGTGGCGGGCGACGGCGGGGCTGGCGGCGGGGCTGGCGGCGGTGCTGAGGTTTTTTAGAAACGCCAACGAACAGAGAAGAGACGCGAAGAAGAAACGGTCCGCGCGGTTAAGTCCTAGCTCGGCGCCAAGATTTGTGGCGTTGAGCTAGGTGCCAAGGGTCTAAAATTGAAATTAAAATTTTTTAGGTCTAAGCGTGATTTTATTTCTGATAAAGGGCTAAAATGCAAAAAATTCGGTAGAAATACTGTAGTCTATATGTCACAAATATGGTGCAGGGGCCATGTGCTGCGGCGGCCAGGGCCCCGCCGTGCCCTGGGCAGCGCCAGCGCTATGTCCTGGCCCACCGTCCACCTCTGTTTGCTGCACTGTAGAAGAACGGGGCGTCGCCGCGTCGGTCAAAGTGCCCGCGAGACAAACCGGGCACCGCCGCCGTGGGAGAGACGCAGTGTGGACTGGAGTCGTCCCTGCGCCCATACGCCGAGCCGTGGAGAGCCATAAATAAGGGTCTGTTTGTTTACCCCCATGATTATATAATCTGGATTATTTTTAGAGGATTATATAATCTGGATTGTATAATCTGAGTAGTACTGTTTGTTTACCCAGATTATTTGAGTTGTTAATAGGATTCTTTTGTATGAGGAAGACAAGAATACCCTCTATATTTGTACTAGGTTGAAACTCATATATGAAAAAAAAAACAATTGACATTGGCAAATATTGCATTAGTAATATTATCACGGAAGGCATTCATGTCACCTTCTTCATCCCCAAATTGATTAGTACTAGGCGCAAAAACGATTCGGTGGATTATAATGGCAATGGTGGGTAATTTCTAGGAAACTTGAAAGGGTAGTGGGAAAGTGGAAAAAAAATAATCTGAAATAAGCACCTCCTCACTTGCTTATGGATTATCATAATCCAAGGGGTTAGATTATATAATCTGGACAAATAAGCTGGACTGTTTGTTTGCCTCTTAGGATTATTTAATCCAGATTATATAATCTGGGGTAAACAAACAGGCCCTAAATATTGAGTTTCGTCAGGAACAAAGAGTACATCCAAATCAAATGGCTGGCATACTATCATTCGTTTCCTTGCCAGCAAAGCATTATAGAATGCTGCGAATACTCCCCCGTCTAGCCTTCCTGCAGGTTTCTCTACTCTAGAGATGTCTAAACGGGCCGTCCGGCCCGGTCCGGCCCGGGCCCGGTGAAGCCCGACCCGTTTTGGGCCCGGTCCGTCAGACACGATTAAAAAACCGGGTCGGGCCGATTAAGCATGCGGGCTCAATTTCTTGTCCGAGCCCGGCCCGCAACGGGCCTAAACAGGCCGGGCCGGCCCGTTTAGCACGAAAAAAACGGTCCGAAAAGCGGGCTATGCGGGCCGAAAAGCACGTTTTAGTGTAAAAAAAGCGGGCTTAACGGGCTTAAAGCTAAACGGGCCGTGCCGGGCTAGCCCACCGTGCCTAATTTCCTGTCCGAGCCCGGCCCACTTATTTGTGCCGGGCCGGCCCGGGCCCGCCTATAACTGGGCCGTGCCGGGCTCGGACCGGGCCCAAAAAACGGGCTTCGTGCCGGGCTCGCGGGCCTCGTGCTTATTGGACATCTATGCTCTACTCCCCCTTTTGCTGCGCTCGTCAGCGTCGGCGCAGCACACGCTGCGCGCCGGCTCCTCCCTCTCCGTGGAAGACCACGCGCGGCCTTCCTTGTGTCCCCCGACGCCACCTTCTCTTGCGGCTTCCTGGAGGCCGGCAACAACGCCTTCTCCTTCTCCGTCTGGTACAGCGACGCAGCGAACAAGACCGCCGTCTGGACGGCAAACCCCGACGCGCCCGTGAACGGCAGGGGGTCCAGGATCTCGTTCCGTCACGACGGGAGCCTGGCTCTCTCGGGCGCCAACGGGATCGGGACGACGGTGTGGGAGAGCAAAACCAGCGGCGCTGGTCTCTCCGTCTCCCTCCTCGACACCGGAAACCTCGTCATCTCGGATGATCCATCGTCGAGCGGTGGCGGCCGCACCCTGTGGCAAAGCTTCGACTGGCCGGTGGACACGCTGGTCCCGTCGCAGCGGCTTACCAAGGACACCACGCTGGTGTCCAGGTACTTCATCCTCTACTACGACAACGACAACGTGCTGCGGCTCCGCTACGACGGCCCCGACGCATCGAGCATCTACTGGCCGAATACGGACTACGCCGTCTTCCCGAACGGCCGGACATCCTACAACAGCTCGAGGGTCGCCGTCCTCGACGACGCCGGCGTCTTCCTGTCCAGCGACAACCTGCAAGTCGTCGCCTCCGACCTGGGAGTCCCCGGAATCAAGAGACGGCTGACCATCGATCCGGACGGCGACCTGAGGATCTACAGTCTGGAGTCTGGACCCATCGACGGGGGGTTGGACAGTGACGTGGGCGGCTATGGCGCAGGCGTGCTCCACTCACGGGCTGTGCGGCCGGAACGCCATCTGCGTGTACTTGCCGAGCCTCAGGTGCTTGTGCGCGCCGGGGCACCAGATGGTCGACCAGCACGACTGGCGACAAGGCTGCAAGCCCATGTTCAGCGTCACCACCAACTGCAGCCAAGCGGCGCTGCCGGAGCAGAGGTTTAAGTTCGTCGAGGTACCGCACACCGACTTCTACGGCCACGACATGGCGTACAACAACTCGGTTACGTTTGAGTACTGCAAGAAACTGTGCTTGGAGATGTGCTCGTGCGCCGCCTTCTCCTACCGGCCGTTCGAAGGGCATGGCAAATGCTACCGAAAAGGCTCCCTCTTCAGCGGCTACACGTCTCCAGACTTCATAGGCAACATCTACCTCAAAGTGCCAATCGGTTTCGATCCCTCGGCTCGGTCAGTGTCCGCACGTAGCTCCCAAGGCCTTGCTTGCGATCCTGACGGCCCCGAGATCGTCCAAGGAACGCCGGACACGTTCCAATGGTCGTACCTGTTCGCGTTCGCCGGAGTGCTGGGAGTTCTCGATCTTATCTTCATTGCTACAGGCTGGTGGTTTCTCTCCAGCAAGCAGAGCATACCCAGTTCGCTAGAGGAGGCAGGCTACAGGATGGTGAGGGGCCAATTCAGGAGGTTCACGTACCGGGAACTCAAGGACGCGACGGGGAACTTCAAGGAAGAGCTCGGCCGGGGCGGCTCCGGCGTCGTCTACCGCGGCGTGCTCGACAAAGGGAAAGTGGTGGCCGTGAAGAAGCTGACGAACGTGGCGGGGGGCGACGACGAGTTCTGGGCGGAAATGACGTTGATCGGACGGATCAACCATATCAACCTCGTCAGGACCTGGGGGTTCTGCTCCCAGGGCAAGCACAAGCTGCTGGTGTACGAGTACATGGAGAACGAGTCGCTGGACAGGCACCTGTTCGGCACGGCGGACAGGACGCTACCATGGCGCGAGCGGTACAGGATCGCGCTGGGCACGGCCAGGGGCCTAGCCTACCTTCACCACGAGTGCCTCGAGTGGGTCATCCACTGCGACGTGAAGCCGGAGAACATCCTGCTGACGCGGGAGTTCGACGCCAAGATCGCCGACTTCGGGCTGGCCAAGCTCTAGGGACGACGGCGCCGGCGACAGCGACGGCATGCGGCTGTCGCGCATGAGGGACGACGGGGTACATGGCGCCGGAGTGGGCGCTGAATGTCCCCATCAACGCCAAGGTGGACGTGTACAGCTATGGCATTGTGCTGCTGGAGATGGTCGTGGGGTGCAGGGTGTGTGACCAGACCACGGCGGGCGGGGAGCGCCTGGAGATATCGCAGATCGCCCAGGCCTTGAGACAGGTGGTGGCTTCCGGCGACGTCGTTCCATTGGTGGACGGTAGGTTGCAGGGGCAGTTTAATCCCCGACAGGCCCTGCAAATGGTGCGGATTTCCTTATCGTGTATGGAGGACAGGGCCAACCGGCCGACAATGGACGACGTTGCCAAGGATCTCACAGCCTGCGACGACGAGGACGAGCATCCCGCGTACAAGTAGAGCCATATACTGTTAGGATCAGAACTAGTGAGCCGACCGGAGAGGGTGAATAGAAGCCACTAAAAAAATCTCCAACTTGGAAGATTAGCACTTGTGACTTGATTCTTTGTCCCAATCCAATCTTCAGGATAGCAAAAATACTCTGCAAAAGAACAGATCAATCACGGATCGATTGACCTCAAACCAAGTACCTGAGAAGAGAATAAGTTCAACGATATCTAAAAGACTTGGTTTGAACCCAAACTTTCGCAAGAAACTCCAAAAAAGACCCCAAAGGTCCAGTAGAAATTCAAGAAAAACACTGAGCAGCAGTGCCGCGCGTACAAGCGACAGTGCCAGACTGCAAAAATTTTCTGGAATGCTATCAAATTTTGCAAGTAGCAAGATATATGATGGAGAAAAGGTGAATCGTGAAGTTTGAGCAGAAAAGTATGAAAACTCCTAGTCAGGCAGTGGCGCGCAGTCAAAACTTCACATAATCTCCTCAAATTTTGCTGACAGTTTGCGTGGGGTGTAAGAAGTTTTATGGTGAAGTATGAACCCGAACAAACAAGAAATCAAGTCACAGATCATAAATCCCGAGAAGGATGGGGTTTTCTCAAAACAAACTTAAAGAGAAATCTACTCGGATCACGACCAAAAACTACATCGTATAAGCGTACGCAGTGATCCAAAGAGTTTATGTTGTTCAATTTGTTTTTATTGTTGTGAACCAAAAACAAGGCAACATAAATGTTAAACATTAAGGACATTCGTTCTTCGAAGCATTATCTCCTTTCGGGTATAATGATCTTCAGACGAAGGTTATGAAGAACTAGTCTTCATCATTCATAAAAGTAAGAATTTATATACACGAAATGTGATATCCATTCATATATTTATTTCATAACAAATATATAAACATTATCAAAGTTTATATTACATTGATACATTCGGATTGTTTGAAGGTGATGACGCGAGAGCAATTACCATCCATCGTGAACAGTACGGTGGTACTGTTCATCTATTTATAGGCAATCATAAGACTTTGTGCATTATTACATTCATGCCCTCAACAATTACATACAAAGTTTACAAAATGTTACAAGGACATTATCGTCATTTGTATTTACTAAGGTGAACAACACCTTACGACGCCTCCCCGTTTCACCGTGATGAAGCCTGTTAGACGAAGCTTTTCGGGTGACGAAGCTCTTGTAGTATTCAGTAGTATGCTGAAAGCAAATGGTTAGCCGTGTTTTTGAGGACCTTCGGAAGGGAAAGGTCACCAACAGTAGTGTTGGGGACTTGTTCTCAAATGCTATGAATCAAGAACAAGGCAACATAAAATGTTAAATATTAACACCCTTCGTCCTTCGAAACGTTATTTCCCTTAGGATATAATGATCTTCAGACGAAGGTCATGAAGGACATACCTTCGAACATCGAAGGTATGATGATAATATAAGGAAGCGTGTAAAATACAAAAGATAACATAAACAATCATATAGCATTATCAATTCATCTCCATTATATTATCATAAGAAAATAAAAACAATATTGAATTACATTTGATACCTTCGACTTGATAAACAGCAAAGGTACGAGCGTGATGCAAAAGCAAATGCCAAGTCAGCGTGAACAGTACGGGAGCAATGTTCATCTATTTATAGGCACGGGACGCAACCCATGTAAAATTACACTCATGCCCTTTACATTTACTAATGACTCTATAGTGATCCATCGAGGTCTAAATAACATTTTCCCTTTTAAGTCGGTTTCCTTTTCTGCTGTCATGCCGAAGCTCCCTTGCGCGTAGCTTCGGCACTGCATCAACCTTCGTATTCTTTGTGCTTCTCCCACTGTGGTTCTGATTCGAATACAAAGGTACCTGTTCATGTATTACAACTCCGGAAACATTGTTAAATCATGTTTTTGAGGACCTTCGGAAGACGAAGGCCCCCAACAAGTAGCACCTCGCAGTATTAGTTTGTTTCTTTGCAACAAATTTAGACTGAGAAATGAACGAAGGCCTTTAGCCGAAGGTCCGAAAAACACCTTACCTTCGCTAGAATAGTGAGACATTCTGTATTGTGGGACCCACAGCTTAGTGGTGTTTTGCGTATATATACGAGGGTTTGCATTGAAAATATTTTTCGTGCTATCAAGCTTTATGTTGTGTTTGCTGTTTTAGCTTTCTAACTTTGCGGCCGCAATTGTTTTTGAGCTTCGTCTTTTTGTTGCAAACATCGCTGAAATGGCCGAGGAGAAGAGAAGTGTGGATCCCACACTTGCTGGTTTCTACGAAGCCATGGAGAGGACCAATGTTGAGAAAATTACTGATGAAATGTTAGCTGGGTTGTCTGGAGACTCAAGTGATAGCGAAAGTTTTGATATTGAGAGTGACAACGATGATGTCGAAGATCGACCATGGACGCCAAGTCATGTTGTGTTTGGAAAATCTGCCGTTAAGAAGGGACAGATTGAAGCAATGAACAACAAATATTTTCATGATGTATATATTGTGAGGGCTGGAGGAGAGAACATTGTTCCGCTTCTGGAGGCTAATGAAGGGGTTGTTTTCAAGAGTTTTTTGAAGGCTGGGCTTCGATTCCCTCTGCATAGAATGTTGGTTGAGGTGTTAAATCGATTTGAAATATACCTTCATCAACTTACTCTCGAAGCTTTAATTAAAGTTAGAATTTTTATTTGGGCGATGAGAAACCAGGGGTTGGAACTGGACGCTGATTGTTTTTGCAACATTCACGAGTTATCTTATCAAACGAAGGCCACTGGGAAGGAGCAGTATAATAACAACTTCGGATGTTATAGCTTCGTGTATCAGTCTGACACTAGGTGTCATGTGCTAACCTTTCAGAAAAAGTGGCCAGGCTCGTGGATGAAGCAATGGTTTTATGTAAAAAATGATTTGAGTGAGAGGGAGGATGTGAAGGGAGTAATTCAGCGCCCTATACGATCGTGCTTCGGTATTAGGAGACCTTCGATAGCAGGTGGTAACAAAGTTCAATCATGCATGTTGGCCTTCAACACCGTGTGCAGCTACATTTGCACCAGAGATTTGGTCCAGGAGCACATTGCTTTCAAGGGAGTCTGGTTTTTCTGAAATACACTTATCGTTATAAAAGTCAGTTTGGCGAGCCAAATGATGAGTGGCTTGAAGCCGTTGAGGTGACCAGTGATGAATTGTTGGGGGCTTATTCGAAGGTAGGGGACAAAGCCATGAGTACTGCCTTCGGTGCTCATAGGAAGAGAAGGTTGAATAGAGTTTTTGATGTAATTGGATTAGCCTATTCTGACTACTGTTTTCCCGCACAGAAACAAGGATCAAAGATGAAAATCGCAACTATGACCTCTTCCGCTGCACCGAAGCTGAAAAAGACTAAAGTTTTGACTCATCTGCCGAAGTTGCATTCCTTAGAGAGGGTTGTTGCACTGCCTGCTACAGAAAAGATGGAAGTTGTTGAGTATGCCGAAGCTACAACCTTGGCTTTGGAGATAATTTCTGTTGAGGCTGCCAAACCTGCCACTGCTTAGCTAGAGAAATCAGAGCCAGAAAGTTCTAGGGCCGAGGGGCGACTGAAGCTGCAGAGTCCTACAACAATGACTGGGTTATCAAAGGTAGTAACTGCTTCAGCTGCAACTCCTTGGATAGGGAGGAGAATGGCCAGTTTTCTGGACGCTGTCCTGAAACCTTCGAAGGTGTCTACTCCTGCTTCCAGTAAGGTTTCCGAGGACAAAATTGAAGAATTGGGAGAAGCTGCTGCTGCAAGCGCTTCTCCTGCCTACGTTGTGGCTAGACCTTCGAAGACTAAGCTAGTAGAGAAACCAGTGAAGAAGAGGTGAAACCACCTTTGTCTTTCCTACCGCCCTGTCTCTTCAACCTACAAGGCCTAGAGCGCTTTATGACTCTAATGGGACATGATGTCTCCATACATGATCTTCTCTAGCCATTAGCATTAGTACTAGGCCTTCACTTCTATCGAAGGTCGTGGCTTCCTCCTACTCGTCTTCTGCTTCCTTCTGCGTGCACGACTCCAGTAGAGAAACCAGTGAAGAAGAGGTGAAAGATTACCTTGCGGTATCTAAAGAAGGGGTTGATAATGAGGTGATGCAGTTTCAGTTAGCAGACAAAGAAATATGGGAGGATAAAGATAACCAAACTGAAGTGAGAAAAGGGAATATTGCTAATACCTTGCAGGGTGACCTGTCAGACAGTGCGCTCGGCCTGAAGGAGAAGTGTGACGATGAAGATGCATCAAAATCACAAACATCCAACTCTGATGGAATAGGATTCTTCATTCCTGTCATGTCTGTCATGGGACACAATGACGAGGAAGGAATTAATAGCACACCAACTAAGGGACATATATATGAGGTAGATCCTTCTGAAGTATCAGGAACAACATCTCCAAAACTGCCTTCAAATTCGGAAGAAGTCCTTGTAGCAGAAGAAAAGTTTGATAGCTCTACCGAGACACCTGCATCTAAGGTGGGTGATGTTGAATCATCAAAAATATCACAATCTACAGGACATCCTTCAACGGTAGAAGACAACCAGATCCATCAAGTTAGCAAATATTCTAGTCCTAGTGATGAAGCAGAGCCAAATCAGCTTAGAGGGTCTGTTGGAGACTGAGAGCACCTAGAGGGGGGTGAATAGGTGATCCTGTAAAAACTTGAAACTTAAAGCCACAAACTTGATTAAGTGTTAGCACAATGAAATCAAGTGGCTAAGGAGAGCTATTGTGAACCATAATTGACACAGTGAGAACAAGCACAAGAGACACAAGGATTTATCCTGTGGTTCGGCCAAGTACAATACTTGCCTAGTCCACGTTGTGGCGTCCCAATGGACGAGAGTTGCACTCAACTCCTTTCAAGTGATCCAATGATCAACTTGAATACCACAGTGTTCTTCTTTCTTTTCTCTTTCCCGTTTGCGAGGAATCTCCACAACTTTGAGCCTCTCGCCCTTACAATGAGATGATCACAAAGAAGCACATATGTACGAGTGGGAAGAGCAACACACACACAAGCCTCAAAGCACGAGCACAAACACGCACACAAGTCACAACTTGAGCTCTAAGATCACACACAGAGTTCTCAACTTAAGAAGAGCTCAAATTGCTATCACAATGAATCAAATGCCCTAGAGAGATGTCTTGGTGCTAAGAGATGATCAAAGAATGCTTGGTGTGCTCCTTCATGCGCCTAGGGGTCCCTTTTATAGCCCCAAGGTAGCTAGAAGCCTTTGAGAGCAATCCAGGAAGGCTATCCTTGCCTTCTGACGACTGGTGCACCGGACAGTCCGGTGCACCACCAGACACTGTCCGGTGCTGATTTCTTTCCTATTCTGGCGCAGCCGACCGTTGACGATTCAGAGCCGTTGACGCACCGGACAGTCCAGTGCCCCCATCAGACCGTTGGCTCGGCCACGCGCCACGCACAGATTGCGCGGCCGACCGTTGGCTCACCGGACAGTCCGGTGCACCACCGGACAGTCCGGTGATTTATAGTCGTACGCCGCCTTCGAGACCCGAGAGCGGCCAGTTGACCAGAGCCAGCTTGGCGCACCGGACACTGTCCGGTGCACCCAGACTGAGCAGAGTCTTGGTTGCTCGAGCCAAGTCTTTTCCATTTGTCTTTTCTCTGATTCTAGCACTTAGACAAATATGTTAGTACACAAAAACCAATGTACTAAGTCTAGAATCATACCTTTGTATTGATTTGCACTTTGTCCACCATTTGGCATAGTTTAACACATAACCATTTGTGTTGGTCACTTAATCACCAAAATACTTAGAAATGGCCCAAGGGCACATTTCCCTTTCAATCTCCCCCTTTTTGGTGATTTATGCCAACACAACAAAAAAACAACATATAGAAGTGCAACATCAATGCAAATGAGAAATAGAATTTGTTTTGATTCAAATTTGGCATATTTGGATCATTCTTTACCACCACTTGGTTTGTTTTTGCAGATCAAACTCAATTTCCTATCTCTAAGTCAAATTCACTTGTTGAGGCATAGAGAAAGGTATTCCAAGAGAAATTGATCAAAGATTCAAAAACTCCCCCTTTTCCCATAATCAAACATTTCTCCCCACAAGACACCAACTTTTGACAAAAAGAGACACTTAGAGTATTTTGACAAAACAAAAGTTCTAACTCTACTATTTTCAAAATTCTCAAGTGGTAGCTGATCCATTTCTTGCTTTGGCCCTAATTTCTCCCCCTTTGCCATCAAGCACCAAAACGGGATCAATCTTGGCCCTTTTAACCTCATTGCCTCACCAAAATTGTCAGTTTAAGAGCAAAAGGCAATAGGAGTCATGGAGATGAACTTGGAGTAAGTTACCCTCTCATCGAAGTGCAGTGGAAGTCTTTTATGGTCCAAGTCCACCTTTCCCTTTCAATACGCCTTTGAGACTAATTTAAGAACACTCAAGCACATGGTTAGTCTCAAGGGATCAAGTTGTAGCATATCTCCCCCTAAATATGTGCATCACTCACACATGGACTTTTGAGGTCTAGGGATTGCTTTGTACAACTTGATTACCATAATTAAGCAACAAAATGCATAAAGGAACATGATCAAAGGCATAAAACACATGTATGCTATAAATCAATCCAAGTTCCGCGAATCTAAGACATTTAGCTCACTACGCAGCCTGCAAAAGGTCTTCTCATCTAAAGGCTTGGTAAAGATATCGCCTAGCTGGTTCTCGGTGCTCACATAAAACACTTCGATATCTCCCTTTTGGTGGTGGTCTCTCAGAAAGTGATGCCGGATGTCTATGTGCTTTGTGCGGCTGTGTTCAACAGGATTATCCGCCATGCGGATTGCACTCTCATTATCACATAGGAGTGGGACTTTGCTCAGATTGTAGCCAAAGTCCCGGAGGGTTTGCCTCATCCAAAGTAGTTGCGCGCAACACTGACCTGCGGCAACATACTCGGCCTCAGCGGTGGATAGGCAACGAAAGTTTGTTTCTTAGAACTCCAAGACACCAGGGACCTTCCTAAGAATTGGCACGTCCCTGATGTACTCTTCTTATCAACCTTACATCCAGCATAATCGGAGTCTGAATATCCAATTAAGTCAAAGGTAGACCCCTTTGGATACCAGATCCCGAAGAAAGGCATAGCGACTAAATATCTAAGAATTCGCTTCACGGCCACTAAGTGACACTCCCTTGGATCGGATTGAAATCTAGCACACATGCATACACTAAGCATAATATCCTGTCTACTAGCACATAAGTAAAGCAAGGAAACTATCATAGACCGGTATGCTTTTTAATCAACGGACTTACCTCCTTTGTTGAGGTCGACATGTCCGTCAGTTCCCATTGGAGTCTTTGCGGGCTTGGCGTCCTTCATCCCAAACCGCTTGATTAAGTCTTGCGTGTACTTCGTTTGGGCGATGAAAGTGCCGTCCTTGAGTTGCTTCACTTGGAACCCAAGGAAGTAGTTCAACTCGCCCATCATCGACATTTCAAACTTTTGAGTCATCACCCTGCTAAACTCTTCACAAGACTTTTGGTTAGTAGAACCAAATATTATGTCATCCATATAAATTTGGCACACAAATAAGTCACCATCACAAGTCTTAGTGAATAAAGTTGGATCGACTTTCCCAACCTTGAAAGCATTAGCAATTAAAAAGTCTCTAAGGCATTCATACCATGCTCTTGGGGCTTGCTTAAGTCCATAGAGCGCCTTAGAGAGCTTACACACGTGGTCGGGGTACCGTTCATCCTCAAAGCCAGGGGGTTTCTCTACGTACACCTCCTCCTTGATTGGCCCGTTGAGGAAAGCGCTCTTCACATCCATTTGGAACAACCTGAAAGAATGGTGAGCGGTATAGGCTAACAATATGCGAATTGACTCTAGCCTAGCCACAGTAGCAAAAGTCTCCTCAATGTCCAAACCTGCGACTTGGGCATAACCTTTTGCCACAAGTCGTGCCTTGTTCCTTGTCACCACCCCGTGCTCGTCCTGTTTGTTGCGGAACACCCACTTGGTTCCCACAATGTTTTGCTTGGGACGTGGCACCAGTGTCAAAACTTCATTTCTCTTGAAATTGTTGAGCTCCTCCTGCATGGCCAACACCCAGTCCGGATCTAGCAAGGCCTCTTCTACCCTGAAAGGCTCAATAGAAGAGACAAAAGAGTAATGCTCACAAAAATTAACTAATCTAGAGCGAGTAGTTACTCCCTTGCTAATATCACCCAATATCTGGTCGATGGGATGATTCCTTTGAATCGTCGCTCGAACTTGAGTTGGAGGGACTCTTCCTCCATAACATGATCATCTTGTGCTCCCCCTTGATCACACGCTTCTTCTTGATGAACCTGTTCATCGTCTTGAGTTGGGGGTCGGTTGCACCATTATTGAGGAAGAAGGTTGATCTTTCTCCTTTTGTTCCTGTGGCCGCACATCTCCAATTGCCATGGTGCGTATTGCGGTCGTTGGAACGTCTTCTTCATCTACATCATCAAGATCAACAACTTGCTCTCTTGGAGAGCCATTAGTCTCATCAAATACAACGTCACTAGAGACTTCAACCAAACCCGATGATTTGTTGAAGACCCTATACGCCTTTGTATTTGAGTCATAACCTAACAAAAACCCTTCTACAGCTTTGGGAGCAAACTTAGAATTTCTACCTTTCTTCACTAGAATATAGCATTTGCTCCCAAAAACACGAAAGTAGGACACATTGGGTTTGTTACCGGTTAGGAGTTCTATGACGTCTTCTTGAGGAGGCGATGAAGGTAGACCCGGTTTATGGCGTGGCAAGCCGTGTTCACGGCTTCCGACCAAAACCGCTTGGGGGTCTTGAACTCTCCAAGCATCGTCCTCGCCATGTCAATGAGCGTCCTGTTCTTCCTCTCTACCACACCATTTTGCTGTGGTGTGTAGGGAGCGGAGAACTCGTGCTTGATTCCTTCCTCCTCAAGGTACTCCTCCACTTGAAGGTTCTTGAACTCGGACCCGTCGTCGCTCCTTATCTTCTTCTCCTTGAGTTCAAACTCATTTTGAGCTCTCCTTAGGAAGCGCTTGAGGGTCCCTTGGGTTTCTGTTTTATCCTGCAAAAAGAATACCCAAGTGAAGCGGGAAAAATCATCAACTATAACAAGACCATACTTACATCCTCCTATGCTTAGGTAGGCAACGGGTCTGAAGAGGTCCATATGAAGTAACTCCAGAGGTCTTGATGTGGTCATTACATTCTTGCTGTGATGAGCACTTCCCACCTATTTACCTGCTTGACAAGCTGCACAAGGTCTATCTTTTTCGAAAGTCACATTTGTTAGTCCTAACACATGTTCTCCCTTTAAAAGTTTGTGAAGGTTCTTCATCCCCACATGTGCTAGACGGCGATGCCACAGCCAGCCCATGCTAGTCTTAGCAATTAAACATGCATCTAGACCGGCCTCCTCCTTTGCAAAATCAACTAAATAGAGTTTGACGTCTAGTACACCCTTAAAAGCTAATGAACCATCACTCCTTCTAAAGACAGACACATCTACATTTGTAAATAAGCAATTATACCCCATATTACATAATTGACTAACGGACAACAAGTTATATCCGAGCGATTCTACTAAAAACACATTAGAAATGGAATGCTCGGATGAAATTGCTATTTTTCCTAGACCTTTAACCTTGCCTTGGTTCTCATCACCGAATATGATTGAATCTTGGGAATCCTTGTTCTTGACGTAGGAGGTGAACATCTTCTTCTCCCCTGTCATATGGTTTGTGCATCCGCTGTCGATAATCCAGCTTGAGCCCCCGGATGCATAAACCTGCAAGGCAAATTTAGGCTTGGGTCTTAGGTACCCAACTTTTGTTGGGTCCTACAAGGTTAGTGACAATAGCCTTAGGGATCCAAATGCAAGTTTTATCTCCCTTGCATTTTGCCCCTAATTTCCTAGCAATTACTTTCTTATCCTTTCTACAAATTGCAAAGGAAGCATTGCAAGCATGATAAATTGTAGAAGGTTCATTACTTGCTTTCCTAGGTACATGAACAACATTTCTCCTAGGCATATGATGAATAACATTTTTCCTAGACATATCATGCACAATAGAAGAACTAGAAGCAGGCATAGCATATGAATCATAAGAATAATTCCTATAAGCATTTCTAGAGAATTTTCTATCACTATAAATGAAAGCATGATTCTTTTGAACACTATTAGCCATAGGGGCTTTCCCTTTCTCCTTGGTGGAGATGGGAGCCTTATGACTTGTTAAGTTCTTGGCTTCCCTCTTAAAGCCAAGCCCATCCTTAATTGAGGGGTGTCTACCAACAGTGTAGGCATCCCTTGCAAATTTTAGTTTATCAAATTCATTTTTGCTAGTCTTAAGTTGGTCATTAAGACTAGCCACTTCACCATTTAGTTTTGCAATAGAAGTAAGGTGCTCAACACATGCATCAACATTAAAGTCCTTACACCTATTGCAAATCACGACATGTTCTACACAAGGACTAGATCTATTTGCTACTTCTAGCTTAGCATTTAAATCATCATTGACACTTTTTAAACTAGAAATAGTCTCATGGCAAGTAGATAGTTCACAAGAAAGCATTTCATTCTTTTTAACTTCTAAAGCAAGAGATTTTTGGACATCTACAAATTTATCATGCTCTTCATACAAAAGATCCTCTTGCTTTTCTAACAATCTATTCTTGTCATTCAAAGCATCAATTAATTCGTTGATTTTATCAATTTTAGTTCTATCTAAACCTTTGAATAAACTTGCATAGTCTATTTCATCATCGCTAGATTCATCATCACTTGAATAAGCATATGTAGTACTATTCCTAGTGCATACCTTCTTTTCCTTTGCCATGAGGCAGGTGTGATGCTCGTTGGGGAAGAGGGATGATTTGTTGAAGGCTGAGGCGGCAAGTCCTTCGTCGTCGGATGAAGAGCAATCCGAGTCCCACTCTTTGCCAAGGTGTGCCTCACCCTTCGCTTTCTTGTAGGTCTTCTTCTTTTCCCTCTTCTTTTCTTGGTCCTGGTCACTACCATTATCAGGACAGTTAGCAATAAAGTGACCAACCTTACCACACTTGAAGCAGGAGCGCTTCCCCTTCGACTTGCTCTTGTTGGGATGCTCCTTGCGACCTTTGAGCGCCGTCTTGAAGCGCTTGATGATGAGGGCCATTTCATCTTCATTTAGGTCGGCCGCCTCAACTTGCGCCACCTTGCTAGGTAGTGCCTCCCTGCTACTTGTTGCTTTTAGAGCAATGGTTTGAGACTCGTGGATTGGGCCATTTAACGCCTCATCAACATATCTCACCTCCTTGATCATCATTCGCCCGCTTACAAACTTTCCAAGTATCTCCTCGGGCGTCATCTTGTTGTACCTAGGATTTTCACGAATAGAGTTTACAAGATGCGGATCAAGGATGGTGAAGGACCTTAGCATGAGCCTGACGATGTCGTGGTCCGTCCATCTCGTGCTTTTCCATAGCTCCTTATTTTGTTGACCAGGGTCTTGAGCCTGTTGTAAGTTTGAGTTGGCTCCTCTCCCCTGATCATCGTGAACCTTCCTAGTTCGCCTTCCACCAACTCCATCTTGGTGAGCATAGTGACGTCGTTCCCCTCATGCGAGATCTTGAGGATGTCCCAAATCTGCTTGGCGTTATCCAAGCCGCTCACCTTATGATATTCATCCCTGCACAATGATGCTAAAAGAACAGTAGTAGCTTGTGCATTTTTGTGAATTTGTTCATTGATAAATATGGGACTATCCGTACTATCAAATTGCATTCCATTTTCTACTATCTCCCATATACTTGGATGGAGAGAGAACAAGTGACTACGCATTTTGTGACTCCAAAATCCATAGTCCTCTCCATCAAAGTGAGGTGGTTTACCAAGTGGAATGGAAAGCAAATGAGCATTGGAACTTTGCGGAATACGAGAATAATCGAAAGAAAAGTTCGAGTTAACCGTTTTCTTTTTCTCCTCGTATTCGTCGTCCTTTTGGGAAGAGGAAGACTCGTCGCTGCCGTAGTAGACTATCTTCTTGATCCGCCTCTTCTTCTTCCCGTCCTTCTTCTTTTGACTCGAGCCAGAGTCAGTGGCTTTGTCATCACTCGGCTCGTTGAAGATGGACTCCTTCTCCTTATCGTTGATCACCATCCCCTTTCCCTTAGGATCCATCTCTTCGGGCGATTAGTCCCTTTCGTGAAGAGAACGGCTCTGATACCAATTGAGAGCACCTAGAGGGGGTGAATAGGTGATCCTGTAAAAACTTGAAACTTAAATCCACAAACTTGATTAAGTGTTAGCACAATGAAATCAAGTGGCTAAGGAGAGCTCTTGTGAAACATAATTGACACAGTGAGAACAAGCACAAGAGACACAAGGATTTATCCAGTGGTTCGGCCAAGTACAATACTTGCCTAGTCCATGTTGTGGCGTCCCAATGGATGAGAGTTGCACTCAACTCCTTTCAAGTGATCCAATGATCAACTTGAATATCACGGTGTTCTTCTTTCTTTTCTCTTTCCCGTTTGCGAGGAATCTCCACAACTTGGAGCCTCTCGCCCTTACAATGAGATGATCACAAATAAGCACATATGTAAGAGTGGGAAGAGCAACACACACACAAGCCTCAAAGCACGAGCACAAACACGCACACAAGTCACAACTTGAGCTCTAAGATCACACACGGAGTTCTCAACTTAAGAAGAGCTCAAATTGCTATCACAACAAATCAAATGCGCTAGAGAGATGTCTTAGTGCTAAGAGATGATCAAAGAATGCTTGGTGTGCTCCTTCATGCGCCTAGGGGTCCCTTTTATAGCCCCAAGGTAGCTAGGAGCCTTTGAGAGCAATCCAGGAAGGCTATCCTTGCCTTCTGTCGACTGGTGCAACGGACAGTCTGGTGCACCACCGGACACTGTCCGGTGCTGATTTCTTTCCTATTCTGGCGCAGCCGACAGTTGACGATTTGGAGCCGTTGGCGCACCGGACACTGTCCGGTGCACATCGGACAGTCCCGTGCCCCCATCAGACCGTTGGCTCGGCCACGCGTCACGCACAGATTGCGCGGCCGACCGTTGGCTCGGCCGACCATTGGCTCACCGAACAGTCCGGTGATTTATAGCCGTACGCCGCCTTCGAGACCCGAGAGCGGCCAGTTGACCAGCGCCAGCTTGGCGCACCGGACACTGTCCGGTGCACCACCGGACAGTCCGGTGCATCCAGACTGAGCAAAGTCTTGGCTGCTCGAGCCAAGTCTTTTCCATTGGTCTTTTCTCTGATTCTAGCACTTAGACAAATATGTTAGTACACAAAAACCAAAGTACTAAGTCTAGAATCATACATTTGTATTGATTTGCACTTTGTCCACCATTTGGCATAGTTTAACACATAACCATTTGTGTTGGTCACTTAATCACCAAAATACTTAGAAATGGCCCAAGGGCACATTTCCCTTTCAGAGACTTACTTGAGGGTAGTGCCTCTTCTCCGACTACCAAAATACATCAATCAGGTGACACCAAGACAGGGAAATCTATTCATACAAGAATGGAAGATACATTTGATAGGAATATTTTGCAGGCACAACTAGCAGAGTCTGCATTAGAACCTGCTGAACCTAAAGAATCTTTAGCAATAGAAGAGGTTCTTGTAACTACAAGCTGTGAGGTGGAGAAAGAATCAACTGTTGTCATTGAGGTTGTAGCAGTCTTGAGTGAGACAACTGGTCCTGAGGAGGCTGCTGCTACTAAAAAAGCAGTGAAAGAGGTCGACAACATTGTGAAATCTTGGGATGAATTCACCTTTGAGGAGGGAGAATCAAAGGATATGCAAAAGAAGCAGCCACAAGATTATGTTTCTGTTGATATTGCTGATAATAAATCACTGCCTCATTTGCCACACGGGGTTTCACAAAACAATGAGCAATATGAGGTGGAGCAGTCCCCACAGATTATATGTGAACGAGGTTCTACGCATCCAGGCCAGTATGGTGAGGATACATCTTTATCTTTAATAGATATTGACATGGGTGTATCCTTCCAGAACTTACTGATTCAAAGGAACCACTTGGATTTCAGTTCACCAATCAACGTAACTTTTGAAGCCTATGCAGAAAAGTTCGATCCATCTAGCGGTTCTTTTGCACAAAGGAAATCCAAATTGCTGAAGGAAAATGTGAACCGGCAACCTGAGCAGCCCGACTATTATGTCGTTTGCAATCACATTGTAGTGCTCTGGTGTTCTAGTCCTTGCACTAATGCGGATGAGTATCGCAACATTCTTGTTGCTGCTGATTTTGGAGACAGTGTTTTCAACCAGTTTCTGGACAAAGTTTGTTGGTTGAGACAGGTGGTTGTAGATGGTGTACCACATGGTGTTGAAGTGACGTTAAGCATGGCACTTGCAGCATTCCGGGCAGCGCGTGGTGTTGCAGCTAAGAATGAGGCGAAATTGTTTTTGGACTGGCATTTAGCAAATCTGGTGTATGCTATTGCTGCCTCCCTTACTGATCTCTCCATGGCCTTACGGGATCTGTATGATCCATACGAAGAGACCACTGCTATATTCCTGGTGGCAGTTCTCATTTTGTTCGTGCATTTACTAATGGAATCCTGATAGTCTATGGGCAGAACGTACCTACCAAGGATACAATATGGAGGTGATGGGTTGAGGGTGCACGCTGATAAGATGGTGTTCCGTGGTGATATGGTCCTATATACAGTTCCTCTTGGTGTGCTTCTTCTTTGGATTACTAGACATTGGGATCCAGGCATTTTATCTGCATTGCTTGTCACTGTTGCTTGAGGACAAGCAACGTTTTGACAGGGCGGTAATGTAACATCCGACCTATGTTAGAGATCGCACAGGCTAATACTAGTGAGTACGTATTTGAATGTGTAATGGTTGTGGGCTGTACTGGGCCGTAGTGGGCTATACTCATAACATTAGTATAAGTATGTTGTAAGACTTGAGGAAGGGATATCGGAGAAATACTAGAAACCAAAACGAATCAACCTTCCGGTTGTTATCGTATTCCGGCGATCACCTGAGATTGCTCATCTACTCACATCGTTGACGCCGCGCCGGCAAAGGGCCGTGACATGGTCGTTAAAAGTTATGTATAGGTTCCGACTTCCGAGAGACAACAACGGCATGTCGAAAGTTAATAACTTTCGACGGGTTTTCTGTGGCTGTCGGAAGTTACGAGGCCGCCAGAAGTTATTAATTTTGGTGTTGTGTTTCGAAACCTCATAAATAGAACATGTCTAGGATCAGCTTTATTTAATAGTATATTTGAACATATGTGTGGCAGTGTGTGCAGCTTTAGTTCCTAGTGTCAAGATCAGCTTTGGGCAGCCCAAAGAATGACAGAAACATTTGAAGAAAATAATTGTCACGTGGAGCGGGCACTAAAAAATCAGAACATAACTCATGAGGCTGCAAGCAAACGATCGAGTTCCAATCAGAATCTATAGAGAAATTAAAGCGTCCCCACTACGTCAATATAATTCTCGATCTGAAGAAAATTTCCAATCAGACAAATAACGCACAGCTGCCGCATGGTGAAGATTGGCTCGCCCGGGTTGCCCAAGTCCCAGACCATCCCCGTCGCCATCCCCCACCGTTAACAAGAGGAAAAGATTCTCCTTTTCGTGGCCGCTTCTCTTCTTGTCCATGTGGTTCATACACCCAAAGAGACAGGCTACCAGTGCTCTTAGCTTTCCGTTGTTGCTTTGTGCGTAGTGTACTACTGCTGTGGGTGTGCTTCCCCGGCCGTCTCGTCGACACAAAAAGGCAGATCATATCGAGTCGCGTGCGAGACATGCATGAGGAGGTGAGCGTGGCCACGCCACCACAAGGAAACAGGAAGATTTTCGTCCGCATTTTTGTTGTGATTTCCGTTAGGTACAGTAACTGTCGCCGCCGCTTTCCTGCGCTTGCTTGCTTGCTTTCGCAGGGTAGTACCAGCTGCGTGCATACTCACGGTTCGCAACTGACGACCACACAGTCTAGTTTACATAAATAATAATAATAATAATAAATTAGCATGATTAGATTAATTATGTATTATATTGTTTACTTCTTTGATGTGGAAATGTTAAATATTTCCCTCTATAAATTTAGTCCAATTTTAAAACCTTTGGTGCATGGCAAACTCAGAAACCAATATTGTCTATCTTGTCTCCCATACCCCACTCCTCATTCCTCCCACTATAGTTGTACATTAGGGCCGTCTATAATAAGCTAACTCGAAGCATGAAAAAAACATGGCTCAGACACAACGTGATCCAAAATATTTTGTTGTCGGTCTGGGCCGAGGTCGTGCCCGACGGGTGGGCATGACTCAGTTAAGTCAGACACGAAACGACATATATAGATGCACGAAAAAACACATATATTGATTAAAACCACATTTCATTCCACACCCCCATGTGCATGGATAAAGAACATGATGCTAGTTAGATGTTTCCTTTGCAGTTTTGAATTAGAGAATGTTGTCGTCCGACTCACCGGCGAGAGACGGCAGGCAACACGAGAAGCCGGGAGGCTTCTAGAGCAGCTGGTGGGTTCCGGTCCCTCGGTCAACGGCCTAGGTTCTGACACACGACCTAGCTTTGAAGTTCACTAGGCGTGCCACGTGACCTATACCTGATCAGGAAGGTGTTGACGTGCTTCGAATTGGTTTCCTGCATAAACAAGCACGTGTAAACGTTAGTCCGAGCCGTGTTCGACTACCCGGGCTGTATCGGCTGTAAAGAGCCGATTGACACTCGCCATCAGATTGGATCTACGTATCAAAGACATGTAGAAACAATAGCATTTGAAACCCTGCTCCGCTCACATCAAGCCAATCCAATCTACTATGGTTAAAGCTTTAATTGCATCATCGGAACATCCTACGTGTAGCCAGGCCTAGCGAGCGTGACATAAAACAGAACGCGAGCAAGAGCAAAGGCCTAAAAACCAGCGAGAGCCAATTCCCGGAATAATCCATGTTCAGGCTAATGCATGGCATCTAGTACATTACCGGAACATCCAACCCGTGTGCAAGGCCTAATTATGCAGATATTAAGTAGATCCTTGGTGGACAAGGACTAATCGTAACAAATTAGATCTACTAGATGAAACAGAGCAAGGCCCCGCCCTCACGCCCGAGAACGTGCATGAGGACGGCTAGATGCTTACGATCGGCAAACAACGTCTGTGCATGATGAAACTGTCGATGCTACCCCGTAAACGTTATGATAACTAGTGCTTCTCGCCATCAAAAATGCTTCAGTATGAAAAACACAAAGATAAACGAATAAGAACAACATCTCCATAATCGCGAGACGCGATCAGGGCAACATGGCACTTACCCGTGGAAAACCCTAGAAACAGGAGCGACGGTGCGCCGAAAGCTTATGGTCACAAACGTGTGACAATTTATGATTACCCTAATGAATGACCTAATATAAGGTACATATTTATTGTCTGAATACTTGCGATATTAACTAACCCTAATGTGTCCAGGTCAGACTCTATCTTTTTATTGCTAAGCTTATCCTTTCTAAATTTAAACTAACTTACTAGATACATGACCAACTCAGCCTAGGAAATACCCGTGCAGGGGTCGATTCTCAAGCTTTCCTTAATTGTCCCTCGAATCCCATTTTGGTCACGGTCCACTTCTGGCTCGGTTAAATCATGGCGATAACACATGCCCCCTGGTTTCGGCAATGATAATTTTGAAACCACCTTTGTCTTTCCTACCGCCCTGTCTCTTCAACCTACAAGGCCTAGAGCGTATTATGACTCTTGAAAGTCGTCTAGAGGGGGGTGAATAGGGCGAATCTGAATTTATAAACTTAAGCACAACTACAAGACGGGTTAGCTTTAGAAATATAAACAAGTCCGAGAGAGAGGGCGAAAAACAAATCGTGAGCAAATAAAGAGCGAGACACGATGATTTGTTTTACCGAGGTTCGGTTCTTGCAAACCTACTCCTCGTTGAGGTGGTCACAAAGACCGGGTCTCTTTCAACCCTTTCCCTCTCTCAAACGGTCACTTAGACCGAGTGAGCTTCTCTTCTCAATCAAACGGAACACAAAGTTCCTGCAAGGACCACCACACAATTGGTGTCTCTTGCCTCGGTTACAATTGAGTTGATCACAAGAAGAATGAGAAAGAGAAGAAGCAACCCAAGCGCAAGAGCTCAAATGAACACAACAAATCTCTCTCTCTCTAATCACTAAAGCTTTGTGTGGAGTTGGGAGAGGATTTGATCTCTTTGGTGTGTCTTGTATTGAATGCTATAGCTCTTGTAAGGTGTAGAAGTGTAGAAACTTGGATGCCATTGAATGTGGGGTGGATGGGTATTTATAGCCCCAACCACTGTTGGAACTTGCTCTCAGTCGCAAGGAGGCCAACAAGGGTGAACAGTGACGACAATAGGGTTACGTGCTAGAAGGCAATAGCTCTGTTAATCTGCCCTCTCATGGGCACTGTGTGGGGGTATTTATAGGTACCTGAGCGCCCAGCGCCTTGGGTTAAGGACGCATGTGCCCTCAGCTACCCAGGTTATCCCCAGAATATTCCCATAAAGCAGGGTTACAGACTGTAATTACAGGAATGCCTTTACAAATGAGGCATGTAACACACAGCGGCCACGCAGGGCCCGTTACAATGGGCCGGATCGCACGTGGGCCTCCGAACTGGACGAGGCCGCACGGTGGGAAGACCTCGTCGTAGGCCTTCGTTTGATGTTGTACCGAGCGAAGGGTGTCCCTGCCCGTTTTGTCTCCGTCGGACCAGCGACAACGGCGAAGACTTCGAGCGAAGGGTGGCGGCTTTGCCTTCGCCCCAACATTTGCCCTCCGAGGGACCAGTTCGACAAAGTCACCTGGTGCCGAAGACGTCGCTAGATGGCGGAGACGCTGCCCTCGCTCGAAGTGGTTCCGCGGGGGTTTTTGACGTGACCGTTGATTGACGGCGTACTGTTGGATTGCGGGTTTCCCGAAGCGTCGCGCCCTGTCTATAAAAGGGGGCGGGGGTCGGTGCTCTTTGAACTTCACTTTCCGCGCTCCGTGAAAACCCTAGCCGCCCTTTTTCGCCGCCTTGCTGCTCGTCTGCCCGCCGTGCTCTTGTTCGCCGGAGATCTGGCTCGAGTGAAGCAGACCGCCCGCCACCGCCGACGGTACGTAGCGATGTCGTCCTCGTCTTCTTCCGCTGCCGCTACGCCGTCGGCCGATCCCTCGCCGTCGGCCGCCGCCTCGTCTGAGGAGACGCTGAGTAGTTCGATGGCGGAGGAGTTGCGCGCCGGCGATTCTGTTGATTTCGGCGTGTCGCGGATGTCGTCGGTCCGCGTGCAGGACATGCAGCGGTTGGGTTACTTCGGCGGCGGAGTTGCTCGTGTCCCGGGGACGGAGGAAGTCCCCGAGCCGGAGGGCGAGTTGGTTGTTTTTGAGGCGTTCTTCGCCGCCGGACTCCGCTTGCCTGCGCACCGATTTGTTGGCGAAGTCCTGCGCAGGTTCAACGTTCAAATACATCAGCTGACACCGAATGCCATGGTGGCCCTGTCGAAGTATGTCTGGGCGACGACTTCGTACGGCGGACAGCCATCGGTCGAAGTTTTTGCGAAGTATTATTGTTTGCACTGGCAGAAGAAGATGATTGGGGACGAAGTCGCTCAGTTCGGGTCCTGCACATTCACGCCGAAGACCGGCAAGACCACGATGCAGGTGGTCGAGTTGGTTCCTTGCGCCCGCAACAAGTGGGGCAACTGGAATGAATTTTGGTTTTACGTTGCTGAGGGTACCGTCGAAGGCCATGAGGGACTCCCCGTGTCCGAGATGTGTTCTCATTTTTACTCAGCGTACCCGCCCTTTGAAGTGGCGGAGGGGGATGTGGACGAAGGGGCCCTTCAGTGCGCCGCCGGCCTGAGCAGTGGGCGCGACTTGGTTGAAGAATTTGTGGCGTACGGGGTATGGCCCTTGGCGCATGGCTGGGCGTTGGGCGAAGTGTGCCCTCGCCAGATGCCTTCCCATGGTGGGAAGATGGTGCGAAGTCCTGCCTTCGTACTGAATCTGCAAAACCGCGACCCAGCCGCCTTTGTGCGTGAGGCGGAGGATGGGGCGGTGCGGCTCGTTGGGCGTTACGTGCCGAGGACAGAGGGCCAGCGCAGTTGGGATATCCGCAGGTCGAATGACCGTTTGAACAGGGTGTTCGAGTTAAATCAATTGCCATATGACGGCTACCCTGGTCAAGACGATGTGGACCGCCGTGGGAAGAAACCGGCGGTGGAGATTGGAGGCGACCCTGCGCCGGCGGCCGCCCCATCCTCTAAAAAGAGAAAATTAGGTACTGTTATGGGAGGTCTTGGGGTTTCTGATGGTTTTGCTAGAGAGCTGATGAGGACGTGCGCGGCCCCCGGGGGAAGGATGTCTTCGCCCGAGCTCTGGGAGTCTTCGGCTCGGATGCTGAGGGTTACCGGGGGTTGTTGGCCTAGGAATGTTCCTATCCCCTGCGCGGCCGGCGAAGACTCTTTTACATCTCGCATGGTTCGTAAATGGAGAGTTTTTCCTTACGGGCGGAATATTGCTGCTGTTGTGTCGGCAGTGATGGACAAGGATCGCCAGGGAGCTGCACAAAAGCGGCAGGCGGCCGTCAGGCTCGTTGAAGCCAGGCCGAAGAGGCAGCGGGGGGCTGCGAAGGCTGCGGCCCCCGGCGGAGGCAAGCCGCCACTGGCGGCGAAGTCGGGCGCCCCTGCATCTAGCAAGGCGCCGGAGGCAACGGCGGGCGCCGGAGGCTCCAAATGGACAAAGGTGGTGCCGCCTGCCGGCGGAGTGGCGGAGGTCGCGAAGGCGGCCGGAGCGTTGCCGTTGCCAGGCAAACGCGTCGCCGACTTCGCCACTAATATTAGTGTGGATGACTATCTTGGTGGTAAGTCGTTGGCTTCGTTTTTTTTTGTATATAATTTATTCGTCGGTACGTTGCAGGGTCCGACGAAGGCCAACTTGCTATAGTTGCGCCTGCCGCGGCGACCACGACGGCTGCCGTGGTGCCGAAGGCGAAGGGCGGGGCTCTTAGCGCCGAAGGCGAGGCGTCGGCCTTCGCGGTTGTCAGGGATGAGGCGGGCGCTGCGTCCCGCCGGCTGGAGGAGGTGACGGAGGCGCTGAGTCAGGCGTCCCGCCGGCTGAAGGAGGTGTTTTTTTTGCTTAGGCTGCGGCCTTACGTGTGTTCTGCAGGTGGCTGACTTCGCCAACCGTACAGCGTCGGGGGCCCTCACGGCGGCTGTGTCTGCCGGAGTCGAGAGACTTCGGACACAACACGCCGACGCCGTCCGTGAAAAATCGGCCGCCGACAGCAAGTGCCGTAAGCTGACGGACAAGGTGGCCGTACTGGAGAAGGAGAAGGCTGACCTCCGGCGCCAACTGGCGGGGGAGAGGAGGGAGACCAACGAGGCCCTCACCAAGGAGAAGGCTGCGCAGGCAGAGGCCAAATTGGCGCGGGCGGAGGGCAACATTGCCAGGGAGCGCGCCGAGCAGCTGCAGGAGCGGCTCACCGCCCTGGAGAGCCGCATGGAGAGGGCCGAGGTCGTGTCCCGCGCGGAGGCAGAGCGGACGCGCAAACAGCTCATGGATACATAGCGTGAGCTGGGCGCGGGGACCGGTGAATTCGAAGTGCCGGACCGAGAGGCCGGACTTCGCTGCCTGGAGTGGGTGCAGGAGGAAATGCAAGCACTCCCCACTGTCGTGGAGGGGTTTATGTCGTATGCCTCCCTGGTCACCTGCGAGGGGGCGATGAATGCGCTCTCCCGCGAAGGGTGCCAGCACTTCGAGGTCTTCGACCAAGCCGATGAAGATTTCGAGCGAGATATCTTTAAGGTTGAGGACCCCGTAGTGAAGGAATCCGCCGGAGCCATCTACGACCGGATGTGGGGTGCGCATGGTCGCGAGGTGGTCAGGGAGCGGGCCGAGACGGCGAGGGCTCAGGTAACGTGTTCGTTTGTTTTGCGTTTGTTGTATGTGGGCTGTGTGTGTGTGCTGAATTTTGTGTGTTTTGTCTTAGGTGGCGCGTGGCGAGAGGGTGGACGACTTCGGGGCGTTGAACAGCGCGCCGCCTGACCCGGAGCCGACCTCGGCGGAGGCCGTGCCTGGGGCCGCCCTGGAGCCGACCCCGGAGACTGCGGAAGACGCACTGGATGCCTCCGCATCCGCTGCGGCCGGCGAAGACCTTCCCCTAGAGGTCGCCGAAGGCGCGCCTGATGCCCCTGCAGCTGCTGCGCCGAGTGCTGAAGATCCCGTGGCGGTGGCGGCGGAAACGACAGCGGAAGCAACGGCGGAGCCAGCGGCGGAGGCTCCCGCAACGTCAGGGCCTTCGCACGTGGCGTAGTGGGTGTAGAGGGTTGGGGAAATTTGTATATGTTGCTGAATTTTGGTTGCTGCGCAGGTTCAAGATTTTGGGCCTGCGCACGTAACCGCTACTACTAAATTTTTGGCGGCTTCGACCGCGGAAGGTGGTAATGAATGTGGTGGATCTTCATCTGAGTTTTCTGATTTTGCTGACTCTGGGAGCTCGGTTGAGTGGACTGAGGAGTCGTCGGAGGAGGATTTGGACTACTTTGCGGCCTTGGATGTGGCTGCGGCGGAGGCTTCGCCGCACGCCGCGGACGCAGGAGATGTGTCGGGTCCTAGCACCGGGCGACGACGATGAAGGGCGGTTGCAAACCGTAGAGTTAGTGTGGCGGAGGGGGCTCGGCTTCGTGTGAGTAGGGCTGGCCGGCGGGAACTGCTGTCTTTGCCGGCCGCCGAGAGTACAGGTGAAGGGGAACTGCGAAGTCTTTTTGCGGGTGAAGAGCTTAGGATAATGTTATTTAATTATAGGGAGATGGGAATTATTCCTAAGGTTGAGCCGATGTAGGGTGTGGTGCCCTCGCTTGTATATGTGTAAAGGCTTGTTATGATGTAGTTGTGTGCCCTCGCTTGTCTATGCCTGCGAAGGCGTTGTACACTTTGTCTGGTGTGTTTTGCTATGCTATGCTGGTGTGATTGTGGTCGGTCTTGGCGCGGACGGTTTGATGTTGTTGTTTCTGCATTTGTTGTGCTAGTCCGGCTGCACCCTTAGGCGACTTCTGCACGGACAGTCTTCGCGGTAGACTTCGGTTTTTTCGCACTTGTTGTGCTAGTCCGGCTGCACCCTTAGGCGACTTCTGCGCGGACAGTCTTCGCGGTAGACTTCGGTTTTTTCGCACTTGTTGTGCTAGTCCGGCTGCACCCTTAGGCGACTTCTGCGCGGACAGTCTTCGCGGTAGACTTCGGTTTTTTCGCACTTGTTGTGCTAGTCCGGCGGTACCCTTAGGCGACTTCTGTGCGGACAGTCTTCGCGGTAGACTTCGGTTTTTTCGCACTTGTTGTGCTAGTCCGGCTGCACCCTTAGGTGACTTCTGCGCGGACAGTCTTCGCGGTAGACTTTGGTTTTTTCGCACTTGTTGTGCTAGTCCGGCTGCACCCTTAGGCGACTTCTGCGCGGATTTGTCGCACGCGAGGGTGGCTATCGCTTAGCCTCGCGGTGACCTCGTATTGGTCGAATGTCGAAGACCGTCGTCGCGGTCTTTTATCGACGCATGTTTTTGCGGGGGATTTTTCACACATATATTACATGGCTCCGCCTCGTTAAAAACCTCACCCCCGGGAAGAAAAGAGTGCAGGCCGGTACAAGATTGTTTTTGCGGGTTACAAGGGCGAAATCGGCCCTGAAGAATCAAACAAAAAATTTGCGGAGCTTGTCGATGTTCCAGGAGTGCTCCAGGTCCTCGCCGTTTGGCGTTGTGAGCCTGTAAGCGCTGGGGGAAGCTTTTGTCTTGAGTATGAAGGGGCCCTCCCACTTGGGCTCCAGCTTGCCCTTGGACTCCGTCCGAGCTGTCCGGACGAGTACGAGGTCCCCTTCGCTGAACTCCCTCGGGATGACAGTGTGGTCGCGCCATGCTTTGGTCTGGGCTTGATATTTGTTTAGGGCCTGCAGGGCGAAGACTCGGTCTCCGTCAATGAGATCCTTTGAAGTTGGCTCGTCCACGTCGGGGATGGCTGACGAGACTGTTCGCGGGGACCCATGCTTTATTTCTTGCGGGGTCATGGCCTCCGATCCGTATAGAAGGCGGAAGGGAGTGAACCCAGTCGCCCTGCACTCAGTCGTGTTTAGTGCCCAGACTGCCTCAGGTAACAAATCAGTCCATCTGCCCTTTTTCTCATCAAGGAGCATCTTCTTGACAGCTGTGAAGATTTTCCCATTGGCGCGTTCCATGACCCCGTTGGACTGCGGATGATAGACTGAGGCGAAGGCAAGCTTGGTGCCGATGGAGAAACAAAAATCCTTGAAGTCTTGGTTGTCAAACTGCTTGTCGTTGTCAACTGTTAGTTCGGACGGTACTCCGAAACGGCAAACAATGTTTTGCGAGAAGAATTTTTGGGCAGTCTTCGATGTTATTGTAGAAACAGTCCTCGCCTCGATCCATTTGGTGAAGTACTCGACAGCGACGAAGGCGAACTTAAGGTTCCCCTGAGCGGTGGGCAGGGGCCCAACAATGTCCAGGCCCCAGCGCTGGAGAGGCCATGTATGGGCGATCAGCTTTGTATACTGCGAGGGGCTGCCTAACCGAGGAGAAAACTTCTGGCAGGCTTCGCAGGACCTTGTGACCCGGTTTGCGGCGCAAATCATTGCGGGCCAGTAAAAACCCTGGCGGATCACCTTAGCAGCTAGGGCCCTTGGCCCTGCGTGTGAGCCGCACGTGCCGCTGTGGACTTCACGTAGGATCTGCATGCCTTCGGTTTCGGTGACGCACTTAAGCATTGGCTGACAGACCCCTTTCTTGTAGAGTTGGCCTTCAATCAGTGCGAAGTCCCGGCTTCGATATCTGAGGCGCTTGGCCTCACTGACGTCGGTTGGATGATAGTACCCCTGTAGGAACAGGGTTATTGGTGCCCGCCAGTCATCGGTCATGATTAGGTTGACTATGCGGTGGCCCTCGCTGTCATTAGTTATTTGGAGCCCTTCGGGGCTCCGGACGGCTGGCGTGCCGATGATATGAAAGAACACATCGGAGGGCAAGGACTCGCCCCTCGCGGCGGCCTTGGCCAATGCGTCGGCCTCCTCATTTTTGGCTCTATCCACATGCTGCAAGGTGAACCCCTTGAATTGCTTTTCGAGACTTTGGATGGCCGCGAGGTACTGCATGAGCGCGGGGTCCTTTGCTGCATAGTCTTTTTCGACTTGGCCGGCAACTACCTTGAAGTCTGTTTTGATGATACAGGTGGTGACTCCGAGGGCCCTTAGCTTGCGGAGGCCGAGGATAACTGCTTCATATTCTGCTATATTATTTGTGCATCTGTCGGATTCTAGAGCGAAGCTGAGGCGTGCTGCATATCTGTGCTTGACCCCTGCCGGTGAGGTGATGACTGCAGCGGCGCCTGCCCCCGCATGGCACCATGCGCCGTCGCAATGGATCGTCCAAACCTTCTCTGTGGACGGGTCTGGTTGTGTTATTGGCCTAGTCCAGTCGACGACGAAGTCTGCCAGGACTTGCGACTTGATGGCTGTCCTGGGCTCGAAGCTGATGTGGTAGCCGGACAGTTCGGCTGCCCACTTGGCAATTCTTACCGATGCCTCCGGGTTTCTGAATAATTTGCCGAGCCCCCTGTCTGAGGTGACTCGGACCTTGAATGCTTCAAAGTAGTGGCGCAGTTTGCGCGAAGACATAACGACTGCGTAGGCAATCTTCTCCAGCTCTGTCATGTTGCACTTGGACGGTGTCAGTACCTCGGAGACATAGTAAACAGGGCACTGCCTGACCACGCCCTCGACTGTCTGCTCCTGCACTAGTGCCGCGCTGACAGCATGTGGCGAAGCCGCGACATAGAGCAATAGGGGGAGCGAGGAGTCGGGGCTTGTGAGGATGGCCAGCTCCGACAGGTACTGCTTTAGTGCGGCGAAGGCCGCTGCCTGCTCCGGTCCCCAGGCGAAGTCCTTTGCACCGCGAAGTGTTTTGAGGAAGGGGAGACTTCGCTCGGTGGACCTGGAGATGAATCTGTTGAGGGCGGCCAGTCTACCTGTCAGACGCTGGACGTCCCTGGCGGACTGCGGAGGCAACATGTCTACGATGGCCTGGATCTTGGTTGGGTTGGCCTCGATGCCGCGGTGTGATACCAGGTAGCCCAATATTTTGCCCTGGCGAACGCCGAAGACGCACTTTTCCGGGTTTAGGTGGAGTCGTGCGTCTCGCATGTTCGCGAATGTCTCGGTGAGGTCGGCGAGATGATCCTCCTTGTTCTTGCTGGCGACGACGATGTCGTCTACATATGTAAATATATTTCTGCCAACCTGCCCTTCGAGTACTGTTTTGGTGAGTCTGGAGAAGGTTGACCCGGCGTTCTTGAGTCCCTCCGGCATTCTGATGAAGCAATATGTGTCGAAGGGTGTTATAAAGCTGGTGCTAGCCTTGTCTTCCTCCTTCATGTATATCTGGTGGTAACCGGAGAAGCAGTCGAGGAGTGACATGACCTCGCATCCGGCCGCGCTATCGACTATTTTGTCGATCCGCGGCAATGGGAAATTGTCCTTTGGGCAGGCCTTGTTGAGACTGGTGAAGTCTATGCACATTCGCCATTTCCCGCTTTTTTTCTGCACCATTACAACATTTGAGAGCCACGTGGGGTAAGCCACTGGCTCGATGAATTTAGCTTCTAGGAGGCGGTGCACCTCCGCCTTGGCGGCCTCTGTCTTTTCGTCGGACATTTTGCGAAGCCTCTGCTTTTTTGGTCGCGCCGAAGGGTCAATTCCCAAGCTGTGCTCAATTATGGATCGGCTGACTCTGACCAGGTCGAGGGCGGACCAGGCGAAGACATCTTTATTCTTTGACAGGCAGCAGAGCAGTCTCTCTTCTTCATGCGAGGTGAGGTCTTCGCTGATAGTGACTGTCTGCTTGGGCATGGCCTGATCGAGGGGGACAGTTTTGGTCCCGTCTTGGCTCTGCAGCTGTATCTTGTCGTGCTGTTTATCGGTTGGGCTGGCGGGCGCAGGGACCTCGCGCTGGGCCGTGAGGCAGTGCACGTTTCTCTGACCGGGCACGAAGTCCCGCTCTATGTTGCGCGCCGTCTGTTGATTGCCGAAGACTGTGATGACGCCTAACGGTCCTGGTATCTTCATACATAGATACAGTCCGTGAATGGCTGCTTCGAACTTATTGATGGAGCCTCGGCCCATGATGGCATTGTAAGGATATACCATGTCCACGATATCAAAGGTTATTTGCTCACTTCGGGCATTGGGTGCTACACCGAAGGAGAGAGGCAGCTCTAATTTTCTGACGGGGAAGGTGCCCTTGCCGCCGAAGCCATACAACGGGTTGTCTGAAGGCTTAAGCAGGCTGTGGCTTATGCCCATGCGATCGAAGGCGTGAAGGAAGATGATGTCCGCCTGACTGCCGTTGTCAACTAGGACTTTGTGCAGGTCCCAGCCTGCCACGCTGCAATTGATAACCATGGCGTCGTAGTGGGGGGCGCTGCGCAGGTCGACGTCTCGTGCGTCGAAGGTTAGCGGTATGTGGGACCACTTTGTCTGCACGACTGGGCCAGTGACGATGACATGGTTGATGCTGCGATAGTGGTCCCGCTTCTGCCGCTTGGTGTCGAAGTCTGTGCTGGACCCCCCCAGTTATCATGTGGATGACTCCGCGATATGGTTGATCGGCGAAGTCTTCCTGCTTTGGGGCATGGGGGATGTTTTGGTGTTGCTGGTGTGGTGGTGGGGGTGGAGGAGGTACGATTTGTACTTCCTGATGGTGTTGGTAAGCGTGGTGCGGTGGATGCGGGGCGGGAGCGTGGATATATGGTGGAGGGGGTTGCTGGTAGTTGTGCGCGACAATTCTGGGGTTGTCGGCTGGCTGCGCCCGTGCCATTCTGTCTTTGGTGGCCTTCGTTTCGGGGCAGTCTTTGGTTTGGTGGGCGCAGTCTTCGCCATGGAAGAGGCAGTAGAATCGGCGCGGCGGCTGTGCGCGCCCTCGGCCCCTACCACGAGTTCCATTTCCGCGGCCCTGGGGGGATATTCCTGGCGACGAGGGGGGTCAGCAGCGGGATGCTGGTTGGCGATGTTGTGCACTTGCTGCTGATTGCGGCCGTCTCGACCGGAGTCTGGCTGCGGAGTCCTCGTCCACGTGCGGCTGGACTCTGGGGCATCTTTGGGTTTCCGCTGTGACTCGACCTTGCGCTGGTGGAGCTCTTCGGATTTGGCATATTTTTCAAAGAGCTGATATAGCTCCTGGAGGTTCTTGGGCGGATCTCTGATACAGTGGCTGTAGAGGACGTCGGCACGAAGGCCACTGATGGCGTAGTGGATGGCTATCTGATCATCAACAGAAGGCAGCTGTGACTTGAGTGTTAAAAATTTGCGGTAATATTCCCGCAGGGTCTCCTTTTCCAGCTGCTTGCAAAGCGAGAGCTCGGCCAAGGCGTCGGTGTCTGGGCGGTACCCTTGGAAGTTGAGCAGGAACTTGTCCCTGAGACTTCTCCAGGAATCAATGGACAGCGGAGGCAATCTGGTGAACCAGGTGAGAGCTGGGCCCTCTAGGGCGATGATGAAAGACTTCGCCATTGTGGCGTCGTCCCCTCCGGCGGATGCGACGGCGACCTGATAACTCATTATGTATTGCGCCGGGTCGGTGCTGCCGTTGTACTTGGGATATGTCCCTGCTCGGAAGTTAGCTGGCCAAGGCGTCACTTGCAGGTGTGGCGCCAGGGGGCTTCGCTCGTCGAGATAGTTGACCCCTTGGAATGGCGCGGCGTGCTGGAAGGTGTGGTCGCGCTGAGGGAAGTGCGGGTCTTCCGGTTGTGCTCGGTGTTGCAGGGGTGGCCCATGCTGCAGGCCGAGGTGGCCTTCGCGCGTGTCTTCCAGTTGTGCACGCTGCTGGAGGGGTGGCTCATGCTGCAGGCCAAGGTGGCCTTCGCGCTGCATCAGCGCGATCTCCCGCTCGAGGTCTTGGGCCTTCTGCTCTTCGTCGCGTATCATTTGCCGCACTTTGGCTAGTGCGGACACACGCTGGCGCTTGGCTTCTAGTATCTCTTTCTGCCTCTGGAGATTGCGGTTCTTGAGGCGCAGGGCGCGCAGCTGTAGCTGTTCTTCCGCTGAGACGCCGAGGACTTCACCATCCTCGGTGAGGTCCGCGCCCTCCAGTGTGGCGAAGCCTGAGGGTGGCTGCGATTGTCCTTCAGGGGAGCAGGTGCGGAAAGTGTTGTCTTCGTGGGTGCGGGGAACATTGTCTTCGGTGGCCTCTTGGTGGGTGGATTGGGTGAGGGCGAGGGCCTTGCCCTTACTTGCGGCGAGCAGTGCTGCCTTCGCAGCCTCGTCAGCCTTCGGGTTAGCTCTCTTGCGTGCCATCGCGGGTGGTTTTCTCGTAGCACGAACGGTGGGCGCCAAATGTTGGAACTTGCTCTCAGTCGCAAGGAGGCCAACAAGGGTGAACAGTGACGACAATAGGGTTACGTGCTAGAAGGCAATAGCTCTGTTAATCTGCCCTCTCACGGGCATTGTGCGGGGGTATTTATAGGTACCTGAGCGCCCAGCGCCTTGGGTTAAGGACGCATGTGCCCTCAGCTACCCAGGTTATCCCCAGAATATTCCCATAAAGCAGGGTTACAGACTGTAATTACAGGAATGCCTTTACAAATGAGGCCTGTAACACACAGCGGCCACGCAGGGCCCGTTACAATGGGCCGGATCGCACGTGGGCCTCCGAACTGGACGAGGCCGCACGGTGGGAAGACCTCATCGCAGGCCTTCGTCTGATGTCGTACCGAGCGAAGGGTGTCCCTGCCCGTTTTGTCTCCGTCGGACCAGCGACAACGGCGAAGACTTCGAGCGAAGGGTGGCGGCTTTGCCTTCGCCCCAACAACCACCAAAAATGGTCGTTGCAAGGCTGCTGTCGCATGGCGCACCGGACAGTCCGGTGCGCCAGCCACGTCAGCAGACCGTTGGGGTTCGACCGTTGGAGCTCTGACTTGTGGGGCCTCTGGCTGTCCGGTGGTGCACCGGACAGGTCCTGTAGACTGTCCGGTGTGCCAACTGCGCGTGCTCTGACTCTGGCGCGCACTGTAGCGCATTGAATGCGGTTGCAGTCGACCGTTGCGCGCGAAGTAGTCGTTGCTCCGCTGGCACACCAGACAGTCCAGTGAATTATAGCGGAGCGCCCTCTGATTTTCCCGAAGGTAGCGAGTTCATCGTTGAGTTCTCTGGTGCACCGGACACTGTCCGGTGGTGCACCGGACAGTTCGGTGCGCCAGACCAGGGTGCCTTTGGGTTATCTTTTGCTCTCTTTGTTGGAACCCTTTCTTGCTCTTTTTATTGGCTTATTGTGAACCTTTGGCACCTGTAAAACTTATAGACTAGAGCAAACTAGTTAGTCCAATTATTTGTGTTGGGCAATTCAACCACCAAAATCAATTAGAAAAGAGGTGTAAGCCTAATTCCCTTTCAATCTCCCCTTTTTTGGTGATTGACGCCAACACACACCAAAGCAAGTATAGAAGTGCATAATTTAACTAGTTGCATAATTGTAAGTGCAAAGGTTTCTTAGAATTGAGCCAATATAAATTCTCATAGGATATGCATGGATTGTTTCTTTATCTTTAACATTTTGGACCACGCTTGCACCACATGTTTTGTTTTTGCAAATTCTTTTGTAAATTCTTTTCAAAGTCCTTTTGCAAATAGTCAAAGGAAAATGAATAAGATTTTGAGAAGCATTTTCAAGATTTGAAATTTTCTCCCCCTGTTTCAAATGCTTTTCCTTTGACTAAACAAAACTCCCCATCAATAAAATCCTCCTCTTAGTGTTCAAGAGGGTTTTAAGATACCAATTTTGAAAATACTACTTTCTCCTCCTTTTGAATAAGATATCAATTGAAAAATTCATCATTTTAAAACTTTTTCTTAATTTCAATTTTGAAAATTGGTGGTGGTGCAGTCCTTTTGCTTTGGGCTAATACTTTCTCCCCCTTTGGCATGAATCACCAAAAACGGATACTTGAGTGAAATATAAGCCCTTGAAACTACTTTTGCCCCCTTTAACAAATAAAATATGAGTGAAGATTATACCAAAGACAAAGAGCTGCTCGGAGCAACGGCGAAGGATGAGTAACTTGATGGAGTGGAGTGGAAGCCTTTGTCTTCGCCGAAGACTCGAATTCCCTTTCAATCTATGACTTGGTTTGAAATATACTTGAGAACACATTAGTCATAGCATATAAAAGAGACATGATCAAAGGTATATTAATGAGCTATGTGTACAAGACATCAAAAGAAATTTCTAGAATCAAGAATATTTAGCTCATGCCTAAGTTTGTTAAATGTTTGTTCATCTAGTGGCTTGGTAAAGATATCGGCTAATTGTTCCTTGGTGTTAATATATGCAATCTCGATATCTCCCTTTTGTTGGTGATCCCTAAGAAAATGATACCGGATGGCTATGTGTTTAGTGCGGCTATGTTCAACGGGATTATCCGCCATACGGATTGCACACTTATTATCACATAGAAGAGGAACTTTGGTTAATTTGTAACCATAGTCCCTAAGGGTTTGCCTCATCCAAAGTAATTGTGCGCAACAATGGCCTGTGGCAATATACTCGGCTTCGGCGGTAGAAAGAGCGACGGAATTTTGCTTCTTTGAAGCCCAAGACACCAGGGACCTTCCCAAGAACTGGCAAGTCCCCAATATGCTCTTTCTATTAATTTTACACCCCGCCCAATCGGCATCTGAATAACCAATTATATCGAATGTGGATCCCCGAGGGTACCAAAGCCCAAACTTAGGAGTATGAACTAAGTATCTCAAGATTCGTTTTACGACCGTAAGGTGAGCTTCCTTAGGGTCGACTTGGAATCTTGCACACATGCATACGGAAAGCATAATGTCCGGTCGAGATGCACATAGATAGAGTAAAGAGCCTATCATCGACCTGTATACCTTTTGATCGACGGATTTACCTCCCGTGTCGAGGTCGAGATGCCCATTGGTTCCCATGGGTGTCTTGATGGGCTTGGCATCCTTCATGCCAAACTTGTTTAGAATGTCTTGAATATACTTCGTTTGGCTAATGAAAGTGCCCTCTTGGAGTTGCTTTACTTGAAATCCCAAGAAGTACTTCAACTCCCCCATCATCGACATCTCGAATTTCTGTGTCATGATCCTACTAAATTCCTCACATGTAGATTTGTTAGTAGACCCAAATATAATATCATCAACATAAATTTGGCATACAAACAAATCATTGTCAAGAGTTTTAGTAAAAAAAGTAGGATCGGCTTTTCCGACTTTGAATCCATTAGTGATAAGAAAATCTCTTAGGCATTCATACCATGCTCTTGGGGCTTGCTTGAGCCCATAAAGCGCCTAAGAGAGTTTATATACGTGATTAGGATACTCACTATCTTCAAAGCCGGGAGGTTGCTCAACATAGACCTCTTCCTTGATTGGTCCATTGAGGAAGGCACTCTTCACGTCCATTTGATAAAGCTTGAAGCCATGGTAAGTAGCATAGGCAAGTAATATGCGAATTGACTCAAGCCTAGCTACGGGTGCATAGGTTTCACCGAAATCTAAACCTTCGACTTGTGAATACCCCTTGGCCACAAGTCGGGCTTTGTTCCTTGTCACCACACCATGCTCGTCTTGCTTGTTGCGGAAAACCCACTTGGTTCCTACAACATTTTGATTAGGACGTGGAACTAAATGACATACCTCGTTCCTAGTGAAGTTGTTGAGTTCCTCTTGCATCGCCACCAACCAATCCGAATCTTGTAGTGCTTCCTCTACCCTGTGTGGCTCAATAGAGGAAACAAAAGAGTGATGCTCACAAAAATGTGCAACACGAGATCTAGTGGTTACCCCCTTATGAATGTCGCCGAGGATGGTGTCGACGGGGTGATCTCGTTGGATTGCTTGGTGGACCCTTAGGTGTGGCGGTCTTGGTTCATCATCCTCCTTGTCTTGATCATTTGCATCTCCCCCTTGATCATTGCCTTCATCTTGAGGTGGCTCATCTCCTTGATTTTCTCCTTCATCATGTTGAGCTTCATCCTCATTTAGAGTTGGTGGAGATGCTTGCGTGCAGGAGGATGGTTGATCTTGTGTTTGTGGAGGCTCTTCGAATTCCTTAGGACACACATCCCCAATGGACATGTTCCTTAGCTCGACGCATGGAGCCTCTTCATCAACTAATTCATCAAGATCAACTTGCTCTACTTGAGAGCCGTTAGTCTCATCAAACACAATGTCACAAGAAACTTCAACTAGTCCAGAGGACTTGTTAAAGACTCTATATGCCCTTGTGTTGGAATCATAACCTAGTAAAAAGCCTTCTACAGCCTTAGGAGCAAATTCAGATTTTCTACCTCTTTTAACAAGAATAAAGCATTTGCTACCAAAGACTCTAAAATATGAAACATTGGGCTTTTTACCGGTTAGGAGTTCATATGATGTCTTCTTGAGGATTCGGTGTAGATACAACCAGTTGATGGCGTAGCAAGCGGTGTTAACCGCCTCGGCCCAAAACCGATCCGAAGTCTTGTACTCATCAAGCATGGTTCTTGCCATATCCAATAGAGTTCTATTCTTCCTCTCCACTACACCATTTTGTTGTGGGATGTAGGGAGAAGAGAACTCATGCTTGATGCCCTCCTCCTCAAGGAAGCCTTCAATTTGAGAGTTCTTGAACTTCGTCCCGTTGTCGCTTCTAATCTTTTTGATCCTTAAGCCGAACTCATTTTGAGCCCGTCTCAAGAATCCCTTTAAGGTCTCTTGGGTATGGGATTTTTCCTGCAAAAAGAACACCCAAGTGAAGCGAGAATAGTCATCCACAATAACTATACAGTACTTACTCCTGCCGATGCTTATGTAAGCAATCGGGCCGAATAGATCCATGTGTAGGAACTCGAGTGGCCTGTCAGTCGTCATGATGTTCTTGTGTGGATGATGAACACCAACTTGCTTCCCTACCTGACATGCGCTACAAATCCTGTCTTTCTCAAAATGAACATCTGTTAGTCCCAAAATGTGTTCTCCCTTTAGAAGCTTGTGTAGATTCTTCATTCCAACATGTGCTAGTCAGCGATGCCAGAGCCAGCCCATGTTAGTCTTAGCAATTAAGCAAGTGTCGAGTTCAGCTCTATCAAAATCTACTAAGTATAGCTGACCCTCTAACACTCCCTTAAATGCTATTGAATCATCACATCTTCTAAAGACAGTAACACCTACATCTGTAAAAAGACAGTTGTAGCCCATTTTGCATAATTGTGAAACTGATAGCAGGTTGTAATCTAAAGAATCTACAAGAAAAACATTGGAAATGGAATGGTCAGGTGATATAGCAATTTTACCCAATCCTTTGACCAAACCTTGATTTCCATCCCCGAATGTAATCGCTCTTTGGGGATCTTGGTTTTTCTCATAGGAGGAGAACATCTTCTTCTCCCCGGTTGTATGGTTTGTGCACCCACTGTCGATGATCCAACTTGAGCCCCCGAATGCATAAACCTACAAAACAAATTTAGTTCTTGACTTTAGGTACCCAAATGGTTTTGGCTCCTTTGACATTAGATACAAGAACTTTGGGTACCCAAACACAAGTCTTTGATCCCTTGTGTTTGCCCCCAACATATTTGGCAACTACCTTACCGGATTTGTTAGTTAAAACATAAGATGCATCAAAAGTTTTAAATGAAATGTTGGAATCATTTGATGCACTAGGAGTTTTCTTCTTAGGCAATTTAGCACGGGTTGATTGCCTAGAGCTAGATGTCTCACCCTTATACATAAAAGCATGATTAGGGCCAGAGTGAGATTTCCTAGAATGAATTCTCCTAATTTTGCTCTCGGGATAACCGGTAGGGTACAAAATGTAACTCTCGTTATCCTGAGGCATGAGAGCCTTGCCCTTAACAAAGTTGGATAATCTTTTAGGAGGGGCACTAAGTTTGACATTGTCCCCTTTTTGGAAGCCAATGCCATCCTTGATGCCAGGGTGTCTCCCACCATAGAGCATGCTTCTAGCAAATTTAAATTTTTCATTTTCTAAGTCATGCTCGGCAATTTTAGCATCTAATTTAGCTATATGATCATTTTGTTGTTTAATTAAAGTCATATGATCATGAATAGCATCAATGTTAACATCTCTACATCTAGTGCAAATAGTGACATGCTCAATGGTAGATGTAGAGGGTTTGCAAGCATTAAGTTCAACAATCTTAGCACGTAAAATATCATTCTTATCTCTAAGATCGGAAATGGAAGTATTGCAAACATCTAAATCTTTAGACTTAGCAATCAATTTTTCATTTTCATTTCTAAGGCTAGCAAGAGAAACATTTAATACTTCAATCTTAGCAAGTAATTCAACATTATTATCTCTAAGATTGGGAACTGAAATATCACAAACATTTGAATCAACCTTAGCAATTAAACTAGCATTCTCATTTCTAAGGTTGGTAATAATATCATGGCATGTGCTTAGCTCACTAGATAATTTTTCACCTTTTTCTACTTCTAGAGCATAAGCATTCTTAACCTTAACATGCTTCTTATTTTCCTTAATTAGGAAGTCCTCTTGAGAGTCCAAGAGATCATCCTTCTCATGAATAGCACTAATTAATTCATTTAGTTTTTCCTTTTGTTGCATGTTTAGGTTGGCAAAAAGGGTACGCAAATTATCCTCCTCATCACTAGCATTATCTTCATCACTAGAGGTTTCATATTTAGTGGAGGATTTTGATTTTACCTTCTTCCTCTTGCCGTCTTTTGCCATGAGGCACTTGTGACCGACGTTGGGGAAGAGGAGGCCCTTGGTGACGGCGATGTTGGCGGCGTCCTCGTTGGAGGAGTCGGAGGAGCTCTCCTCGGAGTCCCACTCGCGGCACACATGGGCATCGCCGCCCCTCTTCTTGTGGTACCTCTTCTTTTCTCTCCTCTTGCCCTTCTTGTCGTTATCCCTGTCACTATCACTAGATAGCGGACATTTAGCAATAAAATGACCGGGCTTACCACATTTGTAGCACACCTTCTTGGAACGGGGCTTGTAATCTTTCCCCCTCCTTTGCTTGAGGATTTGGCGGAAACTCTTGATGATGAGCGTCATCTCCTCGTTGTCGAGCTTAGAGGCATCGATGGGTTGTCTACTTGATGTAGACTCCTCCTTTTTCTCCTCCGTTGCCTTGAATGCAACCGGTTGCGCTTCGGGCGCGAAGGGGCCATCTAGCTCGATGATTTTCTTTGAGTCTTTGATCATCAACTCAAAGCTCACAAAATTCCCTATTACTTCCTCGGGAGACATTAGTGTATATGTAGGATTACCTCGAATTAATTGAACTTGTGTAGGATTAAGAAAAATGAGGGATCTCAGAATAACCTTGACCATTTCATGGTCATCCCATTTTGTGCTCCCGAGGTTGCGCACTTGGTTCACCAAGGTCTTCAAGCGGTTGTACATGTCTTGTGGCTCCTCCCCTTGGCGAAGCCGGAAGCGACCGAGCTCCACCTCGATCGTCTCCCGCTTGGTGATTTTGGTCACCTCATCTCCTTCGTGCGCGGTCTTGAGTACGTCCCAAATCTCTTTGGCGCTCTTTAATCCTTGCACCTTGTTATACTCCTCTCGACTTAGAGAGGCGAGGAGTATAGTGGTGGCTTGAGAGTTGAAATGTCGGATTTGGGCGACCTCGTCCGAATCATAGTCTTCATCCCTCGGTGATGGTACCTGTACTCCAATCTCAACAACATCCCAAATGCTAGTGTGGAGTGAGGTTAGATGATGCCTCATTTTATCACTCCACATATTATAATCTTCACCGTCAAACATAGGTGGTTTGCCTAATGGGACAGAAAGTAATGGAGTACGCTTAGAAATGCGAGGGTAGCGTAGGGGAATCTTACTGAACTTCTTGCGCTCATGGCGCTTAGAAGTTACGGACGGCGTGTCGGAGCCGGAGGTGGATGGCGACGAAGAGTCGGTCTCGTAGTAGACTACCTTCCTCATCTTCTTCTTCTTATCACCGCTCCGACGCGACTTGTTGTGTGAAGGGGATCCCTTCACCTTGTTGGTGGACTCCCCGGATGGAGCCTTCCCATGGCTTGCGGCGGGCTTCTCGCCGGTCACGAACTCCCTCTTAGCGAATGCTCTCGACATCACTTCGAGCGATTAGGCTCTAATGAAGCACCGGGCTCTGATACCAATTGAAAGTCGCCTAGAGGGGGGTGAATAGGGCGAATCTGAATTTATAAACTTAAGCACAACTACAAGCCGGGCTAGCATTAGAAATATAAACAGGTCCGAGAGAGGGCGCAAAACAAATCGTGAGCAAATAAAGAGCGAGACACGATGATTTGTTTTACCGAGGTTCGGTTCTTGCAAACCTACTCCCTGTTGAGGTGGTCACAAAGACCAGGTCTCTTTCAATCCTTTCCCTCTCTCAAACGGTCACTTAGACCGAGTGAGCTTCTCTTCTCAATCAAACGGAACACAAAGTTCCCGCAAGGACCACCACACAATTGGTTTCTCTTGCCTCGGTTACAATTGAGTTGATCACAAGAAGAATGAGAAAGAGAAGAAGCAATCTAAGCGCAAGAGCTCAAATGAACACAACAAATCTCTCTCTCTCTAATCACTAAAGCTTTCTGTGGAGTTGGGAGAGGATTTGATCTCTTTGGTGTGTCTTGTATTGAATGATATAGCTCTTGTAAGGTGTAGAAGTGTAGAAACTTGGATGCCATTGAATGTGGGGTGGATGGGGTATTTATAGCCCCAACCACCAAAAATGGCCGTTGGAAGGCTGCTGTCGCATGGCGCACAGGACAGTTCGGTGCGCCACCGGACACTGTTCGGTGCGCCAGCCACGTCAGCAGACCGTTGGGGTTCGACCGTTGGAGCTCTGACTTGTGGGGCCTCTGGGCTGTCCAGTGGTGCACCGGACAGGTCCTGTAGACTGTTCGGTGCGCCAACTGCGCGTGCTCTGACTCTGGCGCGCACTGTAGCGCATTGAATGCGGTTGCAGTCGACCATTGCGCGCGAAGTAGTCGTTGCTCCGCTGGCACACCGGACAGTCCGGTGTGACACCGGACAGTCCGGTGAATTATAGCGGAGCGCCCTCTGATTTTCCCGAAGGTAGCGAGTTCATCGTTGAGTTCCCTGGTACACCGGACACTGTCCGGTGGTGCACCGGACAATCCGGTGCGCCAGACCAGGGTGCCTTTGGGCTATCTTTTGCTCTCTTTGTTGGAACCCTTTCTTGCTCTTTTTATTGGCTTATTGTGAACCTTTGGCACCTGTAAAACTTATAGACTAGAGCAAACTAGTTAGTCCAATTATTTGTGTTGGGCAATTCAACCACCAAAATCAATTAGGAAAGAGGTGTAAGCCTAATTCCCTTTCAACTCTTTAATGGGACATGATGTCTCCATACATGATCTTCTCTAGACATTAGCATTAGTACTAGGCCTTCACTTCTCTCGAAGGTCGTGGCTTCCTTCTACTCGTCTTCTGCTTCCTTCTGCGTGCACGACTCCAGTAGGGAGCTGACGCCGAAGCACGACCTGATGGCCGCTTACGTGTCTCTCGCTCTTCTGCATTGGGGTTTAGAGGAGTGGGACTTCATGGTGGCCTCAGACGATGAGGCCTGCCTCACCGATTTTTAGGACCTCCAGCTCCTCCTCGACGAGGATCTGGAGGAAGCTGAGGATGGCCAATTCTCCTGGGATGGACAAGACTCCTCCTCGGAGGTGAGGAGGGCGACGTGTCCTCTAAAGAGGACCTGATGGAAGAGGGCCCTCTGTTTGTCAAGTTCCCCGATGACGACGATGACGAAGAAGGCAACGAGGACATCGAGGAAGAAGCCGACGACAACAGTGACTTCATCGATAGAGACAGCGAAGCAGTAGTGACGATGACGACGTAGCAGCGATGGTGACGGCGAGGGGGCGATAGCAACGATGGTGAGAATGGTGGTAGCTACAAGGGCTAAGTTAATGCTATTAGCTTTGTTAGTTGTGAGGGGCCCCTTTGCACTGAAAATTTTCGACACACCTCGCAAGATTTTGCCATGTTGAGGGTGTCTCTAAAAATGCCTTGCCAAAATAAACCTTACACGAGACTTTTGATGCGAGGGACCTTAGGCCCACGTGGAAACCGTCGAATCCTCTGTTGACTTTGAGTAGGATCTCTTCACCTTCAATTTGAGTGATGCACTTAAATAGGGCCTGAACAATGCCCTTTCTATATAGACTGCCATCAATTCTTTTGTAGTCGCGGCTTCTATACTTGAGTTTGGTTGCTTTAAAGCTATTAGTGTGGTTGTAGTGCCCTCACAAATATAGCATTATTGGGGCCCTATAGTCTTCGTTCATGATGATGTCGATTGTTCTTTGACCTTTGTTAGGTTGCCTAACGAAGGGTGCCTCTATGACTTGGTAAAACACATCTGATGGTAGGGTTTGTCCCTTGCTGTTGTCTTTTGATATCACATCGTCCTCTTCATTTTTGCACTTTCTAGTTAATTTCAAACTAATTTAACAATAGAAAATAGTAATTGTGCTCATAGTTTCACAGACCACAACAATGTAACACCAAATTAATACATCTCATCACTCATCAATTCACAATTCACACACATATTCATCAGTTTAACCCATAATTATATTCGCATAGGCCAATTTAACACATAGAAACAGTTCATCCATCATTAGTTTAACTCTATAACACCTAAAAATCCTACGATAATTCTTTGGTAAAGTTCTCCCCAAAATTTTAATTTAGAATACCTTTTAAAGAATTCATCTACCATCGAAATTACTTCTCCTAAAGATAAATATGATCTCTAATAAAAAGGTAACTAAATGAATTAAATTTTTCCTTCGTTGAATGTTTTTAAGTAATATCTATGCTTTTTAAAGACATTCATTTAAACATACAAAGGATTATAATTTACCTCTATTAATCAAAGTACATAAGTAATGGTATTCATTTTTTCTAACTTTTAAAGTTTGTCAAACCTTCAAAATAATCTTTTCCTAAGGTATGTGCATACTTAAAAGCATTTGCTTAATTAAAAGAAATAGAATAGTAATATAAATATACACAAAATGAAACCTGCATTTCATGTTAGAGTTTATTGTTTGTGCAATTAGAAGTTTGATATGCAAAACTTGGGATGAATTTGAACTTTGGTTTTAAAATAGAAAATAAAATAAAATAAACTGAAAATGTGGAAGTTGCCTAGAGGGGGATGAATAGGAGAAACCTGAAATTTATAAACTTAATCACATACTAAGGCCGGGGGTTAGCGTTAGAATTAAATCCGAGGTGAAAGATTATTTCTCTTGCCACGAGTTGCTCAATTGATGCGGATAACGTTTGGGAGCAAACTCAAATCAATATTGGCAAGTGAACTTTAGAGAGAGAAAAAGAGAGCAAACAAATCAAGCGAGAATCAAAGCGAGTGAACACGGTGATTTGTTTGACCGAGGTTCGGTTCCAAAGAACCTAGTCTCCGTTGAGTATGCCACAAAGGCCGGGTCTATTCCAACTATTTTCCTCTCTCAAACGGTCACTTAGACCGAGTGAGCCTTCTCTTAATCACACGGGTCACTAAGACTCCACAAAGACCACCGCACACTTGGTGTCTCTTGCTTGGCTTTATAAAGCACTCAAGAATTAGAATGAGAAAGGAAGAAGACAATCCAAGCAACAAGAACACAAATGAACACAACCTCTCTCTATCAACAAAAGCACAAATGACTGATTTGATATTAAACCCAATTCAATCACATGCCCTCCAATATCGACATGCAAATTGGGCACTAGTTTTGATTGCTGGAACTAATTTATCCACAAACTTGTATTTGCTAAGATGCTAACCATGCAGTGCACGGGTTGATGGACTAGTCTATTAAATTTATCTATCAACCTTTAACGCATACATTTTATAGATATCTCTGTTGGGGCGAAGGCAAAGACGCCACCCTTCGCTCGAGGCCTTCGCCGCAGTCGCTGGTCTGACAGAGACAAAACGGGCAGGGACACCCTTCGCTCCATTCGGCACCAGACGAAGGCCTGCGACGACGCCTTCCCGCGGCGCGGCCTCGTTCAGCTCTGAGGCCCACGTGTGATCTGGCCCATTGTAACGGGCCCTGCGCGGCCGCCTTTGTGTTACGGGCCTAATTTGTAAAGGCATGCTTGTAATTACAGCTTGTAACCCTGCTTTATGGGAATATTCTGGGGATAAACTAGGTTTCTGAGGGCACATGCGTCCTTAACACAAGGCGCTGGGCACTCAGATACCTATAAATACCCCCGCACGGCGCCCGTGAGAGGCTAGATTAACAGAGCTATTGCCCCCGAGCACGTAACCCTGTTGTCACCACTGTTCACTCTTGTTGGCCTCTTTGCTGCTGAGAGCAAGTTCCAACATTTGGCGCCCACCGTTCGTGCTACGACCAAACCACCCGCGATGGCACCCAAGAGAGCTAACCCGAAGGCTGACGAGGCTGCGAAGGCAGCACTGCTTGCCGCAAGGAAGGGCAAGGCCCTCGCCCTCACCCAATCCACCCATCAAGAGCCCACCGAAGACAATATTCCCCGCACCTGCGAAGACGACACCTTCCACACCTGCGGGCCCGAAGGACAATCGCAGCCGCCCCCAGGCTTCGCCCCACTGGAGGGCGCGGATCTCACCGAGGACGGCGAGGTCCTCGGCGTCTCAACAGAAGAACAGTTACAGCTGCGCGCCCTGCGCCTCAAGAACCGCAATCTCCAGAGGCAGAAAGAGATACTGGAGGCCAAGCGCCAGCGTGTGTCCGCACTAGCCAAGGTGCGGCAAATGATACGCGACGAGGAGCAGAAGGCCCAAGACCTCGAGCGCGAGATCGCGCTGATGCAGCGCGAAGGCCACCTCGGTCTACAGCAAGAGCCACCCCTCCAGCAGCGCGCACAACCGGAAGACACGCGCGAAGGCCACCTCGGCCTGCAGCATGGCCCACCCCTGCAACACCGGGCGCAGCCGGAGAACCCGCGTTTCCCCCAGCATGACTACGCCTTCCAGCACGGCGCGCCATTCCAAGGGGTCAACTACCTCGACGAGCGAAGTCCCCTGGCGCCACACCTGCAAGTGGCGCCTTGGCCAGCTAACTTCCGAGCAGGGGCATATCCCAAGTACAACGGCAGCACCGACCCGGCGCAATACATAATGAGTTATCAAGTCGCCGTTGCATCCGCCGGAGGGGACGACGCCACAATGGCGAAGTCTTTCATCATCGCCCTAGAGGGCCCAGCACTCACCTGGTTCACCAGATTGCCTCCGCTGTCCATTGATTCGTGGAGAAGTCTCAGGGACAAGTTCCTTCTCAACTTCCAGGGGTACCGTCCAGACACCGACGCTTTGGCCGAGCTCTCGCTTTGCAAACAGCTGGAAAAGGAGACTCTGCGGGAGTATTACCGCAAATTCTTAACACTCAAGTCACAGCTGCCCTCTGTCGATGATCAGATCGCTATCCACTACGCCATCAGTGGCCTTCGGGCCGGCGTCCTCTACAGCCACTGTATCAGAGATCCACCCAAGAGCTTGCAGGAGCTATATCAGCTCTTCGAAAAATATGCCAAATCCGAAGAGCTCCACCAGCGCAAGGTCGAATCACAACGGAAACCCAAAGATGCCCCGCAGTCCAGCCGCACGTGGACGAGGACTCCGCAGCCAGACTCCGGTCGAGATGGCCGCAGTCAGCAGCAAGTGCACAACATCACCAACCAACAGCCTGCTGCTGACCCCCCTCATCGCCAGGAACATCCCCCCCAGGGCCGCGGAAATGGAACTCGTGGCAGGGGCCGAGGGCGCGCACAGCCGCCGCGCCGGTTCTACTGCCTTTTCCACGGCGAAGACTGCGCACACCAAACTAAAGACTCCCCCGAAACGAAGGCAACCAGAGACAGAATGGCGCGGGCGCAGCCAGCCGACAATCCCAGAATTGTCGCGCATAATTACCAGCCACCCCCTCCACCATATATCCACGCCCCCGCCCCGCATCCACCGCACCACGCTTACCAACACCATCAGGAAGTACAAATCGTACCTCCTCCACAACCACCACCACACCAGCCACGTACATCAAAACATCCCCCATGCCCCAAAGCAGGAAGACTTCGCTGATCAACCATATCGCGGAGTCATTCACATGATAACAGGGGGGTCCAGCACTGACTTCGACACCAAGCGGCAGAAGCGGGACCACTACCGCAGCATCAACCATGTCGCCGTCACTGGCCCAGTCGTGCAAACAAAGTGGTCCCACATATCGCTAACCTTCGACGCACGAGACGTCGACCTGCGCAGCGCCCCCCACATCGACGCTATGGTCATCAATTGCAGCGTGGCAGGCTGGGACTTACACAAAGTCCTAGTCGACAACGGCAGTCAGGCTGACATCATCTTCCTCCACGCCTTCGACCGCATGGGTATAAGCCACAGCCTGCTCAAGCCTTCGGACAACCCGTTGTATGGCTTCGGCGGCAAGGGCACCTTTCCCGTTGGCAAAATAGAGTTGCCCCTCTCCTTCGGTGTAGCACCCAATGCCCGAAGTGAGCAAGTAACCTTCGACATTGTCGACATGGTATATCCATACAACGCCATCATGGGTCGGGGCTCCATCAATAAGTTCGAAGCTGCCATCCACGGGTTGTACCTATGTATGAAGATATCAGGTCCGCTAGGCGCCATTACAATCTACGGCAACCAGCAGACGGCGTGCAACATAGAGCGGGACTTCGTGCCTGGTCAGAGGAACGTACACTGTCTCACGACCCAGCGCGAGGTCCCCGCGCCCGCCAGCCCAACCGATAAGCAGCACGACAAGGCACAGTTGCAGAGCCAAGACGGGACCAAGACTGTCCCCCTCGATCAGGCCACGCCCAAGCAGACAGTCACTATCAGCGAAGACCTCACCTCACTCGAAGAAGAGAAACTTCTCTGCTGCCTGGCCAAGAATAAAGATGTCTTCGCCTGGTCTGCCCTCGACCTGGTCGGAGTCAGCCGATCCATAATTGAGCACAGCTTGGGAATTGACCCTTCGGTGCGACCAAAAAAGCAGAGGCTTCGCAAAATGTCCGACGAAAAGACAGAGGCCGCCAAGGCGGAGGTGCACCGCCTCCTAGAGGCTAAATTCATTGAGCCAGTGGCTTACCCCACGTGGCTCTCCAATGTTGTAATGGTGCAGAAAAAAAGCGGGAAATGGCGAATGTGCATAGACTTCACCAGTCTCAATAAGGCCTGCCCAAAGGACAATTTCCCGTTGCCACGGATCGACAAAATCGTCGATAGCGCGGCCGGCTGCGAGGTCATGTCTCTCCTTGACTGCTTCTCCGGCTATCACCAGATATACATGAAGGAGGAAGACAAGGCTAGCACCAGCTTTATAACACCCTTCGGCACTTATTGCTTCATCAGAATGCCGGAGGGTCTCAAGAATGCCGGGTCCACCTTCTCCAGACTCACCAAAACAGTACTCGAGGGCCAGGTCGGCAGAAATATATTTACATATGTGGACGACATCGTCGTCGCCAGCAAGAATAAGGAGGACCATCTCGCCGACCTGGCCGAGACATTCGCGAACATGCGAGATGCACGGCTCCGCCTAAACCTGGAAAAGTGCGTCTTCGGTGTTCGCCAAGGCAAGATATTGGGCTACCTGGTGTCACACCGCGGCATCGAGGCCAACCCAACCAAGATCCAGGCCATCGTCGACATGTCGCCTCCGCAGTCCGCCAGGGACGTCCAACGTCTGACAGGCAGACTAGCCGCTCTCAACAGATTCATCTCCAGGTCCGCCGAGCGAAGTCTCCCCTTCCTCAAAACACTCCGCGGTGCAAAAGACTTCGCCTGGGGACCGGAGCAAGCAGCGGCCTTCGCCTCACTAAAACAGTACCTGTCGGAGCTGGCCATCCTCACAAGCCCCGACTCCTCGCTCCCCCTATTGCTCTATGTCGCGGCTTTGCCGCACGCGGTCAGCGCGGCACTAGTGCAAGAGCAGACAGTCGAGGGCGCAGTCAGACAGTGCCCTGTTTACTATGTCTCCGAGGTCCTGACACCGTCCAAATGCAACATGACAGAGCTGGAGAAGATCGCCTACGCAGTTGTTATGTCCTCGCGCAAACTGCGCCATTACTTTGAAGCATTCAAGGTCCGAGTCACCTCAGACAGGGGGCTCGGCGAACTATTCAGAAACCCGGAGGCATCGGTGAGGATTGCCAAGTGGGCAGCCGAACTCTCCGGCTACCACATCAGCTTCGAGCCCAGGACAGCCATCAAGTCGCAAGTCCTGGCAGACTTCGTCGTCGACTGGACTAGGCCAGTAACCCAGCCGGACCCGTCCACAGAGAAGGTCTGGACCATCCATTGCGACGGCGCATGGTGCCATGCGGGGGCAGGCGTCGCTGCAGTCGTCACCTCACCAGCCGGAGTCAAACACAGATATGCAGCACGCCTCAACTTCGCTCTAGAGTCCGACAGATGCACAAACAATATAGCAGAGTATGAAGCGGTTATCCTCGGCCTCCACAAGCTAAGGGCCCTCGGAGTCACCACATGTATCATCAAGACAGACTCCAAGATAGTTGCCGGCCAGGTCGAGAAAGACTATGCAGCAAAAGACCCCGCGCTCATGCAATACCTCGCGGCTATCCGAAGCCTCGAGAGACAGTTCAAGGGATTCACCTTACAGCATGTGGATAGGGCCAAGAACGAGGAGGCCGATGCATTAGCCAAGGCCGCCGCCAGGGGCGAGCCCTTGCCCTCCGACGTGTTCTTTCACACCATCGGCACGCCAGCCGTCCGGAGCCCCGAAGGGCTCCAAATAACTAATGATAGCGAGGGCCACCGCATAGTCAACTTAATCATGACTGAAGACTGGCGGGCACCAATAACCCTGTTCCTACAGGGGTACTATCATCCAACCGACGTCAGTGAGGCAAAGCGCCTCAGACATCGAAGCCGGGACTTCACACTGATTGAGGGCCAATTATACAAGAAAGGGGTCAGTCAGCCAATGCTTAAATGCGTCACCGAAACCGAAGGCATGCAGATCCTACGCGAAGTCCACAGTGGCACGTGCGGCTCGCACGCAGGGCCAAGGGCCCTGGCTGCCAAGGTGATCCGACAAGGGTTTTACTGGCCTGCAATGATCTGCGCCGCAAATCAAGTCACAAGGTCCTGCGAAGCCTGCCAGAAGTTCTCTCCTCGGTCAGGCAACCCCTCGCAATATACAAAGCTGATCGCCCATACATGGCCTCTCCAGCGCTGGGGCCTGGACATTGTCGGGCCCCTGCCCACCGCTCAGGGGAACCTTAAGTTCGCCTTCGTAGCCGTCGAATACTTCACCAAATGGATTGAAGCGAGGGCTGTTTCCACAATCACATCAAAGACTGCCCAAAAATTCTTCTGGCAGAACATTGTTTGCCGCTTCGGAGTACCGTCCGAGCTAACAGTTGACAACGGCAAGCAGTTCGACAGCCAAGATTTCAAGGATTTTTGCTTCTCCATCGGCACCAAGCTTGCCTTCGCTTCAGTCTATCATCCGCAGTCCAACGGGGTCGTGGAGCGTGCCAATGGGAAAATCTTCACAGCTGTCAAGAAGATGCTCCTCGACGAAAAAAAAGGCAGATGGACCGATCTATTACCGGAGGCAGTCTGGGCGCTAAACACAACTGAGTGCAGGGCGACCGGGTTCACTCCTTTCCGCCTTCTATACGGATCGGAGGCAATGACCCCGCAAGAAATAAAGCATGGGTCCCCGCGTACAGTTCCGTCAGCCGTCCCCGACGTGGACGAGCCAACTTCAAAAGATCTCATTGACGGAGACCGGGTCTTCGCCCTACAGGCCCTAAACAAATACCAAGCCCAGACCAAAGCATGACGCGACCACGCAGTCATCCCGAGGGAGTTCCGCGAGGGGGACCTAGTACTCGTCCGAACAGCTCGGACGGAGTCCAAGGGCAAGTTGGAGCCCAAGTGGGAGGGACCCTTCATAGTCAAGACAAAAGCTTCCCCCAGCGCTTACAGGCTCACAACGCCAAATGGCGAGGACCTGGAGCACTCCTGGAACATCGACAACCTTCGCAAATTTTTTGTTTGACCCATTTAGGGCTGATTTTGCCCTTGTAATTCGCCGCAAACAATCTTGTACCGGCCCGCACTCTTTTCCTCCCGGGGGGTGAGGTTTTTAACGAGGCGGAGCCATGTAATATATGTGAGAAAAATCCCCCGCAAAAACATGTGTCGAAAAAAGACCGCGACAACGGTCTTCGGCATTCGACCAATTCGAAGTCACCGCGAGGCTAAGCGCTAGCCACCCTCGCGTGCGACAAGTCCGCGCAGAAGTCGCCTAAGGGTGCAGCCGGACTAGCACAACAAGTGCGAAAAAATCCGATGTCTATCGCGAAGACTATCCGCGCAGAAGTCGCCTAAGGGTGCAGCCGGACTAAGCACAACAAGTGCGAAAAAATCCGAAGTCTATCGCGAAGACTATCCGCGCAGAAGTCGCCTAAGGGTGCAGCCGGACTAAGCACAACAAGTGCGAAAAAATCCGAAGTCTATCGCGAAGACTATCCGCGCAGAAGTCGCCTAAGGGTGCAGCCGGACTAAGCACAACAAGTGCGAAAAAATCCGATGTCTATCGCGAAGACTATCCGCGCAGAAGTCGCCTAAGGGTGCAGCCGGACTAAAATCCGATGTCTATCGTCGAATCCTCTGTTGACTTTGAGTAGGATCTCTTCACCTTCAATTTGAGTGATGCACTTAAATAGGGCCTGAACAATGCCCTTTCTATATAGACTGCCATCAATTCTTTTGTAGTCGCGGCTTCTATACTTGAGTTTGGTTGCTTTAAAGCTATTAGTGTGGTTGTAGTGCCCTCACAAATATAGCATTATTGGGGCCCTATAGTCTTCGTTCATGATGATGTCGATTGTTCTTTGACCTTTGTTAGGTTGCCTAACGAAGGGTGCCTCTATGACTTGGTAAAACACATCTGATGGTAGGGTTTGTCCCTTGCTGTTGTCTTTTGATATCACATCGTCCTCTTCATTTTTGCACTTTCTAGTTAATTTCAAACTAATTTAACAATAGAAAATAGTAATTGTGCTCATAGTTTCACAGACCACAACAATGTAACACCAAATTAATACATCTCATCACTCATCAATTCACAATTCACACACATATTCATCAGTTTAACCCATAATTATATTCGCATAGGCCAATTTAACACATAGAAACAGTTCATCCATCATTAGTTTAACTCTATAACACCTAAAAATCCTACGATAATTCTTTGGTAAAGTTCTCCCCAAAATTTTAATTTAGAATACCTTTTAAAGAATTCATCTACCATCGAAATTACTTCTCCTAAAGATAAATATGATCTCTAATAAAAAGGTAACTAAATGAATTAAATTTTTCCTTCGTTGAATGTTTTTAAGTAATATCTATGCTTTTTAAAGACATTCATTTAAACATACAAAGGATTATAATTTACCTCTATTAATCAAAGTACATAAGTAATGGTATTCATTTTTTCTAACTTTTAAAGTTTGTCAAACCTTCAAAATAATCTTTTCCTAAGGTATGTGCATACTTAAAAGCATTTGCTTAATTAAAAGAAATAGAATAGTAATATAAATATACACAAAATGAAACCTGCATTTCATGTTAGAGTTTATTGTTTGTGCAATTAGAAGTTTGATATGCAAAACTTGGGATGAATTTGAACTTTGGTTTTAAAATAGAAAATAAAATAAAATAAACTGAAAATGTGAAAGTTGCCTAGAGGGGGATGAATAGGAGAAACCTGAAATTTATAAACTTAATCACATACTAAGGCCGGGGGTTAGCGTTAGAATTAAATCCGAGGTGAAAGATTATTTCTCTTGCCACGAGTTGCTCAATTGATGCGGATAACGTTTGGGAGCAAACTCAAATCAATATTGGCAAGTGAACTTTAGAGAGAGAAAAAGAGAGCAAACAAATCAAGCGAGAATCAAAGCGAGTGAACACGGTGATTTGTTTGACCGAGGTTCGGTTCCAAAGAACCTAGTCTCCGTTGAGTATGCCACAAAGGCCGGGTCTATTCCAACTATTTTCCTCTCTCAAACGGTCACTTAGACCGAGTGAGCCTTCTCTTAATCACACGGGTCACTAAGACCCCACAAAGACCACCGCACACTTGGTGTCTTTTGCTTGGCTTTATAAAGCACTCAAGAATTAGAATGAGAAAGGAAGAAGACAATCCAAGCAACAAGAACACAAATGAACACAACCTCTCTCTATCAACAAAAGCACAAATGACTGATTTGATATTAAACCCAATTCAATCACATGCCCTCCAATATCGACATGCAAATTGGGCACTAGTTTTGATTGCTGGAACTAATTTATCCACAAACTTGTATTTGCTAAGATGCTAACCATGCAGTGCACGGGTTGATGGACTAGTCTATTAAATTTATCTATCAACCTTTAACGCATACATTTTATAGATATCTCGTACAAGAACACGAATCGATAGGCTAGTTTTCTACCTAATTGGCAATCGGGATTATTTTACCATATCATCTCCTCCCACTTTGCTTCCACTCTCAGAGTTCTTTCTTAATCTGCAGTCCTTATTCCGCATGCCTATTATTTTCTTCGATGTTTCTATCATGCTTGGAGGGACCAAAATATATTCATAATTTTAAAAAGCTACCAAAAGCTTGATCTAGACCTGACCACAAAATATTGCCACAAAACTTGCACAGTTCAGTGCTAAGCTACCTCGCTACATAGCCCCCATCCCTGCCTATAAGTACCCTCATGAGGCTTCAAGACAAGGCCCATGCCTCTCTCAAACCTATAAGCTTATCCCATCTCTGTAGCTCACATACTTATACCATCAGTCATGGCGAGTTTGAGGCAAAACGACTCCTTTGTAAATCTTCTTGACAAGAAGCTTCACAAGCTCTCCACATCAAAGATGAGGATCAGCAAGAGTGCTCCCGACCTCCTGAAGAAGGCAGTGACGTCCGTGAAGAGCAAGACCGACGCTCTAAGAACAAAGATCATCATCGTGGCCTCGCTGCGCCGAAGGTTGGCGATGCTCCATGGGATGTCTCGCCAGATCCACGGACTCACGTCGGCCAACCGGGAGAAGCAAGCTAGGATGGAGCACAGCAGCAAGGCTCTCACGATGCACAAGGCGGAGGCGGCGGCGGCAGCGACGACCGTAACTAAGGATCCAGATGGTGATCATGGCGGCGGGGCATATCGTAGTCTGTTTGAGGTGGCCATGCTTGAGGAAGATTATTGTCATGGCTACCCAGACTGGATCAATTCCCTCTTTGACGATGACAAGTATTACAACGGTGAGGACGATCACGATGAGCTTCATGCCCTTGATAATCCCGAGGAGCCATCGGTCATCGAGATCATAAGGACCAATAGGGAGGTTGAAGGTCTGGAGTTCAACGTGGAGGATGACATCGATGAGGCTTGTGACATGTTCATTAGGAGGGTCCGTAGCCAGATGAACCTGCAGATATTTTAGTGATATTCATATGGTTTTGGAGATTACTGAGTACTGACTGACACATTGTGTGTGACTATGTCTGCATATATATATAAAAGGATGGATAAGCCAGGTACTTGAGATATACTAGTATTGTAGTACACTAGTTGTATAAATATATACCGGAAGTAGTTAACTGGGATCGACGACAGGATATGAACCCATTTTTCGAACACAAGCGTGCATGTTCTGGAGGAGCATCTGCGCTTCAGCAATTTTTAGTCTTCCCAGGCGTTTTTCCATCAATTATATAACAACCAGGTATCCTCAACATGAGACACTTCCCTACCAGTGTTCGCTTAACTAGGTATCTCATGTTGCTTTTGTCTCGAAGGTGAAACAAATTAGCATCTGTTTTTCGACTATCATTTCGCACGTGCAATTTGGAGAATTATCCATGCAGCATTTAATCTTTCTCCCTCTCTTAGTATATTACATATGTTTGGTACTTGGCTATGGGGCCTAGATAAAGATTTTAAACCACTTATTCTTGTTGGAGCGGCAGCCATGTGTTGGGTTATCAGGCGTTGTCGTAATTGTGTTGTTTTTGAACGAAAAATTGTGCAATATCCTTTGCAGGTAATCTTTTCAGCTCTCCACTGGATCCGAGCTTGGGCTGTGCTTCAGAGGACTGGATCATAGCCTCATAGGATACGGTGCTAGCTACCTGTGATCGTTTGGAGCTAGCAGGTGCTTAGGAATTTCTTTACCCAGACACATGGATGTCGATCTAGTCTCCAGATCGATCTCATCTAGGTATCGGAAGGCTTTTACCTTTTTTTTTGTTTGTGTAGGTTGTGTGACACAGAGGCTAGAAAAACATGTTCAAGAAAATTGTAATCACTTGATACGACTATCTTGATCTTAACAATATTTTTCCCTTACCGAAAAAAGGTATCTTCAACAATATATCTATAGCAGAACTCTATTCAATTTCAATGCCCCTGTTTGGAATAGTTTTTGGGCGGCTTTTGGCCTCGAGAAGCCGAAGCACAGCGCTAAACATGCAGTTTCTCGCCCAACTTAGTGGTGTTTGGTTTGTAGGGACTAATTTTTAGTCCCTACATTTTTATTCCATTTTAGTTCTAAAATTTCTAAATATAGAAACTAAAACTTTATTTTAGTTTCTATATTTAACAATTTATAGACTAAAATAGAATAAAATAATGGGACTAAACATTAATCTCTAGATACCAAACACCTCTTTAACCGCACCGCGCTTCCACGAGAAGCCACCCCGCGCAACAGTCACCAAAAAAACGTCCGATGGACCGCGTTGGGAGAAAAACAGCCCCGTGACCCTCGCGTTCGCTAGGGTTTCTCTCGCCCACCCTGCTTGCTACCGTAGCTCCCGCGATGCTCGCTGCTATAGGGTTCCTCGCCATTTGCTCCCCTCCTTCCATCTCCTCCATTTCACCGGCATACGCCCCCCTCCCCATCGTCTTCTTACCGCTCGTTTGACCTACATGTAGGTGCTGGTGTGGGGGACGACGCCGAGGACTTGTCGGGCCTATTGGAGGTGAGAGGCCCGACGACTTCATCTTCGAACTGGTTGATCTGGTAAGTACATGTACATCGCCTCGGTGAACATGTTCCATGATTCAGTCGTCGTTTCTAGGACCTTCAGGGTCTTCAGATCTACGCCACAAAGTTAGTCGTCGTTGTTTGCTCATAGGGTCTTCAGATATGCGCCACAAATCCAGATTCCTTGTTCGTCAGCCCGCATCCGATTGAACAAATATGATGTTTGACACCTTACCTTCTTCCGCATTTGTGTGTCTTAATTGTTAACTTGTACTTCTATTTTGTATCTGTTTACGATAGGTTTGTCGTAGCTTAGTAATAGTACTGGTTGATTGCGCGTACAATCCTTTACTCGGTAACGAAAATAATTGATATTTTGATGTTTATATGAATTCTTGTTTGATGTTTGGTAGAGCTAAATCAGTGTAGTACGCATTACTTGAAGTCTGCTTGTCAACCCTGAAGTGGCTTCTAATTACGTGGTAACAAGAGTTGTCGATTCAATTCTATACTAACCACATAACTCCAAATCAGATGGATTTAGTAGACTCCATAGCCGACACGGCTATTGGCATGATGCAACACCATTCCAAGAAGCTTTTTTCCCTAGCTAGGGAAAAACTTCGCCCAAGACGATGTATGACCTTTTTTGAGGTTATCGAGCTCCGCATTGCATTGGAAGACATAGCTGACATGCTAGACCATAACTCTTTGGTGTGCCAAGTGACCTTGGATAAGATAAACAATGAAAAGAAACATTTAGACGACGATTACGTGCCCTCTAACATGTTGTGGACACCATCGCCTACTGAACCACTCACCGGTGAATTGTTTGACTTTGTCGAGCATTTCGAAAACATGTGGGTGTTGAGTACGACTCTGAACAGATGCCATCCTTTAGTGACAGCGAGCTCTAATTGGGTGGTACATGTACTATGGCGTAGTCAGCCTAGCTTGGTTTGTACACCTTAATTTAGGATGTTGCTAGTTATGCACCAACGGGTATTTCGGGTATGTAACCGGTGGACTCATGTGTACTCTACTATGCACAGTATGTGAACTTGTAATAAGTGGTAACTGGTGCTTTGTTACGAATGTTATGTGATCTGCGGTGTGTTATGTCATGTTTCTGTGCCTACAAATTGTTTGTGTACTTTGGTGCACACTTCATGTCTTCCTTATTTTCGGTTAGACCGAGAAATCTAGAATGTGTTATGTGATCTTGCTTTGTCGTTCAAACTTGTGTGTACTTTGGTGAACAGCCTTGTTGTCTTACTGTCATCCTTATTTTCGGTTAGATGGAGAAATGTGGAAAACTCATAGCAAAGTGGGACACGAGGGTAGCTAAGATTTACAATGAAATATGTGTAGAAGAGGTCAATGCAAGCAACATGCCACAACATTATTTGAATGCAGAAGGGTATGCCAACATGATAAGAATGTTTAAGGAAAGGACTGGACGCACGTACACGAGGGAATGTTATAGAGCGATCATTTGGGATGCCCAAGATAAAGTGGTGAATCCTTCTTAGTCTGCCTTCATTTTCGTTGAGGAAGCAATCGAAGATAATTATAGCATGCATGGTGTTGCATAACTTTATTCGGGACAGTGCAATATATGATCGCAACTTCGACCAGTTTGTACCCAACACTAGGCATGTTAATGATGTAGGTGTAGGTGAGAGTAGTAGCAGCCCGTCAGATGAGTTAGACATGAGTTCATTTAAAAATTTAATGTAAACGAGAATGTTGTAATGAAAAAAGCATGTGCTAATTTTCAATTAGGTGCTGATTAGTAAGCATGTTTGCCTTTTTTTAAAAAAAAAATCAGCCTGAATCTAAGATTTCAGAATCTGGCTATCCAAACACTCAGATTCTAATCACCAGCTTCTCTCCACAGCAGCCGAGCCAAACACCCAGATTCTTACCAGCCAGCTTTTTAGAAAAGCTCGTTAGAAAAAAAAATCGAACCAAACAGGCACTATAGGCCGATTTGGTTTTTAGAGCAACTTCAAGAGTTTCTTTAAAATTCTTCCCCAAAGTTGCATATTGGGGGTTGTGCTAAAAAATTCTTTCCCCAAAATCACATCATCATGCAGCAGATTACCAATAATAAACTCCCCAATAATTCAAAAATGACCACGTTGGCACATGGTCTTGTGTTGGGCCGGTTTCCCCTCGCAATTTGTTCTGCATCGGCATGAGCGAGTGCATATGAGTAATCCAAACATTCCAATTAAATGGCCCACCCTAGAGCCGTAGAGAGCTACTACAGCACCTGTCAATCATTGCTCAAGATGCTCGTGGGCCTGGCGCAACAACATGATGATCGTGGGCGGCGCGTGACCAATCCTTGCTCAGATGGTCGTGGGTCTGACGCAGCTACATGCCTGTATATCTCCCAGCTCCTTCCCGGTCTTGATCTGGAATTCTGGATGGAGTCCTACAGCGAAGGCTAGAGCACCTGCGTGAGCGACGCCTTGGCTATACATGTCCAACTAGTCGTACCGGACCAGACCGGTCCGAGCACGCAATGGCCCGACCCGATTATGGCGTGCCCAGACACGACACGGTTAGACCATCGTGCCAGGCCGGGCTGGCCCGTAAGTTGTTAGGATTGTCCAGACCTGGCATGCCAGTTGTTAGATGGGTCAGGCCGGGCTTGAAGCACGGTAGGTCCATCAATATCGGGTACGTGCCAGAAATTTCTCATTTATACATAGAACACAGAAATGTACCATACAAATACACAGAAATGTACCATATAAATACACAGAAACTTTACATTGGAATACACAAAAATACATCTTAAATACATATAGAAATCTCAAAACATCACAGAACTCAGAACATCACAGAACATAAGACAAATAGGTAATATAAAATTTAATCGGAGCCTTAGTGCAATGTTGCCTCATTAAAAACCTTCATAAGTAAAAACTCACACCTCGTGAGAAAACCCTAGGAAGGAAAAGAGTACAGCCAGCTCCTTATAAAATTTATAGTCCAGTTCATAGTCCATGTTCATGTTTATTACAAAACAGCATACATTGATATAAAACCAAAATAAGTTCAAGCTTTTTCCTTCCTTCTTCCCTCTTGCTCATCTTTGCTTCCTTCTTGATTCTTTCTCTTGCTCCCAGGTGATAATTGTTGCTCATCATCGAGATACATAGCTTCAAAAGTTGCCTCAAGGTCCTTGGTTTCTTTCTCCACAGTATGTTGCTTGTGTTGGTCAGCCAGTTCCGAGTCCTTGATGCATGAGAGCACCTCCACCATGTCCGTTGTCAGCCATCGTCACCGCTCCTCGAACACCCTGCTAGCTAGACTGAAAGTTGATTCTGAAGATATAGTAGAGATATGGACAGTCATAATATCTCTAGCAAGTATAGAAAGAATTGGATAAGTCTGATTATGGCGTTGCCACCAGCTAAGTATGTTAAAATCTGGACCAAACTTAGTTTCAGTATCACTATCTAGGTAAGAAGTGAGCTCAGATATAGAAGATGAACTACCAGGTGTACCTGCACCAGGTATATTACCAGTACAAACTCCACCGAATTTGGTTTCATAAATCTGAAACATCTTAGTTAGTTTGGTACGAACAGATGATGGGGATCTACTATAATCTATACCATTTAGAGTAGATAACCTCTGAAGAACTTTATGAAACCCTCTCATCTGAGATCTAGGATCAAGAATGAAAGCAAATGCATAGAGAATGGGCATTTCTCTCCGATATTTCAGAAACTTTGATTTCATAGGAACAATTGTATCTCTTAACAATTCATGGTTCTCATATGCATCAAGATGCCTAGCAATTTTCAGAATATGATGCAACATCAAGGGTGAAGTAGGGCAATAAACACCAGACAATGCCACAATTGGACCATCCGGCATATCTTACCTGACCGTCCGACCTTACACAGGACCCCACGCAGACCACCCAGGTCATCCCATATATGGTCGGACCGTCCAAGTATAACCGTCCGGCCCCTTACGTCGAACTGTATGAATACATCGCGGACCGTCCGGCGTATTTTGTAGGACCGTATGACACAACACACACCAGCGCACAGACTACCTAGGTCGTGCCATGCCGCCATATATGGACGAACCGTCTGGGTATAACCTCAGAGCCTTCAGCCCCATTGTGGACCGTTTGGCCCCTTATGTCAGACTGTCCGGATATGCGAACATAGAACTAGGAGCTACACAATATGCATAGTTTTCGCACCCATCACAACACCTCTACGCTACCCCATCAACGGCATATTATAATCACACCATGCCATCTCATATGCACAGGGCCAAGTAACTTCGGCCAACAGAGAGCCTGAGAGATATAGGGCAGGAGGGGGTGTCACTAATAGGACACCTAACACACATTTTTAACATCCCTGGGAGGAAAGTCAACAAAATAATGTCAGACAACCTAAGATTTTCACCCCAAACTTAATGAATGCCATCAGATGTGGTGGAAAATATTAGGAACGAGGTAGTCGGGTTCTTCATAGACAAAATCAGTGTTAGTGGGTCAGGCACATGGCAATCATATCGGAAATCTTATATTCACCGATTTGACATCGTGTCATATCCACGGGGGACTAGGATACCATATTTCTCTAAATTTTCTGGTGAAGGTGGGAAAACACGCATGAACACATAAACCAGTTATTAGTACACCTAGGAGAATTGGTTGATAGATAAGCATACCGTGTTCGTTTATTCTCGTTGTCCCTTATTGATACCGCATCAGCATGGTACGTAACTCTGCCACCTAACTCTATTAACTCTTGGGAGGAATTAAAGCGCATAAATTTCCTGAACACATTTTCTCAAGAGAGCATGAGTTAGAGTTAGCTGATTTAGCTTCAGTCCGATAGGGGCCAGAAGAATCTGTTAGTGGCTATATCTGAAGTTTCCGGGACACTAGAAACCGATGCTTTTAGATCCATGTCCCGGACAAATAGGTAGCATGACTGGCTTTTAATGGGTTGTGGTCTTACTTAAAAGAGAAATTAGATGGCATCTAGTTCTTTTCATTAGTGCAAATATTAAAGTAAAAATGTTGTCCCTTGCGGTCGGCCAACAAAGCAACCCCGATCACCCAGAAAAGAAACACAGCCGAATAAAACGGCCCAAAAAGCGATGCCACGAGTGTCGTCTATTCATCCATCTCCAATGATTCCATGGTACTTTCCACCAGTCTATTCATCCCCGATATTTTTTTGTTCAAACATGGAATGTTGTGGCGATGAACCTGTATTGCATGCGCAATCCCTTTCCTTATTCGGACCATAAGGCACCACAATTTTACACCTATTGATATATTGACCAAATAGTCATGGACGAGAAAGATGTAATCCTAAACGACCTTTATGCATCAAATGATCACCCTATTAGTTCTTACTTGGGAACAAAGTAACTTGTAATAATTATTGTTTCGAAGGATGCTGATAGTGCATATGCTTTTGGTTCGTCCACCTCCACAAAATGGCAAGGGGGCATATGTCGAGCACCAAAAGTGCCTGGCGGACGGTCCAGACTGTCTGCGGTGGCGGCGCAGACGGTCCGCGCGTGTGCTGAATCAGTTCAGGTTCCTCGTTTCTAGCGGGATTTGTTAGAGAACTCTGCAGGATTAACTCAAGAACTGACTTATAATGGGTCCAGACCTCCCCCTTATTACCTTTAGTTAAAAGATACACGAGATTGCTGCTCGGGGAGCGTTTCACGCGAGCTCTGCCGCCTACGCGCCGACGCGTGCCTTTACGGTACCTGTGGGCCCGCAGTGGGCGCGACGACGCGTGCCTGTGCAGTCCGACACGTGCGTGCGCAGTGAACGTGGGCCTGTGCAGTCGGCGCGTTTGGGGCGACGACACGACGCCACGAGCGACCCGTCTCCTCCACCGCCAGTCACCAGTGAGCCGTCGTCTTCTCCGCCTCTGTCACACGGCCTCCGACGGCAGCGCACCGGCGTCCGCGCGAGAGGGGATGGCTTCGTCCACGACTGCCGACGGTCGTGTCGCGACTGGACGGCTCCGACCGCGACTTCGACGAACGGCGCGGGCACGACCGGATCTGCGACGGAGTGCACGAGGGCGGTGTGGCAGAACCGCCCGAATTATTCCAGCTTAAGTGCCTAAGTCACGCCTCAGGGGCCGTAACACACTTAAATCGGAATAACCCGTCAGTCCCTCAGATCTAGTCTGATGAAGCCACTTAACCAGGATCAAATCCCACAATCTCACTCGGAGGTGAGTCACAGAAGAAATACAATAAAACAGGAAACCTCAAATTAAGTACTGAGTTATTACATAAATCGGAGTTTTTGAGTAGCGAATAAAGTTCATAAATTAAAGTGCAGCGGATAATCGATGTCGTCGGTAATGAGGAAATGGGCAAGGCCTAGCCCACTACTCCTCATGCTCCTCTCCTGCCGGAGCAACATCCCACTCGACCGTCCAACCTGGTGGCAGGGTGGTAGGCCAAGTCACACCATCAACTACATCCTGCATGGTACCTGCAAAAATGGTGCCACAAGCAAGGCTGAGTATACTAATACTCAGCTAGACTTAACCGGTGTGAGGAGTCTACTCCTCTACCTCTAGACTATGCAGCTGTTTGGCTGAGGGGTTTGGTTTGCCAAAAGCACTAGCTGTTTCTAAAATCAACTTTTAGCTTTTCAAATTCTACCATCATTAACTTAGCTAGATTTGCTCCTTCTAAGCATACATGGTAACAATCAATTAGTTCAATCAACAAGTTATCTCATATAATCCACATTTCACTTCTTACTCGATGCAGTACAAGGAATCAAGCAGTCTCATTAGCTGCGAGAAGCAGACGATTCGAATCGAGTTTTTAAAACCTTGCAAGGTAAACCTAAACACACGGCATGTCAGGGTACTCCGACCCCACACATGACAACCGTCCCCATCGATTCCCCGTTCGCGTCCAGGCCTCACCGCCTTGGCATACAATGCTCCACTGACCCCGGCTGCCGCCGTGCAGTGGCCGCACTTGTACCCACCATAGCTAGCATGGGAGACCCTGTCTCAGGTCGCATGAGGGATAAAGTCCGCGCCCGGCTTCACTCAGGTACTAGGTTTACCGGTTACCATTTTTCCCGGCATGTGCTTAGTACGTTCAAAAGCTTGACTCAGGTATCCACACATTAATCCTTAATTCATTTTTCCCCGTCTCATGGACATGGCATCCTCCCTGGACCCAAGTCCACGGACTAACATATATCCCATTATCGAGATGAATACAATCAATTCCTGACCTCGCGCGAGTGCTAGAAAAATCACTCGACTTCTACCGAGATCCTGATTAGCAAGCAGCTACTCGACCTAGCATACTAGTATTCATCTCAAAAAGGAATCCTAAGTTCATGCAACTAGAGGTTTCAAGCAACTCCTACACTTAAGTGCACATTGCAATCCTACAAGCATTAAGTGTAGTAAAGTAGCATATAATAACATGGTTATGCATAAAACCGGGGCTTGCCTTCAATTGCTGGGGCTGCGGGGAGATCCTCAATAGCAGCCTCTGAAGCCTGCTCCTGGTCCTCCTCTTGGATAGGTCCTTGCTCGGGGATGAGCACGTACTCTCCGTCGGCAAGATTATAATCTAATGAATGCAATGCGTAAGATATATGCATAATATGATATGTGCTTTAGAATTTATAACTTTAAAGATGTATGATCTTTTGAGTTAAAACCAGTTAACTTTACTTATGTAAAACCCTTTAGTGGTATACTTGGTAAATTGGGTTAGTCTTATTGGGATGAGGTTTATTTCTTCTTCTCTTTTCTTTTATTCTCTTTACTGTTTTGGAGTAGGTTTGAACTACAAGTTGCTTTTATAAAATTCCAAAAATTCTGCAAAAATTACAGTGGCTTGTTACTGGTGTATGATTCTCTGTCTCAAAATTTGGGGTTCAGAAAGTGAATGGTTTTCTCTGGACAAAATTAGCAAATTTTAGGGCAGAAGGGGTACTTTGAACTACAACTATTATTTAATAGTGGGTAATTCTCAAAAACTTATTTTTGCTGGCTTTTAGGTGTTATAACATGACTTGATACAAATTTCTAGTCATTAATACCCTTTAATTCTTTCCCTAAGATTTTCTTAAGGTTTCTAGCCAAAGGGGTGCTTTCTACTACCACTATACTTGAAAAACATCAAACAACAGAGTTCTTATTTTTCTTAGCTAGTATTTTGTGCAAGAGCAATCATTTTGGAGTTTGGCTTCCTTTTTCCTAAGGGAAGGGGTGGTTTGCATTATTTGAGCTAAATGGCCTTTCTCACAAATTACTAGCAAAAGGCATGGGTTCACTTCTTTTTCATGGGTTTGTATTTTTCTCTGGTGGTTTATCTCATCATGGACTTAGCAAAATTTTGGTTGCTCATTATCACATTATTTGGGGTTGCTCATGATTTAGTGGGAAAATGCCTTATTATCATTCTGTATTTATTTTCCCTACTTAAAAAGTTAGGCTGGGGTGCTCTATATTTTTGTAGTGGGGCTCTAGTGGTTATAAGTTCACTGGATTTTTGTTAACCACTTTGGTTATAGTTTTGCAATTCTAATAATTGATTTTCAGTCTACATAATGCTAATTAAAGCATCTTAATTAGAAACTGGTCCAAATTAATGGTCTCTGCATTTTTCCTAGGTTCTCTGTTGCATAAGTAATCTAGGAAAAATATTACTAATCACTGTTCATTAATCTCTAAGGCCTTTCTGATTTTCTCTAAGTTTTGGACAAAATGGCTTTAAATGAATAACTACATCATAATCTCTAATGCTGGGGCTCCTACTATTTTTAAACAGTGTCTAATTAAGGTATAAGCATCTACAAACTTTCTTAAGCTCAGCACAAAAGAAAAACTAATTTTCCTTAATTAAACAAGGTTTAGGGGGTTTCTGTTTTTAAATTTAAACTCTAAAATTTTGAACAGAAAGCATATGGTTCACTATTTTTAAATGATAGGTCATAAAATTCCAGAGCTAGCAAAATTGGTTTGACAGCTTTTCATTAAGATTTCATCAAGTTATGGATTTTCTAAGTTCTCTGGTCATTTTAAAAAGAAATAACAAAATTGATTAAATGGAAATCCACTTTGCACTGGGGTCCCTGGCGGTTTTCTAAGTTTTCCTCGCAATTCAGTCCTTAGGTTACTATTCACATGAGTCGCTGACATTACGAAAAACCCCTCGGGTTCTACAGAACCTAACCCGAGGTCCTTCTTCTACCTTAAACAGTAGCCGCGGCGAAGAAAAGGGCGGAGGGGCTTACCGGCGGCGAGACTGTTCCGGTGAAGTGGCCGAGGGTGAAGGGGAGGTCGCGGGGATCACAACGGTGTGCGGAACACCATCGGAGATGGCCGGAGTCGGTCGGTCCACGCGCGCAGGCGGGGATGCTCGTCGGCGGCGACGAGACCGGCCTGGTCGCGGCGAGATAGTTCAATCAAATAGGTCAGGGAGGTCCACGGGATGCCAGAGAAGACATGAGCGAAAGGAATCGGGCGGAGACTCACTGGATAGCTCGGTCCACGCGCGGCGGCGGAAGACCGAAGTCCGGTGAGGTTGATCTCGGGCCTCCGGTGAAGTCCGGTCGGGTCCGAGGGCTTGGCAAGCTTCACGGGCTACTGGTGGAGCTAGCCGAAGCACTGGTTGGGCTGGAGGGTGGCTGGAGTGGGCTGGCCACGGCGGCCGTAGTTCTGGCGACAATGGCGGGCGGAAATGAGCTCGCCGGAGCTAAGGAACGGTGGCTGGCCGGTGAGGGTGAGTGCGGGGCGAAGAGAGGTGCGCCCGGGGAGGCTTTATAGGCGCGGGCGGGCACGGCCGAGGGCGTGGGCGCGCGGCGGACTTGACCGGACGCCGGGGCGAGCGCACGCGGGGGTTGGGCGAGCTCTGGCGTGCCGACCAGGGTCGAACACGTGTGCCCGTGCGTTCTGCCCAAGCTCTGGCGCGTGTGGTCGCTCATCCGAGCCTGCTCTCGCCTTGGTCAGTGCACAAAACCTCTTCTCCTCCCTACAAGCTACCATTCTTGTGTGGAGGTCAAAGGATTTTGCCTACTGGTTGCAGAGATATGGAGCCAGGAAATCTGGTCTGTCTCCCTGCCCAAACCCGAGGCAAATCCCAAGTTTTGTCGTGTCTAGGGCTCGCGTCCCAATGCCATCTTCTGGCACACGACAGAGGGGTTAGTTAGACACAATTTTGTCAATGGGGCCATTAGGATTCGAGTTAGGGATCAAGGTGAACATCCCTGATCTTTGGCTCAAGGTCTGAATTTCAGAATTCTGAAATTCAGAATTCCCAATGAGTCCCAACAAAAGAAGCTTGATTTGGGGGTTTTCTTGAATTATTTTGGCTAAGCTTTCTCAATCTATCTTGTTGCTTATCAAATATACTTTAACTTATATAATTGGCTCAACTCAAAATTTTAAACTTTTCATTCCCTTTTGCTTATTTTCTTGAATTTTGTTCATGGGGTTCACTTAGGGTTCTTAATTAGGGTTGCACATTCTTATCCTTTAAGAGACTCAATTGTCTTGATCATGACACTTTTAAGCATATACTTGGTGAATTCTTTCTTACTTAAGTTATTTTGATGCTCATGCTTACTTTGGTTCACATAAAATAATGGTTCTTGGTTTGGCTTTTTAAGAGAAACCCTAGGTGACACTGGGGTGTCACAGCCTTCCCCCCTTAAAGGAATCTCGTCCCGAGATTCGGGCCAGAGTCCTTTCGAGGTGAAGCGAAGGGTGAGACTGATAGGAAAAGGGTGGGGATTGTTATTATTAGGGCAAAACTGCTCTTCGAATGTCATTCTCTTTGCAACTTCAGAAGGAAGTCCTTTTAAGTTTTTACTTTATAGTTACTTCATTCTGAATTAAGATCATATTTTTGGAAATTAGATTCGAAAGGCAGGAGGAGGGGTTGGGGGTGATTACATACCAGCTTCCTTAGGTAGGCAATCGGGGAAGTTGGATCTTAAGAATTCCTCGGTTTCCCAAGTAGCTTCCTCCTCTAAGTGATTACTCCACTGGACCTTGAACATCTTGATTGATTTAGCCCGAGTTGATCTTTCCTTGCAGTCCAGAATCTTGGAGGGGTACTCTTGGTACGAGAGATCTGGCTCTATCTCCAATTCTGGCTCTGCTATGATCTCAGTCGGCAATCGAACATACTTCTTCAGCTGAGATACATGGAATACGCTGTGAATGGCAGACATCTTTGAAGGTAACTTCAACTTGTATGCCACGGGTCCACATGCTTCTATGATCTCATAAGGTCCAATGTAACGAGGGGCTAGCTTGCCTTTGATCCCAAACCTCTGCACTCCCTTGGTGGGTGATACCTTGAGGTATACAAAACTTCCCACCTCGAACTGGAGAGGTTTCCTTCTTCTATCATGATAGCTCTTCTGCCTGGCCTGAGCAGCTTCTAGATTCTTCCTGATTAACTTGACCCTCCTTTCGGCTTCAGTCACCAAATCAGGTCCAAAAACTTCTCTTTCACCAGGCTGAGACCAATTGAGTGGTGTCCTGCACCTTCTTCCATAGAGAGCTTCAAAAGGTGCCATCTTTAGGCTGGATTGGTAACTATTGTTATAAGCAAACTCTGCCAAGGAGAGGTGCTTATCCCAGTTCTTGCCACAATCGATTGCACAAGCTCTCAGCATATCCTCCAGAATCTGGTTTACCCTTTCCGTCTGACCATCAGTCTGTGGGTGGTAAGCTGAACTCCTGATTAGCTTAGTTCCCAAAGACTCTTGCAATTGTTCCCAAAATCTGGCAACAAATTGGGCTCCTCGGTCAGAAACAATGGTCCGAGGTAATCCATGCAAACACACGATTCGGTCAATATACAATTCTGCATACTTCTGAGCCTTATCAGTGGTGTGCACAGGAGGGAAATGTGCCACTTTCGTCAATCGGTCCACAATAACCCAAATTGAATCATGATGACGAGAGGTGTTGGGTAGACCCACAATGAAATCCATGCTGATGTCGTCCCACTTCCACGAAGGTACGGACAGTGGTTGCAAAGCTCCAGCGGACTTCAAGTGGCTTGCCTTTATCCTCTGATAGGTGTCACACTCTGATACATACTGGGCTGGTCCTTAGGAATTACCAATCTGCTTTTGAACCATAACACACCCTTCTCATCCTGGCGGAAACAATTATACTTCTCAACCTTCTGATGGAGATTCTTCTTGATAATTTGCACTCCCTTGTCACTGAGCTGGGCCATGATAATCTGGTCTTGCAAGGCTGGCTCAACAGCAATGTGAGACAAAGAACCAGAAGGAATCACTTCAATTTGCATCTTGCTCAGCTCATCACACAAGGTGTTAACACGAGAATCCATCAGAATACAGTTGCACTGCAACTTCCGACTCAAGGCATCTGCTACCACATTAGCTTTCCCTGGGTGATAATGTACCTCCAGGTCATAATCCTTGATCAGCTCTAGCCATCTTCTCTGCCTCATGTTGAGATCAGCCTGAGTAAAAATGTACTTAAGGCTCTTATGATCAGTGAAGATGTTGCAGTGGGTTCCCATTAGATAGTGCCTCCACATCTTCAATGCATGAACCACTGCTGCTAACTCAAGGTCATGAGTAGGATAATTTTGCTCATGAGGCCTGAGTGCTCTTGAGGCATAAGCAATGACTCGGTTGTCTTGCATCAAGACACAACCTAGCCCGGTGCCAGAGGCATCACAATATACATCAAAAGGCTTGCTGCTGTCGGGTTGCGCCAATACTGGTGCTGTGGTCAGATGCTGCCTTAATGCATGGAAGGCATCTTCGCACTTCTGAGTCCACACAAATTTGACTTCTTTCTTCAGCAACTCAGTAATAGGCTTCGCAATTCGAGAGAAGTCCGGAATAAATCTTCGGTAATAACCAGCCAATCCCAGAAAACTCCGAATCTGGCGAACAGTCGTTGGTGGCCTCCAGTTCATCACCTCTTGCACTTTATCAGGATCAACAGCTATTCCAGCCTGAGAGATAGTGTGACCCAAGAATTTGATTTCCTTTAGCCAAAAATCACATTTGGATAACTTGGCATAGAGGTGGTGATCTCGCAGACGTTGAAGTACTACATGCAAATGCCCGGCATGTTCTTCTTCGTTCCTTGAGTACACCAGAATATCATCGATGAAAACCACCACGAACTTGTCCAATTCTGGCATGAAAACAGAATTCATCAGATACATGAAATATGCTGGTGCATTCGTCAGCCCGAATGACATCACCAAGAATTCATATAGCCCATATCTGGTTGAGAATGCCGTCTTCGGAATATCACTTGCTCGTATTTTGATCTGATGGTAGCCAGAGCGAAGGTCTATCTTGGAAAACACCTTGGCCCCGACCAACTGGTCAAAGAGAACATCAATACGAGGCAAAGGATACTTGTTCTTGATAGTTACCGCATTAAGAGGGCGGTAATCTATACACAGCCTCAAGCTTTCATCCTTCTTCTTCACAAACAGTGCTGGACAGCCCCAAGGCGAAGTGCTTGGGCGAATAAATCCCTTATCCAGCAACTCTTGCAACTGCTTCTTCAACTCTGCCAACTCAGCGGGTGGCATTCGGTAGGGCCTCTTGGAAATTGGGGTCGTTCCCGGTTGCAACTCGATGGCGAACTCAATATCCCGGTCCGGTGGCATTCCTGGCAATTCATCAGGAAAGACATCTGCATACTCACAGACCACTGGGATCTTCTTCAGGGGTAACTCCGTCATAGAGAAAGCACATGACTGAGAAGAACCCTGACTAGGCAGAATCAAAGTGAAATTTCCGCAGAAGGGAGAATTAACTTCCACGGTACGACTGGCTACGTCGAGCACAACTTGGTGCAAGGTCATCCAATTTGCTCCTAGAATAATGTCCACATTTTCCAATCCCAACACAAGAAGAGTGGTTTTGATAATGTGGCTTCCCAGTTGAATAGGCACACTTTGGTTTAATTGATTAGTTGCAATTTTACCCCCAGGTGTGACTATCATGAATGACCCTTTTGAGTGAGAGAATGGCAGTTTGCAATTAGCACTGAACTTTTGGCTAATGAAACTATGAGATGCACCAGAATCAAACAGAATTAAAGCAGGTTGATTATAAACTGAAAAGGTACCGGTCATGATAGGAGCTCCTTCTGGCACTTCTTCTAGAGCAGTGAAGTTGAGCTTCCCTTGCCTGACTTGCACCTTCTGCTTTCTTCCCTTGTCTTGATTTGGTGCTGGCATCTGCCTCTGCTGGTTCCTGGGACAATTCTTGGCATAGTGGCCCACATTGCCACAAGTGAAACACTTGTTCCCATTGCCCTGGTGGAACTGCTGCTGCTGCGGAGGCTGATTGTTTCTTGGGGCGGGAGCTGGATAGCGGTTGGGTGTCGGCTGCTGCTGCTGCTGAGGTGGCCTGATCACCCATCTGCCTGCCTGCTGCTGAAAACCCCTGCTCTGATTGTGAGAAACAATCCGGAACCTCTGAGCCTGAGCGGATGGTGCTGCCATTGGTGCCTTTCTCTTCTTCTCTGCCCGGTGAGCAACAATGCAATCCTCCTGAGAGATGGCCATGTTGACCAACTCATTGAAGCTATCGGCCCGGACAGTGTTGAGTCGTTCCCGCAGCTTGGTATTGAGACCCCTGCGGAAGCGATCCCTCTTCTTTTCATCAGAATCAGCATGATACCCTGCATACTGGCATAAGTCGTTGAAGGCTTGCGCATACTGCAGTACCGTGCGGGTTCCTTGATTGAGGGCCAGGAATTCGTTCAACTTCCGATCAAGAATGCCAGCTGGAATGTGGTGCCCTCTGAAGGCAGTCTTGAATTCCTCCCAAGATACTTCACGATCACCGGGGAGCATAGCACGGAAGTGATCCCACCAAGTCCGAGCAGGGCCGCGAAGCTGCTGTGCGGCGAAGCGAGCCTTGGCCTCATCAGGGCAGTCTCCTGTGAGGAGGGGAAACTTGGACTCGACGACGCGAAGCCACACGTCGGCGTCCAACGGATCCTCTGCCTTGGTGAACAAGGGCGGCTGCGTGCTCAGAAACTCCTGGTATGTTGCCATAGCCGGAGGTCGCTGATGCTGGCCTCCACCAGGATGCTGAGGGTGGGGCTGGCGCTGCAAGAGCTGTCGCAGAATCTCATTCTGCTGGGCCATCAGCTCCTGCACTGTGGGAGCTGGAGGAGGTGGCGGGGGAGCTTGCTCATTTTGCCCGCGACGCTGCCTCGCTGCCATCTGAAAACAGAGATTGTCGCCATTGTTATCCCAATTCACATTTCCGAACGACAAGATATCATCTCATATGGAAGGAAAATGCCATAATCATAATATTAGGTTCGAATGAAGATAACATGGTGACAAGGATCCCACAGATATCAAAAGTTTACAGGGTTACATTAATCAGGGGAAGGTACCCACAAGCCTAGTCCAAAATGTGATACCACTAAGCTCGCATAGGTTTCTATCCGCCTAAAAATGTCAAAGCGACTGCTTAACCCTGAGCGGTGGAAGCGACACTGGATACGGGTGAAGGAGGTATCGCGGAGGTAGTCCCATTGGCACCAGGGGCTGGTCCTAGCTCCTCGGGAGCCTCTTCTCCCTCGCTTCCTGCTTCATTGGCCTCCATCTCCAGGTGGTGCATGTCCAAGTGGTCATTTGCTTCCTCGAGTTCCCTCTGCACGTCGTGAAGCTGGTTCTCCAAGACATCAATAGTGTTATCTCGGATCTCCACTTGCTGCTCCAAGGTGGTAATACGCTGGTTCAGCCTCTCCACCTGCAGATCCTTTTCCACCAACTCTGTGGATAGGTCGACCACAAAATCTTCCCGACTGTCGAGGGTGAGCTTGGCAGCCTGAGCGGTGTTGGCAAGAAGTGTCATAGCATCGCTCTGAAGGGCCTGAAGGCGGTACAGCGCACTCATGCACTGAACAGTGACTCTCCCAACCAAGTCAGGATACATTGCCCACACATCCTTCACATGGCTCACGCGGTTACACCACATGGGATCATCCTTCTTCTCAGCGGGGAAGAGTCCCAAGGGGTGCATCACCATCTCCAGGGGATGGTAGCCACAAAAAGTCATCAGAGTCTTCATGGCTGCTGCCTCAACGGTGTCGTCCGTCCTGAGTCCAATTGTCTCAGAGTCAAGAGAACGCCAACCCGGCTGATGGGGATGAGCCTCCAAAGTTAGCCAGACCCGACAACGAGGTACCCGATGCTCCTCATACAACTGCACCGTGTACAAAGGGGGCGTAGGGTAACCGGCGGAATTAAGCACTTCCCACAAAATGGAAGGGAAGCCATCGCGAGAAAGGAAGTCAGAACTGAAACGAGAGTCTCCTCCACTGGCGGGGGTGGGTGAATTCATCTGCGGAAGGGAATCAAAGATAAAGATTATGGTGGAAGGAAAAAGAGAAAGAGAGCCCGGATGATTTCGAAGAAAAGGGGGTTAGCTCAATTTTAATTCCTCTTTACGTTTTATAATGCATGCATGCGGAAAGAAACGTTGCCTCTCAAAAGGAAAATAGGGTGCCTTTTTAGGGCATCCTAAAATATAAGTATTGGCCCACAGGGCCTAATTAGTTAGCCACCTATTTCTCCCTCTATGCCTAAGGCCTTTCGTCCTAGGTCTAGCGGTCTAGTCCTGATGATCCGTAGTAGCTTCTAGGCAGGTTTTAGATTTTGAAAATTGGTATTCATGGTTTATTGCCCTTCTCTGTGGTGGAATTTGCTCCGATACCAGCTGTGGCAGAACCGCCCGAATTATTCCAGCTTAAGTGCCTAAGTCACGCCTCAGGGGCCGTAACACACTTAAATCGGAATAACCCGTCAGTCCCTCAGATCTAGTCTGATGAAGCCACTTAACCAGGATCAAATCCCACAATCTCACTCGGAGGTGAGTCACAGAAGAAATACAATAAAACAGGAAACCTCAAATTAAGTACTGAGTTATTACATAAATCGGAGTTTTTGAGTAGCGAATAAAGTTCATAAATTAAAGTGCAGTGGATAATCGATGTCGTCGGTAATGAGGAAATGGGCAAGGCCTAGCCCACTACTCCTCATGCTCCTCTCCTGCCGGAGCAACATCCCACTCGACCGTCCAACCTGGTGGCAGGGTGGTAGGCCAAGTCACACCATCAACTACATCCTGCATGGTACCTGCAAAAATGGTGCCACAAGCAAGGCTGAGTATACTAATACTCAGCTAGACTTAACCGGTGTGAGGAGTCTACTCCTCTACCTCTAGACTATGCAGCTATTTGGCTGAGGGGTTTGGTTTGCCAAAAGCACTAGCTGTTTCTAAAATCAACTTTTAGCTTTTCAAATTCTACCATCATTAACTTAGCTAGATTTGCTCCTTCTAAGCATACATGGTAACAATCAATTAGTTCAATCAACAAGTTATCTCATATAATCCACATTTCACTTCTTACTCGATGCAGTACAAGGAATCAAGCAGTCTCATTAGCTGCGAGAAGCAGACGATTCGAATCGAGTTTTTAAAACCTTGCAAGGTAAACCTAAACACACGGCATGTCAGGGTACTCCGACCCCACACATGACAACCGTCCCCATCGATTCCCCGTTCGCGTCCAGGCCTCACCGCCTTGGCATACAATGCTCCACTGACCCCGGCTGCCGCCGTGCAGTGGCCGCACTTGTACCCACCATAGCTAGCATGGGAGACCCTGTCTCAGGTCGCATGAGGGATAAAGTCCGCGCCCGGCTTCACTCAGGTACTAGGTTTACCGGTTACCATTTTTCCCGGCATGTGCTTAGTACGTTCAAAAGCTTGACTCAGGTATCCACACATTAATCCTTAATTCATTTTTCCCCGTCTCATGGACATGGCATCCTCCCTGGACCCAAGTCCACGGACTAACATATATCCCATTATCGAGATGAATACAATCAATTCCTGACCTCGCGCGAGTGCTAGAAAAATCACTCGACTTCTACCGAGATCCTGATTAGCAAGCAGCTACTCGACCTAGCATACTAGTATTCATCTCAAAAAGGAATCCTAAGTTCATGCAACTAGAGGTTTCAAGCAACTCCTACACTTAAGTGCACATTGCAATCCTATAAGCATTAAGTGTAGTAAAGTAGCATATAATAACATGGTTATGCATAAAACCGGGGCTTGCCTTCAATTGCTGGGGCTGCGGGGAGATCCTCAATAGCAGCCTCTGAAGCCTGCTCCTGGTCCTCCTCTTGGATAGGTCCTTGCTCGGGGATGAGCACGTACTCTCCGTCGGCAAGATTACAATCTAATGAATGCAATGCGTAAGATATATGCATGATATGATATGTGCTTTAGAATTTATAACTTTAAAGATGTATGATCTTTTGAGTTAAAACCAGTTAACTTTACTTATGTAAAACCCTTTAGTGGTATACTTGGTAAATTGGGTTAGTCTTATTGGGATGAGGTTTATTTCTTCTTCTCTTTTCTTTTATTCTCTTTACTGTTTTGGAGTAGGTTTGAACTACAAGTTGCTTTTATAAAATTCCAAAAATTCTGCAAAAATTACAGTGGCTTGTTACTGGTGTATGATTCTCTGTCTCAAAATTTGGGGTTCAGAAAGTGAATGGTTTTCTCTGGACAAAATTACCAAATTTTAGGGCAGAAGGGGTACTTTGAACTACAACTATTATTTAATAGTGGGTAATTCTCAAAAACTTATTTTTGCTGGCTTTTAGGTGTTATAACATGACTTGATACAAATTTCTAGTCATTAATACCCTTTAATTCTTTCCCTAAGATTTTCTTAAGGTTTCTAGCCAAAGGGGTGCTTTCTACTACCACTATACTTGAAAAACATCAAACAACAGAGTTCTTATTTTTCTTAGCTAGTATTTTGTGCAAGAGCAATCATTCTGGAGTTTGGCTTCCTTTTGCCTAAGGGAAGGGGTGGTTTGCATTATTTGAGCTAAATGGCCTTTCTCACAAATTACTAGCAAAAGGCATGGGTTCACTTCTTTTTCATGGGTTTGTATTTTTCTCTGGTGGTTTATCTCATCATGGACTTAGCAAAATTTTGGTTGCTCATTATCACATTATTTGGGGTTGCTCATGATTTAGTGGGAAAATGCCTTATTATCATTCTGTATTTATTTTCCCTACTTAAAAAGTTAGGCTGGGGTGCTCTGTATTTTTGTAGTGGGGCTCTGGTGGTTATAAGTTCACTGGATTTTTGTTAACCACTTTGGTTATAGTTTTGCAATTCTAATAATTGATTTTCAGTCTACATAATGCTAATTAAAGCATCTTAATTAGAAACTGGTCCAAATTAATGGTCTCTGCATTTTTCCTAGGTTCTCTGTTGCATAAGTAATCTAGGAAAAATATTACTAATCACTGTTCATTAATCTCTAAGGCCTTTCTGATTTTCTCTAAGTTTTGGACAAAATGGCTTTAAATGAATAACTACATCATAATCTCTAATGCTGGGGCTCCTACTATTTTTAAACAGTGTCTAATTAAGGTATAAGCATCTACAAATTTTCTTAAGCTCAGCACAAAAGAAAAACTAATTTTCCTTAATTAAACAAGGTTTAGGGGGTTTCTGTTTTTAAATTTAAACTCTAAAATTTTGAACAGAAAGCATATGGTTCACTATTTTTAAATGATAGGTCATAAAATTCCAGAGCTAGCAAAATTGGTTTGACAGCTTTTCATTAAGATTTCATCAAGTTATGGATTTTCTAAGTTCTCTGGTCATTTTAAAAAGAAATAACAAAATTGATTAAATGGAAATCCACTTTGCACTGGGGTCCCTGGCGGTTTTCTAAGTTTTCCTCGCAATTCAGTCCTTAGGTTACTATTCACATGAGTCACTGACATTACGAAAAACCCCTCGGGTTCTACAGAACCTAACCCGAGGTCCTTCTTCTACCTTAAACAGTAGCCGCGGCGAAGAAAAGGGCGGAGGGGCTTACCGGCGGCGAGACTGTTCCGGTGAAGTGGCCGAGGGTGAAGGGGAGGTCGCGGGGATCACAACGGTGTGCGGAACACCGTCGGAGATGGCCGGAGTCGGTCGGTCCACGCGCGCAGGCGGGGATGCTCGTCGGCGGCGAGGAGACCGGCCTGGTCGCGGCGAGATAGTTCAATCAAATAGGTCAGGGAGGTCCACGGGATGCCAGAGAAGACATGAGCGAAAGGAATCGGGCGGAGACTCACTGGATAGCTCGGTCCACGCGCGGCGGCGGAAGACCGAAGTCCGGTGAGGTTGATCTCGGGCCTCCGGTGAAGTCCGGTCGGGTCCGAGGGCTTGGCAAGCTTCACGGGCTACTGGTGGAGCTAGCCGAAGCACTGGTTGGGCTGGAGGGTGGCTGAAGTGGGCTGGCCACGGCGGCCGTAGTTCTGGCGGCAATGGCGGGCGGAAATAAGCTCGCTGGAGCTAAGGAACGGTGGCTGGCCGGTGAGGGTGAGTGCGTGGCGAAGAGAGGTGCGCCCGGGGAGGCTTTATAGGCGCGGGCGGGCACGGCCGAGGGCGTGGGCGCGCGGCGGACTTGACCGGACGCCGGGGCGAGCGCGCGCGCGGGTTGGGCGAGCTCTGGCGTGCCGACCAGGGTCGAACACGTGTGCCCATGCGTTCTGCCCAAGCTCTGGCGCGTGTGGTCGCTCATCCGAGCCTGCTCTCGCCTTGGTCAGTGCACAAAACCTCTTCTCCTCCCTACAAGCTACCATTCTTGTGTGGAGGTCAAAGGATTTTGCCTACTGGTTGCAGAGATATGGAGCCAGGAAATCTGGTCTGTCTCCCTGCCCAAACCCGAGGCAAATCCCAAGTTTTGTCGTGTCTAGGGCTCGCGTCCCAATGCCATCTTCTGGCACACGACAGAGGGGTTAGTTAGACACAATTTTGTCAATGGGGCCATTAGGATTCGAGTTAGGGATCAAGGTGAACATCCCTGATCTTTGGCTCAAGGTCTGAATTTCAGAATTCTGAAATTCAGAATTCCCAATGAGTCCCAACAAAAGAAGCTTGATTTGGGGGTTTTCTTGAATTATTTTGGCTAAGCTTTCTCAATCTATCTTGTTGCTTATCAAATATACTTTAACTTATATAATTGGCTCAACTCAAAATTTTAAACTTTTCATTCCCTTTTGCTTATTTTCTTGAATTTTGTTCATGGGGTTCACTTAGGGTTCTTAATTAGGGTTGCACATTCTTATCCTTTAAGAGACTCAATTGTCTTGATCATGACACTTTTAAGCATATACTTGGTGAATTCTTTCTTACTTAAGTTAATTTGATGCTCATGCTTACTTTGGTTCACATAAAATAATGGTTCTTGGTTTGGCTTTTTAAGAGAAACCCTAGGTGACACTGGGGTGTCACAGGCGGCCGGGTCTGCGGGGTTGCGGCCGGATCTGCGGGGTTGCGCCGCTGTAGCCAGGTGAGTGCGCCGCCTCAGCCTCTCCAACAGCGCAAGCATAGTGCTACAGGCCGGTGCGCCGTTGTAGATCTTAGATTTCCAGAATCGCCGTTGGCTACGTCAGTGCGCTGGTGTAGGTCTTCTGTCCAGCTCGTCGCGCGTCGCTGTGCTTCGGTGCTGTGCCCATAACATTAGGTGAGGGCTGTTCAGCGGATTTTAAAATCCCACAAATCCGTCTCGTCGCCTGTGCTTTTCCAACAGCGCAGGATCGCTGTTCTTCTGTCCTTCGTCGTAGCGCCCATCCCTCTGCTTTCTACTACATATGTGGAGCCCCTTCGCTGGTGCCTTTGTCTTTCCGTCGGCCTGCTACCCGGCGGAAGCGCTTTCTCCTCTCGACTCCGTCGCCGTCGTCCGTTCATTTCTTCCAGTGCTAATTTCTCTTGTCTCGGTTCCTGGAACTCATGATGTATGTTGTTCTTGTAGATCTGCTGCGTAGCAGAAGGGCAGACACGCGCAGGTCGTCTCTTCTGCGCCTATTCGAGGTGAGCCACTCCTTCCACCATTCCTCTCTTTGTTATGTTGATTTGGTGTCCATGGATGGTCTCTCTGCATTTTTCCAGACTGGTCATAAGTGAACTCATTACTGTCTTTGGCCTGATTTACTTGCTCACGTTGATGAATCTGGTAAACTTTACTGTCTTTGGCCTTATCATTTAAACTTTGATGAATCTGCGCTTGTCCTAGGACTGTTTTCAGTATTTAAGTTCGATTGATGAATCTGCGTTGTCCTAGAATGTGAGCAGCAAAGTTTAAAAATTTCGACCATATACCAAAGTAAATCAGGCCAAAGCTGTAGAGGATCTGAGCAGCAACATCTAAGTAGAGGATCTGTTAAAGTTAAATACTGGTAGATCAACATTGTCTTTGGCCTCTGAGCATCTGACAGTAAGTAGAGGATCTGTTGAACTACTTTGCTGCTCAGATCAACATTGTCATAACAGGATCTGTTAAACTTAAATACTGGTCATAAGTGAACTCATTACTGTCTTTGGCCTGATTTACTTGCTCACATTGATGAATCTGGTAAACTTTACTATCTTTGGCCTTATCATTTAAACTTTGATGAATCTGCGCTTGTCCTAGGACTGACCATAGCAAACCGATAGCCCTGAAATTTTATGTCAATACAAGTACCTCAGTAACTCCAGCGATAGTAAATCAGCTCTGGTTACACTCGAAACTTTCTGAAAACTCTCGCATCCGAACTCGTTCCAAAAAATCAAAAGGCCTGCATATAGCATGTCGTATTTTCCAAATCAGAACTAAAAGATAATATAAACACACTGCAATTGGGAAAAAATTTGGCAGAATTGTGTCAAACATTAATTTTGATAATTTGACTCAAGAACAGCAATCACGGTAAGGGTAAGGTATCAAGTGCGTAGTAAAGCTTGGATGTCTTACAGTACAACCGCTGGTTATTCTCTATGGCACTTAATACATCAAGTTCTGGTCCAGCAACCATAGATGTAGCATTTGCATCTGGTGTCCATAGCTAATAACAAAATAAAAAGAGTGAGAGCCATGATGTGCTTCACTAGAATATGTGAACCTATTTTAGAGATAAAAATGTGGATCTTTTTTTAGAGAAAATATACTCCTCCATTCCAAATTATAGGTTGTTTTGGCTTTTATAGATACATAGCTTTTGCTGTGCACTTAACTATACACTATATCTTCCAGTCAAAAAAAAACTATACACTATATCTAGATACAAAAAACACTGTACCTACAAAACAAAGCGTCAAGGGCATGTCACAACCATTGTTACGCTGAGATGCAGGACCAGGGCAAACATGCCAGTGATACAGTTGTTGCATATATGAAACAGAAATCCTGAGTAGAGATGAAGTCATGCAAACCTGAATTATCTCAGGTGCATCATCACCACACATGTGCACTCCTACAACTTTGTTTGACGTAGCGCACACAAGAATCTTCATCAATACACGATCAGGTAGTCCAGACAGAGTGGCCTTGAGGGGCCTCAAGTTGGCAACGAAGACATCAACATCTCCATACTCTTCAGTTGCCTGCAAAATAAGCATCTATGAATTTCTGCCTGCTGCAAGTTATGACACTATGATGCAGGTCATGTGTCATCACCTGCTCCTCAGTAAGACCAACTTGTCCTATTGGTGGTTGGGAGAACACAGCAGAAGGTATAGCTCTGCCAAAAATTGTAATTCACAATGGAAGAGTGGTCAGTTGAGTTGATATCCATAGATAGCATGGCCCATAGATTGTATACCTTTATTGTGTTATCAATTCCGCTTGTTGCAACTGCACAGTCGAGGGGATGAGACTGTATGCAGTTCACAGCTATGGAAAATGTAAAACACATGAGAAGCAGTATTAAAAAGGTAACCGAAAAGGAAGTTGAGATATAGTTACCACTTACCTGCTCGATCCCCTGCAAGCATTTTAATAAGCCTTCCTGTTCTTTTCTCCCATATAAACCATCTACACTTCCACTGGCAATGAACTCCCCTGTTGTGAGAGGAATAAAGCATATGAGTTACAAACCACACAGACAAGCTCACCTTAGCCAATAAACTTTGAATCCAAATAGGTTGTTTCACGACAAGATTGGCCAAGGGCACTGTAGAAAGGGCAGTTGACATGTTACATTCTTACATACAGGCGACGACTCTAAAGTTTGAATCACAAAAAGAATTTGTATTGGCGCTGCCATCTTAGCTCCTAGGCCCACCCAATCAAATGGCATATTGCTTAAAGGTACTCTAGCAACCACCAACATCAGAGTAAAAAGCAACAATACAGACCTGAGCCATAATCGGATTGCTTGCATCTGCTAGTGGAGTGAGACATAGTCGTTTTGAGACATTTGCTCCAGGCTCATCAGTGTTGTCATCAGTATTCTCAAACCTCATTCTATCCTCCTTGTGTCCCATGAACTGTTCTCCAAAAGGTAGCCTTATAAATCTTGCAATACAATCTTTTTCTGACCGACTGCTAACATGTTCAGACACCTTTTTCCAGTCTTCCCCATAATGCAAGACAGCCTCAAGCAAGTGAAGAGTTTCTTTGTCTGTCCAATCTGGTTTTGCATCTTCAGTAATTTCAACTCTCTTGAAGTTAGCAGGAGACAAGCCCGGCCGGTAGTTATTATTTACATAGCATCTACCACAAAGACTTATATCTGCCTGATCACATACATTTATTATTTTTATTGACCCGAGCTATGTTTATTTCATGAATCTCATAAGGCAGAGTCGATGGAGGCAGTTATCCACAAAAAAATTTGGGTACTGCTGTAAGTTCAGACTCTTGCAACGCAATCCATCTTTTCACCCTGAAAACAACAGTATTAAGAAGTCAATCAGCAGGTCTTAAGATTGACTAAATATATACAAAAACAAGTATTAATACTCATGGTACCAAATAGATATCGTTAGATTAATCACATCATATATTTTCATAGTAAACCTATTTAGAAATACAGATGTTAGTGCTACTTGTCCTAGGACTGTTTTTAGTATTTAAGTTCGATTGATGAATCTGCGCTTGTCCTAGAATGTGAGCAGCAAAGTTTAAAAATTTCGACCATATAGTTTTGAGACATTTGCTCCAGGCTCATCAGTATTGTCATCAGTATTCTCAAACCTCATTCTATCCTCCTTGTGTCCCATGAACTGTTCTCCAAAAGGTAGCCTTATAAATCTTGCAGTACAATCTTTTTCTGACCGACTACTAACATGTTCAGACACCTTTTTCCAGTCTTCCCCATAATGCAAGACAGCCTCAAGCAAGTGAAGAGTTTCTTTGTCTGTCCAATCTGGTTTTGCATCTTTAGTAATTTCAACTCTCTTGAAGTTAGCAGGAGACAAGCCCGGCCGGTAGTTATTATTTACATAGCATCTAGCACAAAGACTTATATCTGCCTGATCACATACATTTATTATTTTTATTGACCCGAGCTATGTTTATTTCATGAATCTCATAAGGCAGAGTCGATGGAGGCAGTTATCCACAAAAAAATTTGGGTACTACTGTAAGTTCAGACTCTTGCAACACAATCCATCTTTTCACCCTCAAAACAACAGTATTAACAAGTCAATCAGCAGGTCTTAGGATTGACTAAATATATACAAAAAAAAGTATTAATACTCATGGTACCAAATAGATATCGTTAGATTAATCACATCATATATTTTCATAGTAAACCTATTTAGAAATACAAATGTTAGTGCTACTTGTCCTAGGACTGCTTTCAGTATTTAGGTTCGATTGATGAATCTGCGCTTGTCCTAGAATGTGACCAGCAAAGTTTAAAAATTTCGACCATATACCAAAGTAAATCAGGCCAAAGACAGTAAACGACGACTTGACTACTGCAATGATTAAATGATAGGCAATTAAACAGTATCAGAATGTTGTTTAGTACAACTATTCTTTTGAGCATTACACTTGCATTTTTCTGAAGGCTAGAGGAATTCAAATAGGCTCTGTGCACAATGAAAATAATAGTTTACAAAATGTTTCAAGAATTGGAGTACAGGATAGGGAAAGCCATTTGTGTAAAATTGGCTCCAACCATGAGTTGTGTAAGATATTTGTTCAACAGCCAATAACAAATGATCACTAATTATTTCCTGAAGAGAAAAGCAAAATAAAAACTACTATCTACTCACTGTGTTTCATAGTCCCAAACAGATTATCATTAGACTTTTTTAGAAATCCTATAGATCATGCGATCTTGAGGTACAGACATACAAATGTATGCAAGATTAAAACATGAGTGCTGAATCAGCAAGCATTGTGTCAAGAGCTTAAATTAGTCTGTCTGCTGTGAAATTAGTCTGCACCAGGGCTCCTGACGCCTGCTGCTGCCTGCAGCCGGCTTATTCAATAACACAGCCAACCTATCCTTGCTTCTCTTTATCTTCTCCAATAGGTCCTCCGACAAATCCATGACTCTCTTCATCTTCGCCGATAAATCTTTATCATTAGTCCCCTGCTTATGCACTCTTTTGGTTGAATATAGCCTTTGTTTAAGGCAATCTGTATCTTTCCCTTTCGCATAAACAACCAGGCATTCATTATGTCTTTGAACAGCTACTATCGAACGCATGAACACACTTGATCAGCCATCCGCTTCGGCGCCGGCACATGCGTCGCGTTATGCGATTTCGTTGTACTCTCAGCAGGTCCGTCAAAAGCGGCCAGGTTAGTGGCTGTCAACCTTTTCATGTTGCTTGTATCTACTACAGCTCTATGCGCGTACTAAGATGCGTGTGCACGCCGTCTGTAGGCGACAAGTCCTTACTCGACTTTCCTACAGCGGTTGCCACCGCTAACAGACACCACCGCAAACAGAGGATGCGTCGTACGGTTGCGTCTGCTGAACGAGCATGTGCAAACAACGGTTTTCCCCTATCGTCTATCTTTTCAGAATAATCTTTATGTTTCGTGCGTGCTGCGCGTAAACAAAATCCTATGAATTTATGCTCGACTTCCTACTTATAGTTAATGCGGATGCAGCCTCGCCGCCTCTTGAACGATCATACGTCGAGCTGCTTAAAGGTGCTTGTGTGCCACCTGGATTATTTTCTCTACATACTTCTAAAGTAGTCCATACAACATTTACACATCTTTCCTTGTAGAGACCTACAAAGATCGCTCATACTATGGTGGCCCATCAGACGAGTGCCCACATTGTGGCGCCGTTTTCTGGTTTCAGGAACGGGTCAAAAGTCTGTCTGCTGTTTCGCAGCGCAGGCTTGTGTACAATCTTTGTTGCAGAGGAGGTAAGATTGTTTTGGAGCCTTACAAATGTCCACCGGCACCCTTATGTGACCTACTGCGATTCGATGGTGATAGTCGTGCAAGAAGGTTCCTTAGGCAAATCCGCTCATACAATTCCCTTTTCGCGTTTACCTCACTAGGTGCTGTCGTTGATCGATCGATAAATAACGGTACTGCACCTTATGTTTTCAAAATCAATGGCGTCGTACACCATCGCATTGGCTCGCTACTGCCTAGTCATGGATTGCGCCCACAATTTGCGCAGCTTTACATATATGACACTGAACATGAGGTGCAAAATAGGTTGGGCATGTTTGAGAATGAGGCTGATGTCCATGATCGTCCGGATCCAGAGGTGGCCCGTTTATTACTTAACATGCTAGATGAGCATAACAAGCTGGTCGCGGCATTTCGCTTTGCTAAAGAACGTTTACACGAAGAAGGCGACCAAAAGGTGACGTTGCGGTTGTTAGGCTGTAACACACGTCATGACGCACAATACAACTTACCAGCCAGTGGTGAGCTCGCTGCTATAATAGTGGGTGATTGCTTATCTTCACAATACAAGTATGATGTTCTCGTGCACGCTAAAGACGGTGGCCTCAAACATGTTTCGTGCTTGCACCCGTCCTACATGGCCTTGCAGTACCCGCTGCTTTTCCCTTACGGTGATCGTGGATATCATCTTGGAATAAAATACACTGACGTGGGAGAAGGTGATGGCGCATGCCGCAAGTATGTTACGATGCTTGAATTTGTTAGACATCGTTCACACTATAGGCTCAATGAACCGAACCCATTCACTTGCTATGGTAGGCTAAGCAACCAACTAGCTGTCGATGCGTATTCTACGATTGAGGCGTCTCGATTGCAGTTCATAGCGGACCACCAAAAAGAATTGCGCTGTGAATCCGTACAGGGGATAACTGAAAGGGAATTAGGCTTACACCTAGTTCCTATATAATTTTGGTGGTTGAATTGCCCAACACAAATCTTTGGACTAACTAGTTTGCCCAAGTGTATAGATTACACAGGTGTAAAAGGTTCACACTCAGCCAATAAAAAGACCAAGTTTTGGATTCAACAAAGGAGCAAAGGGCCAACCGAAGACACCTCTGGTTTGGCGCACCGGACTGTCCGGTGTGCCACCGGACAGTGTCCGGTGCACCAGAGGACTCCAACCCCAACTCGCCACCTTCGGGAATTTCCAGAGGCACTCGCGCTATAATTCACCGGACTGTCCGGTGTACACCGGACAGTGTCCGATGCGCCATGGAGAAGCGGCCTCAGGAACTCGCCAGCTTCGGGAAACTCCAACGGCTAGTCCGCTAAAATTCACCGGACTGTCCGGTGTACACCGGACTGTCCGGTGCGACTCCGGAGCAACGGCTAACTCCGCGCCAACGGCTACCTGCTGCGCAATAAATGCGCGCTCTGCGCGCGCAGAAGGCAGGCGCGCCCATTCCGGCGCACCGGACAATGAACAGGAGTTGTCCGGTGTGCACCGGACACCCAGGCGGGCCCACAAGTCAGAAGCTCCAACGGTCAGAATCCAACGGCAGTGATGACGTGGCAGGGGGCACCGGACTGTCCGGTGTGCACCGGACTGTCCGGTGCGCCATCGAACAGACAGCCTCCCAACGGCCACTTTTGGTGGTTGGGGCTATAAATACCCCAACCACCCCACCATTCATAGCATCCAAGTTTTCCACTTCCCAACTACTACAAGAGCTCTAGCATTCAATTCTAGACACACCAAAGAGATCAAATCCTCTCCAAACTCCACACAACGCCATAGTGATTAGAGAGAGTGATTTGCTTGTGTTCTTTCGAGCTCTTGCGCTTGGATTGCTTTCTTCCTTCTTGATTCTTTCTTTGCAATCAAACTCACTTGTAAATTGAGGCAAGAGACACCAAACTTGTGGTGGTCCTTGTGGGAACTTTGTGTTCCAAGTGATTGAGAAGAGAAAGCTCACTCGATCCGTGGATCGTTTGAGAGAGGGAAGGGTTGAAAGAGACCCGGCCTTTGTGGCCTCCTCAACGGGGAGTAGGTTTGCAAGAACCGAACCTCGGTAAAACAAATCTCCATGTCTCACTTGCTTATTCGCTTGGGATTTGTTTTGCGCCCTCTCTCGCGGACTCGTTTATATTTCTAACGCTAACCCGGCTTGTAGTTGTGTTTATATTTGTAAATTTCAGTTTCGCCCTATTCACCCCCCCCCTCTAGGCGACTTTCAATTGGTATCAGAGCCCGGTGCTTCATTAGAGCCTAACCGCTCGAAGTGATGTCGGGAGATCACGCCAAGAAGGAGATGGAGACCGGCGAAAAGCCCACTACAAGCCACGGGAGCACTTCATCGGAAGAGTCCCGCACCAAGAGGAAGGAGAAGAAGAAGGACTCCTCCAAACGGAAGGAGAAAAAGTCTTCCTCTTCTCACCACAAAGAGAAGAAGGAAAAATCTTCTTCCCACAAGCCGCATCGGAAAAGCGACAAACACAAGAGGATGAGGAAAGTGGTCTACTACGAGACCGACACTTCATCAACATCGACCTCCGACTCCGATGCGCCCTCCGTCACTTCTAAGCGCCAAGAACGCAAGAAGTATAGTAAGATCCCCCTACACTACCCTCGCATTTCCAAACATACACCTTTACTTTCCGTCCCATTAGGCAAACCACCAACTTTTGATGGTGAAGATTACGCTAGGTGGAGCGATTTAATGCGATTTCATCTAACCTCGCTCCACAAAGGTATATGGGATGTTGTTGAGTTTGGTGCACAGGTACCGACGGTAGGGGATGAGAACTATGATGAGGATGAGGTGGCCCAAATCGAGCACTTCAACTCTCAAGCAACAACAATACTCCTCGCCTCTCTAAGTAGAGAGGAGTATAACAAAGTACAAGGGTTGAAGAGCGCCAAGGAGATTTGGGATGTGCTCAAAACCGCACACGAGGGAGACGAGCTCACCAAGATCACCAAGCGGGAAACGATCGAGGGGGAGCTCGGTCGGTTCCGGCTTCGCAAAGGGGAGGAGCCACAACACATGTACAACCGGCTCAAGACCTTGGTGAATCAAGTGCGCAACCTCGGGAGCATAAAGTGGGATGACCACGAGATGGTTAAGGTTATTCTAAGATCTCTTATTTTCCTTAACCCTACTCAAGTTCAATTGATCCGTGGTAATCCTAGATATACTAAAATGACCCCCGAGGAAGTTATCGGGAATTTTGTAAGTTTTGAGTGCATGATCGAAGGCTCGAGAAAAATCAACGAGCTTGACGAACCCACCACATCCGAAGCCCAACCCGTCGCATTCAAGGCGACGGAAGAAAAGAAGGAGGAGGCTACACCAAGTCGACAACCAATAGACGCCTCCAAGCTCGACAATGAGGAAATGGCGCTCGTCATCAAGAGCTTCCGCCAAATCCTCAAGCAAAGGAGGGGGAAAGACCACAAGTCCCGCTCCAAGAAGGTTTGCTACAAATGTGGTAAGCCCGGTCATTTTATTGCTAAATGTCCTATATCTAGTGACAGTGACCGAGGCGACGACAAGAAGGGGAGAAGAAAGGAGAAGAAGAGGTACTACAAGAAGAAGGGCGGCGATGCCCATGTTTGTCGGGAATGGGATTCCGATGAAAGCTCAAGCGACTCCTCCGATGACGAGGACGCCGCCAACATCGCCGTCACCAAGGGACTTCTCTTCCCCAACATCGGCCACAAGTGCCTCATGGCAAAGGACGGCAAAAAGAAAAAGGTTAAATCTAACTCCTCCACTAAATATGAATCTTCTAGTGATGATAATGCTAGTAATGAGGAGGATAGTTTGCGTTCCCTTTTTGCCAACCTTAACATAGCTCAAAAGGAAAAATTAAATGAATTAGTCAGTGCTATTCATGAAAAGGATGATCTTTTGGATTCTCAAGAGGATTATCTAATTAAAGAAAACAAGAAACATGTTAAGGTTAAAAAGGCTTATGCTCTTGAGATTGAGAAATGTGAAAAATTATCTAGTGAGCTAAGCACTTGTCGTGAGATGATTGACAACCTTAGACATAAAAATGCTAGTTTAAATGCTAAGGTTGATTCACATGTTTGTAATGTTTCAATTCCCAATTCTAGAGATAATAATGATGATTTGCTTGCTAGGATTGAAGAATTGAACATTTCTCTTGCTAGCCTTAGAAATGAAAATGAAAAATTGCTTGCTAAGGCTAAGATTTTGATGTTTGCAATACTACTATTTCCGATCTTAGAGATAAGAATGATATTCTACATGCTAAGATTGTTGAACTTAATTCTTGCAAACCCTCTACATCTACCATTGAGCATGTCACTATTTGTGCTAGATGTAGAGATATTGATGTTGATGCTATTCATGATCACATGATCTTAATTAAGAAACAAAATGATCATATAGCTAAACTTGATGCTAAAATTGCCGAGCACAACTTAGAAAATGAGAAATTTAAATTTGCTCGTAGCATGCTTTATAATGGGAGACGCCCTGGCATTAAGGATGGCATTGGCTTCCAAAGGGGAGACAATGTCAAAATTAGTGCCCCTCCTAAAAGATTGTCAAATTTTGTCAAGGGCAAGGCTCCCATGCCGCAGGATAACGAGGGTTACATTTTATACCCTGCCGGTTATCCCGAGGATAAAATTAGGAAAATTCATTCTAGGAAGTCTCACTCTGGCCCTAATTATGCTTTTATGTATAAGGGTGAGACATCTAGTTCTAGGCAACCAATCCGTGCTAAGAAGAAAATTCCTAATGCATCAAATGAACATAGCATTTCATTTAAGACTTTTGATGCATCCTATGTGCTTACTAACAAATCCGGCAAGGTAGTTGCCAAGTTTGTTGGGGGCAAACACAAGGGTTCCAGGACTTGTGTTTGGGTACCCAAAGTTCTTGTTTCTAATGCCAAAGGACCCAAAACAGTTTGGGTACCTAAAGTCAAGAACTAAATTTGTTTTGTAGGTTTATGCATCCGGGGGCTCAAGTTGGATACTCGACAGCGGATGCACAAACCACATGACAGGGGAGAAAAAGGTGTTCTCCTCATATGAGAAAAACCAAGATCCCCAACGAGCTATCACATTCGGGGATGGAAATCAAGGTTTGGTCAAAGGATTGGGTAAAATTGCTATATCACCTGACCATACTATTTCCAATGTTTTTCTTGTTGATTCATTAGATTACAATTTGCTTTCCGTATCTCAATTATGTCAAATGGGCTACAACTGTCTATTCACTGATATAGGTGTCACTGTCTTTAGAAGAAGTGATGATTCAATAGCATTTAAGGGAGTGTTAGAGGGTCAGCTATACTTAGTAGATTTTGATAGAGCTGAACTCGACGCTTGCTTAATTGCTAAGACTAACATGGGTTGGCTCTGGCACCGCCGACTAGCCCATGTTGGAATGAAGAATCTTCAAAAGCTTCTAAAGGGAGAACACATTTTAGGATTAACAAATGTTCATTTTGAGAAAGACAGGATTTGTAGCGCATGCTAGGCAGGGAAGCAAGTTGGAGCTCATCATCCACACAAGAACATCATGACGACCGATAGGCCGCTTGAGCTACTCCACATGGATTTATTCGGCCCGATTGCTTACATAAGCATCGGCGGGAGTAAGTATTGTCTTGTAATAGTGGATGATTATTCTAGCTTCACTTGGGTGTTCTTTTTACAGGAAAAATCTCAAACCCAAGAGACCTTAAAGGGATTCTTGAGACGGGCTCAAAATGAGTTCGGCTTAAGGATCAAGAAAATAAGAAGCGACAACGGGACAGAGTTCAAGAACTTTCAAATCGAAGGCTTTCTTGAGGAGGAGGGCATCAAGCATGAGTTCTCTTCTCCTTACACGCCACAACAAAATGGTGTAGTGGAGAGGAAGAATCGAACTCTATTGGACATGGCAAGAACCATGCTTGATGAGTACAAGACTCCGGACCGGTTTTGGGCCGAAGCGGTCAACACCGCCTGCTACGCCATCAACCGGTTATATCTTCACCGAATCCTCAAGAAGACATCATATGAACTCCTAACCGGTAAAAAGCCCAACATTTCATACTTTAGAGTTTTTGGTAGCAAATGCTTTATTCTTGTTAAAAGAGGTAGAAAATCTAAATTTGCTCCTAAAACTGTAGAAGGCTTTTTGCTTGGTTATGACTCAAACACAAGGGCATATAGGGTCTTTAACAAGTCCACTGGACTAGTTGAAGTCTCATGTGACGTTGTGTTTGATGAAACTAACGGCTCTCAAGTAGAGCAAGTTGATCTTGATGAGATAGGTAATGAAGAGGCTCCATGCATAGCGCTAAGGAACACGTCCATTGGGGATGTGTGTCCTAAGGAATCCGAAGAGCCTCCAAGTGCACAAGATCAACCATCCTCCACCACGCAAGCATCTCCACCAACTCAAAATGAGGATGAGACTCAAGTTGATGAAGGGCAAAATCAAGAAGATGAGCCACCTCAAGATGATAGCAATGATCAAGGGGGAGATGCAAATAATCAAGAAAAGGAGGATGAGGAAGAACCAAGGCCGCCACACCCAAGAGTCCACCAAGCAATCCAACGAGATCACCCCGTCGACACCATCCTCGGCGACATTCATAAGGGGGTAACTACTAGATCTCGGGTTGCTCATTTTTGTGAACATTACTCTTTTGTTTCCTCTATTGAGCCACACAGGGTAGAGGAAGCTCTCCAAGATTCGGATTGGGTGGTGGCGATGCAAGAGGAGCTCAACAACTTCACTAGAAATGAGGTATGGCATTTGGTTCCACGTCCTAACCAAAATGTTGTAGGAACCAAATGGGTCTTCCGCAACAAGCAAGATGAGCATGGTGTGGTGACGAGGAACAAAGCACGACTTGTGGCCAAGGGATACTCCCAAGTCGAAGGTTTGGATTTCGGTGAAACCTATGCACCCGTAGCTAGGCTTGAGTCAATTCGCATATTATTGGCCTATGCTACTTACCATGGCTTTAAGCTTTATCAAATGGACGTGAAAAGTGCCTTCCTCAACGGACCAATCAAGGAAGAGGTCTATGTTGAGCAACCTCCCGGCTTTGAAGACAGTGAGTATCCTAACCATGTCTATAAGCTCTCTAAGGCGCTTTACGGGCTAAAGCAAGCCCCAAGAGCATGGTATGAATGCCTTAGAGATTTTCTTATTACAAATGGCTTCAAAGTCGGCAAGGCCGATCCTACTCTATTCACTAAAACTCTTAACAATGATTTGTTTGTATGCCAAATTTATGTTGATGATATCATATTTGGGTCTACTAACGAATCTACTTGTGAAGAATTTAGTAGGATCATGACACAGAAATTCGAGATGTCTATGATGGGGGAGTTGAAGTATTTCTTAGGATTTCAAGTGAAGCAACTCCAAGAGGGCACCTTCCTTAGCCAAACGAAGTATACTCAAGATATTCTAAGCAAGTTTGGGATGAAGGATGCCAAGCCCATCAAGACACCCATGGGAACCAATGGACATCTCGACCTCGACACGGGAGGTAAGTCCGTGGATCAAAAGGTATACCGGTCGATGATTGGTTCATTGCTTTATTTATGTGCATCTCGACCGGACATTATGCTTTCCGTTTGCATGTGTGCAAGATTCCAATCCGACCCTAAGGAATCCCACCTTACGGCCGTAAAACGAATCTTGAGATATTTGGCTTATACTCCTAAGTTTGGGCTTTGGTACCCTCGGGGATCCACTTTTGATTTGATTGGTTATTCGGATGCCGATTGGGCGGGGTGTAAGATTAATAGGAAGAGCACATCGGGGACTTGCCAGTTCTTGGGAAGATCCTTGGTGTCTTGGGCTTCAAAGAAGCAAAATTCAGTCGCTCTTTCCACCGCCGAAGCCGAGTACATTGCCGCAGGACATTGTTGCGCGCAATTGCTTTGGATGAGGCAAACCCTGCGGGACTACGGTTACAAATTAACCAAAGTCCCTTTGCTATGTGATAATGAGAGTGCAATCAAAATGGCCGACAATCCCGTCGAGCATAGCCGCACTAAGCACATAGCCATTCGGTATCATTTTCTTAGGGATCACCAACAAAAGGGAGATATCGAGATTTCTTACATTAACACTAAAGATCAATTAGCCGATATCTTTACCAAGCCTCTTGATGAACAATCTTTTACCAGACTTAGGCATGAGCTCAATATTCTTGATTCTAGAAATTTCTTTTGCTAGCTTGCACACATAGCTCATTTGAATACCTTTGATCATATCTCTTTTATATGCTATGACTAATGTGTTTTCAAGTCTATTTCAAACCAAGTCATAGGTATATTGAAAGGGAATTGGAGTCTTCGGCGAAGACAAAGGCTTCCACTCCGTAACTCATCCTTCGCCATCGCTCCAAGCAAAGGACCTTGTCTTTGGGGGAGAGAGTAAAAGCCCAAAGCAAAAGGACCGGACTTCGTCTTTGGTATAATCTTACCTTATTTACTTATGACCAAAGGGGAAGATAGTACTTCGATGGGCTCTAATGATTCCGTTTTTGGCGATTCATGCCAAAGGGGGAGAAAGTATGAGCCCAAAGCAAAAGGACCGCACCACCACCAATTTCAAAAACTTAGAAAACTTAGTGCTTTCCAAAAGTATTTATCAATTGGTATCCTATTGTGTTCAAAAAGGGGAGAAAAAGTATGAGCCCAAAGCAAAAGGACCGCACCACCACCAATTTCAAAAACTTAGAAAACTTAGTGCTTTCCAAAAGTATTTATCAATTGGTATCCTATTGTGTTCAAAAAGGGGAGAAAGTAGTATTTAAAAAAATATATATATCAAAACCCTCTTGAACACTAAGAGGTGGATCTCATTTAGGGGGAGTTTTGTTAAGTCAAAGGAAAAGCATTTGAAACAAGGAAAGGAAATTTCAATCTTGAAAATGCTTTGCAAATTCTATTCATTTACCTTTGACCATTTGCAAAAGAACTTTGAAAAAGATTTACAAAAGAGTTTGCAAAAACAAAACATGTGGTGCAAACGTGGTCCAAAATGGTAAATAAAAATGAAGAAACAATCCATGCATATCTTGCAAATATTTATATTGGCTCAATTCCAAGCAACCTTTGCACTTACATTATGCAAACTAGTTCAATTATGCACCTCTATATTTGCTTTGGTTTGTGTTGGCATCAATCACCAAAAAGGGGGAGATTGAAAGGGAATTAGGCTTACACCTAGTTCCTATATAATTTTGGTGGTTGAATTGCCCAACACAAATCTTTGGACTAACTAGTTTGCCCAAGTGTATAGATTACACAGGTGTAAAAGGTTCACACTCAGCCAATAAAAAGACCAAGTTTTGGATTCAACAAAGGAGCAAAGGGCCAACCGAAGACACCTCTGGTTTGGCGCACCGGACTGTCCGGTGTGCCACCGGACAGTGTCCGGTGCACCAGAGGACTCCAACCCAACTCGCCACCTTCGGGAATTTCCAGAGGCACTCGCGCTATAATTCACCGGACTGTCCGGTGTACACCGGACAGTGTCCGATGCGCCATGGAGAAGCGGCCTCAGGAACTCGCCAGCTTCGGGAAACTCCAACGGCTAGTCCGCTAAAATTCACCGGACTGTCCGGTGTACACCGGACTGTCCGGTGCGACTCCGGAGCAACGGCTAACTCCGCGCCAACGGCTACCTGCTGCGCAATAAATGCGCGCTCTGCGCGCGCAGAAGGCAGGCGCGCCCATTCCGGCGCACCGGACAATGAACAGGAGTTGTCCGGTGTGCACCGGACACCCAGGCGGGCCCACAAGTCAGAAGCTCCAACGGTCAGAATCCAACGGCAGTGATGACGTGGCAGGGGGCACCGGACTGTCCGGTGTGCACCGGACTGTCCGGTGCGCCATCGAACAGACAGCCTCCCAACGGCCACTTTTGGTGGTTGGGGCTATAAATACCCCAACCACCCCACCATTCATAGCATCCAAGTTTTCCACTTCCCAACTACTACAAGAGCTCTAGAATTCAATTCTAGACAAACCAAAGAGATCAAATCCTCTCCAAACTCCACACAACGCCATAGTGATTAGAGAGAGTGATTTGCTTGTGTTCTTTCGAGCTCTTGCGCTTGGATTGCTTTCTTCCTTCTTGATTCTTTCTTTGCAATCAAACTCACTTGTAAATTGAGGCAAGAGACACCAAACTTGTGGTGGTCCTTGTGGGAACTTTGTGTTCCAAGTGATTGAGAAGAGAAAGCTCACTCGATCCGTGGATCGTTTGAGAGAGGGAAGGGTTGAAAGAGACCCGGCCTTTGTGGCCTCCTCAACGGGGAGTAGGTTTGCAAGAACCGAACCTCGGTAAAACAAATCTCCGTGTCTCACTTGCTTATTCGCTTGGGATTTGTTTTGCGCCCTCTCTCGCGGACTCGTTTATATTTCTAACGCTAACCCGGCTTGTAGTTGTGTTTATATTTGTAAATTTCAGTTTCGCCCTATTCACCCCCCCCCCTCTAGGCGACTTTCAATAACCGACGCCATTGGCAAGGGTCTCACCAGTGCGGACTCGGTTGGTGGAAGAGTTATTGTACCTGCATCTTTTACGGGCGGTCGAAGGTACCATGTGATGAACTACCAGGACGCGATGGCCATCTGCAGAGTATACGGCCCACCGGATCTCTTCGTCACCTTCACATGCAACCCTAAATGGAAGGAGATAGTCGATGCCCTTCGCTTCGAGCCTGGTCAGCAGCCATGCGATCGTTCCGATATCGTTGTAAGGGTCTTCCATATGAAAGTCGATGAATTCATAGCTGACATTAGAGAAAATAAAATTTTTGGTCCCATCCGCGCTGGTGAGCTTCATTTTAGCTTGACACATTGAGTGGTTCCTTAGTATTGCTTTGCACACTCTCACCTATAGTCTGTCCTATGCAGTGATTTACACCGTAGAATTCCAAAAAAGGGGCCTACCACACATACACTGTCTTCTATGGCTGCTTGGTGGTCGTTCAGAGACAGAAGCCTGTGCCATTGACGCTTTCATATGTGCTGAGATACCTGACGTTGTCATTGACCCCTTGGGCTATGCTCTCGTTGATGAATTCATGATACATGGTCCATGCGGTGATTACAACAGGCGGTGTCCCTGCATGAAAAATGACAGATGCTCTAAGAAATTCCCTAAGACGTACCAAGATGAGACTGTCATCGACGCTTTTGGCTATACCCTTTACAGAAGACGAAACAATTGCCGGTTCGTAGTAAAAGGTGGAATAAAATTGGACAATAGGAGCGTAGTGCCGTACAATATGCAGCTGCTTAAAAAATACAATGCACATATTAATGTCGAGTGGTGTAACAAAACACACATTATCAAGTACTTGTTTAAATATGTTACCAAGGGAAGTGATCGAGCCAAGATATATTTTGAGTTGACTGCGAACACAACAAATGCATCTCCAGGTCCTCAAATAGCCCCGCCAAATGAGATTCGCGAATACATAGATGCCAGATACCTATCAACATGTGAGGCGCTATGGCGAATCTTCGAGTTTGACATTCACTTTAGAATTCCTTCTGTGGAACGCCTGGCTGTACACTTACCTGGAAAAAACGTTGTACAATACGAGCCTGGGACAGACCTACAAGCGCTGCTTTTGAGCCGTGCAGCGAAGAAGACAATGTTAACTGAATGGTTTCAAATAAACTTGAAATATAGTGATGCACGTCACCTCACTTTTTGTGATTTCCCAAAAGAGTGGTCGTGGGACGTTTCTACTAGATGTTGGCGTAGAAGGAGGTTGACGTCTGCCAAGATTGGTCGCATGTACTACGTGCACCCAACAGCTGGGGAGCTATACTATCTACGCATGCTCTTGATGTTTGTTTCCGGTGCAACGAGCTTCGTTGATGTAAGGACCTTCCAGGATACTGTGTACGAAACGTTCAGAGAGGCGTGCGAAGCACGTGGTTTGCTCGAAGGCGACAACGAGTGGAACCTTCTATTTGATGAGGCAATAGTCTCTGCCTCGTCGTTTCAGCTTCGGCAACTATTCGTTACCGTTGTCGTTCATTGTACTGTTTGCAATGTTCGTGCTTTGTTTGACAAATATTGGATCTACTTCACCGATGACATACACCGTGGACTTAGAGAAGCTCTCGGCAACCCGCGCTACACAGCTCCACATGAACAACTCCTTACGTTGCTTTCGAGGAAACTAGCAGACACGTTTGCTAACAGTGGTGCCAACATAGCTGATTATGACCTGCCAATCTTATCGGCCTGTGGTGACGAAGTGTTTGGCAACCGGCTCATAAACGACGAACTGAGGTCTGAACCATTGCTATTGCGTGCCCATGCCGCCGTTGCTGTCTCGCAGTTGAATGCTGACCAACGGTTCATTTTCGAAAGGCTGACTGAATCTGCGATGTCCTGCTCGCCGGGCATATTTTTCGTATGTGGGCATGGTGGGACGGGTAAAACTTTCTTGTGGAACGCTATACTCACACATTTGAGGTCCCGACAAAAAATTGTGCTTGTTGTTGCCTCCTCTGGCGTGGCTTCGCTTCTATTACCAAAAGGTCGTACTGCTCATTCACGTTTCAAAATACCCTTCGATCTAGATGAGAGAGGTGTATGTGGTGTCAAGAGAGGTACCATGCTGTCTGAACTTATACAACGGACTTCTCTTGTCATATGGGATGAGGCGCCGATGACCCATAGGCATTGCTTTGAGGCCCTAGACAGGACTATGCGTGATATTCTTTCGGAACATAGAGCGGAAAATGCGAACATCCCATTTGGTGGCAAACCTATTGTGCTTGGAGGAGACTTTCGCCAGATTCTACCCGTGGTGCGCAAAGGCTCACGGTCTGCCATAGTGAACGCATCGATTACCAGCTCACCGTTGTGGCAGCATGCAACTGTTTTGAAACTACGAACAAATATGAGGCTCTCCAGCCCGTCTTTACATGGGAAGGAACGCGCGGACTTGGAACAATTTAGCAAATGGGTCTTAGATATCGGCGATGGTGCTTTGCCAGCCATGACAAGAGGAGACGAGTCCGAACCTACATGGGTTACGATTCTTGAAGATTTATTGATACGCACGGATGGTGATGCTGCTGCGACCCTCATATCCGAGGTTTACCCAGATTTGTTAGAGAGATATATGGACCCTACATACCTAGCTACACGCGCCATTGTATGTCCTAATAACCTTACAGCTGATAAAATAAACAACTACATTGTCTCAATGCTCCCTGGAAATGGTGTTCAATGCCTTAGTTGCGACACGATCTCAAAGGCGTCTGAACGCATACCTGATTTTGACATGTTGTATCCTACTGAGTTCCTAAACTCTATTAATGCAGCAAATTTCCCTTGCCACAAACTTGTGCTAAAAACAGGCGTTACTGTCATGCTGCTACGTAACTTGAACCAGACTGCAGGGCTCTGTAACGGAACAAGGATGCTTGTAACTGAGATCGGCCATCGTATTCTTAAATGCATAGTACTAACGCCCTCCGGAGTCGGAGAAGAGGTTTTCATACCGAGGATTGCGCTTAACACTACCGACGTCAAATGGCCCTTCACATTGCAGAGAAGACAATTTCCAGTACGGCTATGCTATGCCATGACGATTAATAAGAGCCAGGGTCAGACCCTCTCAACAGTTGGCCTCTACCTTGACAAACCTGTGTTTACGCATGGCCAGCTTTACGTCGCTGTTTCAAGGGTTACATCTAGAAACGGTCTTAGAATTTTGATTGAAAATCCTGATGGTTCCTGCGGATCACAGACTCGAAACGTTGTTTACCGGGAAGTGCTGCGGGCCGTAGATGCGGACCCCCTGCAGACTTATTAGTGCATTATCGACTCAGACTTGTACATAACCAATATGTAAAATAAAAATGTGTATACCAGCAACGCGTTTAATTATCGTACCTATTCTGTTGTACAACTGCTTCCCCACCAAAACAATTTTTGGGCTCCTATACCGTTCGTCTAGCAGCCGACCGGCATGCAAGCACTAAATGGTGCTCCAGTAGATCTTGTCAGACAACATCCGTGGTAGATGCCTACTCATTGATATTGGACTAACTTTACCTGGCATGTTTCTCCTATCCTAAATATTTTTTTTGGGTGGCCATACTGCCCTTATCAACATTGAGTGTAATGTTTGTTGGTTGCTTATTTCGCTGGAAATGACTGACCACTGTTTCTTTACTGCAGATGGGGGACATACTCATTCCTAGCCTTATGGTTGGAGACTGCTCCCACAGCCTGTGTGTGCGTGTCTCTAGGCTTTGGGAATTCCTTCATCCTCAGGATGACAGTAGGCTCCTGCATACTGATCTTGTTTTGCTTGATGAAGAGGTACATGCATCTTTATACTGGTCTAATACTTGTGCATGCATAATAACCATCAGCTCATACAACATGATATACAATTTTCTATGCAGTTCTTGCGTGTTGTTTAAAATGTTACCTCCTTTTGTTAGGGAAATAGCATACATGCCCAGGTCTATCCTCCGTTATGCCAACAGTTCAATGCGCTGCTTGATGAGGGAGGGGTATACAACCTGGAGTATTTCTTAGTCAGGAAAGCTAACAGATTCTACAAACCGGTTGAAAACTGCAATATGATCAGCTTTACAAAGTGGACTACGGTTGAGGTTGTCCTCCAGATCCCCCCTGCTTTTCCGGTTTGCACATATAACCTCACTCCCATAGAACAGCTGCAACCGCGCGTGGACTACAAGGAATATTTCACGGGTAACCTTCTAGACATAGTGGTTTCCATGTTACAAATAGCGTGAACACAGTACTGATGCCCTCGCCGTTTCTATTGTAGATGTGCTCGGTGTTGTCAGTGTGATCTCCCATGTTTCGTCGCTGCGCACAAGGGGACGACAGGCTGAGGTTATGAAGAGAACAGTCACTATAAGCAATGCAAGGTATCATTTGCATTCCTATGCTGCTATACATTCATTTTGGGTGCCGCACACGTGTATGTTGCACAGTTTTGTTTGCACCAACATTGCAAGGAACCCGTGAACAGCCTCAACCTAAACCACAGATTATCATCCGTATGGGGGCTACCGCTTCTTATTCTCCACGCTAGCAAAATTGTCGACACACTCAAGGGAATAGATGAAGGGTAAATGCACCTAGACAGTAAGAACACCATTAGATCATGCGGGGGTCAATTTGCGTCCTAAAACCCAGCAGGACTATGTCCACAAATCATGCAAGGGTTATGCTACAAACAGGTTGGCCATAGTGGGAAATAAAAAAGGACATCTTCCTTGCAAAGGAAAACTGGTTTTAAACTACCTATGTCTTCGGTTCACCATACTTCATTGCAATATACCTTAGAAAAGATCATTTTCCCTGCTCAGCCAATCCTCCATGTCTGATATTATCTATTGCTCATATAGAAGATTACTAGACAACTTCATCTGCCATCGGCCATTTAAACAGGCAGCTATTTTGAGGCCTAGCATTTAGTGGTTTACGTACTTCGCACATAATTGGCAGTATCAAATAGCGCTATAGACGCACCGTTGACGACTTTTTTTTTCTTTGCAGTGTCCACGACTAACACGATACAATAAACAGTTTATTTGTAAACTCGCTGTTCTTCACTCTGACAGGGATACTGGGCCAACCGTTGATGTTGTGCTTTGGGGCGAGTGGGCCACAGCTTTCCCAGCTGAACAGATCCACAGGGACAGTGGATCCTCACCACAGATAATAATATTTGTTGGCACTCTCGTGAGGAGTTACGCTGGTAAGTCTACTACATCCCTTTTATTGCGCTGCTAATACGCATGAGCGTCTGAAAGGTTCCATTGTATTTTAGATAATGTGTCTTTATCCGGTGGATCATCATGCAAGTGGTACATAAACGCACCGGTCCCGGAAGTAAACGCTCTCAGAACTAGGTAACTTACTCATCCTAGGTTTTCAGACAGACAATTTTCCGTCATCTTTCTCACCAAATCTGATTATTGCCATTCGTAAACTGACATGGGTAAGCAGTGCTGAAACCAACCACCACCCTGTCATTTGGGATCAGGGGAAAGCAGCTGCTAGGGGTACAGTGATTGCGGTGCCTGAACATAAGAAACTCAAGGATATTAAGTACCTCCATCCTTTTGAAAATAAGGTACCACTACTCGGCTAAACCTTTCAATCCTAAGTTTTATCACAGGTTCATAGCTATTCACTTCAGTTACATTGTTTACAGAAGAAGGAATGGCTTGTCATCGTAAAGATTCTCAAGATTGATAGATCATGGTGGTACAACGCATGCAAAAAATGCCTTAGGACAACCAAACCACACGGTGACACATACAAGTGCACCAATAGTTCCTGTGACAGCATTGGATCGCCTACCCCAAGGTCAGCTCTTCTACGTCTCTCCCCGTTTTTGTTAAGGACCTTCTAGACACCTTCTATTTAGATCTAAAAATGTTAACTCGTACGCGTTCTAGATTAAGCACACTGTAAGCACGATAGACATAGACCAACTTTACCCCTTTCAGTTGCATATTGCAATTTGGAGGTGAATACTAGAAAAGAAATAAAAATTACTGTACGCATTTCGTATTTGGCTTTGATTCTTGAACCCATCAGTAATAGCAATGCAGAGATTCATAGCTACCCAGCTGATGTCAGGGATGTAAATATGCCTTACAAATTCGTTTGAGGTATGCACAGCATTAGAGCAGGGGCAATAGCCCTGTGCAAGGTTTTGGTTACCAATCAGGTAGATAGTAGATATGGCTGCTTCGGTTCCAACTACAGCTAGAAGAGTTCCTATGATGGAGGTTGTCCAGTATATGGCTTATGCAGTTAGAGTATCTTAAGTTTGGTGAAGTTTAGTGCGCAACGCATTAGCATACCGTACATCTGTAAGATAGACCTATGCCAATTTGTGCATAGTGTGCTTGTTCTGGTAATATAGCTAAAAGAATAGTCGTTAAAACAAACTATGGCAACTAAAGGAGACATTTAGTGTCTAGGACAGATTTCATGGTTTGTGATGTTTAGCAATCGAACCACTCTGTGCAGGTACAAGATATCCCTCACCGCTGAAGACGACACTGACACCGCCGAATTTATCTTCTTTGGACGAATGGCGCAGCGCCTCATTAAAAAAAATGTGGACACCCTCATCTCGACTAATCCACCCGATTTCATTCCAAAAGAGATTACAAATCTACTGGAAAAGTCTTTCGAGTGGAATGTTAGCTTCACCGAAAGCACAATTATTTATGGCAATGTTTCCTTCCAAGTGAATGCTATAAACGCAGAAATGGATGGTGGCAACATACTTCCAACTACACCGTCCTCACAGCCATCGTCGACCATTCTTTCTCAAGGTACATCTTATCATATCTGTTTAGTAGACCTATGTACGTTAGTTTATGCCAAGTTAGAAATGAAACTAATGGTTTGTTTCCTCTGCTTGTTTCTTTCCATTCCGTTCTACCTGTATATGATGGGTCACCTAAAGCTGAAACGACACAAACTGTAAAGTCTGTCGAATAGACACAAACTGGCACTCTGCTGTCTGCTCACCTGAAACTAGGCAGCTTTCTCAAAAAAAAGTATAAAAAATTGGCTGAACCTACACTGATTGATATTAAACTGGTCAAATTGAGTAATGATTAGTGCATATGGAAACAGAACTAAAGTCATACACTGCAAACATGCTGCACAAACTACACCAGAAATTCAACATATACTAAAAAGAGGCTAATATGCGTCATTTGTCCAGAACACCATATGTTGCGCACATGTTGCACACAAAACTGGTGTATATCTCAGAAAATTACTTGAAGCAACCACAATATTATAGCTCAGGTAGATATTCAGAATATGTTCCGCCCATATTAAAGACTCAGCCACATTACACTGGGAGGGGCCATAACAGCGTTTAGACCGTAGTGTTACAGTTTAAAGGCATTTTTTCCATCTACAGAACAAGCATTTCCCCCTTCTGACTTAGTAGGTTTCTTTTTGAGTACAGCTCTTTTCACTGCACCCTCTCCCCATCAACAGCAGCTCTTGTGGCTCTAACCTGTTTTTTTGTCTGGCTGCTAACTCCGCGGTAGGACAAGGATCAGGTGTCACACAGAACAGGGGGGCTGCCTTCATCCGCGAGCCGTCACTGACACCAGAGAGTCACAAAGTTTCATCTATTGCCAAGGTTCATTGTTGTACTCAGTGGAACAAAATAGCTACCTACAATATAAAGCATCGTTCTCCTTCTGTATACACTAAGAAATAAGCCCTAGACATGTGTTTTCATTGCAGGGTAACATACAGCCAGCCCCACATCAGGGAGACAATCTGCTCCAAGGAACAGAAATTGTCACTTCTCCGCCTAGCGTGCAGACACCATCAGGAGCTGCTTACAGCGTGCTAGATGGGTCTACAAACAAGGCTCACAGAAGTGTTACTGGAAAAAGGTTAGGTTCATGCCAAGCAAACTACCTAGACTGTTATTCCCGTACCATCTCATCACTTTTGCATGCATGCAATGGGACCAAACTTTTCATAGGGCTCGGACATCACCTTCTAGGAAGGTTGCCAAGAAACTTTTTAGAGATGAAGACACAGGAGATGACGATGTTGCTGGTTCTGGAGACGTTGATGCTGAGTAGCGGTATGTCCAATTCTGCCCTACAACTTCATGAGATATATGCTTCCAAGTGTTCCAATTGCATGTAATATAAGGCAGTTGGTACTACGCAAATCAAAAGCCCAATGATCAGTAATATCTACTTTTAGCTAACTAAAACATTGTGCTGCATAGGAACAACATTCAAAGCAAGCTCACAGGTCATCGGATATCTCAAACAAGCATTCTAAAGCTAACAACAGGTCCATATGCTGTTGATTTAACTAATATATGAATAAAAGAGAAAATGGTGTAACCTTCTACCGATATAGGTCAAAATAGAAATTAGCAAGTTTTCAGAAAAGAGGTCAATAGGCTAAAACATCGGCAGGTCAAAAAAATCGATAGTCAAGTGATTTCGAATGGATTACCTTCATAGACTTCTTCGGTCGGGATCTACGGAAAAAAAATAGACATTATATTTGAGATTGCAATGTTTGCCAAAAATTGTTAGTTGATTGCTACCCTTTTTATGTTGCAGTGCTTTTGGACACGAGCGCCACCAGCTATGGAGACCCGCTTTTGGGAACTGAAGATCGCTTTTGGGAACTATCCCAGTTCATCTAGGTTACTCTTAGAACTTGCCCCCCCTGTTGTGCAGGGAGTATGGTTTTATGCTTGTAAGATATGAGCAGCGCTATGCTGTGTGCTTGACTGCAAGTTATGCCTTTTGGTGCTTCTAGGGTAGTAGCTGGTCGTAGCTATGATATGCGTGCAATCTTGCGAGGACCATACTCGCAATATGTAAAGCATGCCTATGTAGTCTAGGCCTGAACAAGACATTGCTTCGCTTGGTACTTCTACTATTTCTCTTTGTCATTATGTGCTACTACCAGCCATCTATTTGTCGTTCTACTCCCCTTAACATGTAACTGTTAGGTGGTAACCAATCAGACGCGTCCATTTCAAGGTTTTCCTTAGTTTCCATTGAAATTTATCTATTACCACGATTATCTGCTAACCAAACTATGAAGTCCTGCATATAATGGTCAGAGGCTATGGCATTTATCTTATAGTACAGGAAATAGACACCGAAGCAGCTCCTATGTTCCATTGAAGAAAGAAGGCAGTTCAATTTTGAATGATAAGAAAAATACCAAGGTATATCGTGTAACTCATCCTTGAATTCCAGATTGCCTTTATTTGTCATGAATATTATTTTCCTTGTTTTCATGTTTGAGCCAGATTCAGCTTGGGATAAAAAGGATTTGGTCTTAGCCACCTGAGATTGTGTAAACTATTATGGTGGTGTGGACTGTGGATATTAACTGGTAATTTAAATTGTATGAACTATTTAATAATTAGAAAGCTATATCTATCTACCGAGAGCAAATTAAATTGTTAGCTGATATGGGAATTCCAGCCAAAGAAACTAGGTAGTGACTTAATGTAGTACCACATTGTCCAAATGGTCTTGCATACTGTTTTTGTTATCGCTAAGTTGTATGTGATTTCTTGTTATATTTCCAGGTGTTGGACATGTCATCACATGTGGAGATCTATACGCTGTAGCTTCTTCACATTCATTCTGAAGACTAGCCGTCTATGATATGGACTATGGAGATGGATGTTGTTGATCTGTGTTTACATCCTAATGATTGCTGACTGTGTGTGTTGCAGATTGTTTTTGAGAACACATTGATGCAGCACCATGTTGCTCTTCCACCAGGTTCTATGAGGAAAATAAGTTACATTGCACCAGCTGGTCAGTACAACCTTCAGGTTAGTTTATGTTATGCCTTATAGGAAGCCTTATTGATGTGGTGTCTTCTACCTCTGAGCTTTCGGCTGCTTCCATTTAGTGCCTTTCGGCTGCTTCCTTTACTGTTTTAGTGGCAAGTTCAAGTGATTGCTTTCTTTCACAGCAAATGGGAAAGATGAAGCCTAGTGGTAGTTTTGCCATTCTCTGTAATGGCAACAATCCGAATCTCTCAGTTTTGATTAGTGCTCACGAAATATGATGGCTTTACAGTTTTACTCAATGATGCCACCCTTGGGAATCTCAACTCTTGTTTTGGTCAGTTGGCAACAGTGCTCTTCGTAACTTCCGGTTCGAACTTCATTATAGTTGTTTTTCAGGGTAACAGGTGCATTTGGAATTCATAGAGGGACTTGAGGGTATTAATTGGTCACTTTCCATTTTATAACGAGTCATTTATTTACAATCATATGTTCTGTGGGATTTGCATTTTTTTCATGATTTATCTTTTCTTATAGGTTTTAAATAGAAGCCTACAAAATCCGAACTGTAAGCTAGACTATTCTGTTTAGGCATCACAATCAGGATACATAAGCAGAATATCTTAAATAATTGCATGCCTGATTTTCATGGCTGGGAACTTATGTATTATGACTCTGAATCAGGCAAACGAAGGATGTAGTAAAAGCTGTGAAGAAGCAGTTGCAGCATAAGGATCCAAAAGTTAAATTCTTTACTTTGACGGTGCGGACTATAATCAGTCTCATGATCAATGATGTTTCTGTAATATTTCGTGTGGGATTACAAGTATTTTATGTACATGAAATATTTTTAACTGTTCATACCTCCTGTTGAATTTCTGCAGTTATTGGAGACAATGATGAAGAACTGTGGTGAATATGTTCATTTTGAAGTTGTTGATCAGCATGTTTTATAAGAGATTGTTCAAATTGTCCAGAAGAGGGTATTTTGCATCATCCCTGTAGGGCGCCCGTAAGGGCGCCGCCTGTTCTAGTATAGATGAAGGGGTACGACCGATTGAATCCCCCACAATCGATCCAATCAATTCTACTTATCAAATTTACCTTGTTTGCATTGTTCTTTCTATTTTCTAGGAGTAGGAGTAATCTAGCCTTAGTTTAGATCTAGTTTAAGGCCTGTTTGGTTCGATGCCTAACTTGCCACACTTTGCCTAACTTTTCTGCCTAAGGTTAGTTCTTCAATTTGAACGACTAACCTTAGGCAAAGTATGGCACATTTAGCCACGAACCATACAGCCCCTTACTCTTCGACAACCATTACTCTTCGACTCTACACCAATTAGAGACGCTTCAGGTGGCCTGACAACCCTGGAGCAACCCCTGGAACTCTCCTCTTTGACGAGATCTATCCGGAGGCAAGTTTTAGGGTTCTTCACGGAGAAAAAGACTATGCACCATCGCGGATAGTCTGATCTCAGACACGGACCGTCCGAAAGCGTGCATAGGAGAAGCCGATCATGTGCTGAGGTCACGAACTGTCAAGCCCAGGACCGTGGATCGTCCGTGCTCCTGTGGAAAGCACCGTCAACGGGTTCATATTTTAGTGGTTGGCGTCCAGATCGAGGCTAAGAGAACCCAGTATATCAGACGACGCTGGCTTGTGTATAATCATTTCTTTCTCCCACGAAGCTGCTCGATCGAACGTGGCAGTACGTGTACGGTATTTTATTTATTTGCAACGGATATGGACAATGTCAACGAACAAAAAAATTCGTGGACATGGTTAGCGGAGCAATAAGGATAAGGTTTGCGATTATGCATGCCTTGTCGCACTATCATATACTACCACGTGAGTCATCGCCGAGGACGGTGCGACATGCAAAAGAGCTTGGACTTGTTTGGATCTATGTGCTAAGGCTAAAGGTCAGCATGTCTTAAGAGTCTAAACTAAAGTTTAACACTTCACTTTTAACATATTTTAGCATTTATATTTAGATATTTAACTGTTAAAAATTAGCTAAAAAAGTAGTGCTAAACTTTAACATCGTGAATCCAAACCGACCCTTACACAACACTTGGAGTTCGATGGTAGCCCAGTCCGAATTTTTTGCATTTTGATCCTTTATCGGAAAAAAATTCACGTTTGGACCCTAGAAAATTTTAATGTCATTTTTGGACCCTTTACTCGGCGCCGTAGCCTGTGGCGCCGAGGTAACACAGCTCGGCGCCATAGGCTATGACGCCGAGGTACGTGCTGCGTTGGCACAAACGGACGTCGTGGCGCCGACGTGGTACCGAGCTCGGCGCCATAGATCATGGCGCCGAGCTCCATTCTGTACAGAAAACTTGTCTAGCTCAGTTGGTAAAATATAATACTCTTAACCTTGTGGTCGTGGGTTCGAGCTCCACAGTGGGCGTTTTTTAATATTTTTTGTCTTTATCACTTATTTGTTTTTTTGTTGTCCATATTTTTCGCTTATGTCTCTGATTTGTCTGTCCTGATTTATTTCTCATCTAGTTTTATTTTTGTGACTGATTTGTTTATTCGTTCAAATTTTTTATCCGGCGAGCACAACAGTTGTATATGCAGTAAATTCTAAAATATATCATCCATGAGACAAATATATAATGGAGTATACTTTTATTTAGTGCAGAAGAAAAAAATGAATGTGTGTGCTTCTTTTTACTGGGAATATGTTATTATGTATTTAAAATTTATGTTCAAAAGAACTCAATGAAAATATAATATTTTTTATTTGATCACGATTGAAGTAAGAGTGTTCTCGTTTGATTTTTATTGTGATTAGCTGAGCCAACAAGGGGAGAAGTTGACAGCTTGTGAGCACTGTGGCACACAGCTGCTGTGCTCGCCGGATAAAAAAATCTGGAAGAATAAACAAATCAGTCACAAAAATAAAACTAGATGAGAAATAAATCAGGACAGACAAATCAGAGACATAAGCGAAAAATATGGACAACAAAAAAACAAATAAGTGATAAAGACAAAAAATATTAAAAAACGCCCACCATGGAGCTCGAACCCACAACCACAAGGTTAAGAGCCTTGAATTTTACCAACTGAGCTAGACAAGTTTTCTGTATAGAATGGAGCTCGGCGCCATGATCTATGGCGCCGAGCTCGGTACCACGTCGGCGCCACGACGTCCGTTTGTGCCAACGCAGCACGTACCTCGGCGTCATAGCCTATGGCGCCGAGCTGTGTTACCTCGGCGCCACAGGCTACGGCGCCGAGTAAAGGGTCCAAAAATGACATTAAAATTTTTTAGGGTCCAAACGTAAATTTTTTTCTGATGAAGGATCAAAATGCAAAAAAATCGGTAGCCCAGTCAGGTCAGTCGTGGTCGTAAAGCAAGTCAGGGGATGCTGGCTGACATGCGTACGTTCTGTGCGTTGGATGCCGAGCACACCACACGACGTGTTGTTTCGCCCGCAAGTGCGACGCGTGCCGCCGGCCTTCTCCGTGGGAGAAAAAAAAAATGTGCCGGCCGGCCTATGTGCGTAGTACGTACTGCGGAGCAGCATATCTGCGGTCGTCTGCGCACACAAAGGCTAGATTTTTATGAGGCCGACCGAAAAGAGTGGTCAGGCTTCTTCCCCGGATCCTAAAATCAGCGACAATTGGGGCCACTTCTGAGGATTGACGACGAGGCCACCGCGCACCTAACTCTGAAACTATGACGTCTGACATGATCTAATAAATCGGTTTCTTCTTCTTTTTTTTCTTTCTTTCTTGTTTGCTTGGAAACACAAACAACAACGCGTGTATCTGTCCTGCATCAGATGACGCACATGCTGACGTGCCATGCACCTTTGTGTAGAGAGTAGAGAGCTGCAAATCCGTTCGAAACCTGTGCGTCGCTAACACGTGCCCCATGGAGGGGAGCCATGAAAGCTCCCTGCGGCCTAGCGGAGGCGGAGCCACTACTACGACGTACACCAAGTGGATAAAAATGGGCGCAGCGAACCCTGGACCATATCCGGATATGCGCGACGATATCCACGACACCGTCAGCGGATCTGCACCGGGGCCTGAGGCTGAGGCTGACGGCAGGACGACGGCACGAGGGCGCCCCGGCCGCCGCCATGGCCATGCCCACTTGCGCGGTGCGCCTGCCAGCTCCGCGCCGCTCGTCTCCACGTGGCGGCGCTGATTCAACACCTCGCACGCGTTGACACTTGAGACCGAGCGCCGCGCATTTTTTTTACTTTTCTACACAATTTGTAAAATTAAATCTACTAATTTTTTTAAAAGCTAAACAGTTTGGCCACGGCGATTTTTCTTTTGGCGCAAGCATGTGTTAGAGAATCCTGTTATTATGGCAAGCCACTGTCTAATTATTATTGTGGTAAGTTAGGCCATAACACTACCGGAATATGACTCTTTGTCGAGTGTTCCCGAACATTCGGCAAATAAATTTTTGTCGAGTGTCGCACACGGCAAAGTCATGCTTTCGATAACGATCATGTTTACCGAGATCAGGACTCTCGGCGCACAAAGACACTCGGCGAAGGCCGATGCTCGCCAAAGAGCTGTTAGCAGCCGTCTATAGCTGACGTCCGTTATCTTTACCGAGAGTCGGAATTTAGCACTCAGCAAAGCAGCTACTTTGCCAAGTGTCTCAAGTCCGACACTTGGCAAAAGAGAATGTTATAGCTGACGTCTGTTATCTTTACCGAGAGTCAGAATTTGGCACTCAGCAAAGTAGCTACTTTGCTAAGTGCCTCAAGGCCAACACTTGGCAAAAGAGGATGTTTCCGGTAGTGCGAGTTTCAATCTCGGCATTCGATGCTACTGTCTGGGCCTATTACACATATCGCGATTATCGTTTAATCTATATTCTGAATAGTTCATTTTGTCTTCCTTAATATTTTCTATGAAATTTATGGTATATGTTAACATGAACGAACTTTTTTACGAAGAGGCGAGGTGCTACTTTTTTATGGATTTCTTAAAAAAGTTTTTTTTGAGATTTGGATCAGCTGATGGTCCAAGTTGTTTATATAAATGATCCGTGCAATCTCATTGAGGATTACCATGTGGATAACCCAGATAGGTCTCATGTCACAATCGTTTGATGGACAGATCGTTCCTTGACACGTCGACAAGTAACTTTTGCCGACTTTAAGATTACTACTGCATATTTTTTTGGGGGGGTTTAATAAAAGTCATGAAACTCGATATTTTATTGTATCAACACATGAACAATATGAAAATTAAAAACTATAATACATTTAGTATATCTGAATATTATGCATTGCAAGAGATAAAAATCTATGAAGGTTGTAATTGTTTCGATATAGACATAATAGGATATTATTATTATTATTATTATTATTATTATTATTATTATTAACTTATGTTATGGACATCATGGTTATCATAAAATAAATTATTAAACTAAATTCCATAGAACGATATAATATGAATAGACATGTACCATCCTCAATGTCCGTTTATGTTGGGGCGAAGGCGAAGACACCACCCTTCGCTCGATGGCTTCGTCAACCCCGCTCCACCAACGGAGACAAGACGACCGGCAGACTTACCCTTCGTCCCACGCGTCGCCGGACGAAGACCTGTGACGAGGTCGTCTCATCTCGCGGCCTCCTCCAACGTGGAGGCCCACGTGTGATCCGGCCCATTGTAACAGGCTCTGCGTGGTCGCCGCGTATTACGGGCCTAATTTGTAAAGGTCTCCCTGTAATTACAGTCTGTAACCCTTCTTTATGGGAATATTCCGGGGATAACCTAGGCGCATGAGGGCACATGCGTCCTTAACTCAGGACGTTGGGCACTCAGATACCTATAAATACCCCCGAACAGTGCCCTTAAGAGGCTAGATTAACAGAGCTATTGCCATCTCAAGTTGAAACCCTGTTTACATCGCTTTCACTCCCACGTTGGATCTACTCGCCCAGGAGAACGAGTTCCAACATTTGGCGCCCACCGTTCGTGCTACGAAAAAACCACCCGCGATGGCACCCAAGAGAGCTACCTCAAAGGCTGACGAGGCTGCGAAGGCAGCACTGCTGGCCGAGAAAAAGGGCAAGGCCCTTGTCGACACCACCCACCAAGAGGCCTGCGAAGACGACGCATTCAGCAAGAGGCAGCGCAACGAGCAACCCACTCCCGAAGGCAGTCTCCGCACCTGCAGCTCTAGAGGACAACCACAACTTCCCCCAGGCTTCGCTCCACCAGAGGGCGCGGACGCCACCGAGGACGGCGAAGTCATCGGCGTTTCGGCAGAAGAACAGCTACAACTGCGCGCCTTGCGCATCAAGAACCGCAACCTCCAGAAGCAAAAAGAGATCCTCGAGGCCAAGCGCCAACGCGTGTCCGCACAAGCCAAGGTGCGACAGATGATACGCGACGAAGAGCAGAAGGCTCAGGAGCTTGAACAAGAGATCGCCCTCATGCAGAGCGAAGGCCAACTCGGCCTGCAACACGGCCCACCCCTCCAACAGTGCGCACAAATCGAAGACCTGTTCATCCCTCAGCGCGGACACGCCGTCCCACACGCCGCGGCATTCCAAGGCGTCAACTATCTTGACGAGCGAAGTCCCCTGGCGCCTCACCTGCATGTGTCACCATGGCCCGCCAACTTCAGGGCAGGAACCTATCCCAAGTACAACGGCAGCACTGACCCAGCACAGTACATCATGAGCTATCAGGTCGCCGTTGCATCATCTAGAGGGGACGACGCCACGGTGGCCAAGTCATTTATCATTGCCCTCAAAGGCCCAGCCCTCACCTGGTACACCAGGTTGCCGCCATTGTCCATCGACTCCTAGAGAAGTCTCCGGGACAAATTCTTGCTCAACTTCCAAGGGTACCGCCCAGACACCGACGCCTTGGCCGAACTTTCACTCTGCAAGCAGCTAGAAAAAGAGACTCTGCGGGAGTACTACCGCAAGTTTTTGACCCTCAAGTCACAACTGCCTTCGGTCGATGACCAAATCACCATCCACTACGCCATCAGTGGCCTTCGGGCCGGCGTCCTTTACAGCCACTGCATCAGGGATCCGCCAAGAACCTCCAGGAGTTGTATCAGCTATTTGAAAAATATGCCAGATCCGAAGAGCTCCACCAGCGCAAAGTCGAGTCTCAGAGGAAACCCAAAGACACTCCACAGTCCAGCCGCACGTGGACGAGGCCTTCGCAGCCAGACTCCGGTCGGGACGGCCGCAATCAGCAGCAGGTGTACAACATCGCCAACCAGCACCCCGCTGGCGAGGCCCCTCGCCGTCAGGAGTATCCCCCCCAGGGCTACGGGAACGGAACTCGTGGTCGGGGCCGGGGACGTGCGCAGCAGCCGCGCAGATTTTACTGCCTGTTCCACGGCGAAGACTGCGCCCACCCTACCAGAGACTGCCTAGAGACGAAGGCCACCAGAGACAGGATGGCACGGGCGCAACCAGCCGACAACCCTAGAGTTGTCGCGCACACATATCAGCAACCCCCTCCGCCATACATCCACGGCCCCGCTCCGCATCCACCGCACCACGCATACCATAACCACCAGGAGGTACAAATCGTACCTCCCCACCCCCACCTCCACACCAGCAACAACAAAACATCCACCACCCCCACGCCCCAAAGCAAGAGGACTTCGCCGATCAGCCGTATCGCGGAGTCATTCATATGATCACTGGGGGTCCAGCGCTGACTTCGACACAAAGCGGCAGAAGAGGGACCATTACCGCAGCCTCAACCACGTCACCGTCACAGGCCCAGTCGTGCAGACAAAGTGGTCCCATGTGCCACTAACCTTCGACGCCCGAGACGTCGATCTGCGCAGCGCACCCCACATCGACGCCATGGTTATCAACTGCAGCGTGGCAGGCTGGGACCTGCATAAAGTCTTAGTCGACAATGGCAGCTAGGCAGATATCATCTTCCTCCATGCCTTCGATCGCATGGGCTTAAGCCACAGCCTGCTCAAGCCTTCGGACAACCCGCTGTACGGCTTCGGCTGCAAGGGCACCTTTCCTGTCGGCAAAATAGAGTTACCTCTCTCCTTCGGTGTAGCACCCAATGCCCGAAGTGAGAAAGTCACATTCGACATCGTCGACATGGTGTACCCGTACAACGCCATAATGGGCCGGGGCTCCATCAACAAGTTTGAGGCAGCCATTCACGGACTTTACCTATGCATGAAGATACCAGGTCCGCAAGGCGCCATCACGGTCTACGACAACCAGCAGCCTGCGCGTAACATAGAACGAGACTTCGTCCCCGAACAAAGAAACGTACACTGCCTCACGGCCCAGCGCGAGGTCCCCGCGTCTGCCAGCCCAACTGACAAAGAACACGACAAAGCACAGCTACAGAGCAACGACGGGACCAAGACTGTTCCCCTCGACCAGGCCACGCCCAAGCAGACGGTCACCATCAGCGAAGACCTCACTTCGCATGATGAGGAGAGACTCCTCTGCTGCCTGTCCAAGAATAAAGACGTCTTCGCCTGGTCCGCCCTCGACCTAGTCGGAGTCAGTCGCTCCATCATCGAGCACAGTTTAGGAATCGACCCTTCGGTGAGGCCGAACAAGCAGCGGCTGCGTAAGATGTCTGACGAGAAGACAGAAGCCGCCAAGGCCGAGGTACATCGCCTGCTTGAGGCCAAATTTATCGAGCCAATCGCCTACCCCACATGGCTCGCCAACGTAGTAATGGTGCAGAAGAAGAGCGACAAGTGGCGGATGTGCATCGATTTCACCAGTCTTAACAAGGTCTGCCCTAAGGACAACTTCCCGCTGCCTCAGATCGACAAAATCGTCGATAGTGCGGTCGGGTGCGAGGTCATGTCACTCCTTGATTGCTTCTCCGGCTACCATCAAATATATATGAAGGAGGAGGACAAGGCCAGCACCAGCTTCATAACACCCTTCGGCACGTATTGCTTCATCAGAATGCCGGAGGGACTCAAGAACGTCGGGTCCACTTTCTCTCGGCTCACCAAAACGGTGCTCGAGGGACAAGTCGGCAGAAATATATTCACGTATGTGGACGACATCGTCATCGCCAGCAGAAGCAAGGAGGACCATCTTGCTGACCTCGCCGAAACGTTTGCGAACATGTGGGACGCAAGACTTCGCCTCAACCCCGAAAAGTGCGTCTTCGGCATTTGCCAGGGGAAAATATTGGGCTACCTGGTGTCACACCGCGGAATCGAGGCCAATCCAACCAAAATTTAGGCCATCATCAACATGACGCCCCCGCAGTCAGCCAGAGACGTCCAACGCCTGACAGGCAGATTGGCCGCCCTCAACAGATTCATCTCCAAATCCGCAGAGTGAAGTCTCCCTTTCCTCGAAACTCTCCGCGGCGCAAAAGACTTCGCTTGGGGACCATAGCAGGCGGCGACCTTCGCCTCATTGAAGCAGTACCTGTCGGAATTGGCGATTCTTACAAGCCCCGACTCTTCGCTGCCCCTGTTGCTCTATGTTGCGGCTTCGCCACATGCGGTCAGCGCGGCACTGGTTCAAGAGCAGACCATAGAGGGCATGATCAGGCAATGTCCAGTTTATTACGTCTCTGAAGTGCTCACACCATCAAAATGTAATATGACGGAACTGGAAAATATTGTCTATGCAGTTGTTATGGCTTCGCGCAAATTGCGCCACTATTTCGAGGCATTCAAGGTCCGGGTCACCTCAGATAGGGGACTCGGCGAATTGTTTAGAAACCCGGAGGCATCAGTCCAGATCGCCAAATGGGCAGCCGAACTTTCTGGCTACCACATCACATTTGAACCCAGGACAGCCATCAAGTCACAAGTCCTGGCAGACTTCGTTGTCGACTAGACTGGGCCAACAACACAGCCGGACCCGTCTACAGAAAAAGTATGGACAATCCATTGCAACGGCGCATGGTGCCATGTGGGGGCAGGCACCGCTGCAGTCATTACTTCACCCATAGGGGTCAAGCACAGATACGCAACACGCCTCAGCTTTGCTTTGGAGTCTGACAGATGCACTAACAACATAGCAGAATACGAAGTTGTCATCCTCGGCCTTCGCAAGCTAAGGGCCCTTGGTGTCACCACCTGCATCATCAGAACAGACTCCAAGGTAGTCGCCGGCCAAGTCAAGAAAGACTACGCAGCGAAGGACCCCGCACTTATGCAGCACCTCGCAGCTATCCGTAGTCTCGAGAGGCAATTCAAAGGTTTCACCTTACAGCATGTGGACCGTGCCAAGAATGAGGAGGCCGACGCGTTGGCCAAGGCAGCCGCCCGAGGCGAGGCCCTGCCCTCCGACGTATTCTACCATGTAATCGGCACGCCAGCCATCCGCAGCCCAGAGGGGCTCCAAATAACCAATGACAGCGAGGGCCACCGCATAGTCAACCTTATCATGACCGAAGACTGGCGGGCACCAATAACCCTGTTCCTGCAGGGGTACTATCATCCAACCGACATCAATGAGGCCAAGCGCCTCAAACATCAAAGTCGGGACTTCGCACTAATTGAAGGACAGCTTTACAAGAAGTGGGTCAGTCAACCCATGCTTAAATGTGTCACAGAGACCGAAGGCGTCCAAATTTTGCGCGAAGTCCACATCGGGACTTGCGGCTCTCACGCAGGGCCCAGGGCACTAGCCACAAAGGTAATCCGTCAAGGTTTCTACTGGCCCGCCATGATCTGCGCCGCAAATCGGGTCACTAGGTCCTGCGAAGCCTGCCAAAAATTTTCTCCACGATCGGGAAGCCCTTCGCAGTTCACGAAGCTAATCGCCCACACATGGCCTCTTCAGCGCTGGGGCCTGGACATCGTCGGGCCCCTACCCACGGCCCAGGGGAACCTCAAGTTCACCTTCGTCGCTGTCTAATATTTTACCAAATGGATCGAGGCGAGGGCTGTATCCACAATAACATCGAAGACTGCCCAGAAATTCTTCTGGCAAAACATTGTTTGCCGCTTCGGAGTCCCGTCCGAACTCACAGTTGACAATAGCAAGCAATTTGACAGCCAAGACTTCAAGGATTTCTGCTTCTCCATTGGCACCAAGCTTGCCTTCGCCTCAGCATACCACCCGCAATCCAACGGAGTTGTGGAACGCGCAAATGGCAAAATTTTCACAACTGTCAAGAAGATGCTCCTCGACGATAAAAAGGGCAAGTGGGCCGATTTGTTACCTGAAGCGGTCTGGGCATTAAACACGACTAAGTGCAGGGCGACTGGGTTCACCCCTTTCCGCCTTCTATATGGTTCGGAGGCCATGACCCCGCAAGAAATAAAACATGGGTCCCCACGGACAGTCCCGTCAGCTGTCCCCGACGTGGACGAGCCCACTTCGAAGGACCTCATCGATGGAGACCACGTCTTCGCCCTACAGGCTCTAAACAAATACCAAGCCCAAACAAAAGCATGGCGTGACCACGCAGTCATCCCGAGGGAATTCAGCGAAGGAGACCTCGTACTTGTCCGGACAGCTCGGACAGAGTCTCGGGGCAAGCTGGAGCCCAAGTGGGAGGGCCCTTTCATCGTCAAGATGAAGGCGTCCCCCAGCACGTACAGGCTCGCAACGCCATCCGGCGAGGACTTGGAGCATTCCTGGAACATTGATAATCTCCGCAAATTTTTTGTTTGACTCCTTAGGGCCAGCTCGCCCTTGTAATTCGCAAAACAATTTTATTCCGTCCCGCACTCTTTTCCTCCCGGGGGGTGAGGTTTTTAACGAGGCGGAGCCATGTAATATACAAGCGAAAAATCCCCTGCAAAAATCTACATCGAAAAAAGACCGCATCGACGGTCTTCGACATTCGACCAATACAAAGTCACCGTGAGGGGCAGCGCTTGCTACCCTCGCGTGCGACAATCCGCGCAAAAGTCGCCTAAGGGTGCAGCCGGACTAGCACTACAAGTGCGCAAAATCGAAGTCTTCCTCAAAAAGACTATCCGTGCAAAAGCCGCCTAAGGGTGCAGCCGGACTAGCACAACAAGTGCGCAAAATCGAAGTCTTCCTCAAAAAGATTGTTGGAACTTGCTACCAGGTGCAAGGGGATCCAACGGAGGTGAGAGTTGACGTAAACAGGGTTCTCGCATGAGATGGCAAAAGCTCTGTTAATCTAGCCTCTCAAGGGCATTGTGCGGGGGTATTTATAGGTATCTGAGTGCCCAGCGTCCTGTGTTAAGGACGCATGTGCCCTCAGACACCTAGGTTATTTCCGGAATATTCTCATAAAGCGGGGTTACAGACCGTAATTACAAGGATTCCTTTACAAATTAGGCCTGTAATGCGCAGCGGCCACGCAGGGCCTGTTACAATGGGCCGGATCACACGTGGGCCTCCATGCTGGACGAGGTCGCAAGATGGGACGTCCTCGTCACAGGTCTTTGTCCGGTGACGTATGGGGCGAAGGGTGAACCTGCCCGTTGTCTTGTCTCCGTTGGTCCAACGATTACGGCGAAGGCATCGAGCGAAGGGTGGCGTCTTCGCCTTCGCCCCAACATTGCCCTCCGAGGGACCAGTTCGACTAAGTCATCTGGTGCCGAAGACGTCGCTAGATGGCGGAGACGCTGCCCTCACTCGAAGTGGTTCCGTGGGGGTTTTTGACATGACCGTTGATTGACACCGTACTGTTGGACTGCGGGTTTCCCGAAGCGCCGCGCCCTGTGTATAAAAGGGGGTGGGGGGCGGCGCGTTTTGAACTTTATCTTTCTGCGCTCCGTGAAAACCCTAGCTGCCTTTTCCACCTTGCTGCTCGTCTGCCCTCCTTATTCTTGTTCGCCGGAGATCTGGCCCGAGTGAAGCAGACCGCCCGCCGCCGCCGACGGTACGTAGCGATGCCGACCTCTTCTTCTTCTGCTGCCACTACGTCGCCGGCCGACGCGTCGTCTGAGGAGACGCTGAGCACTGTGGCGGCGGAGGAGTTGCGCGCCGGCGATACGGTGGATTTCGGTGTGTCGCGGATGTCCTCGGTCCGCGTGCAAGATATGCAACAGCTTGGTTACTTTGGCGGCGGAGTCGCTCGTGTCCCAGGGACGGAGGAGGTCCCCGAGCCGGAAGGCGAGTTGGTTGTGTTTGAGGCGTTCTTTGTCGCTGGTCTTTCGCCTGCCTGCGCACCGATTTGTAGGAGAAGTCCTGCGCAGATTTAACGTCCAGATCCATCAGCTGACTCCGAATGCCATGGTGGCTCTGTCGAAGTATGTCTGGGCGACGACTTCGTACGGCGGACAGCCATCAGTCGAAGTCTTCGCGAAGTACTATTGCCTGCACTGGCAGAAAAGGATGATCAGAAATGAGGTCGCCCAGTTTGGGTCCTGTACGTTTACGCCGAAGACCGGTAAGACCTCGATGGAGGTAGTTGAGTTGGTTCCTTGCGCCTGCAACAAGTGGGGCAACTGGCATGAGTTTTGGTTCTACGTTGCGGAGGGCACAGTCGAAGACCATCCGGGGCTCCCCGTGGCCGAGATGTGCTCGCATTATTACTCAGCATACCCGCCGTTTGAAGTGGCGGAGGAGGATGTGGACGAAGGGGCCCTTCGGTGCGCCGCCGGCCTGAGCAGCGGGCGCGATTTGGTTGAGGAGTTTGTGGCGTACGGGGTGTGGCCTTTGGCGCATGGTTGTGCGTTGGGCGAAGTATGCCCTCGCCTGATGCCTTCCCATGGTGGGAAGATGGTGCGAAGTCCCGCCTTCGTGTTGGATCTGCATAGCCGCGATCCGGCCGCCTTTGTGCGTGAGGCGGAGGATGGGGCGGTGCGGATCGTCGGTCGGTACGTGCCGAAGACAGAGGGCCAGCGTAGCTGGGATATTCGCGGGTCTAATGACCGCTTGAACAGGGTTTTTGAGTTGAACCGTCTGCCTTATGGCGGTTATCCCGGCCAAGACGATGTGGATCGTCGCGGGAAGAAGCCGGTGGTAGAGACCGGAGACGACCCCGCGCCGGCGGCCGCCCCATCCTCTAAAAAGAGGAAACTAGGTATTGCTATGGGAGGACTGGGGTTTCTGATGGTTTTTCTAGGGAATTGATGAGGACATGCGCGGCCCCGGGGGGAAGGATGTCTTCGCCCGAGCTCCGGGAGTCTTCGGCGCGGATGCTGAGGGTTACCGGGGGTTGGTGGCCTAAGAATGTTCCTATCCCCCACGCGGCCGGCGAAGACTTTTTTACATCTCGCATGGTTCGTGATTGGAGAGTGTTTCCTTACGGGCGGAATATTGCTGCTGTTGTGTCGGTAGTGATGAACAAGGATCGTCAGGGAGCTGCGCAGAAGCGCCAGGCGGTCGTCAGGCTTCATGAGGCCAGGCCGAAGAGGCCGCGGGGAACTGCAAAGGCTGCTGCCCCCGGTGGAAGCCAGCCGCCGCTGGCGGCGAAATCGGCCGCCTGTGTCCAGCAGGGTGCCGGAGGCTGCGAAGGCGGCCCGAGAGTTGCCGCCACCGGGCAAGCGCGTCGCCGACTTTGCCACCGACATTAGTGTGGAAGATTATCTTGTTGGTAAGTCGTTGGCTCGAGTTTTTTTTAATCTGTTGATACGTCGCAGGGTCGGACGAAGGCCAACTTGTTGTTGTTCCGCCTGCCGTGACGACCGCGGCGGATGCCGTGGTGCCCAGGGCGAAGGGCAGTGCTCTTAGTGCCGGTGGCGAGATTCCGGCACTCACTGCCGTCAGGGACGAGGCGGGTGATGTGTCCCGCCGGCTGAAGGAGCTGAAGGGGGCATTAAGTCAGGTACGTTGAGCTAGACTTCTGTTTTTTACCGGCTTCGTTGGGGTTGTGGTCTTATGTGTGTCTTGTAGGCGGCTGACTTCGCAGACCGCGCGGTGTCGGGGGCTCTTACGGCAGTTGTGTCTGCCGAAGTCGAGAGACTTCGGACGCAACATGCTGACGCCGTCCGGGAAAAGTTGGCCGCCGATAGTAAGTGCCGCAAGCTGGCGGATAAGGTGGCCGCGCTGGAGGGTGAGAGGACTGACCTCCGGCGCCAACTGGCGGAGGAAAGGAAGGAGGCTAATGAGGCCCTCGCCAAGACGCAGTCTGCGCAGGCGGAGGCCAATTTGGCGCGGGCGGAGGGCAGTCTTGCCAGGCAGCGCGCCGAGGAGTTGGAGGGGCGGCTCAACGCTCTGCAGACCCGTGTGGAGAGGGCCGAGGCTTCGACGCGCTCGGAGGCTGAGCGGACACGCAAACAGCTTATGGATTCATACCATGAGCTGGGCGCGCGGACCGCTGACTTTGAAGTGCCGGACCGAGAGCCCGGACTTCGCTGCCTCGAGTGGATACAGGAGGAGTTGCTGGCGCTCCCCGCCATCGTGGAGGGGTTTATGTCCTATGCCTCCCCGGTCACTTGCGAGGGGGCAATGAACGCGCTCTCTCGCGAAGGGTGCCGGCACTATGAGATCTTCGACCAAGCTGATGAGGATTTCGAGCGCGATATTTACAAGGTTGAGGACCCTGTGGTGAAGGAATCCGTGGGAGCCCTCTACGACCGGATGTGGGGCCCCCACGGTCGGGAGGTGGTCAGGGAGCGAGCCGAGACGGCGAGGGGTCATGTAATGTTTGGCTTTTGTTTGGTGTTTGTTGAATGTGGGTTATATGTGGGTTTGCTGAATCTGTGTGCTATGTCTCAGGCGGCGTATGGCGAGAGGGTGGATGACTTCGGGGCTTTGAACAGCGCGCTGCCTGACCCGGAGCCGAACCCGGTGGCGGCTGTGTCCGAGGCCGCCCTGGAGCCGCCCCTGGAAACCGCCGAAGGCGTTCCTGATGCCCCCGCAGCCACTGCGGCCGGCGAAGGCCCGTCGCCAACTGCCGCGCCGAGGGCTGAGGATCCTGTGAAGGTGGCGGCGGAGCCGACAGCGGAGGATCCCGCGACGGCTGGGTCTTCGCAGGTGGCTTAGTGGGTGTGGTTAGTTAGGAAATTTTGGATATGTTGTTGAATCTTGGTTGCTGCGCAGGTTCAAGATTTTGGGCCTGCGCACACAACCGCGACTACTAATTTTTTGGCGGCTTCGACCGTGGATGATGGTAATAAATCGGATGGGTCTGTATCTAAGTTTTCTGATTTTGGTGACTCTGGGAGCTCGGTTGAGTGGACTGAGGAGTCGTCGGATGAGGACTTGGACTACTTTGCGGCCTTGGATGTGGCAGCAGCGGAGGCTTCGCCGCATGCTGCGGATGCTGAAGTTGTGCCTGGTCCGAGCACTGGGCGTAGGCGGCGAAGGGCAGTTGCGAAGCGTAGAGTGAGTGGGGCGGACGGCGGTCGACTTCGTGTGAGTAGGGCTGGCAGGCAGGAACTGTTGTCCTTGCCGGCCTCTGTGAGTGCAGGTGAGGGGGAGCTGCGAAGCCTTTTTGCGGGTGAGGAGCTTAGGATAATGTTATTTAACTATAGGGAGATGGGAATTATTCCGAAGGTTGAGCTGATGTAGAGTGTGATGCCCTCGCTTGTACATGTGTAATGGCTTGTATGATGAGGTTGTGTGCCTTCGCACATTCGGCTATGCTCGCGAAGGCGTTACGTACTTGGTCTGGTGTATTTGTTATGTTGGTCTTTGCGCGAACAGTTTGGTGTAGTCGTTTTCGCACTTGTTAAGCTTTGTCCGACTGCACCCTTAGGCAACTGTTGCACGGATAGTCTTCGCGGAAGACTTCGATTTTTCGCACTTGTTGTGCTAGCCCGGCTGCACCCTTAGGCGACTTCTGCACGGATAGTCTTCGCGGAAGACTACGATTTTTCGCACTTGTTGTGCTAGTCCGGCTGCACCCTTAGGCGACTTTTGCACGGATAGTCTTCACGGAAGACTACGATTTGTCGCACTTGTTGTGCTAGTCCGGCTGCACCCTTAGGCGACTTCTGCACGGATAGTCTTCGCGGAAGACTTCGATTTTTCGCACTTGTTGTGCTAGTCCGGCTGCACCCTTAGGCGACTTTTGCACGGATAGTCTTCGCGGAAGACTTCGATTTTTCGCACTTGTTGTGCTAGTCCGGCTGCACCCTTAGGCGACTTTTGCACGGATAGTCTTCGCGGAAGACTTCGATTTTTCGCACTTGTTGTGCTAGTCCGGCTGCACCCTTAGGCGACTTCTGCGCGGAGTTGTCGCACGCGAGGGTGGCTAGCGCTGGGCCTCGCAGTGACTTTGTATTGGTCGAATGTCGAAGACCATCGACGCGGTCTTTTTTCGACACAGGTTTTTGCGGGGGATTTTTCACTTGTATATTACATGACTCCGCCTCGTTAAAAACCTCACCCCCCGGGAGGAAAAGAGTGCGGGCCGGAATAAAATTGTTTTTGCGAATTACAAGGGCGAATCGGCCCTGATGAGTCAAACAAAAAATTTGCGGAGGTTGTCGATGTTCCAGGAGTGCTCCAGGTCTTCGCCGTTTGGCGTTGCGAGCCTGTAAGCGCTGGGGGAGGCCTTTGTCTTGACAATGAAAGGGCCCTCCCACTTGGGCTCCAGCTTGCCCCTAGACTCTGTCCGAGCTGTTCGGACGAGTACGAGGTCCCCTTCGCTGAATTCCCTCGGGATGACTGCGTGGTCGCGCCATGCTTTTGTCTAGGCTTGGTATTTATTTAGAGCCTGTAGGGCGAAGACTCGGTCTCCATCGATGAGATCTTTCGAAGTGGGTTCGTCGACGTCGGGGACGGCTGACGGAACTGTTCGCGGGGACCCATGTTTTATTTCTTGTGGGGTCATGACCTCCGATCCATATAAAAGGCGGAAAGGGGTGAACCCAGTCGCCCTGCACTCAGTCGTGTTTAGCGCCCAGACCGCCTCGGGTAACAAATCGGCCCACCTGCCCTTTTTTCGTCGAGGAGCATCTTTTTGACAGCTGTGAAAATTTTTCCATTGGCGCGTTCCACAACTCCGTTGGACTGCGGGTGATATACTGAGGCGAAGGCAAGCTTGGTGCCGATGGAGAAGCAAAAATCCTTGAAGTCTTGGCTGTCAAACTGCTTGTCGTTGTCAACTGTTAGTTCGGACGGTACTCCGAAGCGGCAAACAATGTTTTGCCAAAAGAATTTCTGTGCAGTCTTTGATGTTATAGTGGAAACAGCCCTCGCCTCGATCCATTTGGTAAAGTATTCGACAGCGACGAAGGTGAACTTGAGGTTCCCCTGAGCCGTGGGCAGGGGCCCGACGATGTCCAGGCCCCAGCGCTGGAGAGGTCATGTGTGGGCGATCAGTTTTGTGAATTGCGAGGGGCTGCCTGATCGAGGAGAAAACTTCTGGCAGGCTTCGCAGGACCTTGCAACTCGATTTGCGGCGCAGATCATTGCGGGCCAGTAGAAACCTTGGCGGATCACCTTTGCGGCTAGGGCCCTTGGCCCTGCGTGAGAGCCGCAAGTACCACTGTGGACTTCGCGCAGGATTTGGACGCCTTCGGTCTCGGTGACAAATTTAAGCATTGGCTGACTGACCCCTTTCTTGTAGAGTTGGCCCTCAATCAGTGCGAAGTCCCGGCTTCGATGTTTGAGGCGCTTGGCCTCGTTGATGTCGGTTGGGTGGTAGTACCCTTGCAGGAACAAGGTTATTGGTGCCCGCCAGTCTTCGGTCATGATAAGGTTGACTATGCGGTGGCCCTCGCTGTCATTAGTTATTTGGAGCCCTTCGGGGCTCCGGACGGCTGGCGTGCCGATGACATGGTAGAACACGTCAGAGGGCAGGGACTCGCCTCTGGCAGCAGCCTTGGCCAATGCGCCGACCTCTTCATTCTTGGCCCGGTCCACATGCTGCAAGGTGAATCCTTTGAATTGTCTCTCGAGACTTCGGATGGTCGCGAGGTATTGCATAAGTGCGGGGTCCTTTGCTGCATAGTCTTTCTCGACTTGGCCGGCAACTACCTTGGAGTCTGTTCTGATAATGCAGGTGGTGACACCAAGGGCCCGTAGCTTGCGGAGGCCGAGGATGACTGCTTCGTATTCTGCTATGTTGTTTGTGCATCTGTCAGATTCCAGAGCGAAGCTGAGGCGTGTCGCGTATTTGTGCTTGACCCCGGCGGGTGAGGTGATGACTGCGGCGGCGCCTGCCCCCGCGTGGCACCATGCGCCATCGCAGTGAATCGTCCAAACCTTCTCTGTGGACGGGTCCGGCTGTGTTATTGGCCCAGTCCAGTCGACGACAAAGTCTGCCAGGACTTGTGACTTGATGACTGTTCTGGGCTCGAAGCTGATGTGGTAGCCGGATAGTTCGGCCGCCCACTTGGCAATCCTGACCGATGCCTCCGAGTTTCTGAACAATTCACCTAGTCCCCTGTCCGAGGTGACTCGGACCTTGAATGCTTCAAAATAATGGCGCAATTTGCGCGAAGACATAACAACTGCATAGGCAATCTTCTCCAGTTCTGTCATGTTACATTTGGATGGTGTTAGCACTTCGGAGACGTAATAGACTGGGCACTGCCTGATCGCGCCCTCAACTGTCTGCTCCTGCACCAGTGCCGCGCTGACCGCGTGTGGCGAAGCCGCAACATAGAGCAACAGGGGTAGCGAAGAGTCGGGGCTTGTAAGGACTGCCAACTCCGATAGGTACTGTTTTAATGAGGCGAAGGCCGCTGCCTGCTCTGGTCCCCAAGCGAAGTCTTTTGCGCCACGGAGAGTTTTGAGGAAAGGGAGACTTCGCTCAGCGGATTTGGAGATGAATCTATTGAGGGCGGCCAACCTGCCCGTCAGGCGCTGGACGTCTCTGGCGGACTGCGGAGGCGTCATGTTGATGATTGCCTGAATTTTGGTTGGGTTGGCCTCGATGCCGCGGTGTGATACCAGGTAGCCCAATATTTTCCCTTGGCGAACGCCGAAGACGCACTTTTCCGGGTTTAGGCGAAGTCGTGCGTCTCGCATGTTCGCGAATGTTTCGGTGAGGTCAGCGAGATGGTCCTCCTTGCTCCTGCTGGCGACGACGATGTCGTCCACATATGTGAATATATTTCTGCCAACTTGCCCCTCGAGCACTGTTTTGGTAAGCCGGGAGAAGGTGGACCCGACGTTCTTGAGTCCCTCCGGCATTCTGATGAAGCAATATGTGCCGAAGGGTGTTATAAAGCTGGTGCTAGCCTTGTCTTCCTCCTTCATGTATATTTGGTGGTAACCAGAGAAGCAGTCGAGAAGTGACATGACTTCGCATCCGGCCGCGCTATCGACTATTTTGTCGATCCGCGGCAACGGGAAGTTGTCCTTTGGGCAGGCCTTGTTGAGACTGGTGAAGTCGATGCACATTCGCCACTTGCCGCTCTTTTTCTGCACCATCACAATGTTGGAGAGCCACGTGGGGTAAGCCACTGGCTCGATAAATTTGGCTTCCAGGAGGCGGTGTACCTCTGCCTTGGCGGCCTCTGTCTTCTCTTCGGACATTTTGCGAAGCCGCTGCTTTTTCGGTCTCACCGAAGGGTCGATTCCCAAGCTATGCTCAATTATGGATCGGCTGACCCCGACCAGGTCGAGGGCTGACCAGGCGAAGACGTCTTTGTTCTTGGACAAGCAGCAGAGGAGTTTCTCCTCTTCCTGCGAAGTCGGCAACGCGTTTCCCCGGCGAAGGCAATTCCCGGACCTTCGCAGCCCCGTCCGGGGCAGACTTGGTTCCGCCGGCGCCGTCCGCCTTCACGCTCTCCAGCACCTTGCTAGACCCAGGGGCGACCGACTTTGCCGCCAGCGTAGGCTGGCTACCGCTGGGGACGGTAGCCTTCGCAGTCCCCCGCGCCCTCTTCGGCCTAGCTTCGGGGAGCTTGACTACCGTCATCACTGCCGACACAACAACAGCAATATTCCGTCCGTAAGGAAACACTCTGAAGTCACGAGCCATGCGAGACATAAAGAAGTCTTCGCCGACCGCGTGGGGGATAGGAACGTTCTTAGGCCATCGACCCCCGGTAACCTCCAGCATCCGCGCCGAAGACTCCCGGAGCTCGGGCGAAGACATCCTTCCCCCGGGGGCCGCGCATGTCCCCATCAACTCCATAGCAAAACTATCGGAGACCCCCAGTTCTCCCATCGCAATACCTAGCTTCCTCTTCTTAGTGGATGGGGCGGCCTCCAGCGCGGGTCGTCTTCAGTCTCAGCCACCGGTTTTTTCCCGTGGCGGTCGACAACGTCTTGCCCGGGATAACCACCATACGGCAAACAATTCAACTCGAAGACCCTATTCAGGCGGTCGTTGGATCCACGTATATCCCAACTCCGCTGGGCCTCCGTCTTCGGCACGTAGCGACCAACAATTCGCACCGCCCCATCCTCCGCCTCACGCACGAATGCGGCGGGATCTCGGCCATGCAAATCCAGTGCGCAGGCAGGACTCCGCACCAGCATCCCGCCACGGGAAGGCATCTGGCGAGGGCATACTTCGCCTAGCGCCCAGCCACGAGCCAAGGGCCATACCCCATACCCGACAAACTCCTCAACCAGATCGCGCCCGCTACTCATGCGGGCCGCGCACCGCAGGGCCCCTTCGTCTTCATCCTCCTCCGCTACCTCAAACTGCGGGTACGTTGAGTAATAATGCGAACACATGACGGCCACAGGGAGCCCCGGATGGTCTTCGACTGTGCCTTCGGCAACGTAGAACCAAAATTCCCACCAGTTGCCCCATTTATTGCGGGCGCAGGGAACCAACTCAACGACTTCCATAGAAGTCTTGCCGGTCTTCAGCGTAAATGTGCAAGATCCAAATTGAGAAATCTTATTTCCGATTTTCCTTTTCTGTCAATGCAGACAATAATGCTTCGCGAAGACTTCGACCGAGGGCTGCCCGCCGTACGAAGTCGTTGCCCAGACATATTTTGCCAGGGCCACCACGGCATTCGGCGTCAGCTGGTGGACCTGGACGTCGAATCTACGCAGAACTTCTCCCACAAATCGATGCGCGGGCAGACGAAGGCCAACGACGAAAAAAGCCTCGAAGACACCAACTCGCCTTCCGGCTTGGGGACCTCCTCTGCACCGGGGACACGTGCCACTCCGCCGCCAAAATACCCAAGCTGTTGCATGTCTAGCACACGAACCAAGGACATCCGCGACACGCCGAACTCCACTGTGTCGCCGGTGCGCAACTCCTCCGCCGCCACATTGCTCAGCGTCTCCTCGGACGACGCGCCGGCCGGCGGTGTATCGGCAGCAGAAGAGGAAGAGGATGACATGGCTACGTACCGTCGGCGGTGGCGGGCGGTCTGCTTCACACAAGCCAGATCTCCGACGAGCAAGAGCAAGGTGGGCAGACAAGCAGCGAGCGGTTTGAGAAGGAAGTTAGGGTTTTCGCGGAGCGCGGAAAGATAAAGTTCAAAACGCGCCGCCCCCTTTTATACACAGGGCGCGACGCTTCGGGAAACCTGCAATCCAACAGTACGACGTCAATCAACGGTCATGTCAAAAACCCCCGCGGAACCACTTCGAGTGAGGGCAGCGTCTCCACCATCTAGCGACGTCTTCGGCGCCAGATGACTTAGTCAAACTGGTCCCTCGGAGGGCAAATGTTGGGGCGAAGGCGAAGACGCCACCCTTCGCTCGATGCCTTCGCCAACCCCGCTGCACCAACGGAGACAAGATGACTGGCAGACTTACCCTTCGTCCCACGCGTCGCCGAACGAAGACCTGTGACGAGGTCGTCTCATCTCGTGGCCTCCTCCAACGTGGAGGCCCACGTGTGATCCGGCCCATTGTAACAGGCCCTGCGTGGCCGCCGCGTATTATGTGCCTAATTTGTAAAGGTCTCCCTATAATTACAGTCTGTAATCCTGCTTTATGGGAATATTCCGGGGATAACCTAGGCGCCTGAGGGCACATGTGTCCTTAACTCAGGACGCTGGGCACTCAGATATCTATAAATACCCCCGAACAGTGCCCTTAAGAGGCTAGATTAACAGAGCTATTGCCATCTCAAGTTGAAACCCTGTTTACATCGCTTTCACTCCCACGTTGGATCTACTCGCCCAGGAGAACGAGTTCCAACAGTTTATTTCTCCTGGCCGTTGCAACGAAAAAGACTAATAAAATTCATAATGATGTACTAAAAAATACAAAGTGTTTTTTACTATTTTACCAACCAACTCAAGAAGCAAATATAGAGGTGCACTAATTACTAAAACTGAAGAAGTCGCAAACAACCTTCTCGCAGGCGTCGACTAAAACTGAAGAAGTCGCAAACAACCTTCTCGCAGGCGTCGACGCTGACGCGTCTTCAACATGTCAACGGTATAGGCCTGGACATTCAGGTTATTCGAAAAATTCGGATTAGGTAGTTCGGGTAATGCAAATTTCGAGTTTTGAGAATTAATACCCAAAACCATACTGGGTTTTAGGTTACCCGAAAATTCAAGTGCCCGAAAATTCAGATTCAGGTATCGGGTTTTCCCGAAGTGTCTCAACTCCTCTATTTGATACTGTCATGCTTAGGCACGCTAGCCAACGAGCAACAACCATTAGTCCACTATGATCTATGTACGTATAACCATACAAGTAGAGTGTAGAGAAGAAAGCAAGTCTCAGTGCTCCTCATCACAAGCAAGTCAACAGTTTATTCCTTAGTCTTTACATGCTTACATCATTATATCATTTAGCATAAATGAGGATAAATGAAACTTGGTTTTATCGTTTTCCACAGTTCCACACCCGAGACCACTTGCAATTTGCGTCTTGTAGATTTGCAGTGTAGAGATGTGCCTGTAGATACAGACTTACTTGTTACCTTGTGGTTGAATGCATGAACCAGTCCTACCCTGAACACATACAAAGAATGAAAGAAGCAAACTCAGATTGGTATGTAGTTATCGGGTTAGAAACAATGACCGAGATATGTCTATAGTTGGAAATAATGAAACAATGATCGAGAGCAGTTGGAAAATACTGCACCAGTGATGACTTGTAAAATGACATGACAATACTATCCATCCAACTCTTAGCAGGCTAGCAGTTCGGGTTTGCGTAATTCGGGTACCCGACCCGAATTGTCCGAAATAAGTTCGGGTTTTTGAAGTTGACGTCCAGATTCCCATATAAAATTTAGGTTCCGAGTAATATGGGTCCGAGTTCAGATAATACGAGTTCGAGTTATGGTTTTTTTGCCTAGGCCTACAACGGTACATTGCAGCGTCCACCTTTCTTCTGCACGCCATATCCCATGACTCTAGATGCATCGTGCCCAAATAATCTTTGTAGCAAGCTTGGTCTCATACATGATGAAGATGAGCCAATGGAATCTGCTTTGCAGGAATTCATCACCATATTTAATGACCCTCTTATTGTGGACACCATCACAACATTGACTCGCGTGCAAGCAAGGAGCACGAGCGCGAGCCCAGCCATACGACCTCGGTAAGACAACTCATAACATTGCATATAAGAACTCCAGGTTATCCCTTATCTATTCGTTGTTCATTGAGTATTATATAACTTTTCTTGGCATTATCGTAACATTGGAGCAAAATATTACAGACTCGGCTAGAAGAAGAGAGGATGCAACATGAGGAGTTGGAAGGCGAGGATGATGGCCGAGCAGACGACTCGTTTGGCCGATCAGCAGCGGATGACGGAGACGTTTCAGTACATGTAGAGCCTTGGTGTCGTATCGGGTTTTGCTCCACCACCTCTGTTGTTCACTACAACTGACCCTGCTTAGTTCTCTACTCCTATGAGTATCAAAATTTTAGTCATGTATGATATTGTTGGAATATGCCTCTAATTCCTTTTATATATTTGGAATATGCCTTGGAATATGCTTTCCTGTACGCCTATAAATTTAGGCCCTCCCTGTAACTTGTACTCTGTGGTTGATATTGGATCTGTTTCCTCGTGGTTGTTTGCTCCTCCATATTGGAGGGGATTTTTCCACATAAATCTTTTTGTCTATTTTATTTCCTAACAAGTGGTATCAGAACTAGGGTTAGACACATTGTTTTTATCCACATTGTGGTCGCCGCCACCGTCGTTGACTTCAGAATTTTTTTTCTCGCATTATGTCAACTAGATTTGATATGCCGAAGTTTGATGACAAAATTAGTTTTGCTATTTGGCAGATTCAGATGAAGGTTGTTCTTACCTAGTTGATTGTTCAAAAGGCGTTGCAAACGCGGCCTGCTGACATGACTGATGATAAGTGGCAAGATATTGATGAGAGAGCTTTGTCCACCATACAACTCAGTTTATCTTTTGATGTTCTGCATGAAGTAATGCATGAAAAATCCGCAACAACATTGTGGAAGAAATTGGAGTAGTTGTATATGACCAAGAGTCTTGCAAACAAGCTACGTCTCAAGGAGCGTCTTTACACTATTTGCATGTCAGAAGGTACATCTATGCAGTCACATCTTAATGAATTTAATTCAATTATTGTGGACCTTGAGAGTCTTAATGTGAAGATAGATGATGAAGATAAGACAATTTTGTTGGTAGTCTCATTGCCCCCTTATTTCAAGCATTTTAAATTATGCTTTATGGTAATCATAATTCAGTGTCCTTTGAGAATGTTAAGTCAAATTTGTTGTCCAAGGAAAAATTTGATGTTGATTCTCGTTCTGAACCCAAAGGTGAAGGTTTAATTGTTCAGGATCTGGAGATCATAAATCCAACCTTTATTGTCGTTATTGTAGAAAAAATACTCATCATATTTCTCAGTGCCCCAAAGTGAGAAATAAAGAGGAGAGAAAGAAAAAAAGAATTGGATAAGTTTTCTGCTGAAGACAGTTTTGTTGAAACTTTGGATAGTGGAGAAGCTCTATTTGTTGCCAATGTTGAAAAGTGCTCTTCTTGGGTTCTTGATTCCGCTTGCACTTTTCATATTTGTTCGCATAGAGATTGGTTTTCTGATTATGTTCAGTCTCATGCTGGTGAGGTTGTTATTGGAGATGGATCTGCATGTGAGATTATTGGAATCGACTCTATTTATATCCAAGTTCATGATGGTAGTATTAAGAGACTTATCGATGTCCGTTTTGTTCCAAAATTAAAGAGAAATCTTATTTCTTTGAGCACTTTAGAAGTAATGGGATTCAATTTTGCAGCTATTGATGGTGTTCTTAAGGTTTCTCGTGGCAATCATATTATCTTGAAGGGCAACCGTTTAAATAACCTCTATTACTTCCAATGTTCAACAGTTGATGTTGAAGCTGTTTCTATTGCGTTCTAGAAGAGAGGTTATTTTGATGATACGAAGTCGTGCTCCAGTTCCTAGTCTAATGATTCCTTAGACTTGGTTGATATTCAAATTTAGCATCCTAGTGGTGTTTGGGAAACAGTTCTATGGATTTAGAGTCAAGGGGAGATTTGTTGGAATATGCCTCTAATTCCTTTTATATATTTGGAATATGCCTTGGAATATACTTTCTTGTACGCAGTACGCATATAAATATAGGCCCTCCCTATAACTTGTACTCTGGGGTTAATACTGGATCTGTTTCCTCGTGGTTGTTTGCTCCTCCATATTGGAGGGGATTTTTCCACGTAAATCTTTGTGTCTATTTTATTTCCCAACAGATATATATTCATCTGGTCTCTCACATGCAATATCTTGTCTGTGCAAAATCAATTGGTGCATCAAACGACCCTCATAGTTCGTCCAGCCCTTCGTCGAACCAATCCAACCGCCCACCTCGCTGATCTTCCGTCACTTAGTGGTGATTTGTGAAAACTATGTTTCTGAAACTTGCGATACTTATGTTTTGTGAGTGTTGGTAATACTTATGTTTGTGAAACTTGTTGATGTTGGTAATACTTGGTCTGAACTTAGTGATGTTTATAAAAAGCTTGTGAGATTTGTGTTCTTTTAGTCATCCTCCTAAACTTTAGTTCTTAGTATATTTTGTTTAGTTATAGAAACAAAAACTGGCAAGAGCATTCAATATTGTGTATAAATCAAAGTTGTCTCTATTTAATGCAGGTGGACCAATTCTAGACAGGGAGGTACAGTTGGGAACGACTAAAGGACAAATCTTGCAAAAAACACAAGTTTAGTCACTTTAAACAATCCCATTGGTGACTAAAGGGTTTAAATAAGCTGCTAAAATTAGTTGTGGAGGTTCTAAACACCTCTAACTAATACCTTGGCTAATTATTAGCTCACTCACAACTAACAATTAGTTTATTGGCTGGTTTCTCAGCTAACAATTTGTTAGGGGGGGCTAACTATTAGCTTTAGTGGTTCCAAACATAGCCTTAGTCATCATGTTTGGCACGTTAGTGATTAAAAGTGAGTAAACTTTAGTCACTACACTTTATAAGGTGGAAACCAAATAGTCCCTTAAAACCAACATTTTTTAAGTTAAGATAAGATCAAGATTCAAGAGGTTGGACGAAAACAGAAGAGCTCCGTGTGTTTCTGATTCTTCTAGTATTCCTATAGGATTTCATATTCGCGCGCATGTTTGCTACCAAGAACAGAGTGTGCATGTGATTTTAACCTTTTGAACTAAATAGTTTAAAACTTGATTATAATCAACGTTTTAGATGTATTATCCAAAACGTCAAATAATAGCAAAATCGGAGGGAGTGTTTTGTGATTACCATTGTTTCGTTTGCCGCTCTTCGCACAGGTCAGACTACTAGGCTGTCTGTATCGTCCAATTGGTGGAGGAAACCAAGACAAACTAAAACATGCCGCGTACGACCTGATGTGCATGTGTGGCGTACGTACGTGCTTGCATGTCTATGCGTCACGGGGCTCCAGTGACGTAGGCATATAGCTGTGGGCTATGGCTTTTGTCCGGCGGCAATTGCACGTCCATCTCCTCACCTGCTGTGGAAACTTTCACGTAAATGATTTGAGTATTTATTCTGTTTGGATCTTACTAGCTTATTATTTATATGTAAATAATTAGCTAGCAAAAATTAATCAGGGTATGTTTAGAGACTTAGCTAATAGATGTTTTTTTCACTTTATACGATCTATTAACACCTATTAGCAAGGTCAAATGTCTAATAAGCAAATAGTTTGAAAGCCCCCAACTAATAATTAGCCAATTTATTAGCCGACCTATTTTGTAGGTTATGGTGCTAAAATTAGCCGGCAAACTGTTTGCCACAAGGATCCAAACAAGTCCTTTAATAAAAGGCATGTTTAGACTAGTAATCAATTAATATAAGGCTAGTGGGGTTTTTATTTGCATCTAATAAGTTGTCATTTGAACAATTTTAATGATGTGACAATATTTTTAACAAGAGATAGAAGAAGTGAACTCTCTTGGCACTATTACTAACTTTCTACAAATCATAAAATTAGATATTTAAAATTCGTAGAATGACACTTTTCATTATATTAAGCGTAGACGTTTCATCCATGTTCCATTTTATTCTACGTTCTTAGAAACAATAAAACTCTCTGCTGAGACTGAGCTAAGGATAGATCTAAATACATAGTAGGATTAATTGGGATAAATAGTAGAGCTATTAAATCTGGGTGGTTGGGTTGTTAAGAAGGAGGGGTGTTTGTATCTCATTTGCATTGTTTTAGTTGATTTTTTTACTGTATTACTTAGAAGATCCTAAGTATGCACAGAGTCTTTGAAGGCTTTCTGTGACACCTACATTTCATTCAGAATTTCTCCACACCATTAGAAAACAAGCTCTATGCATACAATAGGGTATAAATTTATAAGATGTTTTAGTTATCAAACGTCAGTGAAATAAAATGGTCCGTCCGATCCAAGAAACCGCTAGTGAAAATATGTTTTTATTGACGGGTTTATTTAGAAAACCATCAGTACAAATCATGCATTTTTGCTGACGGTTTTCATTAAATCCGATAGTAGAAATCATGCATTTTTTTAGTTTTTCAAATCGACCTATACATATTAGTTCAGTTAATTATAGGAGGAGTAGTACTGGTGTAGCACGCAAAGAACCGCAAGTGGATGGAGTGCAGAAACAAGAGCAGCAGCAAGTACAAGAGATATAACAATCTCTATGAGAAGCTTCTGCAGGCGGTGCCGGTGCGTCATGCGTGGTGTCCTCTCCAAAGGCCGCGAGCAGAGCAGCTAGCTAGCGACGTACGGGGCCAACAAAAGGGACGTCATACGTGGTGCACATGCGCTGTCCCCGCCACGCAAGAGCGATCGTATTCTCCACCGGCGGCACCACGCACAGTCTGACCGACTCGGCCGCCGTCACCCAGTCCCAGTTGGCCGGCCCGTCGATCGGGACGCGCCGCTCCACCGGCGCTACTTTAATCGGGGGCTACCGGGAACATGCGCGCCCGCCCGACATGTGCTGGTAAAAGAAAGAGAAAATCTCTTCAATGCCATCCAAACTTATACTAATCCCTTCAATGTCATCAGGTTTTATAGCTTCCCTTCAATGCCATCAAATTTAAATTCTAATCCCTTAAATGCCATTGCCGTTAGTTTCAAGTTAACGCCGTTAGTTCTATTTAAAGCAAATCTCTCTAATGCCATCAAAATCTATATCAATCTCTTCAATGCCACTAGAAATTGGTTTAAACTATTTGGATTTTAAAAATTCTAGAATAAAAAAATATGTACCAATTCCACACTTTTTAAAAACTGCAGTACATATTATTTTGTAAACACCAAAAATTACTCCGCTATATCTGTTCGGTCTATTTGATTCCTAATATTTTTTCAAACTAACAACAAACACTAATGATAACAGATGGAGATAAATTTTAAAATCAATGTGGTATATTTGCGTTTCAAAATTTTTGGGTTCAAAAAATTTTCTATTCTGAAATTTTTAAAACTCAAATAGATCGAACCAATTTCTAGTGGCATTGAAGGGATCGGTATAGATTTTGATGGCATTGGAGGGATTTGCTTTAAATATAACTAACGGCGTTAACTTGAAACTAACGGCAATGGCATTTAAGGGATTAGAATTTAAATTTGATGGCATTGAAGGGAAGCTATAAAATCTGATGGCATTGAAGGGATTGGTATAAGTTTGGATGGCATTAAAGGAATTTTCTCTAAAAGAAACCCCGCGTGACGTCTTGGATTACGGACGCCGCCGCTGCCGACGCCATCGTGACACGCGAAAACGTTGGGCGCCGGCCCGACGACCACACCCGAGCACAGCTACAGCCAGTGGGCTGTGGGCCCGGATGTCTGTTCACCGCTTCCCTTCGTAACGGGAGGGAGTCATATATATGTATATACGGTTTCGCCGTTGATCCTAGCAGTTGATTCTTTTATTTATAGACGGCTATGATAGAGAATAGAAACTTTATGATTAGTTTTTTTTTTTGCAAAATATTCCAGATAGCTGAATGCTAGCTAGCTGTATGCTGTGTGTAGCGCGATTATTAGTCAACTCTACAGTTGGTAATCTAGATTGTCATAGTAATACTACAGTATGTGATCTGTCTCTCTTAGTGAGTGACGAAGTTTCAGTTTCTTCTAAGCCAAACTATATACCAAAAAAATTATTTCTCCCAGAATAGTTTTTGTAAATGTTTATGTAATAGGAAAAACTATCATTATTTATATAATACTAAAAATAATCAATATTTATATGACATGATAAATACATGGAAAGTTCATTTAATGATAAACTAGTTATTCCTTTTTACATAAGATTTTGGTCAGCTAAAGTTGACATAATTTGAACTACTCCCTCAGGTATCAAAATACAAGTCCATTTAGGACAACGACACGGTCTCAAAAATATAGTTTTGGACAATATTTTCTTTTGTCAAATACAAATAAATTATTAATATATTTATACTTTTGCAAAAGTACTTTTAAAGATAAATCTATAGATATGGCTATTAGATTTTAAAACTAAATAACGAAACTGTTATTAGTAGTCAAAGTTTTATACGTTTGACTCAAATCTTGTCCAAAACGACTTGTTTTTTTGACGGGAGGGAGTAGAAGAAATTAAAGCTATAATACCAGTCTTTGCGGGATGTGTCCATCGTAAAAAAAAGGGCGTTGTTTGTTCTACGAATGACGAATATCCATAATTATTTGTCTATTTCCACAGCAAAAACGTTATTCTCTATTTAGGCCAGGCGGGGGAGTAAAACTAACTTAAATACATTTTAGGTATGGTGTATCGCAAGTGCCTGCATTTTTTTTTGTTCGCAAGGAAAGGCTTAGCATTTCTCTTCATGGATTTCTTAGAAAAAAAACAGTAAGATTTCAAATTATAAGTCACGGTGTTAAGTAAAACCTCTAGCATTAACTAAGCTTATTTATAGATATATATTGACACTACTACGATACCATACCAAGTAAGTGTAGTTTAAAGGCACATGGCAAGGTGGTTTGAACGAAAATAGTTTGTTATCGTAGATATTGGTTCTAACGTTCTATCGTCCTGGTACAAGTTAGAGAAGGTCGTCAAAAAAAGTTAGAGATGTTTAAAAACAAAACCAAAATAAGGACCGGTTTTGGTACAAGCAATTTACACGGCTGTAATATTTAAACAACAAAACTATAAACTAGACATAAAGCATGCCATAGAATTATGGTTTTTAAACAAAACCAAAATGACACGGGCAGCAGCTGCAAAAAGTACGGTGCCCGCTGTTCGCGTCCCCGCAGGCTCCTCCGCTCGCACAGGATCAGAACCGGCCGCCTGGCCCTCCCCCATCATGGGTCTCCAACCGCAACCGCACGTCCGCCTCCGCAGCAGCTGTCGTCACGGAGCCGGCGTCCCCAGAGCCGCGGCTGACGCCCCTCCACGCCAACGCCACCCGAGAGAGACTCGCGTGCAGGTCCGCGCGAACCGGTCGAAAGGCATCGCGGCGCTGCAGTGACGTCACCCGCCCACCTCACCGCCCCTGTATATATGTATCCCCCGCGTCCAGCGCCCCAACCCAACCATCACCCGCCCACACGGAGCACGCTCCACGCCCCGCGCGGAAAAGACGGAGAGAGAACAAAAAAGTTAGGGGGGGGAAGAGGAGACTCGGCGGCCCGAACGACAAGCGCTGACGCACGTACGTCGGCAAGTAATGTACCAGGCCATCCCCTACAGCAGCGCCCGGCCGTGGCTGATGCCGGCGGGCGAGGCGGCCGCCGTCGTCGCCGTGAAGCCGGAGCCTGAGCCGGCGGCGGCGGCGACCGTCGCGGAGGAGCGCGCCCGGGCCGACGCCGCGGGCGGGACGGACGACGACGGCGACGGCGGCAGGGCGGAGGTCGGGAGGGCCGTGGCGGAGAGCCCGGTGCTGGTGGTGGGGCGGCGCGGGTGCTGCCTGAGCCACGTGGTGAAGCGGCTGCTGCAGGGGCTCGGGGTGAACCCGGCCGTGCACGAGGTCGCGGACGAGGCCGCGCTCGCCGGGGTCGTCCCGGCCGGCGCGGAGGCCGCCGCCGCCGCGCTGCCCGCGGTGTTCGTGGGCGGGAAGCTCCTCGGCGGGCTCGACCGGCTCATGGCCGTCCACATCTCCGGCGAGCTCGTGCCCATCCTCAAGAAGGCCGGTGCCCTCTGGCTCTAATTTTAAATCTGTCAGGCAGGCGTATCTCTTCCTTCTTCGTTTTCCCTTTTCTCCCCCTTCCGGAAAACGATTGGCGTCGTGGTTTGGCCGTTGGACCGAGTTAAGATTACATCACGCCGCCACCGCCGCTGATGGATGCGTTGGAATAGGGCTTTGATCTCTCTCTCTCTGTTTTTTTTTTCATTTGCTTTATTAGGGGAAACAGAAGAAGAAGAAAAAAAAGGAATGATGAGAATTCTAATCACATAATTTAGTCTAGCTTTATCTGGTGGGTAGCGTGTGGTGATGACTGCTCGCTTCGCGTCGCGCTTCGTCCATCATGTACAGTCGTTTCCGTTTCAGATTCTAGTGAGGAATGAGCTGTCCAGTTTCCCATTCTCCCGTGGCCTGGACCATTTGCGTACATCACCTGATATGTATGTATACTACTGCTGCGTTCATTGCCGCCCGTATATATACGGCATTTGTCCTGTACTACTCGACTGGCTCGATCCACCGCCGGTTGCTGATGAGGTGGTATGGTACAGGTGTACTACGTCACTGGCTTTTGATGCGATCAGATGGCACGTCAAGGCTGCACCTACCTTTGCTCCTCGAGCTTTTTGCTCCCCCATTCTGATGAGTAAAATTCAAAGCCTGGTTACTTTACTGGTGCCAGAAATGGAAAACGATGCAATTAAAAGAAGAAACATATCTTGTGCACCAATTATATTTAGGTACAACCGTACAAGCAATCAATCTTGTGCATGTAATCGAAATCTAATGGAAACTGCTATTTTATATTTAACCACAATTTAAAACCTACTAGTATTTTATATTTATCATTTTTCTCTCTCTCTTGAAAATAGTAGTATATTAGATTTTAATTGGATACGCTAGATCTCTCTCCTGGTTGTTCAATATAATCAATTTTACGGGATATGTTCTGGGTAAAAAAAACCAGGGGCGATGCCATGCTCGGTTGCCTTTATTTTACTATAATACTGTGCCAGTACGAAAGGACTCTACGGTTCTTCCCTGCTCCGTTGGACTCTAGCTCGCGCGAGACAAACGTGGTGGCGGTACTATTTCGGTTCCAAAAAAACAAATGCTGCCAAATAGAGTGTCAAGTGCGTAAGCAGTGATGAGCTCCAACTGGAAACAACCGCAAAGTTTCACAGTAGTCGCGGGGAGGGAGAGGGAGTACAGCGGAGCATGCGGCAGCGGAGGAAACAAGCCTCTCCGCTCGTGGATTTGCGCGGCGCGCGCGTATGGTTCCGGCTGAATGGAAGTTGCACAGATCAAATTGACCACAGCCACGGCAATCGGATCGGATCTGCCCCCGCAAAATATCTTCCGCTACGCAGCGCTCCCAGTACGAGGTGGAGTGCAAAAGCACAGTACGGTCCTTCCTCGGACGGGGAAAAGGCCACAAGGGTGGATCTATGAGACTTCAACGGTTCACCCTCCCGTAGGCATGAAAACGGGACGGATATTAGATACATGGTCATCTCGTATCCTATTCTAATGTATTTCTCTCGTATATAAGATCGGATACAGTTAGTTAAGATTCGAGACAGATACAGTACGGGACCGGGTAATAATCCGGGTGGGTAAGAAACGGATAACAGATACTATTCGGATAGGTACCGGATAATTGTCGGGTAGTTCGTTTCAATGATATTAATTATCCAACTACCCAACAAATACATAAATTAAACAATACATAATCATATATATGTAGGAAAGGAAACCGATAAAATTGACATCATGCAGTACAAAGTTAATAATTACAAGGGTATTGTAGAACCAACACCGCAATATTAAAATTGACAAAATATTCTAGTTTCACTCAAAAATTACAAATAAGTTATAAAAACAAATAAACATTTTATACGAATATAACTTAAGTCCTCATATGAAAATGATAAAGTAAAGTACTGATCATGTTGAAAATTAGATACTTATATCGATTTCACATGTAACTCATACAAATAAGTGAACGTGAAATGGAAGAAACGCGGGCATCTTATAGATCTTATGATCCAAAAAAATTATGGTTATATATGAACATATGTTGTGCCTCCGTAAAATTTCATTATGTTTTGAGGTTATTTATATTATTAATTTCTTGTCGTAGAAAATCATCAAAATACAATTAAATCCATCAAATAACGTAGCGTCGACTGAAAATTACAAATAAGTTACCGATACTAATAAATAGTCTATACAAAGATAACCTTAAGTTCCCATGTGGAGATAACCTTAAGCCCCCCACATAAAAATGATAAAGTATATTAATTTGATATAAATTTGGACATGATTTTAATGATTTTGGCCTAAATATATGTTTAAACAAAAAATTGTTGTACTACAAAGTTTTAGATCTCTTCGAGCTCTACAATTTTTATATAAACTTTATCTTCATCCGATTTCATATGTAAAAGTTATGATTTTATAACTATATTATTATGCAGAAAAGGAAAACGGGTACCCGAATTTCGGGTACCCGTATCTGACCCGAATATTCGGGTATTTATCGAGTAGTCCTCGTTCCGTATCTGGACTGAATCCGAAGCTACAGTATCCGGGTATTAACTGTATCCGTCCCGAATATAAAAATACCCGAATCTGTATCAAAAAAACGGATACTTGTAGTATCTGTATCTAGTATTCGACGGGTATACCCGACCCGTTTTCACCCCTACCCTCCCATCTCTTTAAGAAGCCAAACTATGGCTATAAACTAGGAGCCAGGTTGCCTTCATCCTCCTCCCCTCCTTGCCAACAATGGACAACAACACTCTCACCAAACTACTCATTCTTAACAATAGCAGTGAAAGCGACGAGTTTCTGTTTGATGATGAAATGAAGCACTGCCGTGCCCGACCATGTCGTCGTAAATAGGGACTACACCGCCGGACACCAGCGAATCATGGTCGATTACTTTGGCCCCAACCCCAATTATATGGAGCAACAGTTCTGTCTGGTACCTAGGAACAAGGTACCCAAAAAAGGCCCATAAAACCTTCTTGTCGACCAAAATCTTCCTGTCAAGCAGAACCGTGAGGCAGAGCGACCGACCAGGTCCCTACAGAGCAAGTCTGCGAGGCGGAGCGACAGACCAGGTCCCTACCGAGCAAGTCCGCAAGGCGAAACGACCGATCAAGTCCCAGTCAAGCAAGTCCGAGAGGCGGAGCGATCGACCATGTCCCTACCGAGTAAGTCCATGAGGCGGAGCGGCCGACCAGGTCCCAGCTGAGCAAGTCCGCCAGGCAGAGCGACCGATCAGGTCCTTACTGAGCAAGTCCGCGAGGCCGAGCGGCCGACCAAGTCCCTGTCGAGCAAGTCCGCCAGACGGAGCGACCGATCAGGTCCATGCCGAGCAAGTCTACGAAGCGGGGCGGCCAGCCAGATCTCTACCGAGCAAGTCCGCGAGACAGAGCGACCGATTAGGTCCTTGTCGAGCAAGTCCGCGATGCGCAGCGATCGATCAAGTCCCCACAACAAGCAAGTCTGCGAGGCCGAACGGCCGACCAGGTCCCTACCGATCAAGTCCACGAGACAGAGCGATCGATTAGGTCCCTCCCGAGCAAGTCCGCGAGGCAGAGCAGCCAACCGGGTCCCTACCGAGGAAGACCGCGAGGCGTAGCGGTCGACCAAGTCCCTGCCGAGCAAGACCGCGAGGCGGAGCGGCCGACCAGATCCCTACCGAGCAAGTCCGACAAAATGAACTCACTAGATTTAAAATTTTGAATATAAAAATAAACCACAATATTTAAATGATATAGTTAAAAAAACATTATTACATATAACTTATATTTTCTACTTCCCCTCAACAATCTACATAATATTTCTCTTTTCATTGATTTGGAACTAAATACATCCAACCACACAAATTTAAGAAGTCTAAACAAAACAAATAACTATTTTAACCATACTAAATGAGAGGATAAACTTGCTAATCTTTTTTCCACACTTAAATAAGTGAAATATTTAATAAATTCTTGAAAAAAATTGGGCAACATCTCCCTCCTTAAAGCTTATAGTGTCATAAATAGAGCTCATCTCTATTCTTGGCGGCAACTCGAGGAGGAAGAGTGTATGTAACACAGGTACATTACTACCGATTGATGTCTCTAATTGGTATTAATGTTAAATTATCAGTACTAATTAAAAACATCAACTGGTTCTAATATAAGACAATGCCCAACAGTTCACTCATGTGGTCACCTAAAATATTGTTTGCACTGTAGATTGCACTGTTTGTAGAGTGGAGTTTGAATATAGGTATGATAACGAGTGCTGAAGATAGCCTAATTAGTGTCGGTTAGTGTCTTCAACCGGTTATGATGACTTATCGTTAGTATCATTTGAAGATATCCACTACCAGACACAGCTACTTTGCCGAGTGCTTCAGTTACTCGACAAAGCTTGTAAAACACTCGGCGAAGTCTTTGCCGAGTGTGGCTCTCGGCAAAGAAGTCTTGGTGAACTGTACACCGACAACGGTCTTATTGTCGAGTACTTTTTGTCGGACACTTTGCAAAGGCTTTGACAACTACCACCTAGTACTCGGCAAGATAAAATCGTCATCACGACACCAAGCGACGGTGACAGAGCCTTTGCCGAGTGCCCTCCGTGAAACTCGGTAAAGGCTCCGTCGAGTGTCTGCTAGACTAGCCGCTCGGCAAAGAGGGTTTTATTGGACCTATTGGCTATGTTCTTTGCCGAGTGGCTGCTGTACTAGCGCTCGACAAAGTGAGCCGAATTTCGGTAGTGATCAAGTGGTACTGTACCCTTTATTAGGTTATGGCAGTTAGAACCGGTCTTCCAACATAAACTCCTTTTTCGAGTAATAGAGGAGAGGCTACACTGGCTACTTGTACTTGCACGCATGGTCATTTGGTCTGTATGATCTGGCAGGCCACCACTGGTGACAGGCTAGTGAGACCAACCACACGTACGCGCACTAGTTATCCGAGTTATCTCCACACGTACGTACGTGATTGTGGTGGGCCTCGATGAAACCTGCATCGCAAGAAGATATATAATGTCTTTTCAAGGCAAAACCGCCATTACAACAAATCCATCATGATCTTTTGGTTTCTGTAATCATGCATGAACGACAATCTCCCTTTTCATGATTACATTGACCCCGGCCCTTCGGGACACTGATGGCGATGGATCACATGAACTGTCGTTACGGCCGGCCGGTAGTAGTGGTCATAACTTGCATTTTCCCGAGTACAGGGGCTTTATCAGCTCGCTAGGCTAAGCTCCGACCCGGAGTAACCTCTCCTTAATTATCATGTCTCTACAGTCTACACTAGAGGCATTATTTATCAGCTAGGCTAGCGAGCCCTTGCATGGCAATGGGAGCTGAGTTAAGTATATATCATGCCGCTATTCTTTTGAAACTTCATGCTGTCTCATACTCCGTATGGGCATATGGCAGAGAGGAGGAGGATTAGGAGATGATGCGTGCCTCGGGTAACGTGCAAGTCAAAGCCACCCAATCATGGTCGACCGCACGTTGCTGACGGCCGGGATCGACGACATGCATGCATGGGCAGAGAGCAGGAAGAGCACATGCATGGGCGCACGCGCGGCTGACAAGGCGCTGTCGGCGAGCAGGCGGACACACTGCGGCTACTGCCGCCGCGCGCCCCTCCCCCGTCAGCCCCAACAACACCGAGAGGAGATCGTCCGTCTAGCAGTATATACCACACGCGCGGTGCCAGCAGCGACAATGAACACGAGAACGGACAGGCCGGGGTCGTTTTTTGTTTACTCCCTCTCCGTTCTCGATCGGCTCGGCTCGCGCGGCGTGTGCGCGCGCGCTTTGTTTATGCGTTGCAAACTTGCAATCCCGTGGATCCGCGCATCTTCTTCTGAGGTGGCTCCCGATTGGCCTGTCTCCTTCTCTTCCCTGCCCGTCCTGCGTCTGAAGGGACGCTGGCAGCAGCCACAGGACAGACGTTCGTTCACTGGATTACCCATGCATAGAACTCCTGTAGGGCTAGCTGTGCCGTACACACATGACACATTGACAGATCAATCATGCCGACATGGGCACACCAGCGGACTGCGGACAGCTCAGCGGCTTGTATATATTTATTTATTAAAAGCCCCTCTTGTTCTAACTTAACACAAAAGCTTAGTACTAAGAGCAACTCCAACAACCTCTCTAAACTGATCAGAATCGATAAAAAATAGATAAGTCTAGATAAAATCACATCCAACAGGCTCGCTTTCTGTCTATCTTTTCCATCCGGCTCGTTATCCATGTCCCTTCGCTAGGCATATTTGGCTAGTGGGTACGACTCGTCATTTTCCTTCATAGCGCCCAAATGCTCTCTCAACGTCGAGGCAAATTCTAGCTCTCGCTCGTCCTTTGACTCCCACGTGCCCTCTCGCTCCCGTACGACTAGAAGTTTGTCCTAGGTGTCAGCTCCATTCACAACGAGCTCGTTCAAGGAGTTAACACAATGCTATGCTGGGAACAAACGACGAAGAAAAGAATCAAGCGCCACCAAAAAATGAACGACCTGTTCGGCCACTCCGCTGGGAACGAACGATGAAGGAATCAAGCGCAGACACAAAAACAAACGACCTGCAGCTGCAGAAAGAAACAATCATGCGCTAAAAAGGAAGGTATGTGTTGGGTTGTTGTAATTTGACAGGTCATCATCTAAAATTGGAGAGTTTGTTGGATACAAACATCCATAAGAACTTGTCTATCTTTTTTCGGAGCTCTCAAAACTCTAAGTATAGCTATGATTTATAGCTAGGCTGTTGGAGTTGCTCTAACTCACATGCCACATGGTTAAATAACGCAGGTAATACACGCATCTGTGCGTCTTACTAGGACAGGAACGTGTGTGGCGCCGCCCATTTGCTCCTTCCATTTTTGTACAGTAGTGTATATTATATGAGTAGACTTTCTTTTAATAAAAACAAAAATATATATGTTCAAACAATTCTATTGGTTAGGTGAGTGTAAATGTGAATCCAACCACCAATGTTCAAACCTCTATTATGCAATGTTTTATTTTTTTTATATTAAAATTGATGCTTTATATATTAGATAGATAGATAGATAGAGAAATAAGGAAAAAGAAGAAGCGCATTACAAGTGACAAAGTACGGCAGTACACGTACTGCCACTGTGCTGTCAGGAAGAGTACGTGCGTGATAGTTTAAGCTAGCTACCATGCTGTCATGCATGATCTCTGATTCGTCACTGGAGATATCACGATGACCTCACGTTGGGGGTGGGGGGTTATCCAAGTCATCTAGGCAGCTTCAACGCATGAGGAAACGAATGGCATCTATAGAGGAACGGGCCGGGGACATACAATTGTAGTAGAAAAATTAAGACACAGCAATCGAGCAGTGCGGGCTTTCCACATCCACGGAGAAATGTCAATGTATAAATCTAAACTACTAGAAGCTGGAGACGTAGACCGCCGTGCACGATTGTTGCCGCTCTTCTGAAACAACTATCTCTAGAAGCTCAGACGACGTGTGTGTGACAGGCCGCACCTGATGCTTGAATTGACTGAATGAACACCAGTCTTAATTTTCCTGATCAATCACAACATCGTGGTATGTGTATGTATGTAGTAGGAGAATCGGTCGCAACATAAGTCGGCTTGTTGATTAATTTGCTTCTGATTTTCTTGGTTCGATCTTAAAAAGGCCTCCTTTTCTTGGTTCGAACTTAATTAAAGAGGAAATGTGCTTTGATGCACTGTGACGCAAAAAACGAAACGAAACGACAACACTAGTTCCGTATGCATATCTATCCGCTGCCCATGCATGCAGATGAAGAAATGGCAAGTGGATACCAGTTGGGAATGAATAAACTCCTACAATTGAATGGCACGGGCACGTAATAATCTGCTAGCTGATATATACTCGTACGACATACTTCGTTTAACAAATCACGACTCAAATTGTACGTGTGACTTGACGTGACAGAGCATGATGGCCAGGTGCGGTGCTCTGAAACCACGAGTTATAGGCCTAGATAAACTAAAAAACAAGTAATAAACAAACAGCACATGCCCCATACATGGTGGCCAGCCCTCACCCTCACGCTGCAGGCGAGTTCGCTGGAGGAGAGTGAGAGGCGAAATATTCAACCGTAGCTTTCAGTCGGCACGTGCTCTTTGAAGATCGGACTGGAAGCGGTAGTGATGTTGATGTGCCGAACGTTCCAATACGGGTATGGGCCTGCAGTGAGGCCCACGGTAGTCCACCCCAGACTCTCACGGACAATCTGTCATGGAGAGAGAAGAGCTGCGCCTGCTGGGCCTAGACATGATGATGGATCAGACCCAAACGGCACCCAGGTCCTAAGTACGCCTCGAGGCCCATATGAGACCCAACCCGCCCTATACGCCTATACATGTACATGTGGGCCGGCCTGGCCCGGCACGGCACAGGCCCACAAAAGCACGGCCCACAAAGGCACGGCCCACAAAAGCACATATCTAATTATGGGCCGTGCCGTGCCAGCACGTGTGCCCAGTCATCGGCCCACGGCACGGCCCACAATTAGTTATGTGTGCCAGGCCGGCCCAAATAGCCCAAAATACCTTAATGTGCCAGACCGGCCCATATACATACAACAGTAATACATCAACAAAAAGTATAATATATATATGACCAAAATAAAACTAAGATGTTTTGTGGATGCACATTATAAACCTTTGGTCAGAAAGAAAAAAAATATTACAACTAGCTCACAAATAATATTCAGTTCTCTGTTTAGTGTTTAATTGAGTACTATACATCCATACAGAATACATATACAATGATCATCATCACTATTCACTATCCATATCTAGGTATTGGTTCTCGATGGCTTAATGAAGCTCTAGATTCTCCAAGTTATGCTAGTCATGTGGGCTTTGACGGACCTTAGTTAAATACTGAGTCTATATTTAGTGGGCCTCGGTGTGCCTTAGTTAAATGGGCCGTGCCAGGCCGGCCCGTGGGCTTGCCTTGAGGCCCAGGCACGGCCCACAATATGGGCCGTGCCGGCCCAGGCCCACAATTAGGTTGGGCCATGCCAGATATGGGTCGTGCCAGAAATTGTGTGCTTTGGGCCGGCCTATTAGGCACAGCACAAATGTACACCTATAATACGCCATGTGTCAGCGTTCAACCCAGCCCAGCCCACACTCGACAACTTCGGACGTTCATGCGTTCGTGGGCTGGCCCAGCTAAGAGAACCCACCACTCACTCTCAAAAGCCAGGCTGATGAGAAGAGGGTAACTCTTCCGTTTAAGCTGCCCACGGCCCCCTTGGCTAGCTGATGTGGAACTAAAGCCGGGACATTGACTACCGGCCCCTGACACCAGGTGCTCACGCTGGGTCCCTTCGCTTTCGCCATGTCTTCTTAGTTACCTTTGGATTGTGCCCAAAACTGTCTGTGCCAATGCATGGGTGGCTGACCAAACTTTGGCCTCAATTTTGGCTGCCTAAAGATTAGCCAATTTTGGCAGGAAAAAATAAGTAAGAAGCTGGACATGTGACTTTGGCAGGTTAACATTTGACATTCATCCAAACATGCAAATTGCCAACAGTCAACGACTGTTTTTTTTTGGTTTGGATGCCGAGGGAAGCAATCCAAACATACCCCTTCTACTCTTCACCGACGGCGACGAGTACGCCCACCCCTTCTCTTCACTCCCTGCTATGCGAAACTGAACACCCAGACTCTAGCTTAACTTATTTGTATTCAGATCTGATTTAGTTACAAGAGTATACATGTATTGTCCCTACTAACTTCGATTTTGTTTCAAAAAATTATTTGGTGTATCTATACACCCACGTGGGTCCGCGCCTGCTGTGTTATATTTTTGTACAGCAACCATGTACTATGCTTTATTTCTTTCCTTCGTTGTTTACTTGACTTTATTTTAATGATCTTAAATGGTGTGTGTTGGGGACTTGTTCTCAAATGCTATAAATTAAGAACAAGACAACACAAAAAATGTTAAACGTTAATGTCCTTCGTCCTTCGAGGCATTATTTCCCTTAGAATATAATGATCTTCTGACGAAGGTTATGAAGGACATACCTTCATAAATACAGCGTATGATAATAAAAAGAGAATCACATGAAATGTAAAAGATAACATGGATAATTATGTATTATTATAGATTCATTTCTATTTTATTATCATAGAAAAATAGAAATGATATAAAATTACAAATTTATCTTCGGCTTGAAAGAAGGTAAGGATACAAGCGTAACACAAAAGCAAATGCACAGTCAGCATGAACAGTACGGGAGCACTGTTCATCTATTTATAGGCACGGGACACAGCCCATGTAAAATTACATCCATGCCCTTTACATTTGTTAATAACTTTATAGTAATCCATCGAGGTCTAAATAGCCTTTTCCCTTTTAAGTCGGTTCCCTTTTCCGCTATCATGCCGAAGCTCCCTTTTGCATAGCTTCGGCTCTGCGTCAACCTTCGTGTTCTTTGTGCTTCTTCACACTGTGGTTCTGATTCGAGTCCGAAGGTACCTGCTCATATATCATACTCCAGAAACGTTGTTAAATCATGTTTTTGAGGACCTTCGGAAGACGAAGGCCCCCAACAGTGTGTCTATTAGGATTTTAAAATGCTGAAATAAAATTCGTTTATGGATGGATATAACAAGGCCTACGTGAGAAGGAGCTGCTCTTCTGCAAGGCGAAAAGTTGATCTTTCTATTTTCTTTTCGTCTTGTTGGTCTCAATGTAGCTGCAGGGATAGGGACAACAAACGCTCCTGCAGTTGTAGGGCTTGTACCATTGGTGTCAACTATTTGAAGGCGTGAATTTCTCTACTACTTATTAAGATAGTAAGGGGTAGTCTGCCATTCCGTGTTCTGCCATTTCCATTCCCCCTCCTCCCACAGTTGTCATTCCCATTCCCTGTTCTGCCTTTCTCATTCCATGTTCTGCCTTTCCATTTCCCCTCCCCGTAAAGTTGCCATTCCCATTCCCTGTTCTGCCTTTCCCATTCCCCCCTCCCCGTACAGTCCATTCGCAAAGCCCATTCCCACTTCCCCTCCCCGCAAACATCCCACGCCTAGCTAAAATTAAATTAAAAAACACAAATGGCTCCAAGGGGATTTCAACCCGCGACCCCTCAAGCAAATGTGCTCATAGCTACCACTACACCACATGTGTTTATGTCAACATCTATTACAGTAAAAACATCTACTACATCTCTCCCGAGGCCCACCTGCTACTCGTGCACAATGTGTAGTAGTAGATAAGTATCACCGAGATTCTTGAATTATATTTTTGGATGCAGGGAGTAGTATTTAAAAAAGAGCCCTGCATGCAATTTCTTTTTTAATAATGTTTTCAACTTAAATTCCTTTTTTTGCATGTGTGACATTTATTCTTGTCGGCGTTTCGAGACCGGGGGGTCCCTAGGCCGACGAGTGAATGTCGCCGCGTGCCCCAACCCAGATGGGTCGACGCGAGGCCGAGCGCGAAGGGGGGAAGTGAGGAGGCCGGAGACCGGCGTGAGAGAGGTGGAAATCCCGCGGCCTTCGTGTTCGTCCCGCGCCCAGGTCGGGTGCGCTTGCAGTAGGGGATTACAAGCGTCCACGCGGGAGAGGGGAGCGAGCGGCTTCAAGCGAGCGCCTATCTCGTCCTCGTCCCCGCGCGACCAACCTTCTCTAAGAGGGCCCTGGTCCTTCCTTTTATAGGCGTAAGGAGAGGATCCAGGTGTACAATGGGAGGTGTAGCAGAGTGCTACGTGTCTAGCGGAGGAGAGCTAGCGCCCTGAGTACACGCCATCGTGGCGGCCGGAGAGGTTTTGGCGCCCGGTTCGTGTGATGTCGTGGCCGTCGGAGGAGCGTTGGAGCCTGGCGGAGGGACAACTGTCGGGGCTGTCGAGTCCTTACTGACGTCCTCTTGCTTCCGTAAGGGGGCGGAGAGCTGCCGTCGTCAGGGAGCGTGCGGGGTACCATCATTGCCTATCTGGCGGAGCGAGCCAGATGGGACGCCGGTCTTGTTCCCCGTAGCCTAAGTCAGCTTGGGGCAGGGTAATGATGGAGCCTCCCGTTGACGTGGCCGGCCCGCGCCCTAGGTTGGGCGATGTGGAGGCTCCTCCGAGGTCGAGTCCGAGCCCCTGGGTCGGGCGAGGCGGAGACCGTCGGTTGAGGCCAGGGCTGAGTCCGAGCCCTGGGGTCGGGCGAAGAAGAGTTCGTCGTCTTCTGGGGCTGAGCCTAAGTCCGAGCCCTGGGTCGGGCGGAGCGGAGTTCGTCGTCTTTCGGGGCTTAGCCCGAGTCCGAGCCCTGGGTCGGGCGGAGCGGAGTTCGTCGTCTTCCGGGGCTTAACCCGAGTCCGAGCCCTGGGTCGGGCGGAGTGGAGTTCACCGTCTTCTGGGGCTTAGCCCGAGTCCGAGCCCTGGGTCGGGCGGAGCGGAGTTCGCCGTCTTCCGGGGCTTAGCCCGAGTCCGAGCCCTGGGTCGGGCGGAGCGGAGTTCGCCGTCTTCCGGGGCTGAGCCCGAGTCCGAGCCCTGGGTCGGGCGGAGCGGAGCTTCCTATGGCGCCTGAGGTCGGGCCTGACTGCCTGTCAACCTCACTCTGTCAGGTGGCACTGCAGTCGGTGCGGCGCAGGCGGCGCTGTCCTTCTGTCAGATCGGTCAGTGGAGCGGCGAAGTGACTACGGTCACTTCGGCTCTGTCGACTGAAGGGCGCGCGTCAGGATAATGGTGTCAGGCCACCTTTGCATTAAATGCTCCTGCGATTTGGTCGGTTGGCGCGACGATTTGGTCAGGGTTGCTTCTTAGCGAAGACAGGGCCTCGGGCGAGCCGGAAGTATGTTCGCCGCTGGAGGGGGCCTCGGGCGAGACGGAGATCCTCCGGGGTCGGCTGCCCTTGCCCGAGGCTAGGCTCGGGCGAGGCGTGATCGAGTCCCTCGAATGGACCGATCCCTGACTTAATCGCACCCATCAGGCCTTTGCAGCTTTGTGCTGATGGGGGTTACCAGCTAAGAATTAGGAGCCTTGAGGGTACCCCTAATTATGGTCCCCGACAGTAGCCCCCGAGCCTCGAAGGGAGTGTTAACACTCGCTTGGAGGCTTTTGTCGCACTTTTTTGCAAGGGGACCAGCCTTTCTCGGTTGCGTTTTGTTCCGGTGGGTGCGAGCGAGCGCACCCGCCGGGTGTAGCCCCCGAGGCCTCGGAGGAGTGGTTTGACTCCTCCGAGGTCTTAATGCCTCGCGTAATGCTTCGGCTGGTCTGGTCGTTCCCTCATGCGAGCTGGCCGTAGCCCGGGTGCACGGTCGGGTTCCAAGTTCTCGGGCTGGTATGTTGACGATGTCAACGGATTGGCCAGAGCCGGGTTTGCGAGAGCAGCCCCCGAGCCTCTGCGCAGGGCGAGAGGACGATCAGGGACATACTCGACTTTTTTACATACGCCCCTGCGTCGCCTTTCCGCAAGGAGGAGGGGGGAAAGCGCCATGTTGCCCTCGGTGGGCGCCGAACATGGTGTCTCCGGTGAGCTGCTGGCGGGTAATCTGAGCGGACGTTCGTGCCCCATTTGCTAGGGGTCGGCTAGAGGCCCAGAGGCGTGCCCAAAAGTACCTGCGGGTGATCTGCCGGACCCGGTCCCCTGTCGACGGGGTCTGAGGGCTCGATGCCTCCCTCTGATGGGATTCCGTTACAAGATCGTTCCCGCTGGTCTCGGAAATGTCCTAGGGTACCTTAGGAGCGTAGCCCGAGCCTTGGTTATGTATCGAACGTACCCATGGTCATCCCTCGCTCTGTGTCTGAGGCGACTGTGAACCCTTCGAGGGCCAGCCTACGAACCCCTGATCAGTAGTGGGCGCGGAGCCCGAGTGGCCTGAGGCAGCCGTTGAACCCTTCCGAGGGGCCGGACTTCGAACCTCTGACCAGTAGTGGGTGTGGAGCCCACGTGCTCTGAGGCGGCTGTTGAACCCCTCCGAGGGGCCAGCCTTTGAACCTCTGATCAGTAGGGAGGCTCGGAGCCTGGTTCCTTCACGGAGAAGGGTCCTTTTCGGGGTATCCCCCTTTCCCGGTCCCTGTTGTAAGAGAGAGAAAGAGGAAAAGGATACGGAATTTGAACAACGTGGCGTACCTTTTTCGACGCGGTCATTATGGCGAAGGCGAAGCGTCGCTCGCTTCCCCTGCCAGAGGCGCCGCCTGTCCCGCCGCAGAGTTAATGCGACGGGGCGAGTGGTTCGCGGGGCGGCCGTTGCGCGTGCGCGGGCCGTTCGAGGAACGGAACACGGGCGCGTCGTCTTCACGCCGTGAGAGAGGATTCTCTCGCTGCCCCCGGATGGGACGTAAGCTGGGCTGACGACGTGACCACTGCTCCTGCCCGCTTGCCACCGCCATTACTGCCGGCCCATTTTTGGCCGCATTGACCGTCGCGCCAGGCTGGCGCTGCTGGGTCGTGCGCTGGGTCGCCTCGAGTCGCGGTATTGGTTCCGCAGTCGAGGAGGCGCGGTAGTGGCGCGGGCGGCGGTGCAGTCGCTCGCACGTAGCATCCGGCGCGCCGGTTGCATGATGCGTGGGCCTGGGCCTCCATGCTGGGCGTGTTGGAAGTCAGAGAAGTGCGCCCACTTGGCGCGGTTGCATGCCGCCTGCATGGCTACCCGCCCTTTCGCCCGCTGGTCTGGGCAAAAGTGGAGGGCCACTTGTAACCGCTGGGCGGTTGCATGCACCGCGCGCGGCGGTTTGGCTTCTTCTGCTCTGGGCCGGCTTGCATGACATGTGTGACCCAGCCCCCGCGCCGTAGGGGGAGGACCTTGGAGCGTGTTGGAGAAGACTCTGCCCGCGACGGCTGGGGACGCAAGTAGGGAGAGTCGCCTTTAAAAGGAGGGTGACCCCCTTGAAAGGCGACCATGTCTCCGCGCTCCCTTATGCATCATGTCTTTCCACCTTCCGAGCCCCCGGATGGAGGATGCCTGCAGTCCTTCCGCCTTGTCGTTGGGGGGAACGCAACTCCGTGGGAGTTGGTACCTTTCAGCCATCGTTCGGCTTCAAGGATTTTCATCACGCAGCCCGGCTGCACCCCTCCGCCGGCGGTCACCCAAGACGGTGACCTCTAGCCCCTGGATGGGGAGAGGCAAGCCGGGCTGTGATCTTGGTCCCGCCCTCAGCTTCAAAGATGTTCATCATCCTTGCTGGGGCGGAGAGCGAGGCGAGCCGGGACTCTACCTCCCGTGCGGGCCGGCTGGCCACCTCTTCTTCTAGCTTCTAGTGGTGGCAACCATCCTCCAGCTCTGCGGAGGAGGCGTCCTCCAGCCATGTCGGGGAAGGCGAACTGTTGCTGCCCAGCTAGGATGCAACATTCCGCCCTCTTCCTCGCTTTCGTAGCGAGGACGAGAACGAGGACCTGCCGGTGCGCTTCGGAGCGGCCCGCTCTTTGGCTTTGATGGCTGGTTCGCGTCCCTTGAGCGGGAACGCGAACGAGAGCCTTCCGGCGGCCGCGTCCGTCCTGGGACCATGGCTGCTGCTGCAGAGGTCGCTGGCGAGTCACCCGGAACTCGTCGCCCTGCAGGCTCCCCGGAGTGGAGGTCGTTCATACCCGCGAGGACGGAACCGGAGTTTCGTTTGTAATGGCACTGTGAATGCCAGTGTTTTTGTTCATTGTGGCTGTCGAGGCCTGAACATGTATGTAATTTTGGGCATGGAGCCGTGTTTTTCCTCATTTTCGAGCACTAAGACTCGCCTGTTGGTTGTCTGAACCGCTTCACCAAGCGTGAGTTGCCCCGTGTAAAGGTGACGAGTGAGGTATCCGTATCCCGGAGGCGTAGGAGTCCCTCGGCTCGGTCAGCCTTGGCTGCTTACGTGTACTCCGTCGTTTTCAGGATGCACTTTTGAAGTAGTCGAAAAGCGCGAAAGACATTCTGGCAGAAAGGATCTTTTTTCGAGGAAAAAATTCGACGCAGAGGGGGTTCCCCCCTTTTAGCCCCCGAGGGAGGGTCGGGCTTTGCCGAGGCAAGCCGACCCTTCCTTGATGACTAAACTTTGCGTGGGAGCGAGGTATATGAACAACTTGAAAACATCTTAAGGGTAGAAGCGACGTAGCTGTTGGATGTTCCAAGCGTTGCTGTAGACCTCGCCTTGACTGTTGGCCAGCTTGTACGTTCCGGGCTTCAGAACTTTGGCGATGACGAACGGCCCCTCCCAGGGGGGCGTGAGCTTGTGCCGCCCTTGGGCGTCTTGTCACAGCCGAAGCACCAGGTCGCCCACCTGGAGGTCTCGGGACCGGACCCCTCGGGCGTGGTAGCGTCGCAGGGACTGCTGGTACCGCGCCGAGTGTAGCAAGGCCTCATCCCGAGCCTCTTCCAGCTGGCCCAGCGAGTCTTCTCGTCTAGCTTGGTTGCTTTGGTCGGCGTAGGCCTTCATCCTCGGGGAACCGTATTCTAAGTCTGTGGGCAAGATGGCCTCGGCCCCATAGACTAGAAAGAACGGCGTGAAGCCCGTGGCTCGGCTCGGCGTCGTCCTCAGGCTCCAGACTACCGAGGGGAGTTCCTTCATCCATCGCTTGCCGAACTTGTTGAGGTCGTTGTAGATCCGAGGCTTGAGTCCTTGTAGAATCATGCCGTTGGCACACTCTACTTGCCCATTCGACATGGGGTGAGCCACGGAGGCCCAGTCCACCCGGATGTGGTGATCCTCGCAGAAGTCCAGGAACTTTCTTCCGGTGAACTGGGTGCCATTGTTGGTAATGATGGAGTTCGGGACCCCGAAATGATGGATGATGTTGGTGAAGAACGCCACCGCCTGCTCGGACCTGATGCTGTTTAGGGGTCAGACCTCGATCCACTTGGAGAATTTGTCAATGGCGACCAACAGGTGCGTGTAGCCCCCAGGTGCCTTCTGCAAGGGGCCGACGAGGTCCAGACCCCACACGGCAAAAGGCCAAGTGATGGGTATCGTCTATAGAGCCTGAGCAGGCAGGTGGATCTGCCTTGCGTAGAATTGACACCCTTCGCAGGTGCGGACAATTCTAGTGGCGTCGGCCACCGTCGTCGGCCAGTAGAATCCTTACCGGAAAGCGTTTCCGACAAGGGCTCGAGGCGCTGCGTGATGGCCGCAAGCCCCCCCGAGTGTATCTCTCGTAGGAGTTCCTGACCTTCGGCGATGGAGATGCATCGCTGGAGGATGCCTGAGGGGCTGCGGTGGTAGAGCTCCTTCCCATCTACCAGCAAGACGAACGACTTGGCGTGCCGCGCCAACCGCCGAGCTTCGGCTCGGTCGCGGGGTAGCTCTCCTTGGTGGAGATATTGCAGGTACGGGGTCTGCCAGTTTTGATCAGGCGTGACCTCGCTTCGCTCCCCCCCGACGTGCAGTGTCTCGCCCTCGGGGGCCAAGGGTACCTCGGGCTGAACCGAGGGTGCCTCGGGCCGAGTCGAGGGTGCCTCGGGCTCGGGCGTGTCGTCGATCTTGACGGAGGGTTGATGCAGATCTCGGGAGAAGACGTCCGGGGGAACCGTTGTTCGCCCTGAGGCTATTTTAGCTAGCTCATCCGCAGTCTCGTTGTAGCGCCGGGCGATGTGGTTGAGCTCGAGCCCGTAGAACTTGTCCTCCAGGCGCCGAACCTCATCGCAGTAGGCCTCCATCTTCGGGTCGCAGCAGTGGGAGTTCTTCATGACATGGTCAATGACGAGCTGCGAGTCACCGCGAGCGTCGAGGCGTCAGACCCCTAGCTCGATGGCAATCCGCAACCCGTTGACCAGAGCCTCGTACTCAGCCACATTGTTGGACGCCGAGAAATGGAGGCGTAGCACGTAGCGTAGGTGCTTCCCGAGGGGCGAGATGAAGAGTAGGCCTGCTCCGGCTCCTGTCTTCATCAGCGACCCGTCGAAGAACATGGTCCAGAGCTCCGGTTGGATCGGAGCTGTTGGGAGCTGGGTGTCGACCCATTCAGCCACGAAGTCTGCCAGGACCTGGGACTTGATGGCCTTCCGAGGGGCGAACGAGATTGCTTCGCCCATGATTTCCACCGCCCACTTTACGATTCTACCCGAGGCCTCTCGGCACTGGATGATCTCCCCTAGGGGGAAGGATGACACCACAGTTACCGGATGAGACTCGAAGTAGTGTCGCAGCTTCCGCCGCGTCAGGATCACCGCGTACAGCAGCTTCTGAACTTGTGGGTAGCGGATCTTGGTTTCGGACAGTACCTCGCTGACGAAGTAGACTGGCCTCTGAACGGGCAATGCATGCCCCTCTTCTTGCCTCTCGACCACAATCGCGGCGCTAACCACCTGAGTGGTTGCGGCGACGTAGATCAGGAGGGCTTATCCGGCGGCTGGGGGCACCAAGATAGGCGCATTCGTGAGGAGCGCCTTCAGGTTCCCGAGGGCTTCCTCGGCCTCAGGGGTCCAAGTGAAGCACTCGGCCTTCCTTAAGAGGCGGTACAGAGGCAGACCTGTTTCGCTGAGGCGTGAGATGAAGCGGCTTAGAGCCGCGAGACATCCCATGACCCTCTGTACGCCCTTCAAGTCCTTGATGGGCCCCATGCTGGTGATGGCTGCGATCTTCTCCGGGTTGGCTTCGATGCCCCGCTCGGAGACGATGAACCCCAAGAGCATGCCTTGGGGCACCCCGAAGACACACTTTTCGGGATTGAGCTTCACGCCTTTCACCTTGAGACATCGGAATGTCACTTCAAGGTCGGAAAGGAGGTCGGAGGCTTTCCTCATCTTGACTACGATGTCATCGACGTAGGCCTCGACCGTCCGGCCAATGTGTTCGCCGAACACATGGTTCATGCACCACTGGTACGTCGCGCCCGCATTCCTCAAGCCGAACGGCATGGTGACATAACAGTACATGCCGAAGGGTGTGATGAAAGAAGTCGCGAGCTGGTCGGACTCCTTCATCCTGATTTGGTGATACCCGGAGTAGGCATCGAGGAAAGACAGGGTTTCGCACCCAGCAGTGGAATCCACGATTTGATCGATGCGAGGCAGAGGGTAGGGAACCTTCGGACATGCTTTGTTTAGACCAGTGTAGTCTACACACATCCGCCATTTCCCTCCTTTCTTTCTCACAAGCACATGGTTGGCAAGCCATTCGGGATGGAATACCTCTTTGATGAACCCTGCCGCCATTAGCTTGTGGATCTCCTCGCCTATGGCTCTGCGCTTCTCTTCATCGAATCGGCGCAGAGGCTGCTTGATGGGTCGGGCTCCGGCTCGGATGTCCAGCGAGTGCTCGGCGACATCCCTCGGTATACCGGGCATGTCCGAGGGACTCCACGCGAAGACGTCGGCGTTCGCACGGAGAAAGTCGACGAGCACTGCTTCCTATTTGGGATCGAGCTCGGAGCCGATCCGGACTTGCTTGGAGGCGTCGCTGCTGGGGTTGAGGGGGACGGACTTAACCGTCTCCGCTGGCTCGAAGTTGCCGGCATGACGCTTCACGTCTGGCACCTCCTTAGAGAGGCTCTCCAGGTCGGCGATGAGGGCCTCGGATTCGACGAGGGCCTCGGCGTACTCCACGCACTCCACGTCGCATTCAAACGCGTGTTTGTACGTGGGGCCGACGGTGATGACCCCGTTGGGGCCCGACATCTTGAGCTTGAGGTAGGTGTAGTTGGGGACGGCCATGAACTTCGCGTAGCATGGCCTTCCCAGTACCGCGTGGTAGGTTCCTCGGAACCCGACCACCTCGAATGTCAGGGTCTCCCTTCGGAAGTTGGAGGGTGTTCCGAAGCAGATGGGAAGGTCGAGTTGTCCGAGGGGCTGGACACGCTTCCCGGGGATGATCCCATGGAAAGGCGCAGCGCCTGCCCGGACCGAGGACAGATCGACACGCAGGAGCCCGAGGGTCTCGGCGTAGATGATGTTGAGGTTGCTGCCTCCGTCCATGAGGACCTTGGTGAGCCTGACGTCGCTGATGACGGGGTCGACAACGAGCGGGTATTTTCCCGGGCTCGGCACGTGGTCGGGGTGGTCGGCTTGGTCGAAGGTGATGGGCTTGTCGGACCAGTCTAGGTAGACTGGCGCCGCCACCTTCACCGAACAGACCTCCCGACGCTCTTGCTTGCGGTGCCGAGCCGAGGCGTTCGCCGCTTGCCCACCGTAGATCATAAAGCAGTCGCAGACCTCGGGGAACTCTCCTGCCTGGTGATCTTCCTTCTTGTCGTCGTCGTGAGCCCTGCCACCCTCCGCGGGTGGCCCGGCCCTGTGGAAGTGACGCCGAAGCATGGCGCACTCCTCAAGGGTGTGCTTGACGGGCCCCTGGTGATAAAGGCACGACTCCTTAAGCATCTTGTCGAAGAGGTTGGCACCTCCGGGGGGTTTCCGAGGGTTCTTGTACTCGGCGGCGGTGACAAGGTCCGCGTCGGCGGCATCACGTTTTGCTTGCAACTTCTTCTTGCCCTTCTTCTTGGCGCCGCGCTGAGTTGACACCTCGGGGGCATCTTCCGGTGGGCGGCCCTGGGGCTGCTTGTCCTTCCGGAAGATAGCCTCGACCGCCTCCTGGCCAGAGGCGAACTTGGTGGCGATGTCCATCAGCTCGCTCGCCCTGGTGGGGGTCTTGCGACCCAGCTTGCTCACCAGGTCGCGGCAGGTGGTGCCGGCGAGGAACGCGCTGATGACATCCGAGTCGGTGATGTTGGACAGCTCAGTGCGCTGCTTCGAGAATCGCCGGATGTAGTCCTGGAGAGACTCTCGCGGCTGCTGTCGGTAGCTTCGGAGGTCCCAGGAATTCCCAGGGCGCACGTACGTGCCCTAGAAATTGCCGGCGAAGGCTTGGACCAGGTCGTCTCAGTTGGAGATCTGCCCCGGAGGCAGGTGCTCCAACCAGGCGTGAACGGTGTCGGAGAGGAACAGGGGGAGGTTGCGGATGATGAGGTTGTCATTGTCTGTTCCACCCAGTTGGCAGGCCAGCCGGTAGTCCGCGAGCCACAGCTCCGGTCTCGTCTCCCCCGAGTACTTTGTGATGGTAGTCGGGGTTCGGAACCGGGTCGGGAACGGCGCCCGTCATATGACCCGGCTGAAGGCTTGCAGACCGGGTGGTTCGGGCGAGGGACTCCGATCCTCCCCACTGTCGTAGCGTCCCCCACGCCTGGGGTGGTAGCCTCGGCGCACCCTCTCGTCGAGGTGGGCCCGACGGTCGCGGTGATGGTGCTCGTTGCCGAGGCGTCCCGGGGCCGCAGGCGCTGTGTTGCGCGTGCACCCGGTGTAGACCGAGGCTTCCCGCATGAATCGGGAAGTCACGGCACGATGTTCCGAGGGGTGCCCCTGCCTTCGGGAGGCGGAGCTCTCGGCCCGTCGGACCGCGGCGCCTTCCAGGAGATTCTTGAGCTCTCCCTGGATTCGCCGCCCCTCGGTGGTTGATGGCTCCGGCATCGCGCGGAGAAGCATTGCTGCTGCAGCCAGGTTCTGGCCGACCCCACTGGAAGTGGGTGGCGGCCTCATCCTGGCATCATCGGCGATGCGGTGCTGGAAGCCCTGGGGTAGATGACGCATTTCTCCGGCCGGAGGTTGGCCCGCCCATTCCTGCCCGACGTCCCAGCGGATCGGCTCAAGCGCTCCTGCTCCCTCGCCGAGCCTGGCCTGCACCCCGCGGATTTGCTCGAGCTGTGGGTCATGGCCCCCCGCCTGAATGGGGACCACAGCTAGCTCCCGTGGGATGTCAACGCGAGGCACCGACCTAGGGAGATCACCGTCCTCCGGCATGCCGAGATGGTTGCCTTCGGAGGGACCCCCTATATCGACGTGGAAACATTCGCGGCTTGGGCCGCAGTCCTCGTCGCCGAGGCTGCGGCTACCGTCGGAACAGTCGGAAAGGCAGTAGTCGCATGCGGTCATGAAGTCCCGCATGGCACTGGGGTTGCCAAGTCCAGAGAAATCCCAACAGAAGTAGGGCACGTCGTCTTCCTCGGACCCAGAGGGCCCGTAGGTCGAGACGTCCGTCAGCCGGTCCCAAGGTGACCGCATACGAAACCCCAGAGGGTTTGGACTCGCCTCTATGAGAGCACCCGCCAAAGCGAAGTCGCTTGGCGGATCGAGGCTGAATCCAGGGGGCGTGAGATGGGAATCGATCGGTACCTCTTGGTCGACGGGCGGCGATGAAGTCGCATCGGGGACTGACTGCTCCGTCGTCTCAGGTACGAGGGTGACATCCAGCAAGCCTTTCGCGAGCGTGCTGGCGTCGTCCGCTTACTCGGAATCGGCATGTTGCGGGGAGACGACGCTTGTCTTCGTCTCAAATGCGAGGTCGATGCCCGACGCGCCCCCCGTTGGGGCGCTGGCGCCGTCGACTCGCTCGACAGCCGACGAGGCGCTGCCTCCTGCTTGGCCTTGGTTGCCCCGCCTCCCCCTCCGTCGGCGGGGGAGAGGACGGGGTGAGCTCGAATGTTGTTCTTCCACCACGCGGGGAAGACATCGTCGATTCCGCCGCCGGCGGGCGGGCTGTCGGCCGCCATTGTCGCTGTCGCACGGCGGTGGAAGGAGTATCATGTCATAGCTGCCGTCGAGGGACATGAACTCAAGGCTCCCGAAACGGAGCACCGTCCCGGGCCGGAGAGGTTGCTGGAGACTGCCCATCTGGAGCTTGACGGGAAGCTGTTCGTCAACACGCAGCAGGCCCCTACCTGGCGCGCCAACTGTCAGCGTTTCGAGATCGGGGGGTCTGTCACACCCGGTTTTGGAAGGCAAACCGAATGCGAACTATGTACGTGCCAGGATCAGAACTCACGTACACAGCGATTACATAAATGAACATCATCACACAATGCTCGAATAATAACATAAAAGGGTACTTATTACATCATAGAGTCATAGACATCCACATAGTCATTGTCTTAACAAGTAAATCAAAGTGCTAGCGAAACGCAGTAAAGATAAGGCCTTCACAGGCAGCTGACTGGGGGTTGCCGCCAACCCACACCTAGAATTCTTCGTAGTCTTGGAACTCCTGGAAGTCTCCTTCCACGGCTTCGCCTTCTCCTGAGCAGTGGTTACAATGCGGACAACCTGGTGTTTGTGGTAAAGCAAGGATGAGTACACATCAACGTACTCAGCAAATGTCCCGTTTGGCTGAAGTGGACTAGCTTTATGTGGGGTTAGGCTCAAGCAGTTGCTTTTAGTTGGTCAAGTATTTATCATTAGTAGAAGCCAGATTTTAGCATTAACCAACCCGTGAACCATTTCCTCATTGAGGAACAACACCATCATAGTCGAACCAAAACCATAACATAATCCTTGTATCTCGAACCATCTGTATCTCTAATCAAAGAGGATCCCAAGGCTGCTCTTAACCGTGAGCACGACTGATATACCAGTTTCACTGCCCTCTGCAGAGGTCGCACACTTTACCCATGAGTCATGATTCCCTTTCTACCCGGGGAGAGCTAATCCCCATTGACCACTACCTAGGTGGTCCGGCAGGGCATCACTACGTAGCTTTTACAAAGATTCCCTAGAGATCATAGCTGCCCGTTAGGTTTCTCCAGTTTGATAAACACAGTACCCCTCCCCGCAGGAGAGTGACTAACAAAGAGCAAAACGAAAGAACCTCGGCACTCAGCCTCGGCAGAGCAAGCACTGTGCCTGGACCCCATTGACGGCACGACGGCTAAGCAACTACACCTCTAGTTCATCTAATTAATCAGCTAAGGGCATCCCATTTCACCCTCATGGTTGCACTGTTATCCCGGGTGGTCTCTCAACGAACCAGTCCTTACGGAGAGGTACTCAGGAAACAGCCTGAGCCCCCTAGAGTATCACAAGATCATCAACATCATCAGGATAACAGTATCATAAATAGTCACATCATGTTCATTGATTATGTTAAAGCAACAGCAAAGTGCTAACCATAATAGCCCATAAGGTCATCAAGGATAAAGTAAAATGTAAAGCTAGTCAATCCTTAGGTTTCAAGTAAGTAGTGCGGGGTAGTAAGTTATAAATGAATAGGACATAATGGGACAGAGGACACTTGCCTTCACCAAACTGCTGATCAGGGACTTCCTCTGCAACTTCCTCGGGAAACACAGACTGCTCGTTGTCTACGTAAAGTAATCATTCACACTATGCACTTGGGAGATAACAAACAAAAAGCAACATGCCAAACATATGCAGCAGAGAGATCACAAGTTCATAGTTTGAAAAGGGGTAGGCACTCTGGTGTTCCCTAGGTCTGGGGTAGAGGACTATACAAAGTGATTCACTATCCACTAATCAGGTTTAAGTCAATGGTGGGATTAAATTATTACATGGTTTTAGGTTACTAAACTTAAGTGTTTAAGTCCATAAACTTAAGTAATCCAACTTTTATTGAAGTCTACCAATTTCTAATTATCTCAAATAGGGTTCCAATAGCCTTAATCCTATCCTAGTGATTAACTATTAATTGGTACATGGAAACAGCAGAGAAACATTGTTTGAATAGATAGACAAAAACATCATGAGCATTTTGCAATTTGAAGCACCTCATTTGGAGTTCATATGACAAAGTTATGAATTTTACAAGTTTGGGGATTAAAATTATACCCTAAATACCTATTTTGAATTAAATAAAAGGTCCAGGGACTTATCTGCGAGAAACCAGGGACGGCGGGTTCAAATTCCAGAAAACCGGGGGTCTCTTTAAGAAAACGCGCGGGCGAAGGGGTATCGGGCTACTACGGCCGTCAGATCTAAAGCGAACGGCCAGGATTAGATCCTGCGGGCGGGCGCGCGAGCGCGCGGCGGCCTGGGCGACTGACAGGCGGGACCGGGCGGGCAGCGCGGGGCGCGGGCAGGCTGACAGGCGGGGCCGGCGGGCAGAGAGACGGGGTGCGGGGAAAGTGGGCCTGGGCCGCTGGATCTCCGGCGGACGGCCAGGATTGGGTTTGGCCTGATTAAAACGGGGCCGCCCGATCTGGGACGGACGGTGGGGATCGGGTGGCCGGCCTGGGCTTATCCTACGGCTAGCTGGGGCGGCGGCGCTCGTCCCCGCGGCGGAGAACTCGCCGGAGACGAGGGGCGCGGGCGTTTGGCGGGGCTCCTGTAACACCTGGTTTTAAAGGACAAAGCCGGGTGCATCTCATACATGCGCCAAGAAGACAACATATATAATAACAGAGTGTATAGAGATAAATGTCATAAATCATCAGAGTATTTATTACATAGCGGAAGACTTATTACAAAATAAGAGATAAATATAAAACGAACTAAGGATCGTCGGCGCCAATGTCGACCGAGACACGCCACCTAGATCAGATCGAACTCCTCAGTGTTAGGCGGCTCCTCCTGAACCACCTGATCATCTCCTGTGGGGGGGTGTGAGACAGCAAGAGTGAGCTCACATACGTTCATCGCTCAACAAGTTGTGGGGAATAATGTGACACGAACTCACCAAAGGTGGGAGCTCATGTGAAGTGTAAGGCTGATCAATGATAGGGGTTAAAGCTGAGCATTGCTTTTAAGTAGTTGGTCAAAATTTTATTAGCAGTTACTAAGTGTAAGTAAATACCAAACCATAAGTAAAGTAATAGAACAAAATTAATAACAAACCCATGCATATGCAAATGACAAAATTGAATTTAAGTTCCATAATTTAATCATCAGAGAGTCCTGAGCTGCTCATGACCGTGAGCTCGGCTAGTATACCAGTTTTACACTCTGCAGAGGTTGTACCCTTTACCCACAAGTCATGTTACCCATCTGCCAAGGGGTCGCGAATCCCATACACCTCTACCTAGGAAGCGCGGCAGGGCAACACTACGAGGCCTTTACAAAGTTCCACTAGCTTCCGAAAACCCGCTACAGTTTATGGGAAGATCCAGTACAGGGTTCCTGGCTGACCGCCATCGCAGCAAAATCAACCAGGGACCTCCCCGCACTGACCTCTCCCCTACTGCCCTTGCCCCTTTCGGGTAAGGTAGTCTTCCACTAGCTTTCCTAGTTAATCAGCCAAGGGCGTCCCATTAAACCCTTGTGGTGGCACGTGGTTCTCAAGTTAAGCTCTATGTTCCAATTAACATTAATGAACTTGACATGAACATAAACAGAATAACAAGAATAATTGGAACATAGATATAATAAATGATTATCCCAAAACCATGTAAAGCAATAGCAAACTACCCAGTGATTCAGGGGTAAACAAGGTAATGAGATAAACAATCTAGGGTGACCTATTGGGTCCCATCAAAATTAACCTATGCATGGATAAGTGATATTAAAGAACATTATTGGGTAAAAAGTGGTCAAGGGCACAACTTGCCTGGCACTTGAGATTCCAGGTACCAACTTGCTTTTCAGATGACACGTGTCCTCGCGCTAGTCGTAGCAATACAAACAAACATGGTATAGATAAAATTAACATCACACCAAACATAAAAACAAACTGAATAATAATAATCTACACGTTGCTACGAGACTAACGCAACTTGAACAGATCAAATCGGAGTTAAAACGAAGAAGATACGAATTTCCTAAGGTTTTATGTATTTGATACAAGATTAATTAAGAAATAAATTTTAATACCATTTTTATGTTAAAACAGAGACACTATGTAATAAACAACATTATTACAAAATTATAGAAACTGGAATGGACTAATTTGGACTCAATATGAATTTTATATGAATCAAGCAAACTCTAGTCATTATTTTTATATTAAAAATAGATTTCTATTTCTTTTTCCTGTATTTTCTATTTACTGGACTGCACCCCAAAATCTGAGAAGCGCAGGGGCTAACACGCAATTATTCCTAAGACACAATGCACAGAAGCGAGGGATGGCGGGTTGGTTTCTGTATTCTATAGGGGCTCATATGCAAAAAGGCCAGGCCGAAAGGGTATCGGCAATCCACAATCGTCCGATCTGGAATGGCCGGTTCGGATTAGAAGTGTACGCATCCCAAACCCCCCATTCACTCCGCTCGTCCGATCATAGGCTAACGTCAGGGATTTAATACATCAAATGGGGTATGCACTAACTAATCCTAGCCGTTGGACTTATGATCCACGGCTTCCACTACCTTTAATCTTGTGCGTCCACCGCGGATCCAATGACATGCGGCCGTTCACCACCCCACGACACCGAGGTATGGTGGCGCAGCCCGTCCCTTCGGCGGGGCCTCGCCGGCGAGTAGCGAGCCAGGCGCCAAAGAACCTTATCGCCTAATCCGACCAAGACTACGAATTGAGGAGATTCTGGCAAACTTATCCGAGAGCTACTCACCGATGGTGAAGACGTTGAATGTGTCTAGCCATGTTTGAAAGTGGACGGGGGCGGCGGACTTTGCCATGTCGAGCGATTCCGGATTCCCCCGATGACCCCAACGAAGATTTGGAGCCATCCTCCGGTCATATGCGCTCCAGAGCGGCCCTGGACTACGCACAGCGAATCCCGCGATGATGTGCACACGCGACACCCACGGCGGCAACCCCCAGCCATCAGCGTTCGTCGAGCACGGCTCCGCCCCGGCAAATTCATGGCCGTGCCCAGCGCGGCATGGCGATGAAGAGCTCGAGCTGGGGCTCCAGAGCTCGGCGGTGGCGGATGCCCCCACCTCAATCTGCGCGCGGGGAAGGTATACCACGCGGCGAGGACTAGAGACCCCGCGGTAGCGATGAATGGCGCGCGGCTAGGCATGGAAAGAGGGGAGGAGGAACAAGAGGATGGTCTGTTTATATCGGCACCTGGTACGCGATCCTGGCGCAGTGGAGAACGGGTCTGAGCTATGCGCGAGATACGGACGAGTTCGTTGCGGCCTCCTCCGAGAGCACAGGAAGGGGACGACCAAGTGCGTGGACTATGACCGACGAATGGGACCCACGCGCCATACACCAGAGAAACATAGGAGGACGCAGGAGTGATGGCCGCGGGTAAAAGTGGAATGGGCCAAGGGAGGCTGAAATTGGCCCAGCAGAGAAGTATTTTCCTTTTCTTTTGTTCATTTTTATTCCTTGTTTTCTCTATTTTCCATAGATTTGAGTTCAAATTTGCTTTGAAATTCAAACACCAGTTAATTGCAGCAAACAAAGGACCTTATCATGAATTTATGATATATTTTATTTACTTATTGGCTAATTATTCACCTAAATGAATGCTTCTATATGTATAATTCATAAGGGATTGATTCACACATTACTTATTTAGTTTAGGAGAAATTTAGTATAAAGTCTTCCTTATGATTCATCTTTATTTTGATCCAAATATTTATAAAAGTGTTCTAATTATAAAATTATAATAAATATATTGGAAGTGTTTCTTTTACTTATTGTTTCGTAGTTTTAAATTTGAACTTTAGCTTCAAGACTTGATTTTTTTTAAACTACCAAGCTCTTGATATTACTATTTATTTATTCGCCATTTGACTACTTCATTCCCTTTAGTTTATTATGCACAAAGCAAAGAAGATTAAGAAATCCTCAAAATTATAGCATAGCAGTATATTTATGTATTTATCCCATTATCTTTTCCTGTTACCATTTTTTTGGGCATTACAAATCCTACCCCCCTTAACAGAAATCTCGTCCTCGAGATTTATGAAGGACTAGGGAAGAGATGGGAAAAATATATGCGAAGCTCTTCTTCTCTCTCCCAAGTAGCTTCATCTTCACCGTGGTGACTCCATTGCACTTTGCACATCTTTATCACCTTATTTCTCGTAACTCGAGTCAAAGTATCCAAAATCTTGATCGGGTACTCCGTGTAAGTCAAATCACCTTGAACACTGAGCTCTTCCATGGGTAACTGTTCCTCAGGGACACGGAGACACTTCTTCAGTTGAGAAACGTGGAACACATTATGCACATCCGATAGACTATCCGGTAACTCAAGTTGGTATGCCATCTCCCCAACTCGCCTAAAGATCAAGAATGGTCCAATATAGCGTGGGGACAATTTGCCCTTAACTTTGAATCTCCTCATTCCACGAAGTGGTGACACCTTGAGGTACACATAATCTCCTTCTTCAAATTCCAGTGGCCTCCTTCTATTATCAGCATAACTCTTTTGCCTAGTTTGAGCCACCCTCAAATTCTCTCGAATTATACGAACTTGTTCTTCTGCTTCTTGAATCAATTCAGGCCCAAAGAATTTTCTTTCTCCAGTCTGATCCCAATACAAAGGAGTTCTGCACTTCCTCCCATATAAAGCTTCAAAAGGTGACCTCTTCAGACTGGCCTGATAACTATTATTATATGAGAACTCAGCATAAGGTAGACTCTTATCCCAACTTCCTCCATGCTGAAGGGCACAAGCTCTCAACATATCTTCCAGTACTTGGTTAGTCCTTTCCGTCTGTACGTTAGTCTGAGGATGGTAGGCCGAACTAAAATTCAACTTCGTATCTATATTCTCATGAAAACTTTTCCAAAATCTTGAGGTAAACTGCAAACCTCGATCAGACATGATCTTCTTTGGTACTCCATGTAAGCACACAATCCGAGCCATATATAACTCTGCTAGCTGAGAACCTTTATATGTAGTCTTCACAGGAATGAAGTGAGCCACTTTAGTCAATCTATCCACAATCACCCATATACCATCATATCCTTTCTGGGTGCGAGGCAATCTAGTAATAAAATCCATACCAGTCCCTTCCCACTACCACTTGGGTATCTTCAGTGGGTGCAGTAGTCCAGCTGACCTCTGGTGTTCAGCCTTAACTCTTTGACACACATCGCACATAGCCACATGTGCAGCCACATCTCTCTTTAATCCATACCACCAATATTTCTGCTTCAGATCCTGATACATCTTGGTACTACCAGGATGAATAGAATAATTCGAGTCATGGGCCTCCTTTAAAATAGTCTCACGAAGGCTTTCAATATCAGGAACACATATCTTGTCCTTGAACCATACGGTGCCTTGCTCAAATTCCGTGAATTCCGAAACTCGACCTTCCGTAATCAGATCCTTAATCTCTTTTATTTTAGCATCGTCAAGTTGACCTTTGCGGATTTTTTTTCCAAAGTAGGTTCCACATCAATAGTAACTCCTTCAGTATGAGCGACTATCCCCAGGTTAAGTCTCCTGAAATCCTCAACAATCTCATCGGGTAGTTGGGCAACAACAGCTGAATGAACATGCTCCTTTCGACTCAAGGCATCTGCAACCAAATTCGCCTTGCCCGGGTGATAGTGAATCTCCAAATCATAATCCTTAATAAGCTCCAACCAACGGCGTTGCCTAAGGTTGAGATCCTTCTAAGTGAATATATACTTCAAACTCTTATGATCCGTATATACTTAACACTAGGTCCCCATGATATAATGTCTCCAAATCTTAAGCGCATGCACAACAGCTGCCAATTCCAAGTCATGAGTGGGGTAGTTCAATTCATGTTTTCGTAACTGACGCGACGCATAGGCGATCACATGTCCTTCTTGCATGAGCACGCATCCTAAGCCTTGGCCACACGCATCACAATAGATATCAAATCCTTTCTGTAGGTCTGGCATAACCAATACTGGTGGCGACATCAATCTTTTCTTCAATTGATCAAAGCTGTCTTGACACTTCTCGTCCCACTTAAATTCTTTTCCTTTCTCCAAAAGTGAAGTCATAGGCTTAGCAATCTTAGAAAATCCTTCAATAAATCTCCGATAATATCCCGCTAATCCCAAGAAACTCCGAAGCTCAGTAACTGTAGTGGGTACTCTCCACTCCATTGTCTCCTTAACCTTAGCAGGATCCACTGAAATTCCTCCATTAGAAATAATATGACCAAGAAATGGCACCTCGCCTATCCAAAACTCGCACTTGCTAAACTTGGCATATAGCTGGTTATCTCGTAGCTTCTGTAGCACCAATCTCAGATGTTCCTCGTGATCACTATCACTCTGAGAATAAATAAGAATATCGTCGATGAATACCACGATGAATCTGTCCAAATATTCCATAAACACCTTATTCATCAAGTTCATAAAATAAGCTGGGGCATTGGTTAATCCAAACGACATAATAGTAAACTCATATAATCCATATCGAGTCGAGAAATCCGTCTTGGGAATATCTGATGGCCTAATCTTCATTTGATGGTAACCCGATCGGAGATCAATCTTCGAGAATACACTTGCACTTCTCATCCGATTAAATAAATCCTCAATGCGGGGTAGTGGACATTTGTTCTTTACAGTGACATCGTTAAGGGTCCTATAATCCACACACATCGCTTGCGATCCTTCTTTCTTCTGTACAAATGGAACCGGCGCTCCACAAGGTGAAGAATTCGAACGAATGTACCTAGCCTCTTGTAACTCTATTAACTGCTTCTTAAGTTCTTTTAGTTCTTCTACGGACATCTTGTATGGCTGTTTAGAAATGGGGGCAGTTCCAGGTAGAAGATCAACTACAAACTCAACTTCCCTATCAGGTGGCATCCCTGGTAACTCCTCTGGAAAGACATCCGGAAAATCCCTAACTGCACGGATGTTGCCACCCACAAACTTCTTATCTACTAAGAATGCCACTAGTCTGATGGTGGTAGTTACTGCAACTTCAACTTCAAATCTTTGTCCTTTGGAATTGGTGAGTTCTACGGTTCCCTTAGCGCAGTGTATAAAGTGCCTTTGCCTTTCTTAACCATGACATACCAAGGATCACATCTATAGTGCTCTCTTCTAACACTATAGGGGTAGCACATCTAGGTTAGAAACATAGGGTAAGAAAGGAAGAATTGTAGACAAGGTGAGTAATTAGGATAAATGTTACTGCGGGGGATTTATTAGCTAAGTAGATTAGTGTGTTATCCACTAAGGCTAATACATTACCTTATGGTGGTACATGCTAAGGTGCCCAACTATAATGTTTCAATCAATCAAAGAAGCAAATCAAGCATTTATCATCAGAACAATCAATCAACCAACATTTTTAAATAGAGAAATTAGTTTAAATTTTTGTCTTAGGTTCCCTATCTCTTAAAAAGATCATAGTGGTAGGATTTCAAGGTGTGAAATCCATCTTGTCTTTAGAGTAGAAAAGATAAGATTACTCAGAGTAGAGTAGCAGAAGGTGAGACAAGATCAAGATGAGATAAGTATAGAATGAGTCAGAGTAAGGTAAGTCGGAGAGGGTTTGTCCATTTCTATCTAGGTTTCGTCCTACAGTCAACATTTCCTCTGATACCACTTCTGTAACACCCGGTTTTAAAGGACAAAGCCGGGTGCATCTCATACATGCGCCAAGAAGACAACATATATAATAACAGAGTGTATAGAGATAAATGTCATAAATCATCAGAGTATTTATTACATAGCGGAAGACTTATTACAAAATAAGAGATAAATATAAAACGAACTAAGGATCGTCGGCGCCAATGTCGACCGAGACACGCCACCTAGATCAGATCGAACTCCTCAGTGTTAGGCGGCTCCTCCTGAACCACCTGATCATCTCCTGTGGGGGGGTGTGAGACAGCAAGAGTGAGCTCACATACGTTCATCGCTCAACAAGTTGTGGGGAATAATGTGACACGAACTCACCAAAGGTGGGAGCTCATGTGAAGTGTAAGGCTGATCAATGATAGGGGTTAAAGCTGAGCATTGCTTTTAAGTAGTTGGTCAAAATTTTATTAGCAGTTACTAAGTGTAAGTAAATACCAAACCATAAGTAAAGTAATAGAACAAAATTAATAACAAACCCATGCATATGCAAATGACAAAATTGAATTTAAGTTCCATAATTTAATCATCAGAGAGTCCTGAGCTGCTCATGACCGTGAGCTCGGCTAGTATACCAGTTTTACACTCTGCAGAGGTTGTACCCTTTACCCACAAGTCATGTTACCCATCTGCCAAGGGGTCGCGAATCCCATACACCTCTACCTAGGAAACGCGGCAGGGCAACACTACGAGGCCTTTACAAAGTTCCACTAGCTTCCGAAAACCCGCTACAGTTTATGGGAAGATCCAGTACAGGGTTCCTGGCTGACCGCCATCGCAGCAAAATCAACCAGGGACCTCCCCGCACTGACCTCTCCCCTACTGCCCTTGCCCCTTTCGGGTAAGGTAGTCTTCCACTAGCTTTCCTAGTTAATCAGCCAAGGGCGTCCCATTAAACCCTTGTGGTGGCACGTGGTTCTCAAGTTAAGCTCTATGTTCCAATTAACATTAATGAACTTGACATGAACATAAACAGAATAACAAGAATAATTGGAACATAGATATAATAAATGATTATCCCAAAACCATGTAAAGCAATAGCAAACTACCCAGTGATTCAGGGGTAAACAAGGTAATGAGATAAACAATCTAGGGTGACCTATTGGGTCCCATCAAAATTAACCTATGCATGGATAAGTGATATTAAAGAACATTATTGGGTAAAAAGTGGTCAAGGGCACAACTTGCCTGACACTTGAGATTCCAGGTACCAACTTGCTTTTCAGATGACACGTGTCCTCGCGCTAGTCGTAGCAATACAAACAAACATGGTATAGATAAAATTAACATCACACCAAACATAAAAACAAACTGAATAATAATAATCTACACGTTGCTACGAGACTAACGCAACTTGAACAGATCAAATCGGAGTTAAAACGAAGAAGATACGAATTTCCTAAGGTTTTATGTATTTGATACAAGATTAATTAAGAAATAAATTTTAATACCATTTTTATGTTAAAACAGAGACACTATGTAATAAACAACATTATTACAAAATTATAGAAACTGGAATGGACTAATTTGGACTCAATATGAATTTTATATGAATCAAGCAAACTCTAGTCATTATTTTTATATTAAAAATAGATTTCTATTTCTTTTTCCTGTATTTTCTATTTACTGGACTGCACCCCAAAATCTGAGAAGCGCAGGGGCTAACACGCAATTATTCCTAAGACACAATGCACAGAAGCGAGGGATGGCGGGTTGGTTTCTGTATTCTATAGGGGCTCATATGCAAAAAGGCCAGGCCGAAAGGGTATCGGCAATCCACAATCGTCCGATCTGGAATGGCCGGTTCGGATTAGAAGTGTACGCATCCCAAACCCCCCATTCACTCCGCTCGTCCGATCATAGGCTAACGTCAGGGATTTAATACATCAAATGGGGTATGCACTAACTAATCCTAGCCGTTGGACTTATGATCCACGGCTTCCACTACCTTTAATCTTGTGCGTCCACCGCGGATCCAATGACATGCGGCCGTTCACCACCCCACGACACCGAGGTATGGTGGCGCAGCCCGTCCCTTCGGCGGGGCCTCGCCGGCGAGTAGCGAGCCAGGCGCCAAAGAACCTTATCGCCTAATCCGACCAAGACTACGAATTGAGGAGATTCTGGCAAACTTATCCGAGAGCTACTCACCGATGGTGAAGACGTTGAATGTGTCTAGCCATGTTTGAAAGTGGACGGGGGCGGCGGACTTTGCCATGTCGAGCGATTCCGGATTCCCCCGATGACCCCAACGAAGATTTGGAGCCATCCTCCGGTCATATGCGCTCCAGAGCGGCCCTGGACTACGCACAGCGAATCCCGCGATGATGTGCACACGCGACACCCACGGCGGCAACCCCCAGCCATCAGCGTTCGTCGAGCACGGCTCCGCCCCGGCAAATTCATGGCCGTGCCCAGCGCGGCATGGCGATGAAGAGCTCGAGCTGGGGCTCCAGAGCTCGGCGGTGGCGGATGCCCCCACCTCAATCTGCGCGCGGGGAAGGTATACCACGCGGCGAGGACTAGAGACCCCGCGGTAGCGATGAATGGCGCGCGGCTAGGCATGGAAAGAGGGGAGGAGGAACAAGAGGATGGTCTGTTTATATCGGCACCTGGTACGCGATCCTGGCGCAGTGGAGAACGGGTCTGAGCTATGCGCGAGATACGGACGAGTTCGTTGCGGCCTCCTCCGAGAGCACAGGAAGGGGACGACCAAGTGCGTGGACTATGACCGACGAATGGGACCCACGCGCCATACACCAGAGAAACATAGGAGGACGCAGGAGTGATGGCCGCGGGTAAAAGTGGAATGGGCCAAGGGAGGCTGAAATTGGCCCAGCAGAGAAGTATTTTCCTTTTCTTTTGTTCATTTTTATTCCTTGTTTTCTCTATTTTCCATAGATTTGAGTTCAAATTTGCTTTGAAATTCAAACACCAGTTAATTGCAGCAAACAAAGGACCTTATCATGAATTTATGATATATTTTATTTACTTATTGGCTAATTATTCACCTAAATGAATGCTTCTATATGTATAATTCATAAGGGATTGATTCACACATTACTTATTTAGTTTAGGAGAAATTTAGTATAAAGTCTTCCTTATGATTCATCTTTATTTTGATCCAAATATTTATAAAAGTGTTCTAATTATAAAATTATAATAAATATATTGGAAGTGTTTCTTTTACTTATTGTTTCGTAGTTTTAAATTTGAACTTTAGCTTCAAGACTTGATTTTTTTTAAACTACCAAGCTCTTGATATTACTATTTATTTATTCGCCATTTGACTACTTCATTCCCTTTAGTTTATTATGCACAAAGCAAAGAAGATTAAGAAATCCTCAAAATTATAGCATAGCAGTATATTTATGTATTTATCCCATTATCTTTTCCTGTTACCATTTTTTTGGGCATTACAGCTCCGGGGCGACCTGAGCGGCCGGGAAGGTTGGGGAGGGCACGGGGAGTCCTCTGGTGGGGTCTGGGTCGGGGCAGGGGCACCGGAGGGGGGCGGTTCACGACGGAGCGGCTCGGCGGCGGGATTACTCTACTCCGGCGAGGAATTACACGCGGCAGAGAGCAAAACAAAGGTCGATAGGGGCGGGAGAGGTTCCTTACCTCAAGGCGGGCTCCGGGGACTCCTCGGCGGCGGGAATGGCGCGACGGTGGCCCGGGGCGGCGGCGGCGGACCTCCGCGGCTGCACGGGGAACGGCGGGTGAGCGCGGGCAGAGAGAAATAGGGAGGGGGAGGGGGAACTTGGGCGTGTCCCGAGTTGCGGACGCCGGGGCGAAGCTCACCGTGGCAACGGACACGGCGGAGCTCCAACGGCGGCCGAGAAACGAGCTCGAGATGGCGGGGATTCGTGGCGGCGGCGCTCTGGCGTGCGCGCAGCGAGGGAGAGGTGGAAGAGGGGTCCGCTAGAGCGCAAATGGGGGAGGGGGCGAGGGCGAGTGGGGCTCGGGGCTCAAGTGGCCAGGGGCGGGTCAGTTGCGAGCTCCACGCGCGACGTGGGCGCGGAGAAAGCGGGCGCGCGCAGCTCGGCGGCGGTTACGCGGGGACGACGGGGCTGACAGCCCGGGCCCGCGAGCAGAGAGAGAGGGGAGAGCGGAGGCGGGCGCGCGAGCGGCGGCTGCGCTGACGGGCGGGACCGACAAGGCAGAGAGAGAGCGGGGGGAGAGAGGCGCGCGCGCGGGATGGGCTTAGTGGGCCGAAAGGCCGAGGGGGCGGCGGGGTTGGGCTTCTTTCCTTTTCTTTTTATTCTGAAATTTGTTTTCTCTTTTCTTTTTTATTTTCTCTATTTGATTCAAATCCAAATGAGCCACAAATTCAAATTAAACTTTCCAAGAATTATGCACCAAACAAAAGTGAAATCTAGGGTTCAACATGATGCAACAACTCATACTCCCTTAGGGTTTAACCATATTAAACTATAATTACAAATAAAATAAGCACTTTTCTCCTATAGAAATGGAAAAGACAAGAATAAGGAAGGATGAGAAAAGGGAAGTAACACCTGAATTTGTGAATATGAGCAAAGAAATTTTATACCCCCAAATTCAGGGTGTTACAAACCTATCCCCCTTAAAAGAATCTCGCCCCGAGATTCAAGGTTGGTCAGCAAAGAGTTCAGGGTATTTGGCCTTCAGATCATCTTCTCGTTCCCAGGTTGCTTCTTCCTCAGAGTGGTGGCCCCATCTGACTTTGCACATCCTGATGGTGTTCCTCCGGGTGACTCTGTCTGCAAACTCCAGAATCTGCGTTGGCTTCTCTATGTAGGTCAGATCCTCCTGGACCTCCAAACCCTCCACTGGCAATTGTTCTTCTGGTACTCGCAGACACTTCTTCAATTGCGACACATGGAACACATTGTGCACTGCTGACAAGCTCTCTGGTAGGTCAAGCTGGTAGGCCACTTCTCCACGCTTTGCTTGAATCTGATATGGTCCGACGTACCGGGGTGCTAACTTGCCTTTAACTCCGAACCTTCTGACTCCCCTGATAGGTGACACCTTCAGATAGACGTAGTCTCCCACTTCAAAACTCAGTTCTCTTCTCCTTCTGTCCGCATAGCTTCGCTGTCTTGACTGGGCTGTCTTCAGGTTCTCCCGAACCATCTTGATATTTTCTTCGGCTTCAAGCAAAATGTCGGGGCCAAACACCTGTCTCTCTCCAGGCTGGTCCCAATGCAGCGGAGTCCTACAACTCCGTCCATAGAGCGCCTGAAACGGTGACATCTTCAAGCTGGCCTGGTAACTATTGTTGTAGGAGAATTCTGCATAAGGTAACCTTTTGTCCCATCCTGACTTGTCTTGCAACGCACAGGCTCTCAACATGTCTTCTAGGATCTGATTAGTTCTTTCAGTCTGACCGTCTGTCTGCGGGTGATAAGCTGAGCTGAAGTTCAAATGCGTACCCAAAGCTTCTTGTAGCTGCTGCCAAAAATGAGAGGTGAACTGCGTTCCTCGATCTGACACTATCTTCTTCGGCACACCATGAAGGCAGACTATCCGTGACATGTATAACTCAGCTAACGTTGCTCCGGTGTATGTCGTCTTCACAGGTATAAAATGGGCCACCTTTGTTAAGCGGTCCACAATCACCCAGATGGAATCATAACCGGCCCGGGTACGAGGTAGGCCAACTATAAAATCCATCCCGATCTCATCCCACTTCCACTGAGGAATCCGCAATGGCTGCAACAATCCGGCAGGCCTCTGATGCTCCGCTTTGGTTCTCTGACAGCTATCACAGATGGCGACATATTCCGCGATCTCTCTTTTCATGCCATACCACCAAAACCTCCTTTTTAAGTCCTGATACATCTTCTCACTTCCAGGGTGTATGGAGTAGGCTGTCTCATGAGCTTCCTTGAGGATCAGTTCCCGAATAGGTTTGAGGTCGGGGACACACAATCGGTCCTTGAACCATATTACTCCCTCTTCATCCTCTCGAAAGTCTTTGCCTCTTCCTTCTAAGATCAGCTGCCGGATCTTGTTGATGTTTTCATCATCCTTCTGCCCTTCTTTGATCTCCCGTTCTAGGGTGGGCTCTAATTCCACTGCTACTCCTTGTGTACTGTTCAGGAAACCGAGGCTCAGTCTGTCGAACTCTTTGGCTAACTCGTACGACATCGGGTACGAAGCCAACATATTAACTTGACTCTTCCTGCTCAGAGCATCTGCAACAACATTGGCTTTGCCTGGATGGTAATGTATCTCCAGCTCATAGTCTTTGATCAATTCCAACCATCTTCGCTGCCTCATGTTTATCTCTGACTGGGTGAATATGTACTTCAGACTTTTATGATCTGTGTAGATGTCGCACTTCTGCCCATACAGGTAATGTCTCCAGGTCTTTAAGGCATGAACCACTGCTGCCAACTCCAGGTCATGTGTGGGATAATTTTTCTCATGGATCTTCAGCTGTCGGGACGAGTACGCTACAACCCTTCCTTCTTGCATTAGCACACATCCCAATCCGGTGTACGAAGCGTCGCAATACACTGAGAATGACTTGTGAACGTCAGGCAGAACTAACACAGGAGCTGTAGTCAATCTATTCTTCAGTTCTTCAAATGCTTCCTGACACTTTTGAGTCCATTTAAACTCAACCTTCTTTGCTAGTAACGCTGTCATTGGCCTAGCAATCTTTGAGAAGCCTTTAATGAAACGCCTATAATATCCAGCCATTCCAATGAAGCTCTTGATCCCACGAACATCCTTCGGTGCTTTCCAGTTCAGGATATCTGCTACTTTCTTTGGATCCACTGCCAACCCATCTTGGTTTATGATGTGACCCAGAAATAAGACTTCATGAATCCAGAACTCGCATTTGCCCAGCTTGGCATACAACTGATGCTCTCGAAGTCTTTGCAATACCATCTTCAAATGCTCTACATGATCTTCCTCACTTTGAGAGTATATGAGAATGTCATCGATGAACACTACCACAAACTTGTCTATATAGTCCATGAACACGCTGTTCATCAGATACATAAAGAAGGCTGGCGCATTTGTCAATCCAAAGGACATAACTGTGAACTCATATAACCCATACTTGGTGATGAATGCTGTCTTCGGTATGTCCGAGGGTCGGATTCTGAGTTGATGGTAACCAGATCTCAGATCTATCTTCGAGAATACGCTGGCACCTCTGAGCTGGTCGAACAAATCTTCTATCCTTGGCAGGGGGTACTTGTTCTTGACAGTGACTTCATTCAAGGCTCTGTAGTCTATGCACATCCTTTTGGTACCATCTTTCTTCTCTACAAACAACACTGGAGTGGCCCAAGGCGAGGTGCTGGGCCTGATGTAACCCTTCTCTAACATCTCATCTATCTGCTTCTTGAGTTCCACCAATTCTGGTCCAGACACTCGATAGGCTCTTTTGGAAATGGGGGCGGTACCAGGGATAAGCTCTATGGCAAATTCGACTTTTCTCTCGGGTGGCATGCCCGTTAGCTCCTCGGGAAACACATCCGGAAAGTCTGACACAACCCTGATAGCCTCGAGCGGGTTGGGCTCTTTACTATCCACTGAAATCCGGTGACAGACTCCCTCTTCTGATTTAGGCATCCATAGCTTGGCCACTACCTCTTCTCCTGACGGGGACTTCAATGTTACGGTCCTCTTGTCACAACTAACATTTGCCTCATACTTCATTAACCAATTCATCCCTAGAATAACATCTATCCCAGGGGTGTCTATTACTATTAAGTCACTGGGGAATCCTATCCCCCTTATTTCCACCATTATATTTGAGCATATTTTATCTGTTTGCACTTTGCCACCAACCGAATTAATCCTCATGGGCGGCATCATTGCCTCTACTGAGATGTTATGCAATTCTACCCATGTTGCAGTGACAAATGAATGAGTTGCACCAGTATCAAATAGCACTTTTGCGGGATGAGATTCGACTGAGAACATACCTACTGCCACATCTGGTGCATCCTGGATTGCTTCGGCCTCCAAGTGGTTCACCTTTCCACGGTTGTACGCTTGGTTACGATTGCCTGCTGCCGGCTGTAGTACACCTTGCCTTGTTGGAGCATTGGGGTTGGTCTGCTGCTGCGCCATCTTCTTTGGGCACTGCATCGCCCAGTGGCCTTGATCTCCACAGTGGAAACATCCTCTGCCTCCTCCTTGTGCTGGGGTTGCTTGGTTGCTCTGATTTGCTGCTGGAGCAGGAAGGCGAGGTGCCTGGTTGTTCTGCTTCTGATACTGATTACCTCCCTGCTGGCTGTGCTGACGATACTGCTGCTGCTGCTGCGGGTACTGCCTCTGAAACTGCTGCTGATGCGGACGCTGATTCTGATTCTGATATCCCTGTGGGTGACCAGGCCTGCCTTGCTGAGACGAACTGCCTGAGAAACGTGGACGGCCGATGCCTCCGGTCTGGGGTCCACTCATCTTGCGCTTCCGATCTTCCATATCCTTACGCTTCTTCTCAGTCATAACTGCCCTATCGATCAGGTGCTGGAAGGTGGGGAAGGTGTGATTCATCAGCTGGTAATGCAGGGGATCCACCAAACCCCTCATGAACCTGTACTGCCTCTTGGCATCAGTGTTGACGTCCTCAGGTGCATAACGAGACAGCTGCAGAAACTTGTCTCTGTACTCACTAACAGACAGGGGTCCCTGCTTCAGAGCCAGAAACTCCTCCTTCTTCACGATCATCAGTCCCTCTGGCACATGGCACCGACGGAAACTCTCGCTGAATTCCTCCCAAGTGATGGCTTCAGGGTCAGCATGGGTGGCGAGGTAGGACTCCCACCAGGACTGGGCTGCTCCCCTTAGCTGGCGGGGACCATACAGAACCTTCTCCCTGTCGTCACATTGGGTGGTGCGCAGCTCCCTCTCCACTGCACGCAGCCAGTCTTCTGCATCCATGGGGTCAGCAGAATGGGCGAAGGTAGGAGGGTGCCCTCTCATGAACTCACCACGCTTATCTCGTGGCATCTGGGGCATCTGCACTTGCAATTGGGATTGGGGTTGCTGTTGAGCCTGCTGCATGGCTGCCAGAGTCTGCCCAATGGCCTGCACTGCTTGGGTCTGCATCAAGAACATCTGCTCCACTGACATCGGGGGTGGTGGGGGAGGCTGCCTCTGTTGTTCCTCCTGCTGGTCATGCTGCTCCTGCTGAGCACGCCTATTGCATCGGCGCCTGTTGTCAGACATCTGTGGAAGACATTCATACATCAGCATTGATCTTACAACCCTTCAGCATAAGAAAAGAGAATACAGAATTCTTCATGACACTGAGTGAACAAAGAGCTTCACTGATCCTCATTATGATTCAACACAGCCTCTCAGATAAGAAGGAAAGTAGAAGTAAATGGTTTCCCAACTAAACAACTGACTTCATTAACATTACTAGCTAAGCCAAACTGCAGGGGAAACCCACATGTTGGCTACAATCATTACAAAGATTCAAATCCAGCACAAGTTCATCATAACAAGCATGCAAGCAACTGATAAGCAAACTAAACTAAATGAAAGCAACTGATAAGCAAACTAAACCGACTACCTAAGACTGAGACATCTGACTTAAGAATTATTACAAACTCCGACGCTAACGATCTAAGGATCCAGATCTATCCTGGTCTTACAGACAGGGGAACCATAAGTGTGGTGACCACGTGGCGGGGAGCGGTAAGGGTGCTGAGTCCCAACAGGTGCGGGAGAACCACCCTCCTGGTGATGGCGCTCTGCCAACTCAGCACGCAACTCCGCAATCTCCGTTCGAGCCCTGCTTAGCTCGTCCAGAGAATGATCCAGCTCAGTGTTAAGCACTGCGACTAGGTTGACTGTGCTGCTCAACCTAGGGTTAGCCTCACCAACAGGTGAGACAACCACACTCTCCGTGCTGCCAGTAGGACGGCGGGGGTAGTACCGAAGGTTAAGACCGTCGGCCACGCCACCGAACAAAGAACAGTACTGGGAGAGTGCACGTCGTGCTGCATCCAGCATAGCCGCCTCTGCAGTGTCCCTCTCGGAGATAGAGTAGTGCTCCGAAACGGCCTCCGCACCCCGGAGGTCATCCTTCGGACGGCGAACTAGGCAGGTAGCCTCCCAGCGGTCCGGGTACCTCCCGCGACTGTGCTGGTAGACTACACAATGGTACTCGATCGACCAGGTGTGCCGGTCGAAAGCCTGGCGCAGCAAGGTGTCGAGTGCGTCGTGGAAGTGACAACCGCGAGCGGCGTCACGGGTGATGGGTCGGGCGACCCATCCTTCCGCCTCCTGCGGCTCAGAGGACTCCGTGCTGTGGTCTGAGTCGTCGTCGTCGGGGTCTCCTCCAGGATCTCCACCAGTAGCTCCTCCAACAGCCGGGACGTCCCGCGGTGGTGCAGGGGGCGCCTCCAGCTGGGCCACAGAGGAACGGGGCCTCACAGATTCCACCTCTTGCTAGGGTGGGGAGGAAGAGCCCTGCTGCTCTCTGTGCTGACGCTGGCGTTCCTGCTCCTCACGCAGGCGGTGGTGCAGCCTCTCCAGGTGACTCGACTGACCAGACACGGTGCGGTGCAGAGGACGCTCCGCAAGTCGAGACGGCAGGAAAGGAATCACCGACTTACGTGCAGTGTGTCTAAGACGAGCCATCTACAAAAGACACCGTAAGCACAAGAGTAAGAGCAGAACTAATATGACAAGTGAATAAACCAAAGATAGAATAAGATAAAAATTTTAACAAGGTATAGTATAGATAGATAGTAAAACATAGGGTTGGTCGAGGTGACCGACTTTTGAAGTAACAACAGAGGTCAAGGTGAGAGGGAAGGTCAATAGTCCTTAGTACGACCAGTGCTACTCTAGGTCAGCGGTCCTACAGTCAGCACGACTCTGATACCACTTATGTCACACCCGGTTTTGGAAGGCAAACCGAATGCGAACTATGTACGTGCCAGGATCAGAACTCACGTACACAGCGATTACATAAATGAACATCATCACACAATGCTCGAATAATAACATAAAAGGGTACTTATTACATCATAGAGTCATAGACATCCACATAGTCATTGTCTTAACAAGTAAATCAAAGTGCTAGCGAAACGCAGTAAAGATAAGGCCTTCACAGGCAGCTGACTGGGGGTTGCCGCCAACCCACACCTAGAATTCGTCGTAGTCTTGGAACTCCTGGAAGTCTCCTTCCACGGCTTCGCCTTCTCCTGAGCAGTGGTTACAATGCGGACAACCTGGTGTTTGTGGTAAAGCAAGGATGAGTACACATCAACGTACTCAGCAAATGTCCCGTTTGGCTGAAGTGGACTAGCTTTATGTGGGGTTAGGCTCAAGCAGTTGCTTTTAGTTGGTCAAGTATTTATCATTAGTAGAAGCCAGATTTTAGCATTAACCAACCCGTGAACCATTTCCTCATTGAGGAACAACACCATCATAGTCGAACCAAAACCATAACATAATCCTTGTATCTCGAACCATCTGTATCTCTAATCAAAGAGGATCCCAAGGCTGCTCTTAACCGTGAGCACGGCTGATATACCAGTTTCACTACCCTCTGCAGAGGTCGCACACTTTACCCATGAGTCATGATTCCCTTTCTACCCGGGGAGAGCTAATCCCCATTGACCACTACCTAGGTGGTCCGGCAGGGCATCACTACGTAGCTTTTACAAAGATTCCCTAGAGATCATAGCTGCCCGTTAGGTTTCTCCAGTTTGATAAACACAGTACCCCTCCCCGCAGGAGAGTGACTAACAAAGAGCAAAACGAAAGAACCTCGGCACTCAGCCTCGGCAGAGCAAGCACTGTGCCTGGACCCCATTGACGGCACGACGGCTAAGCAACTACACCTCTAGTTCATCTAATTAATCAGCTAAGGGCATCCCATTTCACTCTCATGGTTGCACTGTTATCCCGGGTGGTCTCTCAACGAACCAGTCCTTACGGAGAGGTACTCAGGAAACAGCCTGAGCCCCCTAGAGTATCACAAGATCATCAACATCATCAGGATAACAGTATCATAAATAGTCACATCATGTTCATTGATTATGTTAAAGCAACAGCAAAGTGCTAACGATAATAGCCCATAAGGTCATCAAGGATAAAGTAAAATGTAAAGCTAGTCAATCCTTAGGTTTCAAGTAAGTAGTGCGGGGTAGTAAGTTATAAATGAATAGGACATAATGGGACAGAGGACACTTGCCTTCACCAAACTGCTGATCAGGGACTTCCTCTGCAACTTCCTCGGGAAACACAGACTGCTCGTTGTCTACGTAAAGTAATCATTCACACTATGCACTTGGGAAGATAACAAACAAAAAGCAACATGCCAAACATATGCAGCAGAGAGATCACAAGTTCATAGTTTGAAAAGGGGTAGGCACTCTGGTGTTCCCTAGGTCTGGGGTAGAGGACTATACAAAGTGATTCACTATCCACTAATCAGGTTTAAGTCAATGGTGGGATTAAATTATTACATGGTTTTAGGTTACTAAACTTAAGTGTTTAAGTCCATAAACTTAAGTAATCCAACTTTTATTAAAGTCTACCAATTTCTAATTATCTCAAATAGGGTTCCAATAGCCTTAATCCTATCCTGGTGATTAACTATTAATTGGTACTTGGAAACAACAGAGAAACATTGTTTGAATAGATAGACAAAAACATCATGAGCATTTTGCAATTTGAAGCACCTCATTTGGAGTTCATATGACAAAGTTATGAATTTTACAAGTTTGGGGATTAAAATTATACCCTAAATACCTATTTTGAATTAAATAAAAGGTCCAGGGACTTATCTGCGAGAAACCAGGGACGGCGGGTTCAAATTCCAGAAAACTGGGGGTCTCTTTAAGAAAACGCGCGGGCGAAGGGGTATCGGGCTACTACGGCCGTCAGATCTAAAGCGAACGGCCAGGATTAGATCCTGCGGGCGGGCGCGCGAGCGCGCGGCGGCCTGGGCGACTGACAGGCGGGACCGGGCGGGCAGCGCGGGGCGCGGGCAGGCTGACAGGCGGGGCCGGCGGGCAGAGAGACGGGGTGCGGGGAAAGTGGGCCTGGGCCGCTGGATCTCCGGCGGACGGCCAGGATTGGGTTTGGCCTGATTAAAACGGGGCCGCCCGATCTGGGACGGACGGTGGGGATCGGGTGGCCGGCCTGGGCTTATCCTACGGCTAGCTGGGGCGGCGGCGCTCGTCCCCGCGGCGGAGAACTCGCCGGAGACGAGGGGCGCGGGCGTTTGGCGGGGCTCCGGGGCGACCTGAGCGGCCGGGAAGGTTGGGGAGGGCACAGGGAGTCCTCTGGTGGGGTCTAGGTCGGGGCAAGGGCACCGGAGGGGGGCGGTTCACGGCGGAGCGGCTCGGCGGCGGGATTACTCTACTCCGGCGAGGAATTACACGCGGCAGAGAGCAAAACAAAGGTCGATAGGGGCGGGAGAGGTTCCTTACCTCAAGGCGGGCTCCGGGGACTCCTCGGCGGCGGGAATGGCGCGACGGTGGCCCGGGGCGGCGGCGGCAGACCTCCGCGGCTGCACGGGGAACGACGGGTGAGCGCGGGCAGAGAGAAATAGGGAGGGGGAGGGGGAACTTGGGCGTGTCCCGGGTTGCGGACGCCGGGGCGAAGCTCACCGTGGCAACGGACACGGCGGAGCTCCAACGGCGGCCGAGAAACGAGCTCGGGACGGCGGGGATTCGTGGCGGCGGCGCTCTGGCGTGCGCGCAGCGAGGGAGAGGTGGAAGAGGGGTCCGCTAGAGCGCAAATGGGGGAGGGGGCGAGGGCGAGTGGGGCTCGGGGCTCAAGTGGCCAGGGGCGGGTCAGTTGCGAGCTCCACGCGCGACGTGGGCGCGGAGAAAGCGGGCGCGCGCAGCTCGGCGGCGGTTACGCGGGGACGACAGGGCTGACAGCCCGGGCCCGCGAGCAGAGAGAGAGGGGAGAGCGGAGGCGGGCGCGCGAGCGGCGGCTGCGCTGACGGGCGGGACCGACAAGGCAGAGAGAGAGCGGGGGGAGAGAGGCGCGCGCGCGGGATGGGCTTAGTGGGCCGAAAGGCCGAGGGGGCGGCGGGGTTGGGCTTCTTTCCTTTTCTTTTTATTCTGAAATTTGTTTTCTCTTTTCTTTTTTATTTTCTCTATTTGATTCAAATCCAAATGAGCCACAAATTCAAATTAAACTTTCCAAGAATTATGCACCAAACAAAAGTGAAATCTAGGGTTCAACATGATGCAACAACTCATACTCCCTTAGGGTTTAACCATATTAAACTATAATTACAAATAAAATAAGCACTTTTCTCCTATAGAAATGGAAAAGACAAGAATAAGGAAGGATGAGAAAAGGGAAGTAACACCTGAATTTGTGAATATGAGCAAAGAAATTTTATACCCCCAAATTCAGGGTGTTACAGGGTCCCTGGGCCGACGAGTGAATGTCGCCGCGTGCCCCAGCCCAGATGGGTCGACGTGAGGCCGAGCGCGAAGGGGGGAAGTGAGGAGGCCGGAGACCAGCGTGAGAGAGGTGGAAATCCCGTGGCCTTCGGTTCGTCCCGCGCCCAGGTCGGGTGCGCTTGCAGTAGGGGATTACAAGCGTCCACGCGGGAGAGGGAGCGAGCGGCTTCAAGCGAGCGCCTGTCTCGTCCTCGTCCCCGCGTGGCCAACCTTCTCTAAGAGGGCCCTGGTCCTTCCTTTTATAGGCGTAAGGAGAGGATCCAGGTGTACAATGGGAGGTGTAGCAGAGTGCTACGTGTCTAGCGGAGGAGAGCTAGCGCCCTGAGTACACGCCATCGTGGCGGCCGGAGAGGTTTTGGCGCCCGGTTCGTGTGATGTCGTGGCCGTCAGAGGAGCGCTGGAGCCTGGCGGAGGGACAGCTGTCGGGGCTGTCGAGTCCTTGCTGACGTCCTCTTGCTTCCGTAAGGGGGCGGAGAGCTGCCGTCGTCAGGGAGCGTGCGGGGCGCCATCATTGCCTATCTGGCGGAGCGAGCTAGATGGGACGCCGGTCTTGTTCCCCGTAGCCTGAGTCAGCTTGGGGCAGGGTAATGATGGCGCCTCTCGTTGACGTGGCCGGCCCGCGCCCTAGGTTGGGCGATGTGGAGGCTCCTCCGAGGTCGAGGTCGAGTCTGTCTTCCGTGGCCGTGGTCGAGTCCGAGCCCCTGGGTCGGGCGAGGCGGAGACCGTCGGCTGAGGCCAGGGCTGAGTCTGAGCCCTGGGGTCGGGCGAAGCGGAGTTCGTCGTCTTCTGGGGCTGAGCCTAAGTCCGAGCCCTCGGTCGGGCGGAGCGGAGTTCGTCGTCTTCCGGGGCTTAGCCCGAGTCCAAGCCCTGGGTCGGGCGGAGCGGAGTTTGTCGTCTTCCGGGGCTTAACCCGAGTCCGAGCCCTGGGTCGGGCAGAGCGGAGTTCGCCGTCTTCCGGGGCTTAGCCCGAGTCCGAGCCCTGGGTCGGACGGAGCGGAGTTCGCCGTCTTCCGGGGCTTAGCCCGAGTCCGAGCCCTGGGTCGGGCGGAGCGGAGTTCGCCGTCTTCCGGGGCTGAGCCCGAGTCCGAGCCCTGGGTCGGGCGGAGCGGAGCTTCCTATGGCGCCTGAGGTCAGGCCTGACTGCCTGTCAACCTCACTCTGTCAGGTGGCACTGCAGTCGGTGCGGCGCAGGCGGCGCTGTCCTTCTGTCAGATCGGTCAGTGGAGCGGCGAAGTGACTGCGGTCACTTCGGCTCTGTCGACTGAAGGGCGCGCGTCAGGATAATGGTGTCAGGCCACCTTTGCATTAAATGCTCCTACGATTTGGTCGGTTGGCACGGCGATTTGGTCAGGGTTGCTTCTTAGCGAAGACAGGGCCTCGGGCGAGCCGGAAGTATGTTTGCCGCTGAAGGGGGGCCTCGGGCGAGACGGAGATCCTCCGGGGTCGGCTGCCCTTGCCCGAGGCTAGGCTCGGGCGAGGCGTGATCGAGTCCCTCGAATGGACCGATCCCTGACTTAATCGCACCCATCAGGCCTTTGCAGCTTTGTGCTGATGGGGGTTACCAGCTGAGAATTAGGAGCCTTGAGGGTACCCCTAATTATGGTCCCCGACAATTCTCTGTAATATTTTTTCCATGGATCTAACTTGTGAGTCATTTTCATAAACCGACGCCAAAGATGAATACATGTTTCTTACTTGAAAACCCCGAACAAACGCCACTAGCAGGAGGCGCTCGCGTTGGCGTCACTCATCGACGACGAAAAGAAGCTTGACGACTCCCAATTTGATCTCTGGAAGCAGTCCTACGTGGCCGCATGCGCCGCTGTGTACGGTAAGCTCCAGCGCAACTGCCGCTTGGACGCGGTCCAGAGCGGCTGCACCGCGCTGTCCATCATCAAACAGGGGACCTCATGGTCATCGCTAATGCCGGCGACTCTCGGGTTGTTCTGGGCACTGCATCCAACGACGATGCCATCACGCCATCTAGCTCATCATCCACCTTAAGCCCAACCTACCACGTAAGTTGCTACTGACTGGCCATGAATTCTTGTGCGCTGGGACGACGGCCGTTGCTGACGTTGTGTGAGTGTCCTCGAACAAGATGTATGTAGAGGAGTAGCACATCCGTAGTGCAACGGGCAGGTGTATTACCTCGCTAATGAGCCTGGGGTGCACTTCGTTTGGTAGCCCAGCCAAGAGTCATCGGTACTCGCCATGTCGCGCACGTTCGATGACTACTATATCAATGACTGTGGCGTCATCTCGGCGCCGGAGGTGACGTAGAGGAGGACCGATAGCAATGACCACTCGCCATCGTCGGGGTAGCTTTTGTGCTGGCCTGTCTTTAATTCTCTTCGCAAACACACACTTGCCTTTTTTTGTTTAAGCAAACGTGTATAGTGGTGTGTGACTGATGACTGATGATGTACACGGGAACTTCTACCGGCAGGTGTGGCACGTGCTCTCCAATGATGAGACCATGTAAATCATGGCATATATCGAAGTGTGCATGATACTGATGGTTGCAATGTAATTGTGAAACAGTTAAATTAAAATAACAAAATTTATGTATGGCTAGGATCACAAATGGATTATGAAACGTTTTCTTATAACAATATAAGACATATTTTGTATATAAATTATCATGGTATTATATGTTCCCGTTGCAATGCACGGGCACTCATCTAGTAGGCTAATAAAATGCATATATTCGTTAATGCTTTGCTCTGGAGAAATATTATATTCTCATATGTCATTTATATATGTACTATTGTTATTTTGATATTAACAATTTGAGTTAGTTTGCAACTTAGGTTATAAGGAGAGGTTTGGCTAGCTAGTTTTGTGCAAGAACTTGGTCTGCTATGTCTTGAGACTGTAGTAGTAGCTGCCACCTTTTGAGCAGTTAACTTCAATGTTAAAATTGGTAAATATGATGTATACTAATGTGTTGGTAATATTGTTAAACAAATACAATGCAATCTACATAATTGCAAATGAATAGTGCATCAAATTTGGTAATAATATGGATGCCGATATCTTGTGTAATCGCATTGTCCATGAATACTTTTAAACTCTAAATTTCTTGTGGTTTACTAATTGAAGTATAGGGACTTTCATGCATCAGGAAACACTTCCAATTTAGAGGGGTATTAATGATCTCACCTTGTCTTTGCAGGCTTCTAGTCAGTTGTTGATTTCAAATCATGGCGGAATACTTGGCTTCAATATTTGGTACAGAGAAAGATAAGGTCAACTTCCCATTTTACTTCAAGATCGGAGCTTGTCGTCATGGAGATCATTGCTCACGTCTCCATAATAGGCCAACCAAGACCAACTCTTGTCCCTATTAACGTGTATCAGCATGCTGACGTGATCACCCTTAGGGTTGATGCTCAAGGATAGCCATCTAATCTTGCAAGATACAAGAGCATTTTGAAGATTTTACGAGGATATATATAGTTTGTATATTACGAGCCCTGCACTTCCAATAGTTAGGGAAAACTCTGGCCTAATGCTGCCATCCAGTTAAGCCGAACCAGGTCCCGTTGTCTATAAAAGAGCCCCAGACCATCAGGGTTCAGTTTTTGACACCCCACCACGATGCACGAGTGTCAGACGCCCACCTAGGCGTGTGGGGTGGCGGTGGTTCCACGAGAGCGCGAGGCGGCGGCGGCCTCAGGTCGCATGACCGATGGTCGATCCCAAATCCGAAGGTGCGGCGGTGACGACTTCCCGATCCGACGAAGGCATGACGGTGGCGGCTCTTCGATCCGTAGCCACGACGACACTGACTCCCTGATCCGATGGCACAGTGGCGGCAGCTCCTGTTGGGGACTTGTTCTCAAATGCTAAGAATTAAGAACAAGGCAACACAAAAAATGTTAAGTGTTAAGGTCCTTCGTCCTCCATAACGATATATCCCTTCGGGATATAAAGCATCTCGGACGAAGGTTACGAAAGACATACCTTCGTAAGCATAACAACGAAGAATGAAGCATTCACATAAATCATAGAATATGAAATAGACATTTAAATATTGTCATAGAATTAACTCTACTTGCACTAATGAATATAAATGACTTTGAATTACAAATGTACCTTCGGTCCTGCGGAAGGCAAAAGCACAAGCGTGATGCGAAAGCAAATGACAAGTTCACGTGAACAGTACAGAGGTACTGTTCATCTATTTATAGGCACAGGTCGCAGCCTGTGACAAATTACAATCATGCCCCTTGCGAAAGTTTACAGCATTGACTCAGACCTATATGTATAAAAAGGTCATTCTATCTCTATGTCGGTTTAAAACGCCGAAGCTCCATGAAAAGGGACCTTCGGCCATCTCTTGGAGACGACTTCAGCCGAAGCTGCTTCTTCGTGTGAGACCTTCGGCGCACCGAAGCACGACCCCAACAGTAGCCCCTTTCGCGGTGCTAGATCGTTCTTCGTAACGAGCTTGACCCGTGAAAAAAGCCTCTTCAGCTTCGGGAAGCCGAAGGTCCAAAAAACACCTTCCCTGAGCTCGTTGCGGAGAAACGATCCGACTTCCGAGCGCGTGTCGGTCCCACCTTGCAGAGTTACTGTTTGATCCTTGCGGTCCACTGCGCAGCGGGTATGAGCTACTGCGCGCCTGGTGTAACAGTTCCACCGCTTCGCCTTCCTACCTGCAGCACTATATAAACAAACAGGTGGGTGTGAAGTTACCACAGCATTCATTGCTATTTGCACTGTTTCGCTGCCAAAATTTTTCACCATAGCCGAAGCTTAAGTCTCAGAATCGAACGAAGGTGCTTCTCAACGTCCGCTTCGTCAGAAAGAAGAGCTTCGGAGAGAGAAAAAAAGGAAAAAGTTTTTGACTTCCCCAACTTAGAACCAAATGGCGAGAATACGATCTACTGCCAAAGTTGTACGTGAGGGAGACGAAGCCGAAGGTTCAGACACTGTGCCCATCTCCGAAGCAATGCAGCGTTCCGGTCTACTGACTACAGAAGAAATGCCTGCTGCTGAAGCAGGCCCAACAACTGCCGAAGGAAAAGAAAACATTGAAGGGACTGACTCCGAAGATGACTATCACCTTGCTACGCCCAGCAAGCCCAGTCACCTAGATTTTGGGAAATCAACTGTTTCAAAAGCTGACCTTTCGAAGATGGTGAAAGCAGGTTATTTCAAAGAGGACCAGAAGAAGCTACTCCGCTTCGGGGAAGAAGAAACCACCCCGAAGCCAAGGAAGGATGAGATTGTTATTTTCAAGAGTTTTTTAAAGGCTGGGCTTAGATTCCCTCTCCACGGTATTGTTGCGGAGATACTAAGGAGGTTTGGTATCTACTTTCATCAATTGACTCCTAACGCCATCGTTAGGCTCAATGTTTATATCTGGGCCCTCCGAAGCCAAGCTGTGGAACCATTTGCTGACAGCTTCTGCCGAGCTCACGAATTACATTACCAAACAAAAGCCAGAAAAGATGGGCTTCATGATAATTTCGGTTGCTATAATTTTGCCTACCGGAAGACAACAAAGTGTCCTGTCATCAGCTACCGAAGCAAATGGCCAGCAGGTTGGAAATCTGAGTGGTTTTATGTAAAAGTCGATGAAGACAAAGAAAAATTGGTACAAAGCCCTCTGGAGTTAATCTTCGGAGAGACAAGGCCGCAATGCCACATTGGCGACCTAAAAGGTCCCACCTGGGCTGCTCTGGGTGAATTTGAAATTATCTCAGAACATATTGGCACCAGGGATCTAGTTCAAGAGTTCTTGGCATTCAGAATTTTCCCTACTCTAAAAGAGTGGGAGATGCCGAAGCTGGAGGGAGAGAAGAAGAAGGGGGAGCTTGTCCGGCTTCCCTATTACTTCAAGTTCAAGAAGTTCTTCAAAAAACCCTGCAAAGAATGGTTAGACACTGTTGAGGTGATGTGCAACGAAATCCTGGGGAATTACTCCAAAAAGAGGATCAACTAATGACAGCAGCCTTCGGTGCCCGACCGAAACGAAGGTTGAACCGAGTGCTTGACGCCCTAGGCTTCGAATACCCAGACTATGAACAATTGAACAAGGGTGCCGAGGGCCTTAAAAGAAAAAGAATAGCCGAAACTCCGATCACGGATGAAGAAAGACCAGCAAAGGAGAAGAAAATTCTCAAAAAAGGAAAAATATCTGCTCCGAAGCGCAAATCACCCGAAGAAGAGGGGACCCCCACACCGCCTTCTACCAGCGACGTGGAGGAAATTTTAAAGGTAATGACTGAACCCATGCCTACGAAGCTAAGTCCATTAGGGCTCCAACTGACGAAGCTTTTTGCAAAGGTGGACGAGCCGGATCAATCGAAGATAAACAAACCCAAACGGCAAAGAATTATTGCGGTAACTGAGGTTATCGACAAGACGCCGCCAAGGGCATCAATCCAAAAAACGGCAGCTGCCGAAGGTACAGCAATCGTCGAAGGCGTAGCTTCGGAGGTCGCGGCTGCCGAAGCCGCTACAGCCGAAGATACAAACTTAGAAACCACGATTAAGAATATCAACAAGATTTTGGAAGACATGGCTGCGGAAGAAGCTGGTGCTACTACTGAAAAAACCATGGCCACAGTGCCTGAGAAAGGAAAAGAGATAGCCGAAGACCCTTCGGACGACGAAGCCTACTCTTTCCAGAACTTAGTTGGGCAAAAACTGACGAAGGACGAAATAGAAGAACTTAAAGACTACGCCAAGTCTTGCGGCTACAAGTCAGGTGCCCTCCTATTTGGGGGTGTAGATGATGAAAAACTAGGCTGTATTCGAGACCAGACTGGAGCTAAGGTAATCGGTACTCTATCGAAGAGTATCGGTTTTCCGAAGCTAGAGACAGACATCAGCCGCTACCGACGACAACATATCGTCGGCAGCTTGTTTTATTCCAACTTCAAGGTAAACAACCTTTTTCTCTGGTTTTTATTGCTGTTAACAATGAAAATATTACTTAACATAAGTTGTCTCTGTTCAGAGCATGCTACTGAGCAAAGCTCTGAAGATGCAACAAGACTTGGAGGACAAAAAGCACGAAGCTATAATTGAAAACTTGGAAAGCAAAATAAAAGAGCAATCTGCCATCATTGAAAAGAAAGACTTCGAGCTCCAATCGACCGAAGGCTTGCTGGCTGAAACTGAGGCTAAAATATTAGAGTTAAATTCGAAGCTTATCAATCAATCAAAACAATTTGATCAGGAGAAGCTAGAACTGAATTCGAAGCTTAAAGCCGAAGTCCAGACCAGCTCAGAATTGAAGAAAGCATTAACAAGCCTTCAAGACAAATGCTTGAACTTTGGCAATAATTGTATTGGACGATTAAAGAAGATATTTTACTCTGTTGGAGCCAGCAGTGGGAAATTTAACCCTTCGGCGGAAAATTTACCCCAGGCCTTCGATCATATTGAAGCTGAAATCGAAGAGCTTGACGAAGTTATAGCCGGGCACGGCGACTTCTGTGCCTGGGTAGCTTCTCAGGGTACCGCTGCTGCATTTCTGAAAGCCGGCTGCGAACATGGAAAGGTTGTCAACAGGCCCAATTTCACCTTATCTTCATCAATCCTGGATGATATGCCCGACCTCGCCCGAAGTATCTCCAATAGATTTATAAAAATGGTATGGACAAAGGGCGGTCGAGAGAAAGCTGGAGACGAAGCCCGAAGTCATCTTGAACCAGTAAGAAATAATACTTCGTACTTACCTTTTTCTTTGCACTTGATTTTTACTCACGATTCCTTGATTTATGTAGGATGACGAAGGTGAAAATGATGCCTAAGTTATGTCACCGAAACTGTCGCCGAAGCTGAAGCTTAATGAAGATCAGTAGAAATGTACTATAGGAAAAAACTCAGGATACTTTTGTAACAAGTTTTGTAAATACAATTGAACTGTTCTCAAGGAACTTTGTACATACCTTGTAATATATTCTTACCCTTCGATTGAGTCGCTTTGATGTGGACGAAATCAGTATTTTGAGCCGAAGGCGAAAAAACACCTTCCCTTCTTTTCGTACACAACGAAGCCTAAACGGCCGCTTCCTCTTTTTGCCAAAGCTTTTCTTCATATAGCAAAACTACTTCTTTTTTCTGCCGAAGCTTTTACATAGCAAAACATAAAAGACTACTTCTTCCTTCTGCCGAAGCTTTTACATAGCAAAACATAAAAGACTACTTCCTCTTTCTGCCGAAGCTTTTACTTTTACACAACGATTCATAAAAAACCAATTCTCTTTTTTGCCGAAGCAACCACTTTGGTACATAAATGCTATGAATGAATGCTTATGTATGCAAATGCCATGATGTAATGTAATGTGCAAATGAATGTCCGAAGCGTATATCCGAAGCCACACTCATCCATCATTTTCTTAGGAGCAAAACACACGTCAGCTCTGCATTCCCTTAGGAACGACTTTGGAGCATCTTTGCCTTTTACTTAGGCAGTATCAGCGTTGACTTTTCGCTGTAAGCTCTGCATCCCCCTAGGGACGTCTTTGGAGCTTCTTCGTCTTTTACTTAGACGGTATAAGCTCTGCATTCCCTTAGGAACGACTTTGGAGCTTCTTCGCCTTTTACTTTCGGCGGAATCAGCGTTGACTTTTCGCTGTGAGCTCTGCATCCCCTTAGGGACGTCTTTGGAGCTTCTTCTCTTTTTTAGTTTCGGCACTCGATGGTGCGCTCTCAGCTTTTACATTTACATTCTTTGGGGGATTTTGCTCTTATAAAACTAAAAAGGAAATTACATAAGATGGCCCCATTAAAAACCTTTCTCCCCCTTTAGAAAGGAAAAGGGTGCCATGAAAAAGAAAAGAAAAGTCAAAATTACATCGAGTTATACATAAAACCGCCGAAGCTCATCCGCATTCCAAGATCTTGGAATTTCATTGCCATCCATGTCCTTCAGTCTGTACGAACCAGGCCTTGACGAAGATGCTACTAAGAAAGGCCCTTCCCATTTCAGTTGCAATTTGCCCACTGTATCCGGATTGGCCACTCTCCGAAGCACCAAGTGTCCTGGCTCAATATTTTTTAGCCGGACCTTTCTATCTCGCCATTTAACTGTTTCAGCCTGGTACTTATTGATATTCTCCACGGCCTGAAGCCTGATCCCTTCTAAGGCATCTTTTTCCACGAGACAAGTATCTTTGGGACCTGATTCTGCCGAAGCTACCACTCTTATTGATCCAGCTTTGGCTTCTTCCGGGGTTATTGCTTCGTCACCAAATAACAACTTAAATGGGGTAAAGCCTGTAGATCTTGATGTTGTTGTGTTATGGCTCCATACCACTTTGGTAAGCTGATCTGGCCACTTTCCCCTTGGTTGATTAAAGATTAGCTTCATTATTCCTGTCATTATGATGCCGTTGGCCCTTTCAACAAGCCCATTCGACTCCGGGTGCCTGACTGACGCAAAGTGGATCTTCGTGCCAATTTGATCACAAAAATTTCTGAATTCTTCGGAGTCAAATTGTGTTCCATTATCTACGGTTATAGCCTTCGGCACTCCGAAGCGACAGACAATATTCTGCCAGAAAAATTTTTGGACAGTGGCCGAAGTTATTGTAGCTAATGGCTTCGCCTCAATCCACTTGGAAAAATATTCCACAGCAACTACAACATATTTCAGATTGCCTTGAGCCGGTGGTAATGGGCCCAGCAAATCGAAGCCCCACCTTTGCAATGGCCAGATGGGTTGTATTAGCTGTGTCAAAGACGAAGGTTGTTTTTGATCTCTTGCACATTTCTGACAACCTTCGCACTTTTTAACTAACTCAGCTGCATCCGAAGCTGCCTTCGGCCAATAAAATCCTTGACGGAACACTTTTCCAAGTAACGGCCTGGATCCGATGTGGGATCCACAAAGACCTGCATGTATCTCCTTCATCAACTCTATACCTTCGGCTCTAGACAAGCACTTGAGCAGCGGTGCACAAACTCCGTGCTTGTATAACTCCCCTTCTATAATGATATACGGACGAGCTCTTGCCTCTATTCTTTTATTATAAGCTTCGTCATCTGATAGGAAGTTGCCCTGAAGGTAAGAAATTATTTCAGTTCTCCAATCTTCACTGTACACAGGAGAAATAGTAAGAACTGCTCTTTCAAGTAACTCCACTGAAGGTGCCTTTATTGTTTCGAAGAATACATCCGAAGGTAGCGGCAGCCCCTGTGCTGCAGACCTGGCTAACAAATCAGCATGTTCATTTTGCCCTCGAGGGATATTCTTGACAGAAAATCCTTCGAAGGAAGCTTCGATCCTTCGGACTGTGTCTAGGTATTTTTCAAGCTTCGGGTCTTTAGCCTTGCAACTTTTGTCAATATGACCCGAAACAATCTGAGAATCAGTTTTAAGAATCGCCCTCCTGATCCCCATCGCCTTTAGTTTCCGAAGTCCCAGGAGCAGGGCTTCGTACTCAGCAATATTATTTGTGCAGCTGAAGTCCAGTCTTGCTGCATAGCAAGTTTTAACCTTGGACGGTGAAACCAAAACAGCAGCTGCTCCTGCTCCGAAGGTTCCCCAGGAGCCATCACAAAACACTGTCCATGCTTCGGCATCTTTATTCGCTTCTTCGCCCTGAGCCCCTGGCGTCCAGTCGGCAATAAAATCTGCCAATGCTTGAGACTGGATCGAGGATCTGTGCACATAATCAATGTAAAATTCATTAAGCTCCGCAGCCCATTTTCCAATTCGGCCAGTAGCTTCTTTATTTCTCATGATATCTTTCAACGGCTGCGAAGAAGGAACAATAATATTATATGCCTGAAAATAATGCCGAAGCTTCCTGGATGCCATTAGAACGGCATACAACACCTTCTCCAGTTCTGTATAATTTTTCTTTGAGACACTAAGGACCTCAGATACAAAATATACTGGGACCTGCTTCTTGATTTGTCCATCAAACTTCTCCTGCACAAGTGCCGCACTCACTGCTGAGTGCGAAGCTGCCACATACAACAACAGAGGAGCCCCTGGCATTGGTGGAGTTAATGTTGTTAGATCTATCAGGTATTGCTTGAGTTCTTCGAAAGCTTTTTGCTGAGCTGGGCCCCATTGAAAGACTTCAGCTGATTTTAGCACTTCGAAGAAGGGTAGATTTCTTTCCGCTGATCTGGATATAAATCTGTTAAGAGATGCCAGTCTTCCTGTCAATCTTTGGGCCCCCTTTCTTGTGGTTGGTGGCTCCATTCGAAGTATAGCTTCGATTTTATTTGGGTTAGCTTCAATTCCCTTTGTTGAAACCAAGCATCCAAGGAACTTACCCTTCTTTACTCCGAAGACACATTTTTCTGGATTCAGCTTCAGACCAGCTTGCCTGAAGCTGGCGAAGGTCTCCTGCAGATCAGCAATATGGTCTTCTTGCTTCGTGCTTTTTACAATAATGTCATCAACATAGGTCAACACATTTCTGCCTATCTGAGATTGGAGAACCTTCGCAGTCATCCTGCTAAAACTCCCTCCAGCATTCTTAAGCCCCTCAGGCATCCGAAGATAGCAATATGTACCACTTGGGGTTATGAAACTAGTCTTCGGCTCATCCTCCTTTTTCATCCAGATTTGATGATAGCCTGAGTAACAATCCAGGAGACTCATGAGTTCCGAAGAAGCTGCTGCATCAACTAAAGAGTCTATCCTTGGCAGCGGGAACTCATCCTTCGGACAAGCCTTGTTGAGATCTGTGAAATCAATACACATTCTCCACTTTCCATTGGCCTTCTTCACCATAACAGTGTTAGCTAGCCATTCTGGATACTTCACTTCTCTGATAACTCCTGCACTTAGGAGTCTTTTTACTTCGTTGCGAGCCCCTTCGGCCTTGTCATCAGACATTTTCCGAAGCCTCTGCTTGCGGGGTCTGAAGGATGGGTCAATATTGAGCGAATGTTCAATAACATCCCGATTCACTCCACATAGATCATTGGCTGACCATGCAAAAACATCTTTATTGTTGAATAAAAACCTTATCAAGGTTTTCTCTTGATCTTCAGATAATTGCGAGCCCAATAGCACCTTCTGCTCTGCTATATCCTCACACAGCAGCATGGGCTTCGGCTGATCAGCCGAAGCTGCTTTTTCCCTCCTGAACTTGTACTGTTCACAAGCTTCAACTCCATCTATATTATGGATTGCCTTGGAATCAGTCCAGCTTCCTTCGGCCCTTCTGGCAGCTTCCTGACTCCCATGAATAGCAATAGGCCCTTGGTCCGAAGGTATCTTCATGCAGAGATAAGCTGGGTGAAGAATTGCTTCAAAAGCATTTAGGGTACCACGACCAATGATGGCGTTGTAGGGGTATTCCATGTCAACAATATCAAACACAATTTGCTCAGTCCTTGTGTTATTAACAAATCCGAAGGTTACCGGCATGGTAATCTTCCCGAGTGCCACAATCTGCCGCCCTCCGAAGCCACAAAGAGGGTGCGTAGCATCATGAATCTTGTCTTCAGGCTCTTGCATCTGTCTGAAGGCTTTGGCAAATATAATGTCAGCTGCACTGCCTGTGTCAACTAGGACATTGTGAACCAGAAACCCTTTGATCACACAAGAAATGACCATAGCATCATTGTGGGGATAGTCCTTGAGCTGAAGATCTTCCTGAGAGAAGGTAATTGGAATGTGAGACCATTTTGACTTAATGAAGGGTCCCTGCACTCCAACATGCTGCACCCTTCTCTGAGCCTCCTTCTTCTGCTTTTTGTCAGCTGGCTCTGAGCAAGAACCGCCTGTTATCGGGAGCACCAGCTTCGAAGCCGAAGCAGCTCCAGCTTGAGTGTTGAACGAAGCCATCAGCTCAGAAAGGTGGAAGTGAGTTGACCGGAGGTGGGCGCCAATGTTGGGGACTTGTTCTCAAATGCTAAGAATTAAGAACAAGGCAACACAAAAAATGTTAAGTGTTAAGGTCCTTCGTCCTCCATAACGATATATCCCTTCGGGATATAAAGCATCTCGGACGAAGGTTACGAAAGACATACCTTCGTAAGCATAACAACGAAGAATGAAGCATTCACATAAATCATAGAATATGAAATAGACATTTAAATATTGTCATAGAATTAACTCTACTTGCACTAATGAATATAAATGACTTTGAATTACAAATGTACCTTCGGTCCTGCGGAAGGCAAAAGCACAAGCGTGATGCGAAAGCAAATGACAAGTTCACGTGAACAGTACAGAGGTACTGTTCATCTATTTATAGGCACAGGTCGCAGCCTGTGACAAATTACAATCATGCCCCTTGCGAAAGTTTACAGCATTGACTCAGACCTATATGTATAAAAAGGTCATTCTATCTCTATGTCGGTTTAAAACGCCGAAGCTCCATGAAAAGGGACCTTCGGCCATCTCTTGGAGACGACTTCAGCCGAAGCTGCTTCTTCGTGTGAGACCTTCGGCGCACCGAAGCACGACCCCAACAGCTCCCCAGCGGCGGAACGATGGCGGTTTCTCGATCCGAAGGCGCAACGACGATGGCTCCCTGATCCGGTGGCACGACAATGACAGTTCCTTGATTAGGAGGCGCAGCGACATAGACTCTCCGATCGGAAGGCGCGGCGTCGATGGCTTCTCGGAGGAGCGCACTCCGGAGTAGCACACATTGGCGTCCCACCTTCCACGACCACGCCGGCCTTCCCTAGGCGAGAGCTACTAAAAGTCGCCTAGAGGGGGGTGAATAGGCAAATCTGAAATTTATAAACTTTAAGCACAATCTACAAGCCGGGTTAGCGTTAGAATAAAGGCGAGTCCGAAAGAGAGGGAAAAACAAATCACAAGAAAATAAAGAGTGTGACACGGTGATTTGTTTTACCGAGGTTCGATTCTTGCAAACCTACTCCCTGTTGAGGTGGTCACAAAGACCGGGTCTCTTTCAACCCTTTCCCTCTCTCAAATGGTCACCTAGACCGAGTGAGCTTTTCTCCTTAATCAACGGGTCACTTAGACCCCTTACAAGGACCACCACAACTTGGTGTCTCGTGCTTGATTACAAGTTGCTTGAGAACAAGAATGGAGGAAGAAGAAAAGCGATCCAAGCGACAAGAACTCAAATGAACACAAATGTCTCTCTCTCACAAGCCACTAAGTCTTTGGAATGAGATTGGGACTTGGAGAGGATTTGATCTTTTGTTTTGTGTCTGGGAGTGAAGTCTAGAGCTCTTGTATTGAATGCAATGGTTGAAAACTTGGATGCCTTGAAGTGTGGTGGTGGGGAGTATTTATAGCCCCACCCACCAAAATGGCCATTGGGGAGGATGTCTGTCGATGGACGCACCGGACAGTCCGGTGCGCCACCGGACACTATCCGGTGCGCCAGCCACGTCACCCAACCGTTAGGGTTCGACCGTTGGAGCTCTGTCAGCCTAGGCCACCGGACAGTCTGGTGGTGCATCGGACAGTCACGGTTCACTGTCCGGTGCGCCTTCTGGCGCCTGCTCTGACTTTGTGCGCACTGTTCGCGCACTGTAGCGCTTTTCAGGTTTCCGTTGGAGTCGACAGTTGCGCTGTAGCCGTTGCTCCGCTAGCACACCGGACAGTCCGGTGCCGCACCGGACAGTCCGGTGAATTATAGCGGAGTGGCATTTCCAGAAACCCGAAGGTGGCGAGTTCGAGTTGATCCACCCTGGTGCACCGGACAGTCTGGTGCGCCAGATCAGGGCAGCCTTTGGTTTCTTTTGCTCCTTTCTTTTTGAACCCTATCTTGGACTTTTTATTGGTTTGTGTTGAACCTTTGGCACCTGTAGAACTTATAATCTAGAGCAAACTAGTTAGTCCAATTATTTGTGTTGGGCAATTCAACCACCAAAATCATTTAGGAAAAGGTTTGACCCTATTTCCCTTTCAATCTCCCCCTTTTTGGTGATTGATGCCAACACAAACCAAAGCAAATATAAAGTGCAGAATTGAACTAGTTTGCATAAGGTAAGTGCAAAGGTTGCTTGAAATTAAACCAATTTAAACTTCTATAAGATATGCATGGATTGTTTTCTTCTTATTTCACATTTTGGACCACGCTTGCACCACTAGTTTTGTTTTTGCAAATTCTTTGGAAAACTCTTTTCAAAATCTTTTTGCAAATAGTCAAAGGTATATGAATAAGAGTTTAAAGAAGCATTTTCAAGATTTGAAATTTTCTCCCCCTATTTCAAATGCTTTTCCTTTGACTAAACAAAACCCCCCCTTAATGAAATTCTCCTCTTAGTGTTCAAGAGGGTTTTACAAATTGAGATAGAATTTCTTAGAGGAACACTAATTTCAAAGATACAAATTGAAAAACATTTTAAAAAAACTTAAACTAGTTTCGAAGAATTTTGAAATTGGCATGGTGGTGCGGTCCTTTTGCTTTGGGCTAATACTCTCTCCCGAGAATCAAGAATTTTTAGCTTATTCCTAAGTTTGGTAAATGTTTTCTCATCTAATGGTTTGGCAAAGATATCGGCTAATTGTTCTTTGGTGCTAACATAAGCAATCTCGATATCCCCCCTTTGTTGGTGATCCCTCAAAAAGTGATACCGAATGGCTATGTGCTTAGTGCGGCTATGCTCAACGGGATTATCCGCCATGCGGATTGCACTCTCATTATCACATAGGAGAGGGACTTTGGTTAATTTGTAGCCATAGTCCCTAAGGGTTTGCTGTTAGAAATATGCCCTAGAGATAATCATAGAGATGAGCATATTTCTTTGTATCCATGATATATATATTGCTTAATTGAATATCCATGGAAGGCACCTTGTATTGATTAGCAATTATGTGAATTGTTTGTGAGATTCTTTACTTATATGGTTATTCTAAATGATGTCCCTAGTCAGAGTCGATGACTAGCACATGTATTAGTTGATGACTACATTTCACAAGTCATGAACATGGAGATGTTAAACTAATAATGTGGGCGCATGTATGACATGAGGCTGGACCGACCCAACGTGAGATATTGTAATATAGTTCTCTTCTTGCAACATGAATACTGTATCCTTAGACCTGAGATTGTCGCATGTTCTCAAGATGTGAATTGACTTACTTAGGGACTATCAAACGCTATCCCGTAACTGGGTAGTTATAAAGGTAGTTTTGGGTTTGTCAGGAAGCATGCTATGAGGCATGGTCAGTCAAGATGGAATTTGTCCCTCTCTTTGTGAGAGAGATATCTCTGGGCCCCTCGAGTGATTGGATCAAGAAATGCATGGCCGTGCTAGGGTTAAGAGTTAACCATTGAAAGGATTCCAATTCACAGTATCGAGAAAGAGAGGTCAGCTTAGAGCCAGACCAAATATCGTGAGACAAAGGGAACAACATGTACTTAATGTCGCAATGGTTCGTCTGATATGATCTTTACGTACACATAGGAGTTGACATGTCTTGCTAGAGGCCGCTGTCAATTATTGGGCCAAGTAAGAGTACTCGGGCTATGTCTATTTGTACGTGAACCTATAGGGTCACACACTTAAGGGGAAGGAAGCCTAATTCGGATTAGATCCGAAATTAGACTGGGCTTTAGGGTTAATGATGGGCCTCGGCGTCAGAAGCCCACCATAACGCCTATATAATGAGGGGCGGGGGCGCGGTTAAGGATAACCTAATTCGCCACCAGCGAACTAACAGCCGCCGCCCACCTCTCGCCCTCGCCAAGCCGCCGTCGCGAACCTAGCAGTTTGGTACGCGGCGCTTCCTCCCTGTACGTGTGGATACCTCGGAGGTGCTACATCTGGAGCACTTGGACGAACCGTGCGAGGACGTGAAGGACGCCGGCGACTGCACGACACTGCTCGACGCGTTCGTCTACATCGAGACGTCTTCCGCTGCTCTGCGCGTCTAGTGGTAATTCCATGACCTATAACCGCAGTAGTTCTTGGTATTATGGGGATGAAATTTTTTGTTTTGCGCTAGCGTAGCCTCCCCGTAATCCTACAGTGGTATCAGAGGCAGGTTCTGCGTAAGTTTTAGGTCTGGATCTAGGTTCATGTGATGGATCTACTTGATGCACGGTTTGATTAGATCAATTGGTAATAAAGGGTTGAAGTAGATTACATCGGATATGACTGGAGAGATCAGTTCGTCCTTCTCTGTTGTATGCGCGACTTGCCCCTACCGGCTGGAATCACCATCGGGGCTAACTGCGTACACAACCAGCAGATTGACGCAACAGATCGACGTCATGAGTGTAATCTTCTTCGGGTCGAAAGTCTCGGATTTGGGTTGATTTGATCAACCGCATGAGATTTCCAGTGGAATTTCCATACATACGATGCATGGAATCCTGTGAGGTATCTGCTGTGGCTATCTGCTGTAGTGGCGAACGTATAGAAACGTGTTTGTCTAACCTGTTTTTGCAGGACATGTGATCGGTATGGCTATTATGTGTATGTGATGCATGTTAACAAATTATTCATGACCTGCGTGTCGTGACCAGGGCAATACGGCTGGAGCCACATGTATTGTCCAAATTTAATGTAATGACCTGCGTGTCAACATGTGATGATCCAAAGCGTATATGTAATTTGTTTACCAGCATACGTTAGATAGGTCTTGAAGGACTCATCACCTGGAGGATGGCATACCTATATCATGGAGATGGAGATCATCGTGATGGACAGATTATTGGAGATGGAGATCACCATGTGAAAACAAGCCATACCGAATCACAATTGTTGTGTGAATGCCATTCTTATTGTTCTACTTGTTTATATTGCATATATGTCCTTGCGTGCGATGTTATAAGTAGGACGATCCCTCATAAATGTTTAAGCTTTAATGCCTCTCCAAACCTTGCACTATCATAAGTCTTGTACAATTGGTGGTGGGTCTATGAAATTAGGGTGCCACCAGTTTTCCTTGACTAGATAGGTTTGTATCGGATACGAACTGCAGAAAGGGTTGGTTAACTTAAACAAAGTCAGCTTAATGGTTAAGGACTTTGAGGCATAAGGTTGGGAGCCGAGACATAGAGATGTCACCCAACAACAGGAGTCATATATATGATATGATTAGCAAGGAGTTGCTTACCAATCTACCTTGTCTTCTACCGGTGATGCTAAAGCTCACTAGTAGACTTGTTAGTTGTGGATTCTGAATCACTAAGTATCAATAGAGGGATATTGATTTTAGTGGGAGTAGACTATTAAATGTTTAATATGATTTACTCTGTCATGGATATTTTTGTCTTAGTATTTTGCATTATTTTGTTGTAGATAAATGGCACCTAGCACACCAACATTTACTTTGCGATCGATTCTTGAAAAGGATAAGTTAAATGGAACAAACTATACGGATTGGATCCGTAACCTGAGAATTGTTCTCAGGGCTGAAAAAAAGGAAGACGTTCTAGACTCCCCACTGCCAGAGGATCCTGGTGAAAATGCAACTGCCGCAGCTAAAACCGCTTACAAGAAAGCAATGGATGCTAATCTTGAAGTAAGTTGCCTAATGCTTGCTTGCATGGAACCTGAGCTCCAGATGCAGTTTGAGACAAACCATGAGGTGTACGATATGATCGTGGCGCTCAAGGATATGTTCCAGACTCAGGCTAGGACTGAAAGGTTCAATGTGTCCAAAGCCTTTCTGGAATGCAAGCTAGCAGAAGGCGCAGCAGTTGGGCCACACGTAATCAAAATGGTTGGTTACAGTCAGAGGTTGGAGAAGCTAGGCTTCCCAATAAGCCAAGAGTTGGCCACTGACTTCATTTTGGCATCTCTTCCGCCCAGCTATGGAAACTTCATCACGAACTACCATATGCATGGGGCGGAGAGGGGCCTCAATGAACTATGTGGCATGCTGAAAACTGCAGAGGGGGACATAAAGAAAAGTGCTGGCAGCAGCGGCCATGTGATGGCGGTCCAAAACAAACCCAACTTTAAGAAGAAGGGTAAGTCTCAAAAGAAGAAGGGCAAGGGAAAGGATACAGTATCCAAGCCCAATCAAAAGCCCAAGGCTGGACCAGCTGCAGATGCAGAGTGCTTTTATTGCAAAGAACTTGGTCACTGGAAAAGGAATTGCAAGCAGTACTTGGCCTCTATTAAGGATCGCGGCGGTAAGGGTACAGCCGCAGCAGGTACACTTGCTATTCACATTACAGAATTTTTTCTTGCTGATTCTTATATTAATTCTTGGGTATTTGATACCGGATCGGTTGCCCATATTTGCAATTCGATGCAGGGAATGATAAGAAGTAGAAGCGTGAAAAGAGGAGAAGTTGATTTCCGGGTAGGCAATAATGCAAGAGTTGCTGCGTTGACCGTCGGGACGATGCAACTCCACCTCCCATCAGGATTTATTTTGGAGTTAAATAATTGTTATCTAGTTCCTAGTATGAGTCGAAACATTATGTCTCCTTCATGTTTGATGAAGGATGGTTATTCATTTGCGAGTGAAAACAATGGTTGTGTGATCTCTAAGAATGGCATGTTTGTGGCTTTTGCATCCATTATGAATGGGTTATTCATTTTAAATCTTGATGATGCACCTATCTGTAATATTAGTGCTAAAAGGCCTCGGCCTAATGATTTAAGTCCTACCTACATGTGGCACTGTCGTTTGGGTCATATAAGTGAGAATCGCATGAAGAAGCTTCATTCTGATGGGCTTTTAACTTCGTTTGATTTTGAATCATACGAGACATGTGAAGCTTGCTTACTTGGTAAGATGACCAAGGCGCCCTTCACGGGTTTACCGGAGGGGACGTTAGATTTATTGGAACTCATACATACTGATGTGTGCGGACCAATGAGTACGACAGCTAGGGGAGGATTCCAATACTTCATAACCTTCACTGATGATTTTAGTAGATATGGGTATGTCTACTTAATAAAACACAAGTCTGAATCCTTAGAAAAGTTCAAAGAGTTTCAGAATGAAGTAGAAAATCAGCGTGGCAAGAAAATTAAAGCACTGCGATCAGATCGTGGTGGTGAATATTTGAGTCATGAGTTTAGCAATCATCTAAAGAGTTGTGGAATTGTTCCACAGCTTACGCCGCCTGGAACGCCTCAGAGGAATGGCGTGTCTGAGCGACGTAATCGGACTTCATTGGATATGATTCGATCAATGATGAGCCAGTCGGACCTACCTTTGTCGTTTTGGGGATACGCTCTAGAAACAGCAGCTTTCACACTAAATAGGGTACCGTCTAAGTCCGTAGTTAAGACACCATATGAGATGTGGACTGGGAAGACTCCCAGCTTGTCTTTTCTGAAGATTTGGGGTTGTGAGGTTTACGTCAAGCGACTACAGTCGGATAAACTCACTCCAAAATCGGACAAGTGCATGTTCGTGGGATATCCAAAGGAAACTTTAGGATATTACTTTTACCACCGGTCAGAGGGCAAAGTGTTTGTCGCCCGGAACGGTGTGTTCTTAGAGAAAGAGTTTCTCAAAAGAGAGAAAAGTAAACAAAAGGTGTATCTTGAAGAAGTTCAGGATGAGCCAGTGGGACAAGATTCAACAAGTGATGCTAATGTAGCAGAACAAGTTGAGACGTCTATGGCAAGAGAATCACCACCACAACCACGAAGGTCAGCAAGGCTTCGCGAGGCACGAGGAGAAGTGCTATTGTTGGGCAATGGGGAAGTGTTGTTGTTAGACAACGACGAACCTGCAACATATTCAGAAGCGATGATGGACCCAGATTCCGAGAAATGGCATGTCGCCATGAGATCCGAGATAGATTCCATGGGAGAAAATCAAGTTTGGAACTTGGTTGACCCGCCTGATGGTGTTAGACCTATAGAATGCAAATGGATCTATAAGAAGAAGAAAGACATGGATGGAAATGTTCACATCTATAAGGCTCGACTTGTTGCAAAGGGTTTTCGACAAGTTCAAGGAGTTGACTATGACGAGACATTCTCGCCAGTAGCGATGCTTAAATCTATTCGGATCATTCTAGCTATTGCCGCATATTTTGATTATGAGATTTGGCAGATGGATGTCAAAACAGCTTTCCTTAATGGAAACCTAGATGAGGACGTGTATATGATACAGCCCGAGGGTTTTGTCGATCCGATCAATGCTGGAAAGATATGCAAACTTCAGAAATCCATTTATGGGTTGAAGCAAGCATCTCGGAGTTGGAACATTCGTTTTGATGAAGTGATCAAAGGGCTTGGTTTTCATCAGAATGAAGAAGAAGCTTGTGTTTACAAGAAGGAAAGTGGGAGCGCTGTTGTATTTCTGATCTTGTATGTGGATGACATATTATTGATTGGGAATGACATTCCTATGCTGGAGTCCGTCAAGGCTTCACTGAAAAAGAGTTTTTCTATGAAGGACTTAGGGGAAGCAGCATATATTTTGGGCATAAGGATCTATAGAGATAGGTCGAAGAGGCTTATAGGATTAAGTCAAGATACGTACATTGACAAGGTTTTGAAACGGTTCAACATGGAACAGTCCAAGAAAGGGTTCATACATATGTCACATGGTAAACACCTTAGCCAGATGCAATGTCCTGCAACGGCTAATGAGCGGGAGCGCATGAGTAAGGTACCATACGCCTCAGCAATTGGTTCAATCATGTATGCCATGATAAGTACACGCCCAGATGTTTCATACGCTATAAGTGCTACGAGTAGATACCAGGCTGATCCAGGTGAGGATCACTGGACAGCGGTAAAAGGCATTCTTAAGTACTTAAGAAGGACTAAAGATATGTTCCTGGTATATGGGGGTAAGGAGGAGCTCGTTGTAACTGGTTACACCGATGCTAGCTTCCAAACTGACCCAGACGAGTTAAAATCGCAATCAGGTTTTGTGTTCACAATAAATGGTGGTGCTGTTAGTTGGAAGAGTTCCAAACAGGAGACTGTGACTGATTCTACAACAGAAGCCGAGTACATTGCAGCTTCTGAATCTGTGAAGGAAGGTGTTTGGATAAGGAAGTTCCTCATCGAGCTTGGTGTGTTTCCTAATGCATCTAGCCCATTGAACCTCTACTGTGACAACAATGGGGCTATTGCGCAAGCTAAGGAGCCAAGGAACCACCAGAAAAACAAACACGTACTGCGGAAGTTTCACCTCATACGGGAATTCATTAGGCGGGGTGAGATAAAGATATGCAAAATACATACGGATTTGAATGTTGCTGATCCTTTGACAAAACCTCTTCCACAACCTAAGCATGAGGCACACGTGAGATCTATGGGTATTAGATATCTTCTAGATTAACTCTAGTGCAAGTGGGAGACTGTTAGAAATATGCCCTAGAGATAATCATAGAGATGAGCATATTTCTTTGTATCCATGATATATATATTGCTTAATTGAATATCCATGGAAGGCACCTTGTATTGATTAGCAATTATGTGAATTGTTTGTGAGATTCTTTACTTATATGGTTATTCTAAATGATGTCCCTAGTCAGAGTCGATGACTAGCACATGTATTAGTTGATGACTACATTTCACAAGTCATGAACATGGAGATGTTAAACTAATAATGTGGGCGCATGTATGACATGAGGCTGGACCGACCCAACGTGAGATATTGTAATATAGTTCTCTTCTTGCAACATGAATACTGTATCCTTAGACCTGAGATTGTCGCATGTTCTCAAGATGTGAATTGACTTACTTAGGGACTATCAAATGCTATCCCGTAACTGGGTAGTTATAAAGGTAGTTTTGGGTTTGTCAGGAAGCATGCTATGAGGCATGGTCAGTCAAGATGGAATTTGTCCCTCTCTTTGTGAGAGAGATATCTCTGGGCCCCTCGAGTGATTGGATCAAGAAATGCATGGCCGTGCTAGGGTTAAGAGTTAACCATTGAAAGGATTCCAATTCACAGTATCGAGAAAGAGAGGTCAGCTTAGAGCCAGACCAAATATCGTGAGACAAAGGGAACAACATGTACTTAATGTCGCAATGGTTCGTCTGATATGATCTTTACGTACACATAGGAGTTGACATGTCTTGCTAGAGGCCGCTGTCAATTATTGGGCCAAGTAAGAGTACTCGGGCTATGTCTATTTGTACGTGAACCTATAGGGTCACACACTTAAGGGGAAGGAAGCCTAATTCGGATTAGATCCGAAATTAGACTGGGCTTTAGGGTTAATGATGGGCCTCGGCGTCAGAAGCCCACCATAACGCCTATATAATGAGGGGCGGGGGCGCGGTTAAGGATAACCTAATTCGCCACCAGCGAACTAACAGCCACCGCCCACCTCTCGCCCTCGCCAAGCCGCCGTCGCGAACCTAGCAGTTCGGTACGCGGCGCTTCCTCCCTGTACGTGTGGATACCTCGGAGGTGCTACATCTGGAGCACTTGGACGAACCGTGCGAGGACGTGAAGGACGCCGACGACTGCACGGCACTGCTCGACGCGTTCGTCTACATCGAGACGTCTTCCGCTGCTCTGCGCGTCTAGTGGTAATTCCATGACCTATAACCGCAGTAGTTCTTGGTATTATGGGGATGAAAATTTTTGTTTTGCGCTAGCGTAGCCTCCCCGTAATCCTACATTTGCCTCATCCAAAGCAATTGCACGCAACAATGGCCTGCGGCAATATACTCGGCTTCGGCGATAGAAAGAGCTACTGAATTTTGTTTCTTTGAAGCCCAAGACACCAGGGATCTTCCCAAGAACTGACAAGTCCCTGATGTGCTCTTTCTATCAATTTTACACCCTGCCCAATCAGCATCTGAATAACCTATTAAATCAAAAGTGGATCCCTTGGGGTACCAAAGACCAAACTTAGGTGTATGAACTAAATATCTCAAGATTCTTTTCACGACCCTAAGGTGAACTTCCTTAGGATCGACTTGGAATCTTGCACACATGCATACTGAAAGCATAATATCTGGTCGAGATGCACATAAATAGAGTAAAGATCCTATCATCGATCGGTATACCTTTTGATCTACGGATTTACCTCCCATGTCGAGGTCGAGATGCCCATTGGTTCCCATGGGTGTCTTGATGGGCTTGGCATCCTTCATTCCAAACTTGGTGAGTATATCTTGAATGTACTTGGTTTGGCTAATGAAGGTGCCCTCTTGGAGTTGCTTGACTTGAAATTCTAGAAAATACTTCAACTCCCCCATCATAGACATCTCGAATTTTTGTACCATGATCCTACTAAACTCTTCACAAGTGGATTTGTTAGTAGACCCAAATATGATATCATCAAAATAAATTTGGCATACAAACAAATCATTTGCAATGGTATTAGTAAAGAGAGTAAGATCGGCTTTGCCGACTTTGAAGCCATTAGTGATAAGGAAATCTCTTAGGCATTTATACCATGCTCTTGGGGCTTGCTTGAGCCCATAAAGCGCCTTAGAGAGTTTATAGACATGATTAGGGTACTCACTATCTTCAAAGCCGGGAGGTTTCTCAACATAGACCTCCTCCTTGATTGGTCCATTGAGGAAGGCACTTTTCATGTCCATTTGATAGAGCTTAAAGCCATGGTAAGTAGCATAGGCAAGTAATATGCGAATTGACTCAAGCCTAGCTACGCGTGCATAGGTTTCACCGAAATCCAAACATTTGACTTGTGAATATCCCTTGGCCATAAGTCGGGCTTTGTTCCTTGTCACCACACCATGCTCATCTTGCTTGTTGCGGAAGACCCACTTGGTTCCTACAACATTTTGATTAAGACGTGGAACAAGATGCCATACCTCATTCCTCGTGAAGTTGTTGAGTTCCTCTTGCATTGCCAACACCCAATTCAAATCTCTTAATGCGTCTTCCACCCTGTATGGCTCAATAGAAGACACAAAAGAGTAATGTTCACAAAAATGAGCGACACGAGATCGAGTTGTTACCCCCTTATGAATATCGCCGAGGATGGAGTTCACGGGGTGATCTCGTTGTATCTCTTGGTGGACTCTTGGGTGTGGCGGTCTTGGACCCTGATCATCTTCCTTGTCTTTATCATTAGCATCTCCCCCTTGATCATTGTCCTCCTCTTGAGGTGGCTCCTCTTGATCTTCATTTTCATCATCTTGAGCTTGATGCTCATCTTGAGTTGGTGGAGATGCTTGATTTGAAGATGATGGTTGATCTTGTGCTTGTGTGGGCTCTTCGGATTCCTTAGGACACACATCCCCAATGGACATGTTCCTTAACGCGACGCATGGAGCCTCTTCATCATCTAGCTCATCAAGATCAACTTGCTCCACTTGGGAGCCATTAGTCTCATCAAACACAATGTCACAAGAAACTTCAACTAGTTCAGTGGACTTGTTAAAGACTCTATATGCCCTTGTGTTTGAGTCATAACTAAGTAAAAAGCCTTCTACAGCCTTAGGAGCAAATTTAGATTTTCTACCTCTTTTAACAAGAATAAAATATTTGCTACCAAAGACTCTAAAATATGAAACATTGGGCTTTTTACCGGTTAGGAGTTCATATGATGTTTTCTTGAGGATTAGGTGAAGGTAGAGTCGGTTGATGGCGTAGCAAGCGGTGTTGATTGCTTCCGCCCAAAACTGGTCTGAAGTCTTGTACTCATCAAGCATGGTCCTCGCCATGTCAAGTAGAGTTCTATTCTTCCTCTCCACTACACATTTTTGTTGTGGTGTGTAGGGAGAAGAAAACTCATGCTTGATGCCCTCGTCCTCAAGAAAGCCTTCAATTTGAGAGTTCTTGAACTTCGTCCCATTGTCGCTTCTAATCTTTTTGATCCTTAAGCCGAACTCATTTTGAGCCTGTCTCAAGAATCCCTTTAAGGTCTCTTGGGTTTGAGATTTATCCTGCAAAAAGAACACCCAAGTGAAGCGAGAATAATCATCCACAATTACAAGACAATACTTACTCCCGCCGATGCTTATGTAAGCGATCGGGCCAAATAGATCCATGTGGAGTAGCTTAAGAGGCCTATCGGTCGTCATGATGTTCTTGTGTGGATGGTGAACACCAACTTGCTTCCCTGCTTGACATGCGCTACACATCCTGTCTTTCTCAAAATGAACATTGGTTAGTCCCAAAATGTGTTCCCCCTTTAGAAGCTTATGAAGATTTGTCGGGGACCATAATTAGGGGTACCCCCAAGACTCCTAATCTCAGCTGGTAACCCCCATCAGCACAAAGCTACAAAGGCCTGATGGGCGCGATTCCGGTCAAGGCTCCGTCCACTCAAGGGACACGATCTCGCCTCGCCTGAGCCCAGCCTCGGGCAGGAACAGTAGACCAAGGTAGATTCACTCCTCGCCCGAGGGTCTCCTCAAGCAACGGGCGCACCTTCGACTCGCCCGAGGCCCAGCTCGGGCAGGCTTCGCGGAGAAGCAACCTTGACCAGATCGCCACGCCAACCGACCGTATCACAGGAGCATTCAATGCAAGGATCGCCTGACACCTTATCCTGACGCGCGCTCCTCAGTCGACAAGGCCGCAGTGACCGCAGTCACTTCGCCGCTCCACTGACTGACCTGACAGGAAAACAGCGCCACCTGCCCTGCTCCGACTGCTGTGCCACTCGCTAGAGTGAGGCCGACAGCAGCTAAGCCCAGCCTCGGGCGCCATAGGAAGCTCCGCCTTGCCCGACCCCAGGGCTCGGCCCCCGTCTCGGCCTCGGAAGACGGACTCCGCCTCGCCCGACCCAAGGCCTCGGACACAACCTCGACTCCGGAAGACGGTCTTTGCCTCGCCCGACCCCCGGGCTCGGACGCAACCTCGACCTCGGAAGATGGTCTCCGCCTCGCCCGACCCTAGGGCTCGGACTCAACCTCGACCTCGGAAGACGGTCTCCGCCTCGCCCGACCCCAGGGCTCGGACTCAACCTCGACCTCGGAAGATGGTCTCTGCCTCGCCCGACCCCAGGGCTCGGACTCAGCCTCGACTCCGGAAGACGGTCTCCGCCTCGCCTGACCCCAGGGGTCGGACTCAGCCTCGACCTCGGAGGAGTCACCGCCTCGCCCGACCTCGGGCTCGGACCAACCACGTCACAGGGGGGCCCATCATTACCCTACCCCTAGCTAGCTCAGGCTACGGGGAACAAGATCGGCGTCCCATCTGGCTCGCCCCGGAAAAACAGGTAATGATGGCACCCCGCGTGCTCCATGACGATGGCGGTTCTCAGCCCCTTACGGAAGCAAGGAGACGACAGCAAGGATCCGACAGCCCCGACAGCTGTACTTCCACAGGGCTCAAGCGCTCCTCCAACGGCCACGACATCACATGAACAGGGCAGCAACACCTCTCCGACAGCCACGACAACATGTACATAGGGCTCTGGCTCCCCTTTGCTAGACACGTTAGCACATTGCTATACCCCCCATTGTACACCTAGGCCCTCTCCTTACATCTATAAAAGGAAGGTCCAGGGCTCTCGTACGAGAAGGTGGCCGCGCGGGAGAACGGGCCGACGCACAAGGCTCGCGCGCTCTCTCTCTCTCTCCCTCGCGAACGCTTGTACCCCCTACTGCAAGCGCATCCGCCCTGGGCGCAGGACAACACGAGGTCGTGGTTTCCCCTTACTGTTTTCCCCCTTGTGTTCCGTCTCGTGCCGACCCATCTGGGCTGGGACACGCAGCGACAATTTACTCGTCGATCCAGGGACCCCCCGGGGTCGAAACGCCGACAGTTGGCGCGCCAGGTAGGGGCCTGCTATGTGTTGACGTACAGCTTCCCATCAAGCTCCAGATGGGTAGTCTCCAGCAACCTCTCCAACCCAGGACGGTGCTCCGTTTCGGGAGCCTTGAGTTCATGTCCCTCGACGGCAGCTACGACATGATACTCCTTCCTCCGCCGCGCGAAAACGACAATGGCGGCCGTCAGCCCGCCCGCCGGCGGCGGAATCTACGACGTCTTCCCCACGTGGCGGAAGAGCAACATCCGGGTCTGTCCCGTCACCTTCCCCACCGACGGAGGAGGAGGCGAGGCAGGCATGGCCAAGCAGGAGGCGGTACTTCGTCGGCTGTCGAGCGAGTCGACGGCGCCGGCGCCCCAACGGGGGACACGTCGGGCGTTGACCTCGCGTCTGAGACAAAGACGAGCGTCATTTCCCCGCAACACGCCAACCCCAAGCAGACGGACGACGCCAGCACGCTCACGAAGGACTTGCAGGGCGTTAGCCTCGTACCTAAGATGGCGGTGCAGTCCGTCCCCAACGCGACTTCGTCACCATCTGTCAATCAAGAGGTATCGTCCGTTTTCCATCCTATGCCTTTTAGATTCAGCTTTGACCCACCATCCGTCGCTTCGGTGGATGCTTTCATAAAGACATATCTGAACCTTCCAGGGGTATCGTATGCAGTCAACCTGGGATCGACTGATGGCTGTCTCGACCTACGGGCCCCCGGGTTCCGAGGAAGATGACGAGCCTGACTATGGTTGGGATTTCTCTGGGCTCGGTAACCCCAGTGCCATACGGGACTTCATGACCGCATGTGACTACTTCCTTTCCGATTGCTTCGATAGTAGCCACAGCCTCGGCGACGAGGACTGTGGCCCAAGTCGCGAATGTTTCCACATCGATCTAGGGGGTCTCGACGAAGGCAACCATCTTGGTATGCTGGAGGACGGCGATCCCCCTAGGCCTGCGCCTCGCGTTGACATCCTTCGGGAGCTAGCTGTGGTCCCAGTCCCTGCAGGGGGTCAGGACGCACAGCTCGAGCAAATCCACGAGATGCAGGCCAGGCTCGACGAGGAAGCAGGACAACTTGTGCAGCTCCGGCAGACTATCGGGCAGGAGGGGGCAGGCCGAGCACCAGCCGGAGAAGCACGTCATCTGGCCCAGGACGTCAAGCACCGCATCGCCAACGATGCTAGGGCAAGGCTGCCCTCGGCTTCCAGTGGGGTCGGCCAGAACCTGGCTGCAGCAGCAATACTACTCCGAGCGATGCCGGAACCATCCACCACCGAGGGGCGGCGTATCCAGGGAGAGCTCAAGAATCTCCTGGAGGATGGCGCGGTCCGACGGGCCGAAAGCTCTGCCTCCCGAAGGTAGGGGTACCCCCCAGAGCATCGCGCCGCGACTTCCTGATTCATGCGGGAAGCCTCGGTCCACACCGGGCGCACGTGGGACACAGCGCCTGCGGCCCCGGGACGCCTCGGCAACGAGCACCACCGCCGCGACTGTCGAGCCCACCTCGACGATAAGGTGCGCCGAGGCTACCACCCCAGGCGTGGGGGATGCTACGACAGCGGGGAGGATCGGAGCCCCTCGCCCGAACCACCCGGTCCGCAAGCTTTTAGCCGGGCCATATGACGAGCGCCGTTCCCGACCCGGTTCCGAACCCTGACTACCATCACCAAGTACTCGGGGGAGACAAGGCCGAAAATGTGGCTCGCGGACTACCGGCTGGCTTGCCAGCTGGGTGGAATGAACGATGGCAACCTCATCATCCGCAACCTTCTCCTGTTCCTCTCCGACGCCGCCCGAGCCTGGCTGGAGCATCTGCCCCCTGCGCAGATCTCCAACTGGGACGACCTGGTCAAAGCCTTCGCTGGCAACTTCCAGGGCACATACGTGCGCCCTGGGAACTCCTGGGATCTCCGAAGCTGCCGCCAGCAGCCGGGAGAATCCCTCCGGGACTACATCCAACGATTTTCGAAGCAGCGCACCGAGCTGCCCAACATCACCGACTCGGATGTCATCGGCGCGTTCCTCGCCGGCACCACTTGCCCCGACCTAGTGAGCAAGCTGGGTCGCAAGACACCCACCAGGGCGAGCGAGCTGATGGACATCGCCACCAAGTTCGCCTCTGGTCAGGAGGCGGTCAAGGCCGTCTTCCGGAAGGACAAGCAGCCTCAAGGGCGCCAGCCGGAAGACGTCCCCGAGGCATCCGCTCAGCGCGGCACCAAGAAGAAGAGCAAGAAGAAGTCGCAAGCGAAACGCGACGCCACCGACGCAGATCTTGTCACCGCCGCCGAGCACAGGAACCCTCGGAAGCCTCCCGGAGGCGCCAACCTGTTCGACAAGATGCTCAAGGAGTCGTGCCCCTATCATCAGGGTCCCGTCAAGCACACCCTTGAGGAGTGCGTTATGCTTCGGCGCTACTTCCACAAGGCCGGGCCACCGACGGAAGGTGGCAGAGCCCACGACGACGACAAGAAGGAGGATCACAAGGCAGAGGAGTTCCCCGAGGTCCACGACTGCTTCATGATCTACGGTGGGCAAGTGGCGAACGCCTCGGCTTGGCACCGCAAGCAAGAGCGCCGGGAGGTCTGCTCGGTGAAGGTGGCGGCGCCAGTCTACCTAGACTGGTCCGACAAGCCCATCACCTTCGACCAAGGCGACCACCCCGACCACGTGCCGAGCCCGGGGAAGTACCCGCTCGTTGTCGATCCCGTCATCGGCAACGTCAGGCTTACCAAGGTCCTCATGGACGGAGGCAGCAGCCTCAACATCATCTACGTCGAGATCCTCGAGCTCCTGCAGATCGATCTGTCCACGATCCGGGCCAGCGCGGCGCCCTTTCACGAGATCATCCCCGAGAAGCGCGTCCAGCCCCTTGGGCAACTCGATCTGCCCGTCTGCTTCGGGACTCCATCCAGCTTCCGAAAGGAAACCCTCACGTTCGAGGTGGTCGGGTTCCGAGGAACCTACCACGTAGTGTTGGGGAGACCATGCTACGCCAAGTTCATGGCCATCCCCAACTACACCTACCTCAAGCTCAAGATGACGGGCCCCAACGGGGTCATCACCGTCGGCTCCACGTACCGACACGCGTACGAACGCGACGTGGAATGCATGGAGTACGCTGAGGCCCTCGCCGAATCCGAGGCCCTCATCGCCGACCTGGAGAGCCTTTCCAAGGAGGCGGCAGATGCGAAGCGCCATGCCGGCAACTTTGAGCCAGCTGAGATGGTTAAGTCCATCCCTCTCGACCCCAGCAACGACGCCTCCAAGCAAGTCCGGATCGGCTCCGAGCTCGACCCCAAATAGGAAGCGGTACTCGTCGACTTTATCCGCGCGAATGCCGAGGTTTTTGCATGGAGTCCCCCAGACATGCCTGGCATACCGAGGGATGTCGCCGAGCACTCGCTGGATATCCGAGCTGGAGCCCGACCCATGAAGCAGCCTCTACGCCGATTCGACGAAGAAAAGCGCAGAGCCATAGGCGAGGTGATCCACAAGCTGATGGTTGCAGGGTTCATCAAAGAGGTATTCCATCCCGAATGGCTAGCCAACCATGTGCTTGTGAGAAAGAAAGGCGGGAAATGGCGGATGTGTGTAGACTATACTGGTCTAAACAAAGCATGTCCGAAGGTTCCCTACCCTCTGCCTCGCATCGATCAAATTGTGGATTCCACAGCTGGGTGCGAAACCCTGTCGTTCCTCGATGCCTATTCAGGGTATCACCAAATCAGGATGAAAGAGTCCGACCAGCTCGCGACTTCTTTCATCACACCTTTTGGCATGTACTGCTACGTTACTATGCCATTCGGTTTGAGGAATGCGGGTGTGACATACCAAAGGCGCATGAACCACGTGTTCGGGGAGCACATTGGTCGAACGGTCGAGGCTTACGTTGATGACATCGTAGTCAATACAAGGAAAGCCTCCGACCTCCTCTCCGACCTCGAAACGACATTCAAGTGTCTCAAGGTGAAAGGCGTAAAACTCAATCCCGAGAAGTGTGTCTTCGGAGTCCCCCGAGGCATGCTCCTGGGGTTCATCGTCTCCGAGCGGGGCATCGAGGCCAGCCCGGAGAAAATCGCGGCTATCACCAACATGGGGCCCATGAAGGACTTGAAAGGAGTACAGAGGGTCATGGGATGCCTTGCGGCTCTGAGCCGTTTCATCTCGCGCCTCGGCGAAAGAGGCCTACCTCTGTACCGCCTCTTAAGGAAGACCGAGCGCTTCACTTGGACCCCCGAGGCCGAGGAAGACCTCAGGAACCTAAAGGCACTCCTTACAAGCGCGCCCATGTTAGTGCCCCCCGCTGCCGGAGAAGCCCTCTTGATCTACGTCGCCGCTACCACTCAGGTGGTCAGCGCCGCGATCGTGGTCGAGAGACGATAAGAGGGGCACGCATTGCCCGTCCAGAGGCCGGTCTACTTCATCAGTGAAGTATTGTCCGAGACCAAAATCCGCTACCCACAAATCCAGAAGCTACTGTACGCGGTAATTCTGGCGCGGCGAAAGTTGCGACACTACTTCGAGTCTCATCCGGTGACTGTGGTGTCATCCTTCCCCCTGGGGGAGATCATCCAGTGCCGAGAGGCCTCGGGTAGGATTGCAAAGTGGGCGGTGGAGATCATGGGCGAGACAATCTCGTTCGCCCCTCGGAAAGTCATCAAGTCCCAAGCTTTGGCAGACTTTGTGGCTGAATGGGTCGACACCCAGCTTCCAGTAGCTCCGATCCAACCGGAACTCTGGACCATGTTTTTCGACGGGTCGTTGATGAAAACAAGAGCGGGTGCGGGCCTGCTCTTCATCTCACCCCTCGGGAAGCATCTCCGCTACGTGTTGCGCCTCCATTTCCCGGCGTCCAACAACGTGGCCGAGTACGAGGCTCTGGTTAACGGGTTGCGCATCGCCATCGAGCTAGGGGTCCGGCGCCTCGACGCTCGTGGCGACTCGCAGCTTGTCATCGACCAAGTCATGAAGAACTCCCACTGCCGCGACCCGAAGTTGGAAGCCTACTGCGATGAGGTTCGGCGCCTGGAGGACAACTTCTACGGGCTCGAGCTCAACCACATCGCCCGACGATACAACGAGACTGCGGACGAGCTAGCTAAGATAGCCTCGGGGCAGACAACGGTTCCTCCGGACGTCTTCTCCCGAGACCTACATCAACCCTCAGTCAAGACCAACGACATGCCCGAGGCGCCCTCGGCTCAGCTCGAGGCACCCTCGGCTCAGCCCGAGGCACCCTCGGCCCCTGAGGGTGAGGCACTGCGCGTTGAGGAAGAGCGGAATGGGGTCCCACCTAATCGAAACTGGCAGACACCGTACCTGCAATATCTCCACCAAGGAGAGCTACCCCTCGATAGAGCCGAAGCTCGGCGACTGGCGTGGCGCGCCAAGTCGTTCGTCTTGCTGGGTGACGGAAAGGAGCTCTACCACCGCAGCCCCTCAGGCATCCTCCAGCGATGCATATCCATCGCTGAAGGTCAGGAGTTATTACAAGAAATACACTCGAGGGCTTGCGGTCATCACGCAACGCCTCGAGCCCTTGTTGGAAACGCCTTCCGACAGGGTTTCTACTAGCCAACCGCGGTGGCCGACGCCACTAGGATTGTACGCACCTGCCAAGGGTGTCAATTCTACGCAAGGCAGACCCACCTGCCCGCTCAGGCTCTGCAAACAATACCCGTCACCTGGTCGTTTGCTGTGTGGGGTCTGGACCTCGTTGGTCCCTTGCAGAAGGCACCCGGGGGCTACACGCACCTGCTGGTCGCCATCAACAAATTCTCCAAGTGGATTGAGGTCCGACCCCTAAACAGCATCAGGTCCGAACAGGCGGTGGCATTCTTCACCAACATCATCCATCGCTTTGGGGTCCTGAACTCCATCATCACCGACAACGGCACCTAGTTCACTGGCAGAAAGTTCCTGGACTTCTGCGAGGACCACCACATCCGGGTGGACTGGGCCGCCGTAGCTCACCCCACAACGAATGGGCAGGTAGAGCGTGCCAACGGCATGATTCTACAAGGACTCAAGCCAAGGATCTACAACGACCTCAACAAATTCGGCAGGCGATGGATGAAGGAACTCCCCTCGGTGGTATGGAGTCTGAGGACGACGCCAAGCCGAGCCACGGGCTTCACACCGTTCTTTCTAGTCTATGGGGCCGAGGCTATCTTGCCCACAGACTTAGAATACGGATCCCCGAGGACGAGGGCGTACGGCGACCGAAGCAACCGGACCAACCGAGAAGACTCACTGGACCAGCTGGAAGAGGCTCGGGACATGGCCTTACTACACTCGGCAAGGTATCAGCAGTCCTTGCGACGCTACCACGCCCGAGGGGTTCGATCCCGAGACCTCCAGGTGGGCGACTTGGTGCTTCGGCTACGACAAGACACCCGAGGGCACCACAAGCTCACGCCTCCCTGGGAAGGGCCGTTCATCATCGCCAAGATTCTGAAGCCCGGAACATACAAGCTGGCCAACAGTCAAGGCGAGGTCTACAAGAACGCTTGGAATATCCGACAGCTACATCGCTTCTACCCTTAAGATGTTTTCAAGTCGTTCATATACCTCGTTTACATACACAAATAAAGTCTTACCGTCAAGGAAGGGTCAGCCTTGCCTCTGCAAAGCCCGACCCTCCCACGGGGGCTAGAAGGGAGGAACCCCCTCTGCGTCAAAATTTTCCTCGGAAAAAGTCTTTCTGCCAGAACATCTTTCGTGCTTTTCGACTACTTCGATAGTGGGATCCTGAAAACGACAGAGTACACATAAGCGGCAAGGCCGACCGAGCCGAGGGACTCCTACGCCTCCGGGATACAGATACCTCACTCATCACCTTCTGCGATAAGTAACTCATGCTCGGATAAGCGATTCCACTAGCCGAACAAGTCTTAACGCTCGAAAACGTTTCTGCCGAAATGATTTTTCGTGCCTTCTCGACTATATCGATAACAGAATCCTACGGACGAGTAAGAGTACACGTAAGCGGCAAGGCCGACCGAGCCGAGGAACTCCTACGCCTCTGGGATACGGATACCTCACTCATCACCTTCCATGAAAAGTAACTCTCGCTCGGATAAACAATTCTGTTACCGATAAATAAGTCCTGATACTCGAAAGAAAGGGAAAAGAAACGCAGCTTTACAACACGACGACGGTATGTTTGGTCCTCGGCGGCCGCAAAAAACATATGCACACTACAGATAAACTGTTCCTGCAGGTTCAGACATCAATAGGGGGAGCAGCAGCACCCTCGGCGTCAACTCCACCTTCGGCGGAATCCGACCCGGCCTCGGACAGCGACACGGTCGAAGGATTTCCACCTCAAAGAAAGATGTCAGCATCGCGCCTAAGCCATCGCCGCCAGGGTCTCCTCCAGGAACCCGGCCCAAGCAGACGGCTGGACCGGCCGTCCCGAAGCCTCAGCCAGCTATCCCCCGAGGACATCAGCCCGGCCCATGGCCTCGGTAGCCCGACTCCAGGAATGGTCCCACCAGTGGACGACCTGGCCAGGTTCCAGCCGCCGCTGCTACGCCTCCTCGGCCTGGGAAGTCACCTGCTCCTGGGCCAACGAAGTCTTCTTTTCGAGCCAACTCCGCCTTTGTCCGTGCTGACACCGCTGCCTCTGGCTCTGACTCATCGCAGAGCGGCCGAGGGTTTCTTTAACTGAGCAAGAGAAGCCTCGGGCGGCAAGGCCGACCGAGCCGAGGGACTCCTACGCCTCTGGGATACGGATACCTCACTCGTCACCTTCTGCACGAGGCAACTCACACTTGGTTAAGTGGTTCAGCTAGCCGACAGGCGAGTCCTAGTGCTCGAAATGAGGAAAAAAACATGGCTTTATGCCCAAATACATACATGTTCAGGCCCCGACAGCCACAATGAACAGACACCGGCACTCAAGGTGCCATTACAAACGGAAACTCTGGTTCCAACATGGCGCTCTCCCCCCTCCTCCTTGCGGAAAGGCGACGAAGGGGCGTATGATAAAAGCCGAGTTAGTCCTTGACCGTCCTCTCGCTCTGTGCGGAGGCTCAGGGGCTGCTCTCGCAAACCCGGCTCCGGCCAAACCGTTGACAGCGTCAACATACCAGCCCGAGAACTTGGAACCTGACTATGCACCCGGGCAACGACCAGTTCGCATGAGGGAACAACCAGACCGGCCGAGGCATCTCGAAATGCGCTAAGACCTCGGAGGAGTCAAACCACTCCTCCGAGGCCTCGGGGGCTACACCCGGCAGGTGCGCTCGCGCGCACCCACCGAAACGAAATGCAACCGAGAAAGGCCGGTCCCCTTGCAAAAAAGTGCAACAAAAGCCTCCAAGCGAGTACTAACACTCCCTTCGAGGCTCGGGGGCTACTGTCGGGGACCATAATTAGGGGTACCCCCAAGACTCCTAATCTCAGCTGGTAACCCCCATCAGCACAAAGCTGCAAAGGCCTGATGGGCGCGATTCCGGTCAAGGCTCCATCCACTCAAGGGACACGATCTTGCCTCACCCGAGCCCAGCCTCGGGCAGGAACAGTAGACCAAGGCAGATTCACGCCTCGCTCGAGGGTCTCCTCAAGCAACGGGCGCACCTTCGACTCGCCCGTGGCTCAGCTCGAGCAGGCTTCGCGGAGAAGCAACCTTGACCAGATCGCCATGCCAACCGCCCGTATCGCAGGAGCATTCAATGCAAGGATCGCCTGACACCTTATCCTGACGCGCGCTCCTCAGTCAACAAGGCCTCAGTGACCGCAGTCACTTCGTCGCTCCACTGACTGACCTGACAGGAAAACAGCGCCGCATGCCCTGCTCCGACTGTTGTGCCACTCGCCAGAGTGAGGCCGACAGCAGCTAAGCCCAGCCTCGGGCGCCATAGGAAGCTCTGCCTCGCCCGACCCCAGGGCTCGGCCCCCGTCTCGGCCTCGGAAGACGGACTCTGCCTCGCCCGACCCCAGGGCTCGGACACAACCTCGACTCCAGAAGACGGTCTCCGCCTCGACCGACCCCCGGGCTCGGACTCAACCTCGACCTCGGAAGACGGTCTCCGCCTCGCCCGACCCCAGGGCTCGGACTCAACCTCGACCTCGGAAGACGGTCTCCGCCTCGCCCGACCCCAGGGCTCGGACTCAACCTCGACCTCGGAAGACGGTCTCCGCCTCGCCCGACACCAGGGGTCGGACTCAGCCTCGACCTCGGAGGAGTCACCGCCTCGCCCGACCTCGGGCTCGGACCGACCACGTCACAGGGGGGCCCATCATTACCCTACCCCTAGCTAGCTCAGGCTACGGGGAATAAGACCGGCGTCCCATCTGGCTCGCCCTGGTAAAACAGGTAATGATGGCACCCCGCATGCTCCATGACGACGGCGGTTCTCAGCCCCTTACGAAAGCAAGGAGACGTCAGCAAGGATTCGACAGCCCCGACAGTTGTACTTCCACAGGGCTCAAGCGCTCCTCCGACGGCCACGACATCACATGAACAGGGCAGCAACACCTCTCGGACAGCCACGACGACATGTACATAGGGCTCTCGCTCCCCTTTGCTAGACACGTTAGCACATTGCTACACCCCCCATTGTACGCCTGGGCCCTCTCCTTACATCTATAAAAGGAAGGTCCAGGGCTCTCGTACGAGAAGGTGTCCGCGCGGGAGAACGGGCTGACGCACAAGGCTCGCGCTCTCTCTCTCTCCCTCACGAACGCTTGTAACCCCCTACTGCAAGCGAATCCGCCCTGGGCGCAGGACAACACGAGGCCGTGGTTTCCCCTTACTGTTTTCCCCCTTGTGTTCCGTCTCGCGCCGACCCATCTGGGCTGGGACACGCAGCGACAATTTACTCGTCGGTCCAGGGACCCCCCGGGGTCGAAACGCCGACAAGATTCTTCATCCCAACATGGGCTAGTCGGCGATGCCAGAGCCAACCCATATTAGTCTTAGCAATTAAGCAAGTATCGAGTTCAGCTCTATTAAAATCAACTAAGTAAAACTGACCCTCTAATACTCCCTTAAATGCTACTGAATCATCACTTCTTCTAAAGACAGTAACACCTATATCCGTAAAAAGAGAGTTGTAACCCATTTTGCATAATTGAGAAACTGGAAGCAAGTTATAATCTAAAGAATCTACAAGAAAAACATTGGAAATAGAATGGTCAGGTGATATAGCAATTTTACCAAGTCCTTTGACCAAACCTTGATTTCCATCCCCGAATGTGATAGCTCTTTGGGCATCATTGTTTTTCTCATAGGAGGAGGACATTCTTTTCTCCCCAGTCATGTGGTTTGTGCACCCGCTATCAATGATCCAACTTGAGCCCCCGGATGCATAAACCTACAAAACAAGTTTAGGCCTTATTCTTAGGTACCCAAACGTTCTTGGGTCCTTTGACATTAGAAACAAGCACCTTGGGTACCCAAACACAAGTCTTGGAGCCCTTGTGTTTGCCCCCAACATATTTGGCAACTACTTTGCCTGATTTGTTAGTTAAAACATATGAAGCATCAAAAGTCTTAAATGAAACAATAAGCTCATTTGATGCAGTAGGAGTTTTCTTTTTAGGCAATTTAACATGAGTGGATTGCCTAGAACTAGATGCCTCACTCTTATACATAAAAGCATGATGAGAGCCAGAGTGAGACTTCCTAGAATGAATTCTCCTAATCTTATGTTTGGGATAACCAGCAGGATATGAAATATAGCCCTCGTTATCCTGAACCATGGGAGCTTTGCCCTTAACAAAGTTAGACAATTTCTTAGGGGCATTAAGCATGACATTGTCTCCCTGTTGGAAGCCAATGTCATCCTTAATGCCAGGGCGTCTCCCACTATAGAACATACTTCTAGCAAATTTAAATTTTTCATTTTCTAAGTCATGCTCATTAATTTTAGCACTAAGTTGAGCTATGTGATCATTTTGTTGTTTATTTAAAGCTAAGTGATCATGAATAGCATCAACATTAATGTCTCCACATCTAGTACAAATAGTAACATGATCAACACTAGATGTAGAGGGTTTGCATGCATTTAATTCATCAATCTTAGCATATAAAATAGCATTCTCATTTCTAAGATTGGAAATAGAAACATTGCAAACATTTAAATCTTTAGCCTTAGAAATTAATTTATCATTCTCAATCTTAAGGCTAGAAAGTGATTCATTCAACTTGTCAATTTTAGAAATCAAACTAGCATTATCATTTTTGAGGTTGACAAGAGAATCATCACAAACATTTAACTTCTCAACCTTAGCAATTAATTTTGCATTCTCATTTCTAAGGTTGGAGATATTATCATGGGAAATGCTAAGCTCACTAGTCAATTTTTCACATTTTTCTATCTCCTGAGCATAAACATTTTTAACTTTAACATGCTTCTTGTTTTCCTTAATAAAGAAGTCCTCTTGGCTATCCAAGAGTTCATCCTTCTCATGAATAGCACTAATTAATTCATTCAATTTTTCCTTTTGTTGCATGTTTAGATTGGCAAAAAGGGTAAGCAAATCATCCTCATCATCACTAGAGCTAGCTTCATCACTAGATGTTGCATATTTAGTAGAAGCTCTAGATTTTACATTCTTCTTTTTGCCGTCCTTTGCCATGAGGCACTTGTGGCCGACGTTGGGGAAGAGAAGACCCTTGTTGACGGCGATGTTGGCGACATCCTCATCGGAGGAGGAGTCGGTGGAGCTCTCATCGGAGTCCCACTCCCAACAAACGTGGGCATCACCGCCCTTCTTCTTGTAGTACCTCTTCTTCTCCTTCTTCTTTCCCCTCTTATCGTCGCCCCTGTCACTATCACTTGAAATAGGACATTTTGCAATAAAATGATCGGGCTTACCACACTTGTAGCAAACTTTCTTGGAGCGGGGCTTGTAATCCTTCCCCCTCCTTTGCTTGAGGATTTGGTGAAAGCTTTTGATGATTAGTGTCATCTCCTCGTTGTCGAGCTTGGAGGCGTCGATGGGGAGCCTACTTGACGTAGACTCTTCTTTCTTCTCCTCTGTCGCTTTGAATGCGACGGGTTGCACCTCGGGTGTGGAGGTGGCACCTCGCTCGATGATTTGTTTGGAGCCTTTGATCATCAACTCAAAGCTCACAAACTTTCCTATAACCTCCTCGGGAGACATTAGCTTATATCTAGGATCACCACGAATTAATTGAACTTGTGTATGATTAAGAAAAACGAGTGATCTTAGAATAACCTTGACCATTTCATGGTCATCCCATTTTGTGCTCCTGAGGTTGCGCACTTGATTCACCAAGGTCTTGAGCCGGTTGTACATGGCTTGTGGCTCCTCCCCTTGGTTGAGCATGAATCGACCGAGCTCCCCCTCGATCGTTTCCCGCTTGGTGATCTTGGTCACCTCATCTCCTTCGTGCGCAGTCTTGAGCACGTCCCAAGTTTCTTTGGCACTCTTCAACCCTTGCACCTTATTATACTCCTCTCGACTTATAGAGGCGAGGAGTATAGTAGTGGCTTGGGAGTTGAAGTGTCGGATTTGGTCGACCTCCTCCGAATCATAGTCCTTGTCCCCTTCCTTTGGTACCTGCGCTCCATACTCAACAATATCCCATATGCTTTTGTGGAGTGGGGTTAGGTGATGCCTCATTTTATCACTCCACATAGAATAATCTTCACCGTCAAAAACCGGTGGTTTGCCTAATGGGACGGAAAGTAATGGAGTGTGTTTGGAAATGCAAGGATAGCGAAGGGGCATCTTACTATACTTCTTGCGCTCATGGCGCTTAGAAGTGGCAGATGTCGATTTGGAGCCGGAGGTGGAGGGTGACAAAGAGTCAGTCTCGTAATAGACCACTTTCTTCATCTTCTTCTTCTTGTTACCTCTCTGTTGTGTCTTGATGGAGGAAGAGGATTCCTCCTTGTGCTTGTGGCCGGACTCCCTTGAGTTTGCGGACTTGTCGCCGCCGGTCCCGATCTCCCTCTTGGCGGATGCTCCCGACATCACTTCGAGTGGTTAGACTCTAATGAAGTACCGAGCTCCGATACTAATTGAAAGTCACCTAGAGGGGGGGTGAATAGGCAAATCTGAAATTTATAAACTTTAAGAACAATCTATAAGCCGGGTTAGCATTAGAATAAAGGCGAGTCCGAAAGAGAGGGCGAAAACAAATCACAAGCAAATAAAGAGTGTGACACGGTGATTTGTTTTACCGAGGTTCGGTTCTTGCAAACTTACTCCCAGTTGAGGTGGTCACGAAGACCGGGTCTCTTTCAACCCTTTCCCTCTCTCAAACGGTCACCTAGACCGAGTGAGCTTTTCTCCTTAATCAACGGGTCACTTAGACCCCTTACAAGTACCACCACAACTTGGTGTCTCTTGCTTGATTACAAGGTTCTTGAGAACAAGAATGGAGGAAGAAGAAAAGCGATCCAAGCGACAAGAACTCAAATGAACACAAATGTCTCTCTCTCACAAGCCACTAAGTCTTTGGAATGAGATTGGTACTTGGAGAGGATTTGATCTTTTGTTTTGTATCTTGGAGTGAAGTCTAGAGCTCTTGTATTGAATGCAATGGCTGAAAACTTGGATGCCTTGAAGTGTGGTGGTTGGGGGGTATTTATAGCCCCACCCACCAAAATGGCCATTGGGGAGGTTGTCTGTCGATGGGCGCACCGGACAGTCTGGTGCGCCAGCCGCGTCACCCAACCGTTAGGGTTCGACCGTTGGAGCTCTGTCAGCCTGGGCCACCGGACAGTCCGGTGGTGCACAGGACAGTCACTGTTCACTGTCTGGTGTGCCTTCTGGCGCCTGCTCTGACCCTGCGCGCACTGTTCACGCACTGTAGCGCTTTTTAGGTTTCCGTCGTAGCCGTTCCGTTGGCACACCGGACAATCCGGTGCCGCACCGGACAGTCCGATGAATTATAGCGAAGTGGCATTTCCAGAAACCCGAAGGTGGCGAGTTGGAGTTGATCCACCCTGGCGCACCGGACAGTCCGGTGCGCCAGACCAGGGCAGCCTTCGGTTTCTTTTGCTCCTTTCTTTTTGAATCTTATCTTGGACTTTTTATTGGTTTGTGTTGAACCTTTGGTACCTGTAGAACTTATAATCTAGAGCAAACTAGTTAGTCCAATTATTTGAGTTGGGCAATTCAACCACCAAAATCATTTAGGAAAAGGTTTGACCCTATTTCCCTTTCAGCTACGACGACAGACTTCTCTAGGCGTGAGCGGTCCTGTTTTTATGCTATTTTGTATACATATTTATACCAACGTCAATAGGTTTTTATGATACGTTGTCAGTTCATAGCTCTACTTCCATCTTTTGTATGTTTATAATATTTCTATTCATATTTTATGTAAACGTTTGTTGATTTTTATGTAGTGTACCGCAATGCATAAATACCTTCGACGTGTAGCATAATTAATATCAGTATATATCATAAACTGGTTCTAACGGGCCTAGATATACGATTGTTGGAGAGATCCTACATTTATGGACGAAATAAATCATTGAAAATCAGTTTTTTGTTTTTATGCATGCCAATCAATTTTCTTTCAACTCACATTTTTGTCATCCTAAATTTGTGCGCATGCGGCAGAAAACAGATTTTTACACAGTCTACCACAGTGCATAAATACCTTCATCGTGTAGTATAATTAGTAAAGCCTAGATGCAAGGTTGTTGGAAAGATCCTATATTTATGGAAGAAATTAAACATTTAAATCAGTTTTTTTGTTTCAATGCATGCCAATTCATTTCGTTTTCAACGCATATTCTTACCATCCTAAATCTGTGTGCATGCAACATGAAACAAATTTTTACACGGTGTACTACATTGCATAAATATCTACATGGTTTAGTATAATTAGTATCAGTATATGTCATAAACTGGTTCCAACGACCATAGCTGTATTGCTGTTGTAGAGATCCTATTTTTATCGACGAAATAAAGCATTAAAATCAGTTTATTTTTGTTTCCATGCATATCAATCCATTCCTCTCAATGCACATTATTGACATCCTAAATTTGTGCACATGCAACAGTAAACTGAGTTTTTACGTAGCGTACTGTATTGCATAAATAGCTACACAGTGTAGTATAATTAGTAGCCATATATTTCATCAAATGTTTCTAAAGAACCTATCTGCATGGTTGTTATAGAGATTCTATATTTATGGATGGAACAAAGCATTTAAATAAGTTTTTTTGTTTCCATGCATGCATCAGTTAACGGATACGCTTCCTAATTTTTCACGCATGTAAATGGAAACAAACTGCGCGCATACAAGGAATGGGACACATACGAGAGGTGGACTAGCAGCCAGGCTGGCCCAGTGTTGTGGGGGTGTCTGGCTGGGGCTTCCTATATCCTATTGTAAGCCCAAGGCTCCCAATAGCCTCACCATATATATATATATATACACACTAGGTGCGTTGCAACGGAAACATATAATATCATGATAACTTATTATATATAAATTCGTGAGAAATGTTATGAGAAAAGGGTTTCGTAATCTATTTGTGATCTTAGTCATACATTTTTTTGTTATTTTAATCTAGTTCGGTGCACATACGTTAGGTGTGTAGCCATATGGAGCTCCTCTAAATTTTTCTGCATTTGGTTTAATTCTTCCATGCCTAATAAAGAACAGTTGTTCGGTTATTGTAATATTATTTTCTTATAAGCACTATATTTGCTTTGGTTCTCTCTCCTCAATTCTTAATAAACAATAATTCTTTCACGGTTCTCTCTCCAATTCCTAATAAACAATATACAAGCAAAATAGCAAAAGTACAATAACTAAAACTAAAACAGTCGGGGTGTAGAAGGGTAACTCATATAGTCCCTAAACTGCAAACATGTCAAAACTGGTACTTTAATGGTGACAACAGAGGCGTGCTCCAAGAAAGAGTGGCATTTCAGACACCATGCTGATTCAGATAGCAGGTTTGAAGAAGTACATGTACACCAGGCTGTACAGGCATACCACATTACCACCTAGCTCCTCTTCATTTGTCTGTCGAGTCTGAGGTTATGTGACTGCAAGCAGGTATGACCAGAAGAAAGGTAATGGAATCAGGCCAGACCAGCTATTTGTCTGTCGAGTCGGAGGTTGTGTTTTATCTCAAACTTTAGTTATTGATCATAAACTCTATTCAGTATTGCATTATTATCATACAGTGCATGAGCTGCAACCTGACATGATTCACATACATTATTCTCATCCAACAACTAATTTACTTAGAAGAAATATCATCCAACAAGTAATTTATTTAACAGAAATGTCATCTAACAAGTAAATTTGAAGTTCAAATTTTGATAAAAGAAGTGGTATATGATTCAAGCAATCTGATTCTACGACTACATAAGCAAATCATCACAATGAAAAGTTGATCCCACAACGACGGTTTATGTCACTTCGTAGGCTTCTGTAGTACTGCTGCTGATCTGCATCCATTCCGCTAATGCCCACTTTCATTACTCTTCCTCTAGGCTCTAGCATTCTCTTCATATGCATACATTTTTGTTCATTTGCAATCCTTGTGCGCTCTATCTCAGTCTCTCCTTCTCAATTTCTAGTGATTCGTTGAATCTTTCTTCTTCAGTTCTTTGTCTACATCAGCTTGTTTCTTTTTCTCCCACAAATTGTCCAATGCCTCAATGTAACCATCAGCACCACCTCGGCGTAATAGTTGCTTAGCCTTCTTCATGCCAATGGGTCTTGTAGGTGCATCACCCTTTGGAGTTGCATCACCATTTAAGTTACCAGTTGTCGGCGTTTCGAGACCGGGGGGTCCCTGAGCCGACGAATGAATGTCGCCGCGTGCCCCAGCCCAGATGGGTCGAGCGCGAGGCCGAGCGCGAAGGGGGGAAGCGAGGCGGCCGGAGACCGGCGTGAGAGAGGTGGGAATCCCGCGGCCTTCGTGTTCGTCCCGCGCCCAGGTCGGATGCGCTTGCAGTAGGGGGTTACAAGCGTCCACGCGGGAGAGGGAGCGAGCAGCTTCAAGCGAGTGCGTGTCTCGTCCCCGTCCCCGCGCGGCCAACCCTCTCTAAGAGGGCCCTGGTCCTTCCTTTTATAGGCGTAAGGAGAGGATCCAGGTGTACAATGGGGGGTGTAGTAGAGTGCTACGTGTCTAGCGGAGGAGAGCTAGCGCCCTAAGTACATGTCGTTGTGGCAGCCGGAGAGATTTTGGGCACCCAGCTGGTGTGATGTCGTGGCCGTCGGAGGAGCGATGGAGCCTGGCGGAGGGACAACTGTCGGAGCGGTTGAATCCTTGCTGACGTCCTCTTGCTTCCGTAAGGGGGCTGAGAGCCGCCGTCGTCACAGAGTATGCAGGGCGCCATCATTGCCTATCTGGCGAGCGAGCCAGATGGGACGCCGGTCTTGTTCCCTGCGGTCCGAGTCAGCTCGGGGTAGGGTGATGATGGCGCCTCCTGTTGACTTGGCTGGTCTGCGCCCTAGGTTGGGCGATGTGGAAACTCCTCCGAAGCCGAGGTCGAGTCTGTCTACCGTGGCCGAGGTCGAGTCCGAGCCCCTGGGTCGGGCGAGGCGGAGTTCATCGTCTTCTAGAGCTGAGCCCAAGTCCGAGCCCTGGGTCGGGCGGAGCGGAGTTCGTCGTCTTCCGGGGCTGAGCCCAAGTCCGAGCCCTGGGTCGGGCGGAGCGGAGTTCGTCATCTTCCGGGACTTAGCCCGAGTCTGAGCCCTGGGTCGGGCGAAGCGGAGTTCGTCGTCTTCTGGGGCTGAGCCCAAGTCCGAGCCCTGGGTCGGGCGGAGCGGAGTTCGTCGTCTTCTGGGACTTAGCTCGAGTCCGAGCCCTAGGTTGGGCGGAGCGGAGTACGCCGTCTTCCGGGACTTAGCCCGTGTCCGAGCCCTGGGTCGGGCGGAGCGGAGTTCGCCGTCTTCCAGGACTTAGCTCGAGTCCGAGCCCTGGGTCGGGCGGAGCGGAGTTCGCCGTCTTCCGGGACTTAGCCCGTGTCCGAGCCCTGGGTCGGGCGGAGCGGAGTTCGACGTCTTCCGGGACTTAGCCCGAGTCCGAGCCCTGGGTCGGGCGAAGCGGAGCTTCCTATGGTGCCTTCGGCAGGGCCTGACTGCCTGTCAGTCTCACTCTGTCAAGTGGCACCGCAGTCGGAGTGGCGCAGGCGGCGCTGTCCTTCTGTCAGGCCGGTCAGTGGAGCGGCGAAGTGACGGCGGTCACTTCGGCTCTGCCGGCTGGGGGGCACGCGTCAGGATAAAGGTGTCAGGCCACCTTTGCATTAAATGCTTCTGCGATTTGGTCGGTCGGTGCAGCGATTTGGTCAGGGTTGCTTCTTGGTGAAGGCAGGGCCTCGGGCGAGCTAGAGATATGTTCGCCGCTGGAGGGGGGCCTTGGGCGAGACGGAAATCCTCCAGGGTCGGCTGCCCTTGTCCGAGGCTAGGCTCGGGCGAGGCGTGATCGAGTCCCTCGAATGGACTGATCCCTGACTTAATCGCACCCATCAGGCCTTTGCAGCTTTATGCTGATGGGGGTTACCAGCTGAGAATTAGGAGCCTTGAGGGTACCCCTAATTATGGTCCCCGACAGTAGCCCCCGAGCCTCGAAGGGAGTGTTAGCACTCGCTTGGAGGCTTTCGTCGCACTTTTTTGCAAGGGGACCAGCCTTTCTCGGTTGCATTTTGTTCCGGTGGGTGCGCGCGAGCGCACCCACCGGGTGTAGCCCCCGAGGCCTCGGAGGAGTGGTTTCAATCCTTCGAGGTCTTATTGCCTCGCGTAATGCTTCGACTGGTCTGGTCGTTCCCTCATGCGAGCTGGCCGTAGCCCAGGTGTACGGTCGGGTCCCAAGTTCTCGGGCTGGTATGTTGACGCTGTCAACGGTTCGGCCGGAGCCGGGTTTGCGAGAGCAGCCCCCGAGCCTCTGCACAGGGCGAGAGGGCGATCAGGGACAGACTCAGCTTTTTTACATACGCCCCTGCGTCGCCTTTCCGCAAGGAGGAGGGGGGGAAAGCGCCATGTTGCCCTCGATGGGCGCCGAACATGGTGTCTCCGGTGAGCTGCAAGCGGGTAATCCGAGTGGACGTCCGTGCCCCGTTCGTTAGGGGTCGGCTAGGGGCCCAGAGGCACGCCCAAAAGTACCTGCGGGTGATCTGCCGGACCTGGTCCCCTGGCGACGGGGTCCGAGGGCTCGATGCCTCCCTCTGATGGGATTCCGTTACAAGATCGTTCCCGCTGGTCTCGGAAATGTCCTAGGGTACCTCGGGAGCGCAGCCCGAGCCTTGGTTGTGTATCGAACGTACCCATGGTCATCCCTCGCTCTGCGTCTGAGGCGGCTGTGAACCCTTCGGGGGCCAGCCTTCGAACCCCTGATCAGTAATGGGCGCGGAGCCCGAGTAGCCTGAGGCGGTCGTTGAACCCTTCCGGGGGCCGGCCTTCGAACCTCTGACCAGTAGTGGGTGTAGGGCCCACGCGATCTGAGGTGGCTGTCGAACCCTTCCGGGGGGCCAGCCTTCGAACCTCTGATCAGTAGGGAGGCTCGGAGCCTAGTTCCTTCACGGGGAAGGATCCTTTTCGGGGTGTCCCCCTTTCCCGGTCCCTGTTGCAAGAGAGAGAAAGAGGAAAAAGGGAAAGGATACGAAATCGAACGACGCGGCGTACCTTTTTTTAATGCGGTCATTATGGCGAAGGCGAAGCGTCGCCCGCTCCTCCTGCCAGAGGCGCCGCCTGTCCCGCCGCGGAGTTAATGTGACGGGGCGAGTGGTTGGCGGGGCGGCCGTTGCGCGTGCGCGAGCCGTTCGAGGAACGGAGCACGGGCGCGTTGTCTTCACGTCGTGAGAGAGGGTTCTCTTGCTGCCCCGGATGGAACGTGAGCTTGTGCCGCCCTCGGACGTCTTGTCGCAGCCGGAGCACCAGGTCGCCCACCTGGAGGTCTCGGGACCGGACCCCTCGGGCGTGGTAGCGTCGCAGGGACTGCTGGTACCGCGCCGAGTGTAGTAAGGCCTTGTCCCGAGCCTCCTCCAGCTGGTCCAGCGAGTCTTCTCGGCTAGCTTGGTTGCTTTGGTCGGTGTAGGCCCTCGTCCTCGGGGAGCCGTATTCCAGGTCTGTGGGCAAGACGGCCTCGGCCCCGTAGACTAGGAAGAACGGCGTGAAGCCCGTGGCTCGGCTCGGCGTTGTCCTCAGGCTCCAGACCACCGAGGGGAGTTCCTTCATCCATCGCTTGCCGAACTTGTTGAGGTCGTTGTAGATCCGAGGCTTGAGCCCTTGCAGAATCATGCCGTTGGCACGCTCTACTTGCCCATTTGACATGGGGTGAGCCACGGCGGCCCAGTCCACCCGGATGTGGTGATCCTTGCAGAAGTCTAGGAACTTTCTGCCGGTGAACTGGGTGCCGTTGTCGGTGATGATGGAGTTCGGGACCCCGAAACGATGGATGATGTTGGTGAAGAACGCCACCGCCTGCTCGGACCTGATGTTGTTTAGGGGTCGGACCTCGATCCACTTGGAGAATTTGTCGATGGCGACCAACAGGTGCGTGTAGCCCCCGGGTGCCTTCTGCAAGGGGCCGACGAGGTCCAGACCCCACACAGCAAAAGGCCAGGTGATGGGTATCGTCTGCAGAGCCTGAGCGGGCAGGTGGGTCTGCCTTGCGTAGAACTGTCACCCTTCGCAGGTGCGGAGAATTCTTGTGGCGTCGGCCACCGCCGTCGACCAATAGAAGCCTTGTCGGAAAGCATTCCCGACCAGGGCTCGAGGCGCCGTGTGATGGCCGCAAGCCCCCGAGTGTATTTCTTGCAGGAGTTCCTGACCTTCGGCGATGGAGATGCATCGCTGAAGGATGCCAGAGGGGCTGCAGTGGTAGAGCTCCTTCTCATCGCCCAGCAAGACGAACGACTTGGCGCGTCGCGCCAACCGCCGAGCCTCGGCTCGGTCGAGGGGTAGCTCTCCTCGATGGAGATATTGCAGGTACGGGGTCTGCCAGTTTTGATTAGGCGTGACCCCGCTTCGCTCCTCCTCGACGCGCAGTGCCTCACCCTCGGGTGCCGAGGGTGCCTCGGGCTGAACCGAGGGTGCCTCGGGCCGTGCCGAAGATATCTTGAACTGAGCCGAGGGTACCTCGGGCTGGGCCGAGGGTGCCTCGGGTTCGAGCGTGTCGTCGATCTCCATGGAGGGTTGATGTAGGCCTCGGGAGAAGACGTCCGGAGGAACCGTTGTTCGCCCCGAGGCTATTTTAGCCAGCTCGTCCGCAGTCTCATTGTAGCGCCGAGCGATGTGGTTGAGCTCGAGCCCGTAGAACTTGTCTTCTAGGCGCTGAACCTCATCGCAGTAGGCCTCCATCTTCGGGTCGCGGCAGTGGGAGTTCTTCATGACTCGAACGATGACGAGCTGCGAGTCGCCGCGAGCGTCGAGGCGTCGGACCCCTTGCTCGATGGCGATCCGCAACCCGTTGACCAGAGGCTCATACTCGGCCACATTGTTGGACGTCGGGAAATGGAGGCGCAGCACGTAGCGTAGGTGCTTCCCGAGGGGCGAGATGAAGAGTAGGCCTGCGCCGGCTCCTGTCTTCATCAGCGACCCATCGAAGAACATGGTCCAGAGCTCCGGCTGGATCGGAGCTGTTGGGAGCTGGGTGTCGACCCATTCGGCCACGAAGTCCGCCAAGACCTGGGACTTGATGGCCTTCCGAGGTGCGAACGAGATTGTCTCGCCCATGATTTCCACCGCCCACTTTGCAATCCTACCCGAGGCCTCTCGGCACTGGATGATCTCCCCCAGGGGGAAGGATGACACCACAGTTACCGGATGAGACTCGAAGTAGTGTCGCAACTTCCGCCGTGTCAGGATCACCGCATACAGCAGCTTCTGAACTTGTGGGTAGCGGATCTTGGTTTCGGACAGTACCTCGCTGACAAAGTAAACTAGCCTCTGAACGGGCAATGCATGCCCCTCTTCTTGCCTCTCGACCACAATCGCGGCGCTAACCACCTGAGTGGTCGCGGCGACGTAGACCAAGAGGGCTTCGCCAGCAGCTGGGGGCACCAAGATAGGCGCCTTTGTGAGGAGCGCCTTCAGGATCCCGAGGGCTTCCTCGGCCTCAGGGGTCCAAGTGAAGCACTCGGCCTTCCTCAAGAGGCGGTACAGAGGTAGACCTCTTTCGCCGAGGCGTGAGATGAAGCGGCTCAGAGCCGCGAGACATCCCATGACCCTCTGTACGCCTTTCAAGTCCTTGATGAGCCCCATGCTGGTGATGGCTGCGATCTTCTCCGGGTTGGCTTTGATGCCCCGCTCGGAGACGATGAACCCCAAGAGCATGCCTCGGGGCACCCTGAAGACACACTTCTCGGGATTGAGCTTGACGCCTTTCGCCTTGAGACATCGGAATGTCACTTCAAGGTCGGAAAGGAGGTCGGAAGCTTTCCTCGTCTTGACTATGATGTCATCGACGTAGGCCTCGACCGTGCGGCCAATGTGTTCGCCGAACACATGGTTCATGCACCGCTGGTACGTCGCGTCCGCATTCCTCAAGCCGAACGGCATGGTAACATAGCAGTACATGCCGAAGGGTGTGATGAAAGAAGTCGTGAGCTGGTCGGACTCTTTCATCCTGATTTGATGATACCCTGAGTAGGCATCGAGGAAAGACAGGGTTTCGCACCTAGCAGTGGAATCCATGATTTGATCGATGCGACACAGAGAGTAGGGAACCTTCGGACATGCTTTGTTGAGACCAGTGTAGTCTACACACATCCGCCATTTCCCCCCTTTCTTTCTCACAAGCACAGGGTTGGCAAGCCATTCGGGATGGAATACCTCTTTGATGAACCCTGCCGCCATTAGCTTGTGGATCTCCTCGCCTATGGCTCTGCGCTTCTCCTCGTCGAATCGACGCAGAGGCTGCTTGACGGGTCGGGCTCCGGCTCGGATGTCCAGCGAGTGCTCGGCGACATCCCTCGGTATGCCGGGCATGTCCGAGGGACTCCACGCGAAGACATCGGCGTTCGCGCGGAGAAAGTCGATGAGCACTGCTTCCTATTTGGGATCGAGCCCAGAGCCGATCCGGATCTGCTTGGAGGCATCACCGCTGGGGTCGAGGGGGACAGACTTAACCGTCTCCGCTGGCTCAAAGTTGCCGGCATGACGCTTCACGTCTGGCACCTCCTTCGAGAGGCTCTCCAGGTCGGCGATGAGGGCCTCGGACTCGGCGAGGGCCTCGGCGTATTCCACGCACTCCACGTCGCATTCGAACGCGTGTTTGTACGTGGGGCCGACGGTGATGACCCCGTTGGGGCCCGACATCTTGAGCTTCAGGTAGGTGTAGTTGGGGACGGCCATGAACTTTGCGTAGCATGGTCTTCCCAGTACCGCGTGGTAGGTTCCTCGGAACCCGACCACCTTGAACGTCAGGGTCTCCCTTCGGAAGTTGGAGGGTGTTCCGAAGCAGACGGGAAGGTCAAGTTGTCCGAGGGGCTGGACGTGCTTCCCGGGAATGATCCCATGGAAGGGCGCAGCGCCTGCTCGGACGGAGGACAGATCGACATGCAGGAGCCCGAGGGTCTCGGCGTAGATGATGTTGAGGCTGCTGCCTCCGTCCATGAGGACCTTGGTGAGCCTGACGTCGCCGATGACGGGGTCGACGACGAGCGGGTATTTCCCCGGGCTCGGCACATGGTCGGGGTGATCGGCTCGGTCGAAGGTGATGGGCTTGTCGGACCAGTCTAGATAGACTGGCGCCGCCACCCTCACCGAGCAGACCTCCCGGCGCTCTTGCTTGCGGTGCCGAGCCGAGGCATTCGCCGCTTGCCCACTGTAGGTCATGAAGCAGTCGCGGACCTCGGGGAACTCTCCTGCTTGGTGATCTTCCTTCTTATCGTCGTCGCGGGCCCTGCCACCCTCCGCGGGTGGCCCGACCCTGTGGAAGTGGTGCCAAAGCATGACGCACTCCTCAAGGGTGTGCTTGACGGGCCCCTGGTGATAGGGGCACGGCTCCTTGAGCATCTTGTCGAAGAGGTTGGCACCTCCTGGGGGTTTCCGAGGGTTCTTGTACTCGGCGGCGGCGACAAGGTCCGCGTCGTCGGCGTTGCATTTTGCTTGTGACTTCTTCTTGCCCTTCTTCTTGGCGCCGCACTGAGTTGACGCCTCGGGGGCATCCTCCGATGGGCGGCCCTGGGGCTGCTTGTCCTTTCGGAAGATAGCCTCGACCGCCTCCTGGCCGGAGGCGAACTTGGTGGCGATGTCCATCAGCTCGCTTGCCCTAGTGGGGGTCTTGCGCCCAGCTTGCTCACCAGGTCGTGGCAGGTGGTGCCGGCGAGGAACGCGCCGATGACATCCGAGTCGGTGATGTTGGGCAGCTCGGTGCGCTGCTTCGAGAATCGCCGGATGTAGTCCCGGAGAGACTCTCCCGGCTGCTGTCGGCAGCTTCGAAGGTCCCAGGAATTCCCAGGGCGCACGTATGTACCCTGGAAATTCCCGGCGAAAGCTTGGACCAGGTCGTCCCAGTTGGAGATCTGCCCCGGAGGCAGGTGCTCTAACCAGGCGCGAGCTGTGTCGGAGAGGAACAGGGGGAGGTTGCGGATGATGAGGTTGTCATCGTCCGTTCCACCCAGTTGACAGGCCAGACGGTAGTCCGCGAGCCACAGTTCCAGTCTCGTCTCCCCCGAGTACTTCGTGATAGTAGTCGGGGGTCGGAACCGGGTCGGGAACGGCGCCCGTCGTATGGCTCGGCTGAAGGCCTGCGGACCGGGTGGCTCGGGCGAGGGACTCCGATCCTCCCCGCTGTCGTAGCGTCCCCCACGCCTGGGGGGGTAGCCTCGGCGCACCCTCTCGTCGAGGTGGGCCCGACGGTCGCGGTGATGGTGCTCGTTGCCGAGGCGACCCAGGGCCGCAGGCGCTGTGTTGCGCGTGCGCCCGGGGTAGACTGAGGCTTCCCGCATGAATCGGGAAGTCGCGGCATGGGGCTCCGAGGGGTACCCCTGCCTTCGGGAGGCGGAGCTCTCGGCCCGTCGGACCGCGGCGCCTTCTAGGAGATTCTTGAGCTCTCCCTGGATTCGCCGCCCCTCGGTGGTTGATGGCTCCGGCATCGCGCGGAGAAGCATTGCCGCTGCCGCCAGGTTCTGGCCGACCCCACTAGATGCGGGTGGCGGCCTGACCCTGACGTCGTCGGCGATGCGGTGCTGGAAGCCCTGGGGCAGATGACGTATTTCTCCGGCCGGAGGTTGGCCCGCCCATGCCTGCTCGACGTCCCGGCGGATCGGCTCAAGCGCTCCTGCTCCCTCGTCGAGCCTGGCCTGTACCCCGCGGATTTGCTCGAGCTGTGGGTCATGGCCCCCCGCCTGAATGGGGACCACAGCTAGCTCCCGTGGGATGTCAACGCGGGGCACCGGCCTAGGGAGATCACCATCCTCCGGCATGCCAAGATGGTTGCCTTCGGAGGGACCCCCTAGATCGACGTGGAAGCATTCGCGACTTGGGCCGCAGTCCTCGTCGCCGAGGCTACGGCTACCGTCGGAACAGTCGGAAAGGCAGTAGTCGCATGCGGTCATGAAGTCCCGCATGGCACTGGGGTTGCCAAGTCCAGAGAAATCCCAACAGATGCTGGGCTCGTCGTCTTCCTTGGACCCAGAGGGCCCGTAGGTCGAGACGTCCGTCAGCCGGTCCCAAGGTGACCGCATACGAAACCCCAGAGGGTTTGGACTCGCCTCTACGAGAGCACCCACCAAAGCGAAGCCGCTAGGCGGGTCGAGGCTGAATCCGAAAGACGTGGGATGGGAATCGGTCGGTACCTTTTGGTCGACGTGCGGCGATGAGGTCACGTCGGGGACTGACTGCACCGTCGTCTCAGGTACAAGGGTGACGTCCAACAAGCCTTTCGCGAGCGCGCTGGCGTCGTCCGTTTGCCCGGAATCGGCACGTTGCGGGGGGACGGCGCTCGTCTTCGTCTCAAGCGCGGGGTCGATGCCCGGTGCGCCCCCCGTTGGGGTGCTGGTGCCGTCGACTCGCTCGACAGTCGACGAGGCGCTGCCTCCTGCTTGGCCTTGGTTGCCCCGCCTCCTCCTCCGTCGGCGGGGGAGAGGACGGGGTGAGCTCGAATGTTGTTCTTCCACCACGCGGGGAAGACGTCGTCGATTCCGCCGCCGGTGGGCGGGCTGTCGGCCGCCATTGTCGTTGTCGCACGGCGGCGGAAGGAGTATCATGTCATAGCTGCCGTCGAGGGACATGAACTCAAGACTCCCGAAACGGAGCACCGTCCCGGGTTGGAGAGGTTGCTGGAGACTGCCCATCTGGAGCTTGACGGGAAGCTGTTCGTCAACACGCAGCAGGCTCCTACCTGGCGCGCCAACTATCGGCGTTTCGAGACCGGGGGGTCCCTGAGCCGACGAGTGAATGTCGTCGCGTGCCCCAGCCCAGATGGGTCGAGCGCGAGGCCGAGCGCGAAGGGGGGAAGCGAGGCGGTCGGAGACCGGCGTGAGAGAGGTGGGAATCCCGCGGCCTTCGTGTTCGTCCCGCGCCCAGGTCGGGTGCGCTTGCAGTAGGGGGTTACAAGCGTCCACGCGGGAGAGGGAGCGAGCAGCTTCAAGCGAGCGCGTGTCTCGTCCCCGTCCCTGCGCGGCCAACCCTCTCTAAGAGGGCCCTGGTCCTTCCTTTTATAGGCGTAAGGAGAGGATCCAGGTGTATAATGGGGGGTGTAGCAGAGTGCTACGTGTCTAGCGGAGGAGAGCTATCGCCCTAAGTACATGCCGTTGTGGCAGCCGGAGAGATTTTGGGCACCCAGCTGGTGTGATGTCGTGGTCGTCGGAGAAGCGATGGAGCCTGGCGGAGGGACAACTGTCGGAGCGGTTGAATCCTTGCTGACGTCCTCTTGCTTCCGTAAGGCGGCTGAGAGCCGCCGTCGTCACAGAGTATGCAGGGCGCCATCATTGCCTATCTGGCGGAGCGAGCCAGATGGGACGCCGGTCTTGTTCCCTGCGGCCCGAGTCAGCTCGGGGTAGGGTGATGATGGCGCCTCCTGTTGACGTGGCTGGTCTGCGCCCTAGGTTGGGCGATGTGGAAACTCCTCCAAAGCCGAGGTCGAGTCTGTCTTCCGTGGCCGAGGTCGAGTCCGAGCCCCTGGGTCGGGCGAGGCGGAGTTCGTCGTCTTCTAGAGCTGAGCCCAAGTCCGAGCCCTGGGTCGGGCGGAGCGGAGTTCGTCGTCTTCCGGGGCTGAGCCCAAGTCCGAGCCCTGGGTCGGGCGGAGCGGAGTTCGCCGTCTTCCGGGACTTAGCCCGAGTCCGAGCCCTGGGTCGGGCGAAGCGGAGTTCGTCGTTTTCTGGGGCTGAGCCCAAGTCCGAACCCTAGGTCGGGCGAAGCGGAGTTCGTCGTCTTCTGGGACTTAGCCCGAGTCCGAGCCCTGGGTTGGGCGGAGCGGAGTTCGCCGTCTTCCGGGACTTAGCCCGTGTCCGAGCCCTGGGTCGGGCGGAGCGGAGTTCGCCGTCTTCCGGGACTTAGCCCGAGTCCGAGCCCTGGGTCGGGCGGAGCGGAGTTCGCCGTCTTCCGGGACTTAGCCCGTGTCCAAGCCCTGGGTCGGGCGGAGCGGAGTTCGACGTCTTCCGGGACTTAGCCCGAGTCCGAGCCCTGGGTCGGGCGAAGCGGAGCTTCCTATGGTGCCTTCGGCAGGGCCTGACTGCCTGTCAGTCTCACTCTGTCAAGTGGCACCGCAGTCGGAGTGGCGCAGGCGGCGCTGTCCTTCTATCAGGCCGGTCAGTGGAGCGGTGAAGTGACGACAGTCACTTCGGCTCTGCCGGCTGGGGGGCGCGCGTCAGGATAAAGGTGTCAGGCCACCTTTGCATTAAATGCTTCTGCGATTTGGTCGGTCGGTGCGGCGATTTGGTCAGGGTTGCTTCTTGGCGAAGGCAGGGCCTCGGGCGAGCCAGAGATATGTTCGCCGCTGGAGGGGGGGCTCGGGCGAGACGGAAATCCTCCGGGGTCGGCTGCCCTTGTCCGAGGCTAGGCACGGGCGAGGCGTGATCGAGTCCCTCGAATGAACTGATCCCTGACTTAATCGCACCCATCAGGCCTTTGTAGCTTTATGCTGATGGGGGTTACCAGCTGAGAATTAGGAGCCTTAAGGGTACCCCTAATTATGGTCCCCGACACCAGTCAAATCAATAACTGAAAATGTTGCCTTCTGTTTCTTGCAACCAGAACCAGATTTTGTTGAAGCTAATTGATTCATCTTTTCATTCCACTTTGGTTCAAGTCGTAAAACATTCCAGCAGTGTATGAACTGAAATGACTTGTTATCTTTATCCTCAGCTTTGTACAAATAGCATGCATTAGTGAGCTGCACAAGTCCAAATAGGAAAACATGAGTTTCCTGTGTGCATATTAAGTACAACTAAGACAGTAACTAAAATTAAGACATTAATTATTTTGTACCTTGTTTTCAAAAGTCTTTCCGCTTGCATTCCTACCCTCGATCCGGGACATACAGCCACAAAACTTATTCACACACTCTTGGATCGAGGCCCAGTGATGCATAATTGAATTTTGGTTGCGATCTAGAAGAAATCATAGACCTTGCCCAATAAGTAGAACGTTTTTTATTTTGTCCAATAAGAAATACTGCAAAGACTTGAAAAAGTTAAACATAATTTCCAATAAACTGGTCGTAGACGAAATAAGAGCTTGATATTGATATATATACTAAATAGAATTACTGATATCAACTTGGACATAGCTAAACAGAACATGCCAACCCAATAAACAAGGTCACATTGAAAAACACGTGGTGGCATGCCATCACACAACAAAATATCTAGAAATGAATGAAAGTCATTAAAAGACAATGATTGGGATATTAGCAAAGTAACCGCTATAATATTCTGATGATAATGATCATTTTTCCACTGTACTATAGAAATACAGATGAAGGCAAACAAAAAAGAAAAATACATCAAAAGTCCATATAAATCTCAGAATAGTCACTAATGTGTACCTTTATTTCCACACTTGCTAATGGTTTAAGATCAGTGGTTGCACTCGCCGCCAAGGTCCATGAGTTTAAGTTTCTTCTCGCCCCGGATCGAATAGATGCACGTAAACAGCTAGGAAGAAACGACAAGTAAAGAGAAAAAAATTAATTATCTAGGCACTACACTGAAAGCAAATATGGCGGGTTGGTCTTAATGTTCAATGATTTAACATGTCCCTAGCACCATAACATCAAGATAACACATGCTTAAACAAGTATCCAACAGTTTTGGACAATGAACAAGAAGAAATTGGAGAAAACGGAGCAGAAATCACAACAGTATTGCATACCTCATCTGTAACACCCTGAATTTGGGGGTATAAAATTTCTTTGCTCATATTCACAAATTCAGGTGTTACTTCCTTTTCTCATCCTTCCTAATTCTTTTCTCTCTCATTTCTATAGGAGCTAAGTGCTTATTTTACTTGTAATTATAGTCTATTATGTTAAACCCTAAGGGAGTATGAATTGTTGCATCATGTTGAACCCTAGATTTCACTTTTGTTTGGTGCATAATTCTCAAAAAGTCTAATTTGGATTTTGGGGCTCATTTGAATTTGAATCAAATAGAATAGGTAAAAAGAAAAGGGAAAAACAATTCAGAATAAAAGAAAAAGGCAAAGAGGCCCAACCCAGCCGCCCCCTCGGCCTTTCGGCCCAGCCGGCCCATTCCCGCGCGCGCGCCTCTCTCCCCTCCTCTCTCCGCGCAACGGGCCCGGCCTGTCGGCGCGGTCGCCTTCCGCGTACCTGCCTCCCTCTCTCACTGCTCGCCCGGCCCCACCTGTCGGCGCTGCCGCTTCCCCCCCCCCGCGCGCCCGCTCCCTCGCTCTCTCTCTGCCCGTGGGCCCAACCCGTCAGCCCCGCTTCTCTCGGGCCCGCACCCGCTTTCTTCTCTCTCTCTGCGTTGCGGGCCCGGCTTGTCAGCCCCGTCGTCCCCGCGTAACCGCCGCCGAGCTGCTCGCGCCCGCCTTCCCCGCGCCCACGTCGCGCGTGGGACTCGCCCCACCTCGCCCTCGGCCACTTGTGCCCCGAGCCCCACTCGCCCTCACCCTCTCCCCCCATTTGCGCCCAGTAGACCCTCTTTCCCCCTCGCTGCGCGCACGCAGAGCGCCGCCGCCATAACCCCGCCGTCCCGAGCTCGGTTTCTCGTCGCCGTTGGAGCTCCGCCGCGCCCTTAGCCCCGGTGAGCTCCGCCCCGACGTCCGCAACCCGGAACGCGCCCCAATTCCCTCTCCCCCTCCCTATTTCTCTCTGCCCGCGCTCACCCGTCGTCCGCCGTGCAGCCGCCACCGTCGACCCGGGTCCCCGTCGCGTCTCTGTCGCCGCCGAGGAGTCTCCGGAGCCCGCCTTGAGGTAAGGGACCTCTCCCGCCCCTATCGCCCCTTGTTTTGCTCTCTGTTGCGTTTGATTGCTCGCCGGAGTAGAATAGCCCCGCCGCCGAGCCGCCCCGCCGTGAACCGCCCCCCTCCGGTGCCTCTGCCCCGACCCAGACCCCACCAATGGAGTCCCCGTGCCCTCCCCGACCTCCCCGACCACTCGGATTGCCCCAGAGCCCCGCCAGTCGCCCGTGCCCCTCGTCTCCGGCGAGCCCTCCGTCGCGGGGACGAGCGCCGCCGCCCCAGCTAGCCGTAGGGAAGACCCAGGCCGCCCATCCGATCTCCGCCGTTCAACCCAGATCGGGCGGTCCTGATTCAACTCGCCCGGACCTAATCCTGGCCGTCCGCCAGCGATCCAGCGGCCCAGGCCCACTACCCCCTCACCCCGTCTCTCTGTCCGCCCGGCCCCGCCTGCCAGTCGCCCGCGCCCGCGCTGTCCGCTCGGCCCCGCCTGCCAGTCGCCCGAGCCCGCGCTGTCCGCCCGGCCCCGCCTGTCAGCCGCTCACACCGCCGCGCGCCCGCGCGCCCGCCGCAGGATCTAATCCTAGCCGTCGATCTGAGATCCAACGGCTGTAGGCGCCCGATACCCCTTCGCCCGCGCTTTTTCTTAAAGAGCCCCCCTGTTTTCTGGAAATTGCGCCCGCCGTCCCTGGTTTCTCGCAGTTAAGTCCCTGGCCCTTTTATCTAATTAAAAATAAGTCCTTAGGGTATAATTTTAACCCCTAAACTTGTAAAATTCATAACTTTGTCATATGAACTCCAAATTTGGTGCTTCAAATTGCAAAATGTTCATAATATTATTATCTATCTGTTTATGCAATGTTTCCCTGCTGTTTCCATGTATTAATTAATAGCTAATCACTAGGATAGGATTAAGACTATTGAAACCTTATTTAAGATAATTGGAAATGAGTAGACTTTAATAAAAGTTGGATTACTTAAGTTTATGGACTTAAACACTTAAGTTTAGGAACTTAAACCAGATAATTATTTAATCCCACCACTAACTTAGACCTGATTAGTGGATAGTGAATCACTTTGTGTAGTCCTCTACCCCCAGACCTAGGGAACTTTAGAGTGCCTATCCCTTTTCTGTTATGAACTTGTGACCCCTCTCTGCTGCATATGTTTGGTATATTGTTTTTGTTTGTTATTTTCCCAAGTGCATAGTGTGAATGATTGCTTTGCGTAGACAACGAGCAGTCTGTGTTTCCCGAGGCTGTTGCAGAGGAAGTCCCTGATCAGCAGTTTGGTGAAGGCAAGTGTCCTCTGTCCCATTATGTCCTATTCATTTATAACTTACTACCCCGCACTACTTACTTGAAACCTAAGGATTGACTAGCTTTACATTTTACTTTATCCTTGATGACCTTATGGGCTATTATGGTTAGCACTTTGCTATTGCTTTAACATAATCAATGAACATGATGTGACTATTTATGATACTGTTATCCTGATGATGTTGATGATCTTGTGATACTCTAGGGGGCTCAGGCTGTTTCCTGAGTACCTCTCCGTAAGGACTGGTTCGTTGAGAGACCACCCGGGATAACAGTGCAACCATGAGGGTGAAATGGGATGCCCTTAGCTGATTAATTAGATGAACTAGGGGTGTAGCTGCTTAGCCGTCGTGCCGTCAATGGGGTCCAGGCACAGTGCTTGCTCTGCCGAGGCTGAGTGCCGAGGTTCTTTCGTTTTGCTCTTTGTTAGTCACTCTCCTGCGGGGAGGGGTACTGTGTTTATCAAACTGGAGAAACCTAACGGGCAGCTACGATCTCTGGGGAATCTTTGTAAAAGCTACGTAGTGAGGCCCTGCCGGACCACCTAGGTAGTGGTCAATGGGGATTAGCTCTCCCCGGGTAGAAAGGGAATCATGACTCATGGGTAAAGTGTGCGACCTCTGCAGAGGGTAGTGAAACTGGTATATCAGCCGTGCTCACAGTTAAGAGCAGCCTTGGGATCCTCTTTGATTAGGGATACAGATGGTTCGAGATACAATGGTTATGATATGGTTGTGGTTCGACTATGATGATGATGTTCCTCGATGAGGAAATGGTTTACGGATTGGTTAATGCTAAAATCTGGCTTCTACTAATGATAAATACTTGACCAACTAAAAGCAACTGCTGGAGCCTAACCCCACATAAAGCTAGTCCACCTCAGCCAAACGGGACATTTGCTGAGTACGTTGATGTGTACTCATCCTTGCTTTACCACAAAACACCAGGTTGTCCGCATTGTAACCACTGCTCGGGAGAAGGCGAAGCCGTGGAAGGAGACTTCCAGGAGTTCCAAGACTACGATGAATTCTAGGAGTGGGTTGGCGGCAACCCCCAGTCAGCTGCCTGTGGAGGCTTTATCTTTACTGCGTTTCGTTTAGCACTTTGATTTGCCTGTTAAGACAATGACTATGTGGATGTCTATGACTCTATGATGTAATAAGTACTCTTTTATGTTATTATTCGAGCATTGTGTGATGATGTTCATTTATGTAATCGCTGTGTACGTGAGTTCTGATCCTGGCACGTACATAGTTCGCATTCGGTTTGCCTTCTAAAACCGGGTGTGACATAAGTGGTATCAAAGCCCATGCTGACTGTAGGACCGCTGACCTAGAGTAGCACTGGTCGTACTAAGGACTATTGACCCTTCCCCTCACCTTGACATCTGATGTTACTTCAAAAAGTCGGTCACCTCGACCAACCCTATATTTTACTATCTATCTATACAATACCTTGTTAAAATTTTTATCTTATTCTGTCTTTGGTTTATTCACTTGTCATATTAGTTCTGCTCTTACTCTTATGCTTACGGTGTCTTTTGTAGATGGCTCGTCTTAGACACACTGCACGTAAGTCGGTGATTCCTTTCCTGCCGTCTTGACTTGCGGAGCGTCCTCTGCACCGCACCGTGTCCGGACAGTCGAGTCACCTGGAGAGGCTGCACCACCGCCTGCGTGAGGAGCAGGAACGTCGGCGCCAGCACGGAGAGCAACAGGGCTCTTCCTCCTCACCCCAGCAGGAGGTGGAGACCGTGAGGCCCCGTTCCTCTGTTGCCCAGCTGGAGGCGCCCCTTGTTCCACCGTGGGACGTCCCGGCTGTTGGAGGAGTTGTTGGAGGAGCTGTTGGAGGAGACCCCGACGACGACGACTCAGACCACAGCACGGAGTCCTCTGAGCCGCAGGAGGCGGAAGGATGGGTCGCCCGACCCATCACCCGTGACGCCGCTCGCGGTTGTCACTTCCACGACGCACTCGACACCTTGCTGCGCCAGGCTTTCGACCGGCACACCTGGTCGATCGAGTATCGTTGTGTGGTCTACCAGCACAGTCGCGGGAGGTACCCGGACCGCTGGGAGGCTACCTGCCTAGTTCGCCGTCCGGAGGATGACCTCCGGGGTGCGGAGGCCATTTCGGAGCACTATTCCATCTCCGAGAGGGACACTGCAGAGACGGCTATGCAGGATGCAGCACGACGTGCACTCTCTCAGTACTGTTCTTTGTTCGGTGGCGTGGCCGACGGTCTTAACCTTCGGTACTACCCCCGCCGCCCTACTGGCAGCACCGAGAGTGTGGTTGTCTCACCTGTTGGTGAGGCTAACCCTAGGTTGAGCAGCACAGTCAACCTCGTCGCAGTGCTTAACACGGAGCTGGACCACTCTCTGGACGAGCTAAGCAGGGCTCGGACGGAGATTGCGGAGTTGCGTGCTGAGCTGGCAGAGCGCCATCACCAGGAGGGTGGTTCTCCCGCACCTGTTGGGACTCAGCACCCATACCGCTCACCGCCACGTGGTCACCACACTTATGGTTCCCCTGTCTGTAAGACCAGGATAGATCTGGATCCTTAGATCGTTAGCGTCGGAGTTTGTAATAATTCTTAAGTCAGATGTCTCAGTCTTAGGTAGTCAGTTTAGTTTGCTTATCAGTTGCTTCCATTTAGTTTAGTTTGCTTATCAGTCGCTTTCATGCTTGTTATGATGAACTTGTACTGGATTTGAATCTTTGTAATGACTGTAGCCAACATGTGGGTTTCCCCTGCAGTTTGGCTTAGTTAGTAATATTAATGAAGTCAGTTGTTTAGTTGGGAAGCCATTTACTCTTACTTTCCTTTCTTATCTGAGAAGCTGTGTTGAATCATGAATGAGGATCAGTGAAGCTCTTTGTTCACTCAGTGTCATGAAGAATTCTGTATTCTCTTTTCTTATGCTGAAGGGTTGTAAGATCGATGCTGATGTGTGAATGTCTTCCACAGATGTCTGACAACAGGCGCCGATGCAACAGGCGTGCTCAGCTAGAGCAGCCTGACCAGCAGGAGGAAAATCAGAGGCAGCCTCCCCCGCCACCCCCGATGTCAGTGGAGCAGATGTTCTTGATGCAGACCCAGGCAGTGCAGGCCATTGGGCAGACTCTGGCAGCCATGCAGCAGGCTCAACAGCAGCCCCAACCCCAGTTGCAAGTGCAAATGCCCCAGATGCCACGAGATAAGCGTGGTGAGTTCATGAGAGGGCACCCTCCTACCTTCGCCCATTCTGCTGACCCCATGGATGCAGAAGACTGGTTGCGTGCAGTGGAGAGGGAACTGCGCACCGCCCAATGCGACGACAGGGAGAAGGTTCTGTATGGTCCCCGCCAGCTGAGGGGAGCAGCCCAGTCCTGGTGGGAGTCCTACCTCGCCACCCATGCTGACCCCGAAGCCATCACCTGGGAGGAATTCAGCGAGAGTTTCCGTCGGTACCATGTGCCAGAGGGACTGATGATCGTGAAGAAGGAGGAGTTTCTGGCTCTGAAGCAGGGACCCCTGTCTGTTAGTGAGTACAGAGACAAGTTTCTGCAGCTGTCTCGTTATGCACCTGAAGACGTCAACACTGATGCCAAGAGGCAGTACAGGTTCATGAGAGGTTTGGTGGATCCCCTGCATTACCAACTGATGAATCATACCTTTCCCACCTTCCAGCACCTGATCGATAGGGCAGTCATGACTGAGAAGAAGCGTAAAGATATGGAAGATCGGAAGCGCAAGATGAGTGGACCCCAGTCCGGAGGCACCAGCCGTCCACGTTTCTCAGGCAGTTCATCTCAGCAAGGCAGACCTGGTCACCCACAGGGATATCAGAATCAGAATCAGCGTCCGCATCAGCAGCAGTTTCAGAGGCAGTACCCGCAGCAGCAGCAGCAGTATCGTCAGCACAGCCAGCAGGGAGGTAATCAGTATCAGAAGCAGAACAACCAGGCACCTCGCCTTCCTGCCCCAGCAGCGAATCAGAGCAACCAAGCAGCCCCAGCACAAGGAGGAGGTAGAGGATGTTTCCACTGTGGAGAACAAGGCCACTGGGCGATGCAGTGCCCGAAGAAATTGGCGCAGCAGCAGACCAACCCCAATGCTCCAGCAAGGCAAGGTGTACTGCAGCCGGCAGCAGGCAATCGTAACCAAGCGTACAACCGCGGAAAGGTGAACCACTTGGAGGCTGAAGCGATCCAGGATGCACCAGATGTGGCAGTAGGTATGTTCTCAGTCGAATCTCATCCCGCGAAAGTGCTATTTGATACTGGTGCAACTCATTCTTTTGTCACTACAACATGGGTAGAATTGCATAACATCTCAGTAGAGGCAATGATGCCACCCATGAGGATTAATTCGGTTGGTGGCAGGGTGCAAACAGATAAAATATGTTCAAACATAATGGTGGAAATAAGGGGGATAGGATTCCCCAGTGACTTAATAGTAATAGGCACCCCTGGGATAGATGTCATACTAGGGATGAACTGGTTGATGAAGTATGAAGCAAATGTTAGTTGTGACAAGAGGACCATAACATTGAAGTCCCCGTCAGGAGAAGAGGTAGTGGCCGAGCTAAGGATGCCTAAGTCAGAAGAGGGAGTCTGTCATCAGATTTCAGTTGATAGTAAGGAGCCCAACCCGCTCGAGGCTATCAAGGTTGTGTCGAACTTTCCGGATGTGTTTCCCGAGGAGCTAACGGGCATGCCACCCGAGAGAAAAGTCGAATTTGCCATAGAGCTTATCCCTGGTACCGCTCCCATTTCCAAAAGAGCCTATCGAGTGTCTGGACCAGAATTGGTGGAACTCAAGAAGCAGATTGACGAGCTGTTAGAAAAGGGTTACATCAGGCCAAGCACCTCGCCTTGGGCCGCTCCAGTGTTGTTTGTAGAGAAGAAAGATGGTACCAAAAGGATGTGCATAGACTACAGAGCCCTGAATGAAGTCACTGTCAAGAACAAGTACCCCCTGCCAAGGATAGAAGATTTGTTCGACCAGCTCAGAGGTGCCAGCGTATTCTCGAAGATAGATCTGAGATCAGGTTACCATCAACTCAGAATCCGACCCTCGGATATACCGAAGACAGCATTCATCACCAAGTACGGGTTATATGAGTTCACAGTTATGTCCTTTGGTTTGACAAATGCGCCAGCCTTCTTTATGTACCTGATGAACAGTGTGTTCATGGATTATCTGGACAAGTTTGTGGTAGTGTTCATCGATGACATTCTCATATACTCTCAAAGTGAGGAAGATCATGTAGAGCATTTAAAGATGGTATTGCAAAGACTTCGAGAGCATCAGTTGTATGCCAAGCTGGGCAAGTGCGAGTTCTGGATTCACGAAGTCTTGTTTCTGGGTCACATCATAAACCAAGATGGGTTGGCAGTGGATCCAAAGAAAGTAGCAGATATCCTGAACTAGAAAGCACCGAAGGACGTTCGTGGGATCAAGAGCTTTATTGGAATGGCCGGATATTATAGGCGTTTCATTGAAGGTTTCTCGAAGATTGCTAGACCAATGACAGCGTTGCTAGCGAAGAAAGTTGAGTTTAAGTGGACCCAAAAGTGTCAGGAAGCATTTGAAGAACTGAAGAATAGATTGACTACAGCTCCTGTGTTAGTCCTGCCTGATGTTCACAAGTCATTCTCAGTGTATTGCGACGCTTCGTACACCGGATTGGGATGTGTACTGATGCAAGAAGGGAGAGTTGTAGCATACTCATCTCGACAGCTGAAGATCCATGAGAAGAATTACCCCACACATGACCTGGAATTGGCAGCAGTGGTTCATGCTTTAAAGACCTGGAGACACTACCTGTATGGGCAGAAGTGCGACATCTACACAGATCATAAAAGTCTGAAGTACATATTCACCCAGTCAGAGTTAAACATGAGGCAGCGAAGATGGTTGGAATTGATCAAAGACTATGAGTTGGAGATACATTACCATCCGGGCAAAGCCAATGTTGTTGCAGATGCTCTGAGCAGGAAAAGTCAAGTCAATATGTTGGCCTCGCACCCAATGCCGTATGAGTTAGCCAAGGAGTTTGACAGACTGAGCCTCGGTTTCCTGAATAGTACGCAAGGAGTGACAGTGGAATTAGAGCCCACCCTAGAGCGGGAGATCAAAGAAGGGCAGAAGGATGATGAAAACATCAACAAGATCCGGCAGCTGATCCTAGAAGGAAGAGGCAAAGACTTTCGAGAGGATGAAGAAGGAGTAATCTGGTTCAAGGACCGATTGTGTGTTCCCGACCTCAAACCTATTCGGGAATTGATCCTCAAGGAAGCTCATGAGACAGCCTACTCCATACACCCAGGGAGTGAGAAGATGTACCAGGATTTAAAAAGGAGGTTTTGGTGGTATGGTATGAAAAGGGAGATCGCAGAATATGTCGCCATCTGTGATAGCTGTCAGAGAACCAAAGCAGAGCATCAGAGGCCTGCCGGATTGTTGCAGCCATTGCGGATTCCTCAGTGGAAGTGGGATGAAATCGGGATGGATTTTATAGTTGGCCTACCTCGTACCCGGGCCGGCTACGATTCCATCTGGGTGGTTGTGGACCGCTTAACAAAGGTGGCCCACTTCATACCTGTGAAGACGACATACACCGGAGCAACGTTAGCTGAGTTATACATGTCACGAATAGTCTGCCTTCATGGTGTGCCGAAGAAGATAGTGTCAGATCGAGGAACGCAGTTCACATCTCATTTTTGGCAGCAGTTACAAGAAGCTTTGGGCACACATTTGAACTTCAGCTCAGCTTATCACCCGCAGACAGACGGCCAGACTGAAAGAACTAACCAGATCTTAGAAGATATGTTGAGAGCCTGTGCGTTGCAAGACAAGTCAGGATGGGACAAAAGGTTACCTTATGCAGAATTCTCCTACAACAATAGTTACCATGCCAGCTTGAAGATGTCACCGTTTCAGGCACTCTACGGACGGAGTTGTAGGACTCCGCTGCACTGGGACCAGCCTGGAGAGAGACAGGTGTTTGGCCCCGACATCTTGCTTGAAGCCGAAGAGAATATCAAAATGGTTCGGGAGAACCTGAAGACAGCCCAGTCAAGGCAGCGAAGCTATGCGGACCGAAGGAGAAGAGAACTGAGTTTTGAAGTGGGAGACTACGTCTATCTGAAGGTGTCACCTATCAGGGGAGTCAGAAGGTTCGGAGTCAAAGGCAAGCTAGCACCCCGGTACGTCGGACCGTATCAGATTCAAGCCAAGCGTGGAGAAGTGGCCTACCAGCTCGACCTACCAGAGAGTTTGTCAGCAGTGCACAATGTGTTCCATGTATCGCAATTGAAGAAGTGTCTGCGAGTACCAGAAGAACAGTTGCCAGTGGAGGGTTTGGAAGTCCAGGAGGATCTGACATACATAGAGAGGCCAACGTAGATTCTGGAGTTTGCAGACAGAGTCACCCGGAGGAACACCATCAGAATGTGCAAAGTCAGATGGGGTCACCACTCCGAAGAAGAAGCAACCTGGGAACGAGAAGATGACCCGAAGGCCAAATACCCTGAACTCTTTGCTGACCAACCTTGAATCTCGGGGCGAGATTCTTTTAAGGGGGATAGGTTTGTAACACCCTGAATTTGGGGTTATAAAATTTCTTTGCTCATATTCACAAATTCAGGTGTTACTTCCTTTTCTCATCCTTCCTAATTCTTTTCTCTCTCATTTCTATAGGAGCTAAGTGCTTATTTTACTTGTAATTATAGTCTATTATGTTAAACCCTAAGGGAGTATGAATTGTTGCATCATGTTGAACCCTAGATTTCACTTTTGTTTGGTGCATAATTCTCAAAAAGTCTAATTTGGATTTTGGGGCTCATTTGAATTTGAATCAAATAGAATAGGTAAAAAGAAAAGGGAAAAACAATTCAGAATAAAAGAAAAAGGCAAAGAGGCCCAACCCAGCCGCCCCCTCGGCCTTTCGGCCTAGCCGGCCCATTCCCGCGCGCGCGCCTCTCTCCCCTCCTCTCTCTGCGCAGCGGGCCCGGCCTGTCGGCGCGGTCGCCTTCCGCGTACCCGCCTCCCTCTCTCACTGCTCGCCCGGCCCCACCTGTCGGCGCTGCCGCTTCCCCCCCCGCGTGCCCGCTCCCTCGCTCTCTCTCTGCCCGTGGGCCCAACCCGTCAGCCCCGCTTCTCTCGCGCCCGCACCCGCTTTCTTCTCTCTCTCTGCGTTGCGGGCCCGGCTTGTCAGCCCCGTCGTCCCCGCGTAACCGCCGCCGAGCTGCTCGCGCCCGCCTTCCCCGCGCCCACGTCGCGCGTGGGACTCGCCCCACCTCGCCCTCGGCCACTTGTGCCCCGAGCCCCACTCGCCCTCACCCTCTCCCCCCATTTGCGCCCAGTAGACCCTCTTTCCCCCTCGCTGCGCGCACGCAGAGCGCCGCCGCCATAACCCCGCCGTCCCGAGCTCGGTTTCTCGTCGCCGTTGGAGCTCCGCCGCGCCCTTAGCCCCGGTGAGCTCCGCCCCGACGTCCGCAACCCGGAACGCGCCCCAATTCCCTCTCCCCCTCCCTATTTCTCTCTGCCCGCGCTCACCCGTCGTCCGCCGTGCAGCCGCCACCGTCGACCCGGGTCCCCGTCGCGTCTCTGTCGCCGCCGAGGAGTCTCCGGAGCCCGCCTTGAGGTAAGGGACCTCTCCCGCCCCTATCGCCCCTTGTTTTGCTCTCTGTTGCGTTTGATTGCTCGCCGGAGTAGAATAGCCCCGCCGCCGAGCCGCCCCGCCGTGAACCGCCCCCCTCCGGTGCCTCTGCCCCGACCCAGACCCCACCAATGGAGTCCCCGTGCCCTCCCCGACCTCCCCGACCACTCGGATTGCCCCAGAGCCCCGCCAGTCGCCCGTGCCCCTCGTCTCCGGCGAGCCCTCCGCCGCGGGGACGAGCGCCGCCGCCCCAGCTAGCCGTAGGGAAGACCCAGGCCGCCCATCTGATCTCCGCCGTTCAACCCAGATCGGGCGGTCCTGATTCAACTCGCCCGGACCTAATCCTGGCCGTCCGCCAGCGATCCAGCGGCCCAGGCCCACTACCCCCTCACCCCGTCTCTCTGTCCGCCCGGCCCCGCCTGCCAGTCGCCCGCGCCCGCGCTGTCCGCCCGGCCCCGCCTGCCAGTCGCCCGCGCCCGCGCTGTCCGCCCGGCCCCGCCTGTCAGCCGCTCACGCCGCCGCGCGCCCGCGCGCCCGCCGCAGGATCTAATCCTAGCCGTCGATCTGAGATCCAACGGCTGTAGGCGCCCGATACCCCTTCGCCCGCGCTTTTTCTTAAAGAGCCCCCCTGTTTTCTGGAAATTGCGCCTGCCGTCCCTGGTTTCTCGCAGTTAAGTCCCTGGCCCTTTTATCTAATTAAAAATAAGTCCTTAGGGTATAATTTTAACCCCTAAACTTGTAAAATTCATAACTTTGTCATATGAACTCCAAATTTGGTGCTTCAAATTGCAAAATGTTCATAATATTATTATCTATCTGTTTATGCAATGTTTCCCTGCTGTTTCCATGTATTAATTAATAGCTAATCACTAGGATAGGATTAAGACTATTGAAACCTTATTTAAGATAATTGGAAATGAGTAGACTTTAATAAAAGTTGGATTACTTAAGTTTATGGACTTAAACACTTAAGTTTAGGAACTTAAACCAGATAATTATTTAATCCCACCACTAACTTAGACCTGATTAGTGGATAGTGAATCACTTTGTGTAGTCCTCTACCCCCAGACCTAGGGAACTTTAGAGTGCCTATCCCTTTTCTGTTATGAACTTGTGACCCCTCTCTGCTGCATATGTTTGGTATATTGTTTTTGTTTGTTATTTTCCCAAGTGCATAGTGTGAATGATTGCTTTGCGTAGACAACGAGCAGTCTGTGTTTCCCGAGGCAGTTGCAGAGGAAGTCCCTGATCAGCAGTTTGGTGAAGGCAAGTGTCCTCTGTCCCATTATGTCCTATTCATTTATAACTTACTACCCCGCACTACTTACTTGAAACCTAAGGATTGACTATCTTTACATTTTACTTTATCCTTGATGACCTTATGGGCTATTATGGTTAGCACTTTGCTATTGCTTTAACATAATCAATGAACATGATGTGACTATTTATGATACTGTTATCCTGATGATGTTGATGATCTTGTGATACTCTAGGGGGCTCAGGCTGTTTCCTGAGTACCTCTCCGTAAGGACTGGTTCGTTGAGAGACCACCCGGGATAACAGCGCAACCATGAGGGTGAAATGGGATGCCCTTAGCTGATTAATTAGATGAACTAGGGGTGTAGCTGCTTAGCCGTCGTGCCGTCAATGGGGTCCAGGCACAGTGCTTGCTCTGCCGAGGCTGAGTGCCGAGGTTCTTTCGTTTTGCTCTTTGTTAGTCACTCTCCTGCGGGGAGGGGTACTGTGTTTATCAAACTGGAGAAACCTAACGGGCAGCTACGATCTCTGGGGAATCTTTGTAAAAGCTACGTAGTGAGGCCCTGCCGGACCACCTAGGTAGTGGTCAATGGGGATTAGCTCTCCCCGGGTAGAAAGGGAATCATGACTCATGGGTAAAGTGTGCGACCTCTGCAGAGGGTAGTGAAACTGGTATATCAGCCGTGCTCATGGTTAAGAGCAGCCTTGGGATCCTCTTTGATTAGGGATACAGATGGTTCGAGATACAATGGTTATGATATGGTTGTGGTTCGACTATGATGATGATGTTCCTCGATGAGGAAATGGTTTACGGATTGGTTAATGCTAAAATCTGGCTTCTACTAATGATAAATACTTGACCAACTAAAAGCAACTGCTGGAGCCTAACCCCACATAAAGCTAGTCCACCTCAGCCAAACGGGACATTTGCTGAGTACGTTGATGTGTACTCATCCTTGCTTTACCACAAAACACCAGGTTGTCCGCATTGTAACCACTGCTCAGGAGAAGGCGAAGCCGTGGAAGGAGACTTCCAGGAGTTCCAAGACTACGATGAATTCTAGGAGTGGGTTGGCGGCAACCCCCAGTCAGCTGCCTGTGGAGGCTTTATCTTTACTGCGTTTCGTTTAGCACTTTGATTTGCCTGTTAAGACAATGACTATGTGGATGTCTATGACTCTATGATGTAATAAGTACTCTTTTATGTTATTATTCGAGCATTGTGTGATGATGTTCATTTATGTAATCGCTGTGTACGTGAGTTCTGATCCTGGCACGTACATAGTTCGCATTCGGTTTGCCTTCTAAAACCGGGTGTGACAAGTATCCAACAGTTTTGGACAATGAACAAGAAGAAATTGGAGAAAATGGAGCAGAAATCACAACAGTATTGCATACCTCATCATACTAATTTTCTTTTGATGCATCACATTACATTTCATACTCATGTTGCGAGTTGCGACGGCACATAATTGAGGTTGGTCAAGCCGATGAGAGCACGAACACCACAAGTGGCACCAGACCGGGGGCATCGCATCGCAGGGGCCCCTGCAACGGGCGGGCCGGCGACAAGGTGGGTGAAGTTACACTTCACAAAGAGTGACAACAAAGTCATTTAGTACTTTAATGTGACATGGATGACAACAAAGCCGGTAGTAGGATCACCATCCATATAGGTAAATTTGATTTAATGGCTACATTAATTCCTAGAGAAAAAAAATCAATCATGACATTTATATTTGTAGCAAACCTCAGGGAAATTGAGCACAAAAGAAACACCCCCACCCCAAACCCACACCACCATTTTAGCTCGGCCTTAGCGCCGACAGCGGCGACGCTCCCGTCACCGTGACCTTGTTCTCTTCCCTGTCCACCTCTATTGTCTCGACACCTAGACAGAGATGACGAAAGGTCGTTAAGAGCACGAGAAAACGCATATAAGTGAGCTGAAGTGTTTTCTTCTAGCTCATACACTTCACTTTCCTTTAACAAGCGTCAATGCATGAATTCTTTCATTTCTATTGTGATGCTATGTGCAAGAAAAAACATACCATGTGTGTGACTGGACATGACAGGATAGAAAATGAAGTTACACGGTACCTTCGTATAGCCATCATTTTCTTCATCCATGGTCCCTACTTATACTGAAACCTGATGGTAATAACAAGTGACGCAAGAGATGGCCTGAAATGCAACACCGGACATTCAGATTCAGACAGATAGACAATGATTGAAGACATTCAGACCGACAGAGGTCATAGAACACATCACATGTTCTTGATTAAGGTTTCAGAGCAGGAATTACGAGGAGCAGCCAGTAGTGTTGTTTCTGAACCAAGAAACAAAGGAATTGGTCCCCAAAGAAGGCTGCAGTAGATGCATATGGACTTGAGAGAGAGAGGCAGCAAGTTAAGGCCCTGCTTCATTCTAATCATGTGATTTGCAGCAAAAACAAATGGTAAAGTTGTTTGTAGTACTAATTTGTTGTAATTCTCAACTATTAAAATTAAATATAATATTTCTACTCCTATTAGCATTTCTAGAATATTCATGCAACACCCTTTAGCATCTTCTACTCATCTATCGTGCATGATCCTTACAGCGCTGTTATGATCTCTAATTCAAAATTTGCCCATATGGTCTACACTGTAGGCTGTAGCTGCTAAATTAGTTGAAATTGTTAGATAAATAGTGTTACAGGAAGCTCAGACATTTCCAGTGTGCTACAGTTCATCAGAGATAACATAGATTAATATGTGATGTAAATAGCCTTTTCCACAATGTGCTAGGCATTTTATACAGATCCAATTGATGAAATCACTCACACAATAGATGGAAAGGAAACATTTTAATTTACACTGTGGCCTCGAACAAGCTGCTGGCATGATTCCACCCCTCAATGTGTCCACACCATCCATAATTCTGTCGGTCCAAACTTTTGCTTGGTATACGCTCGGTGGGTGGTGCATGCATCTCCCACCAAGCCATTCCTTGTGCACCGTGGACAGCCACTTCGGTACTGAAATAAAAAACATGGACTATAGATACCGAGCTGAGGAAGTATGTGTGATCGATTGAGAAAAAAAGATCCAAACATCTGCCTATTGGTAGCTAGTTGTGGGGTTGGGATGACCACTACTAAAGGCTAAAGCTTTCTCCCACATTTAGAATCTGATCCCAGACCAACAACACTTGACTCACCCCCATTAATTCCACTGGTCATTATTCAGCAGAGCAACAACTAATGTAACTGTAACGCCCTGAATTTGGGGGTAGATTTTTTTCTTCTTTTCTCTCACCAAATTCGGGCGTTACTCTCTCTTTTCTCTTTCCCCGTTTGCTCCCTCTTCCCAATTTCAAACCAGTATAGTGACAAGTGTTCGTGTCATGTATAAACCAAAACCTAAGTGTCATGGGTGTTGCATCATGCCGAGCACATTTCTTTGTCTGATGTTGAGTGTTCGTCTCGTTCTGTTCCGGATTTCGGTTCGCGATTCAATTCCGTTTAGTGGTCGCGCACGTCGTGGGTTTTTGATCCGCGAAGTGGTTCGGCCCAGCCCAGCTTAGTCCAGCCCAGCTCAGCCGGCCTGGCCCGCCGCGGCCTGCGCGCCCCTGGCGCCCAACCCCCCCCCCCATGCGCCCCCACCTCTCCTCTCTCTCTCATTTGGATCTCCCGCGCAACAACTTCCCTCTCCCTCTCCCACCTCTCTCTCCCCGTGGTGCCCTAGGGTTTGGAGACGGCGATCACCGGATTTTGGACCCCGAGGTGAGCTCCCCTCCCCTTCTCCTCTCTCTCCCTCTCCCTCCCCCTTCTTCTCCCCACGCGCGCCCCCTTCTTCCCCTGCTCGCGCGCGCCCCATGCCCGCCCCTGCTCGCCGGCGGCGCGGCTCCCCCGCCACTGCCCGGCCGCGGCGGCCCTCCCCGCCCCTCCCCTCGCGCGCGCAGCGGTCTCGCCCGCCCCTTCCCCGACCCGCGGCCGGCCTCGCCCGCCCCTTCCCCGACCCCGGCGGCCTCGCTCGCCCCTCCCCGGCCCGCGGCGGCGCTCCCCCGCCCCTCCCCGGCCCGCGGCGGCGCTCGCCCGCCCCTTCCCCGGCCCGCGGCCGGCCTCGCCCGCCCCTTCCCCGACCCCGGCGGCCTCGCCCGCCCCTCCCCGGCCCGCGGCGGCGCTCCCCCGCCCCTCCCCGGCCCCCGGCGGCCTCCCCCTCCCCTCCCCCCGACCCCGGCGACCTCGCCCGCCCCCCGCCCGTCCCCCGGCCCCACGGCGGCGATCCCGCCCGCCCCTGCTCGCCGGTTCGTGTCCCCGGCGCGGCCCCCGGCCCCGGCGCGGCCTTCGGCCCCGGCGCGGCCCCCGGCGCGGCCCCGGCCGACTCGGCCGCTCCTGGCCGGCTCAACCGCCCCTGGGCCGGTTCAACCGCCCTTCCCCCCGTTCGGCCGCCCGTTCCCGTCCTGGCCTCGCCCGACCGTGTCCCCGTTCGCCCGCGCTCGCGGTGATTATTCGTTAGTTAACGTGCTGCGTCGCGCGCTTCGCTGCGCGACGGTTTGTCTAATTTCAGATTCTATCTGTGTGTTGCGTCGTGCGCTTCGTCGCGCGACGATCCATTTTTGTCTCAGGTTGTTTAAGGTGTAACGCCGCGTGTGCATTCACGCGTCGTTCCACTTTGGACTCAGTTTAGTCGACGTATGCCGTCGTGCGCTTCGTCGCGCGACGTTTAACGTCTCTTGACCTATCTATGTCCTATTCATTATTTAATTCACCTCCCGCTTTACACATTTATGCCTAAGGATTGACTAACTTTTGTTATCCCTATCCTTGCTTACCTATTTGGGTTGGATTATTATTGTTAGCTTTATGCTATTGCTTAACTCTAATCAATGAACATGATGAGATTATCTATGATACGCTGTTTTCCCTTCTCTTATTATGATGTTATACTTGTGGTCTTCAAGGGGGCTCGAGCGGTTTCTCGAGTGCCTCTCCGTAAGGACCTGTTCTATGGATGACCGCCCGGGAAAACAGTGCAACCATGAGGGTGGAATGGGGTGCCCTTAGCTGAATAATTAGAGGAACCGGGGTGTAGTTCGCTTAGCCGTCGTGCCGTCAATGGGGCTCGGTGTATGCGGCTCGCTCTGCCAAGTTTGGGTTCGCCCCTTGGGGAGGAGTGCGGTGCATTTAGGAAACCTAACGGGTGGCTACAGCTCCGGGGAATCTTTGTAAAGGCTACGTAGTGATGCCCTGCTGGGTCACCTTGGTAGTGATCAATGGAGAGTCATGATCTCCGGGCAGAATGGGAATCACGGCTTGTGGGTAAAGTGCACAACCTCTGCAGAGTGTTTGAAAACTGATATATCAGCCGTGCTCGCGGTTATGAGCGGCCAAGGGAGCTCCAGTGATTAGTGGTACTTGATCAGAGATACTTTGGTACAGGTGGCGATGAGATCGATGGTTTTGGTTATGGCTATGGTGCTGGTAAGTGGTACTCTTTCCGTTTGGAAAGGAGTACGTTTGGGTTAATAACTTGGGTTAATGCTAAAACTTGGCTTTCTACTAGTAAGTAATAATCTGACCAACTAAAAGCAACTGCTTGACTTATCCCCACATAAAGCTAGTCCACTACAGCCAAACAGGATACTTGCTGAGTATGTTGATGTGTACTCACCCTTGCTCTACACACCAAACCCCCCATCCCCAGGTTGTCAGCATTGCAACCACTGCTCAGGCGAAGATGAAGCTGTGGAAGGAGACTTCCAGGAGTTCCAAGACTACGACGAGTTCTAGGTGTGGGTTAGCGGCAACCCCCAGTCGGCTGCCTGTGAAGGCCGCGGTTATCTACGTTTCTTTTCCGCACTTTGATTTATTGTAAGGACTATATGGACGTCTCAGACGTATGATGTAATCGACTATTTCCCTTATTAATACTATTTTGAGCACTGTGTGATGATGTCCATGTTATGTAACTGCTGTGTACGTGAATAACTGATCCTGGCACGTACATGGTTCGCATTCGGTTTGCCTTCTAAAACCGGGTGTGACATAAGTGGTATCAAAGCCGTGCTGACTGTAGGACCGCTAACCTAGAGTAGAATGGTCGTTCTAAGGACTATAGACCTCTGTCTCTGCCTTGACTTTGATATCCCTTCAAAAGTTGGTCATACCGACCAAACCTATGTTCTACTATATATTATACCTTGCTGAAAATTATGTTTTATTCTAATCCTTCATTTACTTATGATTCATTATTCGCTGGTCATATTAATTCTGTTCTTACCCTTTTGCTTGCGATGTCTTTTGTAGATGGCTCGACTTAGACACACTGCACGAAAGTCAGTCATCCCCTTCTTACCCTCCCGCCTTGCTGAGCGTCCGCTTCGCCGTCCCGTGGCCGGACAGTCCAGCCACTTGGAGAGACTGCACCACCGCCTGCATGAGGAGCAGGAACGTCGACGACAGGAGCAGCAGGGCTCTTCCTGCTCGCTCCAACAGGAGATAGAGTCTGTGAGGAGCTGCTCCCCTGTGCTTCCTCTGGAGCCGCCCCCTGCACCACCACTGGGCGTCCCAGCTTCTGGAGTAGCTGCTGGAGGAGACCCAGACGACGGAGGTGGCGACGACAGCTCGAGCCACGACACCGACTTCTCTGCTAACCTTGAGCCGGAAGGATGGGTTGCTCGACCCATCACTCGCGACGCTGCTCGCGGGTGTCACTTCCACGATGCGCTCGACACCCTGCTACGTCGGGCATTTAACCGGCATACTTGGTCCGTCGAGTATCGCTGTGTGGTCTACCAGCATAGTCGCGGGGTTTACCCGGACCGCTGGGAGGCAACCTGCTTGGTGCGCTGCCCGGAGAACAGTCTCCAGGGTGCGGAGGCCTGCTCAGAGCACTATTCTATCTCTGAACGGGACTCAGCTGAGGCAGCCATGCAAGATGCTGCACGGCGTGCGCTTTCGCACTACTGCTCGGTTTTCGGTGGGGCAGCTGACGGTCTTGACCTGAAGTATTATCCCCGCCGTCCATCTGGCAGCACAGGAGGCGTGATTGTCTCACCTGTCGGTGAGGGCAATCCTAGGTTGAGCAGCACAGTCAACCTAGTCGTCGTGCTAAACACGGAGCTGGACCATGCATTAGACGAGCTGAGTAGGGCTCGTGCTGAGATCGCCCTGCTGCGGGCTGAGCGCGCGGAACGTCGTCACTTGGATGGTGGTTCCCCCGCTCCCGTCGGGACTCAGCACCCGTACCGCTCACCTCAGCGTGGACACCAGTCTTATGGCAATCCCGACTGCAAGACCAAGATAACTCTAGAACCATAGATTGTTAGAGTTGGATCTTGTAATTAATACGAAATATATACATAGAAGCTTCAGTCTTAGCGTTAGTCTCAGTCTTAGTTAGACAGGGTAGTTTGCTATATCCTGTGCATCTATGTTTGTCATGATGAACTATGTTTGGTTTGGATCTTTGTAATGACTGTCACCAGAGTGTGGGTATCCCCTGCATTTTGGTTTACCTATTATATTAATGGAGTTAGTTATATAGTTGGGAAACCTTTTAGTCCACTCTCCTCTTTATCTGAGAAGTTGTGTGGTCTGTGTTGGAGATCAGTGAAGATGCTCATCTGTTCAGTGCTGTTGAAGGATTCTATTCTCTTTTCTTATGCTGCAAGATTTGTCAGATCAGTTCTGATGTGTGGTCGCATTCTGCAGATGTCAGAGAACAGGCGCAGAGGAGGAAGGCGTGCTCAGCAGGAGCGAGCCGCTCAACAGGATGAGGTGCCCCAGCAGCAGCATCTGCCGCCCCCGCCCCCGATGTCCATCGAGCAGATGTTTCTGATGCAGACTCAGGCAGTTCAAGCCATCGGTCAGACTTTGGCCGCCATTCAGCAGCAGCAGCAGCAGGCCCCACCTCAGCCTCAGCCTCAGATGCCCAGAGACAAGCGTGCTGAATTCATGAGAGGTCATCCACCAACGTTCGCTCATTCTTCTGACCCCATGGATGCTGAAGACTGGCTGCGCACTGTGGAGCGGGAGTTGCATACCGCTCAGTGCGATGATAGGGAGAAAGTCCTGTATGGTCCCCGTCTGTTGAGAGGAGCAGCCCAGTCATGGTGGGAGTCTTACCTCGCCACCCATGCCCACCCTGACGCCATCACCTAGGAAGAGTTTAGAGGAAGCTTCCGTCAGTACCATGTTCCTGCAGGTCTGATGACAGTGAAGAAGGAGGAGTTCCTGGCTCTCAAGCAAGGGTCATCGTCTGTCAGTGAATACCGGGACAGGTTTCTGCAGTTGTCTTGCTATGCTCCTGAAGATGTCAACACCGACGCCAAGCGACAGTACCGTTTCCTGAGAGGCTTGGTTGACCCTCTGCAGTACCAACTGATGAATCACACCTTCCCGACATTCCAGCACCTGATTGACAGAGCAATCATGACAGAGAGAAAGCGTAAGGAGATGGAGGATCGTAAACGCAAGATCAGTGGACCCCAGCCTGGAAGCAGCAGTCGTCCTCGTTTCTCAGGCAATCAACCTCAGCAGTTCAGGCAGAATCAGCGTCCACCTCAGCAGCATCAGCAGTTTCAAAGGCAGTATCCTCAGCATCAGTACCAGAACCGTTAGAGCAATCAGTGAGGAGGTCAGTTTCAGAGGCAGAATCAGCAGACACCTCGCCTTCCTGCCCCAGCAAACCAGCAGAACAATCAGGCAGCACCAGCTCAGGTTGGAAACAGGGCATGTTTCCACTGTGGAGAGCAAGGCCACTGGGTGATGCAATGTCCGAAGAAGGCAGCCCAGCAGCAGTCAGGCCCCAATGCCCCAGCAAAGCAGAATGTGCCTCAGCCTGGAGCAGGCAATCGCTCTCAGCCGCGCTATAATCATGGAAGACTGAACCACTTCGAGGCTGAAGCAGTTCAGGAGACCACCGGCATGATAGTAGGTATGTTCCCAGTCGACTCCCATATTGCAGAAGTGTTATTTGATACTGGAGCAACACATTCTTTCATTACTGCATCATGGGTAGAAGCACATAATCTTCCAATTACTACCATGTCAACCCCCATTCAAATTGACTCAGCCGGTGGTAGAATTCGAGCCGATAGCATATGTTTGAATGTAAGTGTGGAAATAAGGGGGATAGCGTTTCCCGCCAACCTTATAGTAATGGGTACTCAGGGAATAGATGTCATCCTAGGGATGAATTAGCTAGATAAGTATCAGGCAGTTATCAGTTGTGATAAAAGGACCATCAAGTTGGTGTCCCCACTAGGAGAGGAAGTGGTGACTGAGTTAGTCCCGCCTGAGCCAAAGAAAGGAAGTTGTTATCAGATGGCCGTTGATAGCAGTGAAGCAGACCCAATTGAGAGTATCAAGGTTGTGTCCGAGTTCCCAGATGTGTTTCCAAAGGACTTACCGGGTATGCCACCAGAGCGGAAAGTTGAGTTTGCCATAGAGCTTCTTCCTGGAACCGCCCCTATCTCCAAGAGAGCTTACAGAATATCCGGACCAGAGTTGGTTGAACTTAAGAAGCAAATTGATGAGCTGTTAGAGAAAGGTTACATCCGGCCAAGCACCTCGCCTTGGGCCGCCCCTGTCTTATTTGTGGAGAAGAAAGATGGCACCAAGAGGATGTGTATCGATTACCGAGCTTTGAATGAAATCACGATCAAGAACAAGTATCCCTTGCCCAGAATAGAAGATCTATTCGACCAGTTGAGAGGAGCCAGTGTGTTCTCCAAGATTGATCTGAGGTCAGGTTATCATCAGCTCAGGATCCGACCTTCGGACATTCCGAAGACGGCATTCATTTCCAAGTATGGTTTGTATGAGTTCACAGTGATGTCTTTTGGTTTGACCAATGCGCCAGCGTTCTTCACGAACTTGATGAATAGTGTATTCATGGATTACCTTGATAAGTTTGTGGTGGTATTCATTGATGACATTCTGATTTATTCTCAAAGCGAAGAAGAGCATGCAGATCATTTGAGGATGGTATTGCAAAGATTGCGAGAGCACCAGTTGTATGCAAAGTGAGCAAGTGTGAATTATGGATCAATGAAGTCCTGTTCTTGGGTCACATAATCAACAAAGAAGGATTGGCTGTGGATCCGAAGAAAGTGGCAGACATTTTGAACTGGAAAGCGCCAACAGATGCTCGAGGAATCAAGAGTTTCATTGGAATGGCCGGATACTATCGGCGATTCATTGAAGGATTTTCGAAGATTGCGAAACCAATGACAGCGTTGCTAGGCAACAAAGTTGAGTTCAAGTGGACCCAGAAATGCCAAGAGGCCTTTGAAGCGCTGAAAGAGAAGTTGACTACAGCGCCTGTCCTAGTCTTGCCTGATGTGCACAAGCCCTTCTCGGTGTATTGCGATGCTTGTTACACAGGTTTGGGATGTGTGTTGATGCAAGAGGGAAGAGTTGTGGCTTACTCGTCCCGACAGTTGAAGGTTCATGAGAAGAACTACCCAATCCATGATATAGAGTTGGCAGCAGTGGTTCACGCACTGAAGTCATGGAGGCACTATTTGTATGGACAGAAATGCGATGTTTACACAGATCACAAGAGTCTGAAGTACATATTCACTCAGTCAGAGTTGAACATGAGGCAGCGAAGATGGTTAGAGTTGATCAAAGACTATGAGTTGGAGATTCATTACCATCCAGGCAAAGCAAACGTAGTGGCAGATGCTTTGAGCAGAAAGAGTCAAGTCAATCTGATGGTTGCTCGTCCGATGCCTTATGAGTTGGCCAAAGAGTTTGATAGGTTGAGTCTCGGATTTCTGAACAATTCGCGAGGAGTCACAGTTGAGTTAGAACCTACCTTGGAGCGCGAAATCAAAGAAGCGTAGAAGAATGATGAGAAAATCAGTGAGATCCGGCGACTGATTCTAGATGGCAGAGGCAAAGATTTTCGAGAAGATGCAGAAGGCGTGATATGGTTCAAAGACCGCTTGTGTGTTCCCAATGTCCAGTCCATTCGGGAGTTGATTCTCAAGGAAGCTCATGAGACAGCCTATTCGATTCACCCTGGCAGTGAGAAGATGTATCAGGATCTGAAGAAGAAATTCTGGTGGTATGGAATGAAGAGGGAAATCGCAGAGCATGTGGCTATGTGTGATAGTTGTCGAAGAATTAAGGCAGAGCACCAGAGACCTGCTGGATTGTTGCAACCGTTGCAGATCCCTCAGTGGAAATGGGATGAAATTGGTATGGATTTCATAGTCGGATTGCCTCGCACTCGAGCCGGCTACGATTCCATTTGGGTAGTAGTGGACCGCTTGACCAAGTTAGCCCACTTTATACCTGTCAAGACCAACTACAGCAGTGCAGTGTTGGCAGAACTGTATATGTCTCGGATCGTTTGTCTTCATGGTGTGCCGAAGAAGATAGTGTCAGACAGAGGAACACAGTTCACCTCTCATTTCTGGCAGCAGTTGCATGAAGCTTTGGGCACCCATCTGAATTTCAGTTCAGCTTATCATCCGCAGACAGATGGCCAGACCGAGAGGACCAACCAAATTCTTGAAGATATGTTGAGAGCCTGTGCGTTGCAAGATCAGTCCGGATGGGACAAGAGATTGCCTTATGCGGAGTTTTCCTATAACAACAGTTACCAGGCCAGTTTGAAGATGTCACCATTTCAGGCGCTCTATGGAAGGAGTTGTAGAACTCCGTTGCAATGGGATCAGCCTGGAGAGAAGCAAGTGTTTGGGCCAGACATTTTGCTTGAAGCCGAAGAGAACATCAAGATGGTCCGAGAGAATCTGAAGATAGCGCCATCGAGGCAGCGAAGCTATGCAGACACAAGAAGAAGAGAGCTGAGTTTCGAAGTCGGAGACTTTGTCTATCTGAAAGTGTCACCGATCAGAGGAATCAAGAGGTTCGGAGTCAAAGGCAAGCTAGCACCCCGCTACATTGGTCCGTATCAGATTCTTGCAAGACGTGGAGAAGTGGCCTATCAGCTCAGTTTGCCAGAGAATTTGTCCGCTGTGCATAATGTCTTTCATGTGTCTCAGTTGAAGAAGTGCTTGCGTGTGCCAGAAGAGCAGTTGCCAGTGGAAGGTCTTGAAGTCCAGGAGGACTTGACCTACGTTGAGAAACCAGTGCAAATCCTTGAGGTTGCAGACAGAGTCACCCGAAGGAGGACCATCAGAATGTGCAAAGTCAGATGGAATCATCACTCTGAGGAAGAAGCAACCTGGGAGCGTGAAGATGATCTGATGGCTAAATACCCTGAGCTCTTTGCTAGCCAACCCTGAATCTCGAGGGCGAGATTCTTTTAAGGGGGATAGGTTTGTAACGCCCTGAATTTGGGGGTAGATTTTTTTCTTCTTTTCTCTCACCAAATTCGGGCGTTACTCTCTCTTTTCTCTTTCCCCGTTTGCTCCCTCTTCCCAATTTCAAACCAGTATAGTGACAAGTGTTCGTGTCATGTATAAACCAAAACCTAAGTGTCATGGGTGTTGCATCATGCCGAGCACATTTCTTTGTCTGATGTTGAGTGTTCGTCTCGTTCCGTTCCGGATTTCGGTTCGCGATTCAATTCCGTTTAGTGGTTGCGCACGTCGTGGGTTTTTGATCCGCGAAGTGGTTCGGCCCAGCCCAGCTTAGTCCAGCCCAGCTCAGCCGGCCTGGCCCGCCCCGGCCTGCGCGCCCCTGGCGCCCAACCCCCCCATGCGCCCCCACCTCTCCTCTCTCTCTCATTTGGATCTCCCGCGCAACAACTTCCCTCTCCCTCTCCCACCTCTCTCTCCCCGTGGTGCCCTAGGGTTTGGAGACGGCGATCACCGGATTTTGGACCCCGAGGTGAGCTCCCCTCCCCTCCCCTTCTCCTCTCTATCCCTCTCCCTCCCCCTTCTTCTCCCCACGCGCGCCCCCTTCTTCCCCTGCTCGCGCGCGCCCCATGCCCGCCCCTGCTCGCCGGCGGCGCGGCGCCCCCGCCCCTGCCCGGCCGCAGCGGCCCTCCCCGCCCCTCCCCTCGCGCGCGCGGCGGCCTCGCCCGCCCCTCCCCGGCCCGCGGCCGGCCTCGCCCGCCCCTTCCCCGACCCCGGCGGCCTCGCCCGCCCCTCCCCGGCCCACGGCGGCGCTCGCCCGCCCCTTCCTCGGCCCGCGGCCGGCCTCGCCCGCCCCTTCCCCGACCCCGGCGGCCTCGCCCGCCCCTCCCCGGCCCCCGGCGGCCTCCCCCTCCCCTCCCCGGCCCCGGCGGCCTCTCCCTCCCCTCCCCCCGACCCCGGCGACCTCGCCCGCCCCCCGCCCGTCCCCCGGCCCCGCGGCGGCGATCCCGCCTGCCCCTGCTCGCCGGTTCGCGTCCCCGGCGCGGCCCCCGGCCCCGGCGCGGCCCCCGGCGCGGCCCCAGCCGACTCGGCCGCTCCTGGCCGGCTCAACCGCCCCTGGGCCGGTTCAACCGCCCCTGGGCCGGTTCAACCGCCCTTCCCCCCGTTCGGCCGCCCGTTCCCGTCCCGGCCTCGCCCGACCGTGTCCCCGTTCGCCCGCGCTCGCGGTGATTATTCGTTAGTTAACGTGTTGCGTCGCGCGCTTCGCCGCGCGACGGTTTGTCTAATTTCAGATTCTATCTGTGTGTTGCGTCGTGCGCTTCGTCGCGCGACGATCCATTTTTGTCTCAGGTTGTTTAAGGTGTAACGTCGCGTGTGCATTCACGCGACGTTCCACTTTGGACTCAGTTTAGTCGACGTATGCCGTCGTGCGCTTCGTCGCGCGACGTTTAACGTCTCCTCATAACTAAGGCGAAGTGCCTCATTGCGTGCTCGGTCGCGCGACGAGTCGCTAGCTTTTAATTTGTTTTAGAGTGCTTTGTCGCGCGTCTCGCCGCGCGACCATTCTTTTTATTTATCTCCACCTGCTTATAATAATTAGACATGAAACATGACTTTACTTTACGCTGAACATAGTGTCTACATTAAATTTCCTTCCATTAAGCGAGTGGTTAATTTATAATCATGTAACGTGATCGTTTCTCGACTGTCTTTTCCTCTTTCTCTCTTAACCGTACTCGCGAGCCCGCGTGGAACGTCTGTTTACTTATTGCATTCTATTGTATGGTGTACTGTTCTTTTGTATTAAATATGTGGATGTATGTATGTTTGCGCTCGCATAGAGAACGATCCGGTTGAAGAGCCCGAGGAACTCGCAGGAGAAGCCCCTGAGCAGCAGTCGGTTGGTGGAGGCAAGTGTCCCTTGACCTATCTATGTCCTATTCATTATTTAATTCACCTCCCGCTTTACACATTTATGCCTAAGGATTGACTAACTTTTGTTATCCCTATCCTTGCTTACCTATTTGGGTTGGATTATTATTGTTAGCTTTATGCTATTGCTTAACTCTAATCAATGAACATGATGAGATTATCTATGATACGCTGTTTTCCCTTCTCTTATTATGATGTTATACTTGTGGTCTTCAAGGGGGCTCGAGCGGTTTCTCGAGTGCCTCTCCGTAAGGACCTGTTCTATGGATGACCGCCCGGGAAAACAGTGCAACCATGAGGGTGGAATGGGGTGCCCTTAGCTGAATAATTAGAGGAACCGGGGTGTAGTTCGCTTAGCCGTCGTGCCGTCAATGGGGCTCGGTGTATGCGGCTCGCTCTGCCAAGTTTGGGTTCGCCCCTTGGGGAGGAGTGCGGTGCATTTAGGAAACCTAACGGGTGGCTACAGCTCCGGGGAATCTTTGTAAAGGCTACGTAGTGATGCCCTGCTGGGTCACCTTGGTAGTGATCAATGGAGAGTCATGATCTCCGGGCAGAATGGGAATCACGGCTTGTGGGTAAAGTGCACAACCTCTGCAGAGTGTTTGAAAACTGATATATCAGCCGTGCTCGCGGTTATGAGCGGCCAAGGGAGCTCCAGTGATTAGTGGTACTTGATCAGAGATACTTTGGTACAGGTGGCGATGAGATCGATGGTTTTGGTTATGGCTATGGTGCTGGTAAGTGGTACTCTTTCCGTTTGGAAAGGAGTACGTTTGGGTTAATAACTTGGGTTAATGCTAAAACTTGGCTTTCTACTAGTAAGTAATAATCTGACCAACTAAAAGCAACTGCTTGACTTATCCCCACATAAAGCTAGTCCACTACAGCCAAACAGGATACTTGCTGAGTATGTTGATGTGTACTCACCCTTGCTCTACACACCAAACCCCCCATCCCCAGGTTGTCAGCATTGCAACCACTGCTCAGGCGAAGATGAAGCTGTGGAAGGAGACTTCCAGGAGTTCCAAGACTACGACGAGTTCTAGGTGTGGGTTAGCGGCAACCCCCAGTCGGCTGCCTGTGAAGGTCGCGGTTATCTACGTTTCTTTTCCGCACTTTGATTTATTGTAAGGACTATATGGACGTCTCAGACGTATGATGTAATCGACTATTTCCCTTATTAATACTATTTTGAGCACTGTGTGATGATGTCCATGTTATGTAACTGCTGTGTACGTGAATAACTGATCCTGGCACGTACATGGTTCGCATTCGGTTTGCCTTCTAAAACCGGGTGTGACAGTAACCCACAAGCATCCAGAGAGGAGATCAGGATGGCATCAGTCTGCCAGCACTAAACCAATAAACCATGAAGTTTCTTTATTTCATAACTGCTGGGCGCATCAATCACAAAGCCTCGCCAGAAAAAGAAACAATAGCACAGGGTGCCTGCCATGGAATAGCCTGACAATTGGTAGAATCAACATATTGTAACCAAAATCTTGATTATTGGGTCGCTAGGTTCCATGGACAACCATGTGGTGATAAAGTTCACTTTTCAAGAATGACTGCTATGGTACAAGTTCTAGAAAAAAATAACATCGAAACAATTACATACCTGTTTCAATCTGATGGATATGGATCACATGCAATAACTCATTGGACAGCATTTCTCGTATCTGACCCCCTACTTCGAGTTCCCTGTGCCCAGCTGTTACTGGTGCAGCACGAAGAAGTTGGGCTAATCATCCCAGGTGCACAAGTCTTGGTCAACAAGAAGGACGCCGCCACGGCGCTGTACGCGCTCTGCAGCGGCGCACGCGAGAACCGGCAGCGCGCCGTGGAGACCGGCGACGTGCGGCCCCTGCTGGACCTCATGGCCGACCCGGAGTCCGGCATGGTGGACAAAGCCGCGTACGTCCTCCACTCCATGGTGACCTCCGGCAGAAACCGCGCCGCCGCCGTCGAGGAAGGCGGCATCCCCGTCCTGGTCGAGATGGTGGAGGTCGGCACCTCACGCCAGAAGGAGATCGCCACCCTCTCCCTCCTGTAGATCGGGATCGATCGCGATGGGGCAGATGACGGGGATCAAGGAGCAGAGGGGGAGGATGTCGGCGGGGTCAATGGAAGGTGGCGGACCTACCATGGACGGCGGACCTCCCAGTAATGGGGAGAGTAGATCTGCGCGGGCGCGGGCGCGGTACTGGGAGGAGTTGAAGTGGCGGATCCACGGCGCGTAGAGAGCGGCGAATGGTACATAGGACCTTCCATTGAGGTGGCTATAGCGGGTGCGGGGAGCATGTAGATAGCGGCGATGGCGGGGGCGAGGAGCGCGTTGATCGCGGCGGCGGTGGGGAGGAGGGTGGGCGCATCCGCGTGGGGTAGGAGCGCGTTGATTGCGGCGGCGGTGGGGAGGAGGGTGGGGGATCCGCATGGCGGAGGAGCGCGTTGATTGCGGCTGCGGGGAACCGAGGCAGAACCGCCTAGTGTGGACGCCTACATAAGGGACTTAAGGAGTAGTATATATATATATATTGTATATTGCAAGCACTGTGCTTCCAATAACTAGAGAAAGCCTTGGCCCAATGGTGCCATCCAGTTCAGTCGCACCAGGGTCGAACGGCCATAAAAACAACCTTAGACCGCCAGGTATTAGGTTTTAGCGGTAGCGACAGTTCCCTCGGGTGTGCAAGCGACGGTGATCCCAGGGGCCAGCGGCGGTGTCGCCCTGAGGCAGGCGACAGGTGGTGGCGCTCCACTAGGAATGAGCGACGACGACGCTCCCGAGACGGGTGAGCAAGAGACGACAGTGCTCCCGAAGCGGACGAGTGGCGGCGGCTCACCCCAGGCCCGCTGGCAACGGTGGTTGCGCGAGGCGCGGTAGGCTTCGGTAGCGGCGGTGGTGGCCACGGGAGACACGGGTTGCTCCGATGACCGCGCCAGGCGTAGTCGTCTCTCGTGATGACTCTGGAGTCCTTCGATGACCAACTCCTCCGATGTGGTGGCTTCGCGACGTCCTTTAATCTAGCGGCCTCGTGATCGTCCTCCGGCGACGAACTATCTGATCCATGTTTATGCCATCGATAATTATGTTTTATGCCTGCTACTTACGCTATTTATCCATTCCAGTGATGAATTTTACGACGATGAATACGATTTTACGTTTGCCATAAAATTGTCCCTAATTCCCGCGTGGGCTGTTAGTTGAACCGATATTAGGTTTTTTATCAATTATGTGTATGTATTTATGCGACTTTGTATAAGAATTTATACTCTGCGTAAACCATGCCATCCTATTTTTTGCATGCGTGCAGTGGAACAAAAATATCATCCAAAATTTGCACGCATGCAATGGAAACTCCCACGATCTGCCATAATTTTTGGATGTGCGTAAAAATAGAAATCGTATACATTCGACTCCCATAATTTTTGGATCTACCATAAAAATAGGATTTTGAATACAACGCACCAGAGATATCAACCTCTTACACATGGCTCGATATTTATGCACATAACCGAGGGGTTTTACGCTTAAAACTTAAGAATTTTATGCTCGAATCTGGAGATACGTCTACCAATGTACCACAAGGCATTTTTATGCAGCGTTCCGTATTACATAAATACCAAGACGGTGTAGCATAATTAGTATCAGTATATATCATAAACCGGTTGTAACGAGCCTAGCTGCATGATTGTTAGAGTGGTCCTATATTTATGGAGGAAATACAACATTTAAAATAGATTTTATTATTTCCATGTATGTCAATCAATTTTCATTCACCGCACATTTTTGTCATCCTAAATTTATGCGCATGTAGTAGGAAACACATTTTTAAACAGTATACCGAATTGCATAAACACCTACATCGTGTAGCATAATTAGTATCAGCAAATATCATAAACTGGTTCTAACGAGCCTAATTGTATGGTTGTTGGATCGATCCTATATTTATGGAGCCATCCAATTTTTGCGCGCATGCAATGAAAACGTAATGTCATACACAATTTGCATAGATGCAAGCCATAATTATCGAATCTATCAGAAAAATAGGATTTGCATGCATGCACCTGCGCATGTGCACGTGGTCCAGTGGCCCGGCGGAATTTTTATGCTATCTGTGTGAACTATTTACACTGTTTCTGTGGACTATTTACTCTATTTACGTAAAAAAAACAGAACCACAATTTATGGCTTGTGTTCCACGCGAGAGGTAGGTTATTGGACTAGGAGTTTGACTAACGCACGTGGGGGAGGTTGACATGGTGCATGGGCGGGGGACACACCTAACAGCCTGGCGTGGGGTGTAGGTGGGCGCGTTGGTACGGTCCAGCCAGGTCGGGGGTGGTCGGCTAGGGCTTCCTCTAACATTTGGAAGCTGGAAGCCCCGGGCTCTTAATATATCCTCCATATATATGTATATATATGAGGAATTACACAAGTTTAGTGAGATCAGGAATCTCAATGTTTGTGATAACCTTGTTGATCACATGATTGGTAATGTCTATGTTCAGTTCAAGGAGGAAGATGAGGCAACTGGTGCTCATATAGGGCAATTTTTACTTTGGCCGACCAATTGTTGTTGACTTCTTCCCCATGACTCATTTATAGGAAGCAACATGCCGACAATATGAGGAGAACAGCTGCAACTATGGTGGATATTGCAATTTCATGCATGGGAAACAGATTGGTAGGGATTTGAGTAAAAAATATTTGGGCATTACAAGAGGCCATATAGGGGAAGGAGCTGTAGTTAGTCCACATCACAGGAGAGCGACATGACCGAGATGATTATCATGGCATTGTTGGTGGCTGTGTCTAATATATTACCATGGTGTTATTGTTCGGCAGTGGTGGAGGCAGCAGGCATGAAAGGTATGATAATGGAGGGAGGCGTGGGCATGGAGGCAACCCCCTCCTAGGTGAGCGAGAGAAGTGAGAATTGCAGGGCTAAGTTTACGCAGTGGTGTCAGAGGGATTGTTGTCAAGGATTGATGATTGTATTATATGCATATGGGGTTTCATATATAGGGGGAGATGCCTTGGGAGGCAAGACATGGCTATCCCTAATACAAATGTACTTCTAACACCTCTCGTGTAGTCGAAACTATAGCCACGACAGATATTGAGACTGGACCAAAACTCTGGAAAGACCGATGACGTAAGCCCTTTGGTGAAGATGTCGACAAACTGCAATGATGTAGGAACATGAAGCACATGAATGTCATCGATGGCCACATTCTCATGAACAAAGTGTAGATTAATATCAATATGCTTGGTGTGTTGATGTTGGATAGGGTTGGTGGAGAGGTAGACGATATTGATGTTGTTGCAGTGGACAAGTGTACTTTGTCAGAGAGGAAGCGAACCTCCTATAGCACATGGTGCAACTAGCTAGCTTTCACGACGCCATTTGCAACATCTCGATATCCAGCCTCAACACTCGATTGTGAGACGACATTCTGACGCTTTGATGACCAGAAGATCAAGCTATCATCGAGAAATAGATCAGGGCCTAAGGTGGACTTGTGTGAATCCTAACAACTAGCCCAGTTGACATTCATGTAAATGATGAGCTCGGAGGTGGACGAGCAGTGAAGACGAAGAACCAAATTTGGAGTGCCCTGAAGGTAGTGCAAAATTAATACCACTTGAGCTTGCCATTATTCGAATAATGGGCTTGTTTGGGATGACTTTTCTGAAGAGCTTTTATGTGAATCTGGATTCCTCGATAATCTAGCTGTCCCGAGAATATGGATATTGTGGGGCTTGCATGCGAAGGAAGATGAAGGGGTATGCACTGTTTAGGGTTTAGGAAGCACCGAATTCCCCCCTTCGCAACGACTCGATGATTTGCATTCACATTGATTTGAGCGATTTTCACAGAAGTGATTCTCATAGAAAAAGTCTGAGAAGCGAAATGTTTAGCTACTAGAAGTCGATTCTGATGGCCAGAATCCGCCTAGAAGCCAAAACAAACATGGCCAATATCACTTCATCGATTTTGATCAATTGGGGACTTTCAATACCTTCAATGACTTGAGCTGAACTACCTTGAGCCATGACTTTGAGTTTATTAAACCATTCGATTAAGATTTTGCTTCTCGATAAAAGTTACATTTCCAATGATTTTATCCTCTACATCAACATGGCCCTCATAGCTTGATTAGTACCTCAACTATATGCAAGTATTCTATTTTTCGCCTTAGCTAGGTTCTTTAGCCACCAAGCCATATCTCTTGCCATTCACCCTTGTTTAGTACCCCTAATGCCCTTTCCTTGTGATCTTCACCTTATCAAGCCATCAAGTCACATTTTCTTTTGAATAAACTCTTAAGCACTTAATGAATAACATTTCCTTTGTACTATTTTCTTCATCTTTATGACAACCATTCTTCATTTTGATTATAACATACAAGCTTCAAGAGTAAGACCATTCCATATGTAGATTCTCATGTCTCATTTATGTTTGACGCACATACTTGCTAATTTATGTATTCAATCACTAATCTTGGACTCATTTCTTCATATACCATTTTTCTTAAACAATATTATCTTAATCACATAATAAAAAATATGGGACTAAATACCTACAGCTCTCATGAAATACATTTGTCCCTTAATTATATTATCATTTAACACCAAAACACACTTAGGTCCTAGATGCACTAAGACATGTACTTACCTTTTGAGCTCATTCATTGTGACATTTGAACATCATCTATGGAAAATTGTATTGTTTTCAAATCATTAGTGCTTCACTTATTTTTATTATACCTTTCCTCTTAGGTGAAAATTTGTAGTTCATCAATAATTCATTAACATATTGTTGATATTTGCCATTACATTTAGAGCTCTCTTAGCCTACCACTCAAATGTACTTGGTAGATAAGGGCACAAAATTTGTAAAACATGCCACAAAAGCTACTTATTAGGCCATGGCGCCCAGTTTTGTCTATCACTCCCATACATATCCTCTCAAAATGTCATGTGAACACATTATATGCACTCTTAACATATTAGAGACACTTCAATCATCCATGCCCACATTATAGCTACTTATTAGGCCAAGGGACAAGCAATAACCATATACATTCTTAGTCGGTCAACATCGTCTGTCCATAACATTGTCCCTAATGAGCATCTTTATTGCAAAGCCTCGAATTACGCTTACTTATGTGTGATTGATTGTCTTTGTTATGCAAACCTTGCTACCATGACCCCTCATTATTACCATGATCTACCACATGTTTGTTTCTTATTCAGTCAGCACTGCATAAAGGCTCTCGTTGCCTTAACATTGCTACTTGTTGTGCTAATATCTCATGCCATGTCATCTTTGATGATGTCATTTCATTTAGCAGCTTCATTGATCGAGTACTCTTCTAATGCTTCTAGTGGCTTGCTTATGATGATGGCATACTGATGGTCTAAACTATTGTCTGGCCCTAGTGGTAGCTACATCACACCATATGAAAGGACCTTGATGCCACCTACATGGGGGTGAATATGGTGAAACCTACAAGTTAAAACAACCTTGCATTCTTGTTAAAAAGGCAAGAGTGAGGTGAGGACCCCAAGTAGGTCATGGTAGATCTACAAATGAGTTTGTTAGCTTGTACCTAGCATTCAGGCACGTGTCAAGCTTCTACATCCTCACTACCATGCATATAGAGTCTAGAGCATGTTATCTGTAATAGGCACAAGTTGGCTGACTTGATGGGTGCATGGTGTTGGGAGGAGGTGCAGATAATGTCAATATCTAATGATTACCTCTAAATTTTCTTTTGGTTGTGGGTGCATTTGCACCCACTAGAATGCATATTTGGCTTTGAGTGTATGGCGTGCATGGCTATGCATCTTTTGCACTTGGGCCATCCAAAGAAATCTAGCTATAAATGTGAAAGTGTCATTTGGGTTTTTGTGGACTAATGATTTCATGTGAAATGAATGGTTAAGTATAGTCCACAAGTAAGACTCGGAGCTACATGTAGGTCATGGTAGTGATGGCATGATCATGTGATGCAAGATCTCAATAAGATGGAGATATGGAAGCAAGGATGAGAAGCAAAGGAGTAGAAGACAAAGTGAAGCCAAAGGTATATGCATAGGGCTTTGCCTTTCACTAGCCATGAGGTCAGTAGAGAAGTTAATATGGCTGGATTTATAGGGTAGATAATCACAATATAAATAGGGACAAATTAAATACGTAAATGCATTTATCTAGTGTCAATTAAGTGTTCTAACTTTGCATATTCATTAAGATTGAAAGGTGATGCATTATCAAGTAGAAAACTTAAGATGTTTGTGAAATCCTAATTCGATGCTAAAGGTAATGGTCATTCTATGGGAGACATGTTGGAGTTAGTAATTTGAAAATGTTTGAGAAAAGGAGCTCAGTGGATTATTTTTACTTCCATTAGAGCTTTTAGAAGTGACATAACCAATAGTAGAAACAACAAAAATGTCCTTACCTTCTAGTAGAACCAAACATGTTAGCATTGAAGTTTGGTCATAGTGAGTTTGGACACATGAGAGATTTCAAATAGGGGCATTGGAGTGTCTTTACAAAGAGGGTGTTTCTCATGCAAGTGAGTCATTACCACTCATTGAATTGTTTAGTTATTGTTGATGGTCACTAAATACCATTGTTGACCATCAACATTGCACCAAAGTTAGGGTGCAACCAACATCATAGTGATATTATGTTTTCAATTAATATGGTTACAAATGTATTCTTTTATTTAACCTAACCTGGCCCCACCTCACCCATGTCACTGATCCACTCCATTCAGAAGAACCACACTTTGGGACCAATGCAATCATTAGTGCAAGGTCGATTCATCCTATGGTTGAAACATATCAATAGAAGGATTAGAGGACCCACATGGAGCTTTGCACATGTGATCAGAAGCCAATTACCATTGGAATAATTATCAACCTCCATCAAGGAGTTATATGAGCAATTGGATTGAAGGATGGTGGATCTAAGTGGTCGATCAACCTCTCCATAGGTCAACTAACCCCACCATGTCTCCGCCACTTCTTCACTTACTCCTACAAGTACCCCTGCCCCTACACACAATAAATAAGCGTGTTTGTGCCATAGCTCAATCGTCTTCAAGTGAAAAGGAAGATCACCCAAGGAAACTAGTTTAGTTCACCTTTGTTGTAGTTAGGCTAGTAATGGGAGGTAGAGTTTAGTTAAGCTTTGCTCAAAGTTTAAAAGTAGTCTTCAGAAGGTAATATAGACCTTATACCTTTCCTATCTAGTAAGACTTCCCTTATTTGAATACAAACTTTCTTATTTACTCAAGTACTCCATTCAAGTGTTCCTACCTTTAGTAGTATACTTAGACCTTTGATATAAGCTTAATTTCTTAGTTAACTACCTTGTTTAGTTTGGTTATTTCTTGCATGGGTTTCACTCCTCTTATGAAGTGATCTATTCTCATTTCATCAAAGCTTGGACTATAGTAGTGGGCTTATAGATTAAGCATGGTTGAAAGGATCTAAATGGCTAGAGGGAGGTGGGTGAATATCCTATATAAAGTTTCCTGCAAAATTCACAACACTAGTGCAAGGGGGATTTGTAAAATAACAAATCCTAATAGCCTCTACTTTCACTAGCTCTAGTTTTAGCCAAGCAAACCTCCCAGGCAATTCTAGCAGCTTTGTTTTCTAGTTCTAATCACAAGCACCAAAGTATACTTTTAGTAAGAACAATTAGAGCTACAAAAACAAGTAACTAAATTAGTTACAACTACAAGCTCTAGCTAGTTACGACTACAAGCAACTACCACCGTAGCAAGATATGAATAAATTGTTGGGGAGAAGGTCCAACTAGATTTCGATCATGTTCTACTTGGTTATGACTAATCATATGCTAATCTTTGAATCATGTGGATGTAGGTTCCGAAGGCAGCAACGAATGCTCGAGGGGGACTTCATCTCGATCATGTCTGTCATTAAATGGAGGATATTGTCTCTATCGTCACCCTCCTTATCAAAGGCTAGACAACTTCGAAGAGGGATCCCACCAAGTTCGGCCAAAGAAACGATTCAAAACAACTGAGAATACACCAAGGTATCCGGTGGTGCACCAGATGTCACACTTTATATGACATGTAGAGAGAGTTGCAAACTTGACTTCAGGAGAATCTAGGCATCACACCCATCCGGTGGTGCATCGGACGCCCCACTAGGTATGACACTTATAGAAGGTGTTAACTGGAATAAGTCGAACAAAGGGCACAAGACATGTCTGGTGCAGCATCGACCAAATCACTGTATGCGACACTCAAAAGCACGTAAAAACACACAAGTCTAGTACAAGCACCAGACTTGTTTAATGCATCACTGGGTAACACATACGATACATAGTGCATCAATGGTTGGCAACGGGAACCTCCAATGGCTAGTTGACATGGTATGTTCGGTGCCTCACCGGACATGTTCGGTGAGTTGTGACATGTACGAAGGCTGTCGGGGACCATAATTAGGGGTACCCTCAAGACGCCTAATTCTCAGCTGGTAACCCCCATCAGCATAAAGCTGCAAAGGCCTGATGGGTCCGATTAAGTCAGGGATCAGTCCACACGAGTGACTCGATCACGCTTCGCCCGAGCCTAGCCTCGGCCAAAGGCAGCCGACCTCGAGAGACTTCCGTCTCGCCCGAGGCCCCCCTTTTTACGGCGGACACACCTCCGGCTCGCCCGAGACCTTGACTTCGCTTAGAAGCAACCCTGACTAAATCGCCGCGCCGACTGACCAGGTTGCAGGAGCATTTAACGCAAAGGTGGCCTGACACCTTTATCCTGACACGCGCCCCCCGGCAGAGCCGAAGTGACCGCCGTCACTCCGCCGCTCCACTGACCAGTCTGACAGAAGGACAGCGCCGCCTGCGCCACTCCGACTGCAGTGCCACTCGACAGAGTGAGTCTGACAGGCAGTCAGGCCTGGCCAAAGGCGCCATAGGAAACTCCGCTCCGCCCGACCCCAGGGCTCGGACTCGGGCTAAGACCCGGAAGACGGCGAACTCCGCTCCGGCCGACCCCAGGGCTCGGACTCGGGCTCGGCCCCAGAAGACGACGAAACTCCGCCTCGCTCGACCCCAGGGCTCGGACTCCGCCCTGGCCTCGGCCGAACGATCTCCGCCTCGCCCGACCCGGGGGCTCGGCCTCGGCCACGGAAGACAGACTCGACCCCGGCTTCGGAGGAGCCCCCACGTCGCCCGACCTAGGGCACAGGCCCGCCACATCAACAGGAAGCGCCATCATCATCCTACCCTGAGCCGACTCGGGTCACGGAGAACAAGACCGGCGTCCCATCTGGCTAGCTCCGCCAGATGGACAATGATGGCACTCCGCAAGCTCTGTGACGACGGCGGCTTTCAGCTCTCTTACGGAAGCAAGGCGACGTCAGCAAGGACTCGACCGCTCCTACAGCTGTCCCTCCGCCAGGCTCCGTTGCTCCTCCGACAGCCACGACATCACGCCAGCAAGGTGCCAAGACCTCTCCGGCTGCCACATTGGCATGTACCTAGGGCGCTAGCTCTCTCTCCGCTAGACACGTAGCACTCTGCTACACCCCCCGTTGTACACCTGGATCCTCTCCTTACGACTATAAAAGGAAGGACCAGGGCCTTCTTAGAGAGGGTTGGCCGCGCGGGGACGAGGACGAGACAGGCGCTCTCTTGGGGCCGCTCGCTTCCCTCACCCGCGTGGACGCTTGTAACCCCCCTACTGCAAGCGCACCCGACCTGGGCGCGGGACGAACACGAAGGCCGCGGGATCTCCACCTCTCTCACGCCCGTCTCCGGCCACCTCGCCTCTCCCCCCTTCGCGCTCGCCCACGCGCTCGACCCATCTGGGCTGGGGCACGCAGCACACTCACTCGTCAGCTTGGGGACCCCCCGGTCTCGAAACGCCGACAGTTGGCGCGCCAGGTAGGGGCACGCTGCGTGTTGACGAACAGCTTCCCGTCAAGCTCCAGATGGGCAGTCTCCAGCAACCTCTCCGGCCCGGGACGGTGCTCCGTTTCGGGAGTCTTGAGTTCATGTCCTTCGATGGCAGCTACGACATGATACTCCTTCCACCGCCGCGCGACAACGACAATGGCGGTCGACAACCCGCCCGCCGGCGGCGGAATTGGCGACATCTTCCCCGCGCGGTGGAAGAACAACATCCGAGCTCGCCCCGTCCTCTCCCCCGCCAACGGAGGAGGAGGTGGGGCAACCAAGGCCAAGCGGGAGGCCGCGCTTCGTCGGCTGTCGAGCGAATCGACGTCCCCAGCGCCCCGACGGAAGGCACGTCGGGCATCGACCTCGCGTTCGAGACGGAGGCAAGCGCTCTCCCCCCGCGACACGCCAACCCCGAGCAAGTTGACGACGCCGGCGCACTCACGAGGAGCTTGCAGGACGTCGCCCTTGTCCCTGAGATGACCGTGCAACCAGTCCCCGATGTAACTACGTCGCTCCTCGTCGACCGAAAGGTACCGACTAACTCCCATCTTACGTCATTTCAACTCGGCCTCAACCCGCCAAGCGACCTCGCTTTGGCGGGCGCTCTCATTGAGGCGAGTGCAACCCCACTGAGGTTTCGTATGCGGTCGCCCTGGGACCGGTTGACGGACGCCTCGACCTACGGGCCCTCCGGGTCCGAGGAAGATGACGATCCCAGCATCTGTTGGGATTTCTCTGGACTTGGCAACCCCAGTGCCATGCGGGACTTCATGACCGCATGTGACTACTGCCTCTCCGACTGTTCCGACGGAAGCCGCGGCCTCAACGACGAGGGCTGCGGCCCAAGCCGCGAATGTTTCCACGTTGAGCTGGGGGATCCCTCCGAAGGCAACCATCTTGGCATGCCGGAGGACGGTGATTTTCCTAGGCCCGTGCCTCGCGCCGACATCCCGCGGGAGATAGCTGTGGTCCCCGTTCCGGCGGGGGGTCACGACCCACAGCTCGAGCAAGTCCGCGGGGCACAGGCCAGGCTCGACGAGGGAACAGGAGCGCTTGAGACGATCCACCGGGACGTCGGGCAGGTATGGGCGGGCCAACCCCCGGCCGGAGAAATACGTCACCTGCCCCAGGGTCTCCAGCACCGCGACGCCAACGACGTCAGGGTCAGGCCGCCGCCCGCATCCAGCGGGGTTGGTCAGAACCTGGCAGCCGCAGCGATACTCCTCCGCGCGATGCCGGAGCCATCAACCACCGAGGGTCGGCGAATCCAGGGAGAGCTCAAGAATCTCCTGGAAGGCGCTGCGGCCCGACGGGCCGAGAGCACTGCCTCCCGAAGGCAGGGATATCCCTCGGAACCTCATGCCGCGACTTCCCGATTCATGCGGGAAGCCTCGGTCTACACCGGGCGCGCGCGCAACACCGCGCCTGCGGCCCCGGGCCACCTCGGCAACGAGCACCATCGACGCGACCGTCGGGCCCACCTCGACGAAAGGGTGCGCCGAGGTTACCACCCCAGGCGTGGGGGACGCTATGACAGCGGGGAGGATCGGAGTCCCTCGCCCGAACCACCCGGTCCGCAGGCCTTCAGTCGGGCCATCCGACGGGCGCCGTTCCCGACCCGGTTCCGACCCCCGACTACTATCACGAAGTACTCGGGGGAAACGAGGCCGGAACTGTGGCTCGCGGACTACCGCCTGGCCTGCCAACTGGGAGGAACGGACGACGACAACCTCATCATCCGTAACCTCCCCCTGTTCCTCTCCGACACTGCTCGCGCCTGGTTGGAACACCTGCCTCCGGGGCAGATCTCCAACTGGGACGATTTGGTCCAAGCCTTCGCCGGCAATTTCCAGGGCACGTACGTGCGCCCCGGGAATTCCTGGGACCTCCGGAGCTGCCGGCAACAGCCGGGAGAGCCTCTCCGGGACTACATCCGGCGATTCTCGAAGCAGCGCACCGAGCTGCCCAACATCACCGACTCGGATGTCATCGGCACGTTCCTCGCTGGCACCACCTGCCGCGACCTGGTGAGCAAGCTGGGTCGCAAGACCCCCACCAGGGCGAGCGAGCTGATGGACATCGCCACCAAGTTCGCCTCTGGCCAGGAGGCGGTTGAGGCTATCTTCCGAAAGGACAAGCAGCCCCAGGGCCGCCCATCGGAAGAGGCACCCGAGGCGTCTACTCCGCGCGGCGCCAAGAAGAAAGGCAAGAAGAAGTCGCAATCGAAACGCGACGCCGCTGACGCGGACCTTGTCGCCGCCGCCGAGTACAAGAACCCTCAGAAGCCCCCCGGAGGTGCAAACCTCTTCGACAAGATGCTCAAGGAGCCGTGCCCCTACCATCAGGGGCCCGTCAAGCACACCCTCGAGGAGTGCGTCATGCTTCGGCGTCACTTCCACAGGGCCGGGCCACCCGCCGAGGGTGGCAGGGCCCGCGACGACGACAAGAACGAAGATCACCAAGCAGGAGAGTTCCTCGAGGTCCGTGACTGCTTCATGATCTACGGAGGGCATGCGGCGAATGCCTCGGCTCGGCATCACAAGCAAGAGCGCCGGGAGGTCTGCTCGGTGAAGGTGGCGGCGCCAGTCTACCTAGACTGGTCCGACAAGCCCATCACCTTCGACCAGGCCGACCACCCCGACCGCGTGCCGAGCCCGGGGAAATACCCGCTCGTCGTCGACCCTGTCATCGGCAACGTCAGGCTCACCAAGGTCCTGATGGATGGGGGCAGCTGCCTCAACATCATCTACGCCGAGACCCTCAAGCTCCTGCGCGTCGATCTGTCCTCCGTCCGGGCGGGCGCTGTGCCCTTCCACGGGATCGTACCTGGGAAGCGCATCCAGCCCCTCGGACGACTCGACCTCCCCGTCTGCTTCGGAACGCCCTCCAACTTCCGAAGGGAGACCCTGACGTTCGAGGTGGTCGGGTTTCGAGGAACCTACCACGCTGTACTGGGGAGGCCATGCTACGCGAAGTTCATGGCCGTCCCCAACTACACCTACTTGAAGCTCAAGATGCCGGGCCCCAACGGGGTCATCACCGTCGGCCCCACGTACAAACACGCGTTCGAATGCGACGTGGAGTGCGTGGAGTACGCCGAGGCCCTCGCCGAGTCCGAGGCCCTCATCGCCGACCTGGAGAACCTCTCCAAGGAGGTGCCAGACGTGAAGCGTCACGCCGGCAACTTCGAGCCAGCGGAGATGGTTAAGGCCGTCCCTCTCGACCCCAGTGGTGACACCTCCAAGCAGATCCGGATTGGGTCCGGGCTCGACCCCAAATAGGAAGCAGTGCTCATCGACTTTCTCCGCGCAAACGCTGACGTCTTTGCGTGGAGTCCCTCGGACATGCCCGGCATACCGAGGGATGTCGCCGAGCACTCGCTGGATATTCGGGCCGGAGCCCGACCCGTCAGGCAGCCTCTGCGCCGATTCGACGAGGAGAAGCGCAGAGTGATAGGCGAGGAGATCCACAAGCTAATGGCAGCAGGGTTCATCAAAGAGGTATTCCATCCCGAATGGCTTGCCAACCCTGTGCTTGTGAGGAAGAAAGGGGGGAAATGGTGGATGTGTGTAGACTACACTGGTCTCAACAAAGCATGTCCGAAGGTTCCCTACCCTCTGCCTCGCATCGATCAAATCATGGATTCCACCGCTGGGTGCGAAACCCTGTCCTTCCTCGATGCCTACTCAGGGTATCACTAGATCCGGATGAAAGAGTCCGACCAGCTTGCGACTTCTTTCATCACACCGTTCGGCATGTACTGCTATGTCACCATGCCGTTCGGTTTGAGGAATGCGGGCGCAACGTACCAACGGTGCATGAACCATGTGTTCGGCGAACACATCGGTCGCACAGTCGAGGCCTACGTCGATGACATCGTAGTCAAGGCAAGGAAGGCTTCCGACCTCCTCTCCGATCTTGAAGTGACATTCCGATGTCTCAAGGCGAAAGGAGTCAAGCTCAATCCTGAGAAGTGTGTCTTCGGGGTGCCCCGGGGCATGCTCCTGGGGTTCATCGTCTCCGAGCGAGGCATCGAAGCCAACCCGGAGAAGATCGCAGCCATCACCAGCATGGGACCCATCAAGGACTTAAAAGGCGTACAGAGGGTCATGGGATGCCTCGCGGCCCTGAGCCGCTTCATCTCACGCCTCGGCGAAAGAGGTCTGCCTCTGTACCGCCTCTTAAGGAAGACCGAGTGTTTCGCTTGGACCCCTGAGGCCGAGGAAGCCCTCGAGAACCTGAAGGCGCTCCTTACAAAGGCGCCTGTCTTGGTGCCCCCAGCTGATGGAGAAGCCCTCTTGGTCTACGTCGCCGCCACCACTCAGGTGGTTAGCGCCGCGATTGTGGTCGAGAGGCAAGAGGAAGGGCATGCACTGCCCGTTCAGAGGCCAGTCTACTTCGTCAGCGAGGTACTGTCCGAGACCAAGATCCGCTACCCACAAGTTCAGAAGCTGCTGTATGCTGTGATCCTGACAAGGCGGAAGTTACGACACTACTTCAAGTCTCATCCGGTAACTGTGGTGTCATCCTTCCCCCTCGGGGAGATCATCCAGTGCCGAGAGGCCTCGGGCAGGATCACAAAGTGGGCGGTGGAAATCATGGACGAAACGAACTCGTTCGCCCCTCGGAAGGCCATCAAGTCCCAGGTGTTGGCGGACTTCGTGGCCGAATGGGTCGACACCCAGCTGCCGACAGCTCCGATCCAACCGGAGCTCTGGACCATGTTTTTCGACGGGTCGCTGATGAAGACAGGAGCCGGCACGGGCCTGCTCTTCATCTCGCCCCTCGGAAAGCATCTGCGCTACGTGCTGCGCCTCCATTTTCCGGCGTCCAACAATGTGGCCGAGTACGAAGCTCTGGTCAACGGGCTGCGAATCGCCATCGAGCTAGGGGTCAGACGCCTCGACGCCCGCGGTGATTCGCAGCTCGTCATCAACCAAGTCATGAAGAACTCCCACTGCCGCGACCCGAAGATGGAGGCCTACCGCGATGAGGTTCGGCGCCTGGAAGACAAGTTCTTCGGGCTCGAGCTCAACCACATCGCTCGGTGCTACAACGAGACCGCAGACGAGCTGGCTAAAATAGCCTCGGGGCGAACGACGGTCCCCCCGGACGTCTTCTCCCGAGATCTGCATCAACCCTCCGTCAAGATCGACGACGCGCCCGAGCCCGAGGCACCCTCGGCTCGGCCCGAGGCACCCTCGGCTCAGCCCGAGGTACCCTCGGCCCCCGAGGCCGAGGCACTGAACGTCGAGGAGGAGCAGAGCGGGGTCACGCCTGATCGAAATTGGCAGGCCCCGTACCAGCGATATCTCCGCCAGGGAGAGCTACCCCTCGACCGAGCCGATGCTCGACGGGTAGCGCGACGTGCCAAGTCGTTTTTTTTGCTGGGCGATGAGGAGGAGCTCTACCACCGGAGCCCCTCGGGCATCCTCCAGCGATGCATCTCCATCGCCGAAGGTCAGGAACTCCTGCAAGAAATACACTCGGGGGCTTGCGGCCATCACGCAGCGCCTCGAGCCCTTGACGGGAATGCCTTCCGGCAAGGTTTCTACTGGCCAACGGCGGTGGCAGACGCCACTAGAATTGTCCGCACCTGCGAAGGGTGCCAATTCTATGCGAAGCAGACCCACCTGCCCGCTCAGGCTCTGCAGACGATACCCATCACCTGGCCCTTCGCTGTATGGGGTCTAGACCTCGTCGGTCCCTTGCAGAAGGCGCCCGGGGGCTACACGCACCTGCGGGTCGCCATCGACAAATTCTCCAAGTGGATCGAGGTCCGACCCCTGAACAGCATTAGGTCTGAGCAGGCGGTGGCGTTCTTCACCAACATCATCCATCGCTTCGGGGTCCCAAACTCCATCATCACCGACAACGGTACCCAGTTCACCGGCAAAAAATTCTTGGATTTTTGCGAGGATCACCACATCCGGGTGGACTGGGCCGCCGTGGCTCATCCCATGTCGAATGGGCAAGTAGAGCGTGCCAACGGCATGATTCTACAAGGGCTCAAGCCTCGGATCTACAATGGCCTCAACAGGTTCGGCAAGCGATGGATGAAGGAACTCCCCTCGGTGGTCTGGAGCCTAAGGACGACGCCGAGTCGTGCCACGGGTTTCATGCCGTTCTTCCTGGTCTACGGGGCCGAGGCTATCTTGCCCACTGACCTGGAATACGGCTCCCCGAGGACGAGGGCCTACACCGATCAAAGCAACCAAGCTAGCCGAGAAGAATCGCTGGACCAGCTGGAGGAGGCTCGGGACAGGGCCTTATTACACTCGGCGCGGTACCAGCAGTCCCTGCGACGCTACCACGCCCGAGGGGTCCGGCCCCGAGACTTCCAGGTGGGAGACCTGGTGCTTCGACTGCGGCAAGACGCCCGGGGAAGGCACAAACTCACGCCCCCCTGGGAGGGGCCATTCGTCATCGCCAAAGTTCTGAAGCCCGGAACATACAAGCTGGCCAACAATCAAGGCGAGATCTACGGCAACACTTGGAACATCAAACAGCTACGTCGCTTCTACCTTAAGATGTTTTCAAGTTGTTCATATACCTCGCACCCACGCAAAGTTTAGTCATCAAGGAAGGGTCGGCCTCGCCTCGGCAAAGCCCGACCCTCCCTCGGGGGCTAAAAGGGGGGAGACCCCCTCTACGTCGAAATTTTCCTCGAAAAAGGATCTCTTTTTAGCAGAATTTCTTTCGTGCTTTTTGGCTACTTCGAAAAGCGGATCCTGGAAACGACGGAGTACACGTAAGCAGCCAAGGCTGACCGAGCCGAGGGACTCCTACGCCTCCGGGATACGGATACCTCACTCATCACCTTCTGCGATAAGTAACTCGCGTTCGGATAAAGTGATTCCGCGGACCGAATGTCTTCACGCTCGGAAGCTCTTCTGCCGAGACGGTCCTTCAAGCCTTCTCGACTGAATCGGTGACAGGGCCTCATGGACGGGCGAAAGTACGCGTAAGCGGCAAGGCCGACCGAGCCGAGGGACTCCCACGCCTCTGGGATACGGATACCTCACTCATCACCCTCCGTGAGAAGCAACTCTTGCCCACACAAACATCCCTGTTACCGACGGAAAGTCCAGATGCTCGACATGAGAGGAAAGGAGACGCGGCTTTGTAACGCAGCGAGGGTGTGTTTTCTGGCCTCGGCGGCCGCAAAAGGCACACGCTACAAGACGATCTGATCCTGCAGGCTCGGGTCTTCACGCTGAAGGGGGCTGTAGCACCCTCGGCATCGACGACGCCTTCAGCGAGGTCCGACCCAGCCTCGGACGGCGACGCGGTCCAGGGACTTCTCCGGGAATCCGGCCCGAGCAGGCGGCTCGGCCGGTTACCCCTGGGGCGTCGGCCAAGCCTCTTCCAAGGGCGCCAGCCCGACCCGAGGCCTCGGCTGATCGACTCTGACGTCGACCCCCGCCAACCACTCGCCCCGTCGCATTAACTCCGCGACGGGACAGGCGGCGCCTCTGGCAGGAGAAGCGAGCGACGCTTCGCCTTCGCCGTAATAACCGCGCCAAAAAAGGTACGCCACGTCGTTCGATTTCGTATCCTTTTCCTTTTTTCCTCTTTCTCTATCTCTTGCAACAGGGACCGGGAAAGGGGGATACCCCGAAAAGGATCCTTCTCTATGAAGGAACCGGGCTCCGAGCCCCCCCTACTGATCAGAGGTTCGAAGGCTGGCCCCCCGAGGGGTTCAACAGTCGCCTCAGATCGCGTGGGCCCGACACCCACTACTGGTCAGGGGTTCGAAGGCCAGCCCCCCGAAGGGCTCCATGGCCGCCTCAGGCTACTCGGGCTCCGCGCCCATTACTGATCAGGGGTTCAAAGGCTGGCCCCCGAAGGGTTCACAGTCGCCTCAGACGCCGAGCGAGGGATGACTAGGGGTACGTTCGATACATAACCAAGGCTCGGGCTGCGCTCCCGAGGTACCCTAGGACATTTCCGAGACCAGCGGGAACGATCTTGTAACGGAATCCCATCGGAGGGAGGCATCGAGCCCTCGGACCCCGTCGCCAGGGGACCGGGTCCGGCAAATCACCCGCAGGTACTTTTGGGCGTGCCTCTGGGCCCCTAGCCGACCCCCAACGAACGGGGCACGGACGTCCACTCGGATTACCCGCTTGCAGCTCACCGGAGACACCATGTTCGGTGCCCATCGAGGGTAACATGGCGCTCTCCCCCCCTCCTCCTTGTGGAAAGGCGACGTAGGGGCGTATGTAAAAAAAGCCGAGTCTGTCCCTGATCGTCCTCTCGCCCTGTGCGGAGGCTCGGGGGCTGCTCTCGCAAACCCGGCTCCGGCCAAACCGTTGACAGCGTCAACATACCAGCCCGAGAGCTTGGGCCCCGACCGTGCACCCGGGCTACGGCCAGTTTGTTAGAAATATGCCCTAGAGATAATCATAGAGATGAGCATATTTCTTTGTATCCATGATATATATATTGCTTAATTGAATATCCATGGAAGGCACCTTGTATTGATTAGCAATTATGTGAATTGTTTGTGAGATTCTTTACTTATATGGTTATTCTAAATGATGTCCCTAGTCAGAGTCGATGACTAGCACATGTATTAGTTGATGACTACATTTCACAAGTCATGAACATGGAGATGTTAAACTAATAATGTGGGCGCATGTATGACATGAGGCTGGACCGACCCAACGTGAGATATTGTAATATAGTTCTCTTCTTGCAACATGAATACTGTATCCTTAGACCTGAGATTGTCGCATGTTCTCAAGATGTGAATTGACTTACTTAGGGACTATCAAACGCTATCCCGTAACTAGGTAGTTATAAAGGTAGTTTTGGGTTTGTCAGGAAGCATGCTATGAGGCATGGTCAGTCAAGATGGAATTTGTCCCTCTCTTTGTGAGAGAGATATCTCTGGGCCCCTCGAGTGATTGGATCAAGAAATGCATGGCCGTGCTAGGGTTAAGAGTTAACCATTGAAAGGATTCCAATTCACAGTATCGAGAAAGAGAGGTCAGCTTAGAGCCAGACCAAATATCGTGAGACAAAGGGAACAGCATGTACGTAATGTCGCAATGGTTCGTCTGATATGATCTTTACGTACACATAGGAGTTGACATGTCTTGCTAGAGGCCGCTGTCAATTATTGGGCCAAGTAAGAGTACTCGGCCTATGTCTATTTGTACGTGAACCTATAGGGTCACACACTTAAGGGGAAGGAAGCCTAATTCGGATTAGATCCGAAATTAGACTGGGCTTTAGGGTTAATGATGGGCCTCGGCGTCAGAAGCCCACCATAACGCCTATATAATGAGGGGCGGGGGCGCGGTTAAGTAATAACCTAATTCGCTACCTGCAAACCAGCAGCCGCCGCTCACCTCTCGCCCTCGCCAAGCCGCCGTCGCGAACCTAGCAGTTCGGTACGCGGCGCTTCCTCCCTGTACGTGTGGATACCTCGGAGGTGCTGCATCTGGAGCACTTGGACGAACCGTGCGAGGACGTGAAGGACGCCGGCGACTGCACGGCACTGCTCGACGCGTTCGTCTACATCGAGACGTCTTCCGCTGCTCTGCGCGTCTAGTGGTAATTCCATGACCTATAACCGCAGTAGTTCTTGGTATTATGGGGTTGAAAATTTTGTTTTGCGCTAGTGTAGCCTCCCCGTAATCCTACACAGTTCGCATGAGGGAACAACCAGACCAGCCAAAGCATTACGCAAGGCATTAAGACCTCGAAGGAGTGTAACCACTCCTCCGAGGCCTCGGGGGCTACACCCGGCGGGTGCGCTCGCGCGCACCCACCGGAACAAAATGCAACCGAGAAAGGCTGGTCCCCTTGCAAAAAAGTGCGACGAAAGCCTCCAAGCGAGTGCTAACACTCCCTTCGAGGCTCGGGGGCTACTGTCGGGGACCATAATTAGGGGTACCCTCAAGACGCCTAATTCTCAGCTGGTAACCCCCATCAGCATAAAGCTGCAAAGGCCTGATGGGTCCGATTAAGTCAGGGATCAGTCCACACGAGTGACTCGATCACGCTTCGCCCGAGCCTAGCCTCGGCCAAAGGCAGCCGACCTCGAGAGACTTCCGTCTCGCCCGAGGCCCCCCTTTTTACGGCGGACACACCTCCGGCTCGCCCGAGGCCTTGGCTTCGCTTAGAAGCAACCCTGACTAAATCGCCGCGCCGACTGACCAGGTTGCAGGAGCATTTAACGCAAAGGTGGCCTGACACCTTTATCCTGACACGCGCCCCCCGGCAGAGCCGAAGTGACCGCCGTCACTCCGCCGCTCCACTGACCAGTCTGACAGAAGGACAGCGCCGCCTGCGCCACTCCGACTGCAGTGCCACTCGATAGAGTGAGTCTGACAGGCAGTCAGGCCTGGCCAAAGGCGCCATAGGAAACTCCGCTCCGCCTGACCCCAGGGCTCGGACTCGGGCTAAGACCCGGAAGACGGCGAACTCCGCTCCGCCCGACCCCAGGGCTCGGACTCGGGCTAAGACCCAAAAGACGGCGAACTCCGCTCCGCCCGACCCCAGGGCTCGGACTCGGGCTAAGACCCGGAAGACGGCGAACTCCGCTCCGCCCGACCCCAGGGCTCGGACTCGGGCTCGGCCCCAGAAGACGACGAAACTCCGCCTCGCCCGACCCCAGGGCTTGGACTCCGCCCTGGCCTCGGCCGAACGATCTCCGCCTCGCCCGACCCGGGGGCTCGGCCTCGGCCACGGAAGACAGACTCGACCCCGGCTTCGGAGGAGCCCCCACGTCGCCCGACCTAGGGCACAGGCCCGCCACGTCAACAGGAAGCACCATCATCATCCTACCCTGAGCCGACTCGGGTCACGGAGAACAAGACCGGCGTCCCATCTGGCTAGCTCCGCCAGACGGACAATGATGGCGCTCCGCAAGCTCTGTGACGACGGCGGCTTTCAGCTCTCTTACGGAAGCAAGGCGACGTCAGCAAGGACTCGACCGCTCCTACAGCTGTCCCTCCGCCAGGCTCCGTTGCTCCTCCGACAGCCACGACATCACGCCAGCAAGGTGCCAAGACCTCTCCGGCTGCCACATTGGCATGTACCTAGGGCGCTAGCTCTCTCTCCGCTAGACACGTAGCACTCTGCTACACCCCCCGTTGTACACCTGGATCCTCTCCTTACGACTATAAAAGGAAGGACCAGGGCCTTCTTAGAGAGGGTTGGCCGCGCGGGGACGAGGACGAGACAGGCGCTCTCTTGGGGCCGCTCGCTTCCCTCACCCGCGTGGATGCTTGTAACCCCCCTACTGCAAGCGCACCCGACCTGGGCGCGGGACGAACACGAAGGCCGCGGGATCTCCACCTCTCTCACGCCCGTCTCCGGCCACCTCGCCTCTCCCCCCTTCGCGCTCGCCCACGCGCTCGACCCATCTGGGCTGGGGCACGCAGCACACTCACTCGTCGGCTTGGGGACCCCCCGGTCTCGAAACGCCGACAAAGGCTGACAACTTTTTCAATGGTAACCTCTAAGACGACATTGGACATGTTCGGTGCACCACCGAACATGTCTGATGTGTATGCAAAATCTGAGTTGAGCCTCTAATGGCTATTTTGGAGTGGGGAGCCTATATATACCCCTCCAATCGGGCACAACTCTATCCATGAGCTAAGAAACATTGCATACATGTTAGAGGATCATCTCTTTAGCATCTAAGCCATCCAAGTGCTCTAAAATCATAGTGTGCTTAGCATAGACACCTTACAATAGATTGAGATTATGAAAGAGCTGTTAGAGCACTTGTGTTGAGTTGAGCTTAGTAAAAAGAAGAGACAAAAAGTGATTGAAAGGGAAATGTGCTAGATAGCATTTTCTACCTGTTTTGGTGATTAAGTATCCAACACACCACATTGGACTAACTATCTTAATGTGAGTGTGAGCATAGGTTCATAAAAGGCAATTTGAAGAGATCAAGTCCAAAAGAGCTCAAATAGGGGCCCAAATATGCAACTTGGAGAAATGGTATATTTATTAGGTTTGCACCCTTAGACATGTTGCATATGTCCATTTCAATGTTTCTAGCACTTCCTTTTGTCCTCTAATTCTTTGTGTAGCAAAAAGTGCATTTGGACTTGGTTTTGGCCATATTGCAAATCTTGGAGAAACTATGGCAAAGAGGTAAGTTTCCCACAATTAGTCAATTGGATTATGTGCTAATTATGTTTGTCTATGTTGTAGGGAAACCCCCAAAGATAGCCAAAAAGGATTGAAGGACTTAGGCTTAAAAGAGCCTAAGTTGTGTCGGTCTGGGTCTCACCGGACCGGTCCGGTGGTGCTTCAGACCAGGTCCGTTGAGGGCCTGGACTTAGGTGCTAGGTAGGCTTGCGCACCGGACCGGTCTGAGGTGCACCGGATCACCTCCATACGTGAATAGTGCGCTCTCGGGAATTTAATTATAAAATTCACCGGTCCAATATTGTTCACGGTCTGGTGTGCCGCCGGACTGTCTCCAATGGTCGGGCGCTGGCGGGCGACAACGCACCAACGGCTAGCTGACGTGGCCCTACGCAGCTAAGGAAACAGTTCAATCAAATCTTGTCCTAGGGGTACGTGGAGCCAGTCCAGTGGTGCACCCGCAGACAGCCCAAATCTGCATTTTTACAAGGCAGGAGGCAACGACTCCTAGGCCACTTGGGGATATAAAAGCTGGCACTAGGCACCTTCATTCAGTACACAAGCATCTCAAGGGACTCTCAACACTCCGACACTTTGCCACAACTCATTCGTGTGATTCTAGCAAGATTCGAGCACCGTCTTAGTGCTGTTCTTCACTTTGGTGTATTGTGCGCTTGTGTTTACCTCTTTTGTGTTGAGTTGCTGGTTTTGATCTCTTGTGCTTGTACTCTCTCCCTCCCTTACTCTGATTTGTGACTCTGATCTTGTGTAAGGCTGCAAGAGACTCCAACTTGTGGAGATTCCTTTTGAATGGGAACAATCTTGATATAAGGAAAAACTATGACACTCAAGTTTGATCTTTAGATCACTTGAGAGATTGAGTGCAACACTTGTCCCTTGGGACACCACAATGCGAAATAAGCAAGCATTTTAGGCTTGATCGAACCACGAGAAAAATCACCGTGTCTTGTGTGCTTATTTGCTTGTGATTTTCTCCCTCTTCCTAAGTCTCTCAAATTCACTTGTAATATTGCTCTTAATCTATTATTTATCTTGAAAGAGCAATCGATTGAAGAGGACTTTCTTTCTACTCAAACTTGATTTTGGCTTATACTAACTTCATTTTTAGACCAAGTTTGTGCTTTTAGAAGAACTGTACTACCGTTACAAGGATCAACCATTTGTAACACTACACCTATAGTATCTACTTCGTAGAGAGCTCCAAAAGGTTTAAAGAAATAAATCTTTTCTCATTCATTACATGAATATGGTTTGTTGTCTACAGTAATCATAAAGACTTTGTTGTCAATATAAAAAGGATAGCTTATTGTGAGCATGTAGTTTACTTTGTCATCTGTTATTTTACATGTTTCAATACATGTGTATCTTTGCCATCGTTTTGAATTGATTGTAGATATTCTTAACCACCCTTCTCCCCTTTGATACCTTTGGAAGGAAGAAGGGCGAAACTAAATAATCATGTTGTCCAGTTGTTTTTTCTTATGAGATAACTCTATAAATAGATGAATAGTGTTACCGTTACATGGATCAACCATTTGTAACACTATGCATGTAGTATCTACTTCCTAGAGAGCTCCTAAAGGTATAAATAAATGAATCTTTTCTCATTCGTTACATGAATATGGTTTGTTGTTTACAGTAATCATAAATACTTCATTGTCAATATAAATGGACAAAGCTTATTGTGAGCATGTAGTTTACTTCGTCATCTGTAATTTTACATGTTTCAATACATGAGTATCTTTGCCATCATTTTGAATTGATTGCAGATATTTTCTTAACCACCCTTCTCCCCTTTGATACTTTGGAAGGAATAAGGGTGAGCCTAAATAATCATGTTGTCCAGTTGTGTTTTCTCATGAGATATCGATAGGCCCACTACACAAATAATATAATGGAACCGATTATGAGAAAGAAAATCTCGAAGTTGAGAAGGCTTTTTTAATTTTAATTTTAATTAATTCTTAGTTATGGTTGATATTGCAATTAGTTTATTAAAAGTATATTTGAAGAACTCGAATAATTCAAAAGTATAGTTGGGTGTCTATGAGCTCCACAACCTTGAGGTCCTTGGATTCTATTGAACTAAAAGACCATTATAATAAATTGGCTAACAATTTCTCTTCTAATAGCTCATGTTATATTGATTGAAATAATCTAAGTAAAGAGCTTAGTATTGTGCAATTGCCTTTATCAGATGAAACAATATCCGCCATGGAGTTTTTTTAGTATGTTATTAGAGAAATGAATTGTTGTGTTAATATTTATATTTCTTATTAGATCTTATTTACTATGTCAGTGTGACATCAACTAAAACAAGTTTTTAAGTTGAAGTTGATGATTATTTAAAGTCAAAAATATTTCAAGAAAAGTTAAATACTTTCGCTACTTTATGCATCGAAAAGATATTATCTATTATTAGACAAGATTGATGTTGGCAATGTCATCAATGGCTTTGCATCTACACAAGTTAGAAGAAATTTATGAGGTAATACCATGATACATACTTATCACTTAATATAAATATTTTTGTGGATGCACCTTGATTGTTTATCGCCAACATATATTATATTATAATATTAACATTAATTAGAAGGATCATGTCCCTAAAAGCTTAAGATTATCGCTGGCCCCTGGTCAGGGACAGAACAATCATGTTGATTATGTTCTTCCTTCACACCGCATAAATAAATAGAGAACAAGACCGATATAGAGAGTTTTGATCTCTCTACTCGAAAGTGAAGAGAACACCATCACCTCTACTCCACTAGAGCCACCAGTGACCGTCGAAATCATTCTTTCTATGACCTTTTCTAATCCTAAAGATTTATTTTTAGTAGCTTGGATTACAAAATAAGGTCCTATAATGGAATAGAGTAGCTTCTAAAACAAGCACCCTAAATATGTTTATCAGATGACAATATAAGTGATAATAGACTCTAAATTTTACATTATAAAATTTAAGGATAGAATCGTATTAGAATCGAGTTTTATTTCTATTAAGTTTTGAACTATAATTAATTAAAAACTCAAATAAATTATGAAGAAACATTTAGATCATGATCTATTAATACATCTAGATGGCAGCGACTAATAGTGGGAAAAACGAAATTGCAACAGCCAACAAGGCACATGAAAGATGCTATATACAGTCCCATGGCACATAAGATCACACGCAGAAACAAAGAGATTGGGCAATTGGCGTCACACGCTCTGTCGCTCTTGTGTCAATTCTTTCCATTCGCCTCTCTCTATTGTAAAAGGAAAAAAAAAACAGCAGACGGATAAAAAGGGGCTCGCAAATGCTATATCCCAAAAAAACGATACGCACCAGAGCCTCTTGCTCCTCGTTAGGGATGGCAATGGGTCGGGTTCGGATCGGGTATGGTAAATATCCGCCCGCGACAATACCCGCGGGCATTACTCATACCCGCCCGCGACTATACCCGCGGGTAGGATTTTGTACCCGTGCCCGTACCCATCGGGTATCGGGCGGGTATCGGATACCCGTGGATATAATTACAATCCACACAAATAAAACACATGATTCACAAACAAATGACAAGGTAGAAAAAACAAAACATAATTAATCTAATTACTGTTACAGAAGCAAACAAAAAACACATGGTTAGCTTTGCTCAGTACCTGTGCTCGGCTTGATGCCTACTACAGTACTGGCTGGGCAGGACGCCGCCCGACCCACCTCCTTGAGCTTCTCGCTCAGCTTCACGTTCCTGCTCTGCATGATGACCGAGCCATCGACGAGAGAGGACCGTCCTAGGCCTTCTGCACCAACAAGGAGACACAGCGGCGGCGGGTGGCGTCCACGGCCACCGGCACCGTGGCCAGCACAACGCGCCCCAGGAAGCCCAAGCGGTGGAGGGACAAGGAAGCAGCAGCACAGGAGCGACGAGCATGGATGTGGCGAGTTATTGCGCGGCCGAGGGGGAGGGGGACATTGCGATTGCCGCCATGGTTGCTTTCCTTCTTTCTTCCTTGATTTCGACGGAGGATGCCTTATGCCTACTGCAGTACTGGCTGGGGCAGGACGCCAGGGATGCAGGGTCGCTCTCGCTCGTCTTGATGCCTACTGCTGGCGGCCGGGTGGGACTTGGTCACTTGGAGCCTAGGGTTAGCCCAGCCGATCACAAGTTGGGCCTGCAATTGGGCCACAGTTGGCTACTTCTCTCCTGTCTACATATTTTCGGATATCCGCGGGTACCCGCGGGTAAAATACAATATCCGAACCCGATCCGATGTTACCTCGGGTCGGGTATGGGTAAAACCCGTGAGTAAAATATTGTACCCGAAACCGAACCCAACGGGTCGGATATCCGCGGATATCCGAACCCACGGGTAATATTGCCATCCGTCCTCTCTCCTCTTTCTCCCCTTTCGCCTCTCTCTTCTTCTACCACCACTCTTCTGCTCGCTAAAAAAAGCTTCTCGAGCTTATAAATACGTTCCCCTTCCCCCCGGCGCCAAGTTCCTCCCCCCGATCCGCTTCCCCCTTCCACCCGCCGATCGCCCTCCGCTCGCTCCACCGCGGCGGGCGATCGCTCATCTCCCCCTAACCTCCCCCGCTCGCGATTCCCGAGGCGAGGTGCCACCCACCGCAGATTTCTTCCGACGGACGGTTGGCTCGCTCACCCCCTACTTCGCTGATCGGATCGCGTGCTGCCCGAGGTGACTACCTGCGACCTCCCCACAGTTTCTCCCGGTATTTCTAACCCGCGATTCGCTCGGGCTAGCTCGATTGCCTTTGTGTGGCCGCGAAGGTATGTGTCTACTTGGGCGCCGGCCATTCATGCGCCAGTGGGCGGAGTGCGGGCGAAGGAATTTGATTCGCGGGAGCGTGCGATTTGAGTTCCCCGTCCGGCACTGCGTGCGAATTTCGTCGGTAATTGGATGAGGGACCTGGGACTGCAAGAGTATAACTGTGCGTATAAGGATACCGCAGTATGGGCATATGATTAATTCAGCTCGGGATTATGGACGGTCGTTTAGTTTCCATGTCTGGTTAGTGGCTAAACTTCAGAGAGGTGTTGGATTCGCCTAAATCGCTCTGCGTTATGTGCATGCACGTTGTGATGGCGTGGAGAACTTTGCTAGGCTAACTAGCATTATTTTGCTGCTTTTGGTAAGTCATCTCGAGGGGCTAGGAGATGCATCTGTCACGCTTGGGGTGTGCGATTATTGTGCAGATATACCATTTTATTGTGCATTTGTGTGCTATTTAAAATAGAAGTGCGCGTGGGTGTGATTATTGCAGAGAATGGGAAAGGAAAGAGTAAATTCCACCGAGCTACCACATTTATGTCCTAAAATCTTCACACAACTTCTGGTCAGTTTTGTAGAACCACTACCACTTTGCCTCCCTTCTCAGAATCTACCACATTTTCTTCCTACAATATTATGATTGCCTGGCTCACTCGTCAGCATCACATAGTGCAAAACTGAGTTAACAAAAGTAGTGGTAAAAATGTGATACTGATGAGTGGCCGCAGGTGTTCATGATAACCTAGGAGGCAAAGAGGTGGCATGTTTGTTTAGAAAGGTGCCCAAAGTGGTGGTAGTTTCTGAAATGGCACTAGAAGTTGTAGTTTTGTGACACGGATAAGAATGTGGTTGTTTTGTGAAATTTACTCAATGAGAAATGTGGGGCTCATGTTAGTTTGAGCCGAGTATGCCGAGCTTATTATGAGTTTGTTGGAGTTGAACTTTCCTTGGTTAAGATACCAATGATAAACATAATGGGGACTACTTTCCAGCAAATTTTGGTGTGGTTTGGGATGTTGAAGTTGTGAAGTTGTGCGGTGGGTACCTCATAGCTGTTTGGTTGGTATTTAGGAAATCAGAAATTTTGGTGTGGTTTGGGATGTTGAAGTTGTGAAGTTGTGCGGTGGGTATCTCATAGCTGTTTGGTTGGTATTTAGGAAACCAGATGACTTTTGGCAAGTGAACTTTACACTTTTTGTTTCATGACTAAAAGCTACAGCTAGTGGATTGGAGAGATGATTCTTAATTCTTCTAGGATGATGCTGATATAGTGATATCCTGAGTTACTTTTTGTTCACAGATGCTAATGTGTACACTATTTCTTGTGGATTGAGTTCCTTATGGACACTTTCAATGCAGTTTAGTTGGTCATAGAGATGTTCAAGTACATTTTTTGGTTGCAACTTTGGATGGCCATTTCTCTTTTAAGTGATTTGGTAGTGCATCCGTTTGTTTGATGTTTATATGAGCAATTTCATTTGTACTTTTCGACCATTGATTCTGTGACACTCTGGTTGATATACATATGTTTAATTGACTAATTATTTTTGCATAGTGGAATGATTTAGGGATAAATAAGCGTAAAGTACTAAATTATTTATTTTCAACAAATCACTGGCCCTCTTTGGCACTAGAAATTGCAATATTTGCAGCTACTCTTCCATAGGATGATATGTCCAACAATAGATTGGTTAATAGGATATTATAACAACTACACTGTTTTCCATGCCCTCATCAGTGTTGGTATGCTCATTGCCTCATTATACCACACATGAGCTACCAACAAAAGCAAAAAAAAAGTGAAATGTGCTTAAAAATATGTAAAAAAAAAGGAAAGAATGGTAGTAATATCACTAGGTGTTCTAAAACTGGGTTCATGGTTTTGGCGCGTGGATTGATGATTTCCATGTGGTTATACCCCTGGACAATTCTCTAGGTATACAAACTACCCCAACCAGTAATGCGCAGAAGTTTTTCTTCAATTGGTGTTATCCCTAGCCTATCCGCATATCAATGTTTCTAACTTGGTCCTCTCAGGGTTTTTTTTTCCCAAACAACGCAGAAGTGTTGTGTGTCATTTCATTAAGGAAGAAAAGGTACCAAGTACACAGAGAGGAACGAGACCTCTCCGAACTCTTAAACACACAAACACATCTCTAGAAAACGAACCCGACCACAACCAGATAGCTAGCAGCTACGGGGCCGGCGTACTCCTTAAGAGGAGCTCTTGCAGGCCTGAGGCCCCGGCTAGACACCACATGTGACCCTCGACAGCCACCAGAAAGATAACTGTTTGCGCCTGAGGTTGCACGCCATCGAACACGCAGTCAGCCAGTCATTCCTGTGCTTCCACAGTTCCCAGGTGACCAGGATAACCAAGGAGATGAAGCCCTTCCTCAGGTCTTTTTCAAGAGAAGCAGCAGCCTTACTCCACCAAGAACAGAGTCGACTTGAGTTGGGTGGCAAGACTACATACAGCCTGAACTCCCTCAAGATCCATGTCCACACCTTCCTGGAGAGCACAAAAGCGGAGAGAATGTGATTGATGGACTCCTCTCAAGGTTTGATAAACCAAATCAAATTAACATACCTTGATGAGATTTTAGATTTCTCTACTAATATAAAGCACCAGGTTCCACGGTTTCCATCCTCGTTGTGCTCCCTCACAAAAACTAAAATTATGCACAAATAGAGATTCAAACCATGGTTGTTGGCTCTATACCCACATTCATACTTACCTAGCCAACAGAAGATACATGTCTTTGTGTTTTATATTCTATACTCAAATATAAATAACATAAATAGGAACCGTAGCAATGTACGGACACTTTGCTAGTTGAGTTATTATAAATATGTTGCAAAATTTGAGTGTGTTTTAGGAAGTAATTGTGTTTGCATGATTGCATGAGTATAGTGGCTTGCCCTGCTTGATTATGGAAAAAAACTCGACCTGCGGGGGGTAAGACAGCCCCCGGGTATTGTATTAAGAAGAAGACCTTCTCACACAGGTCGAGAAAACCCCCGAACCCCTGCCCCACCCATACACAGCGGCATCGAAGCCCATGTGAGAACGACCACGACCGGGGCTGAGCCTTAGACCTGTGCTTTGGCGTGGGACAGACAAGGGGATTTTTTTAACCACAGCCTGAAATTCGCTCCCACGGGTAGTCGAACCCAGGACTTGAGGAGTGCTACTCAGACCACCTAACCAACTCAGCTAGAGGCCCTTTCGCCTGCTTGATTATGGACATTGTTGTATTTCTTGTGTTCTATCGTAATTGCATGCACGATTGGCTGGGTTGCTATTGACTGCAAGTTTAGGATTTGGGCATTGCAACGATAAGCATTATCTCTTCTTGATGAACGTACCACTTTCATATACATATAGTTCTTTTTCCATCCACAGAAATCACCATCGAAATCTGCTTCCACCAGTTGTGATTTTAGCTTGTAGACAGCGGCAGGTAAACTGACTTGGAACAACTAGCAGCAACAGAGCACAAATTTCAAATTTGAAATCATAATTGCACAAAATGGTACTAATATTTCTGTTTCAGCTTTATAGGACCTCACCTGAATACTACCTCCGTTCATAAATATAGACACCGTTGACTTTCTTCGAAAACTTTAACCACTCGTCTTATTCATAATATTTATTCAAAAATGTAAAATTTTAAGTCAAGCACAAACTATCTTAAGTGATAAAATAAATCACAAAAAATGATAAGTCATTATTTTTTTGAATAAGACGAGTGGTCAAAGTTTTTTTAAATAAGTCAACGGTGTCATATATTTATGAACGGAGGGGAGTACCTAATTTCACCGTTTCATAACTAGATAACCTGTGTGTTGCTGCATGAATTTGTAGCCCTGTACAGGGGGAGGGGGATTCATGGAGGGATAATTGATATGTACTATCCACCATGACATCATAGCGAGTTGTGGCGGAATTGAGGAGAAAATTAATAAAATGACAAAATAACATCACTTTACTGGTTCACCTTTTAAAAAGCTATGTACAAACTACATTCTGGTTTAGTTACAAAACCAAAAGTGCAGGTTGGGAACTAGCACATACCACAGTGACGTACTGACGCCATACGTAGTTGTATTTACAGGCAGGACAGCCTTAACAGCTTGTGAGATCTTACCTAATTGGAAACTGTGAGCGTCCATGCTGCCAGCACTAAAACTGTAAAAAGATGAATTTGGTGCTATGGTAATTTCCATTAGCATTTTTAGCAACTATTAGAATGAGTATCACTGCTCTCTACACAGAGATAAATACCCCCAATGTGGAGCAATCCTTGGCTTCTTCCTCATTTTAGCTCGAAATCTTGAATCATGGAAGACAAGGATCCATCTTCACTAACTGAGAAGCTTGATAAAACATTCTCAAATTAAACAATTCTTACCTCTTGATAAAGGAAAAGGATGTATGTGTGTTTGTCATGGACCTTCGGTCCATGGGGATAGCTTTCTACTCCGGCGAGGTTATACCCCTCTGCCGCAGGCTTGGTTCTAGGGTAGCAGCCCTAGGCGCTTGAGAGGGTCATTGCAAGAGAGAGAGATTGGTTTGGTATTGATCTTGCTTGATTTATTCCCTGTTGCCATGTGGCTTATAAATAGCCCTATGGCTAACCAACTTCTCCTACAAACTCTCAACTAACTCCTACTTTCTTGGACTTATCTGCTGCTAACCAACTCTCCACAATTCTCTCATCTCAATCTTATTCTCTAGCCTTATCCCAGCTCATCTCAATCTTGTTCTCTAGCCTTATCCCAACCTGGTTGTTGCCTCTCGCTCCCTATGATGCCCATGACAGTGTTATAGACTCTTTTGTGGGCCGGCAATATACCAGGCGCCATAATAATTAGGCCCAGCCATTTGTTAGATGGCGGCTAGGTGTTAGAGAAGTTTTAGGAGGCTTATCCTCCCTGGAGCTTATCTCCTTAATAATCTCCTAAGTTGTTCCCTGGAGCTTATCTTCTTAATAATCTCCTAAGTTGTTAGGCCCCGGAGCTATAAGGGTGCCTCAGATTGTAATAGGGTTTTTTTTATCAAAAGAAGTCGCACCTGCGTGGGCGGCTGCTTGATCACAATGGCGACCCCACGCGCCCTGGTGATCGTGTTCCTCAGCCGCCACGCTGCGTGCCCTATTCCCTGCGCTCCTCCACTCAATCCACCCTACTAACTCACCCTTCGTGGTGTACGCCTCCCCGTCCTGCACATCGCAGTAGGATTCGTAACAATTTGGTATCGGATTCAGCCGCTGCATCGACATCAATGTCCGGCGGCGACGACGAGACTGGGAAGATGACGGACTCCGAGAAGCTTGATCGCATTCTGGGGCAACTCGCCACCATGAATCACCGGTTGGACACTCATGCGCAGCGTATCACTCTCCTGGAGCAGGAACCCCCCACCCAGACGGGCTCGCCGCGGGGACAGCCTCTGCCCTCGATGACCCTGCCTACAGGTCCTGCACTCGAGAGCCATGTTGGTGCAGGGCAAACTGCATCTGGGGGCAGCGACGGTGGATATGGAAGTGGTCGCCGGGGCATTCTTGGTGGACACCGTGATCGCCACGACGAAGGAGGACCACGCAGGCCCAATTTTTCTTTTCCCCATTATGATGGTGATTCTGATCCCTTGCCATGGCTGAACAAATGTGATACATATTTTCGCGGCATGGGAGTTCATCAAGATGAGAGGGTCTGGCAAGCATCGCTTCACTTGGAAGGTATGGCTGCGGAATGGTTCTATGCCTTGGAGCGCGATCTAGGCGGCGTGCTGACTTGGACACGCTTCATTGAGTTCATCCAGATGCGCTTCGGGCCACCACTCAGGTTCAATGGCATGGCTGATTTAAAAGAACTGAAGCGCACAGGCACCGTGGAAGAGTATTCGTGCCAATTCTTAACCCTGTTGTGCCGTTGTGACGACATGTCTCATCGGCAACAGTCTAACATGTACACAGCAGGCTTAGGCGAACCTCTCCGAACTGATGTGGAATTACAAACTCCAGAGACGCTGCAGCGTGCTATGCATCTGGCCATGGTGTATGAACGACGTTTGATGCACACGGGCAGCTCCACTGGACAGTCCACAACAGCTCTGGAAGTACCCTCCAAACCTGCAGCACCAACAATGGCACGACCGGCAGCAACTACGGCCAACCGACCACGTTTTAGGCGCCTATCTTCTGATGAGTTAGCCGCCAAACGCGCCAGTGGAGAATGCTACCACTGTAAGGAAAAATATTCACCAGAACACAAGTGTTCAGGCCGTGGTATATTCTTGCTTGAATTGGAAGAAGAGGATACAACCACAGAACCTCCATTACCAGTCGACTTGGGAATTTCTCTTCAGGCCATGACTGGGATAGGCGTCACAGATACTCTCAGGCTCCCAGTCACAATCAACGGCATCAATTTAACTGCACTAGTGGATTCAGGATCCACTCACACATTCCTCAGTGAAGCTGCAGTGGCACGTCTCGGATTGCAAGTGCTGTCCCAGCCAGGCCTATCGGTAAAAGTTGCCAATGGAACGCATTTCAAGCAAGGGTCAAATCACAGCAACCCTCACCATCGGCCAGGAGAAATTCACCACAACATGTTATTCCTTGCCTCTTGATGGTTTCGATCTCGTATTAGGAGTGCAGTGGCTGCGATCTCTAGGACTGGTGGTCTGCAACTTTGACACACACATAATGGCATTCTGGAGGAAGGGAAGGTTGGTACAATTGACAGGGGTTGGGGACTCAGTGTTGGGATTTGCATCCATGGACAAGAACAGGGATTGTATGGAAGAACTGCTGTCCTCTTTCTCTGATTTGTTTCAGGACCCTCAGGGACTGCCACCATCACGTCGCCAAGACCATCACATACGGTTGCTGGCTGGTACAGAACCAGTGGCTGTACGACCCTACCGATACCCTCAACTGCTTAAAGACGAGATTGAGCGTCAGTGTGATCAGATGTTGGCACAAGGCATCATTCGAGAGTGCACATCAGCATTCTCGTCACCTGTATTATTGGTCAAGAAGGCAGATAAAACATGGAGGTTTTGCATTGATTATCGTGAATTAAATGCAAAAACAATCAAGGACAAATTTCCAATTCTGGTGGTGGACGAGCTACTTGATGAACTCCGAGGTGCAAGTTTCTTCACAAAGCTGGATCTCCGGAGTGGTTATCATCAAGTCAGGATGCACCCGGATGACATCCACAAAACAGCCTTCCGTACACATTGTGGTCACTTTGAATTTCTAGTCATGCCGTTCGGCCTGACTAATGCACCATCCACATTCCAAGCTCTGATGTATGATATACTGAAGCCTTTCATCCGAAAGTTCACCCTGGTATTCTTTGATGACATTCTGATATATAGCTTGTCTTGGACAGAACACTTACAACATGTGAAGCAAGTATTCCAATTACTGTGAGACAACAACCTTGTTCTTAAGAAGTCCAAGTGCTTATTTGGTAAATCTGCAGTCACTTACCTTGGACACATTGTCTCTGCGCAGGGGGTCGCCATGGACCCTTACAAGGTGGACGCAGTTGAATCATGGCCCATACCGAGGACCATCCGAGCACTCCGCAGTTTCCTAGGACTCACAGGGTATTACCGCAAGTTTATAGCAGGATATGGGTCAGTGGCAGCTCCTCTTACAGCCCTTCTGAAAAGAGATGCATTCCACTGGACAGAGGAAACAGCCGAGGCTTTCTGTCAACTCAAACAAGCCTTGCTGACAGCACCACTTCTCCAGTTATCGGATTTCGACAAAAGGTTTTTCATTGACTGTGATGCCTCCGGCTCTGGATTTGGAGCAGTCCTGCACCAAGGCGATGGTGCCATAGCCTTCTTCAGCAGGCCGGTGTCCCTTCATCACCAAAAATTGCCAGCATATGAGCGGGAGTTGATTGGATTGGTAAAGGCAGTTCGACACTGGCAGCCATATGTCTGGGGCCGACCCTTTACAGTCCGCACTGACCACTATAGCTTAAAATTCTTGCTCGATCAGCGGCTGTCAACAATCCCTCAGCATACTTGGGTCAACAAACTGTTTGGGTATGATATAACAGTGGAAATGTGGAATACAGGCCCGACAAGTTGAATGGCGCAGCAGATGCATTGTCTCGCCGAGAGGAAGATACAGGAACTGTGTATACCCTTTCTTCCCCTTCCTTTGATCTCTTCTCTACTTTGCAAACGGAGGCTGACTCGGACCCTCAAGTGGCTGCAGTCCGCGCTCAGCTGGCAGAGGGAAAAGCAAGTCCTGACTGGACAATGGCAGATGGCTTACTACGGTTCAAAGGCAAGGTATTCATCCCGGATGCATCCACTTTGTGGCCTCAACTTCTGGCCCAAGCACATGAGTCTGGTCATGAAGGCGTGCAGAAGACAGCCCATAGGTGGCGCACATCATTTTACAATTCTAAAGCTCTCCAACGTGTTAGGGAGTTTGTGCGCAGCTGTGCAGTTTGCCAACAACATAAGACTCAACATCTTCACCCAGCCGGCCTACTTCAACCCTTGCCAATTCTTTCTATGGTGTGGGCTGATATATCGATGGACTTTATTGAAGGATTTCCAAAGGTTGGTGGCAAGTCAGTAGTTCTAACAGTGGTGGATCGGTTCTCTAAGTATGGTCATTTTATTACTTTAGGCCATCCATATTCAGCAGCATCAGTGGCAAAGGCCTTCTTTGACGAAATTGTCAAACTTCATGGTCTGCCATGCTCGATAGTCAGTGATCGGGACACAGTTTTCACTAGCCAGTTCTGGACTGAACTATTTACCATGGCTGGAGTGAAGTTACAAATGAGCTCAGCATTCCACCCACAAACCGATGGTCAGTCAGAAGTTGTTAACAGAATAATCACCATGTATCTGCGCTGTCTAGCTGGGGACCGTCCTAAATCATGGCTGAAGTGGTTACCATGGGCAGAATTTTGCTATAATTCATCATAACAATCGGCACTGAAATGTTCTCCATTCAAAGTTGTCTACGAACGGGAGCCTCCTCCAATGGTCTCCTATCAAGCAGGGGACTCAAAGGTGGCTGCGATTGACTCCCAGTTGCAGGACAGGGATGAATTTCTTGCTGAAATCAAGGACCGACTAGTGCAAGCCCAAGTAACTATGAAGAGTTATCAGGATAAACGGCGTCGGGAGGTGGAATTCAACATTGGTGATTGGGTATGGCTACGATTGCAACAAAGGACTGCTGTGGGCGTCACCTCAGCTGCACCATCCAAATTGGGGCCCAAATTCTTTGGTCCATATCAAGTCATTCAGAGGATAGGGGCTGTTTCATACAAGCTTCAGTTACCACCAAATGCAAGAATTCATGATGTGTTTCACGTCTCTCTCCTAAAGAAATTTGAGGGACCTGCCCCATCCCAGTTGGTTCCACTTCCACCTCTTCTACATGGGCGTGTTATCCCAGCGCCAGAAAAGGTTCTAAGGGCCAGACTCAACAGAGGAGTATGGGAAGTGTTGGTCAAATGGATTGGGCGTTCAGATGCAGATACTTCATGGGAACAGGTGGAAGAATTCAAACAGCAGCATCCAACATTCACGCTCGCAGACGAGCTCTTTGTCGAGGAGGGGGGAAGTGTTATAGACTCTTTTGTGGGCCGGCAATATGCCAGGCGCCATAATAATTAGGCCCAGCCATTTGTTAGATGGCGGCTGGGTGTTAGAGAAGTTTTAGGAGGCTTATCCTCCCTGGAGCTTATCTCCTTAATAATCTCCTAAGTTGTTCCCTCGAGCTTATCTCCTTAATAATCTCCTAAGTTGTTAGGCCCCGGAGCTATAAGGGTGCCTCAGATTGTAATAGGGTTTTGTATCAAAAGTAGTCGCACCTGCGTGGGCGGCTGCTTGATCACAGTGGCGACCCCCACGCGCCCTGGTGATCGTGTTCCTCAGCCGCCACGCTGCGTGCCCTATTCCCTGCGCTCCTCCACTCAATCCACCCTACTAACTCACCCTTCGTGGTGCACGCCTCCCCGTCCTGCACATCGCAGCAGGATTCGTAACAATGTGACATAAGAGAAAAGCATCCAAGTACCCCTGTGGAAGCTGTAAAAACTCCTATAGCAATCCATTATGAATATTGAATATGTAATGAAGGAACATAATTCATACTTAGCAGACGCTAGAAAAAACGTAGTGTATGAATGTCAAACATTAAATTCCTGTAAGTTGGCAAAGCATTGATGGCTGAGAAAACATGGATGCTCTGTCGCCACGGTTCCATTTTGGATCTTTGTTTTGTGATGCTTGAATCAGTTTTAGCAGGATTAGTTGCCATATTTTTTTTATCTAACTCGCTCTGAGCCTTAGACAGCCCAAAATCAGTCTGGTCAATTGTCAACTTTTGGTTCTAACTGGATCACATCAGTAGTTAGCTGATGCTCAGAGGTTTCTAAAATAACTATTCTCCTTGTTGAGTTGCATTTACTTGTGTACTTCTCATTGCCTAAGCATATTTTCCCTTCTACGAGTAGTCCTTTGATGATAGACCTTCCTCATGGTTGTGTATGTAATAACAGTAGTTATCAGTTCTCTTCATTGACGTCAGATCTTTTCCATTGATCCAGTCACTGTAGCACACTACCTGTGACAATTGCATCTTTGAATCATGTGTTTGGCATGAGCAGCAAGAGTGACTGCTAGTCTCTCCAATCTTTGGCATCCCACTCTTTTCTGATTGATTTGTAAAAATGGTGGATATGTGTATGAGTGATATTTTTGGGGGGCAAGGAATCATTTTGGCAAGATTGATTGGATTACACAGTTCTATATGAGTGATGCATTGCTGGTTAAGTTCTGAGACAATCTCCAACTCTGTGTATGATCTGTTGAATGTGTATGCATATGTAGTGCTAGGTTACTTTAGTAAGATTTAGTTAGCATTGTTCTTTGTGATTGGGTTGCTTTAGAAGAGAGTTTATTTTATCTTGCTTGCTTATGATATATAAAAGAAATCTCTACATTGAGAACCAAATTAATGTTTTGCTTGGCTTAGGAAGTTGCATGTTTTTATGTGGTAATTTTAGTATTTGAGGGACACTGATCCAAGGCGTGTCACTTAGAGAAGGCCGTCTACTCATCTTTACCTGTCAATGTTCTGTTTGGCAACTTCTATACTTTTCTATATATATAATATATATATCTGTGTCGACTTTTTAAACAGGTGGAACTTTATAATTTTGTTGCGTGTTTTCATAATGAAATTAGGGAATGCCTATGGTGGAAAAAATGTATGTCTACTTTCTATCAATTCTCTTTAGCTTATTTATAACATTACTTTTTTAAAGATATGATTATTAAAATTTTCATGTCCTTTACCAAGCAAATTCCTAAACTCCACATCCTTGTCACTTTGCATGTCACATTTGAGCCTATTAATTTTATTTAACCTTACATAATCTTTTATGTGGTATCAGGTAGAGGTGATGATAAGGCATAGTTGTTTGACTTAGCCTGCCTTAGCTATTTCTTGAAGCTAAGGGAAATAATAATTGGTGTTATGGCATTTAGAAATATGGTTTGCACTCCCCAAGTCATTAATCTTACATCAGACTCAGAGAGAGGGCAAGCTCAAGGAGGCAATGGTAGTGAGATATCTGAGCAAGGTGCACAACATGCTGTCAGAGTTGTAGGAAATGCAATGAACATTGGTCTCTCTGGTGTGCGAAGTTACTATGATATGAGCATAAATCATCACCATCAGTCTGTTCATAACCCACCCCCGAATTTAGGTGTTGATTCTGGTTTTGTCTTCGCATCAAATATGTACAATCCCTGCATGTCATCAACATCAATGAACAGACATGTTTCTCATGCTCAGAGCTTTGGATCAGGGAATCAAGTGTTGCCTCAAAACCAAGTCCCAGGAACTATGGATGAGAGTAGCAGAAATGACAGTATTGGTGAAAGTGCTAGAGAGCATATTAAAAGGAAAAATGCTGCAGTTGCTGGAAGCTATCATTTTGTTAATGGATTTGCAAGCTCAAGCTCATCTTCTCATGCACCTCAAAATCCTATGCTTGGGCCTTGGGACCCTTCTTTTGAATCAACTGTTTCTTCTAATGTTGCACCATTCAACCCATCAGAATATCATGGACACAACAACAGTTGGCCGTCCTTAGAAGGATCTTCCATAACAGGAAGTAATGGATTCAACTCAATGGTTGTTCATCCAGACTCAGTACAGCGTGGGAACTATACATTTCCACCCACTCATATTAGCCATTCATGGATGTCCCATGCTACAAATGGTATTGCTGATGGAGTTCCCCAGTGGGAATATGCCAATGCAACTGCTAATATTCAAGGTAAGGAGTTCATGGACAAATGCCAGTTTTTTTTTAATCATGAGACATCTATAAAATCTACTTTCTGTTATCTAATTGAACAATCGATCTTGATACATATAAAATTGTTGCCAAGTGTACATGATTAGTCAACTCATACTTGATTAGCTTTGTTTGTTAAAATTACAAAAACTAAAACTCTAGTAAGTAGTCTTCTGAGTTGTTTACTGGGGTGATATGATCTGAAATGTTTTGCTTTTAACAGGCAGATTTGCCCATTCAGGAGCCACAGAAATCGCAAATGTTGGTTTTCATGAATATCAGAATGGCCCTTCAACTATTTGTCGGGGACCAGTACCTTATTTCCACCAGCATGCGATGCATGGCATGCAAGCTCTTGATCCTACTCAAATGCAAGTTCCTTATCAACAATGCCACAGTAATGGTTTCTTGCATGGTGGTATTAATTACCCTGGAAACCGTCTCCAATTAGGTCCACGAAATCCAGTTCTCTTCACCAGTTCTGAACGTGCTTTTGGGCCTCCACAGCATCCGTTCCTGGCAAATCCAGTTAACCACCGCAACATAAGGATTCTACCACCCGAGGTAACATTACACTTCACCTATTCTGGCAGTTGGCTTTCTGACTAGCTGCCTTTGTAGTTGGGACAAAAATATTTTGGGAATGTTTGGATCAGCATGATGTTGCAGCAGCTGCAGCTGCAATTTTTTAACTGCCATCCACTGTAGCAGCAATAGCAGCAAGTGAACACAGCTTTAGGACAGGTTTGGTGATCAGGGATTCCTCTCCCATGGATCCTCTCTCATGATCCCTGGTCATCAAATCAGCCCTTAAGGTTTTTTTGCATAGCCGTGCGTATTATGAGTTTATGACATACTTCCTCCGTCTTAAAATATGGTTCTTTCTAGTCCTCTTTTTTTTTCTGTCCACATTCATTCGAATGATAATGAACGTAGATATACATATAAACTACATTCATAGGTTAATTAATGAATATTTGTTTAATCTAAATCGAATTATATTTTCGGACAGAGGGAGTACCATTTCTGATTTATGACAGCTTATAACTTTTTTCTGGCATTAATACTATATACTCCTCCGATCTAAATTATAGTTCACTCTAACTTTGTCCTAGATAAAACTTCTCTAATTTGACCAAATTTATAACAAAGTGCACCAGCATATACAACATTGAATTAGATTCGTTATTCTTCATGAAATGTGTCTTGATAGTGCAACTTGGTCAAAGTTAGTTAGAGAAGATTGACTTAGTACTAAACCAATGGAAACTATAATTTGGAACGGAGGGACTAATAAATAACTGAAACTACGTATTGGCTACATGAATGTAGAGTGCTAGAGTGAACAGATACTCTTTGCAGATGTTTTTGCAGCACTAGAAATGTGTGGCTTTTATTTTTGTTATTAAGGATATATGTTGACAGCACATGTAGCTTATATGGCTAACTTTTTTGTCCCAGCAGCATGCTACAATAATGGATTTTTCGAGATTGTATGAAGTGTCAAATACTGTAGATGAGCATAGAGATATGCGTCTAGATATAGACAGCATGACGTATGAGGTATTTGAACGCCACTGCTGTGTAAATTCACATCACATGTTAGCTATTGTCTGACATTCTTTGTTCTTTCACTACAGGAGCTTTTAGCATTAGAAGAGCAGATTGGAGATGTCAATACTGGTCTGACAAAAAGTCACATTGTAGATAAATTGAGGACTAGCCTATATGTTCCAGGAATATCGAGCATGTCTGATCAGCCATCTAAATCTTCTCTAGAGAATGATGCTTGCATAATATGCCAGGTCCTACTCCTTCACTGTATACTCTATTTATTGACAATTAAATCTCAGCTGTCCCAAACAAAGAATCATCATCCACCTACCTGCCCCAGGTTTGACATAAACATTGCAGCTGCTGGGCTCGTATCGCCTTGCAATCAGCCTTGATGGCTGATTGCATCACTTCTCTTCCACTGGTAGCTTGAATAATGTTTAGTGTGCATCTGTTGACGCTGCAGATAAAAATATGAAGTATCTAATATAACACCACCATAGGGGCACTAATAAATAAAATCCAGATCGCACAAGTTGGAAGTCTTTCAAATAATTTCAAAGCAGTAATATATTTTTGTACATTTGTTGAGAACTAAATATAATATACAATGCATCTTTAAGAGAAATGGTTCGTACATGCTTCAAGCTGCTTCTACAGTAGTAATATGTAGATTTAGTGTGAATGAAGCATTACCTGAAGCAATGGAAAGATCCATGAAGTGTGTCATCAGGGATGAAAGCACTTTGTCCCTCTCCAGTTCATAGTTCTAAGGAAGTTTTGCTGGGTGCATCTCGCAGGAGGAGTACCAGGCTAGAGACTGCGTTGGCACCCTTGACTGCGGTCACAGGTACCACGCGGAGTGCGTGAAGCAGTGGCTGATGGTGAAGAACTTGTGCCCCATCTGCAAGACGACAGCATTGTCTGCCAACAGAAGACAAGGACAGTGAGCGGGAATGGAGAAGCCTGTTGGTTATTTGCTTTGACAAACGTTCAGCTCAATTTTGTATATAAAGAAGTGGTAGACAATGGCGCTACCTGTATTTGTTGTTCACTTTGTTGTGACTGGGAGTACTCAGCTTCCTGAAACTGTACAGCCATAACATTTGTTATTTTTCTTCAAATGTAGAATGTTTTAAATCGCTCAGTTCGCCCCCAATGTGTATGATAACTGATAAGGCGAACCAAGGAGACGGAGCTTCCGAAATGGCATCTCTAGGCAGCCTTGTAACTATTAGCTTTGATGAAACTAGTCGCACATGGATCGTCCTGTACATTTTTTAGGAGTTGACGGCATCACAATTGCTCGTTATCATTATCAGCGCGGCCAGTGGATAAAGTTTTCTGCAGTCCAATGTTGGGTTTTCAAAATTCCAGGAGCGGGTATATTGCGCACTCTTGCTCCAAGCTGTCAAAACATGCCAATGTTTACATCCAAATCAGTGGAAATACAATCGAGGACAGGATTGCAAGTCAGCGAAACATCATGGCGCCCTCTCCGAACCACGTTGTCAATGTCGAGTGCCAATCACCCGTAACCACTTGACGATGTCAAGAAAGATTGTCATCACGTTTTGTGTTCCTTAAACCAGTAGAGCGTATGCTTGACCAGGGCTAAGACGAAAAGGTAGTTGGAAAAAAGAAAGAGAAACGAAAAGCTAGGCCGAGCAGCACCCGCCCGCGTTCACGGGCGATAGGGATGAAAACAGTCGAAAACGATAAAAAAACAGCTAAATTATTTTTGTTTTTATATTTTTTGGTCGAGACAAAAACGGAAACGAAAACCAATGGTCAAAATACGGAATCGAAATTGTCGGTTACTCGAAAACGATCGAAAACAATACACTATAGTCGGAAAGATAACTATTTTGTAGTTTTAACAAAAACATAATAAAGTGATGTATTACCTAATTTTTAAGATTTAGAAATACACAAACAACTATTTTTCCATCGTTCATATTAGTTAGAGTAATTATAACATTTACTTTTCGCTTATTCATTCACTTGAACACAGCCAAAAGCTATAAATTAAATAAATTATATGCTAGATCTATCTATATTATATAAAACGGTATTAGCACGACTCGAAAACGAAAAATACGAAAACGATAAAAAAACTAGCTAAATCGTTTTCGTACCGTTTCTAATCGGTTACCGAACAATTGGAAAACGGTCAGAAAAAAACAGTATTCGAAACGGGACGGTACGAGAATTTCCCGTCCCGTTTTCATCCCTAACAGGCGAGACCTCTCGTCCTTGGCGGCGTCGACGTCGATGGTCTTGCCTCTGGACGGCGCGGCGGGGTCGTCCCCGATGTCGAGCGCGTTCCGGCTCACGACGTGGTAGATCTGGCGGAGCACCTCGGCGAAGGCGCGCTCTACGTTGGTGGCGTCCAGCGCCGACGTCTCCATGGAGAAGGTGCCGTGGCGCTGGGCGAAGGCCGCGGCGTCCTCGGGTGACACGGCGCGCAGGTGGCGCAGGTCGGCCTTGTTGCCCACCAGCATGACCACGATGTTGGCGTCCGTGTGGTCCCGCAGCCAGCGCTCCGCGTTGTCGAAGGTGACGCGGCGGGGCACCAGGGGCGTGCCAGGATTTAGAGAATGGGTATTCGAAATGGTTAGAGAGAAAAAAAATTGGATGGCCTAAAGCCTATCCTAATAGCCTTTTTTACTAGAAAGTAAACTAAATCATAACTCACGTTAAAATAATAGGTCATAAGATGATGTTGTTCAACACTAAACATATTAAAGCATTAAATATAGAGAACATTAAATAGTATAAGAAAGCTTACATATTACAAGACAACCTTTCGATCCTTCAAGCTTTGAAATTGTGTGATAATGTCTTCATCCTTGACTTGCAAGAAGAATTGTCTTTCAATAAAAGTAACCAAACATCCATTAAATTTTTTTTGTCCCATCTTGCTTCTTAGCTTATTTTTTATGAAGTTCATTCAAGAAAAGATTCTTTCAACGCCAGCAGTTGCAACAGGAAGAACTGCTCAAATCAGTGGTAGCACTGCTCTTCATTTTCAAATCTGCAAATAAATCACAATACACTCAATTCAATGCCTAGTCTAAAACAAATTAAACTAGCAATTAAACTAGCATATTGTACACCAGAGTTACGGAACAAAATGACTGTTGACTCAAATATTTATTTTGTAACGGTACATATGGAGACGTAAGTATTAAAGTGATTGATACATGTTATTATGCTAACAGTACACATGAGAAAAAGATGGTAAAAATGCAATCACATAAAATATCTAAATGTAAACAAATGCTAATAGTAGACACTGATACACATACACCTGAATTCTTATGACCTGTAGGCTGCAGCGGGGATCAACAATCTTGGTATGGATCCATGGTTGTTGTTAAGACGTTGGCTACAACTTGCATGTTGTCGACTCGCCGTGGGTCGTGGCACTAGCTGGCTAGTTGCAGGTCGCGACGTCGTCCAGCGCTAGCTGCAGGTTGTCGTAGGCCACGTGCAGCCGCTCCCTTCCCCGATCCTTGTGGTCGCGTTGCCGCCGTCTTTCTGTTGGGATTAGGGCTAGGCTTCAGACGTAAGCCAGAGAGGAGGGGACAGAGAGCAATCCAAGCTAAAATCGGATGGGCCTGATGGGCCGCGCGACAGATAAGGGAAGGAGGCCGGTACAAAGGAAATTGTGATCCAAATAGCTAGAAAACGTTACTATTTTATGTTCTTTTATAATATTTCGATGTATATCATAGTATATATAGTATATATGTATACGTGAATTTTTTTTGTTAAAAATAATGAGTATTCAACTGAATACCCTTGATTCAATGTGGGCCCGCCCCTGCGGGGCACGTCGTACACCACCAGCGCCGCCCACCGCGTCGCGGGCCCGCGGTAGTACGCGCTCGTGATGGCGCGGTACCTGGAGGGACACGACAGGCACAAGGGCGCACACTGTAATCAGCAGCGATCGCCGAGAGGGTCAGGGAAACTGAATCGCAGGCTAGCGAAATGCAAGCAAGGAACTGAAAAGAAGGGCGTACCTCTCCTGCCCGGCGGTGTCCCAGATCTGCGCCTTGACGAGCTTGTCGTCGACCTGGACAGTCTTGGTGGCGAACTCGACGCCGATGGTGGACCTGGTCTCGAGGCTGAACTCGTCCCTGGCGAACCGCGACAGCAGTTGTCACTGGGTTACTGAACTTAAATGCTATGTCAATTGAGTCTCCGAAATTTTATTGGTTTACTACACAACACGTCAACATCAGGTTTATATGTGATATAACACATCAACATCCGGTTTACATGTTATAAAGATACATCTTTATCTTTATCTTCCAACATCCTATCTATATGGCTAGAGTTACTCACCCTAGTGTATATATGGACTAAATCATGTGTATCGCAACATAAAAAACATATTATATATATGGACTAAATCCTGTGTATCGCAACATAAAAAACATATTAATTCACATAAGTTATCATCCATTCACCAAAATAAAGTAAGGACCTTTCAATCTCTCCTTTTCTTGGTATTGATGATAATTCTATAAACAAAATGAAAACTAATCATAATCCAAGGTAGCACTTCACACTAGTGTAAATTGTTAAACTGGTTTGCATTTTATATCGCTTATCCAACTTTTAAGCTTTGTTATTATGATATGAATAAGCACCATAAAACTTTATTCAGTAGTGATAATGTCCCCTACATGTATGCTTGAATGATTTAGATTCAAGCTTATACATGAATGAGTACGAAATTTGTGAAAAGATTGTCAAGATAAAGATGTACTTTCGTAACATGTAAATCACTTATTAAAAACATAATGATGACGTGTCATGCCACGTTAGAGCGAACCAATGAAAGTTTAGGGGCTCAAGTGACATAACACGCTAAGTTGGGGACTTTAAGTGATATGCCACGTTGGCAATCGATTTTACAAACCCGGCGTTAGATAATTTTGCATGTGCTAACAAAGTTTGAAGACTTGTTTGTCCGGTTTTCTGAATTGAGTGGTAAGTAACACAGCGTGTTAGTAAACAGCTAGTGTACTTTACTCCAATTACAAACCCTTCCACTCCCACGCGTCGTCCCTTCTGGTGGGCTGCGGTGCTCTGCCTGACTGCTTGCCTCTGCTACTGGGAAAACGGGAGGAGCGGGATAGGGGGAGGGTGTACGGGGCGCAAGTTCGCCGCGGTTTGCTACAGCTATAGGTTGTTCTTGTGTTGTGCTGCTCTGTTTATTTGTTTGTTTGTGTGACGGCGCGGGAGGTACCAAAACCTAGATCTCCTATCCATACATTTAAGTCAAAGGCAGTCAATACTCAATACCGGTCGTATTTCCACCAATCCAGACCAAAAGATGTGAAGAAAGGTGAAAGGAGATCGAGGAACGAGAAGCAAGGTCACGGGACACATCAATCAACTGAGACAGGAAGAGGGCAGCAATGGCCAATGGTGGGGAGTAAACACGCCACACGCAGTAGGCACTAGACAGACAGCCTATAGGAATAACGTCCTCGCTTCTCTAGCTATGTGTGAAGTCCCATCGTCAGATCCTACGTTTTGCCGCCAAGCCCCGGCCAGGCCACGAGCCCACCACGACCAGATGTTCAAAGAGTTCAAATTATCTGAACTCGTAACCCCAGTAGGACAGTAGTCCTCTCCACCGTTGAAAAAGTTGTATTTTTCTAGGAAACAAATAGTCAGAATTTACATAAAAATATAAATGTTTATAAATAAAATAAGTATTGTTAAATTAGTTATAAGATATATATATTTTCAGAGTAAATTTATTTAGACACAGGGAGTAAGTATTTATATCTTTATTCAATTCTAATATGATACTAGACGAAAGCATCTGTATTTTACTATTATTTTACTCTATCAGTATGAAGTTCAGGTCCCTTGGAAATGCAGGAATTTCTGAGAAATTATATAGGAATCAGTTTATTTTCGCAGGAAAAACATAGGAAAGAAGAAAAATTCACGCATCCTAAAGGGATAGGTATCCTAAGATCCATCTAAAAATAATGACATCCTTTCATATGTTTGTTATGTTTATAAAAGATACCATCAACATTTATGTCACTTAGTAGATTATTAGAAATATATATATTATGATTCAACTAATGATACATATTACACATCATAAATATTAGTTATTTTTTTAGAAAAATATATCAGGCCTCATTAATTTACAGTAAGGTCTTAATGTTTGATGATCAATATACCTATTTGGACTAACGTTATTTGTTATCGTCTTTGGTTATAGTTCAAAGGATATGAAGTAGATTTGGACTAAGGCAAAGTGGTGATTCAAATGATCAACACCTCAAGCAAGGCAGTAGAAGGCATGTTAAATATATTTAATCATAAGCAAAAAGTTCAAGAGACAATATAGAAAATAATAATGATAACGAAAAAAACTTTTAGTAAAGAACTTGCAGAAGCCATCACATTTTTAAAACAAGTTTGCACTAAACAGAAAGCCTAATTAAAAACACTAAAAACAAAAATAGTTAGCCCACAAAATGCTTACCAAAATTTGCTTGAACAATATGAAATCTTTGCAAAACTTAATGTTGAGTGATATAATAAAATTAAGTAATTAAAGTCTAGTGCAAACACCTCACCGAAGAGGAACTAATGAATAAAAATTACAAACTAAAAGTAAAGTTATCTAGCTCACAAGATGCTTATGAAAGTTTTCTTAATAAAATGGACATCTGTATCAAACATAATGATGGTGTAACTAACAAGTTAGAGGCTATTGATAGTACCCCAAGACACCTAAAGTTGGAAGTATTAAAATTAACAAAAAACAAGTTTGTATTGAGAATGTTATTACGGGGAAAAATAAACAACTCAAGTAAGAAGTAACTTGCCTCACAAGGAATTGATCAAGATAAAAGGCAAGGCAAAGCTAACACAACCTCATTAAGATAACATCACCAAGTGAGTGAAGAAGCTTAATGAGGGAAAAACCATGATTTCCTATCTATGCCATAAGGAAGGCCATAATTCCTATTAGCGCAAGTTGAATAATGAGGGAGAAAACAAAAGGCAAACAATCAAGCTCTCTAACTCCTACACAAACAAGGAGGATAAAAAAGTCTACCGCACTATCTTCTAAAGAAGAAGAAAAATGATAATGTGGTGGCCATCAAGGTAACTAAGCAAGTTAACACAAGAGGGGCCAAACAAATTTTGATGCCAAAGGAAATCATTTCCATCATGAAAATAAATGGATTTCGATCCCAACAATGACATAAGAAGTCCAATGGACTTTAGGGAATTTGGAGACTTGACAAAGCTAGGATGCATATCATCGGTTGCATCATATTGGTTCAAATTATTTCTATGTGGGTTAGTGGAGAATATGGACCCAAATTGCCCATCCATGTTAAGTAACTATATTTAGATTCTCGTAATTAATTTGATATCTAGTTTTCTTTCTATAGAAAGTTTTTATGAATCTTTTAAATTGTTGTCATGCAGAGTAGGTAAATCATATGATAGGATTGCTTGGATTCACTCTTTACCCTTAGAGCAAACCTACATGATTTGAATTATTGAGCTTTTCAGAATTTTTAAGTAGTATCTAGTGTTTACAAATGGTACCAATAGATTTATCTAATATGTACCAAATTCTAATTATATATAACTTACTCCAAATATCACCTACAAATAATGCTCACACTCATGTGACATGATCCTTCAAGTGGTATCTTTGACCTTAAAAGTCTAAGTGCATGTTTCCTACAAGTATTCAGAACTTTTATACACACTTTTAGGGGAAAGTCACTCTATAAATTGGTATCTTTGAGACTAACACTACTTTATAAGCTTATCGTGTGTGCAGTAGTCTTATTGAAAGAAAAATGGAGTCTCTAGAGAAAAGCTACATGCTTCAAATTTCAATGGTATCATGCATATTGGTATCATGTTCAAGTGAATTTCTAAATGTTGTACCTCTAAATTCATGTCATTACATACAACAGTAATACATAAACAGAAAGTGTAGAATATATATATATATACGACCAAAATAGAACTAAACTATTTTGTTGCCGCCACATTAAAAACCTTTGGTCAGAAAGAAAAAAGAGTACAACTAGCTCAAAAATAATATTCAGTTCTCTGTTCAATGTTTAGTTGAGTACTGTGCAACCATACGAAATACATATACAATGATTATCATCACTATCCCCATCTAGGTATTGGTTCTCAAAGGCATGTTGAAGCTCATGATTCTCCAAGTTGTGTTGGTCCTGTGGGCTTTGACGAACCTTAGTTAAATATTGAGTCTATGTTCAGTGGGTTTCAATGGGAGACCTTAGTTAAATGGGTCATGCCAGGCCAGCTCGTGGGCTTGACTTGAGCCCAGACATGGCCCACACATTGGACTATGTCGGCCTAGGCCCATAATTAGGTTGGGCCATGCTAGGACTGGATCGTGTCTGGAATTGTGTGCTTTGGATGGGCCTATTAGGCACAACACAAATATACACATATACATCAGCTAACGAGATGGTATTATGTCAAAGCGTAGTGTGTTGCGTGTGGTCATATTGGGCTTGGATAGTTTCTTAAGGCCCATCTGTACTGTAATAGTCCATTATTAGACGAGAAACGGGAAAGAGAAAATGACCTAAGCGCTTCGCACGTGACATACTACACACGAAAATGAAGATTTAAAGAGGTATAGATATTTGTCATCTAACTAATAAACATCATAAATATATGAGCTGAAGTGAGATTTAGTTTTCTTATAAAAAAATATCGGGCACATTACTTATTTTTTACATGCATAAATATGTACATTTTCGAGCATGTTTGTCTTTTAATTCTAGCTCAAAAGTCTATCGTTTGTTATGTTGAAAACTAGACTAATATACCTTTCCAACGACACAAGGAAGGATTGCTGAAACTATAAATATTTAATGCTAGATAGCCATGATATATAGTAGTAGCTTGCATGTTGTACAGATTTGTGTAAACTAGAACTAGCAAAGTGTGCACATTGCTATAATTTTCATTTATGCTAAGTGAAAGGGAATTAGGCTTACACATTTTTCCTAAGGTTCCGTTTGTTTCCTTTCATTTCGAGGAATTGGAATCTTACTAATGGAATATGCTATTTTTTAGAATGTGACATTCCACCACTTTCCAAAGTTATCATATAAGCCTATCTCAAATTCATAGGGTGAGAGATGGAAATTGATTCTATAGATTTACATACTATTTTTCGAATGCACAACTTATAGCACACTCTTCTACTTGTTTTGCTATAACATAAATGTAGTATATAACTATCTCTCATATGATTTAGAATAATATATAAATATATTATATATTTAAATATATGAACTTAATTAGTTTTGTCTAAATTATACTTATTAAAATGGAATTCAATTCCAACAAAACAAACGAGCCTTAATTGATTTTGGTGGTTGAATTGCCCAACACAAATAATTGGACTAACTAGTTTGCTCTAGTCCATAAGTTCTACAGGTGCCAAAGGTTCACAATAAGCTAATAAAAAGACCAAGAAAGGGGTCAAACAAAGAGAGCAAAAGACAACCCAAAGGCACCCTGGTCTGGCGCACCGGACTGTCCGGTGCACCAGGGTACTCGACGCTGAACTCGCTACCTTCGGGAAATTCAAGGGCGCTCCGCTATAATTCACCGGACTGTCCGGTGAGTCACCGGACAGTGTCCGGTGCACACCGGACTGTCCGGTGTGTCAGCGGAGCAACGGCTTCTTCGCGTGCAACGGTCGTCTGCAACCGCATTCAATGCGCTACAGTGCGCGCCAGAGTCAGAGCACGCGCAGTTGGCGCACCGGACAATCTACAGGACCTGTCCGATGCACCACCGGACAGCCAAGAGGCCACACAAGTCAGAGCTCCAACGGTCGAACCTCAACGGTCTGCTGACGTGGCTGGCGCACCGAACAGTGTCCGGTGGCGCACCGGACTGTCCGGTGCGCCATGCGACAACACACTTCCAACGTCCATTTTTGGTGGTTGGGGCTATAAATACCCCACCCACTCCACATTCAATGGCATCCAAGTTTCTACACTTCTACACCTTACAAGAGCTATAGCATTCAATACAAGACACACCAAAGAGATCAAATCCTCTCCCAACTCCACACAAAGCTTTAGTGATTAGAGAGAGAGATTTGTTGTGTTCATTTGAGCTCTTGCGCTTGGATTGCTTCTTTTCTTTCTCATTCTTCTTGTGATCATACTCAATTGTAACCAAAGCAAGAGACACCAATTGTGTGGTGGTCCTTGTGGGAACTTCGTGTTCCGTTTGATTGAGAAGAGAAGCTCACTCGGTCTAAGTGACCGTTTGAGAGAGGGAAAGGGTTGAAAGAGACCCGGTCTTTATGACCACCTCAACGGGGAGTAGGTTTGCAAGAACCGAACCTCGGTAAAACAAATCATCGTGTCTCGCTCTTTGTTTGCTCACGATTTGTTTTGCGCCCTCTCTCTCGGACTCGTTTACATCTCTAACGCTAACCCGGCTTGTAGTTGCGCTTAAGTCTATTAATTTCAGATTCGCCCTATTCACCCCCCTCTAGGCGACTTTTAATTGGTATCAGAACCCAGTGCTTCATTAGAGCCTAATCGCTCGAAGTGATGTCGGGAGCATGTGACACCCCAGTGTCACTCAGGGTTTTTCTCAAAAGCCAAACCAAGAACCATCATTTTATGTGAACCAAAGTAAGCATGAGCAACAAAACAATTTAAGTGAGAAAGAATTCACCAAGTATATACTTAAAAGTGTCATGATCAAAGCAATTGAGTCCTTTGAAAGATAAGAATGTGCAACCCTAAGTAAAAACCCTAAATGAGCCCCATGAGCAAAATTCAAGAAAGTAAGAAAAAGGGAGTGAAAAGTTTAAAATTTTGAGTTGAGCCAATTATATAAGTTAAAGTATGTTTATTAAGCAACAAGAAAGATTGAGAAGGCTTAGCCAAAATAACTCAAATAAATCCCCAAATCAGCCCTTGATCAATGAACCCTTAGAGAAATTCAGATTTCTGAATTTCAGACCTCTTCTCAAAGCTCATCTGTGTTCTCTGCTTTTCAAAACTCAAAGCCAGAAGATCCAAATATCAAAGTCGTGCCAAATTACCTTGAACACATTCTGGGAAAGTTTGAACTCAAACCAAATTCATTTGACACGGTTTTGGCGCAGCTTAACCTCGGGACCAGGCATTCTGACACTAGCACCTTGGTGACGCTACAACTCCCTGTCCCTAGCCTAAAACCGCACGTCGTCCATACACAAAAGACAAAGCTTGGTCTGGTGAACAAATCCCTTGCAGTGATCTTGCCCAAATTCGCGAAGATTTGCTCCCAATCGGTGCTTGAACAGGGGCAGAGGCAACGGGAACACGTGTTCGACCGTGGCTGACACCCCTGGTTCACACCCGTTCGCGCACCGCGCCTTCCCAGTGCACGCCCGCGCGCACTCGCCGGTCCACGACCGCCCGTGCACCGCGCCGTGCCTATAAAGCCTCCCCAGACGCGCCCCACTTCGCCCCGTACTCACCCTCACCGGCCAGCCCCTTTCCCTTAGCTCCGGCGAGCTTAATTCCGCACGCCATTGCCGCCAGAGCTTCGGCCACCGTGGCCAGCCCACCCCAGCCATCCTCCGGGCAAGCCAGTGCTTCGGCTAGCTCCGCCAGTAGCCCGTGAAGCTTGCCAAGCCCTCGGACCCGACCGGACTTCACCGGAGGCCCGAGATCGACCTCACCGGACTTCGGTCTTCCGCCGCCGCGCGTGGACCGAGCTATCCAGTGAGTCTCCGCCCAATTCCTTTCGCTCATGTCTTCTCTGGCATCCCGTGGACCTCCCTGACCTATTTGATTGAACTATCTCGCCGTGACCAGGCCGGTCTCCTCGCCGCCGACGAGCATCCCCGCCTGCGCGCGTGGACCGACCGACTCCGGCCATCTCCGACGGCGTTCCGCACACCGTTGTGATCCCCGCGACCTCCCCTTCATCCTCGACCACTTCACCGGAACAGTCTCGCCGCCGGTAAGCCCCTCCGCCCTTTTCTTCGCCGCGGCTACTGTTTAAGGTAGAAGAAGGACCTCGGGTTAGGATTTGGAGAACCCGAGGGGTTTTCTGTGATGTCAGTGACTCATGTGAATAGTAACCTAAGGACTGATTCGCGAAGGAAACTTAGAAAACCCGCCAGGGACCCCAGTGCAAAGTGGATTTCCATTTAATCAATTCTGTTATTCTTTTTAAATTGACCAGAGAACTTAGAAAATCCATAACTTGATGAAATCAAAAAGGCCTTAGAAATTAATGAACAGTGATTAATAATATTTTTCCTAGTTTACTTATGCAACAGAGAACCTAGGAAAAATACAGAGACCATTAATTTGGACCAGTTTTTAATTAAGATGATTTATTTAGCCTTATATAGACTGAAAATCAATTATTAGAATTGCAAAACTATAACCAAAGTGGTTAATAAAAATCCAGTGAACTTATAACCACCAGAGCCCCACTACAAAAATACAGAACACCTCAGCCCAACTTTTTAAGTAGGGAAAATAAATACAGAGTAATAATAAGGCATTTTTCCAATAAATCATAAACAACCCCTATCAATGTGATAATGGGCAACCAAAAATGTGCTAAGTCCATGATGAGACAAACCACCAGGGAAAAAATGCAAACCCATGAAAAAGAAGTAAACCCATACCTTTTGCTAGTAATTTATGAGAAAGGCCATTAAATTCAAATAATGCAAACCACCCCTTCCCTTAAGCAAAAAGAGGCCAAACTTCAGAATGATTGCTCTTGCACAAAATACCAACCAAGAAAAATAAGAACTCTGTTGTTGATGTTTTTCAAATATAGTGGTAGTAGAAAGCACCCCTTTGGCTAGAAACCTTAAGAAAACCATAGGAAAATAATTAAAAGGTATTAATGACTAGAAATTTGTATCAAGTCATGTTATAACACCTAAAAGCCAGCAAAAATGAGTTTTAGAGAATTATCCACTGTTAAATAATAGTTGTAGTTCAAAGCACCCCTTCTGCCCTAAAATTTGGTAATTTTGTCCAGAGAAAACCATTCACCTTCTAATCCCCAAATTTTAAGACAAAGCAACACACACCAGTAACAAGCCACTGTAATTTTTGCAGAATTTTTGGAATTTTATAAAAGTGACTTGTAGTTTAAAACCTACTCCAAAACATTAAAAGAATAAAAGAAAAGGGAAGAAGAAATGAACCCCACCTCAATAAGTCTAACTTGAGTACTTATCATTTATCCCTAAGACTTAAAAGGAATTCAGTGGAACCCCAAAAAAATAAACCTACCACTTACCTTAGCTAAGTTTAACCCAATTTACCAAGTATACCACTAAAGGGTTTTACATAAGTAAAGTTAACTTGTTTAAACTCAAAAGATCATACATCTTTAAAGTTGTAATTTCTAAAAGCACATAGCATATCATGCATATATCTTACGCATTGCATTCATTAGATTGTAATCTTGCCGACGGAGAGTACGTGCTCATCCCCGAGCAAGGACCTGTCCAAGAGGAGGACCAGGAGTAGGCTTCAGAGGCTGCTATTGAGGATCTCCCCGCAGCCCCAGCAATTGAAGGCAAGCCCCGGTTTTATGCATAACCATGTTATTATATGCTACTTTACTACACTTAATGCTTGTAGGATTGCAATGTGCACTTAAGTGTAGGAGTTGCTTGAAACCTCTAGTTGCATGAACTTAGGATTCCTTTTTGAGATGAATACTAGTATGCTAGGTCGAGTAGCTGCTTGCTAATCAGGATCTCGGTAGAAGTCGAGTGATTTTCTAGCACTCGCGCGAGGTCAGGAATTGATTGTATTCATCTTGATAACGGGATTTATGTTGGTCTATGGACTTGGATCCAGGGAGGATGCCTTGTCCATGAGACGGGAAAAATGAATTAAGGATTAATGTGTGGATACCTGAGTCAAGCTTTTGAACGTACTAAGCACATGCCGGGAAAAATGGTAACCGGTAAACCTAGTACCTGAGTGAAGCCGGGCGCGGACTTTATCCCTCATGCGACCTGAGACTGGGTCTCCCATGCTAGCTATGGTGGGTACAAGTGCGGTCACTGCACGGCGGCAGCCGGGGTCAGTGGAGCATTGTATGTCAAGGCGGTGAGGCCTGGACGCGAACGGGGAATCGATGGGGACGGTTGTCATGTGTGGGGTCGGAGTACCCTGACATGACGTGTGTTTAGGTTTACCTTGCAAGGTTTAAAACTCGATTCGAATCGTCTGCTTCTCGCAGCTAATGAGACTGCTTGATTCCTTGTACTGCATCGAGTAAGAAGTGAAATGTGGATTATATGAGATAACTTGTTGATTGAACTAATTGCTTGTTACCATGTATGCTTAGAAGGAGCAAATCTAGCTAAGTTAATGATGGTAAAATTTGAAAAGCTAAAAATTGACTTTAGAAACAGCTAGTGCTTTTGGCAAACCAAACCCCTCAGCCAAACAGCTGCATAGTCTAGAGGTAGAGGAGTAGACTCCTCACACCGGTTAAGTCTAGCTGAGTATTAGTATACTCAGCCTTGCTTGTGGCACAATTTTTGCAGGTACCATGCAGGAATTGGTTGATGGTGTGACTTGGCCTACCACCCTGCCACCGGGTTGGACGGTCGAGTGGGATGTTGCTCCGGCAGGAGAGGAGCATGAGGAGTAGTGGGCTAGGCCTTGCCCATTTCCTCATTACCGACGACATCGATTATCCGCTGCACTTTAATTTGTGAACTTATTTGCTACTCAAAAACTCCGATTTATGTAATAACTCAGTACTTAATTTGAGGTTTCCTGTTTTATTGTATTTCTTCTGTGACTCACCTTCGAGTGGGATTGTGGAATTTGATCCTGGTTAAGTCGCTCTATCAGACTAGATCTGAAGGACTGACGGGTTATTCCGATTTAAGTGTGTTACGGCCCCTGAGGCGTGACTTAGGCACTTAAGCTGGAATAATTCGGGTGGTTCTGCCACAACTGGTATCGGAGCAAATTCCACCACAGAGAAGGACAATAAACCATGAATACCAATTTTCAAAACCTAAAACTTGCCTAGAAACTGTTAACGAATCGTCAGGACTAGACCGCTAGACCTAGGACGAAAGGCCTTAGGCATAGAGGGAGAAATAGGTGGCTAATTAATTAGGCCCCGTGGGCCAGTACTTATATTTTAAGGATGCCCTAAAAAGGCACCCTATTTTCTCTTTGAGAGGCAGCGTTTCTTCCAGCATGCATGCATTATAAAACACAAAGAGGAATTGAAATTTGAGCTAACCCCTTTTCTTAAAACCTTTCGGGCTCTCTTTTTCTTTTTCCTTCCACCATAATCTTTATCTTTGATTCCCTTCCGCAGATGAATTCACCCACCCCCGCCAGTGGAGGAGACTCTCGTTTCAGTTCTGACTTCCTTTCTCGCGATGGCTTTCCCTCCATCTTGTGGGAAGTTCTTAACTCCGTCGGTTACCCTACGCCCCCTTTGTACACGGTGCAGTTGTATGAGGAGCATCGGGTACCTCGTTGTCGGGTCTGGCTGACTTTGGAGGCTCATCCCCTTCAGTCGGGTTGGCGTTCTCTTGACTCTGAGACAATTGGACTCAGGACGGATGACACCGTTGAGGCAGCAGCCTTGAAGACTCTGACGACTTTCTGTGGCTACCATCCCCTGGAGATGGTGATGCACCCCTTGGGACTCTTCCCTGCTGAGAAGAAGGATGATCCCATGTGGTGTAACCGCGTGAGCCATGTGAAGGATGTGTGGGCAATGTATCCTGACTTGGTTGGGAGGGTCACTGTTCAGTGCATGAGTGCGCTGTACCGCCTTCAGGCCCTTCAGAGCGATGCTATGACACTTCTTGCTAACACCGCTCAGACTGCCAAGCTCACTCTCGACAGTCGGGAAGATTTTGTGGTCGACCTATCCACAGAGTTGGTGGAAAAGGATCTGCAGGTGGAAAGGCTGAGCCAGCGTATCGCTACCCTGGAGCAGCAAGTGGAGATCCAAGACAACACTATTGATGTCTTGGAGAACCAGGTTCACGATGTGCAGAGGGAACTCGAGGAAGCAAATGACCACTTGGACATGCACCACCTGGAGATGGAGGCCAATGAAGCAGGAAGCGAGGGAGAAGAGGCTTCCGAGGAGCTAGGACCAGCCCCTGGTGCCAATGGGACTACCTCCGCGATGCCTCCTTCACCCGTATCCAGTGTCGCTTCCACTGCTCAGGGTTAAGCAGTCGCTTTGACATTTTTAGGCGGATAGAAACTTATGCGAGCTTAGTAGTATCACATTTTGGACTAGGCTTGTGGGTACCTTCCCCTGATTAATGTAACCCTGTAAACTTTTGATATCTGTGGGGTCTTTGTCACCATGTTATCTTCATTTCGAACCTAATATTATGATTATGGCATTTTCCTTCCATATGAGATGATATCTTGTCGTTCGGAAATGTGAGTTGGGATAACAATGGCGACAATCTCTGTTTCAGATGGCAGCTAGGCAGCGTCGCGGGCAGAACGAGCAAGCTCCCCCGCCACCTCCCCCAGCTCCCACAGTGCAGGAACTGATGGCCCAGCAGAATGAGATTCTGCGACAGCTCTTGCAGCGCCAGCCCCACCAACAGCATCATGGTGGAGGCCAGCATCAGCGACCTCCGGCTATGGCAACATACCAGGAGTTTCTGAGCACGCAGCCGCCCTTGTTCACCAAGGCAGAGGATCCGTTGGACGCCGACGTATGGCTTCGCGTCGTCGAGTCCAAGTTTCCCCTCCTCACAGGAGACTGCCCTGATGAGGCCAAGGTTCGCTTCGCCGCACAGCAGCTTCGCGGCCCTGCTCGGACTTGGTGGGACCACTTCCGTGCTATGCTCCCCGCTGATCGTGAGGTATCTTGGGAGGAATTCAAGACTGCCTTTAGAGGACACCACATCCTAGCTGGCATTCTTGATCGGAAGTTGAATGAATTTCTGGCCCTCAATCAAGGAACCCGCACGGTACTGCAGTATGCGCAAGCCTTCAACGACTTATGCCAGTATGCAGGGTATCATGCTGATTCTGATGAGAAGAGAGATCGCTTCCGCAGGGGTCTCAATACCAAGCTGCGGGAACGACTCAACACTGTCCGGGCTGATAGCTTCAATGAGTTGGTCAACATGGCCATCTCCCAGGAGGATTGCATTGTTGCTCACCGGGCAGAGAAGAAGAGAAAGGCACCAATGGCAGCACCATCCGCTCAGGCTCAGAGGTTCCGGATTGTTTCTCACAATCAGAGCAGGGGTTTCCAGCAGCAGGCAGGCAGATGGGTGATCAGGCCACCTCAGCAGCAGCAGCAGGCACCCAACCGCTACCCAGCTCCCGCCCCAAGAAATAATCAGCCTCAGCAGCAGCAGCAGTTCCGCCAGGGCAATGGGAACAAGTGTTTCACTTGTGGCAATGTGGGCCACTATGCCAAGAATTGTCCCAGGAACCAGCAGAGGCAGATGCCAGCACCAAATCAAGACAAGGGAAGAAAGCAGAAGGTGCAAGTCAGGCAAGGGAAGCTCAACTTCACTGCTCTAGAGGAAGTGCCAGAAGGAGCTCCTATCATAACCGGTACCTTTTCAGTTTATAATCAACCTGCTTTAATTCTGTTTGATTCTGGTGCATCTCATAGTTTCATTAGCCAAAAGTTCAGTGCTAAATGCAAACTGCCATTCTCTCACTCAAAAGGGTCATTCATGATAGTCACACCTGGGGGTAAAATTGCAACTAATCAATTAAACCAAAGTGTGCCTATTCAACTGGGAAGCCACATTATCAAAACCACTCTTCTTGTGTTGGGATTGGAAAATGTGGATATTATTCTAGGGGCAAATTGGATGACCTTGCACCAAGTTGTGCTTGATGTAGCCAGTCGTACCGTGGAAGTTAATTCTCCTTTCTGCGGGAATTTCACTTTGATTCTGCCTAGTCAGGGTTCTTCTCAGTCATGTGCTTTCTCTATGACGGAGATACCCCTGAAGAAGATCCCAGTGGTCTGTGAGTATGCAGATGTCTTCCCTGATGAATTGCCAGGAATGCCACCGGACCGGGATATTGAGTTCGCCATCGAGTTGCAACCGGGAACGGCCCCAATTTCCAAGAGGCCCTACCGAATGCCACCCGCTGAGTTGGCAGAGTTGAAGAAGCAGTTGCAAGAATTGCTGGATAAGGGTTTCATTCGCCCAAGCACTTCGCCTTGGGGATGTCCAGCACTGTTTGTGAAGAAGAAGGATGAAAGCTTGAGGCTGTGTATAGATTACCGCCCTCTTAATGCGGTAACTATCAAGAACAAGTATCCTTTGCCTCGTATTGATGTTCTCTTTGACCAGTTGGTCGGAGCCAAGGTGTTTTCCAAGATAGACCTTCGCTCTGGCTACCATCAGATCAAAATACGAGCAAGTGATATTCCGAAGACGGCATTCTCAACCAGATATGGGCTATATGAATTCTTGGTGATGTCATTCGGGCTGACAAATGCACCAGCATATTTCATGTATCTGATGAATTCTGTTTTTATGCCAGAATTGGACAAGTTCGTGGTGGTTTTCATCGATGACATTCTGGTGTACTCAAAGAACGAAGAAGAACATGCCGGGCATTTGCATGTAGTGCTTCAACGTCTGCGAGAGCACCACCTTTATGCCAAGTTATCCAAGTGTGATTTTTGGCTAAAGGAAATCAAATTCTTGGGTCACACTATCTCTCAGGCTGGAATAGCTGTTGATCCTGATAAAGTGCAAGAAGTGATGAGCTGGAGGCCACCAACAACTGTTCGCCAGATTCGGAGTTTTCTGGGATTAGCTGGTTATTACCGAAGATTTATTCCAGACTTCTCTCGAATTGCGAAGCCTATTACTGAGTTGCTGAAGAAAGAAGTCAAATTTGTGTGGAGTCAGAAGTGCGAAGATGCCTTCCATGCATTAAGGCAGCATCTGACCACAGCACCAGTGTTGGCGCAACCCGACAGCAGCAAGCCTTTTGATGTATATTGTGATGCCTGTGGCACCGGGCTAGGTTGTGTCTTGATGCAAGACAACCGAGTCATTGCTTATGCCTCAAGAGCACTCAGGCCTCATGAGCAAAATTATCCCACTCATGACCTTGAGTTAGTAGCAGTGGTTCATGCATTGAAAATGTGGAGGCACTATCTAATGGGAACCCACTGCAACATCTTCACTGATCATAAGAGCCTTAAGTACATTTTTACTCAGGCTGATCTCAACATGAGGCAGAGAAATGGCTAGAGCTGATCAAGGATTATGACCTGGAGGTACATTATCACCCAGGGAAAGCTAATGTGGTAGCAGATGCCTTGAGTCGGAAGTTGCAGTGCAACTGTATTATGATGGATTCTCGTGTTAACACCTTGTGTGATGAGTTGAGCAAGATGCAAATTGAAGTGATTCCTTCTAGTTCTTTGTCTCAAATTGCTGTTGAGCCAGCTTTGCAAGACCAGATTATCATGGCCCAGCTCAGTGACAAGGGAGTGCAGATTATCAAGAAGAATCTCCATCAGAAGGTTGAGAAGTACAATTGTTTCCGCCAGGATGAGAAAGGTGTGTTATGGTTCAAGAGCAGATTGGTGATTCCTAAGGACCAAGATCTCAAGAGGAAAATTTTGGATGAGGCTCATCTCTCCAAATTCTCTATGCATCCGGGAAGCACCAAGATGTACCATGATTTGAAGCTGTTGTACTGGTGGACCAGAATGAAGAGGGAGATAGCCCAGTATGTATCAGAGTGTGACACCTGTCAGAGGATAAAGGCAAGCCACTTGAAGTCCGCTGGAGCTTTGCAACCACTGTCCGTACCTTCGTGGAAGTGGGACGACATCAGCATGGATTTCATTGTGGGTCTGCCCAACACCTCTCGTCATCATGATTCAATTTGGGTTATTGTAGACCGATTGACGAAAGTGGCGCATTTTCTTCCTGTGCACACCACTGATAAGGCTCAGAAGTATGCAAAATTGTATATCGACCGGATCGTGTGTTTGCACGGATTACCTCGGACCATTGTTTCTGACCGAGGAGCCCAATTTGTTGCCAGATTTTGGGAACAATTGCAAGAGTCTTTGGGAACCAAGCTAATCAGGAGTTCAGCTTACCACCCACAGACTGATGGTCAGACGGAAAGGGTAAACCAGATTCTAGAGGATATGCTGAGAGCTTGTGCAATCGATTGTGGCAAGAACTGGGATAAGCACCTCTCCTTGGCAGAGTTTGCTTATAACAATAGTTATCAATCCAGCCTAAAGATGGCACCTTTTGAAGCTCTCTATGGAAGAAGGTGCAGGACACCACTCAATTGGTCTCAACCTGGTGAAAGAGAAGTTTTTTGGACCTGACTTAGTGACTGAAGCCGAAAGGAAGGTCAAGCTAATCAGGAAGAATCTAGAAGCTGCTCAGGCCAGGCAGAAGAGCTATCATGATAGAAGAAGGAAACCTCTCCAGTTCGAGGTGGGAAGTTTCGTATACCTCAAGGTATCACCCACCAAGGGAGTGCAGAGGTTTGGGATCAAAGGCAAGCTAGCCCCTCGTTACATTGGACCCTATGAGATCATAGAAGCATGTGGACCCGTGGCATACAAGCTGAAGTTACCTTCAAAGATGTCTGCCATTCACAGTGTATTCCATGTATCTCAGCTAAAGAAGTGTGTTCGATTGCCGACTGAGATCATAGCAGAGCCAGAATTGGAGATAGAGCCAGATCTCTCGTACCAAGAGTACCCCTCCAAGATTCTGGATTGCAAGGAAAGATCAACTCGGGCTAAATCGATCAAGATGTTCAAGGTCCAGTGGAGTAATCACTCAGAGGAGGAAGCTACTTGGGAAACCGAGGAATTCCTGAGATCCAACTTCCCCGATTGCCTACCTAAGAAAGCTGGTACGTAATCACCCCTAACCCCTCCTCCTGCCTTTCGAATCTAATTTCCAAAAAATATGATCTTAATTCAGAATGAAGTAACTATAAAGTAAAACTTAAAAGGACTTCCTTCTGAAGTTGCAAAGAGAATGACATTCGAAGAGCAGTTTTGCCCTAATAATAACAATCATCACCCTTTTTCCGATCAGTCTCACCCTTCGCTTCACCCCGGGAGGACTCTGGCCCGAATCTCGGGACGAGATTCCTTTAAGGGGGGAAGGCTGTGACACCCCAGTGTCACTCAGGGTTTTTCTCAAAAGCCAAACCAAGAACCATCATTTTATGTGAACCAAAGTAAGCATGAGCAACAAAACAATTTAAGTGAGAAAGAATTCACCAAGTATATACTTAAAAGTGTCATGATCAAAGCAATTGAGTCCTTTGAAAGATAAGAATGTGCAACCCTAAGTAAAAACCCTAAATGAGCCCCATGAGCAAAATTCAAGAAAGTAAGAAAAAGGGAGTGAAAAGTTTAAAATTTTGAGTTGAGCCAATTATATAAGTTAAAGTATGTTTATTAAGCAACAAGAAAGATTGAGAAGGCTTAGCCAAAGTAACTCAAATAAATCCCCAAATCAGCCCTTGATCAATGAACCCTTAGAGAAATTCAGATTTCTGAATTTCAGACCTCTTCTCAAAGCTCATCTGTGTTCTCTGCTTTTCAAAACTCAAAGCCAGAAGATCCAAATATCAAAGTCGTGCCAAATTACCTTGAACACATTCTGGGAAAGTTTGAACTCAAACCAAATTCATTTGACACGGTTTTGGCGCAACTTAACCTCGGGACCAGGCATTCTGACACTAGCACCTTGGTGACGCTACAACTCCCTGTCCCTAGCCTAAAACCGCACGTCGTCCATACACAAAAGACAAAGCTTGGTCTGGTGAACAAATCCCTTGCAGTGATCTTGCCCAAATTCGCGAAGATTTGCTCCCAATCGGCGCTTGAACAGGGGCAGAGGCAACGGGAACACGTGTTCGACCGTGGCTGACACCCCTGGTTCACGCCCGTTCGCGCACCGCGCCTTCCCAGTGCACGCCCGCGCGCACTCGCCGGTCCACGACCGCCCGTGCACCGCGCCGTGCCTATAAAGCCTCCCCAGGCGCGCCCCACTTCGCCCCGCACTCACCCTCACCGGCCAGCCCCTTTCCCTTAGCTCCGGCGAGCTTAATTCCGCCCGCCATTGCCGCCAGAGCTTCGGCCACCGTGGCCAGCCCACCCCAGCCATCCTCCGGGCAAGCCAGTGCTTCGGCTAGCTCCGCCAGTAGCCCGTGAAGCTTGCCAAGCCCTCGGACCCGACCGGACTTCACCGGAGGCCCGAGATCGACCTCACCGGACTTCGGTCTTTCGCCGCCACGCGTGGACCGAGCTATCCAGTGAGTCTCCGCCCAATTCCTTTCGCTCATGTCTTCTCTGGCATCCCGTGGACCTCCCTGGCCTATTTGATTGAACTATCTCGCCGTGACCAGGCCGGTCTCCTCGCCGCCGACGAGCATCCCCGCCTGCGCGCGTGGACCGACCGACTCCGGCCATCTCCGACGGCGTTCCGCACACCGTTGTGATCCCCGCGACCTCCCCTTCATCCTCGACCACTTCACCGGAACAGTCTCGCCGCCGGTAAGCCCCTCCGCCCTTTTCTTCGCCGCGGCTACTGTTTAAGGTAGAAGAAGGACCTCGGGTTAGGATTTGGAGAACCCGAGGGGTTTTCTGTGATGTCAGTGACTCATGTGAATAGTAACCTAAGGACTGATTCGCGAAGGAAACTTAGAAAACCCGCCAGGGACCCCAGTGCAAAGTGGATTTCCATTTAATCAATTCTGTTATTCTTTTTAAAATGACTAGAGAACTTAGAAAATCCATAACTTGATGAAATCTTAATAAAAAGTTGTCAAACCAATTTTGCTAGCTCTGGAATATTATGACCTATCATTTAAAAATGGTAAACCCTATGCTTTCTGTTCTAAATTTTAGAGTTTAAAATTAAAAATAGAAACCCACTAAACCTTGTTTAATTAAGGAAAATTAGTTTTTCTTTTGTGCTGAGCTTAAGAAAATTTGTAGATGTTTATACCTTATTTAGACACTGTTTAAAAATAGTAGGAACACCATCATTGAAAAATATGATGTAGTTATTCATTTAAAGCTATATTGTCCAAAACTTAGAGAAAATCAAAAAGGCCTTAGAAATTAATGAACAGTGATTAATAATATTTTTCCTAGTTTACTTATGCAACAGAGAACCTAGGAAAAATACAGAGACCATTAATTTGGACCAGTTTTTAATTAAGATGATTTATTTAGCCTTATATAGACTGAAAATCAATTATTAGAATTGCAAAACTATAACCAAAGTGGTTAATAAAAATCCAGTGAACTTATAACCACCAGAGCCCCACTACAAAAATACAGAACACCTCAGCCCAACTTTTTAAGTAGGGAAAGTAAATACAGAGTAATAATAAGGCATTTTTCCAATAAATCATAAACAACCCCTATCAATGTGATAATGGGCAACCAAAAATGTGCTAAGTCCATGATGAGACAAACCACCAGGGAAAAAATGCAAACCCATGAAAAAGAAGTAAACCCATACCTTTTGCTAGTAATTTATGAGAAAGGCCATTAAATTCAAATAATGCAAACCACCCCTTCCCTTAAGCAAAAAGAGGCCAAACTTCAGAATGATTGCTCTTGCACAAAATACCAACCAAGAAAAATAAGAACTCTGTTGTTGATGTTTTTCAAATATAGTGGTAGTAGAAAGCACCCCTTTGGCTAGAAACCTTAAGAAAACCATAGGAAAATAATTAAAAGGTATTAATGACTAGAAATTTGTATCAAGTCATGTTATAACACCTAAAAGCCAGCAAAAATGAGTTTTAGAGAATTATCCACTGTTAAATAATAGTTGTAGTTCAAAGCACCCCTTCTGCCCTAAAATTTGGTAATTTTGTCCAGAGAAAACCATTCACCTTCTAATCCCCAAATTTTAAGACAAAGCAACACACACCAGTAACAAGCCATTGTAATTTTTGCAGAATTTTTGGAATTTTATAAAAGTGACTTGTAGTTTAAAACCTACTCCAAAACATTAAAAGAATAAAAGAAAAGGGAAGAAGAAATGAACCCCACCTCAATAAGTCTAACTTGAGTACTTATCATTTATCCCTAAGACTTAAAAGGAATTCAGTGGAACCCCAAAAAAATAAACCTACCACTTACCTTAGCTAAGTTTAACCCAATTTACCAAGTATACCACTAAAGGGTTTTACATAAGTAAAGTTAACTTGTTTAAACTCAAAAGATCATACATCTTTAAAGTTGTAATTTCTAAAAGCACATAGCATATCATGCATATATCTTACGCATTGCATTCATTAGATTGTAATCTTGCCGACGGAGAGTACGTGCTCATCCCCGAGCAAGGACCTGTCCAAGAGGAGGACCAGGAGCAGGCTTCAGAGGCTGCTATTGAGGATCTCCCCGCAGCCCCAGCAATTGAAGGCAAGCCCCGGTTTTATGCATAACCATGTTATTATATGCTACTTTACTACACTTAATGCTTGTAGGATTGCAATGTGCACTTAAGTGTAGAAGTTGCTTGAAACCTCTAGTTGCATGAACTTAGGATTCCTTTTTGAGATGAATACTAGTATGCTAGGTCGAGTAGCTGCTTGCTAATCAGGATCTCGGTAGAAGTCGAGTGATTTTCTAGCACTCGCGCGAGGTCAGGAATTGATTGTATTCATCTTGATAACGGGATTTATGTTGGTCTATGGACTTGGATCCAGGGAGGATGCCTTGTCCATGAGACGGGAAAAATGAATTAAGGATTAATGTGTGGATACCTGAGTCAAGCTTTTGAACATACTAAGCACATGCCGGGAAAAATGGTAACCGGTAAACCTAGTACCTGAGTGAAGCCGGGCGCGGACTTTATCCCTCATGCGACCTGAGACTGGGTCTCCCATGCTAGCTATGGTGGGTACAAGTGCGGTCACTGCACGGCGGCAGCCGGGGTCAGTGGAGCATTATATGCCAAGGCGGTGAGGCCTGGACGCGAACGGGGAATCGATGGGGACGGTTGTCATGTGTGGGGTCGGAGTACCCTGACATGACGTGTGTTTAGGTTTACCTTGCAAGGTTTAAAACTCGATTCGAATCGTCTGCTTCTCGCAGCTAATGAGACTGCTTGATTCCTTGTACTGCATCGAGTAAGAAGTGAAATGTGGATTATATGAGATAACTTGTTGATTGAACTAATTGCTTGTTACCATGTATGCTTAGAAGGAGCAAATCTAGCTAAGTTAATGATGGTAAAATTTGAAAAGCTAAAAATTGACTTTAGAAACAGCTAGTGCTTTTGGCAAACCAAACCCCTCAGCCAAACAGCTGCATAGTCTAGAGGTAGAGGAGTAGACTCCTCACACCGGTTAAGTCTAGCTGAGTATTAGTATACTCAACCTTGCTTGTGGCACAATTTTTGCAGGTACCATGCAGGAATTGGTTGATGGTGTGACTTGGCCTACCACCCTGCCACCGGGTTGGACGGTCGAGTGGGATGTTGCTCCGGCAGGAGAGGAGCATGAGGAGTAGTGGGCTAGGCCTTGCCCATTTCCTCATTACCGACGACATCGATTATCCGCTGCACTTTAATTTGTGAACTTATTTGCTACTCAAAAACTCCGATTTATGTAATAACTCAGTACTTAATTTGAGGTTTCCTGTTTTATTGTATTTCTTCTGTGACTCACCTTCGAGTGGGATTGTGGAATTTGATCCTGGTTAAGTCGCTCTATCAGACTAGATCTGAAGGACTGACGGGTTATTCCGATTTAAGTGTGTTACGGCCCCTGAGGCGTGACTTAGGCACTTAAGCTGGAATAATTCGGGTGGTTCTGCCACAGAGCATCCACCAAGAGGGAGTTCGGGACCGGCGAGAAGCCCGCCACAAGCCATGGAAAGGCTCCATCCCGGGAGTCCACCAACAAGGTGAAGGGATCCCCTTCACACAACAAGTCGCGTCGGAGCGGTGATAAGAAGAAGAAGATGAGGAAGGTGGTCTACTACGAGACCGACTCTTCGTCGCCATCCACCTCCGGCTCCGACACGTCGTCCGTAACTTCTAAGCGCCATGAGCGCAAGAAGTTTAGTAAGATTCCCCTACGCTACCCTCGCATTTCTATGCGTACTCCATTGCTTTCCGTCCCATTAGGCAAACCACCTATGTTTGATGGTGAAGATTATAATATGTGGAGTGATAAAATGAGGCATCATCTAACCTCACTCCACACTAGCATTTGTGATGTTGTTGATATTGGAGTACAGGTACCATCGCCGGGGGATGAAGACTATGATTCGGACGAGGTCGCCCAAATCCGGCACTTCAACTCCCAAGCCACCACTATACTCCTCGCCTCTCTAAGTCGAGAGGAGTATAACAAGGTGCAAGGACTAAAGAGCGCAAAGGAGATTTGGGATGTACTCAAGACTGCGCACGAAGGAGATGAGGTGACCAAAATCACCAAGCGGGAGACGATCGAGGGGGAGCTCGGTCGCTTCCGGCTTCGCCAAGGAGAGGAGCCACAAGACATGTACAACCGGTTGAAGACCTTGGTGAACCAAGTGCGCAACCTCGGGAGCACAAAATGGGATGACCATGAAATGGTCAAGGTTATTCTAAGATCCCTCGTTTTTCTTAATCCTACACAAGTACAATTAATTCGAGGAAATCCTAGATATACACTAATGACTCCCGAGGAAGTAATAGGGAATTTTGTGAGCTTTGAGTTGATGATCAAAGGCTCAAAAAAATCATCGAGCTAGATGGCCCCTCCGCGCCCGAAGCGCAACCGGTTGCATTCAAGGCAACGAAGGAGAAAAAGGAGGAGTCTACATCAAGTAGACAACCCATCGATGCCTCTAAGCTCGACAACGAGGAAATGGCGCTCATCATCAAGAGTTTCCACCAAATCCTCAAGCAAAGGAGGGGGAAGGATTACAAACCCCGCTCCAAGAAGGTGTGCTACAAATGTGGTAAGCCCGGTCATTTCATTGCTAAATGTCCATTATCTAGTGATAGTGACAGGGGCGACGACAAGAAGCGCAAGAGAAGAGAAAAAAAGAAGTACCACAAAAAGAGGGGCGGCGATGCCCATGTGTGCCGCGAGTGGGACTCCGAGGAGAGCTCCTCCGACTCCTCCTCCGATGAGGACGCCGCCAACATCGCCATCACCAAGGGCCTCCTCTTCCCCAACGTCGGCCACAAATGCCTCATGGCAAAGGACGGCAAAAAGAAGAAGGTGAAATCAAAATCTTCCACTAAATATGCATCCTCTAGTGATGAAGATAATGCTAGTGATGAGGAGGATAATTTGCGAACCCTTTTTGCCAACCTAAGCATGCAACAAAAAGAAAAATTGAATGAATTAATTAGCGCTATTCATGAGAAGGATGATCTCTTGGACACCCAATAGGACTTCCTAATTAAGGAGAATAAAAAGCATGTTAAGGTTAAGAATGTTTATGCTCTAGAAGTAGAAAATATGAAAAACTATCTAGTGAGCTAAGCACATGCCATGATGTTATTGTCAACCTTAGAAATGAAAATGCTAGTTTAATTGCTAAGGTTGACTCAAATGTGTGTGATGTTTCAATTCCCGATCTTAGAAATGATAATGTTAGTTTACTTGCTATGATTGAAGAATTGAATATCTCTCTTGCTAGCCTTAGGAAGGATAATGAAAAATTAATTGCTAAGGCTAAAGAATTAGATGTTTGCAATGTTACAATTTCCGATCTTAGAGATAACAATGATATGTTACGTGCTAAGATTGTTGAACTTAATGCTTGCAAACACTCTACATCTACCATTGAGCATGCCACTATTTGCACTAGATGTAGAGATGTTAACTTTGATGCTATTCATGATCATATGGCTTTAATTAAACAACAAAATGATCATATAGCTAAATTAAATGCTAAAATTGCCGAGCATGACTTAGAAAATGAAAAAATTAAATTTGCTAGAAGCATGCTCTATAGTGGGAGACGCCCTGGCATCAAGGATGGCATTGGCTTCCAAAAGGGGGACAATGTCAAACTTAATGCCCCTCCTCAAAGATTGTCTAATTTTGTTAAGGACAAGGCTCCCATGCCTCAGTATAACGAGGGTTACATTTTGTACCCTGCCGGTTATCCCGAGAGCAAAATTAGGAGAATTCATTCTAGGAAGTCTCACTCTGGTTCTAATCATGCTTTTATGTATAAGGGTGAGACATCTAGCTCTAGGCAATCAACCCATGCTAAATTGCCTAGAAAGAAAACTCCAACTGCATCAAATGATCATAACATTTCATTTAAAACTTTTGATGCATCTTATGTGTTAACTAACAAATCTGGCAAGATAGTTGCCAAGTATGTTGGAGGCAAACTCAAGGGATCAAAGACTTGTGTTTGGGTACCCAAAGTTCTTGTATCTAATGTCAAAGGACCCAAAACCATTTGGGTACCTAAAGTCAAGAACTAAACTTGTTTTGTAGGTTTATGCATCCAGGGGCTCAAGTTGGATCATCGATAGCGGGTGCACAAACCACATGACAGGGGAGAAGAAAATGTTCTCCTCCTACGAGAAAAACCAAGATCCCCAAAGAGCGATCACATTCGGGATGGAAACCAAGGTTTGATCAAAGGATTGGGTAAAATTGCTATATCTCCCGACCATTCCATTTCCAATGTTTTTCTTGTAGATTCTTTAGATTACAACTTGCTTTCAGTTTCGCAATTATGTAAAATGGGCTACAACTGACTTTTTACGGATATAGGTGTTACTGTCTTTAGAAGAAGTGATGATTCAATAGCATTTAAGGGAGTGTTAGAGGGTCAGCTATACTTAGTAGATTTTGATAGAGCTGAACTCAACACTTGCTTAATTGCTAAGACTAACATGGGCTGGCTCTGGCATCGCCGACTAGCACATGTTGGAATGAAGAATCTTCACAAGCTTCCAAAGGAGAACACATTTTGGGACTAACAAATGTTCATTTTGAGAAAGACAGGGTTTGTAGCGCATGTCAGGCAGGGAAGTAAGTTGGTGTTCATCATCCACACAAGAACATCATGACGACTGACAGGCCACTCGAGCTCCTACACATGGACCTATTCGGCCCGATAGCTTACATAAGCATCGGCAGGAGTAAGTACTGTCTAGTTATTGTGGATGACTATTCTCGCTTCACTTGGGTGTTCTTTTTGCAGGAAAAATCTCATACCCAAGAGACCTTAAAGGGATTCTTGAGACGGGCTCAAAATGAGTTCGGCCTGAGGATCAAGAAAATAAGAAGCGATAACGGGACGGAGTTCAAGAACTCTCAAATTGAAGGCTTTCTTGAGGAGGAGGGCATCAAGCATGAGTTCTCTTCTCCCTACACACCACAACAAAATGGTGTAGTGGAGAGGAAGAATAGAACTCTATTGGACATGGCAAGAACCATGCTTGATGAATACAAGACTTCGGATCGGTTTTGGGTCCAGGCGGTCAACACTGCTTGCTACGCCATCAACCGGTTGTATCTTTGAAAGCTCTCTTGTGGGTTTTGGTGTTTGGATGACAACTCAATTAAAGGACTAACAAGTGTGCTAAGTGTTGAACATGTGCTTAATGTAAAGCTAACAAGGTTCAACACAAGTGAACAAGTGTGATGGTCCAAGGACTAGATTATGGATAGATAATGGACATCGCAAGTAAGATGGACATTGCATAAAGTGAGACTCGGGTGCGTAGCTCGGAGACAACTGATCAGGCCAAGGATGGAGGCAAGAAGAGCTTCGAGGTACCAAGTGCATGGGAGAAGGTCAAAGAGGCTGAGGAACCCAAAGCCAAGTGTGAAGAAGAAGACTTGCAAAGTCAAGGGTGATTGAGTTGAGAAGAGCTATGGGACATCAAGGATCACTACATAAGGACATGACTTACAACCAATGAGGAAACATCTATGATTATGTGGTGTAAGTCATAAGGCTCAAGATCAAGCTCTAAGAAGGAGAACAAGGTCACTAGAAGGAGAACAAATGTCAAAATCAGAACTGGAAGCAGCCCAAAAGAGCTAAGTGCACTTTGACCTTTAGTTTGGGTTGTTCCTAGTTTGGAGATATTCTATGTGACCTTTGCATGATGTTGGAGCTCAGAAATGTCAGTCTAGATCAAGTTAAGCTGACTTGATGATTTATGAGTCCAACATCAATCTAAAGCATGTCAAATAATAGAGAGATGAAAATCCAAGAGAAGGTATGTTTCTAGACTTAGTACATTGGTTTTTGTGTACTAACATATTTGTCTAAGTGTTAGAAACCGAGAAAAGAAGAAAAGAAAATAGATGCAAAAGGCTTGGCTGTGTACAACCAAGACTCAGCTCAGTCTGGCACACCGGACTGTCCGGTGGGGCACCGGACAGTGTCCGGTGCACCAGGCTGAACTCCGGTGAACAGGCCACTCTCGGGAAAGTCTGGCGACGTACGGCTATAATTCACCGGACTGTCCGGTGGTGCACCGGACTGTCCGGTGAGCCAACGGTCGACTGCGCCAACGGTCGACAGCGCAATCAGCGGGTGACGCGTGTCATGAGCCAACGGTCAGTTGGCGCACCGGACTGTCCGGTGTGCACCGGACAGTGTCCGGTGAGCCAAGACGACCGTTGCTCCAACGGGTTGTGCCAATTTTGGAAAGAGATCGGGCACCGGACAAGCTACAGTACCTGTCCGGTGGTGCACCGGACTGTCCGGTGCGCCACCCGACAGAAAGCAAATATTGCCTTCCAAATGAAGTCCAACGGCTCCTAGGCCCCTTGGGTCTATAAAAGGGACTCCTAGGCGCCTCCAAAACATATACAAGTGCAGCCAACAAGTGTAGACATCACTCGGATCAATTCTCTCTCTCCCTCTCGTGTATATCTCTCTAGTTTGTGTAGAGGCAAAGCTATAAGCCTTGAGAGAGTGGAGAAGTGCTGCAAAGAGCTAGAGCAAGGTCTTGAGCATATAGTTACTCTGTCGGAGTGCTTCCAAGAAGATTGTAAGCAGCCGCGGTTTCATTGTAACCAACTCAACATAGTGAAAGGCTCTATCTGTCATACGGACAGATCTGAGCAAACGGAGGAAGGAGTTGAAACAGACTCCAAACCTAGGTGTGGCTAACTCCAACGAGGACTAGGCAAGCATTTCAGGCTTGGCCGAACCTCAGATAAATCCTTGTGTCTGTGTGCTCTGTTCTGAATTGTGCTTTGACTCTCTATCTTACTCGCTTTTATTTCTGCACTTCAACACTTATCTGTGGTACAAGTTATATTTGAAGTGCAGAACATTTTGAGACATGATCTTCTATTTCGCTGCAACCTACTCGAAGGGGCTTCTCATTCCACTGCGTTCTAGTCTTCGAGTAGAGTAAGAATTTAAGTTTTAAAGTGATAATTTTTATTCGCCTATTCACCCCCCTCTAGGCGACATCCAGATCCTGTTCCCGGGCAAAGGGAACTTTCAATTGGTATCAGAGCTAGGCCTCTCCAGTGTGGGCTTAGCCGTCCGGAGATGATGATGTCGTCAAAAGAGGTAACTGTAGAACTTCTGCTAGGCGATGACTCTAATTATAAATCTTGGTCTGTCTCTATTTATAATGCCTTCATGCGTGTTGATCCTGATTTGAGACAGATCTTTAGTAGAAGTATTTTTCCCTCCAATTTTAGTCAAAATCCTTCTAATGATGAACTAAGATGTCTGTCTCTCAATCACCATGCTTGCAACATCTTAGTTGACTCACTGCCTATTTTGCAATCATGAGTAGTGATGGTGATTTATTTGTTGATGCTCATGATCTATGGACCAAAATTAAGTTAAAATTTTTTAAGTCCATATGCACTGCTTCTGCTCCCTCTATTACTGGTAGTACTAACTTGTCCAAGGGAGAAGAACGAGAGAGATGGACACCAAGCGATGGATCCACCTCACCGACAGGTTCATCTCCCACTTGTTATACATGTCTTGTTGCTAACGATGAGAATGGAGATGAAAGCAATCATGAGGAGGAATATGAGGATGAGGAGTCTACATCATCACAAGGTACATTTTCCTATTTTGCTTCCACTGACAATAGTGACAGGGAAAATGAGATCGACGATGTAGAAGAAGAGGAGATTCGTCGTTTCTACACCCATCTCAACAAAGAAGACAAAGCGCTCTTGGTTAAGCTGTTGAGAAGGAACAAGGAACAAGGCGAGACGCTTCTCAGGCTAGAGGAGACTCTCATCAAAACCAACGACAGCCTGGAGAAGATGACCGAAGAACATGAGGAGCTAAAGTGCTCTCATGATGATTTGGTCCAATGGTATGATTCAGTTTTAATTAAGCAAAGAAATAATGATGATGTTTTATCTAATGTTGCTCAACTTAAAACTGGAAATTCTATGCTTAGGAGTCAAGTAGAAATGATAAATTTAGAAAAACTTGCTCTAGGTGAAAAGTATGATATGTTGTCGTATTCTCATAGTAAATTAGTTGATGACCATATCATGCTTGATGTTGCTCATGAGGTTGTAATTACAAACTTAAATTCATGTGAACCTCATTCTTGCACAAGTGCACATTTGGATAATATATCACCATGTGCTAACCCCTGTCGCTCAAAAGGAAGCGAATGTTTAAATGAGCAAAAAGTTGTAGGGTCAAAAAGGGAATTGCTTGGAAACAAAAAACAAAGACAATTAAGGAGAAGACGCCTTGCTCGACTTCCTCAAGATATCTACAAACACGTGGTGAAGAAGCTTGAGGAAGGAGAAACCGCAGCAAGGGTCAAACTCCCTGAGAAAGATGTTCCTAAAGCAATAAGTGAAGCAATCAACAAGAGACAAGAAAAAAGGTAATGATTCAATTAGTCATGTTATTTGCACTAATAATCTCTCTATGTCATCCAAAAGCAAAAAGAGAAGAGGAAAAACGAGGTGCTTCAAGTGCAAGAGATTAGGTCACCTCATTGCTTCTTGTCCATACAAAGACAAGGACAAAGGGATAAGGAGATGTTTTGGATGCAATGAAAAGGACCACATGATCACCTCATGTCCGGTCATAAAGAATCAAGGACATGCACTTTCCGAGATGACCCTCACCAAGGAAAATGATAAACAGCAAGCGTCATGTCGGGTTGAGCGACGTTTCTGCTATATGTGTGGTGAGCATGGTCATCCACCTGAGGTATGTAATAAAGGTAAGGTTCTTAAGCAAGTAAATTTGTCTCAATCTTATTCGCTTAGAAGACCCAAGCCATACACTTGTGCTAGATCAGTAATGAGATCACCTAGAACTAGCACAATTGCTATTTGGGTACCAAAGGCTCTTTTGGATGGTCGTTATGGACCCATCCCGAGATGGGTACCAAACTGTGCCAACTAGACCATGCAGGTGCCTCAAGATGGACTGGAGACCATAGGAGAGCTTAAGATGGTTAATTCAAACTCTATGCTTAAGCTGTTGATTTTTATTGTCTATTCATTGACCCAAGGTTGAATGATTGTGCAATTCTAATCCCATGTTCATCTCAAGTTAAATAAGTTGTAGAGGACTTGAATCATTATTGGTGAATCAAGCAAAGGACCTTGATGAGAATATGCAACTTGCTCTCCAAAGGAAGGTACCCGGGTATCTTAAGTACATTATTGCAAATCAGTATTGCTCTTAAGTTGGTTTGTTGTGCTACCTATCCTTGGAGTAGTTATGCTTTTGAGATTGCCTGTGTTATCAATGGTTCATAATGATGCTTGTTTAATCATGATTGTGTGTTCTATATGTTATATCTTTTGAATCATTCAATGGTAGCTTTTCAATCGATATATTCTCTATGATTAACTCTTTTTGTGTTTATGGATAAACCTGTATCCTTTTGTAAGACATGCTATTGTCTTTAATAGTTAACCTATGTGCAAGCATGATATCTTGTCTAGTCCATGTTCACATAATTACCCAATTTTGATATTGTGTGTATACCAAATCCATGTTGTGCCACTAATGCACCTTCTTGAGTTATGAGGTGCATGAGCAAAAGGAGCCCTAAATTGGTGACAACAGGTGCTCTCACTCTACACTACCTAAAAGAATGGATATCATGGTATTCAGGTAAAAGGCAAAGGTATGGAGAATGGAACTATGCAATCTCATATCTTGAAGTTCCATTGATTGTGATCACAGCTATGTTCTTGCCTCTGAATTGGTAGCAACTTGGCTTAGGTGCTCTTTACTTTAAAATGTTGTTTCTTTTGGTGTACCTAAGGAACCTTCTTAATCATGGTGTTCTTAGACAATTACGCCTTATATGCATGATCGTGTTGTTTTTCAATTGGTATATGTGGAGAATGATTGTCATGTATGAAGCATGTCTAGGTTGCTTTTAAGATGTTATACTCCTTGAGGCATGCATTGTTGTAGTAAGTTAACTATTCAACTGGTATCTCTTTGTGATAGAATTGATAGAGTATGCCTTGACCAAGAGATATTGTGATCCCCTCTAGTTCTGAGGAAGCTAGAATGTGCAAAGTGCAAGTCATTCAAATACTTGATGCACAACTTTAGGGGGAGCACACATAACATGTGTCTTTTGAGACTAATTGTTTCTTGAGTGATCTTGTATAGTCTCAAGGTGGAAAAGAGAAGATGAGCAAGAAATGGAGCAATCAGGACTTTGGTACCTCCGTAGGATAAAGGATCAGGCACAAGTGTGGAGGAGCCTCCTAGAGATTAAACTCTCAAGATGGAAAGTACACCGCAACATGGTAAAGGTACAAAAGGAAGTATTGATCTTTTTGCGTATATGTATCTTAATTTTACTCAAATGTTGGTGGTGCATATATTTAATGAGTAAGGGGGAGTTTTGATAATGTGTTTTTCCTCCTTAACACTCTGTTGTCCCTTGACATCATTCTATGTTCTTGTTTGAATATGGTTTTGGTGTTTGATGTCAAAGGGGGAGAGATTGTGCATTAAAGCTTATCTCAACCTGAGAGGAAAGCTTATTCTAAAGGGGTGATGTGTTAGTTTGAGCATTGTTAGTGTGTTATTGATAATTCTTATCATATGCTTCTTGTTGTAGTATATGTGTTGCATCATATGGTGATGATGCAAAATCTTATCATATGCTTCTTGCTGTAGTATATGTGTTGCATCATATGGTGATGATGCAAAACTAGTGCTTCCGCTGCTATGAATTAATTGGCATGTGTTCATGTGGGTAATGGTGCATGTGGTTAATGGGTTAATGATGCTTTAAATTGGTATCTTAGTTTGAATTGGTATCTTAATGGTGAATAGTAGTAGGTTGATATTCCTGTGATATATCCACTCAATTGATTGGTGTTTAACTCTGATTCTGTGCATTTGTGTGTTATAGCATCATGGTTTGATCCTTGACACAATGCATCCCACAAGTGCTAAGGTGTAGAAATGCTTCGAATTGCCTAAGCATGTGCATATTGGCATTTAAGGCCAAAGTTATGATTTTGATGTAAGCACATATTTAGGGGGAGCATTCTACAAACTTAGAGTTCAAAATGTGTGCTTTAAATTTCACTCTTATGTAAGCTTTAATTGTGTTGCCATCAATCACCAAAAAGGGGGAGATTGAAAGCTCTCTTGTGGGTTTTGGTGTTTGGATGACAACTCAATTAAAGGACTAACAAGTGTGCTAAGTGTTGAACATGTGCTTAATGTAAAGCTAACAAGGTTCAACACAAGTGAACAAGTGTGATGGTCCAAGGACTAGATTATGGATAGATAATGGACATCGCAAGTAAGATGGACATTGCATAAAGTGAGACTCGGGTGCGTAGCTCGAAGACAACTGATCAGGCCAAGGATGGAGGCAAGAAGAGCTTCGAGGTACCAAGTGCACGAGAGAAGGTCAAAGAGGCTGAGGAACCCAAAGCCAAGGGTGAAGAAGAAGACTTGCAAAGTCAAGGGTGATTGAGTTGAGAAGAGCTATGGGACATCAAGGATCACTACATAAGGACGTGACTTACAACCAATGAGGAAACATCTATGATTATGTGGTGTAAGTCATAAGGCTCAAGATCAAGCTCTAAGAAGGAGAACAAGGTCACTAGAAGGAGAACAAATGTCAAAATCAGAACTGGAAGCAGCCCAAAAGAGCTAAGTGCACTTTGACCTTTAGTTTGGGTTGTTCCTAGTTTGGAGATATTCTATGTGACCTTTGCAGGATGTTGGAGCTCAAAAATGTCAGTCTAGATCAAGTTAAGCTGACTTGATGATTTATGAGTCCAACATCAATCTAAAGCATGTCAAATAATAGAGAGATGAAAATCCAAGAGAAGGTATGTTTCTAGACTTAGTACATTGGTTTTTGTGTACTAACATATTTGTCTAAGTGTTAGAAACAGAGAAAAGAAGAAAAGAAAAGAGATGCAAAAGGCTTGGCTGTGTACAGCCAAGACTCAGCTCAGTCTGGCACACCGGACTGTCCGGTGGGGCACCAGACAGTGTCCGGTGCGCCAGGCTGAACTCCGGTGAACAGGCCACTCTCGGGAAAGTCTGGCGGCGTACGACTATAATTCACCGGACTGTCCGGTGGTGCACCGGACTGTCCGGTGAGCCAACGGTCTACTGCGCCAACGGTCGACAGCGCAATCAGCGGGCGACGCGTGTCATGAGCCAACGATCAGTTGGCGCACCGGACTGTCCGGTGTGCACCGGACAGTGTCTGGTGAGCCAAGACGACCGTTGCTCCAACGGTCAGCTGTGCCAGTTTTGGAAAGAGATCGGGCACCGGACAAGCTACAGTACCTGTTCGGTGGTGCACCGGACTGTCCGGTGCGCCACCCGACAGAAAGCAAATATTGCCTTCCAAATGAAGTCCAACGGCTCCTAGGCCCCTTGGGTCTATAAAAGGGACTCCTAGGCGCCTCCAAAACATATACAAGTGCAACCAACAAGTGTAGACATCACACGGATCAATTCTCTCTCCCTCTCGTGTATATCTCTCTAGTTTGTGTAGAGGCAAAGATATAAGCCTTGAGAGAGTGGAGAAGTGCTACAAAGAGCTAGAGAAAGGTCTTGAGCATATAGTTACTCTGCCGGAGTGCTTCCAAGAAGATTGTAAGCAGCCGCAGTTTCGTTGTAACCAACTCAACATAGTGAAAGGCTCTATCTGTCATACGGACAGATCTGAGCAAACAGAGGAAGGAGTTGAAATAGACTCCAAGCCCAGGTGTGGCTAACTCCAACGAGGACTAGGCAAGCATTTCAGGTTTGGCCGAACCTCGGGATAAATCCTTGCGTCTGTGTGCTCTGTTCTGAATTGTGCTCTGACTCTCTGTCTTACTCGCTTTTATTTCTGCACTTCAACACTTATCTATGGTACAAGTTATATTTGAAGTGCAGGACATTTTGAGACAGGATCTTCTATTCCGCTGCAACCTACTCGAAGGGGATTCTCATTCCACTGCGTTCTAGTCTTCGAGTAGAGTAAGAATTTAAGTTTTAAAGTGATAATTTTTATTCGCCTATTCACCCCCCCTCTAGGCGACATCCAGATCCTGTTCCCGGGCAAAGGGAACTTTCAATCTTCACCGAATCCTCAAGAAGACATCATACAAACTCCTAACCGGTAAAAATCCCAACGTTTCATATTTTAGAGTCTTTGGTAGCAAATGTTTTATTCTTGTTAAAATAGGTAGAAAATCCAAATTTGCTCCCAAGGCTGTAGAAGGCTTTTTACTAGGATATGATTCAAACACAAGGGCATATAGAGTCTTTAACAAGTCCTCTGGACAAGTTGAAGTTTCTTGTGACATTGTGTTTGATGAGACTAACGGCTCTCAAGTAGAGCAAGTTGATCTTGATGAGATAGGTGATGAAGAGGCTCTGTGCATCGCACTAAGGAACATGTCCATTGGGGATGTGTGTCCTAAGGAATCCGAAGAGCCACCACATGCACAAGATCAACTGTCTTCCTCCACACAAGCATCTCCACCAACTCAAGATGAGGATAAGGCTCGAAATGATGAAGGATAAGATCAAGAAGTTGAGCCACCTCAAGAGGAGAGCAATGATCAAGTGGGAGATGCCCACGACCAAGATGAGGAAGATGAACAAGTTCCAAGGCCGCCACACCCAAGAGTCCACCAAGCAATTCAACGAGATCACCCCGTGAACACCATCCTCGGCGATATTCAGAAGGGGGTAACTACTCGATCTCGTATTGCTCATTTTTGTGAACACTACTCTTTTGTTTCCTCTATTGAGCCACACAGGGTAGAGTAAGCACTACAATATTCGGATTGGGTGGTGGCGATGCAAGAAGAGCTCAACAACTTCACTAGAAATGAGGTATGGCATTTAGTTCCACGTCCTAATCAAAATGTTGTAGGAACCAAGTGGGTCTTCCGCAACAAGCAAGATGAGCATGGTGTGGTGACAAGGAACAAAGCCCGACTTGTAGCCAAGGGGTATTCACAAGTCAAAGGTTTGGATTTCGGTGAAACCTATGCACCCGTAGCTAGGCTTGAGTCAATTCGCATATTACTTGCATATGCTACTTACCATGGCTTTAAGCTGTATCAAATGGACGTGAAAAGTGCCTTCCTCAATGGACCAATCAAAGAAGAGGTCTATGTTGAGCAACCTCCCGGCTTTGAAGATAGTGAGTATCCTAACCACGTTTATGAACTCTCTAAGGCACTTTATGGGCTCAAGCAAGCCCCAAGAGCATGGTATGAATGCCTAAGAGATTTTCTTATCACTAACGGCTTCAAAGTCAGAAAGGCAGATCCTACTTTATTTACTAAAACTCTTGACAATGATTTGTTTGTATGCCAAATTTATGTTGACGATATTATATTTGGGTCTACTAACGAATCTACATGTGAGGAATTTAGTAGGATCATGACACAGAAATTCGAGATGTCTATGATGGGGGAGTTGAAGTACTTCTTGGGATTTCAAGTGAAGCAACTCCAAGAGGGCACCTTCATTAGCCAAACGAAGTATATTCAAGACATTCTAAACAAGTTTGGGATGAAGGATGCCAAACCCATCAAGACACCCATGGGAACCAATGGGCATCTCGACCTCGACACGGGAGGTAAATCCGTAGATCAAAAGGTATACCGGTCGATGATAGGTTCTTTACTCTATTTATGTGCATCTCAATCGGACATAATGCTTTCCGTATGCATGTGTGCAAGATTCCAAGCCGACCCTAAGGAAGCTCACCTTACGACCGTAAAAAGAATCTTGAGATATTTAGTTTATACTCCTAAGTTTGGGCTTTGGTACCCTCGGGGATCCACGTTTGATTTAATTGGTTATTCGGATGCCGGTTGGGCGGGGTGTAAAATTAATAGAAAGAGCACATCGGGGACTTGCCAGTTCTTAGGAAGATCTCTGGTGTCTTGGGCTTCAAAGAAGCAAAATTCCGTCGCTCTTTCTACCGCCGAAGCCGAGTATATTGCCGCAGGCCATTGTTGCGCGCAATTACTTTGGATGAGGCAAACCCTTAGGGACTATGGTTACAAATTAACCAAAGTTCCTCTTCTATGTGATAATGAGAGTGCAATCCGCATGGCGGATAATCCCGTTGAGCATAGCCGCACTAAACACATAGCCATTCGGTATCATTTTCTACGGGATCACCAACAAAAAGGGGATATCGAGATTGCTTACATTAACACTAAAGAACAATTAGCCGATATCTTTACCAAGCCACTAGATGAACAAACTTTTAACAAACTTAGGCATGAGCTAAATATTCTTAATTCTAGGAATTTCTTTTGATGTCTTGCATACATAGCTCATGAATATACCTTTGATCACATGTCTCTTTTATATGCTATGACTAATGTGTTTTCAAGTATATTTCAAACCAAGTCATAGGTGTATTGAAAGGGAATTGGAGTCTTCGGCGAAGACAAAGGCTTCCACTCCACTCCATAACTCATCCTTCGCCGTCGCTCAAAGCATCTCTCCAACTTTGGTATAATCTTCACTCATATGTCCTTTACCAAAGGGGGAGAAAGTAATTAAAAGGGCTTATATTTAACTCAAGTATTCGTTTTTGGTGATTCATGCCAAAGGGGGAGAAAGTATTAGCCCAAAGCAAAAGGACCGCACCACCACCAATTTTCAAAATTGAAGTTAAGAAAAGGTTTTAAAATGATAAATTTTTCGATTGATATCTTATTATATTCAAAAGGGGGAGAAAGTAGTATTTTCAAAATTGATATCTTAAAACCCTCTTGAACACTAAGAGGAGGATTTTATTGAGGGTGAGTTTTGCTTTAGTCAAAGGAAAAGCATTTGAAATAGGGGGAGAAAATTTCAAATCTTCAAAATGCTTCTCAAAATCCTATTCATTTACCTTTGACTATTTGCAAAAGGACTTTGAAAAGAATTTACAAAAGAATTTGCAAAAACAAAACATGTGGTGCAAGTGTGGTCCAAAATGTTAAAGTAAAGAAACAATCCATGCATATCTTATGAGAATTTATATTGGCTCAATTCTAAGTAACCTTTGCCCTTACAATTATGCAAACTAGTTCAATTATGCACTTCCATATTTGCTTTGGTTTGTGTTGGCATCAATCACCAAAAGGAGGAGATTGAAAGGGAATTAGGCTTACACCTTTTTCCTAATTGATTTTGGTGGTTGAATTGCCCAACACAAATAATTGGACTAACTAGTTTGCTCTAGTCCATATGTTCTACAGGTGCCAAAGGTTCACAATAAGCCAATAAAAAGACCAAGAAAGGGGTCAAACAAAGAGAGCAAAAGACAACCCAAAGGCACCCTGGTCTGGCGCACCGGACTGTCCGGTGTGCCACCGGACAGTGTCCGGTGCACCAGGGTACTCGACGCTGAACTCGCTACCTTCGGGAAATTCAAGGGCGCTCCGCTATAATTCATCGGACTGTCCGGTGAGTCACCGGATAGTGTCCGGTGCACACCGGACTGTCCGGTGTGTCAGCGGAGCAACGACTACTTCGTGCGCAACGGTCGTCTGCAACCGCATTCAATGCGCTACAGTGCGCGCCAGAGTCAGAGCACGCGCAGTTGGCGCACCGAACAGTCTACAGGACCTGTCCGGTGCACCACCGGACAGCCCAGAGGCCCCACAAGTCAGAGCTCCAACGGTCGAACCCCAACGGTCTGCTGACGTGGCTGGCGCACCGGACAGTGTCCGGTGCGCCATACGACAGCACACTTCCAACGACCATTTTTTGTGGTTGGGGCTATAAATACCCCACCCACTCCACATTCAATGGCATCCAAGTTTCTACACTTCTACACCTTACAAGAGCTATAGAATTCAATACAAGACACACCAAAGAGATCAAATCCTCTCCCAACTCCACACAAAGCTTTAGTGATTAGAGAGAGAGATTTGTTGTGTTCATTTGAGCTCTTGCACTTGGATTGCTTCTTTTCTTTCTCATTCTTCTTGTGATCATACTCAATTGTAACCAAGGCAAGAGACACCAATTGTGTGGTGGTCCTTGCGGGAACTTCGTGTTCCGTTTGATTGAGAAGAGAAGCTCACTCGGTCTAAGTGACCGTTTGAGAGAGGGAAAGGGTTGAAAGAGACCCGGTCTTTGTGACCACCTCAACGGGGAGTAGGTTTGCAAGAACCGAACCTCGGTAAAACAAATCATCGTGTCTCGCTCTTTGTTTGCTCACGATTTGTTTTGCGCCCTCTCTCTCAGACTCGTTTACATCTCTAACGCTAACCCGGCTTGTAGTTGCGCTTAAGTCTATTAATTTCAGATTCGCCCTATTCACCCCCCTCTAGGCGACTTTCAATAAGTATATAGTATAAAATATTAATACATGTGTATTCTATTAACTAGGTAGGTGTGAATGTGGCTTTAAAGCCAACAACCATGTTTCAAATCTTTGTTTGTGCATAGTTTTAGCTTTTTACATTTGAATGTAGAGAAGCAGGGGCGGTGGGATCGTGAGAATTGGTGCTTTATTATAATCTATACTACTATATAATTCACGAGTTTAAACTTGTGCAAACCCACCAAATCTAATCACTCTCACACCCATAACCTCTACTAGATCCACCAAATAAATTGTACCCAGACTTAATATACCATCAAAATCAACGGTTCAAATCACTGGATAACTCCTTCTCTCTTACTCAAATTCGATGAACAATATTATTTGGATCACCCTACATCCTTCCTCACCTGCGATCTCGTCGCTCCTTGTCTCCCCCTCTCTCGCGTCCTCGCCCCTCTCCCTTATTCGCGGTGTCACCGTCAACTCATTCTCTCTGCGGGATCGTAGCGTTAGTATGAGCTATATGCTATTAGAGATAATGTGTTACTCTCCCACAGACATGGTTTAACTCCTCATGGCCTTATCAATTTATAAGTTATGTATATGAGTAATTAGTAGCTTAATATTTTTCTTAAATACTTGTCGGGGACCATAATTAGGGGTACCCTCAAGACTCCTAATTCTCAGCTGGTAACCCCCATCAGCACAAAGCTGCAAAGGCCTGATGGGTGCGATTAAGTCAGGGATCGGTCCACTCGAAGGACTTGATCACGCCTCGCCCGAGCCTAGCCTCGGGCAAGGGCAGCCGACCCCGGAGGATCTCCGTCTCGCCCGAGGCCCCCCTCCAGCGACAAACATACTTCCGGCTCGCCCGAGGCCCAGTCTTCGCCAAGAAGCAACCCTGGCCAAATCGCCACGCCAACCGACCAAATCGCAGGGGGATTTAATGCAAAGGTGGCCTGACACCTTTATTCTGACGCACGTCCTCCAGTCGACAGAGCCGAAGTGACCGCAGTCACTTCGCCACTCCACTGACCGGCCTGAAAGAAAGACAGCGCCGCCTACGCCGCCCCGACTATTGTGCCACTCGACAGAGCGAGGCTGACAGGCAGCCAGGCCCGGCCTCAGGCACCATAGGAAACTCCGCTTCGCCTGACCTAGGGCTCGGACTCGGGCTAAGCCCCGGAAGACGGCGAACTCCGCTCCGCCCGACCCAGGGCTCGGACTCGGGCTTAGCCCCGGAAGACGGCGAACTCCGCTCCGCCCGACCCAGGGCTCGGACTCGGGCTCAGCCCCTGAAGACGGCGAACTCCGCTCCGCCCGACCCAGGGCTCGGACTCGGGCTCAGCCCCTGAAGACGGCGAACTCCGCTTCGCCCGACCCCAGGGCTCGGACTCAGCCCTGGCCTCAGCCGACGGTCTCCGCCTCGCCCGACCCAGGGGCTCGGACTCGACCTCGGCCTCGGAAGACAGACTCGACCTCGACCTCGGAGGAGCCTCCACATCGCCCTCCGCTCCGCCCGACCCAGGGCTCGGACTCGGGCTAAGCCCCGGAAGACGGCGAACTCCGCTCCGCCCGACCCAGGGCTCGGACTCGAGCTCAGCCCCTGAAGACGGCGAACTCCGCTCCGCCCGACCCAGGGCTCGGACTCGGGCTCAGCCCCTGAAGACGGCGAACTCCGCTCCGCCCGACCCAGGGCTCGGACTCGGGCTCAGCCCCTGAAGATGGCGAACTCCGCTTCGCCCGACCCCAGGGCTCGGACTCAGCCCTGGCCTCAGCCGATGGTCTCCGCCTCCCCCGACCCAGGGGCTCGGACTCGACCTCGGCCTCGGAAGACAGACTCGACGTCGACCTCGGAGGAGCCTCCACATCGCCCAACCTAGGGCGCGGACCGGCCACGTCAATAGGAGGCGTCATCATTACCCTACCCCAAGCTGACTCATGCTACGGGAAACAAGACCGGCGTCCCATCTGGCTCGCTCCGCCAGACAAGCAATGATGGCGCCCCGCATGCTCTATGACGACGGTGGCTCTCAGCCCCCTTACGGAAGCAAGAGGACGTCAGCAAGGACTCAACAGCTCCGACGGCTGTCCTTCCGCCAGGCTTCAGCGCTCCTCCGACGGCCACGACACCACACGAACCGGGTGCCAAAACCTCTCCGGCTGCCACGATGGCATGTACTTAGGGCGCTAGCTCTCCTCCGCTAGACACGTTAGCACTCTGCTACACCCCCATTGTACACATGGATCCTCTCCTTGCGCCTATAAAAGGAAGGACCAGGGCCCTCTTATAGAGGGTTGGCCACGCGGGGAAGAGGACGGGACAGGCGCTCGCGTGAGGCCGCTCGCTCCCTCTCCCGCGTGGACGCTTGTAACCCCCTACTGCAAGCGCACCCGACCTGGGCGCGGGACAAACACGAAGGCCGCGGGATTTCCACCTCTCTCACGCCCGTCTCCGGCTGCCTTTTCCCCCCTTCGCGCTCGGCCTCGCGCCGACCCATCTGGGCTGGGGCACGCGGCGACATTTCACTCGTCGGCCCAGGGACCCCCCGGTCTCGAAACGCCGACAGTTGGCGCGCCAGGTAGGGGCCTGCTGCGTGTTGACGAACAGCTTCCCGTCAAGCTCCAGATGGGCAGTCTCCAGCAACCTCTCCAGCCCGGGACGGTGCTCCATTTCGGGAGTCTTGAGTTCATGTCCCTCGACGGCAGCTACGACATGATACTCCTTCCCCCGCCGTGCGATAGCGACAATGGCGGCCGACAGCCCGCCCGCCGGCGGCGGAATCGACGACGTCTTCCCCGCGTGGTGGAAGAACAACATTTGAGCTCGCCCCGCCCTCTCCCCCGCCGACGGAGGAGGAGGCGGGGCAACCAAGGCCAAGCAGGAGGCGGCACCTCGTCGGCTGTCGAGCAAGTCGACGGCGCCAGCGCCCCAACGGGGGGCACGTCGGGCGTCGACCTCGCGTTTGAGACGAAGACGAGCGCCGTCTCCCCACAACACGCCGATTCCAAGCAAACGGACGACGCCAGCACGCTCGCGAAAGGCTTGCTGGGCGTCACTCTCGTACCTGAGACGACGGTGCAGTCAGTCCCTGACGTGACTTCATCACCGCCCGTCGACCAAGAGGTACCGACCGATTCCCATCTCACGCCTCTTGGATTCAGCCTCGACCCGCCAAGTGGCTTCGCTTTGGCGGACGCTCTCGTAGAGGCGAGTCCGAACCCTCTGGGGTATCGTATGTGGTCACCCTGGGACCGGCTGACGGACGTCTCGACCTACGGGCCCTCGGGGTCCAAGGAAGATGACGAGCCCGACTTCTGTTGGGATTTCTCCGGACTTGGTAACCCCTGTGTCATGCGGGACTTCATGACCGCATGCGACTACTGCCTTTCCGACTGTTCCGACGGTAGCCGCAGCCTCGGCGACGAGGACTGCGGCCCAAGTCGTGAATGTTTCCACGTCGATCTAGGGGTCCCTTCAAAGGCAACCATCTCGGTATGCCGGAGAACGGTGATCTCCCTAGGCCTGTGCCTCGCGTTGACATCCTACGGGAGCTAGCTGTGGTCCCCGTTCAGGCGGGGGGTCATGACCCACAGCTCGAGCAAATCCGTGGGGTGCAGGCCAGGCTCGACGAGGGAGCAGGAGCACTTGAGCCGGTCCGTCGGGACATCGGGCAGGAATGGGCGGGCCAACCTCCGGCCGGAGAAGTGCGCCATCTACCCCAGGGTATCCAGCACTGCATCGCCGACGATGTCAGGGTGAGGCCGCCACCCGCTTCCAGTGGGGTCGGCCAGAACCTGGCTGCAGCAGCAATGCTTCTCCGTGCGATGCCAGAGCCATCAACCATCGAGGGGCGGCGAATCCAGGGAGAGCTCAAGAATCTCCTGGAAGGCGCCGCGGTCCGACGGGCCGAAAGCTCCGCCTCCCGAAGGCAGGGGTACCCCTCGGAACATCGCGCCGCGACTTCCCGATTCATGCGGGAAGCCTCGGTCCACACCGGGCGCACGCGCAACACAGCGCCTGCGGCCCCGGGTCACCTCGGCAACGAGCACCATCACCGCGACCGTCGGGCCCACCTCGACGAGAGGGTGCGCCGAGGCTACCACCCCAGGCGTGGGGGACACTACGACAGCGGGGAGGATCGGAGTCCCTCGCCCGAACCACCCGGTCCGCAGGCTTTCAGCCGCGCCATACGACGGGCACCGTTCCCGACCCGGTTCCGACCCCCGACTACTATCACAAAGTACTCGGGGGAGACGAGACCGGAACTGTGGCTCGCGGACTACCGGCTGGCCTGCCAACCGGGTGGAACGAACGATGACAACCTCATCATCTGCAACCTTCCCCTGTTCCTCTCCGACACCGCTCGCGCCTGGTTGGAGCACCTGCCTCCGGGGCAGATCTCCAACTGGGACGACCTGGTCCAAGCCTTCGCCGGCAATTTCCAGGGCACGTACGTACGCCCTGGAAACTCCTGGGACCTCCGAAGCTGCCGGCAGCAGCCGGGAGAGTCTCTCCGGGGCTACATCCGGTGATTCTCGAAGCAGCGCACCGAGCTACCCAACATCACCGATTCGGATGTCATCGGCGCGTTCCTCGTCGGCACCACCTGCCGCGACCTGGTGAGCAAGCTGGGTCGCAAGACCCCCACCAGGGCGAGCGAGCTGATGGACATCGCCACCAAGTTTGCCTCTGGCCAGGAGGCGGTTGAGGCTATCTTCCGGAAGGACAAGCAGCCCTAGGGCCGCCCACCGGAAGATGCCCCCGAGGCGTCAACTCAGCGCGGCGCCAAGAAGGGCAAGAAGAAGTCGCAAGCGAAACGCGACGCCGCCGCCGAGTACAAGAACCCTCGGAAACCCCCCGGAGGTGCCAACCTCTTCGACAAGATGCTCAAGGAGCCGTGCCCTTATCATCAGGGGCCCGTCAAGCACACCCTTGAGGAGTGCGCTATGCTTCGGCGCCACTTCCACAGGGCCGGGCCACCCGCGGAGGGTGGCAGGGCTCGCAACGATGACAAGAAGGAAGATCACCAGGCAGGAGAGTTCCCCGAGGTCCGCGACTGCTTCATGATCTACGGTGGGCAAGCGGCAAACACCTCGGCTCGGCACCGCAAGCAAGAGCATCGGGAGGTCTGTTCAGTGAAGGTGGCGGCGCCAGTCTACCTAGACTGGTCCGACAAGCCCATCACCTTCGACCAAGCCGACCACCCCGACCACGTGTCGAGCCCGGGGAAATACCCGCTCGTTGTCGACCCCATCGTCGGCGACGTCAGGCTCACCAAGGTCCTCATGGACGGAGGCAGCAGCCTCAACATCATCTACGCCGAGACCCTCGGGCTCCTGCGTGTCGATCTGTCCTCGGTCCGGGCAGGCGCTGCGCCTTTCCACGGGATCATCCCCGGGAAGCGCGTCCAGCCCCTCGGACAACTCGACCTTCCCGTCTGCTTCGGAACGCCCTCCAACTTCCGAAGGGAGACCCTCACGTTTGAGGTGGTCAGGTTCCGAGGAACCTACCACGCGGTACTGGGGAGGCCATGCTACGCGAAGTTCATGGCCGTCCCCAACTACACCTACCTCAAGCTCAAGATGCCGGGTCCCAACGGGGTCATCACCGTCGGCCCCACGTACAAACATGCGTTCGAATGCGACGTGGAGTGCGTGGAGTACGCCGAGGCCCTCGCCGAATCCGAGGCCTCATCGCCGACCTGGAGAGCCTCTCTAAGGAGGTGCCAGACGTGAAGCGTCATGCCGGCAACTTCGAGCCAGCGGAGACGGTTAAGTCCGTCCCCCTCGACCCCAGCAGCGACGCCTCCAAGCAGATCCGGATCGGCTCCGAGCTCGATCCCAAATAGGAAGCAGTGCTCGTCGACTTTCTCCGCGCGAACGCCGACATCTTCGCGTGGAGTCCCTCGGACATGCCCGACATACCGAGAGATGTCGCTGAGCACTCGCTAGATATCCGAGCCGGAGCCCGACCCGTCAAGCAGCCTCTGCGCCGATTCGACGAAGAAAAGCGTAGAGCCATAGGCGAGGAGATCGACAAGCTAATGGCGGCAGGGTTCATCAAAGAGGTATTCCATCCCGAATGGCTTGCCAACCCTGTGCTTGTGAGAAAGAAAGGAGGGAAATGGTGGATGTGTGTAGACTACACTGGTCTAAACAAAGCATGTCCGAAGGTTCCCTACCCTCTGCCTCGCATCGATCAAATCGTGGATTCCACTGCTGGGTGCGAAACCCTCTTTCCTCGATGCCTACTCAGGGTATCACCAAATCAGGATGAAGGAGTCCGACCAGCTCGCGACTTCTTTCATCACGCCCTTCGGCATGTACTGCTATGTCACCATGCCGTTCGGCTTGAGGAATGCGGGTGCGACATACCAGCGGTGCATGAACCATGTGTTCGGCCAACACATTGGCCGGACGGTCGAGGCCTACGTCGATGACATCGTAGTCAAGACGAGGAAAGCCTCCGACCTCCTTTCCGACCTTGAAGTGACATTCCGATGTCTCAAGGCAAAAGGCGTGAAGCTCAATCCCGAAAAGTGTGTCTTCGGGGTACCCCGAGGCATGCTCTTGGGGTTCATCGTCTTCGAACGGGGCATCGAAGCCAACCCGGAGAAGATCGCAACCATCACCAGCATGGGGCCCATCAAGGACTTGAAAGGCGTACAGAGAGTCATGGGATGTCTTGCGGCTCTGAGCCGCTTCATCTCACGCCTCGGCGAAAGAGACCTGCCTCTGTACCGCCTCTTAAGGAAGGCCGAGTGCTTCACTTGGACCCCTGAGGCCGAGGAAGCCCTTGGGAACCTGAAGGCGCTCCTCACGAATGCGCCCATCTTGGTGCCCCCCGCTGCCGGAGAAGCCCTCTTGATCTACGTCGCCGCGACCACTCAGGTGGTTAGTGCCGCGATTGTGGTTGAGAGACGAGAAGAGGGGCATACATTGCCCGTCCAGAGGCCAGTCTACTTCATCAGCGAGGTACTGTCCGAGACCAAAATCCGCTACCCACAAGTTCAGAAGCTGCTATACGCGGTGATCCTGACGCGGCGGAAGTTGCGACACTACTTCGAGTCTCATCTGGTAACTGTGGTGTCATCCTTCCCCCCTGGGGGAGATCATCCAGTGCCGAGAGGCCTCGGGTAGAATCGCAAAGTGGGCGGTGGAAATCATGGGCGAAACAATCTCGTTCGCCCCTCGGAAGGCCATCAAGTCCCAGGTCTTGGCGGACTTCGTGGCTGAATGGGTCGACACCCAGCTCCCAACAGCTCCGATCCAACCGGAACTCTGGACCATGTTCTTTGATGGGTCGCTGATGAAGATAGGAGCCGGCGCAGGCCTACTCTTCATCTCGCCCCTCGGAAAGCATCTACGCTACGTGCTACGCCTCCATTTCCCGACGTCCAACAATGTGGCTGAGTATGAGGCTCTGGTCAATGGGTTGTGGATCGCCATCGAGCTAGGGGTCCGATGCCTCGACGCTCGCGGTGACTCGCAGCTCGTCATCGACCAAGTCATGGAGAACTCCCACTGCCGCGACCCGAAGATGGAGGCCTACTGCGATGAGGTTCGGCGCCTGGAAGACAAGTTCTACGGGCTCGAGCTCAACCACATCGCCCGGCGCTACAACGAGACTGTGGACGAGCTGGCTAAAATAGCCTCGGGGCGAACAACGGTTCCCCCGGACGTCTTCTCCCGAGACCTGCATCAACCCTCCGTCAAGATCGACGACACGCCCGAGCCCAAGGCACCCTCGGCCCAGCCCGAGGTACCCTCGGCTCAGTCCGAGGCACCCTCGGCTCAGCCCGAGGCACCCTCCGCTCGGCCCGAGGCATCCTCGGTTCAGCCCGAGGTACCCTCGGCCCCCGAGGGTGAGGCACTGCGCGTCGAGGAGGAGCGAAGCGGGGTCACGCCTATTCAAAACTGGCAGACCCTGTACCTGCAATATCTCCACCGAGGAGAGCTACCCCTCGACCGAGCCGAAGCTCGGCGGTTAGCGCGGCGCGCCAAGTCATTCGTCTTGCTGGGAGATGGGAAGGAGCTCTACCACCGCAGCCCCTCAGGCACCCTCCAGCGATGCATCTCCATCGCCGAAGGCCAGGAGCTCCTACGAGAGATACACTCGGGGGCTTGCGGCCATCACGCAGCGCCTCGAGCCCTTGTAGGAAACGCCTTCCGACAAGGTTTCTACTGGCCGACGGCGGTGGCCGACACCACTAGAATTGTCCGCACCTGCGAAGGGTGTCAGTTCTACGCAAGGCAGACCCACCTGCCTGCTCAGGCTCTGCAGACGATACCCATCACCTGGCCTTTTGCTGTGTGGGGTCTGGACCTCGTCGGCCCCTTGCAGAAGGCACCCAGGGGCTACACGCACCTGTTGGTCGCCATCGACAAATTCTCCAAGTGGATCGAGGTCCGACCCCTAAACAGCATCAGGTCCGAACAGGCAGTGGCATTCTTCACCAACATCATCCACCGTTTTGGGGTCCCGAACTCCATCATCACCGACAACGGCACCCAGTTTACCGGCAGAAAGTTCCTGGACTTCTGCGAGGATCACCACATCTGGGTGGACTGGGCCGCCGTGGCTCACCCCATGACGAAGGGGCAAGTAGAGCGTGCCAGCGACATGATTCTACAAGGACTCAAGCCTCGGATCTACAACGACCTCAACAAGTTCGACAAGCGATGAATGAAGGAACTCCCCTCGGTGGTCTGGAGCCTGAGGACAACGCCGAGCCGAGCCACGGGCTTCACGCCGTTCTTTCTAGTCTATGGGGCCGAGGTCATCTTGCCCACAGACTTAGAATACGGTTCCCCAAGGACGAGGGCCTATGCCGACCAAAGCAACCAAGATAGTCGAGAAGACTCGCTGGACCAGCTGGAAGAGGCTCGGGACATGGCCTTACTACACTCGGCACGGTACCAGCAGTCCCTACGACGCTACCACGCCCGAGGGGTCCGGTCCTGAGACCTCCAGGTGGGCGACCTGGTGCTTCGGCTGCAACAGGACGCCCGAGGGCGGCACAAGCTCACGCCTCCCTGGGAAGGGCCGTTCGTCATCGCCAAAGTTCTGAAGCCCGGAACATACAAGCTGGCCAACAGTCAAGGCGAGGTCTACAGCAACGCTTGGAACGTCCAACAGCTACGTCACTTCTACCCTTAAGATGTTTTCAAGTTGTTCATATACCTCGCTCCCACGCAAAGTTTAGTCATCAAGGAAGGGTCAGCCTTGCCTCGGCAAAGCCCGGCCCTCCCTCGGAGGCTAAAAGGGGGGAACCCCCTCTGCGTCGAAATTTTCCTCGAAAAAAGATCCTTTCTGCCAGAATGTCTTTCGTGCTTTTCGACTACTTCGAAAGTGGATCCTGAAAACGACGGAGTACACGTAAGCAGCCAAGGCTGACCGAGCCGAGGGACTCCTACGCCTCCGGGATACGGATACCTCACTCATCACCTTCTGCGATAAGTAACTCACATTCGGATAGGTGATTCCGCGGATCGAACAAGTCTTCACGCTCGAAAGTTCCTCTGCCGAAGCGATTCTTCGGGCCTTCTCGACTGCGTCGGTGACAGAACCCCATGGACGGGCAAGAGCACGCGTAAGCGGCAAGGCCGACCGAGCCGAGGGATTCCTACGCCTCCGGGATACGGATACCTCACTCATCACCTTCCATGAAAAGCAACTCTCGCTCGCACAGACAATTCTGTTACCGATGAAAAAGTCCAGATACTCGAAACAAGAGGAAAAGAAGTGCAGCTTTACAACACGGCGAGGGTGTGTTTGGGCCTCGGCGGCCGCAGAAAACGCACACTACAAGATAATCCAATCCTGCAGGCTCGGATCTTGACAGTTGAAGGGAGCAGCAGCACCCTCGGCGTCGACTACACCTTCGGCGAGGTCCGACCTAGCCTCGGACGGCGACGCGGTCCGAGGATCTCCACTCTGAAGGACGACTTCATCATCACGCCCGGGCCATCGCCGCCTGGGTCTCCTCCAAGAATCCGGCTCGAGTAGGCGGCTCGGCTGGTCACCCCGAGGCCTCAGCCAGCTGTCCCCCGAAGACATCAGCCCGGCCCGAGGCCTCGGCAGATCAACTCCGGCGTCGGTCCCGCTAACGGACGACCCGGCCAGGCTCCGGCCGACCAAGTCTTCTTTTTGAGCCAACTCTGCCTCTGTCCGTGCTAACACCGCTACCCCTGGCTTCGGCTCATCGAAGAGCGGCCGAGGGGTTCCTTTAACTAAGCAAGAGAAGCCTCGGACAGCAAGGCCGACCGAGCCGAGGGACTCCTACGCCTCCGGGATACGGATACCTCACTCGTCACCTTTGCACGGGGCGACTCACGCTTGGTGAAGCGGTTCAGACAACCAACAGGCGAGTCTTAGTGCTCGAAAATGAGGAAAAAACACGGCTCCGCGCCAAAAGTACATTCACGTTCAGGCCCCGACAACCACAATGAACAAAAGACCGGCATTCAAGGTGTCATTACAAACGGAACTCCGGTTCCACCTCCGCAGGTACGAACAACCCCACTCGATCGGGGGGCCTGCGGGGCAACAGAAGACCGACGAACGGCACGCCGTCACCCGCTCCAGCAGCGGCGACGGTGACGACTTCTGCTCCGAGGGGCCGAACAGCAGCAGCGATGACCTCAGGGCGGATGCTGCTGCCAGGAGGCCCTCGCCCGTGCCCAAACTCGTGAGGCAAGGACGGGCAGAAGGTCGTAGAGTTGGAGGTCGGTCCGTGGGCGGCCCCGGCTATCTCGTCGGTGGAAGAACCTCTTCCAGCTACCGTGGCGGAAGGCGGCGCCGGGAGCGGCTCCGAAGCCACTCGGGTCCGAGAGCCGGGCACGCGGCAGCTGCCAGCGCCACGAACGGCGAACGCCCTTCCCCCCAATCACTGAGGGAAGGAGCGGGCCACCACCCACGCAGGGGCCGACCCCAACTCGGCACACTCCCCTCCCCAGCACTGATGATGAAAATCCTTGAGGCTGAGGGAGGGGCAGAGGCCGCAGCCTGACTTGCTTTCCCCCGCCATCGAACTGGAGGTCACCGTCTTGGGTGACCGCCGACGGAGGGGTGCAGCCGGACTGCATGATGAAAATCCTTGAAGCCGAACGATGGCTGAAAGGTACCAACTCCCACGGAGTTGGGTTCCTCCAACGACAAGGCGGAAGGACTGCGGGTATCCCCCATCCGGGGGCTCGGAAGGTGGAAAGACACGATGCATAAGGGAGCGCGAAGACATGGTCGCCTTTCAAGGGGGTCACCCTCCTTTTAAAGGCGACTCTCCCTACTTGCGTCCCCAGCCGTCGTGGGCTGAGTCTTCTCCAACACGCTCCAAGGTCCTCCCCCTACGGCGCGGGGGCTGGGTCCCACACGTCATGCAAGCTGGCCCAGAGCAGAAGAAGCCAAACTGCCGCGCGCGGTGCATGCAACCGCCCAGCGGTTACGAGCATTCCTCCGCTTTCGCCCAGACCAGCGGGCGAAAGGGCGGGCAGCCATGCAGGCGGCATGCAACCGCGCCAAGTGGGCACGCCCTTCCGACCTCCAACGCACCCAGCATGGGGGCCCACACCCACGCGTCATGCAACCGGCGCGCCGGTCGCTACGTGCAAGCAACTGCACCGCCACTCGCACCACTATCACGCCTCCTCGACTGCGGAACCAGTACCGCGACTCGAGGCAACTCTGCGTACGACCCAGCAGTGCCAGCCAGGCGCGACGGTCAATACGGCCAAAAATGGGCCGGCAGTAATGGCGGTGGCAGGCGGGCGGGAGCAGCGGTCACGTCGTCAGCCAAGCTTACGTCCCATCCTGGGGCAGTGAGAGAACCCTCTCTCACGGCGTGAAGACGGCGCGCCCGTGTTCCGTTCCTCGAACGGCTCGCGCACGCGCAACGGCCGCCCCGCGAACCACTCGCCATGTCGCATTACGCGGCGGGACAAGCGGCGCCTCTGGCAGGGGGAGCGAGCGACGCTTCGCCTCTGCCATAATGACCGCGTCAAAAAAGGTACACCGCGTCATTCGATTTCGTATCCTTTTCCTTCTTCCTCTTTCTCTCTCTTACAACAGGGACCGGGAAAGGGGGATACCCCGAAAAGGACCCTTCTCCGTGAAGGAAACAGGCTCCGAGCCTCCCTACTGATTAGAGGTTCGAAGGCTGGCCCCTCGGAGGGGTTTAACAGCCGCCTCAGAACGCGTGGGCTCCACACCCACTACTGGTCAGAGGTTCGAAGGCCGGCCCCTCGGAAGGGTTCAACGGCCGCCCCAGGCCACTCAGGCTCCGCGCCCACTACTGATCAGGGGTTCGAAGGCTGGCCCTCGAAGGGTTCACAGCCGCCTCAGACATAGAGCGAGGGATGACCCTGGGTACGTTCGATACATAACCGAGGCTCGGGTTACGCTCCCGAGGTACCCTAGGACATTTCCGAGACCAGCGGGGACGATCTTGTAATGGAATCCCATCAGAGGGAGGCATCGAGCCCTCGGACCCCGTCGACAGGGGACCGGGTCCGACAGATCACCCGCAGGTACTTTTGGGCGCGCCTCTGGGCCTCTAGCTGACCCCTAACAAATGGGGCACGGATGTCCGCTCGGATTACCCGCCAGCAGCTCACCGGAGACACCATGTTCGGCGCCCTCTGAGGGCAACATGGCGCTTCCCCCCCTCCTCCTTGCGAAAAGGCAACGCAGGGGCATATGTAAAAAAGTCGAGTCTGTCCCTGACCGTCCTCTCGCCCTGTGCGGAGGCTCGGGGGCTGCTCTCGCAAACCCGACTCCGGCCAAACCGTTGACAGCGTCAACATACCAGCCCGAGAACTTGGGACCCGACCGTGCACCCGGGCTACGGCCGGCTCGCATGAGGGAACGACCAGACCAGCCGAAGCATTGCGCGAGGCATTAAGACCTCGGAGGAGTCAAACCACTCCTCCGAGGCCTCAGGGGCTACACCCGGTGGGTGCGCTCGCGCGCACCCACCGGAACAAAACGCAACCGAGAAAGGCTGGTCCCCTTGCAAAAAAGTGCGACAAAAGCCTCCAAGCGAGTGTTAACACTCCCTTCGAGGCTCGGGGGCTACTGTCGGGGACCATAATTAGGGGTACCCTCAAGACTCCTAATTCTCAGCTGGTAACCCCCATCAACACAAAGCTGCAAAGGCCTGATGGGTGCGATTAAGTCAGGGATCGGTCCATTCGAAGGACTCGATCACGCCTCGCCCGAGCCTAGCCTCGGGCAAGGGCAGCCGACCCCGGAGGATCTCCGTCTCGCCCGAGGCCCCCCTCCAGCGACAAACATACTTCCGGCTCGCCCGAGGCCCAGTCTTCGCCAAGAAGCAACCCTGGCCAAATCGCCACGCCAACCGACCAAATCGCAGGGGCATTTAATGCAAAGGTGGCCTGACACCTTTATTCTGACGCACGTCCTCCAGTCGACAGAGCCGAAGTGACCGCAGTCACTTCGCCGCTCCACTGACCGGCCTGACAGAAGGACAGCGCCGCCTGCACCGCCCCGACTGTTGTGCCACTCGATAGAGCGAGGCTGACAGGCAGCCAGGCCCGGCCTCAGGCACCATAGGAAACTCCGCTTCGCCCGACCCAGGGCTCGGACTCGGGCTAAGCCCCGGAAGATGGCGAACTCCGCTCCGCCCGACCCAGGGCTCGGACTCGGGCTAAGCCCCGGAAGACGGCGAACTCCGCTCCGCCCGACCCAGGGCTCGGACTCGGGCTCAGCCCCTGAAGACGGCGAACTCTGCTCCGCCCGACCCAGGGCTCGGACTCGGGCTCAGCCCCTGAAGACGGCGAACTCCGCTCCGCCCGACCCAGGGCTCGGACTCGGGCTCAGCCCTGAAGACGACGAACTCCGCTTCGCCCGACCCCAGGGCTCGGACTCAGCCCTGGCCTTAGCCGACGGTCTCCGCCTCGCCCGACCCAGGGGCTCGGACTCGACCTCGCCTCGGAAGATAGACTCGACCTCGACCTCGACCTCGGAGGAGCCTCCACATCCCCAACCTAGGGCGCGGACCGGCCACGTCAACAGGAGGCGTCATCATTACCCTACCCCAAGCTGACTCAGGCTACGGGAAACAAGATCGGCGTCCCATCTGGCTCGCTCCGCCAAACAAGCAATGATGGCGCCCCGCATGCTCTATGACGACGACGGCTCCCAGCCCCCTTACGGAAGCAAGAGGACGTCAGCAAGGACTCAACAGCTCCGACAGCTGTCCTTCCGCCAGGCTTCAGCGCTCCTCCGACGGCCACGACACCACACGAACCGGGTGCCAAAACCTCTCCGGCTGCCACGATGGCATGTACTTAGGGCGCTAGCTCTCCTCCGCTAGACACGTTAGCACTTTGTTACACCCCCATTGTACACCTGGATCCTCTCCTTGCGCCTATAAAAGGAAGGACCAGGGCCCTCTTACAGAGGGTGGGCCGCGCGGGGAAGAGGACGGGACAGGCGCTCGCGTGAGGCCGCTCGCTCCCTCTCCCGCGTGGACGCTTGTAACCCCCTACTGCAAGCGCACCCGACCTGGGCGCGGGACGAACACGAAGGCCGCGGGATTTCCACCTCTCTCACGCCCGTCTCCGGCTGCCCTTTCCCCCCTTCGCGCTCGGCCTCGCGCCGACCCATCTGGGCTGGGGCACGCGACGACATTTCACTCGTCGGCCCAGGGACCCCCCGGTCTCGAAACGCCGACAGTACTAATGCTGGACACATGAGCAACATGATCATTTATTTATAGATCATATAGTTCATACAACTAAGAATGTACTTTTCTATTGTTATATGTATAATGTTTAATATACTTATCATATTTCAACATCTCATTACATATAACTTATATCTTTAAAGTATTGGATGAATATTTATAGATAATAATGATGAATAGTTATCTGAATGTGGATCGTTATATGAAGTATCAAATATTCAAATTTGAATGCGTATCAGACAAAAAAAAATAAATTGTAATGTTCCAATTATATGTGTACCCATGGAGTTTTACCAAACACCCTCCGTCGTGGGAAGATCGTTATTTTTCTTTTCTTAGAAGTTAAATATTTTTAAGTTTGACCAAATATATACACGATATAGTTATTATTTATAGTATATATAATAAGTATCATTAAATTGATCATTAAGTATATTTTTTATAATAACTTTATTTAAAGATACAATTGCTAGTACTTTTTTTTAAAAAAATCTAGTTAAATTTAAGAAAGTTTGATATATGCATTAAACACTAGACTACTTTCTTCTGGACGTACTCCCTCGAACAAAAAAATCAATTCTACTTTCTCAAATATTTTTAACTTTATATCTAAATATAATAAAATATTAATAAATATCATTGATCAATCATTGAGTACACTTTTATAATTTTATAAACATATAAATATTGCTAATATTTTTTATAAATCTAATTAAATTTAGAAAAGTTCAATCTACATAGAACCCTAGACGACATTGGCAGATAGAACAGTGATTGGGGGAATCTACAAAATAGCACTGGTTTGAGACGGTGTTCAGGAAACAACATCCGTTTTCAAACAACTCGTATGACAACATCTGTTTCAACAAATTTATTTAGAAAACAACACTTGATCTATATTTTTGCATTCTTTCATTGCTTACACCATATATAAATGGACCAAATTACCCATATTCATTTCATAGTCTTTTTTTTATCTCGTATACCTATAAGAAAAACATAAATAGGTAAGATATTTAAATATATGAGCTCCATTTTTATAGTGTTGAAAACCAGGTATTTTTTATGAAGAGGTCTAGATTTAAATATTGAACTTTAAAACCAGGTATCTTCGGCATCAAACTATTAAAGTTAGATATACTTGGTTCATCGAAAGGTATTTTGATTGTACCTTCGTTCTTTTTTATTTGATGTGGTTGATTTTTTTCAAAAACTCCAATCACTCGTCTCATTCAAAAAATTGTATGTTCTTTAAAAAACTACTCCCACCATCCTAAAAATATAATTTTGAAGTTTAATGGTTAAATCTAGACTTACTCTTTTATAGAACATCTGATTTTATTTGTATGTTACGCTTAATTAACAGTATAAAAATAGAGCTCATATATTTGTATGCATCTATATTATTATGGAAAGATAGATAAAAAAATAAAGTTATGAAATGATATGGGCAATTTGGTCCATTTGTTTGTAAGGTTAGAAATAAAAGAATAAAAAAAATATAGATGGAGTATTGTATTCTGAATTCATTTGATAAAATTAGTGCTGTTTTTTGAATTACTTGAAAAGGGGTACTATTCCCTGAACACTGTCTCAAGCAGGTGCTGTTTTGTGGATTCCGCCAACAGTGATTAGGTTCTGAACTCCTTCCTCATCGGCTGCACTTGGCAACAGCACTGCACAAATCCAAACCGAAACTCTGGAAGACCCAGTAGGTTAGCACTGCTGTAGGCTGTAGCCGCAGGCCACAGCAGCCAGCAGCTGCCGAACCAGTGCAGTGCACCCGATCAGAGCGCACACGCATGCATTCATGCCATGATCAGACGACCCCAGACCCTTGCCGTAGTGCCGTGTTGACGACAACAGCAGATCAGGCGTCGTACCAGAGACCAGAGTTGCTTGACGAGATAGAACCCGAGACCGGGCGGCGGGTCAGTCAAAGAAGGCCGTAGGCAAATGGCCAAAGGCAAAGAGGGGCGTCCGGTCCGGTTGGTCTGCCGACGCCGGACGGGAAGGACAGTCCTGTCCTGTATGTACTACGACATTCGTAGGAGCAACAGGTAGGAGGAGTAGCTGTCGTCGTCCTCTGCGCATGTGTGTGGAGCTTCGCGCGCTGTCTGCCTTTCCGCCCATCTAGCTGCCACGGCAGGGGCAGAGGGGGCCCCTGGCCTGCTTGCTCCCTGTGGCACGGGAGAGGCCTGTCCACACGTAACTCGTGTATCGTGTCCCCCGCCCATATATGCACGCGCGCTCAAGCTCAACCACAGTGCCAACAGGGAAAAACAACACAGGCACAGTGCAGTGCCAGTGCCAGTGCCAGTGATGAGATCGACCGGCCGAGGAAAAAAAGCGGGATGCATGCCGGTGCCCGGCTCCGTGCGCCTCTGCACGTACGGTGCGCGAGCGACACGCCGGTGCTGCGATGCAGTGGAGGGCTGGAGTCCTTCATTGGTCCGATCTGGGATCTGTCCATGCCTCGGCGAATTCCAGTCCCACACTTCTAGGCTCCTTTTTTTATTACCTTAATTATAAGTCGAAATATTGGTCCCAGTCCGATCAGCGGAGTGTGAATATGAATGTGCAAAACAGTTTGATCTTCAGCGAAACCTGTAAATAAACGTGCAAAACATTGTTTTGTACCATAAATGACAATGTTTACAAAATAGAGTTTGCAATAGGGACTAAGATATGGGATGAGATATGAAGGCTGCTGGTTTATGGCCCCAAACATAAGTCAAATTTGGGCAAAACCACAAAACAGGAGGTTTTAATATTTAAGTATGTTACACTAACTTTATGTTATGTTTTTTGCACTGCTATTTAGCTACTAACTTCCTTGTGTGAGTAAAGTGGTATTTGGACTTAGTTTAGGCATATTGCAAATCCTTATGAAAGGGAATTAAAAAGGTATGGTTCCTACACTTAATCAATTGTTTTAGTTGATAACTATGTTTGTCTAAGTGCCATGAAACCTCTCAAGAAGATTCAAAAGAAGTTGTCCGGTGAGTTTGTCCAGTGAGGTGTACGGCCGAAAACGTTGTCCTGGAGAATTTTAATTATAAAATTCACTTGACAATCAACAGTGCACAGTTCGGTGCACTGGACATGGACTCCAACAGCTCTCTCTGTCGGCGGGCGCCAGCCGCCAATCTGACGTGGCAGCTGTATGGTGGTGCACTGGACTATCCGGTGTCATGCCGGAAAAGGAAACCATCCAATCAGATCGTCGGGCGACCGTTGGCAACCGGGATATCAGTGGCGCACCGCACTGGCCGGTGAGCCTGCATACAGGGAAGTTTTTTTAGCTTCCTTGTGGAGAAGACAACGACTCCTTTGGCCCTTGGGGCTATAAAAGAGGCCCTTCGGCGCCTCTACTAGGAGACCGAGCATACTTTGAGCCTCTACAACTCCGAGACTCTATGATCACTCTTTCAAAGTGCTTGAGAGAGATTTGAGCGTATTTTCTAAGTTGTTACTGTCATTTCGTTGTTGCGCTCTCTTATTTGCATTTATGTGTTGTTGTTGCGCTGTGCTCTTATGTGCGTATTCTACTCCCTCCCTTACTCTGGTTTTGGTTGTCATCACTTGTGTAAGGTGTGAGAGACTCCAACTTGTGGAGATTCCTCACAACCAGGATATTGTGAGATATAAGAAAGAATTGTGGTACTCAAGTTTGATCTTTGGATCACTTGAGAGGGGTTGAGTGCAACCTCGTCCGTGGGATGCCACAACGTGGACTAGGCAAGCATATTATGCCTGACCGAACCATATGATAAAAATTGTTGTGTCTCTTGTGCCATTTACCTTATTACAGTTTTTATCTCGCCCTCATTCCAATTCTTCACTTGTGATATCGCTCTAAGTCTACAATTAAATCTTGATAGAGCAATCAAGTGAAATGAAGTTCTCTCTTCCTCTCTACTCTCAAACTTAGTTTTAATTCACTCTAACTCATATTTTAGACCAAGTTTGGGTTGTTTGAGTTAAGTTTTGTAGGATCACCTATTCACCCCCCTCTAAGTGCTCTCAGCTAGACTCACTGAGTTCACTCACTCATCCTTGACGTCGACGACCCTAAACAAACCTCCAAAGGAGCGCCAAGCTCCTCCAAGTTTGGTGAACTGATTGATGAGGGGATTCTGACTCGGTTGACCTCCGGTTGTGTGTGGTCGAATGCTCTGATATCACCATAAAAGGGTTCTACCTCGCCCGATCGTGGAGAGACCAAAACTCAAAGGTCCTCGACTCAGAGTTTCGTCTCACCCTACCCCAACTCCTGGTCGAGAAGGGGGACCAAAACTTAGATGTCCTTCTTAGATGTCCTTGACTCAGAGTTATGCATGGCCTTACCATCGACCATGGCAAGAGGGCCAAGGCCTAGATGTTCCCACCTTGAGGTTTTGCCTTGCTCGACCCTCTACCATGCAAAGAGGGCCATGGTCTATATGTTCCCACCTTGAGGTTTCGCCTCGCCCAAACCCTAGGGCTGAGGAATTGGACACTTCGCCCGATCACCATGTCACGAAATTCCTGGGTTTACTGCTTTGGCCATTTACATACGTGGGAACATGCAAGTTAGACTCTGGCACAATATAAGGTTCGAGTGACTGCACGAAGGAAGGTATGTCAGGACGTGTACGTTGTTGAAACTCGTCGACTCATGGTCAAGCTAATTCAAACAGTGGGAGAGCGGAAATGACTTGATGCTTGCTAACGTAGTGTATTAGCTCAACAGTGTTTTTCCAACCTCTTGCAATAGTGTGTAGCGCGGGGGTATTTATAGGTAACCAGGGAGCGGTTTCACCTTGTCAAATATAGTTATGCCCCTGATTACCTACGTTATCCCTGGAATATTCCCCTCTCAAGAGTTATTACGAGGTCATTAAAGCGTGATTAAGTATTTCACGGATGGACACACCATCAACTCTACCCACACAGTGGCTTACAAGTGGGACCAGGCGGCCCAGGCCAGGATGGTAATACATGTGCCCACCGTCTAAATAACGCGCGTGTGGCGACACGTAGCCTTCGTGCTCCATGCACCAGGTCTTTGGCAGTCGTAGGGGCCTTCGCTGCTCTTAGTTTCGACAGGGACCAACAAGGCCTTCGCCTGCTCTGCACGCTCCCTCCGTCTTAGGGCCTCCGCTCTTTCAGTCTTCGTTTGCTTCCGCTTTTCCTCCATGTTTTGTCCCTCTTATGAAAAGGTTGAGCGAGGGGGCGATACACCTTTGCCCCCAACATACGTCATCCCCCACGGCATGGAGGAAGACACCGGCGCAACCACTCAATGGCTAGGGAGTGGACAAAGGATTTCGGATAAACCATTGCGGGAAGTGATGGAGCATAACGATAGGCTTCGAAGTGGCCTAGGCATGGCTACAATATGTCGACGGGGGAAGGAGACATTACTCACGACGTCCCTCGACCAGTAGGAACCCTAAAGGACAATGGGCTACGCGACAATGCCCGGCCTTCATATGCTTCGCCTAACTCTTAGACTTTTGTAAGAGGGTGCTTCTCCCACCTTAGCCTATAAAGGGAAGGTAAAGGACCACGATCCAAGACATGAGCAATCACGCGAACACACCACTAGCACAAGTCAAAACATAGAGCACTTGCAACGGCAAGCACATCCACACTGCAGATACTTGGGAGCTCGATCCCTCTCGCCCGTTGGAAACCCCCTACTACAAACTAGTGCAAGGTAACATGAGCGACCTAATTGGATGTAGGGATGTTCTACCGAAACCAGTATAAACCCACGTGTCCTCTTTGCACACCATTCGCTCTGAGACGCGCAAATCACGATAGTTACTAGCCGGTGGTTGCAAAACACCGACAAAGAGTATTAAAACATTTTTTGGTTACTATGTTTACCAATTCATTCAAATATTCATAGGTAACAAGATAATAGGAAAAGATATTGAAGTACGTAAGAAAATATGTACCATATATTTTCTACCAATAATATCATATCTAAAGGTTTTAGTATAATATATTGATTATGTGGGTAATGACAACTAATAAAAATGAAGGAAGAATTTCTTCCATTGGATATGATTGTCGTAATTCAAGAATAACTTGTAGGATTCTTATATAATAACTAGGTTGTGTCCAAAGACAAAGTTTTCCATCAAAATCCTACATTAAATTAATGAAACTATGTAATATATAATTGCCGGGGACCATAATTAGGGGTACCCCCAAGGCTCCTAATCTCAGCCGGTAACCCCCATCAGCACAAAGCTGCAAAGGCCTGATGGGCGCGACTCGGGTCAGGGCTCAATCCACTCAAGGGACACGATCTCGCCTCGCCCGAGCCCAGCCTCGGGCAAAGGCAGCCGACCCAGGAGGATTCACGTCTCGCTCGAGGGTCCCCTCAAGCAACGGACACACCTTCAACTCGCCCGAGGCCCAGCTCGGGCAGGCTTCACGAAGAAGCAACCTTGGCTAGATCGCCACGCCAACCGACCGTATCACAGGAGCATTTAATGCAAGGATCGACTAACACCTTATCCTTACGCGCGCTCCTCAGTCGACAGGGCCGAAGTGACCGCAGTCACTTCGCCGCTCCACTGACTGACCTGACAGGAAAACAGCGCCGCCTGCGCTGCTCCGACTGCTGTGCCACTCGACAGAGTGAGGCTGACATCAGCTAAGTCCAGCCTCGGGCGCCATAGGAAGCTCCGCCTCGCCGACCCCAGGGCTCGGACTCAACCTCGACGCCGGACGACGGATTCCGCTTCGCCCGACCCTAGGGCTCGGACTCAACCTCGACCTCGGACGACAGTCTCCGCCTCGCCCGACCCCAGGGCCCGGACTCAGCCCCGACCTCGGACGACAGTCTCCGCCTCGCCCGACCCCAAGGCTCGGACTCAGCCTCGACCTCGGACGACGGATTCCGCCTCGCCCGACCCTAGGGCTCGGACTCAGCCTCGATCTCGGACGACGGATTCCGCCTCGCCCGACCCCAGGGCTCGAACTCAGCCTCGACCTCGGAGGAGCCTCCGCCTCACCCGACCTCGGGCTCGGACCGACCACGACACAGGGGGGGCCATCATTACCCTACCCCTAGCTAGCTCAGGCTACGGGGAACAAGACCGGCGTCCCATCCGGCTCGCCCCGGTAAACAAGTAATGATGGCACCCCGCGTGCTCCATGACGACGGCGGCTCTCAGCCCCTTACGGAAGCAAGGAGACGTCAGCAAGGTTCTGATAGCCCCGACAGTTGTACTTCCACGGGGCTCAAGCGCTCCTCCAACGGCCACAACATCACATGAACAGGGCGCCAAAACCTCTCCGACAGCCACGACGGCATGTACTCAGGGCTCTGGCTCCTCTCTGCTAGATACGTTAGCACATTGCTACACCCCCCATTATACACCTGGGCCCTCTCCTTACGCCTATAAAAGGAAGGTCCAGGGCTCTCTGAAAGGGAATTAGGCTTACACCTAGTTCCTAAATAATTTTGGTGGTTGAATTGCCCAACACAAATAATTGGACTAACTAGTTTGCTCTAGTGTATAAGTTATACAGGTGCCAAAGGTTCACAACAAGCCAATTAAAAAGACCAATGTTGGGTTCAAAATAGAGAGCTAAAGGCATCTCGAAAGGCTCCCTGGTCTGGCGCACCGGACTGTCCGGTGTGCCACCGGACAGTGTCCGGTGCACCAGGGGACCTCGCGCAGAACTCCTCAGCCTCGGGAATTTTCAGAGCCGGCGCGCTATAATTCACCGGACTCCGGTGTACACCGGACAGTGTCCGGTGCTCCAAGAGGACGCGGCTCTAGAACTCGCCAGCTTCGGGAATTTGCAACGGCTAGTCCGCTATAATTCACTGGACATGTCCGGTGTACACCGGACTGTCCGGTGTGACATCGAAGCAACGGCTACTTCGCGCCAACGGTCGCCTGCAATAGCAATTAATGTGCGCCAGAGCGCGCAGAAGTCAGGCACGCCCATGCTGGCGCACCGGACACTCTACAGTACATGTCCGGTGCGCCACCGGACATCCAGGCGGGCCCAAAAGACAGGACTCCAACGGTTGAATCCCAACGGTTTTGGTGACGTGGCTGGCGCACCAGACATGTCCGGTGTACACCGGACTGTCCGGTGCACCATACGACAGTCAGCCCCTCCAAACGGCTAGTTTGGTGGTTGGGGCTATAAATACCCCCAACCACCCACCATTCATTGCATCCAAGTTTTCCACTTCTCAACCACTTACAAGAGCTAGGCATTCAATTCTAGACACACCAAAGAGATCAAATCCTCTCCAATTCCACACAAGGCTTTAGTGATTAGCGAAAGAGATTTGCCGTGTTCTTTTGAGCTCTTGCGCTTGGATTGTTTCTTTTCTTTCTCACTTGTTCTTGTGATCAAAACTCCATTGTAATCAAGGCAAGAGGCACCAATTGTGTGGTGGCCCTTGCGGGGAAGTTTTGTTCCCGGTTTTGATTTGAGAAGAGAAGCTCACTCGGTCGGAGGGACCGTTTGAGAGAGGGAAAGGGTTGAAAGAGACCCGGTCTTTGTGACCACCTCAACGGGGAGTAGGTTTGCGAGAACCGAACCTCGGTAAAACAAATCCTTGTGTCTCACCGCTTTACTTGCTTGCGATTTGTTTTACGCCCTCTTGCAGACTCATTTATATTTCTAACGCTAACCCGGCTTGTAGTTGTGTTTATATTTGTAAATTTCAGTTTTGCCCTATTCACCCCCCCTCTAGGCGACTATCAATTGGTATCAGAGCTCGGTGCTTCATTAGAGCCTAACTGCTCGAAGTGATGTCGGGAGGTCACGCCAAGAAGGAGATGGAGACCGGCGAAAAGCCCACTACAAGCCACGGGAGCACTTCATCGGAAGAGTCCCGCACCAAGAGGAAGGAGAAGAAGAAGGACTCCTCCAAAGGGAAGGAGAAGAAGTCTTCTTCACACCACAAAGAGAAGAAGGAGAAATCCTCTTCCCACAAGCCGCATCGGAGTGGGGACAAGAAAAAGAGGATGAGGAAGGTGGTCTACTACGAGACCGATTCTTCATCGGCATCCACCTCCGGCTCCGACGCGGCGTCCGTCACTTCTAAGCGCCAAGAGTGTAAGAAGTATAGTAAGATTCCCATACGCTACCCTCGCATTTCTAAACATACACCTTTACTTTCCGTCCCATTAGGCAAACCACCAACTTTTGATGGTGAAGATTACGCTAGGTGGAGTGATTTAATGCGATTTCATCTAACCTCACTCCACAAAAGTATATGGGATGTTGTTGAGTTTGGTGCACAGGTACCATCCGTAGGGGATGAAAACTATGATGAGGATGAAGTAGCCCAAATCGAGCACTTCAACTCCCAAGCCACAACCATACTCCTCGCCTCTCTAAGTAGAGAGGAATATAACAAGGTGCAAGGGTTGAAGAATGCGAAGGAGATTTGGGATCTACTCAAGACCGCGCACGAGGGTGATGAACTCACCAAGATCACAAAGCGGGAAACGATCGAGGGGGAGCTCGGTCGCTTCCGTCTTCGCCAAGGGGAGGAGCCACAAGATATGTACAACCGGCTCAAAACCTTGGTGAACCAAGTGCGCAACCTCGGGAGCAAGAAATGGGATGACCACGAGGTGGTTAAGGTTATTCTTAGATCACTCATCTTTCTTAACCCCACACAAGTTCAATTAATTCGTGGTAATCCTAGATACACACTAATGACTCCCGAGGAAGTTATCGGGAATTTTGTGAGCTTTGAATGTATGATCAAGGGCTCAAAGAAGATCAACGAGCTTGATGATCCCTCCACATCCGAAGCACAACCGATGGCATTCAAGGCAACGGAGGAGAAGAAGGAAGAGTCTACACCAAGTAGACAACCAATCGACGCTTCAAAGCTCGACAACAAGGAGATGGCTTTAATCATCAAAAGCTTTCGCCAAATCCTCAAGCAACGGAAGGGGAAGGATTACAAATCCCGTTCCAAGAAGGTTTGCTACAAGTGTGGTAAGCCCAGTCACTTTATTGCTAAATGTCCATTATCAAGTGACAGTGACAGGGATAACGACAAGAAGGGCAAGAGGAGAGAAAAGAAGAGGTATCACAAGAAGAGAGGCGGCGATGCCCACATATGCCGCGAGTGGGACTCCGACGAGAGCTCCACCGACTCCTCCGACGACGAGGACGCCGCCAACATCGCCGTCAACAAGGGACTCCTCTTCCCCAACGTCGGCCACAAGTGCCTCATGGCAAAGGACGGCAAGAGGAAGAAGGTTAAATCCAAATCATCCACTAAATATGAGTCTTCTAGTGATGATAATGCTAGTGATGAGGAGGATAACTTGCGTACCCTTTTTGCCAACCTTAACATGGAACAAAAAGAAAAATTAAATGAATTAATTAGTGCTATTCATGAAAAGGATGGCCTTTTGGATTCCCAAGAGGACTTCCTAATTAAGGAAAATAAGAAACATGTTAAGGTTAAAAATGCTTATGCTCTAGAAATAGAAAAATGTCAAAAACTATCTAGTGAGCTAAGCACATGCCATAACACTGTTGCCAACCTTAGAAATGAAAATGCTAATTTATTAGCTAAGGTTGATTCTCATGTTTGTAATGTTTCAACTTCCAATTCTAGAGATGACAATGATGATTTACTTGCTAGGATTGAAGAATTGAACATTTCGCTTGCTAGCCTTAGAAATGAAAATGAAAAATTGCTTGCTAAGGCTAAAGATTTTGATGTTTGCAATGCTACTATTTCCGACCTTAGAACTAAGAATGATATGTTACATGCTAAGGTTGTAGAATTAAAATCTTGCAAGCCCTCTACATCTACTATTGAGCACACTTCTATTTGTACTAGATGTAGAGATGTTGATGTTAATGCTATTCATGATCACATGTCTTTAATTAAACAACAAAATGATCATATAGCAAAACTAGATGCCAAAATTGCCGAGCATAACTTAGAAAATGAAAAATTTAAATTTGCTCGTAGTATGCTTTATAATGGGAGACGCCCTGGCATCAAGGATGACATTGGATTCCAAAGGGGAGACAATGTCAAACTTAGTGCCCCTCCTAAAAATTATCAAACTTTGTTAAGGGCAAGGCTCCCATGCCTCAGGATAACGAGGGTTATATTTTATACCCTGTCGGTTATCCCGAAAGCAAAATTAGGAGAATTCATTCTAGGAAGTCTCACTCTGGCCCTAATCATGTATTTATGTATAAGGGTGAGACATCTAGCTCTAGGCAACCAACCCGTGCTAAGTTGCCTAAGAAGAAAACTCCTAGTGCATCAAATGAGCATGACATTTCATTCAAAACTTTTGATGCATCATATGTTTTAACTAACAAATCCGGCAAGGTAGTTGCCAAGTTTGTTGGGGGCAAACACAAGGGCTCCAAGACTTGTGTTTGGGTACCCAAAGTTCTTGTTTCTAATGCCAAAGGACCCAAAACCGTTTGGGTACCAAAAGTCAAGAACTAAACTTGTTTTGTAGGTTTATGCATCCGTGGGCTCAAGTTGGATCATCGATAGCGGGTGCACAAACCACATGACTGGGGAGAAGAGAATGTTCTCCTCCTACGAGAAAAACCAAGATCCCCAACGAGCTATCACTTTCGGGGATGGAAATCAAGGTTTGGTCAAAGGATTGGGTAAAATTGCTATATCACCTGACCATTCTATTTCCAATGTTTTTCTTGTAGATTCATTAGATTACAACTTGCTTTCTGTATCTCAATTATGCAAAATGGGCTACAACTGTCTCTTTACTGATGTAGGTGTCACTGTCTTTAGAAGAAGTGATGATTCAATAGCATTTAAGGGTGTGTTAGAGGGTCAGCTATACTTAGTAGATTTTGATAGAGCTGAACTCGACACATGCTTAATTGCTAAGACTAACTTGGGTTGGCTCTGGCACCGCCGACTAGCCCATGTTGGGATGAAGAATCTTCATAAGCTTCTAAAGGGAGAACACATTTTAGGACTAACAAATGTTCATTTTGAGAAAGTCAGGATTTGTAGCGCATGCCAGGCAGGAAAGCAAGTTGGAGCCCATCATCCACACAAGAACATCATGACGACCGACAGGCCGCTTGAGCTACTACACATGGATCTATTCGGCCTGATTGCTTACATAAGCATCGGCGGGAGTAAGTATTGTCTTGTAATAGTGGATGATTATTCTCGCTTCACTTGGGTGTTCTTTTTGCAGGAAAAATCTTGAACCCAAGAAACCTTAAAGGGATTCTTGAGACGAGCTCAAAACGAGTTCGGCTTAAGGATCAAGAAAATTAGAAGCGACAACGGGACGGAGTTCAAGAACTCTCAAATAGAAGGCTTCCTTGAGGAGGAGGGCATCAAGCATGAGTTCTCTTCTCCCTACACGCCACAACAAAATGGTGTAGTGGAGAGAAAGAATCGAACTCTATTGGACATGGCAAGGACCATGCTTGATGAGTACAAGACTTCGGATCGGTTTTGGGCCGAGGCAATCAACACCGCCTGCTACGCCATCAACCGGTTATATCTACACCAAATCCTCAAGAAGACATCTTATGAACTCCTAACCGGTAAAAAGCCCAATATTTCATATTTTAGAGTCTTTGGTAGCAAATGTTTTATTCTTGTTAAAAGAGGTAGAAAATCTAAATTTGCTCCTAAGACTGTAGAAGGCTTTTTACTAGGATATGATTCAAACACAAGGGCATATAGAGTCTTTAACAAGTCCACTGGACAAGTTGAAGTTTCTTGTGACGTTGTGTTTGATGAGACTAACGGCTCTCAAGTAGAGCAAGTTGATCTTGATGAGATAGGTATTGAAGAGGCTCCATACATCGCGCTAAGGAACATGTCCATTGGGGATGTGTGTCCTAAGGAATCGGAAGAGCCTCCAAATGCACAAGATCAACCATCTTCCTCCACGCAAGCATCCCCACCGACTCAAAAAGAGGATGAAGCTCAAGTTGATGAAGTAAAAGATCAAGCAAATGAGCCACCTCAAGATGATGGCAATGATCAAGGGGGAGATGCAAATGATCAAGACAAGGAGGATGAAGAACAAAGACCGCCACACCTAAGAGTCCACCAAGCAATCCAACGAGATCACCCCGTCGACACCATCCTCGGCGACATTCATAAGGGGGTAACCACTAGATCTCGTGTTGCACATTTTTGTGAGCATTACTCTTTTGTTTCCTCTATTGAGCCACACAGGGTAGAGGAAGCACTCCAAGATTCGGATTGGGTGATGGTGATGCAAGAGGAGCTCAACAACTTCACTAGGAATGAGGTATGGCATTTAGTTCCACGTCCTAATCAAAATGTTGTAGGAACCAAATGGGTCTTCCGCAACAAGCAAGATGAGCATGGTGTGGTGACAAGGAACAAAGCTCGACTTGTGGCCAAGGGATACTCCTAAGTCGAAGGTTTGGATTTCGGTGAAACCTATGCACCCATAGCTAGGCTTGAGTCAATTCGTATATTATTGGCCTATGCTACTTACCATGGCTTTAAGCTTTATCAAATGGACGTGAAAAGTGCCTTCCTCAATGGACCAATCAAGGAAGAGGTCTATGTTGAGCAACCTCCCGGCTTTGAAGATAGTAAGTACCCTAACCATGTCTATAGGCTCTCTAAGGCGCTTTATGGGCTCAAACAAGCCCCAAGAGCATGGTATGAATGCCTAAGAGATTTCCTTATAGTTAATGGCTTCAAAGTCGGCAAGGCCGATCCTACTTTATTCACAAAAACTCTTGACAATGATTTGTTTGTATGCCAAATTTATGTTGATGATATTATATTTGGGTCTACTAACGAATCTACATGTGAAGAATTTAGTAGGATCATGACACAAAAATTTGAGATGTCGATGATGGGGGAGTTGCAGTATTTTCTAGGATTTCAAGTCAAGCAACTCCAAGAAGGCACCTTCATTAGTCAAACGAAGTATACTCAAGACATTCTAACCAAGTTTGGAATGAAGGATGCTAAGCCCATCAAGACACCCATGGGAACCAATGGGCATCTCGACCTCGACACGGGAGGTAAATCCGTCGATCAAAAGGTATACCAATCGATGATAGGTTCATTACTCTATTTATGTGCATCTCGACCGGACATCATGCTTTCTGTTTGCATGTGTGCAAGATTCCAATCCGACCCTAAGGAATCTCACCTTACGGCCGTAAAACGAATCTTGAGATATTTGGCTTATACTCCTAAGTTTGGGCTTTGGTACCCTCGGGGATCCACATTTGATTTGATTGGTTATTCGGATGCCGATTGGGCGGGGTGTAAAATCAATAGGAAGAGCACATCGGGGACTTGCCAGTTCTTGGGAAGATCCTTGGTGTCTTGGGCTTCAAAGAAGCAAAATTCGGTTGCTCTTTCCACCACCGAAGCCGAGTACATTGCCGCAGGCCATTGTTGCGCGCAATTGCTTTGGATGAGGCAAACCCTGCGGGACTACGGTTACAAATTAACCAAAGTCCCTTTGCTATGTGATAATGAGAGTGCAATCAAGATGGCGGATAATCCCGTCGAGCATAGCCGCACTAAACACATAGCCATTCGGTATCATTTTCTTAGGGATCACCAACAAAAGGGAGATATCGAGATTTCTTACATTAACACTAAAGATCAATTAGCCGATATCTTTACCAAGCCTCTTGATGAACAAACTTTTAACAAACTTAGGCATGAGCTCAATATTCTTGATTCACGCAATTTCTTTTGCTAAATTGCACACATAGCTCATTTGTATACCTTTGATCATGTCTCTTTCATATGCTATGACTAATGTGTTTTTCAAGTCTATTTCAAACCAAGTCATAGGTGTATTGAAAGGGAATTGGAGTCTTCGGCGAAGACAAAGGCTTCCACTCCGCAACTCATCCTTCGTCGTAGCTCCGAGCATCTCTCCATCTTTTTGGGAGAGTTCAAAGCAAAAGGACTTCGTCTTTGGTACAATCCTCACTCATTTATTTATGACCAAAAGGGAAGAAAGTACTTCAAGGGCTTATATCTCACTCAAAATATCCGTTTTTGGCGATTCATGCCAAAGGGGGAGAAAGTATGAGCCCAAAGCAAAAGGACCGCACCACCATCTATTTTTAAAAATTGGAGATTTTCAATTGGTAAATTTCAAATTGGTATCTTATTGTGTTCAAAAGAGGGAGAAAGTAGTATTTCAAAAATGATATATCAAAACCCTTTTGAACACTAAGAGGAGGATCTCATTAAGGGGGAGTTTTGTTTAGTCAAAAGAAAAGCATTTGAAACAGGGGGAGAAAATTTCAAATCTTGAAAATGCTTCGTAAAATCTTATTCATTTACCTTTGACTATTTGCAAAAGAACTTTGAAAAGGATTTACAAAAGAATTTGCAAAAACAAAATCTGTGGTGCAAGCGTGGTCCAAAATGTTAAAAATGAAGAAACAATCCATGCATATCTTGTAAGTATTTATATTGGCTCAATTCCAAGCAACCTTTGCACTTACATTATGCACACTAGTTCAATTATGCACTTCTATATTTGCTTTGGTTTGTGTTGGCATCAATCACAAATAAGGGGGAGATTGAAAGGGAATTAGGCTTACACCTAGTTCCTAAATAATTTTGGTGGTTGAATTGCCCAACACAAATAATTGGACTAACTAGTTTGCTCTAGTGTATAAGTTATACAGGTGCCAAAGGTTCACAACAAGCCAATTAAAAAGACCAATGTTGGGTTCAAAATAGAGAGCTAAAGGCATCTCGAAAGGCTCCTTGGTCTGGCGCACCGGACTGTCCGGTGTGCCACCGGACAGTGTCCGGTGCACCAGGGGACCTCGCGCAGAACTCCTCAGCCTCAGGAATTTTCAGAGCCGGCGCGCTATAATTTACCGGACTGTCCGGTGTACACCAGACAGTGTCCGGTGCTCCAAGAGGACGCGGCTCTGGAACTCGCCAGCTTCGGGAATTTGCAACGGCTAGTCCGCTATAATTCACCGGACATGTCCGGTGTACACCGGACCGTCCGGTGTGACATTGAAGCAACGGCTACTTCGCGCCAACGGTCGCCTGCAACAGCAATTAATGCGCGCCAGAGCGCGCAGAAGTCAGGCACGCCCATGCTGGCGCACCGGACACTCTACAGTACATGTCCGGTGCGCCACCAGACATCCAGGCGGGCCCAGAAGACAGGACTCTAACGGTCGAATCCCAACGGTTTTGGTGACGTGGCTGGCGCACCGGACTGTCCGGTGCACCATACGACAGTCAGCCCCTCCAAACGGCTAGTTTGGTGGTTGGGGCTATAAATACCCCCAACCACCCACTATTCATTGCATCCAAGTTTTCCACTTCTCAACCACTTACAAGAGCTAGGCATTCAATTCTAGACACACCAAAGAGATCAAATCCTCTCCAATTCCACACAAGGCTTTAGTGATTAGCGAAAGAGATTTGTCGTGTTCTTTTGAGCTCTTGCGCTTGGATTGCTTATTTTCTTTCTCACTTGTTCTTGTGATCAAAACTCCATTGTAATCAAGGCAAGAGGCACCAATTGTGTGGTGGCCCTTGCGGGAAGTTTTGTTCCCGGTTTTGATTTGAGAAGAGAAGCTCACTCGGTCGGAGGGACCGTTTGAGAGAGGGAAAGGGTTGAAAGAGACCCGGTCTTTGTGACCACCTCAACGGGGAGTAGGTTTGCGAGAACCGAACCTCGGTAAAACAAATCCTTGTGTCTCACCGCTTTACTTGCTTGCGATTTGTTTTACGCCCTCTTGAAGACTCATTTATATTTCTAACGCTAACCCGGCTTGTAGTTGTGTTTATATTTGTAAATTTCAGTTTCGCCCTATTCACCCCCCTCTAGGCGACTATCACTCTCGTACGAGAAGGTTGGCCGCGCGGGAGAACGGGCCGACGCACAAGGCTCTCTCTCTCCCACGCGAGCGCTTGTAACCCCCTACTGCAAGCGCATCCGCCCTGGGCGCAGGACAACACGAAGGCCACGGTTTCCCCTTGTTGTTTCTCCCCCCTTTGTGTTCCGTCTCGCACCGACCCATCTGGGCTGGGACACGCAGCGACAATTTACTCGTCGGCCCAGGGACCCCCCGGGGTCAAAACGTCGACAGTTGGCGCGCCAGGTAGGGGCCTGCTGCGTGTTGACGAACAACTTCCCGTCAAGCTCCAGATGGGTAGTCTCCAGCAACCACTTCAACCCGGGACGGTGCTCCGTTTCGGGAGTCTTGAGTTCATGTCCCTCGACGGCAGCTACGACATGATACTCCTTCCTCCGCCGCGCGACAACGATAATGGCGGCCGTCAACCCGCCCGCCGGTGGCGGAATCGACGACGTCTTCCCCACGTGGCGGAAGAGCAGCATCCGGGTCTGTCCCGTCACCTTCCCCGCCGACGGAGGAGGAGGCGGGGCAGGCATGGCCAAGCAGGAGGCGACACCTCGTCGGCTGTTGAGCGAGTCGACGGCGTCGGCGCCCCAGCGGGGGACACGTCGGGCGTTGACCTCGCGTCTGAGACGAATACGAGCGTCGTTTCCCCGTAACACGCCAACCCCAAGCAGATGGACGACGCCAGCACGCTCGCAAAGGACTTGCTGGGCGTTAGCCTCGTACCTGAGACGACGGTGCAGTCCGTCCCTGACGCGACTTCGTCACCATCCGTCGATCAAGAGGTACTATCTGTTTCCCATCCCATGCCTTTTGGATTCAGCTGCGACCCACCAAGCGACCCCGCTTCGGTGGACGCTTTCATAAAGGCATGTCCAAACCCTCCGGGGTATCATATGCGGTCAACCTGGGACCGACTGACGGCCGTCTCAACCTATGGGCCCCTGGGTTCCGAGGAAGATGACGAGCCCGACTCTGGTTGGGATTTCTCCAGGCTCGATAACCCCAGTGCCATGCGGGACTTCATGACCGCATGTGTGACGGAACCTCCCAAGTAATTAGGCCCACCTACAGTTGTCCTTGTCCAACAGACATCAGACACCCTGTAGATGTTCCTAAGTCACTTGATAAGTTCGGTATCTTTCCTTACCTTACCAGGAACGTTTCACCCGTCTTGCAGACATTACAGAACATCGGAGATAAAGAAATGCGGAAGCAATTACATAAACGTACATTTATTTAGAAAGTAAGATTAAGTTACTTATTACAGACCAGAACTAAAAGTGAGTGCAGAGTAGTAATATTATACAAACCAGGGGAGGCACAAACTCCTCCCGATAAGTTTAAGCAAAAGATCCTATGTGGAGGACCAAGTCCTCCCGTACTTCAGTCTTGTTTTTCCTCATTTGGTACCACCTTGGAGCAAAAGCAACAAAAATTTGTCGCTTCCTCACCTAAAAACAACAAAGGGATAAACCCTGAGTATGGAATTACTCAGCAAGTCTTACCCGACTAAGGAAAAGACTCTCAAGGGTATGCTGGATAAATAGGAGTCAAGGAGAGGCTTTAGCAAAAATCAACTTATATTTTTGCAGAAGTAGCTTACTAAAGTGAGTCCTTACTTTCAATCTTTTAACGCCATATTAAGTATTAATAGACTCTATTTGCATCTAGTCTAATTTCAACATCTCATCAATACAACATCATTTTTATCCATAGTGTTCACATCCTGACTTTAGGTTGCAGGGAAGTGACCAAGTCTTCATAACCGCGAAGGTACGGCGATCCGAATCGATTATACTCAGCTGAGGATCTCCAATCACACGACATATGTAGCACTTAACCCTTGCATATGTCAACCCGCCACCGGGGTTCTTAAGACCAGATCAGGTTCACGCAAACCGAGAGCACAGATACACCACCGTCCAGCCTCTTGCCACGGAGGGTACACGCTACTCTCGCCACCGCTCCACGCCCATTCCGTGTTATCTTATTCTGGCCTTAGTCTGCCCGAGGCAAGGCTTACCCATGACGAGGCATGTGACCAGTTAAAGGGTCCTCGGTCAGCACGCCTACATACGCGTTAATCCTTAACCAACCTGGGTAGAACATCACCTGTTCCTAACCCAAGTCTCAATTTAAGTATTTCCATCCTTAGGATTGTGTCTGTTCCTTAGGATGAAAGAGCATCACGGGGAACTTTGCAGTAAGATCCCACTATTGCTCCAAATGAAAATATTCTTGCAGGTAGAAGCCATCCTCTCCCGGGTTAGACTGAGGACAACCTCTATCCACAAGATCTAAGCAAGGCTAAGCATTTTTGTAAATCATAATTTTGATACTTCACAGAAGTATCGATAAAGGTATGGATATCAAGGAAAGTAATGCATCAAAGGGTTTCAAGTATCTCCTATGAACCTAATGCACATTTCACTAGACTTAAGTGTGCAAAAAGTATTTAAAACACAAGGAAAGGGGTTGCATGCACCGGGGCTTGCCTTCGTTCACAGGTGAATCAGGCTCGGATCCGCAGATATCAAAGTAGAAACAATTCTCGGCCTGAGATTCCGAAGGTGGTGGTGTCTTCTCTTCAGTTATTTCGATTTCTTCTTCACGTTCTAATCATAACCATACATAGGTATAAGAATGGATGCCATGGGATGCTCATGAGGATGCAAAGATAATATAAACTTATTATCTATGTCTTGAGTACAACTTTCCTTCACGGAATTCCGGGAACTTAGGGTTTCCGGAGTCGGTAAAGGAGTTCATAGGGCAGGGGGGTGTTTTGGGTTCTAGTTATCAAACATGGTCCAATTCAACTCAAACCCTACCTAAGGCTTCTAAATATTGCTTTAAGTTCCTATAAAAAGTTTGGGCATTTTTGGACTTACCAATTATTTTCTAAAAATCCATAACTAATACTTTTAACCACTTTAAATACCCTAAAATTTCTTATTTCCCCTAAAAATCACAAACTTATTTTTATTAAATACTATGGAAAATAAGAAGCCTAGGAAAATTGGTCTCATATTTTTAGGATTTTTCTGTAATTTTCTACATATTTTTAAAGCTCCACTGAAAAAGAAAAAGGAAAAAGTGTAACAGTATTGGGCCAATTCTAGCTCAAACGGCCCAACACCAGAGGAAAAGGGCGCCCGCGCCCGCGCGCTGGCGATCTTGCGGAAAAGCCCTCGAGATCTTAACTAATCCGCAAAACGTTCTACAGACTATCTAAGAGTCACTGACACCTTACGCCGAGGTCCCTAGAACTTTGCTTCTTCCCCAAATACGCCCCTCACGGCGAGCAACGTTGTGCAGAGCTCCGGCGAGCTCGTGTACAGGCCAATTTATGCAAAGACTGGCGCTCTCGAGCGGCTTTCACCGAATTGAACCCCTCCCGAGTATTTCCCCTCATTCAATTTCACGAATGGCTACTAGGTTTGCTCTGGCCGCAGTGACCGTGGACCTTGCGGGCAGATGAATGTGTTCCCGTCGATTCATGGCGGTCTAGTTCAATTGGATGGTTTGGAGAGCATCAAGGGCACATGAGAATGTTAGAACAAGCAACAGAGAAACATGAACTGACCTAAATTGGGCTGGCCGCGGTGAGCTCGATCATGCGGTGCTTCGGAACAGGGTTGGGGAAAACTTGGAATTGGAGCTCACGGTTGCAGGACTGGGGGTGATACTGGACGATGGGGTACGTGATGAGGTTGCGGAGCTAACAGTGGGCTCAATTTAAAGACTCCGAGAGCGGTGGCTCACAATTTGCCCACGGCGAGCTGGCGGCCGGAGGTGAGGAAGAAGCCTGGCGCGCGTGGTTACGTGTCCTATGGCGTGGCAGTAACTCCGGTGATCCCCGGACATGCACCGCATGATTCACCGTGACGAGAGCCAGCGCTAAGGCACGTGGTGCGCGACGGTGACAGCACGACGGTGGTGAGAACCCTATCCGAAAGATCAGTGTGCAGGGGAGGGGCACGGCGGCTAGCCGGAGTGGAGTCCAGCTCACCGATGGTGATGCACTTTCACCCCGCGACGTTATCTACTTGCCACCCGCACGAACCCAAACACCAGCGACACGAATCACGGCGGAGGTATCGTCGGCGGTGAGAGTTCCGCGCTGGCAGCCTGATCCAATCCAGGCTACTGTACCATCGCGAGTTTCAGTCAGATGAACCTGACAGCCAATGTTGAACTCGAATTTCCTCCAAATTTACTGTGGTGACTGATTTAGGTCTCTATACTAAAGTTATAGACCTATAGTTCATCTTCAACTTTGCCATGGAGCTCACCATAAAATAGTTACCGAATCCAACTCAAAATCAGGTTCAAAGTCTGCCCAATTTCACTGTTACTGGAATCTCAGACTTAAGATGTCCTGACAGCCTGACTTTGAGGGTGATTATCTCCAAATTCTTTACAAGAACATGGCTTGCACTCTTAAGCAAAAATGTTCTCCTTTGTTTGGTCTACAATTTTGATGTGGTGACCTAGGGCAAAACCCTAGAATTTGAAAGATGCAAAGCTCCAAAGTTGAGCCAATTCTCTGATTTTCAGACTTAGAATAGAACCTAATTGAGGTCCATTTTGCATTTAAGTCCAAAACTCAACATTTGGATTTCAAGTCCACATATTTGTGAACCAAAGGACTTAAGAAACTTATTTGTCTTGGTTTTTGCACTTTAGCCCAAAAGTGGACTAATTTTGCACATAGGCCAGGGTTTAGTTTTAGGGTTTTCCAGGGTTCCAATTAGGGTTTTTAATATCCCAGGGGTATAAAAGTGATTCAAGTTTATTCTTGGGGTCATTTTATGACTTTTACCCTAAGGTCTTTAGGTTTTCTCATCTTAGGTTAAGTTTTACCCCTTTAACCACTATTTAGGGTAAAGCTTCCTATCCAGGGTCCTATTTGTAAAACATTAAAACAATACAACTTGTTTGAAATTTTTACCTAGTGAATGCACTCTAGGTGTGTCAAACATATGCAATGCCAATGCTTATGATGCCATGCTCAAGTTTTAGTTACAGTAACACCAGGGGTGTTACATCCTTCCCCCCATAAAAGAATCTCGTCCCGAGATTAAAAGTCCTAGGGTAAGTAATGGAAAAGGAAACGCGGAATACTTTCACTTCCTTATTTCTGGTACAAGGCAGGGGTGATGTGGGGGTCACTTCTTTATCACACAGCTATACAGGCTTTACAATTTACAAGAGGCTAAAAAGCCTGGGAAATTCTTTTCTAGAAAATCTTGAGTTTCCCATGTAGCCTCATCTTCAGAATGCTGGTTCCACTGTACCTTATAAAACTTTGAGAGTTTTTCTCCGGGTAACCTTGTCCTTTTGATCCCAGACTCGAATAGGGTGTTCAGAGTATGTCAAGTCTGGTTCAAGGACAACATCCGTTACTTCAATGGCTCGATCGGGAACCCGAAGACATTTCTTCAATTGTGACACATGGAACACATTATGCACAGCAGACAAGGTTTCGGGTAGTTGGAGTCGGTACGCCACTGGTCCACATTGCTAAATCACCAGGAATGGACCAATGTACATGGGTGCAAGCTTCCCCTTAACCCCGAAACACGATACACCCTTCATTGGTGAAACTTTCAAGTAGACATAATCGCCTACCAGAAAGCATAAGGGTTGTCGTCGTCGGTCTGCATAACTCTTTTGTCGAGTCTGAGCTTTCTTCATATTATGAATAATTTTCTGAACCTTTTCTTCGACCTCTTTCACCATATCAGGCCTAAAGAAGTACCTTTCTCCAGGTTCAGACCAATTTAGCGGAGTACGACATCGTCGTCCATATAAAGCTTCGAAGGGTGCCATCTTGATGCTTTCTTGATAGCTATTATGAAAACTCCGCTAAGGGCAAACATTCATCCTATTTTTGTGGAAATTCCAGAACACATGCTGAGAGCACCTAGAGGGGGGGTGAATAGGTGATCCTGTAGAACTTAAAAACTTAAGCCACAAAACTTTGATTAAGCGTTAGCACAGTTAATGCCAAGTGGCTAGAGAGAAGATCTTGCACAATACGATAACCACAAGGAGTTCAACATAGAGAAGGCACAGTGGTTTATCCCGTGGTTCGGCCAAGTACAAAACTTGCCTACTCCACGTTGTGGCGTCCCAACGGACGAGAGTTGCACTCAACTCCTCTCAAGTGATCCAATGATCAACTTGAATACCACAGTGTTATGCTTTTCTTTTCTTATCGCGTTCGCGAGGAATCTCCACAACTTGGAGTCTCTCGCCCTTACACTTGAAGTTCACAAAGAAGCACGGAGTAAGGGAGAGAAGCAACACACACAAATCCACAGCAAAATGCGCACACACACGGCCAAGAATCGAGCTCAAAAGACTATCTCAAAGTTCTCACAAGAACGGAGCTCGAATCACTGAGAATGACAAACGAATGCACAAAGAGTGAGTGTGGATGATCAAGAATGCTCTAAGGTTGCTTGGTATTCTCCTCCATGCGCCTAGGGGTCCCTTTTATAGCCCCAAGGCAGCTAGGAGCCGTTGAGAGCAAATCTGGAAGGCTGATCTTGCCTTCTGTCGTCGGGTGCACCGGACAGTCCGGTGCCCGATTTCCTTCCCAAAATGGCGCGGCCGACCGTTGCAGATCTGGGAGCCGTTGGCGCACCGGACATGTTCGGTGCACACCGGACAGTCCGGTGCCCCCTTCCGACCGTTGGCCCGGCCACGTGTCGCGCGCAGATTCCACGGCCGACCGTTGGCCCGGCCGACCGTTGGCTCACCGGACAGTCCGGTGAATTTTAGCCGTACGCCGTCGGTGAATTCCCGAGAGCGCTCACTTCACGCCGAGTCAGCCTGGCGCACCGGACATTGTCTGGTGCACCACCGGACAGTCCGGTGTGCCAGACTGAGCTGAGTCTTGGCTGTACACAGCCAAGCCTTTTTCACCTCTTTTCTTTTCTTCTTCTTTCTGTTTCTAACACTTAGACAAGTATATTAGTACACAAAACCAATGTACTAAGGCTTAGAAACATACCTTTACTCTTGATTTTCACTTTGTCCATCCATGAGCATAAATTCACATTTAAGCACTTGTGTTGGCACTCAATCACCAAAATACTTGGAAATGGCCCAAGGGCACATTTCCCTTTCAATCTCCCCCTTTTTGGTGATTTATGCCAACACAACATAAAGCAACTAGAACAAGTGCAATATCACTTCAAATAAAACTCAAATTTATTTTGATTCAATTTTTGGCATATATGGATCATCCTTTGCCACCACTTGGTTTGTTTTTGCAAATCAAACTCAAATCTCTATCTCTAAGTCAAACACACATGTTGAAGCATAAAGAGAGTCATTTCAAAAGAGATTGATCAAAGATTTCAAAAACTCCCCCTATTTCCCATAATCAACACTTCTCCCCACAAGAGGCCAACTTTTGACAAAAGAGACAATGCAAGAGTTTTGACAAAACAAAAAGCTCTATTTTACTATTTTCAAAATTTCTCAAGTGGTAGCTGATCCATTTATTGCTTTGGCCTTTATTTTCTCCCCCTTTGGCATCAAGCACCAAAACGGGATCAATCTTGGCCCTATAACCCCATTGCCTCACCAAAATCTTCAATTAAGAGCAAATGGCAATAAGAGTTCATGAACTTGGAATAAGTTACTCTCTCATCGGAGTGCAGTGGAAGTCTTTCATGGTCCAAGTCCACCTTTTCCCTTTCAAACCACCCTTTGAGACTAGAACAAGCAAACTCAAGCACATGGTTAGTCTCAAGGGGTCAAGTTGTAGCACAGCTCCCCCTAAATATGTGCATCACTTTGCAATGGACTTGTGAGGTCCGGGGAGTGTTTGGACAACTTGATCACCATAAATAAGCAACAAAATGCATAAGGAACATGATCAAACGCATAAACATATGTATGCTATAAATCAATCCAAGTTCCGTGAATCTAAGACATTTAGCTCACTACGCAACCTGCAAAAGGTCTTCTCATCTAGAGGCTTGGTAAAGATATCGGCTAGCTGGTTCTCGGTGCTAACATGAAACACTTCGATATCTCCTTTTTGCTGGTGGTCTCTCAAAAAGTGATGTCGGATGTCTATGTGCTTTGTGCGGCTGTGCTCAACAGGATTTTCCGCCATGCGGATAGCACTCTCATTATCACATAGGAGTGGGACTTTGCTCAAATTGTAGCCAAAGTCCCGAAGGGTTTGCCTCATCCAAAGTAGTTGCGCGCAACACTGCCCTGCGGCAACATACTCGGCCTCAGCGGTGGATAGGGCAACGGAGGTTTGTTTCTTAGAATTCCATGACACCAGGGACCTTCCTAAGAATTGGCACGTCCCCGATGTACTCTTCCTATCAACCTTACATCCAGCATAGTCGGAATCTGAATATCCAATTAAGTCAAAGGTAGACCCCTTTGGATACCAGATCCCGAAGCAAGGCGTAGCAACTAAATATCTAAGGATTCGCTTCAACGCCACTAAGTGACACTCCTTAGGATCGGATTGAAATCTAGCACACATGCATACGCTAAGCATAATATCCGGTCTACTAGCACATAAGTAAAGTAATGACCCTATCATTGACCGGTATGCTTTTTGATCAATGGACTTACCTCCTTTGTTGAGGTCGGTGTGTCCGTCGGTCCCCATCGGAGTCTTTGCTGGCTTGGCGTCCTTCATCCCAAACCGCTTCAGCAAGTCTTGCGTATACTTTGTTTGGGAGATGAAGGTGCCGTCCTTGAGTTGCTTCACTTGGAACCCAAGGAAGTAGTTCAACTCGCCCATCATTGACATCTCGAATTTCTGCGTCATCACCCTGCTAAACTCTTCACAAGACTTTTTATTAGTAGAACCAAATATTATGTCATCGACATAAATTTGGCACACAAAAAGATCACCGTCACAAGTCTTAGTGAAGAGAGTTGGATCGGCTTTCCCAACCTTGAAAGCATTAGCAATTAAAAAGTCTCTAAGGCATTCATACCATGCTCTTGGGGCTTGCTTAAGTCCATAGAGCGCCTTAGAGAGCTTACACACATGGTCGGGGTACCGTTCATCCTCGAAGCCAGGGGGTTGCTCCACATACACCTCCTCCTTGATTGGCCCGTTGAGGAAAGCGCTCTTCACATCCATTTGGTACAACCTGAAAGAATGGTGAGCGGCATATGCTAGCAAGATACGAATTGATTCTAGCCTAGCCACAGGAGCAAAAGTCTCCTCAAAGTCCAAACCTACGACTTGGGCATAACCTTTTGCCACAAGTCGAGCCTTGTTCCTTGTCACCACTCCGTGCTTGTCTTGTTTGTTGCGGAACACCCACTTGGTTCCTACAACATTTTGCTTAGGACGAGGCACCAGCGTCCAAACTTCATTCCTCTTGAAGTTGTTGAGCTCCTCTTGCATGGCCAACACCCAGTCCGGATCTAGCAAGGCCTCTTCTACCCTGAAAGGCTCAATAGAAGAGACAAAGGAGTAATGCTCACAAAAATTAACTAATCTTGAACGAGTAGTTACTCCCTTGCTAATATCACCCAAAATTTGGTCGACAGGATGATCCCTTTGGATCATCGCTCGAACTTGGGTTGGAGGTGCCGGTTGCGCTTCTTCCTCTATCACATGATCATCTTGTGCTCCCCCTTGATCACACGCCTCCTGTTGATGAACCTGTTCATTGTCTTGAGTTGGGGAATGCACCATAGTTGAGGAAGAAGGTTGATCTTGCTCCTTTTGTTCCTGTGGTCGTACATCACCAATCACCATGGTTCGTATAGCGGCCGTCGGAACATCTTCTTCATCTACATCATCAAGATCAACAACTTGCTCTCTTGGAGAGCCATTAGTCTCATCAAATACAACATCGCTAGAGACTTCAACCAAACCCGATGATTTGTTGAAGACTCTATACGCCTTTGTATTTGAGTCATATCCTAACAAAAACCCTTCTACAGCTTTGGGAGCAAACTTAGAATTTCTACCTTTCTTCACTAGAATGTAGCATTTGCTCCCAAATACACGAAAGTAAGATACATTGGGTTTGTTACCGGTTAGAAGCTCATATGACGTCTTCTTGAGGAGGCGATGAAGGTAGACCCTGTTGATGGCGTGGCAAGCCGTGTTCACGGCTTCCGACCAAAAGCACTCGGGGGTCTTGAACTCTCCAAGCATCGTCCTTGCCATATCAATGAACGTCTTGTTCTTCCTCTCTACCACACCATTTTGTTGTGGTGTGTAGGGAGCGGAGAACTCGTGCTTGATCCCTTCCTCCTCAAGGAACTCCTCCACTTGAAGGTTCTTGAACTCGGACCCGTTGTCGCTCCTTATCTTCTTCACCTTGAGCTCAAACTCATTTTGAGCTCTCCTGAGGAAGCGCTTCAGGGTCCCTTGGGTTTCAGACTTATCCTGCAAAAAGAACACCCAAGTGAAGCGGGAAAAGTCATCAACAATAACTAAACCATACTTACTTCCTCCAATGCTCAGATAGGCGACGGGTCCGAAGAGGTCCATATGCAGCAGCTCCAGAGGTCTTGAGGTGGTCATCACATTCTTGCTGTGATGTGCTCCTCCCACTTGTTTATCTGCTTGACAAGCTGCACAAGGTCTATCTTTTTCGAATTGCACGTTAGTCAAACCTATCACATGTTCTCCCTTTAGAAGCTTGTGAAGGTTCTTCATCCCTACATGTGCTAAGCGGCGATGCCACAGCCAGCCCATGCTAGTCTTAGCTATTAAGCATGCATCTAGACCGGCCTCTTCTTTTGCAAAATCAACTAAATAAAGTTTGCCGTCTAATACACCCTTAAAAGCTAGTGAACCATCACTTCTCCTAAAGACAGACACATCTACATTTGTAAATAGACAGTTATATCCCATATTGCATAATTGACTAACCGATAGCAAATTGTATCCAAGAGACTCTACTAAAAACACATTAGAGATAGAGTGCTCATTAGAAATTGCAATTTTACCTAACCCTTTTACCTTGCCTTGATTCCCATCACCGAATATAATTGAATCTTGGGAATCCTTATTCTTGACGTAGGAGGTGAACATCTTCTTCTCCCCCGTCATATGGTTTGTGCATCCGCTGTCGATAATCCAGCTTGAACCCCCGGATGCATAAACCTGCAAGGCAAATTTAGGCTTGGGACTTAGGTACCCAACTCTTGTTGGGTCCTACAAGGTTAGTCACAATTGTCTTAGGGACCCAAATGCAAGTTTTATCTCCCTTGCATTTTGCCCCTAATTTCCTAGCAATCACCTTTTTATCCTTTCTACAAATTGCAAAGGAAGCACTCAAAGCATGATATATTGTAGAAGGTTCATTAACTTTCCTAGGAACATTAACAACATTTCTCCTAGGCATATTATGAACAACATTTCTCCTACCAACATTTCTATCATGCACATAGAAAGAACTAGAAGCAAACATGTCATGAGAATCAAAATCATCATAAGCATTGTAACTCCTATAAGCATTTCTAGTTTGTCTCTTATCATGGTACATAAACGCATGGTTCCTTTTAGCACTACTTGCCATAGGGGCCTTCCCTTTCTCCTTGGCGGAGATGGGAGCCTTATGGCTTGTTAAGTTCTTGGCTTCCCTCTTGAAGCCAAGTCCATCCTTAATTGAGGGGTGTCTACCAATCGTGTAGGCATCCCTTGCAAATTTTAGCTTATCGAAATCATTCTTGCTAGTCTTAAGTTGAGCATTAAGCCTAGCCAATTCATCATTAAGTTTGGAAATTGAAACTAGGTGTTCCCTACAAGCATCAATGTCAATATCTTTACATCTAGTACAGATTATAACATGTTCTACACAAGAATTAGATTTATTTGCTACTTCTAATTTAGCATTTAAATCATTGTTAACACCTTGTAAAGTAGAAATGGTTTCATGACAAGTGGATAATTCACCAGAGAGCATTTCATTCCTTTTAATTTCTAGAGCAAGAGAATTTTGTGCACTAACAAATTTATCATGTTCTTCATATAAGAGGTCCTCTTGCTTTTCTAGTAGCCTATTCTTATCATTTAGGGCATCAATCAATTCATTTATCTTATCTATCTTAGATCTATCTAAGCCCTTGAATAAGCATGAATAGTCTATGTCATCATCATCACTAGACTCATCATCACTAGAAGAAACATAAGTGAAGTCTCGAGTACTCACCTTCTTTTCCCTTGCCATAAGGCATGTGTGACGCTCGTTGGGGAAGAGGGATGACTTGTTGAAGGCGGTGGCTGCGAGTCCTTCATTGTCGGAGTCGGAAGAGGAGCAGTCCGAGTCCCACTCCTTGCCTAGATGCGCCTCGCCCTTTGCCTTCTTATAGTTCTTCTTCTTCTCCCTCTTGTTCCCTTGATCCTGATCACTATCATTGTCGGGACAGTTAGCAATAAAATGACCAAGCTTACCACATTTGAAGCATGAGCGCTTCCCCTTTGTCTTGGTCTTGCTTGGCTGCCCCTTGCGGCCTTTTAGTGCCGTCTTGAATCTCTTGATGATGAGAGCCATCTCTTCATCATTAAGTCCGACCGCCTCAATTTGTGCCACCTTGCTAGGTAGCATCTCCTTGCTTCTTGTTGCCTTGAGAGCAAGAGGTTGAGGCTCATTGATTGGACCGTTTAGAGCGTCGTCGACGTATCTCGCCTCCTTGATCATCATCCGCCCGCTTACGAATTTTCCGAGTACCTCCTCGGGCGTCATCATCGTGTACCTGGGATTCTCACGAATATTGTTTACGAGATGAGGATCAAGAACGGTAAAGGACCTTAGCATTAGGCGGACGACGTCGTGGTCCGTCCATCGCGTGCTTTCGTAGCTCCTTATTTTGTTGATAAGGGTCTTGAGCCGGTTGTAAGTTTGGGTTGGCTCCTCTCCCCTTATCATTGCGAATCGTCCAAGCTCGCCCTCCACCAACTCCATTTTAGTGAGCATGGTGATGTCGTTCCCCTCATGAGAGATCTTGAGGGTGTCTCATATCTGCTTGGCGTTGTCCAAGCCGCTCACCTTATTGTACTCTTCCCTGCACAAAGATGCTAATAGAACAGTAGTAGCTTGTGCATTTCTATGGATTTGTTCATTTATAAGCATAGGGCTATCCGAGCTATCAAATTTCATTCCATTCTCTACAATCTTCCATATGCTTGGATGGAGAGAGAATAAGTGACTACGCATTTTGTGACTCCAAAATCCGTAGTCTTCCCCATCGAAGTGTGGAGGTTTGCCAAGAGGAATGGAAAGCAAATGCGAATTCGAACTATGTGGAATACGAGAATAATCAAATGAAAAGTTCGAATTGACCGTCTTCCTGTAGTCGTTGTCGTCGTCCTTTTGGGAAGAAGTAGACTCATCGCTATCGTCGTAGTAGACGATCTCCTTGATGCGTCTTGTCTTCTTCTTCTTCCCATCTTTGCGCTTGTGGCCCGAGCCCGAGTCAGTAGGCTTGTCATCCTTCGGCTCGTTGACGAAGGACTCCTTCTCCTTGTCATTGATCACGATTCCATTCCCCTTAGGATCCATCTCTTCGGGCGATTAGTCCCTTCTTGAAGAGAACGGCTCCGATACCAATTGAGAGCACCTAGAGGGGGGGTGAATAGGTGATCCTGTAGAACTTAAAAACTTAAGCCACAAAATTTGATTAAGCGTTAGCACAGTTAATGCCAAGTGGCTAGAGAGAAGATCTTGCACAATACGATAACCACAAGGAGTTCAACACAGAGAAGGCACAGTGGTTTATCCCGTGGTTCGGCCAAGTACAAAACTTGCCTACTCCACGTTGTGGCGTCCCAACGGACGAGAGTTGCACTCGACTCCTCTCAAGTGATCCAATGATCAACTTGAATACCACAGTGTTATGCTTTTCTTTTCTTATCGCGTTCGCGAGGAATCTCCACAACTTGGAGTCTCTCGCCCTTACACTTGAAGTTCACAAAGAAGCACGGAGTAAGGGAGAGAAGCAACACACACAAATCCACAGCAAAATGCGCACACACACGGCCAAGAATCGAGCTCAAAAGACTATCTCAAAGTTCTCACAAGAACGGAGCTCGAATCACTGAGAATGACAAACGAATGCGCAAAGACTGAGTGTGGATGATCAAGAATGCTCTAAGGTTGCTTGGTATTCTCCTCCATGCGCCTAGGGGTCCCTTTTATAGCCCCAAGGCAGCTAGGAGCCGTTGAGAGCAAATCTGGAAGGCTGATCTTGCCTTCTGTCGTCGGGTGCACCGGACAGTCCGGTGCACACCGGACACTGTCCGGTGCCCGATTTCCTTCCCAAAATGGCGCGGCCGACCGTTGCAGATCTGGGAGCCGTTGGCGCACCGGACATGTCCGGTGCACACCGGACAGTCCGGTGCCCCCTTCCGACCGTTGGCCCGGCCACGTGTCGCGCGCAGATTCCGCGGCCGACCGTTGGCCCGGCCGACCGTTGGCTCACCGGACAGTCCAGTGCACACCGGACAGTCCGGTGAATTTTAGCCGTACGCCGTCGGTGAATTCCCGAGAGCGGTCACTTCACGCCGAGTCAGCCTGGCGCACCGGACACTGTCCGGTGCACCACCGGACAGTCCGGTGTGCCAGACTGAGCTGAGTCTTGGCTGTACACAGCCAAGCCTTTTTCACCTCTTTTCTTTTCTTCTTCTTTCTGTTTCTAACACTTAGACAAGTATATTAGTACACAAAACCAATGTACTAAGGCTTAGAAACATACCTTTACTCTTGATTTTCACTTTGTCCATCCATGAGCATAAATTCACATTTAAGCACTTGTGTTGGCACTCAATCACCAAAATACTTGGAAATGGCCCAAGGGCACATTTCCCTTTCACATGCCCGCAGCATATCTTCAAGTATTTGATTTACCCTCTCAGTCTGCCCACTGGTTTGAAAATGATAGGCCGAACTGTGGAGCAACTTAGTACCCAGGGATTTATGAAGTTCTTCCCAGAATTTGGATACGAATTGAGGTCCACGATCCGACACTATGGTCTTCGAAACACCATGCAGACTAAGAATGCGAGCAATGTACAACTCCGCATAGGTAAGTACCGGGTAATATGTCTTGACTGGCAGAAAATGAGAAATTTTCGTAAGCCGATCAACAATAACCCAGATAGAGTCATACCCTTTTGTAGTCCTGGGTAATCCCATGATGAAGTCCATACAATATCTTCCCCTTTCCATGTTGGGATAGGTAAGGATTGTAATGGACCAGCAGTCTTCAAATATATGGCCTTAACACGTTTACAAGTGTCACATCTAGCCACATAGTGTGCAATTTCAATTTGCATCTTTGCCCACCAGAAGAACACATAAGGTTCCATGTGTGCAACTTGCTTTTTCTGATGACACTGTACTATCTGAGTTTGTTGGGTGGCACTTATGCAACTTTACCCAAATAGAATCAGATGCACCATCTTGGGTAAAACACAAAAGAAGAGGTTTACCAACAAGTGGTTACAGTAAGTTCATAGCACACGAGACGGTGTGAATGTCGAATAACATCACGGTCAATTCGTGTTAACCAGGGAATCCAAGTCCACAAAAGGTGATATAGATTCAAGAAAAATCACCAGCGGAGGGATCTAAAAATGCGGACTTTGCAACCAGTCCATTTTATCCAGCACTAGTCATGGATCGACATGATCACACATGCAGGAAAAACATGCGTGAGACGGTCGAGGCACGACTAGAGCGATGATTAGGTGGCTATTGGCTTACTTAATCTCATTTTGGTAAGTACTTTCTTTAGAATGGGTTGAACCAAAGTGAGTTTAGACAATTTGATAAAATGATCTCTAAACTCAGCATTCGTTCAACGGGCAGTTACAAGTTAGTCAAAACCAACTTGTTGAACTACTTTTGACATTAAGCAAATCCTCTCAGTACCATTGGTAAGCCAAGGGTTGAGAGTTCACATTTACTAACAAGAAATCCTGCTCTTGGTTAAAAATCTATTTGGTCATGTTGTTCATCCGTTTTTCTCATGCGAGATGAATTATCCACTTGGTTAGGGAATACATGGATTAATTAGGAAAACGAATGAACAAACTCCTGCATTTTAGCAGCAGGGGAAACAGATCTCTATTTTGAGAGCTAATCAGTTGTTTTCTTACACTAAAAAGCTCCAAGGCTCCACCTTTACACAAAGGATGCAAAGGGAACTTATATGAGTAGTCACTACCAAGATCAAAAGAAATAAGACCACACATGAAAGTGGTATGCCCTTTTGATCCAATGGAAATGACAGATGTTGCTTGATCTCTTCACATAGAAATTGTTTTAAGGAAGGAGTCCACAGAAGATCACACATCAGTGTAGTTTCACAATGGATCATGACCAGAGACCTTGGTACCAACATGTGCCAAGCAGCAAAATCCTGTGTGCACATTTACAGGAGGCTCTCAGTTTCGCTGCAGTACCATAAGTTCTTAACCATGACACCATTACAAAACTGGCACCAATACTGAATCTCACGTGGTAAGAATAATTTGTGTAGAGATAACATATCAATATAGTCTTATAATGGATTATGACTACTAACAGTGATACTAGCGTATATCGAGCAGCACAACCTTGTGTGTATACCCACAAGAGGCCCTCGGTTTTGGCGCGGCATCATCAATTTTAGTCATAACGCCAATACCAGACATAACCAATAAGGAATCTCACACAACCCAAATAGACTGATCAAGGATGACAAGGTACAAAAGAGACTCCACCTGTAAGAACGATTACAAGTAGAGATCCAAATAGATCATGGTCCAAAGAAGTGAACAAGGCATGGCCATAACCTAAACTTGATGAAAGGAGTATGATGGGAGACTGTTAATTCAGCCCAAGCATATATCTATGCCTATCATAGGGATCACAAAGTCAAGGATTAAGTTGGTATGCCTTCGATAGATATGAAGGAACCAAAGGCATCAAATTCAAGAAAATGGTCGGACATGTCTTTCCTAGGTTGGGTTAATAAAGTAACATGACGATCCACAAGGAGAGGCCAAATGTACTAAAGACTGCAACCTGTATCAGCTGATCAAGAGAATGGCTCTAAAAGGAGGCATGACTTGAGATCCTTGTTTGAAGTCTAGGTACACCTTAGGTTTGACAAGGAAATTATCTAGGCATTTATTTGTACGGGTGTGGTCATGAAGTGATAACGAAAAATTCGACTTTGGGCCGGGTCATGGTTCACTAAATACGAATATAGCCTAATCTTGGTTTAGGCAATCAAGTCATCAACTCTCTATTGGTCATAACTCAACCTGATAGTTCTCAGATCAGGATTGAGAATTGCTTTTTGCTGGGCTAACCAGTTCATGCCCAAGATGACATCTATGTCTTGGCCTTTCAGAACGATCATATAAGTAGGAAAGTTCCGTCCGGCCAATGTTACGGGCACCTGATAAGCCACTTCTTTTCACTTTTGGTAGCTTTACTGTCGGGCAAGGAAGACCATTCATCAACCACTTCATAGAGGGAGGGGGCCTGAAAAGGTCCAGTTCACCATCAAGTGCTTCTCCCGCTACATGAGAAGGTCCGGCTTCCATCCCGACAGGATTCACAGGGACGTTCGGGTGCAGTTGTGAATACAACACATGCACTTCTTCATGTAGTGCATTACAACAGACCTGCAAGTTATCCATGGCTAAGCTAAGCTCCTCCACATGGGCTCGAGCTTTGGCTTCCCTAGCCCCGGCAAATGGACGAGAGTTAATCGCCCAACCAAGCGCTAGATCTCGTTTCGTGAGTTGGTCTTGCAAGTAGCGGATGACTGCATCCGCAACCCATAGATCATTCCTGTGACGGGGTTCTGGTTGAAGCAGTCCGACTTGTGCTTCCAGATCCCGATAGGATCGTCGCTACCACTGTTACTTTCTTCATGTCTTGGGGCAAGTTATTGGCAGGGTACGCCAATGGGTCTAGTAGATTTGCGCGCGGTCTTTCTGATGCGCGACAGCATTTCTCTAAGGGGGAAAATGTTATTAGTATAATTCTTAGCATGATGCATGTGTAAGTATAGAATCAACCTTAGTTGATTCAACCTTCTATACATTGCACTCTTCCTATCTGGTCTTTAAGATAGGCTCTTCAGAATACTTAGGTAAGAAGAGAAAAGAATTTTTAGGTAAGACTTTTGAAAATCCTTTTGAAGATGCCTCATAATATCTGCAAAGAAGGGCTACGCTCCGATACCAGCTGTGACGGAACCTCCCAAGTAATTAGGCCCACCTACAGTTGTCCTTGTCCAACAGACATCAGACACCCTGTAGATGTTCCTAAGTCACTTGATAAGTTCGGTATCTTTCCTTACCTTACCAGGAACGTTTCACCCGTCTTGCAGACATTACAGAACATCGGAGATAAAGAAATGCGAAAGCAATTACATAAATGTACATTTATTTAGAAAGTAAGATTAAGTTACTTATTACAGACCAGAACTAAAAGTGAGTGCAGAGTAGTAATATTATACAAACCAGGGGAGGCACAAACTCCTCCCGATAAGTTTAAGCAAAAGATCCTATGTGGAGGACCAAGTCCTCCCGTACTTCAGTCTTGTTTTTCCTCATTTGGTACCACCTTGGAGCAAAAGCAACAAAAATTTGTCGCTTCCTCACCTAAAAACAACAAAGGGATAAACCCTGAGTATGGAATTACTCAGCAAGTCTTACCCGACTAAGGAAAAGACTCTCAAGGGTATGCTGGATAAATAGGAGTCAAGGAGAGGCTTTAGCAAAAATCAACTTATATTTTTGCAGAAGTAGCTTACTAAAGTGAGTCCTTACTTTCAATCTTTTAACGCCATATTAAGTATTAATAGACTCTATTTGCATCTAGTCTAATTTCAACATCTCATCAATACAACATCATTTTTATCCATAGTGTTCACATCCTGACTTTAGGTTGCAGGGAAGTGACCAAGTCTTCATAACCGCGAAGGTACGGCGATCCGAATCGATTATACTCAGCTGAGGATCTCCAATCACACGACATATGTAGCACTTAACCCTTGCATATGTCAACCCGCCACCGGGGTTCTTAAGACCAGATCAGGTTCACGCAAACCGAGAGCACAGATACACCACCGTCCAGCCTCTTGCCACGGAGGGTACACGCTACTCTCGCCACCGCTCCACGCCCATTTCGTGTTATCTTATTCTGGCCTTAGTCTGCCCGAGGCAAGGCTTACCCATGACGAGACATGTGACTAGTTAAAGGGTCCTCGGTCAGCACGCCTACATACGCGTTAATCCTTAACCAACCTGGGTAGAACATCACCTGTTCCTAACCCAAGTCTCAATTTAAGTATTTCCATCCTTAGGATTGTGTTTGTTCCTTAGGATGAAAGAGCATCACGGGGAACTTTGCAGTAAGATCCCACTATTGCTCCAAATGAAAATATTCTTGCAGGTAGAAGCCATCCTCTCCCAGGTTAGACTGAGGACAACCTCTATCCACAAGATCTAAGCAAGGCTAAGCATTTTTGTAAATCATAATTTTGATACTTCATAGAAGTATCGATAAAGGTATGGATATCAAGGAAAGTAATGCATCAAAGGGTTTCAAGTATCTCCTATGAACCTAATGCACATTTCACTAGACTTAAGTGTGCAAAAAGTATTTAAAACACAAGGAAAGGGGTTGCATGCACCGGAGCTTGCCTTCGTTCACAGGTGAATCAGGCTCGGATCCGCAGATATCAAAGTAGAAACAATTCTCGGCCTGAGATTCCGAAGGTGGTGGTGTCTTCTCTTCAGTTACTTCGATTTCTTCTTCACATTCTAATCATAACCATACATAGGTATAAGAATGGATGCCATGGGATGCTCATGAGGATGCAAAGATAATATAAACTTATTATCTATGTCTTGAGTACAACTTTCCTTCACGGAATTCCGGGAACTTAGGGTTTCCGGAGTCGGTAAAGGAGTTCATAGGGCAGGGGGGTGTTTTGGGTTCTAGTTATCAAACATGGTCCAATTCAACTCAAACCCTACCTAAGGCTTCTAAATATTGCTTTAAGTTCCTATAAAAAGTTTGGGCATTTTTGGACTTACCAATTATTTTCTAAAAATCCATAACTAATACTTTTAACCACTTTAAATACCCTAAAATTTCTTATTTCCCCTAAAAATCACAAACTTATTTTTATTAAATACTATGGAAAATAAGAAGCCTAGGAAAATTGGTCTCATATTTTTAGGATTTTTCTGTAATTTTCTACATATTTTTAAAGCTCCACTGAAAAAGAAAAAGGAAAAAGTGTAATAGTATTGGGCCAATTCTAGCTCAAACGGCCCAACACCAGAGGAAAAGGGCGCCCGCGCCCGCGCGCTGGCGATCTTGCGGAAAAGCTCTCGAGATCTTAACTAATCCGCAAAACGTTCTACAGACTATCTAAGAGTCACTGACACCTTACGCCGAGGTCCCTAGAACTTTGCTTCTTCCCCAAATACGCCCCTCACGGCGAGCAACGTTGTGCAGAGCTCCGGCGAGCTCGTGTACAGGCCAATTTATGCAAAGACTGGCGCTCTCGAGTGGCTTTCACCGAATTGAACCCCTCCCGAGTATTTCCCCTCATTCAATTTCACGAATGGCTACTAGGTTTGCTCTGGCCGCAGTGACCGTGGACCTTGCGGGCAGATGAATGTGTTCCCGTCGATTCATGGCGGTCTAGTTCAATTGGATGGTTTGGAGAGCATCAAGGGCACATGAGAATGTTAGAACAAGCAACAGAGAAACATGAACTGACCTAAATTGGGCTGGCCGCGGTGAGCTCGATCATGCGGTGCTTCGGAATAGGGTTGGGGAAAACTTGGAATTGGAGCTCACGGTGGCAGGACTGGGGGTGATACTAGACGATGGGGTACGTGATGAGGTTGCGGAGCTAACGGTGGGCTCAATTTAAAGACTCCGAGAGCGGTGGCTCACAATTTGCCCACGGCGAGCTGGCGGCCGGAGGTGAGGAAGAAGCCTGGCGCGCGTGGTTACGTGTCCTATGGCGTGGCAGTAACTCCGGTGATCACCGGACATGCACCGCATGATTCACCGTGACGAGAGCCAGCGCTAAGGCACGTGGTGCGCGACGGTGACAGCACGACGGCGGTGAGAACCCTATCCGAAAGATCAGTGTGCAGGGGAGGGGCACGGCGGCTAGCCAGAGTGGAGTCCAGCTCACCGACGGTGATGCACTTTCACCCCGCGATGTTATCTACTTGCCACCCGCACGAACCCAAACACCAGCGACACGAATCACGGCGGAGGTATCGTCGGCGGTGAGAGTTCCGCGCTGGCAGCCTGATCCAATCCAGGCTACTGTACCATCGCGAGTTTCAGTCAGATGAACCTGACAGCCAATGTTGAACTCGAATTTCCTCCAAATTTACTGTGGTGACTGATTTAGGTCTCTATACTAAAGTTATAGACCTATAGTTCATCTTCAACTTTGCCATGGAGCTCACCATAAAATAGTTACCGAATCCAACTCAAAATCAGGTTCAAAGTCTGCCCAATTTCACTGTTACTGGAATCTCAGACTTAAGATGTCCTGACAGCCTGACTTTGAGGGTGATTATCTCCAAATTCTTTACAAGAACATGGCTTGCACTCTTAAGCAAAAATGTTCTCCTTTGTTTGGTCTACAATTTTGATGTGGTGACCTAGGGCAAAAACCCTAGAATTTGAAAGATGCAAAGCTCCAAAGTTGAGCCAATTCTCTGATTTTCAGACTTAGAATAGAACCTAATTGAGGTCCATTTTGCATTTAAGTCCAAAACTCAACATTTGGCTTTCAAGTCCACATATTTGTGAACCAAAGGACTTAAGAAACTTATTTGTCTTGGTTTTTGCACTTTAGCCCAAAAGTGGACTAATTTTGCACATAGGCCCCTAGGGTTTAGTTTTAGGGTTTTCCAGGGTTCCAATTAGGGTTTTTAATATCCCAGGGGTATAAAAGTGATTCAAGTTTATTCTTGGGGTCATTTTATGACTTTTACCCTAAGGTCTTTAGGTTTTCTCATCTTAGGTTAAGTTTTACCCCTTTAACCACTATTTAGGGTAAAGCTTCCTATCCAGGGTCCTATTTGTAAAACATTAAAACAATACAACTTGTTTGAAATTTTTACCTAGTGAATGCACTCTAGGTGTGTCAAACATATGCAATGCCAATGCTTATGATGCCATGCTCAAGTTTTAGTTACAGTAACACCAGGGGTGTTACATCATGTGACTACTGCCTCTCCGATTGCTCCGATAGTAGCCACAGCCTCGGCGACGAGGACTGTGGCCCAAGTCGCGAATGCTTCCACGTCGATCTAGGGGGTCTCGACGAAGGCAACCATCTTGGTATGCCGGAGGACGATGATCCCCCTAGGCCTACGCCTCGCGTTGACATCCTTCGGGAGCTAGCTGTGGTCCCAGTCCCTGCGGGGGGTTAGGACGCACAGCTCGAGCAAATCCGCGAGATGCAGGCCAGGCTCGACGAGGAAGCAGGACAACTTGTGCAGCTTCGGCAAAATATTGGGCAGGAGTGGGCAGGCCGAGCACCGGCCGGAGAAGCACGTCATCTGGCCCAAGACGACCTACACCGCATCGCCGACGATGCCAGGGCAAGGCTGCCCCCAGCTTCCAGCGGGGTCGGCCAGAACCTGGCTGCAGCAGCGATACTACTCCGAGCGATGCCGGAACCATCCACCACCGAGGGGCGACGTATCCAGGGAGAGCTCAAGAATCTCCTGGAAGATGTCGCGGTCCGACGGGCCGAAAGCTCTGCCTCCCGAAGGCAGGGGTACCCCCCGGAGCATTGCGCCGCGACTTCCTGATTCATGCGGGAAGCCTCGGTCCACACCGGGCGCACGCGGAACACAGCGCCTGCGGCCCCAGGACGCCTCGGCAACGAGCACCGTTGCGACCGTCGAGCCCACCTCGACGAGAAGGTGCGTCGAGGCTACCACCCCAGGCGTGGGGGACGCTACGACAGCGGGGAGGATCGGAGCCCCTCCCCCGAACCACCCGGTCCACGAGCTTTCAGCCGGGCCATACGACGAGCGCCGTTCCCGACCCGGTTCCGAACCCCGACTGCTATCACCAAGTACTCGGGGGGAGTCAAAGCCGGAACTATGGCTCGCGGACTACCGGCTGGCCTGCTAGCTGGGTGGGACGGACGATGACAACCTCATCATCCGCAACCTTCCCTTGTTCCTCTCCGACGTCGCCCGAGCCTGGCTGGAGCATCTGCCTCCTGTGCAGATCTCCAACTGGGACGACCTGGTCAAGGCCTTCGCCGGCAACTTCTAGGGCACATACGTGCGTCCTGGGATCTCCGAAGCTGCCGCCAGCAGCCGGGAGAGTCCCTGCGGGACTACATCCGGCAATTTTCGAAGCAGCGCACCGAGCAGCCCAACATCACTGACTCGGATGTCACCGGCGCGTTCCTCGCTGGCACCACTTGCCGCGACCTGGTGAGCAAGCTGGGTCGCAAGATTCCCACCAGGGCGAGCGAGCTGATGGACATCGCCACCAAGTTCGCCTCTGGTCAGGAGGCGGTTGAGGCCATCTTCCGGAAGGACAAGCAGCCTCAGGGGCACCAGCCGGAAGACGTCCCCGAGGCATCCGCTCAGCGCGGCACCAAGAAGAAGGGCAAGAAGAAGTCGCAAGCGAAACACGACGCGGACCTTGTCGCCGCCGCCGAGCACAGGAACCTTCGGAAGCCTCCCGGAGGCGCCAACCTGTTCGACAAGATGCTCAAGGAGTCGTGCCCCTATCATCAGGGTCCCATCAAGCACACCCTTGAGGAGTGCGTCATGCTTCGGCGCTACTTCCACAAGGCCGGGCCACCGGCGGAAGGTGGTCGAGCCCACAACAACGACAAGAAGGAGGATCACAAGACAGAGGAGTTCCCCGAGGTCCACAACTGCTTCATGATCTACGGTGGGCAAGTGGCGAACGCCTCGGCTCGGCACCGCAAGCAAGAGCGCCGGGAGGTCTGCTCGGTGAAGGTGGCGGCGCCAGTTTACCTAGACTGGTCCGACAAGCCCATCACCTTCGACCAGGGTGACCACCCCGACCGCGTGCCGAGCCCTAGAAAGTACCCGCTCATTGTCGATCCCGTCATCGGCAACATCAGGCTTACCAAGGTCCTCATGGACGGAGGCAGCAGCCTCAACATCATCTACGCCGAGACCCTCGGGCTCCTGCAGATCGATCTGTCCTCGATCCGGGCCGGTGTGGCACCCTTTCATGGGATCATCCCCGGGAAACGCGTCCAACCCCTCGGGCAACTCGATCTGCCCGTCTGCTTCGGGACTCCCTCCAATTTCCGAAAGGAAACCCTCACGTTCGAGGTGGTCGGGTTCCGAGGAACCTACCACACAGTGCTGGGGAGGCCATGCTATGCCAAGTTCATGGTCGTCCCCAACTACACCTACCTCAAGCTCAAGATGTCGGGCCCCAACGGGGTCATCACCGTCGGCTCCACGTACCGACACGCGTACGAATGCGACGTGGAGTGCGTGGAGTACGCCGAGGCCCTCATCGCCGACCTAGAGAGCCTCTCCAAAGAGGCGCCAGATGCGAAGCGCCACGCCGACAACTTTGAGCCAGCTGAGACGGTTAAGTCCGTCCCTCTCGACCCCAGCAACAACACCTCCAAGCAAGTCCGGATCGGCTCCGAGCTCGACCCCAAATAGGAAGCAGTGCTCGTCGACTTCCTCCGCGCGAACGCCGAAGTTTTTGTGTGGAGTCCCTAGGACATGCCTGGCATACCGAGGGATGTCGCCGAGCACTCGCTGGATATCCGAGCTGGAGCCCGACCCCTGAAGCAGCCTCTGCGCCGATTCGACGAAGAAAAGCGCAGAGCCATAGGCGAGGAGATCCACAAGCTGATGGCTGCAGAGTTCATCAAAGAGGTATTCCATCCCGAATGGCTTGCCAACCCTGTGCTTGTGAGAAAGAAAGGAGGGAAATGGCGGATGTGTGTAGACTACACTGGTCTAAACAAAGCATGTCCGAAGGTTCCCTACCCTCTGCCTCGCATCGATCAAATCGTGGATTCCATTGCTGGGTGTGAAACCCTGTCTTTCCTTGATGCCTACTCAGGGTATCACCAAATCAGGATGAAAGAGTCCGACCAGCTCGCGACTTCTTTCATCACACCCTTTGGCATGTACTGCTACGTTATTATGCCATTCGGTTTGAGGAATGAGGGTGCGACATACCAAAGGTGCATGAACCACGTGTTCGGAGAGCACATTGGTCGAACGGTCGAGGCTTACGTCGATGACATCGTAGTCAAGACGAGAAAAGCCTCCGACCTCCTTTCCGACCTTGAAACGACATTCAAGTGTCTCAAGGCGAAAGGCGTAAAACTCAATCCCGAGAAGTGTGTCTTCGGAGTCCCCCGAGGCATGCTCCTGGGGTTCATCGTCTCCGAGCGAGGTATCGAGGCCAACCCGGAGAAAATCGAGGCCATCACCAACATGGGGACCATCAAGGACTTGAAAGGAGTACAGAGGGTCATGGGATGCCTTCCGGCTCTGAGCCGTTTCATCTCGCGCCTCGGCGAAAGAGGCCTACCTCTGTACCGCCTCTTAAGGAAGACCGAGCGCTTCACTTGGACCCCTGAGGCCGAGGTATAGATGGCCAACCGGGCCGCACGACACGGCACTGGCACTAGCACGACCTGGCACGGCACGACAGGGCACGGCACGGCTAGGCACAGTAGAAGATTCGTGTTGTGCCTGTTAGTGCCAGCGTGCTGGGCCCTCGGCCCAGGCACGACACTATCAGTGCTTAGCCGTGCCGTGCCGTGCCAACAGGCACGCCAGCACGCCAGTGCTAGTGCCAGCATGGGCACTATGCATAAAAATCCCAGCAGCAGCATTCAAACACTCAAACAGCATAAGTGAATAACAGATAATTTTATTATGACTTCTAGCAATCAAACAGATACAAGATAATTTCAAACAACATAAAAATGGTCACAAAGAGAGTAAGAGACTAATCAAACAACAATTTTATGAGCTATAGTGCAATGGCTGCCTCGTTAAAAACCTGTCTAGGTAAAACTCACCCTTGTGAGAAACCCTAGACAGGAAAAAAGAGTACAGCCCAGCTCATTAAAAAGTTTATTGTCCTTACAACAAAGTCCAGTCCAGGTGCATAATATTACAGTCCCATTACAAAAATGGTCAAAAAGAGACTAAGAGAGTAAGATACTAGAGACTAATCAAGATAAAGATTTTCAAATGTTTCTTCAAGCTCTTTGTCATCCACCATGTGTTGCATCCTTGCTTCAGCATCCTCCCAATCTTTAATGCATGTCAACATCTCAACCACATCAGACTTCAATCTCCGCCTCCGCTCGTCGATGATCCTGCCAGTTAAACTAAAAGTGGATTCTAAAGAGATGGTAGACACAGGAATAGTTAAAATATCTTTAGCCATAATTGACAGTACTGGATAAGTGAGTTTGTGCTGATGCCACCAGTGCAAGATGTTGAAATCATCAGTTAACTAGTTGACAGTGTCACAATCTAAGTAAGAAATGAGTTCAGAAGCAGTAGAAGCTGAAGAGCTCGCAGCATACAGTAGAGCAGTTGCAGAGGTATCTCTAGCAATGTTTAGAGTAGAAGCAAAAGAATGCATACCAACAGAAGTACCCACATCATCAGCATCATCATAAATTTCATCCCAAGCAGACCGTTTCTTACCAGACAAGTTAGGAGGGACAACCCTATTCAATCTAACAGATCCATATTTCTCTTCATATTTATTATAAACATCAGTAAGCTTAGCTCTAGTGGTAACCTGATAAACAACATAATCTGTACTTGTCAGGTTCATTAATCTTCTAAGCACTCTACTAAAACCTTTCATTTTAGCTCTAGGGTCCAAGATGAATGCAAAAGAGTAAAGTAAAGGGATGTTCCTCCAATATTTATTATATTTATCTACCATAGGTTGAATGACACCTCTGATGTGAGTGTCATTAGCATAGTTCTTTAGATGTATAGCAATCTTAACAAGAAAATGAAGCATAAGTGGAGATGTAGGATAATAAACACCAGACAATGCAACTGTAGAATCATAAAATAGCTCAAGAAATTTAAGTACTTTATCTCCAATAACCCAATGTTCATCAGTTAAAATAAATTGATCACCTTCAGCCCTAGGATAGTTTGCATGAATGAAAGTAGTGAAAGGTATCCTATGAGGAAACAAATGCTTAAGCATCAGATATGTAGAGTTCCACCTAACCTCCATGTCTAACTGGAATTTTCTAGGCCTAATATTAGTAGCAATGCAATAACTTTTATATGCAGCAATTCGCTGATTAGAGGAGTTTAAAAAAGATATTGCAGTTCTAAATGTTTCAATCAAGTTCTTAAGAGAATCTAGGGCCTCTTTAACTATCAAATTGATTATATGACATGCACAACGCTAATGCAAGAACATTTCAGAATCTGCCCCATTATCAATACCAAGATATGGTGACATTATAGGTCTAAGCAACCTCATGGCAGCAGCATTAGATGATGCATTGTCTAGGGTAAAAGCAAACACCTTATTAGTCAAGCCATAATCAGCAAGCACACCAGCAACACGATCAGCAATGTTTTGTCCATTGTGTGACACATCAATAAGCACTAAAGCAAGCACCCTTTTCTCTAGTTGCCAATCAGGGTTTATGTAATGGGCAACAACACTAAGGTAGTCCTCTTTGGCATTACCAGACCAAATGTCAAAGGTCAAACACACACAATTAACATCAGAAGAAGAAAGAGTCTCAACAAGCTTAGCCTTTTTGTCAGTGAAGTATTTAACCATGTCTCTGGTGGTGGTTTGCCTAGAGACAGGCACAAATTTAGGATTATGAGCAGTTCTAATGTAGTGTTCAAATGCAGCATTTTCACCCAAACTAATAGGAATTTCTAGCCTAGCAAGCAATCGAACCAATTCATTACGTGCAACCATAGGACAATACTCCCAGTTACGCATACTACCATCAGGATTAAAAGATATCTGAGACTGAGACATGCGGGTTTTCTCACGCCTCCTGGGACATCTATCTCTATGTCAGGTCAGGTGGCCAGTGCCACCACTAGAGAGAGCAGAATATTGCTTAGAGCAATGTATGCACTTAGCTGCAAACCTAACCTTCTTACCGTTCACGATTTTGAAAAGTTTCTCGAAATCTAACCACACTGCAGAAGTAGAAGGACGACATCGCTTGGCACTGTGTTCGTCCCCTTCACCTTCGTTATCCTGACCACCGACTTGTTGTTCATCACCGACATGGACAGGATGCTCACTGCTATGGCCAAAGAGCGCTGCAGCATCCTCCTGGAGGTCATCCTCATCGTCATCTCCGGCCAACCCGCACAACCGTCGCTCCTCGTTGCAGTCGATCTCAACAGTTTCATCGTCGGAGACGGCCATCGACCCACCTCGGACTCGGAGTCCGGGTTCCTCAACGGAGTAAGCCGGAGCACCAGAGCTAGGAGAGAGGAGGGGACGACCGGTCCGGCCAACCGGTTCCTCCACGGATTTGAATCCGGAGCACCAGAGCTTGGAGAGAGGAGAGGGAGACCGGAGCTAGGTGTCAGGGGGCCGGTAAGGAGAGGGAGACCGGAGCTAGGAGAGAGGAGAGGGAGACAGCCAGACAGGAGCTAGGAGAGAGGAGAGGCCGAGAGGGAGACCAGAGCACCGTAGCTAGAAGATAGGAGAGAGGAGTCCCGGTTCCTCAACGGAGTAAGCCAGATCACACCGGAGGCCGGAGGGGGAGAGGGAGACCGGATCTGTGTGCCAGTGCCGGTCTGCCAGACAGTACCGGAGGGGGAGAAGAAGATAGGAGAGGGAGACCAGAGCCAGGAGAGAGGAGAGGGAGACCGGAGCTAGGAGAGAGGAGAGTACCAGTGCCAGTGCCGCCGTACCGGACCCCGGAGTCCTGGTTCCTCAACGGAGTAAGCCGGAGCACCGGGATCTCCGCAGAAGCGCAGATCACACCGGAGGCCGGAGGGGAGAAGAAGACAGGAGAGAGGAGAGAGATGAGGGAGAACGGAGCACCGGGATCTTCGCAGAAGCGCAGATCGCACCGGTTCACAAATGCGCGTGTAAACCCTAATAAGCCGGAGCACCGGGATCTCCGCAGATCACACCGGAGGGGGAGAAGAAGACAGGAGATCCGAGCGAGGGTTATGGATCTGAGTTACCCGGTTCACAAGTGCGCAGATCCGAGCGGGGGAGAGCCGGAGAGGATCTCCGACGAGCGACGATCGATCCGAGCGGAGGCGCCGAGGCGGAGAGCCGGAGACCACAGACCGGAGGCGGAGATGGAGACCGGAGCGCTTAGCTGAGGCGAATGGAACGAGGGAGAGGAGAGCTCGCCGGTCGCCGCCGAATCGCCCGCGACTAAGAGAGAGCGAGTGAGGCAGTGAGCGAGAGCGAGTTAGGGTTTGAGCGAGAGCGAGAGCGAGTGAGGAGTGACGCCCGCGGCCGCGGCTGGGGCGGGTTTACACGCGACTGAGCGATTTGCAGTGGGCCGTGCCGAGGCCGTGCCGGCCCAGTTAGCCCTGTCGTGCCTGGGCCGACCCTACGGGCCCAATTGGTGGCCCAGGCACGGCACTATATACGGGCCGTGCCCGGCACTGGCACTAAAAGGAACGTGTCGTGCCGTGCCAGTGTCGTGCTTTTTAGTGCCGTGCCCAGGTCGGCCCACCGTGTTAGTGCCATTTGGCCAACTATAGGCCGAGGAAGCCCTCGGGAACCTAAAAGCGCTCCTTACAAGCGCGCCCATCTTGGTGCCCCCCGCTGCCGGAGAAGCCCTCTTGATCTACGTCGTCGCTACCACTCAGGTGGCCAGCGCCGCGATCGTGGTCGAGAGACGAGAAGAGGGGCATGCATTGCCCGTCCAGAGGCCGGTCTACTTAATCAGTGAAGTATTGTCCGAGACCAAAATCCGCTACCCGCAAATCCAGAAGCTACTGTACGCGGTAATTCTGACGCGACTTAAGTTGCGACACTACTTCGAGTCTCATCCGGTGACTGTGGTGTCATCCTTCCCCCTGGGAGAGATCATCCAGTGCCGAGAGGCCTCGGGTAGGATTGCAAAGTGGGCGGTGGAAATCATGGGCGAGACAATCTCGTTCGCCCCTCGGAAGGCCATCAAGTCCCAAGTCTTGGCAGACTTTGTGGCTGAATGGGTCGACACCCAGCTTCCAGCAGCTCCGATCCAACCGGAACTCTGGACCATGTTTTTCGACGGGTCGTTGATGAAAACAGGAGCAGGCGCGGGCCTGCTCTTCATTTCACCCCTCGGGAAGCACCTCTGATACGTGCTGCGCCTCCATTTCCCGGCGTCCAACAACGTGGCCGAGTACGAGGCTCTGGTTAACGGGTTGCGCATCACCGTCGAGCTAGGGGTCCGACGCCTCGACGCTCGTGGCGACTCGCAGCTTGTCATCGACCAAGTCACGAAGAACTCCCACTGCCGCGACCCGAAGATGGAAGCCTACTGCGATGAGGTTCGGTGCCTGGAGGACAAGTTCTACGGGCTCGAGCTCAACCACATCGCCCGACGATACAACGAGACTGCGGACGAGCTAGCTAAGATAGCCTCGGGGCGGACAACGGTCCCTCCGGACGTCTTCTCCCGAGACCTACATCAACCCTCAGTCAAGACCAACGACACGCCCGAGCCCGAGAAGGTCTTGGCCCTGCTCGAGGCGCCCTCGGCTCAGCCCGAGGCACCCTCGGCCCCCGAGGGTGAGGCACTGCGCGTCGAGGAAGAGCGCAATGGGGTCACGCCTAATCGAAACTGGCAGACCCCATATGTCACACCCGGTTTTAGAAGGCAAACCGAATGCGAACCATGTACGTGCCAGGATCAGTTATTCACGTACACAGCAGTTACATAATATGGACATCATCACACAGTGCTCAAAATAGTATTAATAAGGGAAATAGTCGATTACATCATACGTCTGAGACGTCCATATAGTTCTTACAATAAATCAAAGTGCGGAAAAGAAACGTAGATAACGCGGCCTTCACAGGCAGCCGACTGGGGGTTGCCGCTAACCCACACCTAGAACTCGTCGTAGTCTTGGAACTCCTGGAAGTCTCCTTCCACGGCTTCATCTTCGCCTGAGCAGTGGTTGCAATGCTGACAACCTGGGGGGGGTTTGGTGTGTAGAGCAAGGGTGAGTACACATCAACATACTCAGCAAGTATCCTGTTTGGCTGTAGTGGACTAGCTTTATGTGGGGATAAGTCAAGCAGTTGCTTTTAGTTGGTCAGGTTATTACTTACTAGTAGAAAGCCAGGTTTTAACATTAACCCAAGTTATTAGCCCAATGTATCCTTTCCAAACGGAAAGAATACCACTTACCAATACCATAACCGTAATCAGAACCATCAATCTCATTGTCACCTGTACCAAAGTATCTCTGATCAAGTATCACTAATCTCTGGAGCTCCCTTGGCCGCTCATAACCACGAGCACGGCTGATATATCAGTTTCATAACACTCTGCAGAGGTTGTGCACTTTACCCACAAGCCGTGATTCCCTCTCTGGCCCGGGCTTGCAAGACCCTTATTCACTCCCGAGGTGAATGGCCAGGGATTCACTACGAAGCCTTTACAAAGATTCCCCGGGACTGTAGCCACCCGTTAGGTTTCCTAAATGTACCGCACTCCTCCCCAAGGGACAAATCAACCTTGGCAGAGCGAGCCGCATACACCGAGCCCCATTGACGGCACGACGGCTAAGTGAACTACACCCCGGATCCTCTAATTATTCAGCTAAGGGCACCCCATTCCACCCTCATGGTTGCACTGTTTTCCCGGGCGGTCATCCATTGAACAGGTCCTTACGGAGAGGCACTCGAGAAACCGCTCGAGTCCCCTTAAATGCCACAAGTATAATCATAAATAAGAACGGGAAAACAGCGTATCATAGATAACCACATCATGTTCATTGATTAAAGTTGAGCAATAGCATCAAACTAAGCAGTAATAATCCGACCCAAATAGGTAGACAAGGACATGGATAACAAAAAGCTAGTCAATCCTTAGGTATAAATGTGTAAAGCGGGAGGTGAATTAAATAATGAATAGGACAGAGATAGGTCAAAGGACACTTGCCTCCACCAACCGACTGCTGCTCAGGGGCTTCTCCTGCGAATTCCTCGGGCTCTTCGACCGGATCGTTCTCTATGCGATTGCAAACATACATACATCCATCCACATATTTAATACAAAAGAACAGTACACCATACAAGATGACAAATAACGTGAATATGCATCAAATATGACATTCGATATCGCATTTGTTATGGTTAGAAAGAAACGGGAAAAGGGTCTCGCAGGGGGGTTAAAGTTTATGCACTAACGATCAATTACAATTGGTTCTTAACAAAAGAATTCTGTTATATGCACTAATGGAAACCTATTCATTTTAAGTTGATCAACATCGCACGAGATAAACAATTAACTACATGAATCAATTAGTATAACGGAATTTTAAATTAAACTTCCTATTTCAATAACATGATCAATGATTAACCTACCTAAAATAAAGTAACTAGGATCACAGAAAGTAAATAAAATAAAATAAAAAAAATAAAAAAAATAATAAAAAAAACAGGGGGGCGGTTGAACCGGCCCTAGGGCGGTTGAACCGGCCCTAGGCTGGGCGAGCGGCTGGGGGGCGGGCTGGGGGCGGCCGGGACCGGCCAGGGCGCGGCAGCGGCCGGCTGGGGCGCGGCCAGGGCGCGGCAGCGGCCGGCTGGGCGCGGCCAGGGCGCGGCCAGGGGCCGGCCAGGGCGCGGCAGCGGCCGGCCAGGGCGCGCGGGGGAGGGGGGCTGAGCCGGCCGAACCGGCGGCCAGGGCGGCTGAGCCGGGGACGCGCGGCGGGGGGGGGGCGGCCGGGCCTGCCAAGGCCCAAGAGGGGGCGCCAGGGGCGGCTGGGCCGGCCGGGGTCGGCCCACGGCGCGGGAGAGAGAGAAAAAGAGGAGAGAGAAAGAGAGAGAAAAAGAAAGAAAAGATCTTCTCCTCATTTTCGAAATCCGATCTTTCTACATGAATGCATTTGCACTTTCAAAGCAATCAAAAGAAATGCAAGGTTCGGCATGGTGCATCAAACAACATAAAGTATTTAGGGTTTTTCTTACACGGGAAATCCAAACCGAATCCCGCTAGAACTTTGGAAAAGGTCAAGGTTTAGCGAGGGAAAAAGAAAAAGAAAAGGTAACGCCCGAATTTTGGCGAGTAAAGAAAAGAAAAAATTCAACTGCAAAAATTCGGGGCGTTACAAACCTATCCCCCTTAAAAGAATCTCGCCCTCGAGATTCAGGGCTGGCTAGCAAAGAGCTCTGGGTACTTGGCCATCAAATCATCTTCACGCTCCCAGGTTGCTTCTTCCTCAGAGTGGTGATTCCATCTGACTTTGCACATTCTGATGGTCTTCCTTCGGGTGACTCTGTCTGCAATCTCAAGGATCTGAGCTGGCTTCTCAACATAGGTCAAGTCCTCCTGGACCTCAAGACCTTCCACTGGCAACTGCTCTTCTGGCACACGCAAGCACTTCTTCAACTGAGACACATGAAAGACATCATGCACAGCAGACAAATTCTCTGGCAGGCTGAGCTGATAAGCCACTTCTCCACGCTTTGAGAGGATCTGGTACGGACCAATGTAGCGGGGTGCTAGCTTGCCTTTCACTCCGAATCTTCTGACTCCTCTGATCGGTGACACTTTCAGATAGACAAAGTCTCCGACTTCAAAACTCAGCTCTCTTCTTCTTGTGTCTGCATAGCTTCGCTGCCTCGATTGCGCTATCTTCAGATTCTCTCGAACCATCTTGATGTTCTCTTCGGCTTCATGCAAAATGTCTGGCCCAAACACTTGCTTTTCTCCAGGCTGATCCCATTGCAACGGAGTTCTACAACTCCTTCCATAAAGCGCCTGAAACGGTGACATCTTCAAACTGGCCTGGTAACTGTTGTTATAGGAAAACTCTGCATAAGGCAATCGCTTGTCCCATCCGGACTGATCTTGCAACGCACAGGCTCTCAACATATCTTCGAGAATTTGATTGGTCCTTTCAGTCTGGCCATCTGTCTGTGGGTGATAAGCTGAACTGAAATTCAGATGTGTGCCCAAGGCTTCATGCAACTGCTGCCAGAAATGAGAGGTGAACTGCGTTCCTCTATCTGACACTATCTTCTTTGGCACACCATGAAGACAAACGATCCGAGACATATACAATTCTGCCAATACTGCACTGTTGTAGCTGGTCTTGACAGGTATGAAGTGGGCTGACTTGGTCAAACGGTCCACTACTACCCAAATGGAATCGTAGCCGGCTCGAGTGCGAGGCAATCCGACTATGAAATCCATACCAATTTCATCCCATTTCCACTGAGGGATCTGCAACGGTTGCAACAATCCAGCTGGTCTCTGGTGCTCTGCCTTAATTCTTCGACAACTATCGCACTTAGCCACATGCTCTGCGATTTCCCTCTTCATTCCATACCACCAGAATTTCTTCTTCAGATCCTGATACATCTTCTCACTACCAGGGTGAATCGAATAGGCTGTCTCATGAGCTTCCTTAAGGATCAACTCCCGAATAGACTGGACATTGGGAACACATAAGCGGTCTTTGAACCATATCACGCCTTCAGCATCTTCTCGAAAATCTTTGCCTCTGCCATCTAGAATCAATCGCCGAATCTCACTGATCTTTTCATCATTCTTCTGCGCTTCTTTGATTTCTCGCTCCAAGGTAGGTTCCAATTCAACTGTGACTCCTCGCGATCTCTGCAATACCATCCTCAAATGATCTGCGTGCTCTTCTTCGCTTTGGGAATAAATCAGAATGTCATCAATGAATACCACCACAAACTTATCAAGGTAATCCATGAATACACTATTCATCAAGTTCATGAAGAATGCTGGCGCATTGGTCAAACCAAAAGACATCACTGTGAACTCATACAACCCATACTTGGAAATGAATGCCGTCTTCGGAATGTCCGAAGGTCGGATCCTGAGCTGATGATAACCTGACCTCAGATCAATCTTGGAGAACACACTGGCTCCTCTCAACTGGTCGAACAGATCTTCTATTCTGGGCAAGGGATACTTGTTCTTGATCGTGACTTCATTCAAAGCTCGATAATCGATGCACATCCTCTTGGTGCCATCTTTCTTTTCCACAAATAAGACAGGGGCGGCCCAAGGCGAGGTGCTTGGCCGGATGTAACCTTTCTCTGACAGCTCATCAATTTGCTTCTTAAGCTCAACCAACTCTGGTCCAGATATTCTGTAAGCTCTCTTGAAGATGGGGGCGGTTCCAGGAAGAAGCTCTATGGCAAACTCAACTTTCCGCTCTGGTGGCATACCCGGCAAATCCTTTGGAAACACATCTGGGAATTCAGATACAACCTTGATACTCTCAATTGGATCTGCTTCACTGCTATCGACAGCCATCTGATAACAACTTCCTTTCTTCGGCTCAGGTGGGACTAACTCGGTCACCACTTCCTTTCCTAGTGGGGACACCAACTTGATTGTCCTTTTATCACAACTGATAACTGCCTGATACTTATCTAGCCAATTCATCCCTAGGATGACATCTATTCCCTGAGTACCCATTACTATAAGGTTGGCGGGAAATGCTATCCCCCTTATTTCCACACTTATATTCAAACAAATGCTATCGGCTCGAATTCTACCACCGGCTGAGTCAATTTGAATGGGGGTTGACATGGTAGTAGTTGGAAGATTACGTGCTTCTACCCATGATGCAGCGATGAAAGAATGCGTTGCTCCAGTATCAAATAACACTTCTGCAATATGGGAGTCGACTGGGAACATACCTACTATCATGCCGGGGGTCTCCTGAACTGCTTCAGCCTCCAAGTGGTTCAGTCTTCCATGATTATAACGCGGCTGAGAGCGATTGCCTGCTCCAGGCTGAGGCACATTCTGCTTTGCTGGGGCATTGGGGCCTGACTGCTGCTGGGCTGCCTTCTTCGGACATTGCATCACCCAGTGGCCTTGCTCTCCACAGTGGAAACATGCCCTGTTTCCAACCTGAGCTGGTGCTGCCTGACTGTTCTGCTGGTTTGCTGAGGCAGGAAGACGAGGTGCTTGCTGATTCTGCCTCGGAAACTGACCTCCTAACTGGTTGCTCTGACGGTTCTGGTACTGATTCTGAGGATACTGCCTTTGGAACTGCTGATGCTACTGAGGTGGACGCTGGTTCTGCCTGAACTGCTGAGGTTGATTGCCTGAAAAACGAGGGCGGCTGCTGCTTCCAGGCTGGGGTCCACTGATCTTGCGCTTACGATCTTCCATCTCCTTGCGCTTCCTTTCTGTCACGATTGCTCTGTCAATCAGGTGCTGGAATGTCGGGAAGGTGTGATTCATCAGTTGATACTGCAGGGGGTCGACCAAGCCTCTCAGGAAACGGTATTGTCGCTTGGCGTCGGTGTTGACATCTTCAGGAGCATAGCGGGACAACTGCAGGAACCTGTCTCGATACTCACTGACAGATGATGACCCTTGCTTAAGGGCCAGGAACTCCTCCTTCTTCACTGTCATCAGACCTGCAGGCACGTGGTACTGACGAAAGCTACTTCTGAACTCTTCCCAGGTGATGGTGTCGGGGTTGGCATGGGTGGCGAGGTAAGACTCCCACCATGATTGGGCTGCTCCTCTCAACAGACGGGGACCATACAAGACTTTCTCCCTGTCATCACACTGAGCGGTATGCAACTCCCGCTCCACAGTGCGCAGCCAATCTTCAGCATCCATGGGGTTAGAAGAGTGAGCAAACGTTGGTGGATGACCTCTCATGAATTCAGCACGCTTGTCTCTGGGCATCTGAGGCATCTGAGGCTGGGGTGGTGCTTGCTGCTGTTGCTGCTGCTGCTGCTGAATGGCGGCCAGAGTCTGACCGATGGCCTGAACTGCCTGAGTTTGCATCAGAAACATCTGTTCGATCGACATCGGGGGCGGGGGTGGCAGCTGCTGCTGCTGGGGCGCCTCATCTTGTTGACCGGCTTGCTCCTGCTGAGCACGCCTTCCTCCTCTGCGCCTGTTCTCTGACATCTGCAGAATGCAACCACACATCAGAACTGATCTGGCAGATCTTGCAGCATAAGAAAAGAGTATAGAATTCTTCAACAGCACTGGACAGATGAGCATCTTCACTGATCTCCAACACAGACCACACAGCTTCTCAGATAAAGAGGAAAGTGGAATAAAAGGTTTCCCAACTATATAACTAACTTCATTAACATAATATGTAAACCAAAATGCAGGGGATACCCACACTCTGGTGACAATCATTACAAAGATCCAAACCAAACATAGTTCATCATGACAAACATAAATGCACAGGATATAGCAAACTACCCTGTCTAACTAAGACTTAACTAAGACCGAGATTAACGCTAAGACTGAAGCTTCTATGCATATATATTTCGTATTAATTACAAGATCCAACTCTAGCGATCTATGGTTCTAGATTTATCTTGGTCTTGCAGTCGGGATTGCCATAAGGCTGGTGTCCACGCTGAGGTGAGCGGTACGGGTGCTGAGTCCCGACGGGAGCGGGGGAACCACCATCCAAATGACGACGTTCCGCGCGCTCAGCCCGCAGCAGGGCGATCTCAGCACGAGCCCTACTCAGCTCGTCTAATGCATGGTCCAGCTCCGTGTTTAGCACGGCGGCTAGGTTGACTGTGCTGCTCAACCTAGGATTGCCCTCACCGACAGGTGAGACAATCACGCCTCCTGTGCTGCCAGATGGACGGCGGGGGTAATACTTCAGGTCAAGACCATCAGCTGCCCCACCGAAAACCGAGCAGTAGTGCGAAAGCGCACGCCGTGCAGCATCTTGCATGGCTGCCTCAGCTGAGTCCCGTTCAGAGATAGAATAGTGCTCTGAGCAGACCTCAGCACCCTGGAGACTGTTCTCAGGGCAGCGCACCAAGCAGGTTGCCTCCCAGCGGTCCGGGTAGACCCCGCGACTGTGCTGGTAGACCACACAGCGATACTCGACGGACCAAGTATGCCGGTCAAATGCCCGACGTAGCAGGGTGTCGAGCGCATCGTGGAAGTGACACCCGCGAGCAGCGTCGCGAGTGATGGGTCGAGCAACCCATCCTTCCGGCTCAGGGTTAGCAGAGAAGTCGGTGTCGTGGCTTGAGCTGTCGTCGCCATCTCCGTCGTCTGGGTCTCCTCCAGCAGCTACTCCAGAAGCTGGGGCGCCCAGTGGTGATGCAGGGGGCGGCTCCAGAGGAAGCACAGGAGAGCAGCTCCTCACAGACTCTATCTCCTGGTGGAGCGAGAAAGAAGAGCCCTGCTGCTCCTGTCGTCGACGTTCCTGCTCCTCACACAGGCGGTGGTGTAGTCTCTCCAAGTGGCTGGACTGTCCGGCCACGGGACGGCGAAGCGGACGCTCAGCAAGGCGGGAAGGTAAGAAGGGGATGACTGACTTTCGTGCAGTGTGTCTAAGTCGAGCCATCTATAAAAGACATCGCAAGCAAAAGGGTGAGAACAGAATTAATAGGACCAGCAAATAATGAATCATGAGTGAATGAAGGATTAGAATAAAACATGATTTTCAGCAAGGTATAATGTATAGTAGAACATAGGTTTGGTCGGTATGACCAACTTTTGAAGGGATATCAAAGTCAAGGAAGAGACAGAGGTCTATAGTCCTTAGAACGACCATTCTACTCTAGGTTAGCGGTCCTACAGTCAGCACGGCTTTGATACCACTTATGTCACACCCGGTTTTAGAAGGCAAACCGAATGCGAACCATGTACGTGCCAGGATCAGTTATTCACGTACACAGCAGTTACATAATATGGACATCATCACACAGTGCTCAAAATAGTATTAATAAGGGAAATAGTCGATTACATCATACGTCTGAGACATCCATATAGTTCTTACAATAAATCAAAGTGCGGAAAAGAAACGTAGATAACGCGGCCTTCACAGGCAGCCGACTGGGGGTTGCCGCTAACCCACACCTAGAACTCGTCGTAGTCTTGGAACTCCTGGAAGTCTCCTTCCACGGCTTCATCTTCGCCTGAGCAGTGGTTGCAATGCTGACAACCTGGGGGGGGTTTGGTGTGTAGAGCAAGGGTGAGTACACATCAACATACTCAGCAAGTATCCTGTTTGGCTGTAGTGGACTAGCTTTATGTGGGGATAAGTCAAGCAGTTGCTTTTAGTTGGTCAGGTTATTACTTACTAGTAGAAAGCCAGGTTTTAACATTAACCCAAGTTATTAGCCCAATGTATCCTTTCCAAACGGAAAGAATACCACTTACCAATACCATAACCGTAATCAGAACCATCAATCTCATTGTCACCTGTACCAAAGTATCTCTGATCAAGTATCACTAATCTCTGGAGCTCCCTTGGCCGCTCATAACCGCGAGCACGGCTGATATATCAGTTTCATAACACTCTGCAGAGGTTGTGCACTTTACCCACAAGCCATGATTCCCTCTCTGGCTCGGGCTTGCAAGACCCTTATTCACTCCCGAGGTGAATGGCCAGGGATTCACTACGAAGCCTTTACAAAGATTCCCCGGGACTGTAGCCACCCGTTAGGTTTCCTAAATGTACCGCACTCCTCCCCAAGGGACAAATCAACCTTGGCAGAGCGAGCCGCATACACCGAGCCCCATTGACGGCACGACGGCTAAGTGAACTACACCCCGGATCCTCTAATTATTCAGCTAAGGGCACCCCATTCCACCCTCATGGTTGCACTGTTTTCCCGGGCGGTCATCCATTGAACAGGTCCTTACGGAGAGGCACTCGAGAAACCGCTCGAGTCCCCTTAAATGCCACAAGTATAATCATAAATAAGAACGGGAAAACAGCGTATCATAGATAACCACATCATGTTCATTGATTAAAGTTGAGCAATAGCATCAAACTAAGCAGTAATAATCCGACCCAAATAGGTAGACAAGGACATGGATAACAAAAAGCTAGTCAATCCTTAGGTATAAATGTGTAAAGCGGGAGGTGAATTAAATAATGAATAGGACAGAGATAGGTCAAAGGACACTTGCCTCCACCAACCGACTGCTGCTCAGGGGCTTCTCCTGCGAATTCCTCGGGCTCTTCGACCGGATCGTTCTCTATGCGATTGCAAACATACATACATCCATCCACATATTTAATACAAAAGAACAGTACACCATACAAGATGACAAATAACGTGAATATGCATCAAGTATGACATTCGATATCGCATTTGTTATGGTTAGAAAGAAACGGGAAAAGGGTCTCGCAGGGGGGTTAAAGTTTATGCACTAACGATCAATTACAATTGGTTCTTAACAAAAGAATTCTGTTATATGCACTAATGGAAACCTATTCATTTTAAGTTGATCAACATCGCACGAGATAAACAATTAACTACATGAATCAATTAGTATAACGGAATTTTAAATTAAACTTCCTATTTCAATAACATGATCAATGATTAACCTACCTAAAATAAAGTAACTAGGATCACAGAAAGTAAATAAAATAAAATAAAAAAATAAAAAAAATAAAAAAAAACAGGGGGGGGCGGTTGAACCGGCCCTAGGGCGGTTGAACCGGCCCTAGGCTGGGCGAGCGGCTGGGGGGCGGGCTGGGGGCGGCTGGGGCGCGGCCAGGGCGCGGCAGCGGCCGGCTGGGCGCGGCCAGGGCGCGGCCAGGGGCCGGCCAGGGCGCGGCAGCGGCCGGCCAGGGCGCGCGGGGGAGGGGGGCTGAGCCGGCCGAACCGGCGGCCAGGGCGGCTGAGCCGGGGACGCGCGGCGGGGGGGGCGGCCGGGCCTGCCAAGGCCCAAGAGGGGGCGCCAGGGGCGGCTGGGCCGGCCAGGGTCGGCCCACGGCGCGGGAGAGAGAGAAAAAGAGGAGAGAGAAAGAGAGAGAAAAAGAAAGAAAAGATCTTCTCCTCATTTTCGAAATCCGATCTTTCTACATGAATGCATTTGCACTTTCAAAGCAATCAAAAGAAATGCAAGGTTCAGCATGGTGCATCAAACAACATAAAGTATTTAGGGTTTTTCTTACACGGGAAATCCAAACCGAATCCCGCTAGAACTTTGGAAAAGGTCAAGGTTTAGCGAGGGAAAAAGAAAAAGAAAAGATAACGCCCGAATTTTGGCGAGTAAAGAAAAGAAAAAATTCAACTGCAAAAATTCGGGGCGTTACACCATACCTGCAATATCTCCACCGAGGAGAGCTACCCCTCGACAGAGCCGAAGCTCGGCAACTGGCGTGGCGCGCCAAGTCGTTCGTCTTGCTGGGTGACGGAAAGGAGCTCTACCACCGCAGCCCCTCAGGCATCCTTCAGCGATGCATATCCATCGCTAAAGGTCAGGAGTTATTACAAGAAATACACTCGGGGGCTTGCAGTCATCACGCAGCGCCTCGAGCCCTTGTTGGAAATGCCTTCCGACAGGGTTTCTACTGGCCAACCACGGTGGCCGACGCCACTAGGATTGTACGCACCTGCCAAGGGTGTCAATTCTACGCAAGGCAGACCCACCTACCCGCTCAGGCCCTGCAAACAATACCCATTACCTGGTCGTTTTCTATGTGGGGTCTGGACCTCATCGGTCCCTTGCAGAAGGCACCCAGGGGCTACACGCACCTGCTGGTCGCCATCGACAAATTCTCCAAGTGGATCGAGGTCCGACCCCTAAACAGCATCAGGTCCGAACAGGCGGTGGCGTTCTTCACCAACATCATCCATCGCTTCGGGGTCCCGAACTCCATCATCACCAACAACGGCACCCAGTTCACCGGCAGAAAGTTCCTAGACTTCTGCGAGGATCACCACATCCGGGTGGACTGGGCCGCCGTAGCTCACCCCATGACGAATGGGCAAGTAGAGCGTGCCAACGACATGATTCTGCAAGGACTCAAGCCACGGATCTACAACGACCTCAACAAATTCGGCAGGCGATGGATGAAGGAACTCCCCTCGGTGGTCTGGAGCCTAAGAACGATGCCAAGCCGAGCCACGGGCTTCACGCCGTTCTTTCTAGTCTATGGGGCCGAGGCTATCCTGCCCACAGACTTAGAATACGGATCCCCGAGGACGAAGGCGTACGACGACCGAAGCAATCGAACCAACCGAGAAGACTCACTGGACCAGCTGGAAGAGGCTTGGGACATGGCCTTACTGCACTCGGCGCGGTATCAGCAGTCCCTGCGACGCTACCACACCCGAGGGGTTCGGTCCCGAGACCTCCAGGTGGGCGACTTGGTGCTTCGGCTACGACAAGACGCCCGAGGGCGCCACAAGTTCACGCCTCCCTGGGAAGGGCCATTCATCATCGCTAAGATTTTGAAGCCCGGAACATACAAGCTGGCCAATAGTCAAGGCGAGGTCTACAGCAACGCTTGGAACATCCGATAGCTACGTCGCTTCTACCCTTAAGATGTTTTTCAAGTTGTTCATATACCTCGCTTACATATAAAGTCTAACCATCAAGGAAGGGTCAGCCTTGCCTCAGCAAAGCCCGACCCTCCCTCGGGGGCTAGAAGGGGGGCACCCCCTCTGCGTCAAAATTTTCCTCGGAAAAAGTCTTTCTGCCGGAACATCTTTCGTGCTTTTCGACTACTTCGAAAGTGGGATCCTGAAAATGACGGAGTACACGTAAGCAGGCAAGGCCGACCGAGCCGAGGGACTCCTACGCCTCCGGGATACGGATACCTCACTCATCACCTTCTGCGATAAGTAACTCACGCTCGGATAAGCGATTCCGCTGGCCGAACAAGTCTTAACGTTCGAAAGTTGTTCTGCCGAAACGATTTTTCGTGCCTTCTCGACTATATCGATAACAGAATCCAACAGACGAGTAAGAGTACACGTAAGTTGTCGGTGTTTTGGGTCCGACCGCACACCCGGGGTTGCCCCTCGAGGTGTTTTAGGAGTAGGACGGTGTCGCCGACTGTAGCAAAATGGTTCGTGCCAGATGCACGAGGAACAATGAACAATGTTTACAGGTTCGGGCTGCTTGGAAATGCGTAATACCCTACGTCCTGGTGAGTATGCTTTGCGTATGGAATACAAGGTTGCTCTCCAAAGCGTAGAGAGTTGAGGTGGATGGTAGAATAGTAATGGGGTCGATCGTTCTGAAGGGGTGCCCCCTAGGCCTTATATATCCGACCGTGGGGCATTACATGTGGATATGCACCTAAAAGATAGTGAACTGTTTGAGTCTATCTTCTTATGGTTCTGCCGACCTATCCTCGCCTGGTTCCGTTGCATCGGGCTCCAGCACGGGAAAGTCGGATCTTCTGTTGTGGTCGCTTGCTCAATGCTATGGGGCCGTCCGGGCTTGCGCCAATCCGGCCTTACATCAATCTGCCTTACTGATTGTCCCTCCCCAGGCCCATGAAGGAATGACCTTACGAGTTATTGGGCTCTTGGGCCTCTCGTGAGGTCTTTTACTCTTCCGGTGGACCCGGGGGATATCTGTCCCCCACAAGCCCCCGATCTTTGGGTTGATTTTGAGGTAATCAGCCCAAAGATCCCGGGTCCAGCTTGCAGGTAATTTGGAAAAAAAACGATTTCTTATTGTCTCCTTCTGCTTTGATCACTCGTAAACTGGAGCTTTGTTTCATGCTTGTGCCTTAGAGGTCGGCATTTCATATTGTAGGACCCTGAACTTCATTGGGTGCACCGGAGGTGCACCCAATGGGTGTAGCCCCCGAGCTTCGAGTAGATTTTGGAAAATAATCTACTCGAAGGTCTTCATCAGAAATTATTTTTATTTTACTCTTGTACTTTGGTTGAGGGCCAGTCTTGTCTTTAATCTTGTCTTATGCCTTAGAAGTTGGCTCTATCTTGGCTTGAAATGGTAATTCATGGGGTGCACCGAAGGTGCACCCAATGGGTGTAGCCCCCGAGCTTTGAGTGGATTTTTGAAAATAATCCTCTCGAAGGTCTTTATTCCGTGTCCTTCTGCTGAGAATAATCCTTTCTTTTTTCTGAATGCTTTAGAGGTCAGCATTATGTCATCAATATTATGCTTCAGAGGTCAGCATGTATTTTGTCTTTTGCAGCCGAGTTCGTGATCCGCCCATATCTTGCTAGGTGGTGCAATTTATTTGCTCTGCGACTGATTGGACATTTGATGGACGTTCCCTGGCTAGTCTTCACGTCGCTTCTGTCGGTCAAATTTTGTACTTCCCCGGCTATATTTGGCTTTCCTCTGATCCTTACTGATATCTCATTTTTGTCTTGAGGTATTCATTGCATGCCTTGCACGGATGTGACAGTTTTGAAAAATATACTGATAATTCCTGGGCGTCCCCCCCCAATGGGTGTGGACAAGGGACGGCTTGGTATGCTGAGTGTTTTAGCCGGCTGCTTCTGAGTAGTAATGTGATGCGACGGTGGGCGTAATCATATCATCCACGCTATTGACTGGAGTCCCAATGGGTGTTGCGTTGCGTGAAACGGCGTCAGCCGCCTGACGTGTCTTCAGACGGGTAGAAGTGTGTATTGAATGCTTCGCGACTGTTCAGTGACCGTGGTTGGAGGTGAGCGGTTGCCTTCTTCTTCTATAAATAGTGCCTTTGCCTCTCTGGTTTTTTCACATCTCTTGTTGTTCTCCGCTGCTTGCTTTCTTCTCCTTCTCGCGCTTCCACCATGGGCAAGAACAACAAGCGCAAGCGTGAGCCGACTCCTCCATCAGAGGACTTCGGTGATTCGGAGTACTCAGAGGAGGAGTTCTCCTCTGAGTCCGAGGGGTCTCCGGCTCCCATCCCTTTGCGTGAGTCGTCTGACGATTCGGACGACTCCCAGGGGCTTGCGGCGGAGGTCTGGACTTACATCCGGGTCATCGAGCGCTCCGGGCTCGAGGGCTCGGATGAGTCGGAGTACTCCTCGGACGAGGAGGACTCGTCCGAGGTTGGTGGTGGTGATGGCGACGACGACGACGACGGAGGCGGTGGCGGCAATGACGGTGACAGCGGCGATGACGGTGACGGCGGCGGCAGGGGCGGCAGCGGTGGCAGGGGCGGCAACGGCGGCAGCAAGGATGGCGACGGCGGCAGCAGCAGGGGCAGCAACAGGGGTGGCAGCGGCAGAGGCAGCAACAGGGCCAGTGGCTAGATGCCACTGGTCCTTAGATGTTAGTATAGTATAGTAAAATAATGTAGTAGTATTTAGTAGTGTAGAGTAGTATAGTGTAGCGTAGTAGTAGTAGTAGTAGTAGTAGTAGGGAAGTATCAACTCATAATGAGTTGATTTATAAGTATGCCAACTTCCCTTAATGAAGAATGGTTTCGTCTCTTCTGTGCCGATTATCTTGCTGTTGTGTTTGTGGCATAACTTAGAGTTTTTGAATCATTCCTCTGCCCGCCTTATTTATGAAGTTGACTCCTTTGGGATAGTAATTAAATAACTTGGGCATCACATCGACGCTTTTAGTGATGGCCGAGCTATTAATGTCAACATTTGCGCTTTTGAGATAGCATCCGAGTGGTGGCGAAGCCATGTCAGCGTCGGAATGACTGATGACCGCGTCGACGCTTTTTAGAGGTAAAGGGCAGAGTGACTTGTGACGTCGTCGGCGTCTTAGAGGTAACCGCTGAGCGACTGAGAACGACATCGGCGTTTTAGAGGTAACTGCCGAGTGACTCGACGACATCGGCGTTTTAGATGTAACTGCTGAGTGACTTGATGACGTCGGCGTTTTAGAGGTAACTGCCGAGTGACTTGATGACGTCGGCGTTTTAGAGGTAACTGCCGAGTGACTCGATGACGTCGGCGTTTTAGAGGTAACTGCCGAGTGACTCGATGACATCGACGTTTTTAGAGGTAACTGCCGAGTGACTTATGACGTCGTCAGCGTCTTAGAGGTGACCGCTGAGCGACTGGAGGTAATATCGGCGTTTTTTGGAGATAACAGCCGAGTTAGAACGGGCTGCGCCGGCCATGTTGAGGGTAATAGCCGAGTGATGATGTGGCACACCGGTGTTTTGGAAGTGACCGCCGGGTGACCACGTGGCACGCTGGTGTTTTAGAAGTAACTGTCGGGTGCTGACTGGGCACTTTTGGAAACGGCATCTGACTCGGGAATATCCCATAAGTACTGCGCTTTTAGCCGCCTCTGCTTTCCGTGCCCTAGTTCTTGCTTTCCTGCCTCCAAGTCCTCTCTGCAATTCGGCTCCCGCTCTGTTCGCCAGTAGAGTTGAGATGGCACCCAAGAGGAAGGCCTCAAGTTCATCCGCCGCGGTGATTCCCCCAATCGACCCCAACAGTCAGTTGCCTTTCGCAGGTAACCACATGTCTGTTGTCTCCGAGCCCGACCTTCTCCACCTCGTGTCCATCGGGGTCCTTCCCCGAGGGAGCTCTGTTCTTGGCGGATTTGTCATGGGGTCACTGTCCCGACAGAGGATACCCATGAGTTCGTAATTTACGTTCCTTTCCTTCTCCGCGGTCTCGGTCTTCCCATTTCTCCCTTTTTCCGCGGCCTCCTTGATTTCTATCGTCTTAACCTGACCCATCTGAATCCCAATTCCATTCTGCAAATTTCCATTTACATTCATTTGTGTGAAGCTTTTCTTGGTGTGCTGCCACATTTTGGGTTATGGAAGTACTTGTATCACTGTCGCCCTGGGATGGCCGGGGGGCAGCATCAGCTGGTTGGGGGTGCTAGTTTGGAGATGCGCCGTGGGAGGAAGACTAAGTATCTTGAAATCCCTCTCAAAGACAGTATCAAGGGATGGCGCTTGGAATGGTTTATTGTTGAGAATCATGTAAATTCTCTCCCCCCTAGGCCGGGAAGACAGCCGGATGTTCGCACTCCAAGTTGGACCGAATCCCCCACTGATCAGGAGGTGACTGAGGCAGGGGCTCTGCTAGCTGAAGTTGGACTGCTGAAGGAGAGGGGTCTGACTGCAGAGGCTGTGGTTGCTGATTTTTTTTTTAAGAACATTAAGCCGTTGAAGGACAAGGCTCACCCGACTTATTTGTACCGAGGCCTAGCTGACTCAACTCGGGTTACCAACAGAAGAATTCCTTCCGTAGACTTGGTGAACCGACTTGAGATGATTCTTAGAGGCAAGGTATCAAACGTTGGTGCCCCAATGGCATACTCAGCCTGGAACTTGCCTCCTTCCAAAGCCTTCACTCATTTTGTTTCAAATCCGCCTGTTGCTGATGGCAGTTTGGGCCTTAGAGTGCGACCCTCTGCTGAAGAAGTTAACGCCTTGGTTGCCTCGCTCGGGGAAATTCCTGATGATGAGCGGCAAGTCCATTTTGAGGTGCCTTTGGATCCTAGTGACGCAGAAATAAGTGCTATGCTTGATTTGCTGGTTGAGGACTCTTCTGATGCTGCTCCTGCTGGGACATTGGTGGTGGCGCCTCTCCCAGAAACTGGTACAACCTTGGATATCCAGAAACCTGCCAGTACTCGCCCGAGACGCCCTTGCCGAGCCAATCAACTTGATCCTTCCGCAGATGAGCAGAAAAAGAAAAAGAGACGCCTCCGGCGAGTATCTAGTTTGGATCGGGACGCTGGTACTTCGGTTCTTGCTGCTGAAGAAGTGCCTGTGCCTGAATTTACTGATGCTGACCCCGATGGGTGTGCTCCATCTGTTGCTGATCCCAATGGGGGTGCTCCATCTGCTGCTGACCCCAATGGGTGTGCTCCATCTGTTGCTGATGAAGACGACGGGGAGGAAGAGGACGAGGTCCCTCTGACTCGAAAGAACAGTCGGCAGTACGTCGCCAGTGGTGAAAGTAGTGGAGTTCTTTCTCCTGCTTTGTCTGCTCTCATTGGTCTGCAAGAATTGTCCCTGGCGAATTTTGATCAGACTCTTGAGGATATGGTTCCAGAGGATCTGTTATCAGAGCCAGCAGATGATGGTGTGATGGAGGTTTGTGCTGATGTGCTCGATGCTGGGTTGAGGTCATCCCGTGTCTCATCGACCTTAGAACGCGGTCTTGAGGGTCAGGAGACTGACTTGGATCATCTTGGTCCCATGGAAGTAACTGAGGGTCCATCAGCCTTAGAGGTGGCTACTGCAGAGAACTTGGTCCTCAAGGATGGTGTTGACACTTGCCCAGCCCCCGAGGATGTTGCCGGGGATGACTCGGCTCGGGTGGGAAGCGCAAGCCAATGCTCAGCCCCCGAGGGTACTGCCGGAGATGATCCGGCTCAAGTGGGCAGCGCAAACCGTGACCCAGCCCCCGAGGGTGTCCGAGCGGGGTCTCCCTCTTGTACTTCCATGGACGTTCATGCGGGATCGCCTCCGCACTCCGGTTGCATGGTGGTAGCCCAAGCTTTGGACCAGGGAGTCGCTTTAGAGGGCAGCGTCCCCGCTGACCAAGTTTTGGGCTCTATTGATGGCACTGAGTTGGTTCCTGCTGGTTCGTTGCAAGCTGCTTCGGGTGGCGACCTTACGGCCGGTCATCAATTGATCTCTCATGATTTGGGAGTCCCTTCGTTCTTTTCCAACCTCCAGGTACTGTGATATATTTTAGCTTGATTTTTACACCGCATGAACTGCTATCATTACACTCATCTGTTCTCCTTATCAGGCTTTGGTGGACGGGATGGCTAGCCAGCTGAGGTTGTAGGGTGCTTCTGTTCCAGAAGGAGCTTTGTCTCTTGCACGTTGGAATCCAGTGTTACTTCAACATCGTGTCTCTGTTTCCTAAGCAGAAGGCCGTAGGTTCGACCCCTACCTGGCGCGCCAGCTGTCGGTGTTTTGGGTCCGACCGCACACCCGGGGTTGCCCCTCGAGGTGTTTTAGGAGTAGGACGGTGTCGCCGACTGTAGCAAAATGGTTCGTGCCAGATGCACGAGGAACAATGAACAATGTTTACAGGTTCGGGCCGCATGGAAATGCGTAATACCCTACGTCTTGGTGAGTATGCTTTGCGTATGGAATACAAGGTTGCTCTCCAAAGCGTAGAGAGTTGAGGTGGATGGTAGAATAGTAATGGGGTCGATCGTTCTGAAGGGGTGCCCCCTAGGCCTTATATATCCGACCGTGGGGCATTACATGTGGATATGCACCTAAAAGATAGTGAACTGTTTGAGTCTATCTTCTTATGGTTCTGTCGACCTATCCTCGCCTGGTTCCGTTGCATGGGGCTCCAGCGCGGGAAAGTCGGATCTTCTGTTGTGGTCGCTTGCTCAATGCTGTGGGGCCGTCCGGGCTTGCACCAATCTGGCCTTACATCAATCTGCTTTACTGATTGTCCCTCCCCAGGCCCATGAAGGAATGACCTTACGATTTATTTGGCTCTTGGGCCTCTCGTGAGGTCTTTTACTCTTCCGGTGGACCCGGGGGATATCTGTCCCCCACATAAGCGGCAAGGTCGACCGAGCCGAGGGACTCCTACGCCTCCGAGATACGGATACCTCACTCATCACCTTCCGTGAAAAGTAACTCTCGCTCGGACACACAATTCTGTTACCGACAAATAAGTCCTGATACTCAAAACAAGGGGAAAAGAAACGCAGCTCTACAACACGACGACGATATGTTTGGGCCTCGGCGGCCGCCAAAAAACATACACACACTACAGATAAATTGTTCCTGCAGGTTCAGACATCAATAGGGGGAGCAGCAGCACCCTCGGTGTCGATTCCACCTTCGGCGGAATCCGACCCAGCCTCGGACGGCGACACGGTCGAAGGATCTCCACCTCGAAGGAACCTGTCGGCACCGCGCCTGGGCTATCGTCGCCGGGGTCTCCTCTAGGAACCCGGCCCGAGCAGATGGCTCGACCGGCCGCTCCGTAGCCTCAGCCAGCTGTCCCCCGAGGACATCAGCCCGGCTCATGGCCTCGGCAGCCCGACTCCGGCGGTGGTCCCACCAGTGGACGGTCCGGCCAGGCTCCGGCCGACGAAGCTTCTTTTCGAGCCAACTCCGCCTCTGTCCATGCTGACACCGCTGCCTCCGGCTCTGGCTCATCGCAGAGCGGCCGAGGGTTTCTTTAACTAAGCAAGAGAAGCCTCGGGCGACAAGGCCGACCGAGCCGAGGGACTCCTACGCCTTTGGGATACGGATACCTCACTCGTCACCTTCCGCATGAGGCAACTCACACTTGGTTAAGCGGTCCGGTTAGCCGACAGGCGAGTCCTAGTGCTCGAAATGAGGAAAAAACACGGCTTTATGCCAAAATACATTGATGTTCAGGCCCCGACAGCCGCAATGAACAAGACACCGGCACTCAAGGTGCCATTACAAACGGAACTCCGATTCCACTCCCGCGGGTATGAACAACCTCCACATCGGAGAGCCTGCGGGACGACAAACTCCGGGCGACTCGCCAGCGACCTCTGCAGCAGCAGCGATGGTCCCAGGATGGACGCTGCCACCGGAACGCTCTCGTTCGCGTCCCCAATCAAGGGACGAGAACCAGATATCAAAGCCAAAGAGCCGGAGGTCAGTCCGCAAGTGGCGCTGACGGTCTCGGCGGCGGAGAAGCTTTCTCCAGCTGCCACCACCTCAGCCCCGACGGCAGCGTCCACCTGTCCACCAACACCGCACCAGCGAGCGCCGGCCGCCCAAAGCGCACCGGCAGGTCCTCACTCCCGTCCTCGCCACGAAAACGAGGATAGAGGACGGAATGTTGCACCCTAGCTGGGCAGCAACAGTTCGCCTTCCCTGGCATGGCAGGAGGGCGCCTCCTCCGCAGAGCTGGAGGATGGTTTCCACCCCCAGAAGCTGGAAGAAGAGGTGGTCCGCCGACCCGTGCGGGAGGTAGAGCTCCGGCTCGCCTCGCCCTCCTCCCCAGCAAGGATAATGAAGATCCTTGAAGCTGAGGGCGGGGCAGAGGTCGTAGCCCGGCTCGCTTCTCCCCACCATCAAACTGGTGGTCACCGTCTTGGGTGACCATCAGCGAGGGGATGCGGCCGGGCCGCCTGATGAAAATCCTTGAAGCCGAGCGATGGCTGAAAGGTACCAACTTCCGCGAAGTTGCGTTCCTCCAACGATGACAAGACGAAAGTGACGCGGGCGCTCCCCATCCGGGGGCTCGGAGGGTGGAAGGACGCGATGCATGAGGAAAGTGCGAGGACATGGTTGCCATCCAAGGGGGTCGCCCTCCTTTTAAAGGCGACTCTCCCCACTTGCATCCTCAGCCGTCGCAGACTGAGTCTTCACCAACACGCTCCAAGGTCTTCCCCCTACGACACGGGGGCTGGGTCCCACGCGTCATGCAAGCTGGCCCAGGACAGAAGAAGCCAAACCACCGCGCGCGGTGCGCGTAACTGTCCAGCGGTTACAAGCGCTCCTCCACTTTCGCCCAGACCGGCGGGTGAAAGGGCGGACCGCCATGCAGGCGGCATGCAACCGCACCAAGGGGGCACACCCTTTCGACTTCGACGCGTCCAGCATGGAGGCCCAGGCCCACACGTCATGTAACCGGCGCACCGGTTACTACGTGCAGGAAACTGCACCGCCACTTGCGCTAGTACCGCGCCTTCTCGACTGCGGAACCGGTGTCGCGACTCGAGGCAACCCTGCGCATGGCCCAACAGTGCCAACCGAGCACATCGGTCATGGGTCAGTCAGCCGCGGAGAAGGCGCGACGGTCGATATGGCCAAAAGTGGGCCGACAGTAATGGCGGCGGCAGGCGGGTGGAAGCATCAGTCAAGTCGTCTGCAGGCTCACGTCCCCTCCTGGGACAGCGAGAGAGCCCTCTCCCACGGCGTGAAGACGACGCGCCCGTGTTCCGTTCCTCGAACGACTCGCGCGCACACAACGGCTGCCCCGTGAACAACTCGTCCCGTCGCATTAACTCTGTGGCAGGACAGGCGGCACCTTTGGCAGGCGAAGCAGGCGACGCTTCACCTCCGCCATAATGACCGCGTCAAAAAAGGTGTGCCACGTCGTTCGATTTTGTATCCTTTTCCTCTTCCTCTTTCTCTCTCTTGCTACAGGGACCGGGAAAGGGGATACTCCGAAAGGGATCCTTCTCCGCGAAGGAAGCGGGCCCCAAGCCCCCCTACTGATCAGAGGTTCGAAGGCTGGCCCCTCGGAAGGGTTCGACAGCCGCCTCAGAGCACTCGGGCTCCAAGCCCTCCTACTGATCAGAGGTTCGAAGGCTGGCCCCTCGGAAGGGTTCGACAGCCGCCTCAGAGCACTCGGGCTCCGCGCCCACCACTGGTCAGAGGTTCGAAGGCTGGCCCCTCGGATGGGTTCGACAGCCGCCTCAGGCCACTCGGGCTCCGCGCCCACTACTGATCAGGGGTTCGTAGGCTGGCCCCCGAAGGGTTCGACAGCCGCCTCAGAGCACGCAGAGCGAGGGATGACTCTGGGTACGTCCGATACATGGCCGAGGCTCGGGCTACGCTCCCGAGGTACCCTAGGACATTTCCGAGACCAGCAGGAGCGATTCTGTAACGGAATCCCATCAGAGGGAGGCATCGAGCCCTCGGACCCTATCAAACGGGACCGGGTCCGGCAAATCACCTGCAGGTACTTTTGGAGCGCGCCTCTGGGCCACTAGCCGACCCTTATCGAACGGGGCACGGGCGTCCACTCGGATCACCCGTTAGCAACTCACTGGAGACACCATGTTCGACGCCCTCCGAGGGCAACATGGCGCTTTCCCCCTCCTCCTTGCGGAAAGGCGACGCAGGGGCATATGAAAAAAGCCGAGTCAGTCCTTGACCGTCCTCTCGCTCTGTGCGGAGGCTCGGGGGCTGCTCTCGCAAAACCGGCTCCGGCCAAACCGTTGACAGCGTCAACATACCAGCCCGAGAACTTAGAACCTGACAATGCACCCGGGCTACGGCCAGTTCGCATGAGGGAACAACCAGATCGGCTGAAGCGTCACGAAAAGCGCTAAGACCTCGGAGGAGTCAAACCACTCCTCCAAGGCCTCGGGGGCTACACCCGGCGGGTGCGCTCGCGCGCACCCACCGGAACAAAATGCAACCGAGAAAGGCCGGTACCCTTGCAAAAAAGTGCGACAAAAGCCTCCAAGCGAGTACCAACACTCCCTTCGAGGCTCGGGGGCTACTGTCGGGGACCATAATTAGGGGTACCCTCAAGGCTCCAAATCTCAGCTGGTAACCCCCATCAGCACAAAGCTGCAAAGGCCTGATGGGCGCGACTCGGGTCAGGGCTCAGTCCACTCAAGGGACACGATCTCGCCTCGCCCGAGCCCAGCCTCGGGCAAAGGCAGCCGACACAGGAGGATTCACGTCTCGTCCGAGGGTCCCCTCAAGCAACGGACGCACCTTCAACTCGCCCGAGGCCCAGCTCGGGCAGGCTTCGCGAAGAAGCAACCTTGGCTAGATCGCCACGCCAACCGACCGTATCGCAGGAGCATTTAATGCAAGGATCGACTGACACCTTATCCTGACGCGCGCTCCTCAGTCGACAGGGCCGAAGTGACCACAGTCACTTCGCCGCTCCACTGACCGACCTGACAGGAAAACAGCGCCGCCTGCGCTGCTCCGACTGTTGTGCCACTCGACAGAGTGAGGCTGACAGCAGTTAAGTCCAGCCTCGGGCGCCATAGGAAGCTCCGCCTCGCCCGACCCCAGGGCTCGGACTCAACCTCGACGCCGGACGACGGACTCCGCCTCGCCCGACCCCAGGGCCCGGACTCAGCCTCGACCTCGGATGACGGATTCCGCCTCGCCCGACCCCAGGGCTCGGACTCAGCCTCGACCTCGGAGGAGCCTCCGCCTCGCCCGACCCCAGGCTCGGACCGACCACGACACAGGGGGGGCATCATTACCCTACCCCTAGCTAGCTCAGGCTACGGGGAACAAGACCGGCGTCCCATCCGGCTCGCCTCGGTAAACAAGTAATGATGGCACCCCGCGTGCTCCATGACGACGGCGGCTCTCAGCCCCTTACGGAAGCAAGGAGACGTCAGCAAGGTTCCGACAGCCCCGACAATTGTACTTCCATGGGGCTCAAGCGCTCCTCCGACGGCCACGACATCACATGAACAGGGCGCCAAAACCTCTCCGACAGCCACGACGACATGTACTTAGGGCTCTGGCTCCTCTCTGCTAGACACGTTAGCACATTGCTACACCCCCCATTGTACACCTGGGCCCTCTCATTACGCCTATAAAAGGAAGGTCCAGGGCTCTCGTACGAGAAGGTTGGCCGCGCGGGAGAACGGGCCGACGCACAAGGCTCTTTCTCTCTCTCCCACGCGAGCACTTGTAACCCCCTACTGCAAGCGCATCCGCCCTGGGCGCAGGACAACACGAAGGCCACGGTTTCCCCTTGCTGTTTCTCCCCCCTTTGTGTTCCGTCTCGCGCCGACCCATCTGGGCTGGGACACGCAGCGACAATTTACTCGTCGGTCCAGAGACCCCCCGGGGTCGAAACGCCGACAATAATGACATTCAGAGTAGCCGTTAGTTATATATTTATTTCATAGAAATTTTCCGAATCGAAAGGCCAAGACAATATAGATATATTATAATATATACATGTCTGTGACTAGAGATGTTACTAAAGGGATACCTAGAACATGATTTCTTTATAATCGTGTAACACCTTGTACCTGTCTTGAGTACCTGTTAGAGTCATCAACCGATCTTACAAGCACCAATTAGCACATGTAACCCCTTCAATATCTGTTAGAGTTACCAACTAATCCTAAAAGCACCCATTAGCACTTGAGTTATACAATCGAAACTAAAGAAGAAAACATTATTGAGCCTCATTTACATAGTAGCGACCGTGAATGTGGTACTATAGTCGATTCCCAACCGACCGATACTAATGCTTATTAGGTTGTATGCATCAACTAGTTCAACCTAAAATTAGCTTAAGCTAATAGAAATAGGCGGAGAATTCACTTATATTATATTCTAACACCCCCTTCACGTCGAGTTATTTTTTTGGTCTCTGACGTGGAATATATGAGCGAGCAACAATTATTTTATTTAATTGCGTTAACCAGGATTCGGACTCGAGATCTTTAATTTAGCTCTGAGCCCATATTAAGTTACATGCATTAACCGGTTCAACCTAAAAGATTAAACTAACAGTAAAAGATAGACAATTTACTTATATTATATTCTAACAATGCTCATTTATATAGTAGTGTTTTTTTGTTCTGAAAAGATGTGGCAATAATTTTGTTTAACCAACTCGATCCGGACGAAGAACATGCAAATGGTCTATTATTAGGCAGGATAGTACTAAGAATTATACTTACTATATACGGTTAAGCCATACTACTATCTTTCAGGATACACAGGGATTGCAATACGATATAGTTCTTACGTTCTTAGTGCACTTCAGTGCAACTGTGCAAGCAATCAAGCATACATAATATACGAGACAAATTAAACCAGGACTTAATAAATCGGCACACAACACCTACGTACGCCATCCGCGCTTTCGCGCAGCACACCGGGAACTCTAGCTTTCTTCACGCGTCACGTACGCTCAATTTGTTATACCAGCACGTAGTAAAAGGCACCGTGCTGGAGCGGCTCCACTGTGCAGCCCAACGCGTCGACGGGGACGGGCACGAGGTCGAGCCCGCCGCGGTCGCCGACGGCGCGGAGCAGAACGGCCGCCTCGCCGAACTGCGCCCTCACGTCGAGCCTGGCAGCCGCGACGTTGTGTGCCACGCTCTTGCCCGTGACGCTGTCCGTGATGCACAGTGCTACGACGACGCCCTCCTGCGCTGCCGTGGGCGCCGCGGCAACGGCGACAGGCGGTGCACCGCCGGTGCTGACACCGACGGCCCCGGACCCGGACCCGGGCACTGCCAGTCCTGCGCCCATGTAGAGAGACAGTCAAACATACGGCCAGAGAGGTATTTAAGTGCGTCCAAGTTATTGCGCGAGTGGCCCGGCAATTAAGAAATCGAAGGGTTTGAGGAAATCCATATAAAAAAAATGGCAGTCCAGTCAATGCATGCGTGCATGAACAGAGCCTTGAATTGCCATGCAGTGCACACGCGCGCAAGCCCGTACGCTCGCTCTAGCCTCTAGGTAAAGACGCCTCTTCAGTGTGAAAGGACCTTTGTTACTTGGATGGACCTCAATCTTTTCAAGAACGTACGCATGCAAAATTTACTACCTTCTTCTACCCCTTTCCTACGAAAGAGAGAAACCAGTACTAGTACATCAATCAAACAAAATCTAGATGCACTCTCAATTTAAATGTCTAATATTTAATCATATATATATAATAAAATTATTATTGTGTATCACGTTAAATAAATATTTTGTAAAAAATATATTTTACAACTAAACTAATGGTACTTATTTAGTAGGATAAATAAATGTCAACTTTTATATAAATTTAATTAAATTTGATATACGGTACTATTCTAAAATGTTTTTTTAAACACAGTACCGCTGAAAGGCCTAAAGAGGGGGCAAAATGTATGAAGAGTCTTCAAATCATGTTCTCTTCACCAGTAGCGTAGTACTACAGATTATTAGTGTCGTTAGCTACTTACATGGATGACGACAAACTGCTACATAGATATTGCGTGCGTGACCAATGCATAATCTATGTTTGCACAAGGCTCCAACTCTATGTACTCGTTTCATGGAAGCACACATGTATTCGGTAAAAAAAGTGAAATAAAGTATACATGCAAAAGATGGATTCATTACGTGCAGCATTGGATGCATCTACATATGATGTTCTCTGTACTTCATACCTTCGAAGCATTCCATCATGAACGGCTTTTGTTTCCCGATGGGGAGAACAAGACACAAATTTTGGTCTTTTCTAAAGCTACTCTGCTTGCAAACTGACAAATTTCCACAACTTTTTTTATCATGCATGGCAAAGTCATGCAGGAAAGATGTGATGACAAGATCGAACATATGTACATTCCTACAAGAGATTTCGCACGCATGCATGCATGGCTTAATCCTACCGATTGCCACATGCGTCCCTTTAGACATACAAACACTGACACAGCATCCTTTGTATTGGGATCGGTAAGATGTGATTGCACCGGAGAAATTTTTTTTTCTTATCAGAACAAGATGCGTTTGAATTTTTAAATGGGATTTGTGCAATTCCATGCCAACACATGCGCTGATGCGCATAGAGCCAGGACGTCTTTGAGCATATCATAAAACATATACTGCTGCATATATATGTTAAAGCTAGCTAGCAGCCTAGCACTGGTATTGAACACTATAAAAATGAAACTACCTGAAGAAAGATCCAATATACTATGCGAGAGAAAGGACCTCCTAATCATGTGATGCGAAACACTGACAGTGACAGTCCCAATCCATACGAACACAATCCAAGCATACGATGATACAATAATAATGTACTGAGAACAAAATGTACGGAATGGTACTCCAAGATTACCTTGCAGCAGATCATAGTTGACGACAACAGCATTAGTACTTGCAGGCAAAGATGTGAGCCCAGCCGTCGCCACGCTCGCAGCGGTTCCCGGCGACGCAGCAAGGGGCACCGCCGCGGAAGCCGTCTCCATGGCCGCGCTAGCTTCGAAGCCGTACTGCAGCAACCCCAGCGTCGTGGCGTGCTCGTGCGCCGCGTCCCTTGCTACGGTGTTGGTCGCCGCGGTGGTATTGTGCTTGTGGTGCTGATGGTGATCAGCGCCGCCCACGGGCCAGAACTGCCCGAGCCCCGCCGGGCCCCAGGCGCATGTCCTGTGACCAGTGACAGTCGGCTCTGTCACCTCGTTGTACAGCCCCAAGAACGCTCCCGCAGGCAACGTCGCCGGTGGCTGCTGCTGCACGGGCACGTCGTGCCTGTACTGGCCCCCGAGAATGCTGGCGACCTCGGCAGCCGACAGGAAGTAGCCTTGTGGCCACGGCTGGAAGACGGGCTCGTCGGAGGCTACAGGGTCCTGCACCTTGTGCGCTGGCAACGCCGAGACCGGCGCCACGGGGTGGGCTTGGTAGTACATCTGCGCACACGCCGCGCCGAGCGGCCCTGGAAAGTTCATGGCCGCTGCCGTCGCGGACATCGGCTGCGGCGCCGGCTTGCTGGACCCAGAGGAGCGGTCGGAGGAGGACGAGGACGAGGAAGCTGGCGCCTGCGCGGGCGAGGCGAGCACCTGGAATTGGTTCTGGATCAAGGGCTGCGGCGTGACGGGCGGCGCAGCGGCCCCGCAACCCGGCGCGCGCGCAAGGCCCAGCCCCAGCTGTCCGGTGCGCTGCTTGTTCTTGGAGCGGGACTTGCGGTTCTGGAACCAGTAGAAGACGTTGGCGTCGCCGACCTGGCCGTACTCCTGCAGGCGCATGCGGATGCGGGGGATCTCGTCGCGCGGCGGGTTGACCATGCCGGAGTTGAAGATGGCCTCCAGAATCCGGATCTGCTCCGGCCTGGGGTTCCACCGGGGCTTCGGATCCGGGGTCCGCTCCTCGCCACCTACGCATGCACAGATCGAGAACCAAGATAATCAGCCAGTACGTACGTAGTCAGCTTCAGTTCACCCCTCGATCTTGATCCCCGTCTCCCTACAAATAAACCCTACCTCTAGCTAGCTGCGACAGTATCATGCATGCACATGCTCGATCGATCGGTGTGGGTGCATGTGCAATTGTGCATGCATACATCTAGGAAGGAGTAGGGACGACGGTGGCGTACCTGAGTAACCTGAGAGGGGGTGCTTGAGGCAGCGGCCGATGGTGGTGGTGCTGCTAGAGCCGCCACCTGAGAGGAGCGACGGCGGCGAGCTGCTGATGTCAGGCTGCGCCTGCCACGGCTCAGCGGCGTGCTTGGACCTAAACATGCTCGGCCAGTGACTGGTTTTGTTGTTGAAGGAGGAGGCCATGCCGAGCCGATTATCTTTCTTCTCTCCTCTCGTTGCCCCCCTTTCTCAGCACCAGATCTTCTCCTTATTGTGAGAGTGAGCTCACGACGACACTCTAGAACAGCGGCTGAGAAGATCGGAGGAATTAACAGTAGGAAGATCAGTGAGCTCCCTAGCTGCCCTGCTGTCGCACCTTGTCGCTACACTACACTATTGGGGCATATGGCTCGCACACTGCTGACTGCCTCTTTTATAAGGACATACGTATACAATCTCATTGAATACATTATCCTCCTTAATAACTGTTTCTAGGGCTGGTAAATAAAATAAAAAAAATCAAGAGACAGTATCTTTATAAAGAAGATCGTCTCTACACAAATTTTCAAAGAGAAAAGATGACAGCGTCTTAGTCTTAGTTTGTAGTAGGTATATATGTTTTTTTCTTAAAAACATCTAATACAACTAATAAAATGTATTTATTAAAAACACTTATCTTAGGGACATTTTATTATATGTTATTGTAATTTCTTAACCAAATTTTCCATAGACTATGGGATATACCATACATGCCCTAAATGGCCGCACCTACCCTATAGATGTCCAAACGGGCCACCCGGCACGGATCCGGCCCGAACCCGTTTCGACCCGGTACGAATAGGGCCGGGCCGGGCACGGCCCGTTGATGCTTCGGGCCGGGTCGGGCTGGCCCACGTGCCTAGGGACATGCCCAAACCCGGCACGCACAGGGAAAAATCGTGCCGGACCGGCCCGTTGGCCCGGTGGGCCTCAACGGACCGGGCCGGGCACTGGCCCGAACCAACAGTAGAACGGTATATAAATACATATATTTAACAGAATTAATCATATATAATAACATATTATTTATATATATTAAGACAACAAAATATTTATGTATGCATTTTATATTTATGTATGCATTTTATATATGTTTGCCCGCGTATTTAGTATTTATATACTATGAGAGAATTAAATGTATTTACATATTTAGTATTTACATTAATATGCGGGCCGCCGTCGGGCCGACCCATTTATCGGGCCGGGCCGGGCCAAAGCACGCGGGCCGCCGTATCTGTCCATACCCGGCCCGCTAAACGGGCCGTGCCGGCCCGGGCCCGTAACCGACCGTGTCGGGCCGTGTTTGGACCGGGCTAAATTCGTGCCGTGCCACGGGCCAAACGGGCGGCCCGCACTGTTTGGACATCTATAACCTACCCTCGTTCTCGGCTCGCGGAGCACTGCCACGCAATGAATGGTCTCCCAGTTCTACTGGCCGAGCGAAGCCACTCTTCAGTCTCCCCCCTGCTCGGAGATGCGTGCTCACGGCCGGGTCGTGTGGCGTTGCATCGGGAGGGAACTGATGGACGGCTCGCCCCCGCTGCGCTGGTCATGCATGCAGTCATGCCGGACGGGTGCAAGTGCAACGTGCGGAGGTACGCGCGAGCTGGCTGCTACAGTGGTGAACCTGCTGCTACCACTGCCACTGCCAAGCAAGGTAGACACGGAAAACCGAAGCTGCCGTGTTCTGCCAGTTCTGACGGCGACCAGGCTGGGCGTCGCCTCGCCTTTCCGATCCCATTTGCCGGAAGGAATGAGAACTGTGCGGCCGCGTCGCAGGGTGATGGGGCGGCAATTTGACCGTGCATGGTCGGGTGAGCTGCTTGTTGCGAGGAAACCACGCGCCCGGTAGAATTTAAGGGCATGTACAGTGGGTGTCTTAAGTTGTGTCTTAGAGTGTGTCTAGGGGGGTGAATGTAAAAAATCTCAAGACATGTATCTTGACGAAGACACAGTGTCTTAGCTCTATATTCGAGACAGGAGACTACCTGATTGGTCACTTTAATTTATTGAATGCTCTGATTGGTACAATGAATATGGTAAGACACATGTTTTAGACATGACCACTGTATTATATTGTGTTTTAGTTGTGTCTTATACTTGGAGTACCGTGCGGCTGTATCTAGGTTGTACATGCCCTAAAGATGCTCTACAATTTGAGTGGGTGTTGGACCCGAGTAGAAAAGACCTCAAAGTATGCCGCACCGCTGACGTTTTCAATTACCGCGCGCCAGTGAAAAAACGGTGGGTCTGACTTGGGAACCGCAAGTGGAAACCAATTTCTACTGATGGTTCTCTTAATACAACCGTCAGTGAAAACGGACTATTTTCACTGACAATTGGTGTAACAGAACCGCAAGTGGAAATTACCTTAACAGTGGTTGGTTTATGTTTCTTTTGTTAGATTTTGTTCATTCTTGCCAACTTTCATTGGAATGCCAGATTTCACAAAATACAAGGGGTAGGTTTTGATCTTTATTTTTTGGAAGAAGGTTGCTAAAAAAAGGTTGGTTTATGTTTATTTTTCTAATTTTTTTTTATCCATGATATATTTAGTTTTTAGGAAATGTTGGTTTATGTTTCTCTTGCCAATTTGTATTCTTTGTGTGTTTTATGTTACTTTTTTACAGGTGATGATGGAAAGGACTGTTGAACAATTAGACAAATTCCAGTTTAAATTCCGAATATAAATCATGACCAAATCAGAAGAACTGAAATAACAAGTCAAATCAGATGATGCGTACTGATTAGACTTACTGATATATGGCACGCGCCGGAATCAGCAGGGTCGACGATGTCGAAGTAGCGAAATCAGCAGGGTCGACGAGGTCAGCAGATCACGAGCAGTCGCGTGAAGACGCTTCCCAAAAACCTTATTCGGCCTCTCCTGGTGCAGGATCTAGAAGGCGAAGGGTTCCGGAGACCTGCTCTCCTAATCGCAGATGCACCTCTACGATCGGGATGAAGAGAACTGGAAGGCGGCTCAGCTGTGAAGAGAGGCGAAAGCGAATTGGGATCTGGGATGATTTGGAGGCTGGCTGCCGGGCTCCTTTTATAGGGCCAAGTCTGCGACCCCCCGTGCTTATCCGCCCACGAAAATCTCGCAATCAGTTGAGATTTTATAGCGATCGGTTAGGATAAGCGTAACAGCCAAGAAACCAAAAAATCAAATGGCAAAAGGTAGCCGCGCCCCTGCAAGGCGAGGGGCCGGATTTCGGCGAACCATTCACGCGCATGTCGTGCGCCCGCGCCCTTCGCCCCGCCCCGCCCGGCCAGGCGAGGCGAGCGCGCGCGCGCGTGTGGCTCTCCACACTCTCTCCTCTCATCCATGACTTGGTGAGTGAGTGTGGCTTCCATATTTAAGCTAGCTCTACTCCACTAGAGCTAGCAATATGGTGCTAATGGTTCCACCTATCCTCTAGCCATCCTCTTGTATGGGCTTTTGAGATTTTCTGGGATTTATTTGAATATCTTAATTGGGCCAAGCCCATAAATCCTAACAAGGACATCCTGGATGTATAACTTATCAAGGCTAGATGCATCATGCATATCTGAGGTACATAGGTTTATTGATGTCGCTATGAACCATGCTTGGATAACAAAGACAAAAGCACATATATTGTCCATGCATGGACTGCAAAAATGTTGTTGTATTTGATGACACAGACCAAATCATATCTCATCTGATATGCCAAGGATTTGCGAAGGATTAAACAATTTGGACAAAGCATGGAGAGGGTAGCTCTTCGCCTTATATGACTAGAAACCTTGAAAACATCGACGACAGATTTTAGTTCATTCATGAGACAAAACAAGCTCTTCCACAGAGCGAACATGTAGTGTCAAATGTTACTGATCATGGTTACGCTGGAGGAAATGAACGTGGTAGAACTTATGTTCTGCCAAATGTTATGGATGAGGAAGATGCAGAGCTGTTAAAAGAAATATTGCGTCGTTATATAGACCCATCGATGTTTTTTCATGAAAGGTATGGAGTCCCTGAAGAAGGCAGCAAAAGAGCCTTTGTACAACGAGTCTAAGTGTTGTACCAAAGAGTTCACGACGCTCCGATCTGTGCTAAAGCAGTTGATGTTAAAAGCTAGATATGGTTTGTCTGATGATGGCTTCGATGCATTCTTGCTTATTATCGCAGACATGCTTCCAAAGGAGAACAAAGTGTCTGCTAACACGTACTATGCAAATAAACTAATCAGTCCACTCACTATGGGTGTGGAGAAGGTCCACGCGTGTAGAAATCACTATATCCTTTATCGAGGTGATGATTATAAAGACTTGGAGAGCTGCCCAAAGTATGGTGCAAGTAGGTACAAGACAAATAAAGACTGTCGAGAGGAAGAGTGTGTTGCATCCCTTCCTAAAGAGAAGAAGCAAAATAACCCCCAAAAGAAAACTTCAAAATCCATGAGTAAAGAAAAAGAAGTAGACTATTATGCGCTCAAAAAGATTCTTGCTTTGGTGATGTGGTACCTCCCCGTCGTCAATCGATTGAGGTGTTTGTTCGCTAACCTTGAGGATGCCAAACTTATGAGCTGACATGCTTTTGATGGGCATAAAAATGATGGGAAGCTTCGACATCTAGCCGATAGGAAGCAGTGGCAAGATTTCAATCACAACCACTGAGACTTTGCCTATGAACCAGGAAATGTTAGGTTCACACTGAGTACTGAGGGAATGAATCCATTTGCTGAGAGGAGGAGCAAGCATAGCACATGGCCGGTGATCCTCACCATATACAACCTTCCTCCATGGTTGATGCAAAAACACAAGTACATTTTGCTAACCATCCTTATTTTTGGACCTACACAACCTAGAGTTGACGTGGATGTATTTTTGGAGCCCTTGATGGAGGATATGAAAATATTGTGGGAAACGGGTGTTCAAATGTAGGATGAGTATCATAAAGATTCATTCACGCTTAGAGCAATTATTTTTGTTACGATCAACGATTACTCTGCTCTCTTCACATTATCGGGCCAGTTTAAGGGAAAGGTTGGTTGCACAGTATGCATTGATGGAACTGCTTATGTGTCCCTTACTACATCTAAGAAGATAGTGTACATGAGGCACAAACGCTTTTTATTGGAAGGACATAGGTACTGCATGCGAAAGATAAATAAGTACTTCGACAATAATGGTGGACTACATTCTACTGCTCCATCGGGTAACAATAGAGGTCATAGAGTTTTTGAAATAGTCAGGAATATCAAATTTGTTTTCGGGAGGAAGACAAAAGACAGAAAACAAGGAAGGATGTCAAACCATCTATGGGTAGGGCTGGACAAAATGCTCGTGGCTCGCTGGCTCGCTCGTTTCGTGGTCAGCTCGGCTCGGCTCGGATCGGCTCGTTTGAATTTTGTCACGAGCTGAGCTGACATCCTAGCTCGGTTCGTTAACGAGCCAGCTCGGTTCGTTAACGAGCCAGCTCGCGAGCTAAACGAGCTACCATATTCTAGTAAAACGAAACTATATACATATTATTTATAGAATAATTGATGAACATGTTATATATATGTGAGGTGTCTATAGCCTAAGAATTAAACTAATGATTAATGAACTATGCCTATGTGTTAATTTGGTCTATGCAAATATAATTATGGGTTAAACTGATGAACATGCATGTGAATTGTGAATTAATGAGTAATGAATTGTGCTAATTTGGTGTTATATTGACATGGTTTGTGAAACTATGAGTATAATTACTATTTTCTATTGTTAAATTAGTTTGAAATTAACTAAAAAATAATTATTATATACATTTTATTTTTTTCTGCTCTGGCTCGCGAGCTAAACGAGCCAGCTCGAGCTCGTAAACGAGCCGAGCCGAGCTGACTCTGTGGCTCGTTACCTTAACGAGCCGAGCCGAGCTGGCTCGTTAGCTTAACGAGCCGAGCCGAGCTGGCTCGTTAGCTTAACGAGCCAGCTCGAACTCGGACGAGCCGAGCCGAGCTGGCTCGTTATCCACCCCTATCTATGGGGGCTATATTCAAGAAGTGTATTTTCTTTGAGTATTGGCCTTACTGGAAAGAGTTAGATGTGCGACATGCGATCGATGGTATGCACGTTCAGAAGAACATGTTTGAAAGCATAATTGGCACCATGCTAGACGTAAAGGGCAAAGCAAAAGAAGGGATCAATTCACACATGGACTTGGTAAATTTAGGCATAAAAAAGGAACTACATCATGTTCTTCAAGAAAATGGGAAGTACAATCTCCACCAACAAGCTACAATCTCAATGTAGATGAGAAACATGCTATGTGTGTTTGGCTCAAGAATTTAAAAGTCACATCGGAATTCTTCTCTAGCATATGGAGTATTATGTCAATGAAAGACCAGACAGTCACCAACTGCAACTCACATGATTGTCATGTCATGTTGACTACATTCCTACCTATTGCCATCAGGGATATAAATCCTTTGTTTTTAAAGATGGCAATCACTCGGTTGTGCTAATTTTTCAACAGAATTTCACAAAAGGTTATTAACCATGATGAGTTGGCATCTCTTTAGGAATTCACAGTGGAGACAATATCACAATTTGAGATGTGTTTCCCTCCATCGTTCTTTGATATTATGGTGCACCTTGTGGTGCACTTGGTGCCACAAATAGAGGCATTGGGTCCTATGTACTTGCATGAAATGTGGATGTATGAGCATTTCATGTCAATATTGAATGACTATGTATCAACTCGTGCTCGTCTCGAGGCATCCATGATAGAGGGTATTGTACCAAAGAGGCCATTGAGTCTGGAGGTCCATTCTGCAATAGTATCCTAAAAGACCAGGTTGGAATAGGTTTGCCTCCATCACGATACGAGGGTAGACTGTATGGAAGCGGGAGGATGGGATAGAAATCTTCATCCCATCGGTTTACAATACAATACTCGAGGCACATCATAGCATCCTTCAGCTAGCGATAATGGAGCCATTTATCCAACACACATCAATGAGCTTCACGAGCAAAATCCTGGACATACGGATGAATGGGTAATGAAGCAACATAAGCAGCAGTTAAACACATTGCTAATGTTGAAGGACATTCCACATGGAGAAACAATAGAAGAACAAACTATCAAGGGGTTGTTATCTGGACCATCATGCCAGGTCACGACATGGCAAACCTATGACATTAGTGGATTCACATTTTGTACCAAGTCCAAGGCCAAAAAGAGTGAAAGTCGCCTAGAGGGGGTGAATAGGCAAATCTGAAATTTATAAAGTTTAAGCACAACAACAAGCCGGAGTTAGCGTTAGAAATAAAGTCGAGTATGAAAGAGAGGGCAAAAACAAATCACAAGCAAATGAAGAGTGTGACACAGTGATTTGTTTTACCGAGGTTCGGTTCTTGCAAACCTACTCCCCGTTGAGGTGGTCACAAAGACCGGGTCTCTTTCAACCCTTTCCCTCTCTCAAACGGTCACTTAGATCGAGTGAGCTTTTCTCCTCAATCAATTGGGACACTTAGTCCCCACAAGGACCACCACACAATTGGTGTCTCTTGCTTTGATTACAAAGATGTTGGGAACAAGAAATAGGAAAGAAGAAAAGTGATCCAAGCGCAAGAGCTCAAAAGAACACGGGCAAAACTCTCTCTTCTAGTCACTAATTGCTTTGAGTGGAATTGGGACTTGGAGAGATTTTGATTCACTCTAATTGTGTCTTATATTGAATGCACTAGCTCTTGTATTGAATGTGTTGGCGGAAAAACTTGGATGCCTTGAAGTGTGGTGGTTGGGGGTATTTATAGCCCCAACCACCAAAATGGTCGTTGGGGAGGCTGTCTGTCGACGGGCGCACTGGACAGTCCGGTGCGCCGCCGGACACTGTTCGGTGCGCCAGTCACGTCACCTAACCGTTGGGGTTCGATCGTTGGAGCCCTCACAAGTGGGGCCACCGAACAGGCACTGTTCACTGTCCGGTGCGCCTTCTAACGCCTGCTCTGATTCTGCGCACGTTGTCCGCGCACTGTAGCTTCACTGTTCACTTTTGTAGACGACCATTGGCGCTGTAGCCGTTACTCCGCTTGGCACACCGGACAGTCTAGTGAATTATAGCGAAGAGCCATTTCTAGAAACCCGAAGCTGAGCAATTCGAGTGGATTCACCCTGGTGCACCGGACACTGTCCGGCGGCACACCGGACAGTCTAGTGCGCCAGACCAGGGCTGCTTTCGGTTTCTTTTGCTCCTTTTTATTTGAACCCTTTCTTGGACTTTTTATTGGTTTGTATTGAACCTTTGGCACCTGTATAACTTATAATCTAGAGCAAACTAGTTAGTCCAATTGTTTGTGTTGGGCAATTCAACCACCAAAATCATTTAGGAAAAGGTTTGGCCCTATTTCCCTTTCAATCTCCCCCTTTTTGGTGATTGATGCCAACACAAACCAAAGCAAATATATAAGTGCAGAATTGAACTAGTTTGCATAAGGTAACTGCAAAGATTGCTTGGAATTAAACCAATTTACATTTTCATAAGATATGCATGGATTGCTTTCTTCATTTTAACATTTTGGACCACGCATGCACCACTTGTTTTGTTTTTGCAAATTCTTTGTAAAATTCTTTTCAAAAACATTTTGCAAATAGTCAAAAGGTATATGAATAAGAAATAAGCATTTTCAAGATTTGAAATTTTCTCCCCCTATTTCAAATGATTTTCCTTTGACTAAACAAAACTCCCCCTTAATGAAATTCTCCTCTTAGTGTTCAAGAGGGTTTTACAAATTGAAAGAAGATCAAATATTTTAGATACCAATTTTTAAAAACCTCTTCTTTAAGATATGCCAATGAGATATAATTTCTTTGAGGAATACTAATTTGAAAAATACCAATTGAAAACAACTTTCTGTAAAATTTTTGAAATTGGTGTGGTGGTGCGGTCCTTTTGCTTTGGGCTAATACTCTCTCCCCCTTTGGCATTAATCGCCAAAAACGGAGTCTTAAGAGCCCTTTTTCAAACTCTCTCCCCCTGTGGCAAATAATATATGAGTGAAGGATTATACCAAAGTGTAGAGCGATGTGGAGTGACGACGAAGGGTAAATAACATGATAGAGTGGAGTGGAAGCCTTGTCTTCGCCAAAGACTCCTTTTCCCTTTCAATCTATGACTTGGCATGAAATATACTTGACAAACACATTAGTCATAACAAATGAAAGAGATATGATCAAAGGTACATAAATGAGCTATGTGTGCAAAGTATCAATCAAAATTCCTAGAATCAAGAATGTTTAGCTCATGCCTAAGTTTGGTAAAAGTTTTCTCATCTAATGGCTTGGTAAAGATATCGGCTAATTATTATTTGGTGCTAACATAAGCAATCTCGATATCCCCCTTTGTTGGTGATCCCTCAAAAAGTGATACCGAATGGCTATGTGCATAGTGCGACTGTGCTCAACGGGATTATCCGCCATGCGGATTGCACTCTCATTATCACATAGGAGAGGAACTTTGGTTAATTTGTAACCATAGTCCCTAAGGGTTTGCCTCATCCAAAGTAATTGCACGCAACAATGGCCTACGACAATGTACTCGGCTTCGGTGGTAGAAAGAGCTACTGAATTTTGTTTCTTTGAAGCCCAAGACACCAGGGATCTTCCCAAGAACTGACAAGTCCCTGATGTGCTCTTTCTATCAATCTTACACCCTGCCCAATCAGCATCTGAATAACCTATTAAATCAAAAGTGGATCCCTTGGGGTATCAAAGACCAAACTTAGGTGTATAAACTAAATATTTTCAAGATTCGTTTCACGGCCCTAAGGTGAACTTCCTTAGGATCGGCTTGGAATCTTGCACACATGCATACAGAAAGCATAATATCCGGTCGAGATGCACATAAATAGAGTAAAGATCCTATCATCGACCGGTAAACCTTTTGATCTACGGATTTACCTCCCATGTCGAGGTCGAGATGCCTATTAGTTCCCATGGGTGTCTTGATGGGCTTGGCATCCTTCATCCCAAACTTGGTGAGTATGTCTTGAATGTACTTCGTTTGGCTGATGAAGGTTCCCTCTTGGAGTTGCTTGACTTGAACTCCTAAAAAATACTTCAACTCCCCCATCATAGACATCTCGAATTTTTGAATCATGATCCTACTAAACTCTTCACATGTAGATTTGTTAGTAGACCCAAATATGATATCATCAACATAAATTTGGCATACAAACAAATCATTTGCAATAGTTTTAGTAAATAGAGTAGGATCGACTTTTCCGACTTTGAAGCCATTCGTGATAAGAAAATCTCTTAGGCATTCATACCATGCTCTTGGGGCTTGCTTGAGCCCATAAAGCGCCTTAGAGAGTTTATAGATATGATTAGGGTACTCACTATCTTCAAAGCCGGGAGGTTGCTCAACATAGACCTCCTCCTTGATTGGTCCATTGAGGAAGGCACTTTTCACGTCCTTTTGGTAAATCTTAAAGCCATGGTAAGTAGCATAGGCAAGTAATATATGAATTGACTCAAGCCTAGCTGTGGGTGCATAGGTTTCACCGAAATCCAAACCTTCGACTTGTGAATATCCCTTGGCCACAAGTCGGGCTTTGTTCCTTGTCACCACACCATGCTCATCTTGCTTGTTGCGGAAGACCCACTTGGTTCCTACAACATTTTGGTTAGGACATGGAACAAGATGACATACCTCATTCTTCGTGAAGTTGTTGAGTTCCTCTTGCATTGCCAACACCCAGTCCGAATCTCTTAATGCATCTTTCACCCTGTATGGCTCAATAGAAGACACAAAAGAGTAATGTTCACAAAAATGAGTGACACGAGATCGAGTGGTTACCCCCTTATGAATATCGCTGAGGATGGAGTTCACGGGGTGATCTCGTTGTATCGCTTGGTGGACTCTTGGGTGAGGCGGTCTTGGACCCTCATCATCTTCCTTGTCTTGATCATTGGCATCTCCCCCTTGATCATTGTCCTCCTCTTGAGGTGGCTCTTCTTGATCTTCATTTTCATCATCTTGAGCTTGATCCAAATCTTGGGTTGGTGGAGATGCTTGATTTGAAGATGATGGTTGATCTTGTGCTTGTGGAGGCTCTTCGGGTTCCTTAGGACACACATCCCCAATGGACATGTTCCTTAGCGCGACGCATGGAGCCTCTTCATCATCTAGCTCATCAAGATCAACTTGCTCTACTTGAGAGCCATTAGTCTCATCAAACACAATGTCACAAGAAACTTCAACTAGTCCAGTGGACTTGTTAAAGACTCTATATGCCCTTGTGTTTGAGTCATAACCAAGTAAAAAGCCTTCTACAGCCTTAGGAGCAAATTTAGATTTTCTACCTCTTTTAACAAGAATAAAGCATTTGCTACCAAAGACTCTAAAATATGAAACATTGGGCTTTTTACCGGTTAGGATTTCATATGATGTCTTCTTGAGGATTCGGTGAAGGTAGAGACGGTTGATGGCGTAGCAAGCGGTGTTGATTGCTTCCGCCCAAAACCGGTCCGAAGTCTTGTACTCATCAAGCATGGTCCTCGCTATGTCAAGTAGAGTTCTATTCTTCCTCTCCACTACACCATTTTGTTATGGCGTGTAGGGAGAAGAGAACTCATGCTTGATGCCCTCATCCTCAAGAAAGCCTTCTATTTGTGAGTTCTTGAACTCCGTCCCGTTGTCGCTTCTAATCTTTTTGATCCTTAAGCCGAACTTAGTTTGAGCCCGTCTCAAGAATCCCTTTAAGGTCTCTTGGGTTTGAGATTTATCCTGCAAAAAGAACACACAAGTGAAGCGAGAATAATCATCCACAATAACTAGACAGTACTTACTCCCGCCGATGCTTATGTAAGCGACCGGGCCGAATAGATCCATGTGGAGTAGCTCAAGCGGCATGTCAGTCGTCATGATGTTCTTGTGTGGATGATGAACACCAACTTGCTTCCCTGCTTGACATGCGCTACAAATCCTGTCTTTCTCAAAATGAACATTTGTTAGTCCCAAAATGTGCTCTCCCTTTAGAAGCTTATGAAGATTCTTTATCCCAACGTGGGCTAGTCGGTGATGCTAGAGCCAACCCATGTTAGTCTTAGCAATTAAGCAAGTGTCGAGTTCAGATCTATTAAAATAAACTAAGTATAGCTGACCCTCTAACACTCCTTTAAATGCTACTGAATCATCACTTCTTCTAAAGACGGTGTCGGAGAGGGAATTCTCCGACCGGGTGGCGGAATGCACCCGCCCTAAATCCTAAGATGAGGAAGGGGCTTAAGCGCTTTGCCTGTCTTGCTAAGCGATCACCGAGCACATGAACATGTGAGGATTTAGAGTGGTTCGGGCCGCCGGAGCATAATACCCTACTCCACTTTGTGTTGGATTGATGTGGAAGCTTGAGACTTGAGAGTCTGAGCGTATCTGTGTTGTGTGCCCTCCCTTTTATAGCTCAAGCGGGGCACGTACAAAGACACTGAACCCCGACATGTGGGCCCAAGGACATAACGGGTGGAATACCCGGAGCAACTAATGTCAGTCACCTTGTGCGATCTCCCTGTGCCCTGGTATCCGCCGCTTGTGTAGCATTGGCGTGCAGTAGAAGCTTCCCTGGCATCGTACAAGTCATGATGACCATCCCACGCGCACGGCGGTATGGGCGTACTGCACGCTGTCTGATTGGACAGGCACGCCGCCTGTAAGGTGGTCTAGTCGTCGCCTGCCATCAGAGTGGACGGGGCACATTAAATGCCGAGACGGCACATCGCCTGTCAGCAGGGCGGATAGACGGCGCGTCTTTTCCGCAATAAATGTATTGATCGCGTGGCCCAGAGGCCTTACGTCAGGCTCCGCCCGCTAGCTTATGTCACGGGCAATAGGCCACATGGCAGCATCGGGTCCTCGCTTGAGCGGGGAGCGGAAGCACACTGGGCAAGACCCTGACAAGTGTCTGCGCTGGACCCCTGTACGTCCTTGACCTAGGCCAGGGTGTTCTCCATCCCGGGACCTTGTCGTGGGTGGTCTGGACCTTACTTAGAGGGGTCCAGGTCCCATCCGGGGGAACGTGGAGGTCCTGGGTCGTACTCGGAGGTCCGGGCCATGTATGCTGGGGTCTGGCACTTTCCCATGGGGGTCCGGATCCACTGACGATATCACGGTATATGTTACCTTCTCTAGTCACTTGGCAGCCCCGGAGTCGCCCATGTGGTGGGGTCGGGCGCTGTTTATCACGCGTCTAGAGATAGACGCGCAGGTACCACACCTTCATACTGTAGTAAGGGGTACCCCTGTTTCAGGGTACCGATAGTGGCCCACGGGCCCACCTCAGGGGAGGTTACAAGGCTGCAGGTGGGGCCAAAGCCTGATTGGTGTGCCATTTTTGGGCACTTGCTGACGTAGCCACCGCCAACTCGCCTTCGGTCATGCCACCTGCCACGTCTGTCCCTGCAGCTGGCAGGTACGTGGCCCCCACACCCGACGGTTTTGTTGGGCCGAGCGCGGGGCATCTTGTTGCCGCCGCCTAAGTTGAAAATATCCTTCAGCGTGCCCTAGGCGACGTGTGGTCGTGCGTGACGGTTTGCTCCCGGGACGACGGTCCGCCTTCTACGCACTCGGAGGCCGGTTCTCCAGGTGCGAGACATGTGGACCTGGGCCCCCATGTCGGGGACTGGGTCACTGCGAGCACTAGGTGCGCGTCAGATGGGGTTGGGACGCGAGCGGGAGAGCCTTCTTTGAAAAGGGGATTCATCCCGTGGCCAGCAGTTACATTTTCGCACTTTCTTCAACTACTGCGTCCTTTCTCCTCTGAGTCCTCTGTGCCTCTGCTGCACTCGCATTTTTCTGCTTTTCACCACTGTAGTCGCCATGGCTTCGCTGGTTCATCCCGAGCGTTACCAGACCGAGAGGACACTTGCCACGGTGCGCCGCCTGCTCGAATGGAGTGCGCCGGCACACGCCTGAAGGATCCGGGCCGGTGCTACCCCCCTCGGTGATCTCGCCGCCGGGGAGTTTGTGCTCTTTGTCTCCTACCTTTCGTGTGGGTTGGCATTGCCGATCTCACCCTTCTTCATGTTACTGTTGGAGGATCTTGGTCTCCAGCTCCAGCACCTCACACCCCACTCCATCCTTCAGGCGGCCATCTTCGCTCATCTGTGTGAGATGTTCGTGGGGGTGGCGTCGTGCACCTCTCTCTTCCGCCATTTTTTCGTGCTGGTGAAGTCCGGGAAGGCCAAGGACCATCTCGGTGCGTACTACTTCCAGATAAGGGTGGATTCGGCTGGCACCTATATCTCCTCCCTCAGTGGCGCGAGGTGGGAAAACTGGCGGGCCGAATGGGTGATCGCCAGTATCGAGGCCAGCGACCGCCTCGTACTACCAAGTGACGGGTCGAGGCTCGACAAGAAGCAATGGAGGGCCAAGCCGCCGTTGACACCGGAGTTCGAGCCAGTATTAGGCAGGATCAAGTCCCTGGCGACCGGCGGTCTGACGTCGATGCACGTGGTCGGTGACTTCTTGAAGCACCGGATCGCGTCGCTGCAGGCGAGGGCACGCCTAAGCTGTTGGTTCACTGGCCCGAACGACATCGGCCGGTCCATCGCGGGCCAGGCACCGACCTGTCCTGGGAGGAACTGGAGCTCCTGGTGAAGGGGATTACTGGTGAGTACTTCGTCGTTGAGACCTTAATCCCTCCCGAGGACATTCCTTCGCTCTGCGATGACCGAGGGTTGAGGGCAGTGATCTTGGATTGGCTGCCGACCCTCGACGAGAGCGGCATAGCGGTTCACCAAACCGGCGGCCGGGACCCCCACCACGGGATTCAGATCCCCGGTGTACCGGCCGGAGGTTCCCGACCCGCCGATGCTGGCTCCAGAGCTCCCCCCCCCCCGTGGCCCTCAGCCCCTCAGACAAGGGCAAGAGGGCTACAAGCAGTTCTTCCGCCCCGGGTGGTTCCGGGAGGTTGGAGGGAGAGAGGTGGCACCGACTGCGTTGCGCCGATAGGTCTTTCGTCATGGATTCGCCACTTGATTCGGACCTCCCCCAAAAGCGCTAGAGGACAGCTGGCGGGGCCGAGGAGGCCGGCTCCTAGACCCAGGGCGCGCAGAGGGGCGTAAGTCCTCAACCAGCACCACCATCAGTCCTGCCACCACCGCCGCCACCACCATCATCTGGCTCGCCACCACCCCAGGGGCAGTAGCACCAACAGCAGTAGGGGCAGCGAACGTCTCGCTTCCAGGGTCGCTGGAAGGTTCAGGGCCCCAAGTAAGTGTACCCCTTTTTATTTTCCCCATTGGTCTAGTTACCATGTTGACGGTCATTAACCCATCCTTTGCTTATCAGGGTGTCTTCTCCCTCTGCTTCCAAAGTCGCTCCCACTGGTGAATCCGGCTCCCAGCAGCAGATGTTTGCTGGCCTTGATGCCGGCGACCTGCCTCCGCCTGCTACTGCCGAGGCAGTGCCATCGGGCCCCCAGGTTCCGCCTGCCACTGCCGAGGCGGCACCGTTAGGCCCCCAGGTTTCGACTGCTACTGCCGCAGCAGCGCCGTCGGGCCCCCAGGTTCTAGCTACCACTGCCGAGGCAACGCCGTCGGGCCCCCAAGCTCCAGCTGGGGGTCCAGTACAAGCGGCACCGCCGATGGCTACTGCAGACCCAACGGCGGCGGCGATGTCGTCAAATATACCATCGGCAGCGGCAGAAGACGCGGGGGGCGCGCCCAGCTCCATCCCACCGCCCATTCCGGAGGAGCCGGAGGTTATCCTTGGGCGGCGGCTCCAGACCGGCGCCAGGCCAGAAACGACGCTGCCTCCCCTCCCTCGGGTGCTGTCCCGCGCTCATCAGGCTCTCCGGGAGACCGAGGCGGCGATCCTGCAGGAGTGGGAGGCGCTCGAGACTGAGCACCAGCACCTTGGTGATTGGCGCACCTAGCTGGAGGAGCGTACCAAGGCTGCGTCCTGCCAATTTGCCTTGGAGCGGTCCGAGCTTGAGCAGGAGCGCGAGGACCTCATGGAGGACCTAGGGAAGGTGTTCGACCGGGAGCGGGAGGTGACCCGGGAGGAGAAGACCTCAAGGCTAGCAACATCTCTCTTGCCGAGGAAAACCTCAAGGCGAAGGATGCTTCCCTGGAGGAGCGGGCGATGGATCTTGTCCGGCAGGAGAAGGACCTCGCCTGGAGGGAGGAGATGCAATAAAGGCGGGAAAAGTTGCTGGCCGAGCATGAGCTCGAGGTGGAGGAGGAGAAGAAACTGGAGGAGAAGGAGCGGACACTGGAGAAGCGGGTCCGCCGGTTCTAGGCGACGCAGGCAGCGTAGGTAGCCCAGACGGCGCAAGCGGCTCCGGGTTCCCAGGCGGTGGAGGCGATGAAGAAGACGCTAGAAGAGCTCCGGGCGGAGCATCGCATCGGGGTCCAGCGTATCGCCGCATGGGCTGATGAGGAGAGCTCGGCTCTGGTGCCGCTGGGGGTGAGCCCCATCCCAGTGTCGAAGCAGTCGGTGTCCATCTCCGACGCGCTCCCGGTGCTGGATTCCGCTGCCGACCGCCTTTGACTCCTGGATCAGATCCTCGGTGCCCGCCTGGAGGGTGAGGGCAGCAGACTCTGCCGGGCGGTAATAGAGTACATCCTGACGTGCTTCCGGAGCCATGACCCGGCCATCTCCTTGGGGCCGGTGATCGCCGGCTCGGTGGCTGATACTGAAGACGCCGCCCGGGGGAGCGTACAAGACGCTATAGACGTGGTGGCCAAGCGCTTCCAGCGGGATCCCGCTGATGATGAGTAGTCGGATCTGTGGAGAGAAAGCAAGAGTTCCGCTGGGAAGCGACTTATTTCATCTTGGTTTTGTAAGATACCTTTAAGTACTACTTGTCAAGCAACATTACAACTTATCTGCATACTACTTTCCCTTTTCTGTGTGTGTCGTTGTCAACTTCTTCCCTGGTACTTGGCCCCCTGGGATGTGGGCTCAACTTGTCGAGGCTAGATGCCAGTATATTTAAGAAAGAATTGGTGACCTGGCCCCCAGGAGGTTATCTCGACTGGGACCCGGACCTGCACACAGCCTTAGCTAGGGAGTTTCAATAGTGCACTCATTGGACCCATTAACTGGTATCCTTCATCCTTTGATTTACGCAACAGGACCTATAGGATTTAGACTGGGGAGCCGACCCGTGTGTCCGGACCCCCTGGGTCACAACTTCTAATTACTAGGGTACTCGTCGCATGGTGGTGGAGTGCGTAGGCTTACGGCACGGGACCAGGCTAAGCAGCCACGCAGCTCCGGACCTCACCATGAGACGAGTGTCCTTTCTTTAGAGCCGGACCTCGGGTTTCCGGACCCACAGGACTATAGTCCCCGGTACTAGGACACCCGCCACAGAGCGGCAGAGCGTGTGGGCTTAGGGTACTGGACCAAGCTAAGCGGTCGTACGGCTCCGGACCTCCCCAGGGGCGATGATCCGTTCTCTTAGACTGGCCCCCAGGCTACACGGCCTGGCTACTCAATCCGGATGTCAATATACCAGCAATGGAGGGAATCCGTATGGGTGGGTTAGATAAGAATAATGGTTGCAAGCTTAAGCAGAATAAAACCACCATAAAGCAAATCTGGGGGTGAATCTTCTCTTCATAACTTGATGTTCATGAGTGTAAACCAACAGACCGGGTTTATGAGGGCGGACCGCACCGAGCTGGCGTACATATATGTGCTACCTAGTTACAAAGGAAGAAAACTGCATTCCCCAACTTTGCTTTTATGGGAAGAACTTACGGAGGTGCTCTATGTTCTAGAGATTGGGTAGAGGCTCTCCTACAGTTGTGGCGAGGCAGACACACCCGGGTCGGCATACTTCCGTCACCTTGAAGGGTCCTTCCCAGCTAGGGGAGAGTTTATGGAGCCCTTTTCGGTTCAGTACTTGCCTTAGGACTAGGTCCCTGACCCTGAGCTTCCTACTATGCACGAACAGTTGGTGGTAGCGCCTGAGCGCTTGGTTGTACCGTGCATTTCGGATGGCCGCTTGCCATCTACGCTTGTCGATGAAGTCCATGTCTTCATGCCACAGTTGTCCCTGCATAGATTCCTCGAAAGCCTGGACCCGAGGGGAGCCCATGATGATTTCTGGGGGAAGACAGGCTTCGGCCCCATAGACCAAGAAGAACGGGGTCTCCCCGGTGGCTCGGCTGGGTGTTGTCCGGTTCCCCCATAGCATGGTTGGGAGTTCACTGACCCAATTTGCACCATGCTTCTTCAAGTAATCGTAGGTGCGTGTCTTGAGTCCCTTGAGGATCTCTGTATTTGCCCTTTCCGCTTGGCCATTGCTCCTGAGGTGGGCCACGGATGCGAAGCAGAGCTAGGTGCCGATGCCCTCGCAATATTCCTGGAAGATCCGACTTGTAAACTGGGTTCCGTTGTCCGGAATGATACGGTTTGGGACCCCAAATCTGCAGACGATGGACTTGAGGAAGGCGACAGCGGCACCCTGGGTGATGTTGACCACAAGGGTGGCCTCTGGCCACTTGGTGAACTTGTCGATGGCGATGAAGAGGTACCGGTACCCGCCAACGGCCTTGGGAAATGGTCCCAGGATATCCACCCCCCATACGACGAATGGCCAAGAGGGTGGAATCATCTGCAGGGTCTAAGCTGGTGTGTGTATCTTTTTTGCGTGGAATTGACACGCCTTGCAGGACTTTACCATCTCAGCTGCATCCTGGAGAGCGGTTGGCCAGTAGAAGCCATGTCAGAAGGCCTTACCGACCAGTGTCCGGGATGATGAATGACTTCCGCACTCTCCTCCATGGATCTTCGTGAGCAACTCACGGCCCTCCTCCTGGGTAATGCATCGCATGTGAATGCTGTTGGCGTCGTGGCGGTAGAGATCCCCTTCCACCACCGCGTAGCGCTTAGCCAACCGCACTATGCGTTCTGCGGACACATGGTCTTCAGGAAGGATATTCTCCTTCAGGTAGTCCCGGATCTCGAAGATCCATGCATCGGGACCACTCTGAGATATTAGCTGCGGCGCTAAGGGGCTGGCTGGCCCCCTGTAGCACACATAGTCTTTGGTGGGTTCTGGGATGCCACCAGGACCGCTAGCTTCGAGGTGCTAGTCTCGCCCCCTTCGCCCAGTTTGGCAGGCTAGGTGTTGGGGGCCTTCGGCTTACGAAGGTCCTCAAAAACAGGATTTGACAGTATTTCTGGAGTATAATGTGTGAACAGGTATCTTCGGACTCAAGTCGGTATCACAGCAGACCAGAATAATACGAAGGTTGATAGAGCGCCGAAGGTGTGAGCAGGAAAGCTTCGGCGTGATAGCAAAAAATGAAACCGACTTAAAGATGAAAAGGCTATTCAGACCTCGATAGATTACTATAGAATTATTATCAAATGTAAAGGGCATAAATGTAATTTTGTATGGGCTGTGTCCTGTGCCTATAAATAGGTGAACAGTACCCCCGTACTGTTCACGCTGATCTGGCATTTGCTTTTGCGTCACACCTGTACTTTCATATACTTCCAAGCTGAAGGTACATTTGTAATTCAATGTTATTTCTGTTTCCTCACAATAATAATATATAATTGTCTATGTTATCATTTATATTCCTTATAATCCATTCTTCATCATCGTTTGCTATGTTTATGAAGGTATGTCCTTCATAACCTTCGTTCAAAAGTCATTATATCCTAAGGGAAATAATGTTCCGAAGAACGAAGGACATTATAAATTAACATTTTCTGTGTTGCCTTGTTCTTAACTCATAGCATTTGAGAACAAGTCCCCAACACTGGGCGGTGGGTCTCAGCAGCCGTCTTTCAAAGACGCCCTCGGGCACGGGTGCCCAAGTTGATGCCTTCACGGAGAGGTCATCTGTCGCTGAGTTGTCGGCCCAAGGAACATGTTGCAGTTCTAGAGCCGTGAAGTCTTTCTCCAGTTTCCTCACGTGAAGAAGGTAGGCTGCGAGCCTGGGCTCATTGCAACTACACTCTCCGCGGACTTGCTTGATGATCATCTGGGAGTCTCCCTTCACTAATAGCTGGTGGATCCCCAGGGATAGGGCTACCGATAAGCCGAAGATCAATGCCTCGTACTCTGCCATGTTGTTGGTGGCCTTGAACTCAATGTGCACCATGTACTTCACTTGATCTCCGCTTGGATCGATGAGGATCACCCCGGCCCCGCCAACTTGTTGGCGGGCAGATCCGTCGAAGTAGAGCGTCCAGTGGGGCTCGGTGAAGTCCAGACCCCTGGGCTCCGTAGGTGTGGGGTCCGAATCAGGATCCGGACCCCTAGGGACACTTGATAGTGGCGTCCACTCTATGATGAAGTCAGCCAGGACCTAACTCTTGATGGTGTGGTGAGGTCGGAAGTCCAGCTGGAACTCAGCGAGCTTCGCGGCCCATTTGGTGATGTTGCATGTGGCATTAGAGTTGTGGAGGATGGCCCTTAATGGGAAGGAGGTCACCACCACAATCCTGTGCGCTTGGAAATAATGGCGCAGCTTCCTGGACGTGACAAGCACAGCATAGAGGAGTTTGTGCGTCTCAAGGTACCTGGTTTTTGCCTCATGAAGGACCTCACTGACGTAGTAGGCTGGCCTTTGAATGGTTCGGACCCCTGCAGCCGGTCTCGAGTCCTCAGGTTCCTAGCTTTCTGGTGCCGGTCTCTCGACGACCAGCACCATGCTCACCGCTTCCATGGCTGCCGCGATGTATAAATACAGCGGCTCCTCTGGTTCCAGAGCTACCAATATTGGTAGGGACACCAAGTGCTGCTTCAACTCCTGGAAGGCTTGCTCCGCCTCTTCGGTCCAAGAGAAGGGCCCGGACTTTCGTAGCAGCTTGAAGAAGGGCAGCGCTCTCTCAGCCAGCCTCAAAATGAAGCGGCTAAGGGTGGCTAATGATCCCGTAAGCTTCTGGACGTCCTTGACTCGGGCCGGGGGCGTCATTGCCTCAATCGCTCTGATCTTCTCCGGGTTCGCTTCAATGCCCCGGTACGAAACCAGGAATCCCAGCAACTTCCCAGCGAAAATGCCAAAAATGCATTTGTCCGGGTTCAGCTTTGTGAGGGTTGCCCGCAGCTTGTCGAAGACCAGGGTTAAGTCTTCCACTAGGGTCGACCCTCTCTTAGTCTTGACCACGATGTCATCGACGTAGATTTCTACTTTGTCCCTAATCAGGTCCCCGAAAGTCTTACTCATCGCCCACACAAATGTAGGCAAGGCGTTTTTTAGACCGTACGGCATAACAACATAGCAGTAAAGCCCATCCACTGTTACAAAAGCGGTATGCTTCCTATCTTCCCTAGACATCTGGATTTGATGGAAACCAGAGTAAGCATCTAAGAATGACAATAGGTCGAACCCGGAGGTAGAATCCACGATTTGGTCTATACGTGGCAGTGGATACGGGTCCTTGGGACGGGCCTTATTCAGGCTGGTGTAGTCGATGCACATCCGAAGCTTCCCATTCGTCTTGGGGACGATGACTGGGTTGGCCAGCCATATTGGGTGATGAACCTCTTCGATGAAGCCAACGTCTAGCAGCTTCCGGACCTCCTTTTGGATGAAGTCCTATCGCTCAATAGACTGTTTGTGAGGCTTCTGACTCACCGGTCTGGCGTCGGGGTTGATCTTCAGGCGATGCTCGATCACCTCCCTGGGGATCCCAGGCATCTGCGACGGCTCCCATGCGAACACGTCGGCATTTGCCTGGAGGAAGGCGACGAGCGCGAGTTCCTATTTCTCGTCCAGATCACCAACAATGTGAGTGGTCTGGGTGGAATCCGCAGTGAGTCAGATGGCTTTGACGGGGACACCATCCGCTCCAGATGGTTGTACCTTTGGCGCCTTGGGGGCGCCTTGGTACCGGAGGTTGAGGGATTCCTCCCTTCGTCGTCTGGGCGAGTAGTTTCTGCCGCCAGGGCGTGCAGCTTCTCTACGGCCGCAAGTGCGGCGACACGGTCACCCTGCACGGTGAGGACCCCAATTGGGGATGGCATCTTGAGGACCAAATACCTGTAATGGGCAATGGCCATGAACCGGTACAGGGCCGGCCTGCCAATGATGGCATTAAAGGGGAGGTTGACTTCCGCAACATCAAACACGACGTTCTCCGTGCGGAAGTTCTCCTCAGTCCCGAATGTAACCTGGAGTGCGATGCTCCCAAGGGGATACACCGGCTGTGGGCCCACTCCGGAGAATGGGTGTGAGGGTCCCAGACGGGACCCCGGGATTTGCAGCTGCTTGAACGCAGCATGGCTGATGACGTTGAGGCCTGCCCTGCCGTCAATCAACACATGGTGCAGCCGCATGTTGGTGATGACAGGGGCGGTGATGAGTGGCAATATGTCGGCCCCTGCCATGTTGTCGGGGCAGTCGGATGCCCGAAGGAGATGGTGGTGCTCCTCCATTGTTGATGTGGGGCAGCCTTTAGGACCCCTGGAGTTGCCGACAGGACCTCACGTCGCAGGGACTTGACGTTCCTGCGGGAGGTGAGTTCCCAGCTCCCGCCGTACATGACGTACAGCTTCTTGCAGCGGTCGCTATCATCCCCGGAGTCGGAATCTCCAGTGAAGACGTCCTTGAGGTCCCCCTCGGGTGATTGATACCCGAGTTCTCGCTCTCTCGCGGCCACTTCATCATCGTTGACCCTCTCCTTACCAGGCCGGCGACGGGGCGGGGAGCCATCCTTGGACGACTGCACGCGTCGCTCACTGACGCGTTTCGCAAGCTTGATGTTCTCGCGGCATTCCGAGGCGCTTTGGCGAGCGTTGGGATGCACTGGGCATGAGCCGTTGTTGCCTCCCTGTGGCCGGGGGCGCTTATTGCGCTCTCCCTGTCCTCTAGTTGCGACTGCGACAGTCGGAGCGGCAAACTGCGGCTTCTCATAGCCGTGGTTCTTCTTCTTCTTTTTGCTATCCTGAGAGACTGCACCGGTGCCTCCCATCTAGTCAACTTTGGTTTGCAGCACCGAGTGCCATGCACGGCCCTCGGCTGCTCTGGCGCACTTGTCTGCCATAGTGAAGAGAGTGGAGACAGTCTCCACGTCGTGCGTGGCTAACTTCTCCAACATCTTTTCATCACGTACTCCCTGGCGGAAGGCCATGATGATGGAAGCTTCTGATATACGAGGTATGGTGCCCCGTACCTTGGTGAAGCGGGAGATGAACGTTCGGAGAGTCTCACCGGGCTCTTGCCTTACTGCGTGGAGGTGGGCCTCCACACCGTGTTGCTAGTAAGCGTTGGCGAAGTTCGCAACGAACCGCGCGCAAAGCTCTTCCCATGAGTAGATTGACCCTGGGGTGAGGTTCATGAGCTAAGTCCGGGCAGGTCCAGACAAGACGACATGAAAATATGTTGCCATCACAGTGGTGTTTCCACCTGCTGCTGTGATAACAGTGACGTACACCTGCAGGAACTCCAACGGGTTTGACGTTCCGTCGTACTTTTCCGGCAGGTGCGACCGGAACATGGGTGGCCATGACGCCGCGCGGAGATGATCCGCGAGAGCGGCGCAGCCCACGCCGGCCAAGGGGACTCCCGCTTGGGACCGGGTGTCCATTGGGGCTTGCGGTGCTACCGCAGCGAAGTCTTGATCGAGGTTGCGACCCTCTATGTTTTGCCGGCGCTCACGCACCCTCTCTAAAGAGACCCAGCCGTCCTCTCCCGCACGTCTGCGGTTGAGCTCTGCCCGGTGGTCGTTGGCCTATGTGCCCCTCACTGAGGGTGAGCGCACAGACACCGACGCCTCATGTTGGCGTCGGGATGACCGTGGCCTCGCCTGGTCGAGGTAGAATGTGTCATGTCGAGCAGTCGGTCGATGTCGTCACGCCACTGCTTCATGGCCCCTGGTGAGCCATGGAGCTTGGAGGGTGACGCAGCAACTCCCTGGTTGCTGACAATGCTCCAGAGCCGCCCTCGACGGAGTCCGGGATGTCTGCGCAGTTGTATGCTGCCGTGCAGCGTGCACAGCAGCAGTGCCCAACACTGGACGGTTGGGAACCTATGGCGTGGAAGAAACAACTTCTTCCTCCACCAGGAAATCCGTTGAAGTCTCGGCCCGGTGCTCCACGATTTGCACCATCATGCTGAGTGAGGAAACAATAGAAAACCTAATGCCTAGCCCCCTACCTGGCGCGCCAAATGTCGGAGAGGGAATTCTCCGGCCGGGCGGCGGAATGCACCCACCCTAAATCCTAAGATGAGGAAGGGGATTAAGAATTTTGCCTATCTTGCTAAGCGATCACAGAGCACATGAACACGCGAATATTTAGAGTGGTTCGGGCCGTTAGAGCGTACTACCCTACTCCACTGTGTGTTGGATTGCTGTGGAAGCTTGAGACTTGAGAGTCTGAGCGTATCTGTGTCGTGTGCCCTCCCTTTTATTGCTCAAGGGGGAACGTATAAAGACACTGAACCCCGACATGTGGGCCAGGGACATAACGGGTGGAATACCCGGAGCAACTAATGTCAGTCACCTTGTGCGATCTCCCTTGCCCCGATATCCGCCGCTTGTGTAGCATTGGCGTGCAGCAGAAGCTTCCCTGGCATCGTACAAGTCATGATGACCATCCCGCGCGCGCGGCGGTATGGGCGTACTGCCCGCTGTCTGATTGGACAGGCACGCCGCCTGTAGGGTGGTCTGATCATCGCCTGACATCAGAGTGGACGGGGCACATTAAATGCCGAGACAGCACATCACCTGTCAGCAGGGCGGACAGGCGGCACGTCTTTTCTGCAATGAATGTAGAGATCGCATGGCCCAAAGGCCTTACGTCAGGCTCCGCCCGCTGGCTTACGTCACGGGCAATAGGCCACGTGGCAGCATCGGGTCCCCGCCTGAGTGGGGAGCGGAAGCACACAGGGCAAGACCCTGACAAGTGTCTGCGCCGGACCCCTGTACGTCCTTGACCTAGGCCAGGGTATTCTCTGTCCCGGGACCTTGCCGTGGGTGGTCCAGACCTTACTTAGAGGGGTCCAGGTCCCATCCGGGGGAACGTGGAGGTCCTGGGTCGTACTCGGAGGTCCGGGCCATGTATGCTGGGGTCCGGCACTTTCCCACGGGGTCCGGATCCACTGACGATATCATGGTATATGTTACCTTCTCTAGTCACTTGGCGGCCCCAGAGTCGCCCATGTGGTGGGGTCGGGCGCTGTATATCACGCGTCTAGAGATAGACGCGTAGGTACCGTGTCTTCATACTATAGTAAGGGGTACCCCTGTTTCAGGGTATCAACAGATAGTAACACCTATATCCGTAAAAAGACAATTGTAGCCCATTTTGCATAATTGAGAAACTGAAAGCAAGTTGTAATCTAAAGAATCTACAAGAAAAACATTAGAAATAGAGTGGTCAGGAGATATATCAATTTTACTAAGTCCTTTGACCAAACTTTGATTTCCATCCCCGAATGTAATAGCTCTTTAGGGATCATGTTTTTTTCTCATAGGAGGAGAACATCCTTTTCTCCCCTGTCATGTGGTTTGTGCACCCGCTATCAATGATCCAACTTGAGCCCCTAGATGCATAAACCTACAAAACATGTTTAGGCCTTGTTCTTAGGTACCCAAACGGTCTTGGGTCCTTTGACATTAGAAACAAGCACCTTGGGTACCCAAACACAAGTCTTTGACCCCTTGTGTTTGCCCCCAACATATTTGGCAACTACTTTGCCTGATTTGTTAGTTAGAACATATGATGCATCAAAAGTCTTAAATGAAACATTGGGTTCATTTGATGCAATAGGAGATTTCTTTTTAGGCAATTTAACATGAGTGGATTGCCTAGAACTAGATGCCTCACTCTTATAGATAAAAGCATGATGAGAGCCACAGTGAGACTTCCTAGAATGAATTCTCCTAATTTTGTGCTCGGGATAACCAGCAGGATATAAAATGTAACCCTCGTTATCCTGAGCCATGGGAGCTTTGCCCTTAACAAAGTTAGACAGTTTCTTAGGGGCATTAAGCTTGACATTGTCTCCCTGTTGGAAGCCAATGCCATCCTTAATGACAGGGCGTCTCCCACTATAGAGCATGCTTCTAGCAAATTTAAATTTTTCATTTTCTAAGTCATGCTCATTGATTTTAGCACTAAGTTGAGCTATGTGATCATTTTGTTGTTTAATTAAGGCTAGGTGATCATGGATAGCATCAACATTAACATCTCTACATCTAGTGCAAATAGAGACATGACTAACAGTAGATATAGAGGGTTTGCAAGCATTTAATTCATCAATCTTAGCATGTAACATGGCATTTTCATTTCTAAGATTGGAAACAATATCATTCCAAACATTTAAATTTTTAGCCTTAGTAATCAATTTATCATTTTCTATCTTAAGGCTAGCAATCGATTCATTCAACTTGTCAATCTTAGCAATCAAGTTAGCATTATCATTTTTAAGTTTGACAAGAGAATCATCACAAACATTTAAATTCTCAACCTTAGCAATTAATTTTGCATTCTCATTTCTAAGGTTGGAAATAGTATCATGGCAAGTGCTTAGCTCACAAGTTAATTTTTCACACTTTTCTACTTCCTGAGCATTAGCATTTTTAACCTTAACATGTTTCTTATTTTCTTTAATAAGGAGGTCCTCTTGGCTATCCAAGAGTTCATCCTTCTCATGAATAGCACCTATCAATTCATTTAATTTTTCTTTTTGTTCCATATTTAGGTTGGCAAAAAGAGCAAGCAAACTATCTTCATCATCACTAGAGTTGTCCTCATCACTAGATGTTGCATATTTAGTGGAGGCTCTAGACTTTACCTTCCTTTTGTCGTCCTTTGCCATGAGGCACTTGTGGCCGACATTGGGGAAGAGGAGGCCTTTGGTGACGACGATGTTGGCGGCATCCTCGTCTGAGGAAGAGTCGGTGGAGCTCTCATCGGAGTCCCATTCCCGACACACATGGGCATCGCCGCCCTTCTTCTTGTAGTACTTCTTGAAAGGGAAATAGGCTTACACCTTTTCCTAAATGATTTTGGTGGTTGAATTGCCCAACACAAATAATTGGACTAACTAGTTTGCTCTAGATTATAAGTTCTACAGGTGCCAAAGGTTCAACACAAACCAATAAAAAGTCCAAGAAAGGGTTCAAATAAAAAGAGCAAAAGACAACCGAAGGTTGCCCTGGTCTGGCGCACCGGACTGTCCGGTGCACCACCGGACAGTGTCCGGTGCACCAGGGAGATCAACTCCAAACTTGCCACCTTCAGGAATTTGGGAAGCCACTCCGCTATAATTCACCGGACTGTCCGGTGTGCCAAGCGGAGCAACGATCGCCAGCGCAACGGTCGAGTTCAACGGTCGGCTGACAACGCTACAGTGCGCGGACTGCGCGCGCAGAAGTCAGAGCAGGCGCAGATGGCGCACCGGACAGTGAACAGTGACTGTCTGGTGCACCACCGGACTGTCCGGTGGCCCACATGTCAGAAGCTTCAACGGTCGAACCCCAACGGTTGGGTGACGTGGCTGGCGCACCGGACTGTCCGATGCGCCCGTCGACAGCAGAGTTCCCAACGGCCATTTTGGTGGTTGGGGCTATAAATACCCCCAACCACCACTCTTCAAGGCACCCAAGCATTCACTACTCCTCATTCAATACAAGAGCAATACACAACACTCCAAGACACAAATCAAAGCCTCCGATCAAATCAAAGTCCACAATTCAACTCTAGTTTTTAGGACTTGTGAGAAGATCGACTTGTGTTCTTTTGTTGTTCTTTTTGCTTGGTTGGCTTTCTTCTTCCTCTATTCTTGCTTCCAAGTTCTTTGTAATCAAAGCAAGAGACACCAATTGTGTGGTGGTCCTTGCGGGGACTAAGTGTCCCAATTGATTGAGAAGAGAAGCTCACTCGGTCTAAGTGACTGTTTGAGAGAGGGAAAGGGTTGAAAGAGACCCGGTCTTTGTGACCACCTCAACGGGGAGTAGGTTTGCAAGAACCAAACCTCGGTAAAAAAAATCACCGTGTCATCCGCTCTTATTCGCTCATGATTTGTTTTCACCCTCTCTTTCGGACTCGATTATATTTCTAATGCTAACCCCGGCTTGTAGTTGTGCTTAAACTTTATAAATTTCAGATTTGCCTATTCACCCCCCTCTAGGCGACTTTCAATTGGTATCGGAGCCCGGTACTTCATTAGAGCCTAACCGCTCGAAATTATGTCGGGAGCTCACGCCAAGAAGGAGATGGTGACCGGTGAGAAGCCCGCCACAAGCCACGGGAAGGCTCCATCGGGAGAGTCCGGCAATAAGATGAAGGGATTCCCTTCACACAACAAGTCGCATCGGAGCGGCGATAAGAAAAAGAAAATGAAGAAGGTGATCTACTACGAGACTGATTCTTCATCACCTTCTACATCCGGCTCCGACACGCCGTCCGTCACTTCTAAGCGCCATGAGCGCAAGAAGTTTAGTAAGATCCCCTTACGTTATCCTTGTATTTCCAAACGCACTCCTTTACTTTCCGTCCCACTAGGCAAACCACCGGTTTTTGACGGTGAAGATTATTGTATGTGGAGTGATAAAATGAGGCACCATCTAACCTCACTCCACGCTAGCATTTGGGACATTGTTGAGTTTGGTGTGCAGGAACCATCCGTGGGGGATGAAGGCTATGATTCGGACGAGGTAGCCCAAATCCGGCACTTCAACTCCCAAGCCACCAGTATACTCCTCGCCTCTCTAAGTTGAGAGGAGTATAATAAGGTGTAAGGGTTGAAGATGCCAAAGAGATTTGGGACATACTAAAGACCGCGTACGAAGGAGACGAGCTGACCAAGATCACCAAGAGGGAAACAATCGAGGGGTAGCTTGGTCGCTTCATGCTTCATCAAGGGGAGGAGCCACAAGCAATGTACAACCGGCTCAAGACCTTGGTGAACCAAGTGCGCAACCTCGGGAGCACCAAATGGGATGACCATGAAATGGTCAAGGTTATTCTAAGATCACTTGTATTTCTTAATCCTACACAAGTTCAATTAATTCGTGGTGATCCTAGATACAAGCTAATGTCTCCCGAAGAGGTTATAGGAAAATTTGTGAGCTTTGAATTGATGATCAAAGGCTCCAAGAAAATCATCGAGCAAGGCGCCTCCTCCACACCCGAAATGCAACCTGTCACATTCAAGGCGACGGAAGAGAAGAAAGAAGAGTCTACATCAAGTAGACTCCCCATCGACGCCTCCAAGCTCGACAACGAGGAGATGGCCCTCATCATCAAGAGCTTTCGCCAAATCCTCAAGCAAAGGAGGGGGAAGGACTACAAGCCCCGCTCCAGGAAAGTTTGCTACAAGTGTGGTAAGCCCGGTCATTTCATTGCTAAATGTTCATTATCAAGTGATAGTGACAGGGGCGACGACAAGATGGGGAGAAGGAAGGAGAAGAAGAAATATTACAAGAAGAAGGGCGGCGATGCCCATGTATGCCGTGAGTGGGACTCCGACGAGAGCTCCACCGACTCCTCCTCCGATGAGGACGCCGCCAACATCGCCGTCAACAAGGGCCTTCTCTTCCCCAACGTCGACCACAAGTGCCTCATGGCAAAAGACGACAAAAAGAAGAAGGTAAAATCTAGAGCTTCCACTAAATATGCAACATCTAGTGATGAGGCTAGCTCTAGTGATGATGAGGATGATTTGCTCACCCTTTTTGCCAACTTAAACATGCAACAAAAAGAAAAATTGAATGAATTGATTAGTGCTATTCATGAGAAGGATGAACTCTTGGATAGCCAAGAGGACTTCCTTATTAAAGAAAATAAAAATCATGTTAAAGTTAAAAATGCTTATGCTCAGGAGATAGAAAAATGTGAAAAATTAACTAGTGAGCTAAGCACTTGCCATGACACTATTTCCAAACTTAGATTTGAAAATGATAAATTGATTGCTAAGGTTGAGAAATTAAATGTTAGTGATGATTCTATTGTCAACCTTAGAAATGATAATGCTAATTTGATTGCTAAGATTGACAAATTGAATACATCTCTCTCTAGCCTTAAAATTGAGAATGAAAAATTAATTGCTAAGGCTAAAGATTTAAATGTTTGCAATGTTTCTATTTCCAATCTTAGAGATGAGAACGCTATTTTACATGCTAAGATTGTTGAATTAAATACTTGCAAACCCTCTACATCTATCGTTGAGCATGTTACTATTTGCACTAGATGTAGAGATGTTAATATTGATGCTATTCATGATCACATTGCTATGATTAAACAACAAAATGATCATATAGCAAAATTAGATGCTAAAATTGCCGAGCATGAATTAGAGAATGAAAATTTTAAATTTGCTCGTAGTATGCTTTATAGTGGGAGACACCCTGGCATTAAGGATGGCATTGGCTTCCAACAGGGAGGCAATGTCAAACTCAATGCCTCTAAAAGATTGTCTAACTTTGTTAAGGGCAAGGCTCCCATGGCTCAGGATAATGAGGGTTACATTTTATACCCTGTCGGTTATCCCGAGCACAAAATTAGGAGAATTCACTCTAGGAAGTCTCACTCTGGCTCTCATCATGCTTTTATGTATAAGAGTGAGACATCTAGCTCTAGGCAATCAACCCATGTTAAATTGCCTAAAAATAAATCTCCTATTGCATCAAATTAACCTAATATTTCATTTAAGACTTTTGATGCTTCTTATGTGCTCACTAACAAATCAGGCAAAGTAGTTGCCAAATATGTTGGGGCCAAACACAAGGGATCAAAGACTTGTGTTTGGGTACCCAAGGTGCTTGTTTCTAATGTGAAAGGACCCAAGACCGTTTGGGTACCTAAGAACAAGGCCTAAACTTGTTTTGTAGGTTTATGCATCCGGGGGCTCAAGTTGGATAATTGATAGCGGGTGCACAAACCACATGACTGGGAGAAAAGGATGTTCTCCTCCTACGAGAAAAACCATGATCCCCAAAGAGCTATCACATTCGGGGATGGAAATCAAGGTTTGGTCAAAGGACTTGGTAAATTGCTATATCACCTGACCATTCCATTTCCAATGTTTTTCTTGTAGATTCTTTAGATTACAACTTGCTTTCTGTTTCTCAATTATGCCAAATGGGTTACAACTGTCTTTTTATGGATATAGGTGTTACTGTCTTTAGAAGAAGTGATGATTCAGTAGCATTTAAGGGAGTGTTAGAGGGTCAGCTATACTTAGTTGATATAAATAGAGCTGAACTCGACACTTGCTTAATTGCTAAGACTAACATGGGTTGGCTCTGGCACCACCGATTAGCCCATGTTGGGATGAAGAATCTTCACAAGCTTCTAAAGGGAGAGCACATTTTGGGACTAACAAATGTTCATTTTGAGAAAGACATGATTTGTAGCGCATGTTAAGCAGGGAAGCAAGTTGGTGTTCATCATCCACACAAGAACATCATGACGGCTGACAGGCCACTTGAGCTACTCCACATGGATCTATTCGACCCGATCGCTTACATAAGCATCGGTGGGAGTAAGTACTGTCTAGTTATTGTGGATGATTATTCTCTCTTCACTTGGGTATTCTTTTTGCAGGATAAAACTCAAACCTAAGAGACCTTAAAGGGATTCTTGAGACGTGCTCAAAATGAGTTCGGCTTAGGGATAAAAAAGATTGGAAGCGACAACGGGACGGAGTTCAAGAACTCTCAAATTGAAGGCTTTCTTGAGGATGAGGGCATCAAGCATGAGTTCTCTTCTCCCTACACGCCACAACAAAATGATGTAGTGGAGAGGAAGAATAGGACTCTACTTGACATGGCGAGGACCATGCTTGATGAGTACAAGACTTCAGACCTGTTTTGGGCGGAAGCAATCAACACCGCTTGCTACGCCATCAACCGTCTCTACCTTCACCGAATCCTCAAGAAGACATCATATGAACTCCTCACCGGTAAAAATCCCAATGTTTCATATTTTAGAGTCTTTGGTAGCAAATTCTTTATTCTTGTTAAAAGAGGTAGAAAATCTAAATTTGCTCCTAAGGCTGTAGAAGGCTTTTTACTAGGATATGATTCAAACACAAGGGCATATAGAGTCTTTAACAAGTCCACTGGACTTGTTGAAGTTTCTTATGACATTGTGTTTGATGAGACTAACGACTCTCAAGTAGAGCAAGTTGATCTTGATGAGCTAGATGATGAAGAGGCTCCATGTGTCGTGCTAAGGAACATGTCCATTGGGATATGTGTCCTAAGGAATCCGAAGAGCCTCCACATGCATAAGATCAACCATCATCTTCAAATCAAGCATCTCCACCAACTCAAGATGAGGACCAAGCTCAAGAGGATGAAAATGAAGATCAAGAAGATGAGCCACCTCAAGAGGAGGGCAATGATCAAGGGGGAGATGCCAATGATCAAGACAAGGAAGATGACGACAGTCCAAGACTGCCACACCCAAGAGTCCACCAAGCAATACAACGAGATCACCCCGTGAACTCCATCCTTGACGATATTCATAAGGGGGTAACCACTCGATCTCGTGTTGCTCATTTTTGTGAACATTACTCCTTTGTGTATTCTATTGAGCCATACAGGGTGGAAGATGCATTAAGGGATTCGGATTGAGTGTTGGCAATGCAAGAGGAACTCAACAACTTCACGAGGAATGAGGTATGACATTTAGTTCCACGTCCTAATCAAAATGTTGTAGGAACCAAGTGGGTCTTCCGCAACAAGCAAGATGAGCATGGTGTGGTGACAAGGAACAAAGCCCGACTTGTGGCCAAGGGATATTCACAAGTCGAAGGTTTGGATTTCGGTGAAACCTATGCACCCGTAGCTAGGCTTGAGTCAATTCGTATATTACTTGCCTATGCTACTTACCATGGCTTTAAGCTTTATCAAATGGACGTGAAAAGTGCCTTCCTCAATGGACCAATCAAGGAAGAGGTCTATGTTGAGCAACCTCCCAGCTTTGAAGATAGTGAGTACCCTAACCATGTCTATAAACTCTCTAAGGTGCTTTATGGGCTCAAGCAAGCCCCAAGAGCATGGTATGAATGCCTAAGAGACTTTCTTATCGCTAATGGCTTCAAAGTCGGAAAAGCCGATCCTACTCTCTTTACTAACACTATTGCAAATGATTTGTTTGTATGCTAAATTTATGTTGATGATATCATATTTGGGTCTACTAACAAATCTACTTGTGAAGAGTTTAGTAGGATTATGGTTCAAAAATTCGAGATGTCTATGATGGGGGAGTTGAAGTATTTCTTAGGATTTCAAGTCAAGCAACTCCAAGAGGGCACCTTCATCAGCCAAACGAAGTACATTCAAGACATACTCACTAAGTTTGGGATGAAGGATGCCAAGCCCATCAAGACACCCATGCGAACTAATGGACATCTCGACGTCGACACAGGAGGTAAATCCGTAGATCAAAAGGTATACCGGTCGATGATAGGATCTTTACTCTATTTATGTGCATCTCGACCGGATATTATGCTTTCTGTATGCATGTGTGCAAGATTCCAAGCCGATCCTAAGGAAGTACACCTTAGGGCCGTAAAACGAATCTTGAGATATTTAGTTCATACTCCTAAGTTTGGCCTTTGGTACCCCAAGGGATCCACATTTGATTTAATAGGTTATTCAGATGCTGATTGGGCAGGGTGTAAAATTGATAGAAAGAGCACATCAGGGACTTGTCAGTTCTTGGGAAGATCACTGGTGTCTTGGGCTTCAAAGAAGCAAAATTTTGTAGCTCCTTCTACCGCCAAAGCCAAGTATATTGCCGCAGGCCATTGTTGCGCGCAATTGCTTTGGATGAGGCAAACCCTTAGGGACTATGGTTACAAATTAACCAAAGTTCCTCTCCTATGTGATAATGAGAGTGCAATCCGCATGGCGGATAATCCCGTTGAGCACAGCCGCACTAAGCACATAGCCATTCGGTATCACTTTTTGAGGGATCACCAACAATGGGGGGATATCGAAATTGTTTATATTAACACCAAAGAACAATTAACCGATATCTTCACCGAGTCATTAGATGAGAAAACATTTACCAAACTTAGGCATGAGCTAAACATTCTTGATTCTAGGAACTTTGATTGATACCTTACACACATAGCTCATTTATACCTTTGATCATATCTCTTTCATGTGCTATGACTAATGTGTTTGTCAAGTATATTTCGTGCTAAGTCATAGATTGAAAGGGAAATGGAGTCTTCGGCGAAGACAAGGCTTCCACTCCACTCCATCGAATCATTCATCCTTCGCCGACACTCCGCATTGCTAATTCTTGAGACAAGGTTTCCACTCCACTCCATCGCATTATTCATCCTTCGCCGACACTCTGCATTGCTCTCCAATTTGGTATAATCTTCACTCCTACATTATTTACCAAAGGGGAGAAAGTTTGAAAAAGGGCTTATATTTCACTCACAAGTATCCGTTTTTGGCGATTCATGCCAAAGGGGGAGAAAGTATTAGCCCAAAGCAAAAGGACTGCACCACCACCAATTTAAAAAATGTAGTATTTCAATTTGTATTAAAGAAGTTTTTCAAAAGGTTTTCAAATTGGTATCTTATTTTTGATATAATTTCTAATTGGTATAACCTCTTCAAAATTAATATCTAAAACCCTCTTGAAAACTAAGAGGAGAATTTTATTGAGGGGGAGTTTTGTTTAGTCAAAGGAAAAGCATTTGAAACAGGGGGAGAAAATTTCAAATCTTGAAAATGCTTCTCAAAATCTTATTCATTTACCTTTGACTATTTGCAAAAAGACTTTGAAAAGAATTTCCAAAAGAGTTTGCAAAAACAAAACAAGTGGTGCAAGCGTGGTCCAAAATGTTAAAATGAAGAAAGCATTCCATGCATATCTTATAAAATGTATATTGGTTTAATTCCAAGTAACCTTTGCACTTACATTATGCAAACTAGTTCAATTCTGCAATTATATATTTGCTTTGGTTTGTGTTAGCATCAATCACCAAAAAGGGGGAGATTGAAAGGGAAATAGGCTTACACCTTTTCCTAAATGATTTTGGTGGTTGAATTTCCCAACACAAATAATTGGACTAACTAGTTTGCTCTAGATTATAAGTTCTACAGGTGCCAAAGGTTTAACACAAACCAATAAAAAGTCCAAGAAAGGGTTCAAATAAAAAGAGCAAAAGACAACCGAATGCTGCCCTGGTCTGGCGCACCGGACTGTCTGGTGCACCACTGGACATTGTCCGGTGCACCAGGGAGATCAACTCCAAACTTGCCACCTTCGGGAATTTGGGAAGCCACTCTGCTATAATTCACCGGACTGTCCGGTGTGCCAAGCGGAGCAATGGTCACCAGCGCAACGGTCGAGTTCAACGGTCGGCTGACAACGCTGCAGTGCGCGGACTGCGCGCGCAGAAGTCAGAGCATGCGCAGATGGCGCACCGGACAGTGAACAGTGACTGTCTGGTGCACCACTGGACTATCCGGTGGCGCACATGTCAGAAGCTCCAACGGTCGAACCCCAATGGCTGGGTGACGTGGCTGGCGCACCGGACAGTGTCCGGTGGCGCACCAGACTGTCCGGTGCGCCCGTCGACAGCAGAGTTCCCCAACGGCCATTTTGGTGGTTGGGGCTATAAATACCCCCCCAACCACCACTCTTCAAGGCACCCAAACATTCACTACTCCTCATTCAATACAAGAGCAATACACAACACTCCAAGACACAAATCAAAGCCTCCGATCAAATCAAAGTCCACAATTCAACTCTAGTTTTTAGGACTTGTGAGAAGATCAACTTGTGTTCTTTTGTTGTTCTTGTTGCTTGGTTGGTTTTCTTCTTCCTCTATTCTTGCTTCCAAGTTCTTTGTAATCAAAGCAAGAGACACCAATTGTGTGGTGGTCCTTGCGGGGACTAGGTGTCCCAATTGATTGAGAAAAGAAGCTCACTCGGTCTAAGTGATCGTTTGAGAGAGGGAAAGGGTTGAAAGAGACACGGTCTTTGTGACCACCTCAACGGGGAGTAGGTTTGCAAGAACCGAACCTCGGTAAAACAAATCACCGTGTCATCTGCTCTTATTCGCTCGTGATTTGTTTTTGCCCTCTCTTTCGGACTCGATTATATTTCTAACGCTAACCCCGGCTTGTAGTTGTGCTTAAACTTTATAAATTTCAGATTTGCCTATTCACCCCCCCTCTAGGCGACTTTCACTTCTTCTTTTCCTTCCTTCTCCCCTTCTTGTCGTCGCCCCTGTCACTATCACTTGATAATGGACATTTAGCAATAAAGTGACCGGGCTTACCACACTTGTAGCAAACCTTCTTGAAACGGGGTTTGTAGTCTCTCCCCTTCCGTTGCTTGAGGATTTGACGGAAGCTCTTGATGATGAGCACCATCTCCTTATTATCGAGCTTGGAGGCGTCGATGGGAAACCTACTCGACGTGGACTCTTCCTTCTTCTCCTCCGTTGCTTTGAAGGCGACGGGTTGCACCTCGGGTGTGGAGGTGGCGCCTCGCTCGATGATTTGTTTGGAGCCTTTGATCATTAATTCAAAGCTCACAAACTTTCCTATAACCTCCTCGGGAGACATTAGCTTGTATCTAGGATTACCACGAATTAATTGCACTTGAGTAGGATTAAGAAACACGAGTGATCTAAGAATAACCTTGACCATTTCATGGTCATCCCATTTTGTGCTCCTGAGGTTGCGCACTTGGTTGACCAAGGTCTTGAGCCGGTTGTACATGGCTTGTGGCTCCTCTCCTTGGTTGAGCATCAATCGACCGAGCTCCCCCTCGATCGTTTCCCGCTTGGTGATCTTGGTCACCTCATCTCCTTTGTGCGCGGTCTTGAGCACGTCCCAAATCTCCTTGGCACTCTTCAACTCTTGCACCTTATTATACTCCTCTCGACTTAGAGAGGCGAGGAGTATAGTAGTGGCTTGGGAGTTGAAGTACCGGATTTGGGCTATCTCGTCCGAATCATAGCCTTCATCCCCCACGGATGGTTCCTGCGCTCCAAACTCAATAATGTCCCAAATGCTAGCGTGGAGTGAGGTTAGATGGTGCCTCATTTTATCACTCCACATACAATAATCTTCACCGTTAAAAACCGGTGGTTTGCCTAGTGGGACGAAAAGTAAAGGAGTGCGTTTGGAAATGCGAGGATAGCGTAAGGGGATATTACTAAACTTCTTGCGCTCATGGCGCTTAGAAGTGACGGACGGCGTGTCAGAGCCCGAGGTGGAAGGCGACGAAGAATCGGTCTCATAGTAGACTACTTTTTTCATTTTCTTCTTCTTGTCGCCACTCCGGTGTGACTTGACGCGGGGAGGTGATTCCTCCCTCTTCTTGTTGCCGGACTCCCCCGATGGAGCTTTCCCGTGGCTTGTGGCGGGCTTCTCGCCGGTCACCATCTCCTTCTTGGCGTGAGCTCCCGACATCACTTCGAGCGGTTAGGCTCTGATGAAGTACCGGGCTCTGATACCAATTGAAAGTCACCTAGAGGGTGGTGAATAGGCAAATATGAAATTTATAAAGTTTAAGCACAACTACAAGCCGGAGTTAGCGTTAGAAATAAAGGCGAGTCCGAAAGAGAGGGCAAAAACATATCACAAGCAAATGAAGAGTGTGACACGGTGATTTGTTTTACCGAGGTTCGGTTCTTGCAAACCTACTCCCCGTTGAGGTGGTCACAAAGACCAGGTCTCTTTCAACCCTTTCCCTCTCTCAAACGGTCACTTAGACCGAGTGAGCTTTTCTCCTCAATTAATTGGGACACTTAGTCCCCACAAGGACCACCACACAATTGGTGTCTCTTGCTTTGATTACAAAGATGTTGGGAACAAGAAATAGGAAAGAAGAAAAGCTATCCAAGCGCAAGAGCTCAAAAGAACACGGGCAAAACTCTCTCTTCTAGTCAGTAATTGCTTTGAGTGGAATTGGGACTTGGAGAGATTTTGATTCACTATAATTGTGTCTTGTATTGAATGCACTAGCTATTGTATTGAATGTGTTGGCTGAAAAACTTGGATGCCTTGAAGTGTGGTGGTTAGGGGTATTTATAGCCCCAACCACCAAAATGGCCGTTGGGGAGGCTGTCTGTCGACGGTGCGCCACCGGACACTGTCAGGTACGCCAACCATGTCAGCCAACCGTTGGGGTTCGACCGTTGGAGCCCTGATAAGTGGGGCCACCGGACAGTCCGGTGGTGCATCGGACAAGCACTATTCACTGTCTGGTGCGCCTTCTGGCGCCTGCTCTGATTCTGCGCGCGCTGTCCGCGCACTGTAGCTTCACTATTCACTTTTGCAGACGACCGTTGGCGCTGTAGCCGTTACTCCGCTTGGCACACCGGACAGTCCGATGCTACACCGGACAGTCCGGTGAATTATAGCGGAGAGCCATTTCTAGAAACCCAAAGCTGAGCAGTTCGAGTGGATTCACCCTGGTGCACCGGACACTGTCCGGTGGCACACCGAACAGTCCGGTTCGCCAGACCAAGGCTGCTTTCGATTTCTTTTGCTCCTTTTTATTTGAACCCTTTCTTGGACTTTTTATTGGTTTGTGTTGAACCTTTGGCACCTATAGAACTTATAATCTAGAGCAAACTAGTTAGTCCAATTGTTTGTGTTGGGCAATTCAACCACCAAAATTATTTAGAAAAAGGTTTGACCCTATTTGCCTTTTAAAGAGCATGTCATAAAACAGTGGTGTTCGATGCGAGGCCATAGACTATGAAACTGGTGAGATTATTATATATTTTGGCTTTATTAAGGACATATGGGAACTAGACTATGGTACATTTCAAATCTCGATTTTTCGATGTCAACGGGTTGAATACAAACTTGTGGACCTCAATTAATATCAAGTTTAGTTACTTTGTTCGTGAAATCATTGTCATCCTATGGTAGTTGATGGCCAAAAACATGGAATAACGATCATCAACACCTATCCATTAAGCTATCCTAAAGAATAATCAGCATGTCATTAGATATGAGGCCCCTTTTCTAGGGTCATATAGTCCCTAGTGGGACTACACATCCTTTTGTTAGAGACAGGATTACACGTAGTTGTCCTCAGTCCTTAGCTTCTTTGAGGACCCTAGGCCTAGGAGGGCCCGGTCTAACCTCCCTCAGAGTACAAGGTGAAGGACTCTTTAAGGACCCTAGGGCTAGTGGAGGGCCCCAAACGACTAAGTGATGTTAGTGCTCGGGGGACGGACTGCCTTGAACACCAGTTATATTCTTATTATCTTGGGACGCACGAGTTCGAGGACTTAGGCTTATAGGTGCTCTAGGTCTCGAGGGCCCCGATGACTTGGATTTATAAGTGCCTCGAGGTACGAGGGGGTCAAAGGACTTAGGGTTATATGTGCTCTGAGCCCTTGAGGCTCGAGGGGCTCTGAGAACTTAAGCTTCTAAGCACCCTGAGACATGAGGGGCCCATAAGACTTAATCTTTGGTCAGTGCCCCACGACACAAGATGCCTTATGGACATAGAATATTTTACACTAAGAAATCAAGGGAAGCTGGGCCTCATAGCGCCTAGACGCCCTAGAAGGTTGTTGGCTCCTCAAGTAGCTACGTCATTGCATCTTGACACTTCGATAATATCTAGTGATAGGCTTCTCCCTTGGTTGTGGCAGCATGAGGTTTCTAGGTGAGGTTTCCAGGTCTCAGGGTCCTAAGAGTTGTGGTCATATTATGATGGGTCCTAATGTTAGTCTCTTGAGCCGGAATCCTTGAATATGTCTTTGTGGTAACTGAAGATTTAGCCTTCTCTGAAGGCTAATAACAATCATGATATTTGAATATTCTTTTAAAAACTAAAGGGTTGTGTATTTTATTAAAAAAAGGAAAATCAAAATTGAGCCACATGTTCTACTAGATGACAACTATAAAAGAAGAAAACATATATCATGTATGTGGGGAAGCTCTCTCTTTGCCTATTTGTTAGGGATGCAGCGGGTAAGATAGTAGGTGGGCACACAAGGCCATATCCATACACATGAGAGAGAAAATACCTTATACTCGTATCCACAACCTATCATGGATACAAAATTACCTCATACCCATACTCACCATGGGTAGCGGGTACCCATCAGGTACCTATACCCACCAACATTCCAGTAGATATGATCATTTTAATCGTAAAAGTAAGTACCAAATACAAAATGTTAAAACTCCATACCTTATCAATAATAAAAGATACTGACTACATATTATCTTTGTGTCCAGTATGACAAAATCATCGAACCCAACATGTCATAGGTTAGCGGGGATTTACACAATTTCGCACAGAGAATTAGGGTTAGGTTTTTGGCATTTTATTTTATATACAACACTTCTAATAATCTAGACCTACATGCCATAGGTTAGCACATTTCCCATTGATTAGCGGGTATGGAACAAGAGAAGACATACCTATGCCTACCAAATCTGATGGGTATAGTAAATGCTCCAATAAAATTTATTTGGACATAAAAATTCGCCATACTTGTATTATAATAGGGTTTGATCTATCGAGCATAATGTTTTAGATATCCATTGCCATTCTACCGTTTTTGAAAAAATAGACCTAGACTAAACATAGCGTGTTGTGGAGCACATTTTTTATTTGCGGCTATATAGTACGACAATAGCTCGTGTCCCATTTTAGCTACCTTAAGCTAAACAAGCTAGATAATAAAAGTCTGTTTGTTTGGAATTATAATCTATTCACATTATATCATCTAACTTATTTTAAACTAGATAAACTTTAGATAGAGCCTATATTTTATTACCTCATTGCCTTCTCAACGGTACCCATCTAATATTGAGTGATTGACCTATGTACCTTTGATTTTTACTATTGGCACCAAATAAAAAATATACTCATGTCCTTTTAATTGTATTAACTAGTCTATTATGTAAAAACCAAACACCTTATTGCTTGCTAGCTAAAGTTTAGCTAAGATGAATTTAAACATTTCCTTAGATGCTAAGGTACTCCCTCCGGTTTCCTATTAGTTATCGTTTTGAATAAGTTTCGAGTCAAACTTATAAAATTTTGACTACAAATAACTATTTTGTTATTTATTTTTGGAACCTAATATTTATATGCACCAATTTATTATAAAAATTACTTTTATAAAAGTATAAATGTATTAAGAGTTCATTTGTATTTTAACAAAAAACATTGGTCAAAGTTATATTTTGGAGACCGTGTCGTTGTCCTAAACGACAACTAATAGGAAACCGGAGGGAGTACGATGCATGTTTGGCAAATTGCAATTTGTTAGGTTTAAGTTGACCTAAGCGGGGTTGTCAAACCTCCAAGTTTCATCTGTACCAAAAACAAAACACAGAGAATCTTGCACGTTGTTGGCATCCGAATCACATCAAACAGGGACCTAAATCTTTTTCATCAGCATGGTTCATTGAAGAAGGAAAAAATGTGCTTATTACCTGCTCCTCATGTAGCACGTTTCAGCTGTCAAAACCAGAATGAGAATCCAGACTAACAATGGTACAAACGGGCACACAGAGAGGTTAAGCCCCAACACCGCCGTCCAGGCTGGAGGCACACGTTAATCGTCTTCATCAACAAACAAACAAACAACGCGCAATTCCCTAGTTCTCTCGTGACCGCCTTCCCTCCTCTCCTGCGTCCCAACTGGGCAATTCCCCAAACCTAACTAACCTTTGCCACCGCGGGAGCCACCATGGGTGGCCAGATGCCGGACGCCGACGGGAAGGCCCGCTCGGCGGACTCCTCGTCCTCTTACGGGTACCCGCCGTCGGCGCCGCCGCAGCACCAGTACGGCACCTTTGGTCCCCCATCCGGAGCCTCCGGGGAGTTTCCGCAGCCGGCGGTCGGGTTCCCCCAGCCGGCGGCGCCGCCTGGGATGCAGCACTACCCGCAGCCTCCTCCGGCGTCGTATGCCGTCTACCCACCCCCGCAGCAACCCTACTCGGCCGCCGCGCCGTACTACGCCCAAGGCTACCAGATCGCTCAAGGTACGGAAGCGCCTTACGAGGCGCTGCATCCCGGTTCATTTTTTTTCATAGGATCGATCAACGGGAGGCGTTCTTTTGACCGAGGAGTCTTGTGTGGCTGATTCATCGTGTAGATCTTTTCAATCGCCTAACCCCTTTGCTTATTTGCATTACATTGTAAGCTCAAAATTTAGGTGTTGTCCTGCCCAGCTGTCTTCCTGTTTATCTCCTGTGTATCTGAATCTGCAGTTCCTGCTGCATCCCTTTTTTTTTCCCCATCACTTCTAAGTTGCAGGCCAACGGCGTTGGTGTTGCTCATCCCAAATTAGACACTTGAGATCGGTAGTTCATGGAGTTCGAGGGAAACTGAATTTCTCTTTGAACTTCGAAGTGTTCTGAAATGTTAAAGTAAATGAGCAGGAAATTTGATTTGTAGGAACAACCAAATATATGCAGGGCAGTTCATTTTCAGCGAAGGATTGCATAAATAATTCAACTCTCCAAATAAATCCGTAAAATGAATAATTCAGTATATAATTTATATTTATGTTCGAAATGGTGGAAGATATGAAGTCAACAACTACACTGGAACTTTGACTGAACTTGGGTAATTATTTGTTTGCATTTTGGTGCTTTGTAGGTTATATTCCTGTTGTTGAAGGAAGGCCTGTTAGAATCCGTCCTCTTCCATGTTGTGGCCTTGGCATGGGGTGGTTTCTGTATGTTTGTTTTTCCTAAATATCAATCATCTCACAATTCATATATGAACCTGTATTGGTCTCTGAGGAACTGATATTTCCACTGTTTGCTACAGGTTTATAATTGGGTTCTTCTTTGCTGCCATTCCATGGTATCTTGGAGCTTTTGTGCTGATTTGTGTCCGAGTACGTGATTACAGGGAGAAACCAGGATATGTTGCTTGCACTATTGCTGTAAGTCCTTCCTAGCAATGTATGCATTGCTCATATGTTTCCGCCAGCTATTTGTTAATGGATTTTAGATGCAAAACATCCATTAAGCATGTGAGAATTTAGGGCCAATATCAGGGTTATTTAACAGTTTTACACACACGAACTGCTGCTGCAAATACAGAGTCAACTCCTGTCACTAAACTACACCATTGCATTTCAATAGCCCCTATAAAGCTATTGGAGATGGATATTCAAATAAAAAGACTTACCACATCGTATAGTTGAAGAAGTGCATGCTCTTTATGTTTCCAAAAAGACAAAAAAAGAACTTTGTAAGGGTTTAATGGATTTCAACATAGCTTTTGGTATCTCTTTTTTTTCCCGATGGAAGCTTTTGGTATCATCTCTTACTTGGATGGGAAGCATATGTCAGTTCAACTAAATACAATTCTATGGAATGCGCTGCATAAATTTAGCTTGGCACTACATGGTGAAAGTGTTTGTTACTATCTGACCATGTGATGTGATGTTTAGTAGCCATTGTTACTGTAGACCTGTGCCTTCTCTTCCAAATTAATGCACAAAGGTTGCGCTAACTTTGCCCCCAAACTTTTTTGGTGCCATGGACAGGCCTCGCTTGCTGCAATTGCTGTGCTGCTTGGCGCCACAAAAGGAGCGGAGGTGTGGTGAGCATTATGCCTTCAATTACCAGCAGTCCGGTTAATGTAAATGTCCGTTGCTCGGCTACTTTGTTACCTGTGTTGTACATGTGTTGTGCGTACAAAGGATAGGGTGTAACGAAAATGATGTATGCTCCTATTTGTAGTTGGACATATACATTTGACAAACGGAGTAGCATGAATGCACACCCTCATTAATCATTTGATGTAAAATTTACTGGAATGCCACCATGTTATGGTAGTCTGGTCGACAATATATCCATGAGTACCGTTGAGACCTTTTCGTACTTTTGACATGGGATGATGGGAACACATGTCACTAGTGTCAATAGCAGGTTATGGCTTTGATTGTTTTTTTGCAATACATTTATACATCTTGTGAGGGCTGCTAGTTTGACGACCCTGGCGCCCACGTGCCAGGAGCCCAGGAGGGATAGCGGAGCATGTGTATTCCTCCTCTCTTCCTCCTACCCATCTATCACTTGGCCTCGTTCGGCATAATGGATTTCAGTTCCAACCTGAAGTCCTGAACGCTTCCAAGGCAAGGATGAAGTGAATCCGGTTGGTTCACTCAAATCTGATGACCAATACATTACTTCTTGTTAAAAGACACTAGGAATTGGAGGCTCCTCCGCGTTCGACGCGTCTTCGACCGATCGGGTGCTGACGCGTGTCCTGCAGCTCGGACCCAAGATTTCCGTTAGCCGCGCGTGTTGAGCTTGTTGAGCTTGAGCTTCGTCACGTCCGCCTCTCTTTTCTGGCTCGCGGCTCGCCCCCTCGCACTCCCCAGTACCCACTCGTCCTCCACCCCCACCGCGCCTGAGATCCCCCACCCACAACGGAGTACTCCCCACAACGTCCTCTGCCTCACCCTCCTCCTCGGTCGCGGGAGGCAACCACATCTCAGGCCACGGCATCGCGGCGGACCAGACGGGACTGGGCAGGACAGGACCCTTCACGCGCCGTGCCTGTAACCTTCTTCCCCTCGTCCCGCCGCCGCTAGGGTTCGCGAGGCGGTGCAGTGCATCGGTTTTATCGACGAGGGAGGGCGAGGGGAAGCTGAATCCAACCGAGCGAAATGGAATATATAAGATTGAGCTGCCTTGAATCGATGCGGACGCGAGGGTTGGGGCAGCTGCTGGGCGAGCAAGTAGATGCGAGGGAGAGGGGTGCTGTCGGATTGATTCTTCTCTTGTTCTTGCGATTTGTTGGTGGTTGATCTTGCCGCCCTGCCTGCACCGGTGCACCCTTGGGGCAGGAAAGGCCAACAAACAGCCGAACGAGATTGCTCGATGTGGAGTTGTATTTTATTTAGAAAGGAGTTTAATTTTTAAACTTTTAGAGAAGACGTTGGATTTTGGAGGCAAGGTCTGTTTCTTGATTCTTGGTCAATGTTTGCACCATTAGTTTTCCTTCTGATCTTGCATGCCCTTCTCAAGATAAAGATGGTTGTTGTTCTTGTTGATTTGCATGCTTCCTTTACTTTCCTTGATTGTTCTCCATTCCTTGCTTCCTGACCTGCAATCTATTCCTGAAGATGGGAAACTGTTTGCAAAGAGCAGCATAAACCCAACCCAAAAAGGGCTTCAAATGTGTTCTTTTTTCTGAAACAGTTCTTGCCCAATCACAAAACTTGAACCTTTTTTTTAGATTTAGGAACAAAACTTGAACTTGGTGTCCATTCTTCCTTGGCACATGCAGATTGGACCGCAGATTGTGAGATCCAATCCAATCCAATCCAACAACCGAATCCAATCCAATCCAATCAGAGAAAAAGAAAGACGGCGAAAGGCTCGTGTCTGTGTGGCACCACATCTTGCCATCAGGGAAAATGGGGCTGTCAATCTCGTACCCACCGGACGACTACCTGCCAGCAGTGGAGGACGACATGGGGCGGCTGTTCATCCGGTCTCTCAGCTTCGACGACATGGAGGCCGCCGCCGATTCGCCTTCGTATTCGCCTTCGGCATTGCCCCCCGCCTTTGGCTCCAGGAAGCTGATCATGGAGGGCTCCCTGGGCTTCTTCGAAAGAAGAGAAGCTGACAGCGTCCAGATGCAGAACGTGTTGTCCATCAGGAATCCTAAACCTCCTGATAGAGAAGCCTGCAGCAGCGTCAGTCCCGGTGCTGCGACAACTACTTGTGGCTCAAGGAGAAGACGATCTTTTTAAAGATTTTCATGTTCTTTAGCTTTTATCCTCTACTAGGTAAATACCCGTGCGTTGCAACGGAAAATAGTGCAACAATAACATATATAGTCATGTGTTTTTATGTCAACCAGAATTAAGCTTTCTCTTAAACTTTGTAGGGACAATTGGTTGCAGTCAGGTTTTTCTGTAAAGTCAAAATTATAGACCAAAATTAGGTAAAAAGACCAGTCGAGTGACTTTTGGATTTCCCCCCCGCTTATCAGGGGTTCACATGGAAGATCTATGCCTTTTGAGTGGTTTGATTTGTCCACGGTTGTCAGAAATTGATAAATCCATTATGTTTCAGATTATGGGCAAAATTTAAAATAAGAAGGTGAAGCCCCATGCTTGTATACCTATGGTTAACATTTTTTCCATGATCTTATCCCCGTGCAGGTCATGAAAACTTGCATAACTCCATTGACGAAGCTATCATGTTGAAGGTATTGATCAAGATCATATCAGTAAGTATTATGGAGTGTTTGTACCAGCCTAATATTATTGTGCTGTGATTTCAGAGAAATCAGAACAAGTTATGTTATACTTATATAGGATATGTACCACTTCCATGCGCACCTGTGGTGGGAGATCGAGATCCAGTGTGGCCTCAACCACCCCAACGTTCCACGATGAAGAACGAGTCGTCCTCATCCTCGAGCACGCGGCCCTTGGCGAGATCAATAAGATCCTTCACGCCACTGGCCGCTCAGTAAGGTTTTGTGTTTTCGATTTTTTTGGACTTGTTATGTATTTCCTTGCACATACATTTAGAAAAACATTATATAAGTATTGCAATCTACAAACCATACCCCTCCATGCGAGAATCATATTCTTACACTGGGAATTTCTTCTATTAATTTAATCTAATATTTACATGGGCAAAATATCACTTTCCAGTATGGGCTTGTAGTAAACCTGACTTAGGGTGTAAATAAAGGCTTGAATAAGGACTATTTTGGAAGTTCAGTGGCCAAATTGACATGGCTTTATGGCCTCCATAGCTCATAAGCAATGTTTACCCCTCCTAGGAATTAGGATAAGACATGTAATGCCTACATTATTGTCTTGGTTCATATTGCATAACCATCGGAGCAATGAAAGCCTCACCCATTTTTGGATTGTCTAGATTGGTTTGATGCTGAAGAAGCTATTTGAAGTGGGTGTAGTGAAGCGACGAGATCTGTTTATCACCTCTAAGTTGTGGTATGCTCAAATCTCTGGTGATATTCCAATATTTATATCTCATGCATCTCATTTAGGAAAAACTCGTACGAAAAGCAGATTTCAGGTGGAATTTGGTCTTCAGTGCATATACACCTGCAATTTGTTGTTTCTATGTGAATTTTTTGTTTGAGTCTGAACATCAACAATTTGTGGCGATGTATAGCTGTACCATGCACTGTGGAGGTGTGTTGTTTCAAATTTATCTTAAATTCCTAGGCATGTTTTTCTAGGGGACTACCACAGTTCTCTTGAAATTGTGGTAAGAAAACTAATGACACTGAAACATACAATTTTCAGATTTTTCATGGGAGACTCACTGAAGCAGATGCACACAGATACTTTCAGTAGCTTATCGACGGTGTTGATTTTTGTCACAAGAAAAGGAGTCTACCATTGAGACTTAAAGGTGACCATTGGATAGGAAAAATATTAAGTATGCACTCATGATTTTCGGGGATGTTAATCTTATTTTACAAGCACGCAACTCGAAAATCTCCTCCTTGATTCTAATTTCATACTTCGGACTGAGTGCATGGCCTGCTTAGATGTGTATGTTTGTGCAGCTTCATTATAGCTTATTCTTTTTGTTCCCTTCTTAGGATGCTTAGTGGGTCAACTGTAGGGATCTTTCCTTCTACATACGACCTATGGGACTCGCTTTTTGGTAAGTCAATTATCTGTTAATTCTTCTATTTCTGAATCCTAAAGAAAAATGGTCCCTAATAGCTTATGGTTTACTAGGTAGGTGCCCGTGCGATGCCACGGAACATAAATTGCGAACCTCCAATGGACTTCATTTGAGACAAGTGATGCCCAAGAAAATGGGGGTAAACTGACACAGCTATCACTTGCATTACTTGCCCTATGCGCGGAAGAATCTGACACAGCTATCACCCATGAACATTTCCGGTTAACTTGTGGAACCAGACTTCATTTGAGACAAGACAACAATACCAGTGTTGAGCTTGCCACTCGGCCATGGCACACGCGAGAACACAGGATGATCAAGTAAGAACTGAACAGAATGCACTAATACAAAAGGCTGGCTTGCGTTCGGTTCCTTGCTCCACAGGAAGCATAACTGATATACAAATCGAGAAGTTTTAAATATAGAGTAAAAAAGGTCATGCTCTCGTGTTTTCGTGTAAAACTGGATTCTGTTCAGTTCTTACTATGGAGCTATGCTTCCTAGGTAAAACTTCTCAATTTGTATAACTTCTCGATTTGTATAAAAACTTCTCCATTTACATATTGGGAAGTCTATATGTAAAATTTAGTACGTGTCGTATTGAATATTTAAATGGCTATTATGAGTATTATATATAATTTAGTTATGAAACCAATTTATATAGCTGAAGACTAAATGGACAGAAAATTTTATTAAATCTAACTAATGCATTTTAACAAGTATTTATTTGTCAGGTCCTAAAATGAAAAGAACAACGAAATTAACAAATTAACACATATATGATCTATAGTAGGGTGCCCGTGCGTTGCTACTGCAACTTAAAAATTGATACAAAACAATAACGCAATATAATTACAATCTTTGATTGATGATTTTGTAGCTAACAAACAACGCCACCATCAGAAAGGACACATCGATGAACAGACCAAAATCCACCTTTAGCTAAGAAATTTACTTGTTAGAAACCCCTAGTTGCAAATTCCAATTCAGCATAACTAAAGCAGTGAGGAGACTTTCAGAAATTCAGCTTGGAAAACTTTCCCAATAAAACATATGCTTGCATTATGAGTTTTTTGTGAAAGTTTTCCAAGCGATCTCGAGGATGTTGATCCCTATAGAACAACAATGTTGCACTGAAGCTTCTCCCCCACAATGCTTCTCCTCATGCTTCAAATCCTTGAGCAGCAGCAACATACAATTTAATAAGCAAAAATAACAATTAGATAATGCAGGATGTATTAAAGAAACTATTGATTTAGTAGTTGACCATTACTTGTCTAACACAATCCAGCTTGCATGTGATTTCTTGCACTCAACAGCTACAACATCAGGAGAGCCGAAAACAAGATTATACCTCACATTAATCTACAGATTGTCCCCTTTTACCTGCAATTGCCTTTCCTTTGGATGAAGATGATCCTACGCCAGACACTGCATTTTTCTTTCTTTTGAAAATACATACCAAGAGGATGAGGAGTCAAATTTAACATATCAATCAGCACATATATGGAAGTACAGATCTAAGCAATAGCACATGCACCCATAGATAGCTAGAGAGTTGGGAGCAGTTTCTAAAAAACAAAGATATGCCGACCAAACTATCAGACAAGGGTGACGCACAACTACCACAACATACTTCTTTGTCTTGCTCTTTATCTCCTTGACATTTGAGTCATTAAGCTGTAGAAACAAATGAAGTAGTTTATATGCATATGATATTGAGAACAAGTAATGCACGTCCATTGGGTAATCCTGTTTAAGTGCATAACACAAGCAGACTTCTGTTTTTTGTTAAAGAGATGATGAATACCCTTGGCATAGTTAAGGCTCAAGCCAGCAAAGAGTTGTCTCCACCGTTGGCACCGAATGATGAGCAAGAGACCCTGAAAAGTCCCTCTTATACGGAAGCCATCACTTGATTTTGAGACTGCTTGCTTTGAACCTGAAGGGACAAAGTCTTATGAGTGGCGAACAAACAGGAACCATAGTCAAAATGAAATTTAATAGATTATCAGTGTATGGAATACAAGAATTGCACATGCATTTGTCTCCGACCAACATCTACTGGATAAGTGAGGGTTTGTCCAAATAGACCAGCGGCTAAAGCTCCGCAAGAGAGCTTCAATATAACAGAATCCTTGTTAATCCTATGGAACTTAAGATTTCAGATCTTCATATATGTAGAACTTTAAGCCATCATATGCAAGAATACCAATAAGAGTTGGGCCTGCAATTCATTTAAAGGATCTTTAATCTTACCATCATGTTGTAATAATATAATCTAAATAAATACTACAAACATCTAAGTAATGTAATTTAAACTAAAATTTTTAGGATATTCATATGGTAACTCATGTTAAATTAATATGTTAAACCTAGGCAATAGTGTCTATTTGGTATAAACCTAAGCCATTGTCAAGCAAAGTTATCCCCCGCGTCCACCGAAGGTGGTTGTATGGTGGTCTATCTCTGTCTTCAATAATTTCTATCTCTGTGAGTAAAGCAGGGCATCTTTGACATAAAATGCTCTTCGACAAGTCACCCCTTCGCCTCCCAGATGATAAGCTAGAAGAGGAGGAAATGAGTTGAGATTCGAGAAAAAGGAAGGGCCTTGAGTGCCGCTGCAAAGTCATCCCCCACGTCCAAAAGAAGTTCCCCAATTCTTAATAACCAAAGAGTTGCACAGAACTAAGCGATTGGAGGGAAATTCACCTCTGCTCACCATGGTCCCAAATCCCCATGCACCTCGGCATGACAGCATTAGGCAATGCAGGTTGAGAACCCCACGCGTCGGCTGACCATCAGGCTTGGTCTCCGCCGAGCCAAGCCGCATGGATTCCTGAACGCCTCAGGGAGCCATCAGCAAGGGTCACCATCCGGCTGACGAACCTGGAGGTGGTGGCAGCGGCGTCTGGTTGCGAACGAACCCTTAGGGGGGCTACGACCCGCGCGCGGCGAACGGAGGAGTGGCTACGGCTCGCGCATGGGGAGGCGGTGCTGCGGCGGCTGCAAAGGGAGTAACGAGAGACAACATGTAGGGTTGTTCGCGCGGTGGACGCTCAGAGGGTGCGAGGTGCACGCGGAGGTGGGCAGCGAACACGGACAGTAGAGATTATCGAAAGGCAGAACCAAAAGGAGGCAGACTACCCTTGCAGCCTTAATAAGTAGTAGAGATATATAACGAAAATGTCAAATTTGGTAAATAGACATGTCATATGCATAGTACTATCATATAAGAAGTGCGCGAAGGATGTGCAAATCAGACATCATTAATCTCAACTTCCCCATCCTTTTTACTAAAAAATGAACAACATTATTTAAAGGTACTATGCGCTGCTATTGAATAAGCAGAACCACTCTAGATATCTGATAGACAAAAGAACTAAAAATTACATCATGGCTATTTTAAGTGAAACTACAACCCACATATGTTTCCTTGCCGTGTATAATCTCTCCACTTTCCGGTAAAAATAAGCAAAAAATGTGTAGAATTCCTCTATCTTCCGTGAGCCTCTCAACTGCTTAACCTGCTAATTTCTATTGCTATTTTCACCATTCCGGCCAACCCTGCTAGCAAAGCCACAGTATCACATTTTACTACCATGATTTTTCAGCAGCACGGTTGCAACAGCAATTTATTGTTCTGATATACAATACTTGTGTTCGTTCTTCTGATAGTCTTATTTATTTCTAACCATATGTGTTTGCAACTGAATACTGATATGTCAAGGACCTGGAATCCCTGACTCGCCGGACCTCGGCTACGTAGCTCGTAGCCGTCGGCCGTCTTCTCCGGTCGGGGTTATGCCCCCCTAACCGCAGGCTTAAGAGGCTAGAGGTAGAAGAAGGATAAATTCTTTTCTGCTAGTAATCGTGCTGCATACATGAATATATGGCCGGTGGCCAATTACAAATGGAGCAAGTCTCCTTGATTCTCTCTAGCCTGATAGACTGCTTCTTTCCTAATCTTAGCCAACTTCCCTAATCTTAGCCACTTGCTATCTGTGGCTGATTTGCAGCATGCGCTGCTGCCCGCTCTGTGGCCGCGCGCTCGACTGCTCGCCGGACATCACGCGCGCGCCTGCACCTAGTGAACGTTTTACCGTACATGACATCTCTCCCGGCCTCGAAAACCAGCTCGTCCTCGAGCTGGAACTGCGGAAAGCTGGCCGTGAAGTCTTCAAGTTCCTCCCATGTTGCTGCCGTCGCTGGTTCACCCTGCCACTGGACCAGGACTTGTTTAACGCCGCGAGCTAGGCGGCCAGCCAAGACACGTGCAGGTGCAGACACGGTGGCGCCGTTGAGCGTGGCCGGCAGCACCGGAGGTTCGGATGGTGGCGCCCCCACAAACTTCCTGAGGACCCCCACGTGGAAGACGTCGTGGAGTCTGGCGCCGGCCGGGAGCTGTAGGCGGACGGCCACGTCGTTGATGACTTCCTTGACGCGGTAGGGCCCGACATAGCGCGGCTTGAGCTTGCCCGCTGCCGAGCGCGGCAGTGTCGCGGACGGCCGCTGCCGTAAGCGAAGAAGGGCCCAGTCGCCCACCTGGTAGATGACTCTCCTGTGGTGCTGATCGTAGGCGCGGCGCTGGGACTCTTGAGCCTGGTGGAGACGGTAGCGGACGTCGTCGAGGAAGGCAGCGCGCTCCTCCATCTCTTGCGCCACCGCGGGAGCGCGCGCATCGCCCGGCTCATAGGACCGGATGGTTGGCGGGTCGCGGCCGTACACCACCCGGAATGGCGTGTCGCGGAGTGATGACTGGAAGGCAGTGTTGTAGGTGTACTCCGCCCACGGAAGCCACCTGAGCCACTGTCGAGGGCGGTCGCCGGTGAAGCAGCGAAGGTACATGGCGATGACGCGGTTGGCTGCCTCCGACTGGCCGTCTGTCTGGGGGTGGAAGGCGGAGGACATGAAGAGCTTGGTGCCCGTGAGCTCCATCAGTTCGGTCCAGAAGGCCGAAGTGAACACGGGGTCACGGTCCGAGACGATGGACTGCGGAACGCCGTGCAGCCGCACCACTTCGGCGAAGAACGCCTGCGCCACCGATTCCGCCGTGTACGGGTGCGCCAGCGGGATGAAATGGCAGTACTTGCTGAAGCGGTCGACGACGGTGAGGATGACCGTCTTGCCTTGGGCGCTGGGCAGCGCCTCGATGAAATCGATGCCGATGTCCGCCCACACCGCCGAGGGGATCGGCAAGGGCTGTAGAAGACCGGCCGGCCGCAAGTGATCAGACTTGTACTTTTGGCACGTGCCGCACGCCTTGACGAAATCCTGCACAACACGACGCATGTTTGGAAAATGGAAGTCGCGCTTCAGCCGGTGTAGTGTGCGGAGGACGCCTTCGTGGCCATCGTCGTGGATGGCAGCCACTATTTCCTGCAGAAGAGGGGACGACGCCGGGATGTAGAGGCGCCCATGCATGGCGACCATCCCGCCCATGATGGACCACGGCGTCGTACGTGTGCCCGCGCGAAGATCCTCGCAGATGGCGACGAGGGCCGGGTCCGTAGCTTGGGCTTGGCGTAGCCGCGCGATGAAGTCGAAGCGGGGTGCGGATATAGCCATCAGCGCGCCCTCCTCGGTGTCCTTTCTGGACAGGGCGTCGGCGACGGTGTTCGTGGCACCCGAGCGGTATTCCACCTCGAAGTCGAAGCCCAGGAGCTTCCCCACCCAATGGTGTTGAGGGATGGTGGCCAGCCGCTGGTCGAGGAGGTACTTGAGACTGAAATGGTCAGTCTTGACGGTGAAGTGTCGGCCCCACAAGTATGGCCGCCAATGGCGAACGGCCTGGACTAAGCCGATGAGTTCGCGCTCATAGGCGGCGAGGGCGCGATGCCGGGGGGCGATTGGCCGGCTGAAGAACGCGACCGGGTGTCCCTCCTGGACAAGCACCCCGCCGAACCCTGTGGAGGACGCGTCGCACTCCACCACGAACGGCTTGCTGAAGTCCGGCATGGCGAGCACCGGGGCGGAGGACACGGCTGCCTTGAGTGCCGCGAACGCTGCCATAGCCGCGTCGTCCCAGACGAAGCCATCCTTCTTGAGGAGGGCCGTCAACGGGGCAGCCACGGTGCCGTAGTTGTGGACGAAGCGGCGGTAGTACCCGGCGAGGCCGAGGAAGCCGCGAACTGCCCGGACCGAGCGAGGTGGCGGCCAGTCGCGGATGGCAGCCACCTTGGCCGGATCCATTGCCACCCCGGCTGCCGAGATGATGTGGCCGAGGTAGGAGACGGCCGGCGCGCCGAAGGAGCACTTCGAGCGCTTGACGAAGAGCTGGTGTCGCTGCAGCTCGTCGAGAACCGCACGGAGATGGCGGAGGTGATCGGCCCAGGTCTTGCTATAAATTAGAATGTCGTCAAAAAATACCAGGACGAAACGGCGGAGGAACGGTCGGAGCACGTCGTTCATCAGCGCCTGGAACGTAGCGGGGGCGTTGCAGAGCCCGAACGCCATCACGAGGAACTCGTACAGTCCATCGTGCGTGCGGAAGGCGGTCTTGTGCACATCCTCCGGCCGCATCCGCACCTGGTGGTAGCCGGACCGAAGGTCGAGCTTGGTGAAGAACTTGGCGCCGTGGAGCTCGTCGAGCAGCTCCTCTACCACCGGGATTGGGAACGCGTCTTTGATGGTGAGTGCGTTCAGGGCTCTGTAGTCGACGCAGAAACGCCAGGAGCCATCGGGCTTCTTGACCAAGAGGACTGGTGATGAAAACGGGGAGTCGCTGCGGCGCACGATCCCTTGCTCGATCATCGCGGCGCACTGACGCTCCAGCTCGTCCTTGTGGGCCGCCGGGTAGCGGTACGGGCGGACAGCCACCGGCGGCGCGTCGGGCTTGAGGAGGATGCGATGGTCGTGGGCGCGCTTGGGAGGTAAGCCCGAAGGGGCGGCGAAGAGCCCCCCAAACGAGTCCAGGAGAGCCTCCATTAGCGCATCCCCCCCTGTCATGGTGCGCACCGCCGGCTGCGCTGCGCGTGGGATGCCCGTCCAGGAGACCGAGCGCCCTGGGCGCTGGAACGTCATGCGGCGGGTGGCGAGGTCCCACACGAGCGGTCCCAGGGCCCCTAGCCAGCGCGTTCCGAGGACGACGTCGTACCCGGCCAACGGCATGACGAAGAGATCGGCCGGGTATGGTGCGCCCTCGACGAGGAGCGGCGCGTTGCGAAGGACGCCGGCACAGGAGATCCGCTCGCCGTTGGCCACCATGGCCGTGAGGCGTGGACGGCGCTGGATGGGGAGGCCTGACTGGTGTGCTGCCGTCGCGGAGATGAAGTTGTGTGTACTGCCCGAGTCGAGCAGCGCCACCAGGGAGGCCGGACCGAGGGTGACCGCGATCTGCATGGTGTCAGCCGGCGCAACCCCGGCCACCGCCTGCAGGGAGAAGAGCGGGGCGTTGGGCTCGGTCGCGCCTGTGTCCGTGTCGTCCCCGGTGTCATCGATCTCCACCCCATCCACAAAAAAGAGACGCCTACAAAAACGATTGTGGCCCCGAGAATACTTCTCGTTGCAATTGAAACATAAGCCTTGCCGACGACGATCCGCCATCTCCTCGGGTGACAGGCGGCGAGAGCCCTCGCCTCGTGCTTGGGCCGCACCCACCGGCGGCGCTGGCAGAGCCAAGTGAGGTGGTGGCGCCGGCAGCGTCGGAGCGGCTGGTCGTGGAGGGGGCGCCGGCAGAAGACCGCGCGCTGCCGGCCTTGTCGCCGCCTGGACGCGAGCGATCTCCAGCTGTTCCACCTCCCGCGCCAGGCTCATCGCGGCGCTGAGAGTGTCGGGGTGGAGGATCCGCACCGAGTGGCTGAGCGGCGGCAACAACCCCCCCGTGTAGAGCTGGACGCGCTGCGCCTCCTCCATTGGACCGGCGTGGGGTAGGAGTTCCTGGAAACGGTTGGAGTACTCTTCGACCGAGCCGGTGCGGCGGCACTCGGTGAGCTCGAAGAAAGGCGCGGACCGGCTGTTCGGCCCGAAGCGCAGGTTGAGCTGCTCCTTGAACCGGCGCCATGACGGGGTGCCGTCATCTTCTTGCAGCTGAATGTACCAGTGTTGCGCGATGCCCTCGAGATTGTATGAGGCCATCCACACTTGCTCCTCCGGCGAGGAACAATGGTGGCGAAAATATGACTCACACTTGTTGATGAAGAGGAGAGGATCGGTTTTGCCATCAAACCGAGGGAAGTCCCATTTCTGGAATTTCGGCGGGCGGTCGGCGTCGCGCGGGCGTTCATGCATGGCGCCGCCGGAGGACGACGACGCGGACTTCTCCTTCAGACCGGAGATGTCGGCCTGCATCGCCTTCATCATCTCCACTACGTCGGCAAGGGTGTACTCAGACATGGCGCTGGAGGCAGCGGAACGGGTGGGTGATAGAGGTGGTGTGTGGCTGGTGGGGGGTTCGGTGGGCTGGGAATTGCTGGACGAAGATCGCCGGACTCGTGATACCAAGCTGTCAAGGACCTGGAATCCCTGACTCGCCGGACCTCGGCTACGTAGCTCGTAGCCGTCGGCCGTCTTCTCCGGTCGGGGTTATGCCCCCCTAACCGCAGGCTTAAGAGGCTAGAGGTAGAAGAAGGATAAATTCTTTTCTGCTAGTAATCGTGCTGCATACATGAATATATGGCCGGTGGCCAATTACAAATGGAGCAAGTCTCCTTGATTCTCTCTAGCCTGATAGACTGCTTCTTTCCTAATCTTAGCCAACTTCCCTAATCTTAGCCACTTGCTATCTGTGGCTGATTTGCAGCATGCGCTGCTGCCCGCTCTGTGGCCGCGCGCTCGACTGCTCGCCGGACATCACGCGCGCGCCTGCACCTAGTGAACGTTTTACCGTACATGACATGATACTATTTTTTTCTTTTTGAGAGGAGACCACTGATTCTCAGTACCACAAGCGTTCATACTGATTTCTTGGCTAGCGACCTCCAGTGGGAGGTGTTTGACTTGGCCATCACAACATTTAGAAAAGCGTTCCATTTTCTTCCGGATTCAGGAAATATATTATTGTACTTTTATGTCGTTGAAAACAACGTCTCAAAAATGATTGCTTCGTAGGAGGGACGAAGGAAAAGAAAAAAAATAATTACATATATAGGGCATGTTCAGCTACCAGTATAAACAGTCGTTGGTGCGCTGACAACACGGTGATCTGTGACAGGTAGCCCGTAGCCACTGCAGCAGCATCTCCACCACCACGAAAGGTGGCAAAAATAATTACATATACATTAAAAGATGATAAAATGAAGAACGGTTAGCAGGTATGGCACGGTGAAAAGATTCCTGCTGCCACCTATTTAAGGGCGGGGCAGAAGAAAGGAGGCATCGATCGCGAGGCATGGGCAGGCGGGATGGGGCACGAGGGGCTGTGGACGCCCTCTTTACGTTCTTAATAGGAGTAGAGACTTGAAAAGTTCATGAATACTCCGGCAACAGAATTCAAGGTGATATTGAAAGGGAATTAGGCTTACACCTAGTCCTTAATTAATTTTGGTGGTTGAATTACTCAACACAAATATTTGGACTAACTAGTTTGATCTAGTGTATAAGTTATACAGGTGCCAAAGATTCACACTTAGCCAATCAAAAGACCAAGTATTTGGTTCAAACAAAGGAGCACGAGCCAACCGAAGGCACCTCTGGTCTGGCGCACCGGACTGTCCGGTGTGCCACCGGACATGTCCGGTGCATCAGAGGACTCGGACTTCAAACTCTTCGCCTTCGGGAATTCTCGGAAGCCGGCGCGCTATAATTCACCGGACTGTCCGGTGTACACCGGACATGTTCGGTGCTCCAAGGAAGAGCGGCCTCCGGAACTCGCCAGCCTCGGGATTTCGTTGAAGCAGCTCCACTATAATTCACCGGACTGTCCGGTGTAACAGCGGGGTAACGGCTATTTCGGCGCCAACGGCTACCTGCGACGCATTAAATGCGCGCGCTGCGCGCGCAGAGGTCAGGCACGCCCATGCTGGCGCACCGGACAATCTACAGTGCATGTCCGGTGCGCCACCGGACATCCAGGCGGGCCCAGAAGTCAGAGCTCCAACGGTCGGAACCCAACGACTTTGGTGACGTGGCTGTCGCACCGGACTGTCCGGTGCACACCGGACTGTCCGGTGCACCATCGAACAGACAGCCTCCACCAAACGGCTAGTTTTTGGATGGTGGCTATAAATACCACCCCAACCGGCCACTTCAAAAGGAGGGAGCCCAAGCAACATTCCAAGTCATCTAGTTGACATACTCAAGCCCTCCCAACCACATATATTCATTGATCCATCCTATACACAAGATTTAGTCCACTACAACCAACACAAGTGCCACAAAAGAGAGAGCAAGCAATTGAGAGCTACTCAATTGAGTTTAGCCCTAGCGCCTTGTGAGATTCATTGAGAGATAGTGTGTGCCACATCTTTGTGTTCATTTGCGTGTGGAGTTTTGACTCCCATTCGAACTTCCTCCAAAGTGTTGGAGGCTTGTAAAAGCTAGCAAGAGACACCAAAGAGTGTGGTGGTCCTTGTGTGATCGAGAGTGATCCTTGAGAAGAAGAAGAGCTCGTCGATCCTTGTGTGATCGGGGGAGTGAAAGGGAATTAGGCTTACACCTAGTTCCTAAATAATTTTGGTGGTTGAATTGCCCAACACAAATAATTGGACTAACTAGTTTGTTCTAGTGTTTAAGTTATACAGGTGCTAAAGGTTCACACTTAGCCAATAAAAAGATCAAGAGTTGGGTTCAACAAAAGAGCAAAGGGCCAACAGAAGGCACCTCTGGTCTAGCACACCGGACTGTCCGGTGTGCCACCGGACAGTGTCCGGTGCACCACCGAACATGTCCGGTGCACCAGAGGACTCCAACTCGAACTCGCCACCTTCGGGAATTTCCAGAGGCACTCACGCTATAATTCACCGGACTGTCCGGTGTACACCGGACAGTGTTCGGTGCGCCAAGGAAGAGCGGCCTCAGGAACTCGCCAGCTTCGGGAATCGCCAACGGCTAGCCCGCTATAATTCACCGGACATGTCCGGTGTGCACCGGACTGTCCGGTGCAACTCCGGAGCAACGGATACTTCGCGCCAACGGTCACCTGCAGGCGCATTCAATGCGTGCCAGAAGCGCGCAGAAGTCAGGCACGCCCATACTAGCGCACCGGACATTGAACAGTACATGTCCGGTGTGCACCGGACATCCAGGCAGGCCCACAAGTCAGAAGCTCCAATGGTCGGAATCCAACGGAACTGGTGACGTGGCTGGGGCACCGGACATGTCCGGTGTGCACCGGACTGTCCGGTGCGCCATCGAACAGACAGCTCCACCAACGGTCAAGTTTGGTGGTTGGGGCTATAAATACCCCAACCACCCCACCATTCATTGCATCCAAGTTTCCCACTTCTCAACCACTTACAAGAGCTAGGCATTCAATTCTAGACACATACAAAGAGATCAAATCCTCTCCAATTCCACACAAGGCTTTAGTGATTAGCGAGAGAGATTTGTCGTGTTCTTTTGAGCTCTTGCGCTTGGATTGCTTCTTTTCTTTCTCACTTGTTCTTGTGATCAAAACTCCATTGTAATCAAGGCAAGAGGCACCAATTGTGTGGTGGCCCTTGCGGGGAAGTTTTGTTCCCAGCTTTGATTTAAGAAGAGAAGCTCACTCGGTCTGAGGGACCGTTTGAGAGAGAGGGAAGGGTTGAAAGAGACCCGGCCTTTGTGGCCTCCTCAACGGGGAGTAGGTTTGCGAGAACCGAACCTCGGTAAAACAAATCCGCGTGTCACACTCTTCATTTGCTTGCGATTTGTTTTGCACCCTCTCTCCCGGACTCGATTATATTTCTAACGCTAACCCGACTTGTAGTTGTGTTTATATTTGTAAATTTCAGTTTCGCCCTATTCACCCCCCCCTCTAGGCGATTATCAATTGGTATCAAAGCCCGATGCTTCATTAGAGCCTAACCGCTCGAAGTGATGTCGGGAGATCACGCCAAGAAGGAGATGGAGATCGGCGAAAAGCCCACTACAAGCCACGGGAGCACTTCATCGGAAGAGTCCCGCACCAAGAGGAAGGAGAAGAAGAAGAGCTCCTCCAACAAAGGGAAGGAGAAGAAATCTTCTTCTCACCACAGAGAGAAGAAGGAGAGATCTTCCTCTCACAAGCCACATCGGAGTGGGGACAAGCACAAGAGGATGAGGAAAGTGGTCTACTACGAGACCGACACTTCATCAACATCAACCTCCGACTCCGACGCGCCCTCCGTAACTTCTAAACGCCAAGAGCGTAAGAAGTTTAGTAAGATCCCCCTACGCTACCCTCGCATTTCAAAACATACACCTTTACTTTCCGTCCCATTAGGCAAACCACCAACTTTTGATGGTGAAGATTATGCTAGGTGGAGTGATTTAATGCGATTTCATCTAACCTCGCTCCACAAAAGTATATGGGATGTTGTTGAGTTTGGTGCACAGGTACCGTCCGTAGGGGATGAAGACTATGATAAGGATGAGGTGGCCCAAATCGAGCACTTCAACTCTCAAGCAACAACAATACTCCTCGCCTCCTTAAGTAGAGAGGAGTATAACAAAGTTCAAGGGTTGAAGAGCGCCAAGGAGGTTTGGGATGTGCTCAAAACCGCGCACGAGGGAGATGAGCTCACAAAGATCACCAAGCGGGAAACGATCGAGGGGGAGCTCGGTCGGTTCCGGCTTCGCAAAGGGGAAGAGCCACAACACATGTACAACCGGCTCAAGACCTTGGTGAACCAAGTGCGCAACCTCGGGAGCAAGAAGTGGGACGACCATGAAATGGTTAAGGTTATTCTAAGATCTCTCATTTTCCTTAACCCCACTCAAGTTCAATTAATTCGTGGTAATCCTAGATATACTAAAATGACCCCCGAGGAAGTTATCGGGAATTTTGTAAGTTTTGAGTGCATGATCGAAGGCTCAAGAAAGATCAACGAACTTGATGATCCCTCCACATCCGAAGCTCAACCCGTCGCATTCAAGGCAACGGAAGAAAAGAAGGAGGAGCCTACACCAAGTAGGCAACCAATCGACGCCTCCAAGCTCGACAATGAGGAAATGGCGCTCGTCATCAAGAGCTTCCGCCAAATCCTCAAGCAAAGGAGGGGGAAAGACTACAAGTCCCACTCCAAGAAAGTTTGCTACAAGTGTGGTAAGCCCGGTCACTTTATTGCAAAATGTCCATTATCAAGTGACAGTGACAGGGATAACGACAAGAAGGGCAAGAGGAGAGAAAAGAAAAGGCACTACAAGAAGAAGGGCGGCGATGCCCATGTTTGTCGGGAGTGGGACTCCGACGAAAGCTCTAGCGACTCCTCCAACGACGAGGACGCCGCCAACATCGCCGTCACCAAGGGACTCCTCTTCCCCAACATCGGCCACAAGTGCCTCATGGCCAAGGACGGCAAAAAGAAGGTTAAATCTAAATCCTCCACTAAATATGAAACATCTAGTGATGATAATGCTAGTGATGAGGAAGATAATTTGCGTATCCTTTTTGCCAACCTTAACATGGAACAAAAAGAAAAATTAAATGAATTGATTAGTGCTATTCATGAAAAGGATGACCTTTTGGATTCTCAAGAGGATCTCCTAATTAAGGAAAACAAGAAACATGTTAAGGTTAAAAATGCTTATGCTCTAGAAATTGAGAAATGTGAAAAAATATCTAGTGAGCTAAGCACTTGTCGTGAGATGATTGACAACCTTAGGAATGAAAATGCTAGTTTAAATGCTAAGGTTGATTCACATGTTTGTAATGTTTCAATTCCCAATCCTAGAAATAATAATGATGATTTGCTTGCTAGGATTGAAGAATTAAACATTTCTCTTGCTAGCCTTAGGAGTGAAAATGAGAAATTAATTACTAAGGCAAAAGATTTTGATGTTTGCAAAGTTACAATTTCCGATCTTAGAGATAAGAATGATATACTACATGCTAAGATTGTTGAACTTAATTCTTGCAAACCTTCTACATCTACCATTGAGCATGTCACTATTTGTACTAGATGTAGAGATATTGATGTTGATGCTATTCATGATCACATGATTTTAATTAAGCAACAAAATGATCATATAGCTAAACTAGATGCTAAAATTGCCGAGCACAACTTAGAAAATGAGAAATTTAAATTTGCTCGTAGCATGCTTTATAATGGGAGACGCCCTGGCATTAAGGATGACATTGGCTTCCAAAGGGGAGACAATGTCAAAATTAGTGCCCCTCCTAAAAGATTGTCAAATTTTGTTAAAGACAAGGCTCCCATGCCTCAGGATAACAAGGGTTACATTTTATACCCTGCCGGTTATCCCGAGGACAAAATTAGAAAAATTCATTCTAGGAAGTCTCACTCTGGTTCTAACCATGCTTTTATGTATAAGAGTGAGACATCTAGTTCTAGGCAACCAACCCGTGCTAAGTTGCCTAAGAAGAAAATTCCTATTGCATCAAATGATCATAATATTTCTTTTAAAACTTTTGATGCATCTTATGTTTTGACTAACAAATCCGGCAAGGTAGTTGCCAAATATGTTGGGGGCAAGCACAAGGGGTCAAAGACTTGTGTTTGGGTACCCAAAGTTCTTGTGTCTAATGCCAAAGGACCCAAAACCATTTGGGTACCTAAAGTCAAGAACTAAACTTGTTTTGTAGGTTTATGCATCCGGGGGCTCAAGTTGGATACTCGACAGCGGGTGCACAAACCACATGACAGGGGAGAAGAAGATGTTCTCCTCATATGAGAAAAACCAAGATCCCCAACGAGCTATCACATTCGGGGATGGAAATCAAGGTTTGGTCAAAGGTCTTGGTAAAATTGCTATATCTCCTGACCATTCTATTTCCAATGTTTTTCTTGTAGATTCTTTAGATTACAATTTGCTTTCTGTATCTCAATTATGCAAAATGGGCTACAACTGTCTCTTTACTGATGTAGGTGTCACTGTCTTTAGAAGAAGTGATGATTCAATAGCATTTAAGGGAGTGTTAGAGGGTCAGCTATACTTGGTAGATTTTGATAAAACTGAACTCGACACTTGCTTAATTGCTAAGACTAACATGGGTTGGCTCTGGCACCGCCGACTAGCCCATGTTGGGATGAAGAATCTTCATAAGCTTCTAAAGGGAGAACACATTTTAGGATTAACAAATGTTCATTTTGAGAAAGACAGGATTTGTAGCGCATGCCAGGCAGGGAAGCAAGTTGGAGCCCATCATCCACACAAGAACATCATGACGACCGACAGGCCGCTTGAGCTACTCCACATGGATCTATTCGGCCCGATTGCTTACATAAGCATCGGCAGGAGTAAGTATTGTCTTGTAATAGTGGATGATTATTCTCGCTTCACTTGGGTATTCTTTTTACAGGAAAAATCTCAAACCCAAGAGACCTTAAAAGGATTCTTGAGACGGGCTCAAAATGAGTTCGGCTTAAGGATCAAGAAAATAAGAAGCGACAACGGAACGGAGTTCAAGAACTCTCAAATTGAAGGCTTTCTTGAGGAGGAGGGCATCAAGCATGAGTTCTCTTCTCCCTACACCCCTCAACAAAATGGTGTAGTGGAGAGGAAGAATCGAACTCTATTGGACATGGCAAGGACCATGCTTGATGAGTACAAGACTTCGGATCGGTTTTGGGCCGTGGCAGTCAACACCGCCTGCTACGCCATCAACCGGTTATATCTTCACCGAATCCTCAAGAAGACTTCCTATGAACTCCTAACCGGTAAAAAGCCAAACATTTCATATTTTAGAGTTTTTGGTAGCAAATGCTTTATTCTTGTTAAAAGAGGTAGAAGATCTAAATTTACTCCTAAAACTGTAGAAGGCTTTTTACTTGGTTATGACTCAAACACAAGGGCATATAGGGTCTTTAACAAGTCCACTGGACTAGTTGAAGTCTCATGTGACGTTGTGTTTGATGAAACTAACGGCTCTCAAGTAGAGCAAGTTGATCTTGATGAGATAGGTATTGAAGAGGCTCCGTGCATCGCGCTAAGGAACATGTCCATTGGGGATGTGTGTCCTAAGGAATCCAAAGAGCCTCCAAATGCACAAGATCAACCATCCTCCTCCACTCAAGCATCTCCACCAACTCAAAATGAGGATGAAGCTCAAGTTGATGAAGTAGAAGATCAAGCAAATGAGCCACCTCAAGATGACGGCAATGATCAAGGGGGAGATGCAAATGATCAAGACAAGGAGGATGAAGAGCAAAGGCCGCCACACCCAAGAGTCCACCAAGCAATACAACGAGATCACCCCGTCGACACCATCCTCGGCGACATTCATAAGGGGGTAACTACTAGATCTCGTGTTGCACATTTTTGTGAGCATTACTCGTTTGTTTCCTCTATTGAGCCACACAGGGTAGAGGAAGCACTACAAGATTCGGATTGGGTGGTGGCGATGCAAGAGGAGCTCAACAACTTCACTAGAAATGAGGTATGGCATTTAGTTCCACGTCCTAACCAAAATGTTGTAGGAACCAAATGGGTCTTCCGCAACAAGCAAGACGAGCATGGTGTGGTGACAAGGAACAAAGCTCGACTCGTGGCCAAGGGTTATTCACAAGTCGAAGGTTTGGATTTTGGTGAAACCTATGCACCCGTAGCTAGGCTTGAATCAATTCGCATACTATTAGCCTATGCTCTTACCATGGCTTCAAGCTTTATCAAATGGACGTGAAAAGTGCCTTCCTCAATGGACCAATCAAGGAAGAGGTCTATGTTGAGCAACCTCCCGGCTTTGAAGATAGTGAGTACCCTAACCATGTCTATAAGCTCTCTAAGGCGCTTTATGGGCTCAAGCAAGCCCCAAGAGCATGGTATGAATGCCTTAGAGATTTCCTTATCGCTAATGGCTTCAAAGTCGGAAAAGCCGATCCTACTCTATTCACTAAAACTCTTGACAATGATTTGTTTGTATGCCAAATTTATGTTGATGATATCATATTTGGGTCTACTAACGAATCTACTTGTGAGGAATTTAGCAGGATCATGACACAGAAATTCGAGATGTCTATGATGGGGGAGTTGAAGTATTTTCTAGGATTTCAAGTCAAGCAACTCCAAGAGGGCACCTTCATTTGTCAAACGAAGTACACTCAAGACATTCTAACCAAGTTTGGAATGAAGGATGCCAAGCCCATCAAGACTCCCATGGGAACAAATGGGCATCTCGACCTCGACACGGGAGGTAAGTCCGTGGATCAAAAGGTATACCGGTCGATGATTGGTTCATTGCTTTATTTATGTGCATCTCGACCGGACATTATGCTTTCCGTTTGCATGTGTGCAAGATTCCAATCCGACCCTAAGGAATCCCACCTTACGGCCGTAAAACGAATCTTGAGATATCTGGCTTATACTCCTAAGTTTGGGCTTTGGTACCCTCGGGGATCCACATTTGATTTGATTGGTTATTCGGATGCCGATTGGGCGGGGTGTAAAATCACTAGGAAGAGCACATCGGGGACTTGCCAGTTCTTGGGAAGATCCTTGGTGTCTTGGGCTTCAAAGAAGCAAAATTTGGTCGCTCTTTCCACCGCCGAAGCCGAGTACATTGCCGCAGGCCATTGTTGCGCGCAATTGCTTTGGATGAGGCAAACCCTGCGGGACTACGGTTACAAATTAACCAAAGTCCCTTTGCTATGTGATAATGAGAGTGCAATCAAAATGGCCGACAATCCTGTCGAGCATAGCCGCACTAAACACATAGCCATCCGGTATCATTTTCTTAGGGATCACCAACAAAAGGGGGATATCGAGATTTCTTACATTAACACTAAAGATCAATTAGCCGATATCTTTACCAAGCCTCTTGATGAACAAACTTTTACCAAACTTAGGCATGAGCTCAATATTCTTGATTCACGCAACTTCTTTTGCTAGATTGCACACATAGCTCATTTATATACTTTTGATCATATCTCTCTTATATGCTATGACTAATGTGTTTTCAAGTGTATTTCAAACCAAGTCATAAGGTATATTGAAAGGAAACTGGAGTCTTCGGCGAAGACAAAGGCTTCCACTCCACTCTTCTACTCATCCTTCGCCGTCACTCCGAGCATCTCTCCAACTTTGGTATAACCTTCACTCATTTATTTTATGACCAAAGGAGGAGAAAGTACTTTAGAGGGCTCTAATGATTCCGTTTTTTGGCGATTAATGCCAAAGGGGGAGAAAGTAAGAGCCCAAAGCAAAAGGACCGCACCACCACCAATTTCAAAAACTTAGTGTTTTCCAAGAGTATTTATCAATTGGTATCCTATTGTGTTCAAAAGGGGGAGAAAGTAGTATTTCAAAAATGAAATATCAAAACCCTCTTGAACACTAAGAGGAGGATCTCTTTTAGGGGGAGTCTTGTTTAGTCAAAGGAAAAGCATTTGAAACCGGGGGAGTAAATTTCAAATCTTGAAAATGCTTCTTAAAAACGTATTCATTTGCCTTTGACTATTTGCAAAAGAACCTTGAAAAGATTTACAAAAGATTTTTGCAAAAACAAAACATTTGGTGCAAGCGTGGTCCAAAATGTTAAAAATGAAAGAAACAATCCATGCATATCTTGTAAGTATTTATATTGGCTCAATTCCAAGCAACCTCTGCACTTACATTATGCAAACTAGTTCAATTATGCTCTCTATACTTGCTTTGGTTTGTGTTGGCATCAATCACCAAAAAGGGGGAGATTGAAAGGGAATTAGGCTTACACCTAGTTCCTAAATAATTTTGGTGGTTGAATTGCCCAACACAAATAATTGGACTAACTAGTTTGTTCTAGTGTTTAAGTTATACAGGTGCTAAAGGTTCACACTTAGCCAATAAAAAGATCAAGAGTTGGGTTCAACAAAAGAGCAAAGGGCCAACAGAAGGCACCTCTGGTCTGGCACACCGGACTGTCCGGTGTGCCACCGGACAGTGTCCGGTGCACCACCGAACATGTCCGGTGCACCAGAGGACTCCAACTCGAACTCGCCACCTTCGGGAATTTCCAGAGGCACTCACGCTATAATTCACCGGACTGTCCGGTGTACACCGGACAGTGTTCGGTGCGCCAAGGAAGAGCGGCCTCAGGAACTCGCCAGCTTCGGGAATCGCCAACGGCTAGCCCGCTATAATTCACCGGACATGTCCGGTGTGCACCGGACTGTCCGGTGCAACTCCGGAGCAACGGATACTTCGCGCCAACGGTCACCTGCAGGCGCATTCAATGCGCGCCAGAAGCGCGCAGAAGTCAGGCACGCCCATACTGGCGCACCGGACATTGAACAGTACATGTCCGGTGTGCACCGGACATCCAGGCAGGCCCACAAGTCAGAAGCTCCAACGGTCGGAATCCAACGGAACTGGTGACGTGGCTGGGGCACCGGACTGTCCGGTGCGCCATCGAACAGACAGCTCCACCAACGGTCAAGTTTGGTGGTTGGGGCTATAAATACCCCAACCACCCCACCATTCATTGCATCCAAGTTTCCCACTTCTCAACCACTTACAAGAGCTAGGCATTCAATTCTAGACACATACAAAGAGATCAAATCCTCTCCAATTCCACACAAGGCTTTAGTGATTAGCGAGAGAGATTTGCCGTGTTCTTTTGAGCTCTTGCGCTTGGATTGCTTCTTTTCTTTCTCACTTGTTCTTGTGATCAAAACTCCATTGTAATCAAGGCAAGAGGCACCAATTGTGTGGTGGCCCTTGCGGGGAAGTTTTGTTCCCGGCTTTGATTTGAGAAGAGAAGCTCACTCGGTCCGAGGGACCGTTTGAGAGAGAGGGAAGGGTTGAAAGAGACCCGGCCTTTGTGGCCTCCTCAACGGGGAGTAGGTTTACGAGAACCGAACCTCGGTAAAACAAATCCGCGTGTCACACTCTTCATTTGCTTGTGATTTGTTTTGCACCCTCTCTCCCGGACTCGATTATATTTCTAACGCTAACCCGGCTTGTAGTTGTGTTTATATTTGTAAATTTCAGTTTCGCCCTATTCACCCCCCCTCTAGGCGATTATCAGGGAGAGAGGGAAAGGGTTGAAAAAGACCCGTCCTTAAGTGGACTCCTCAACGGGGACTAGGCCTTCGAGGGCCGAACCTCGGTAAAACAAATCACCCGTGTCCATTGTGTTTATTGCTTGTGATTTGTTTGTTTTCCCTCGCTCTAAGTTTTCTTGCACCATTATTTGCTAATATCATTTGGTGTTGCTTCAAGTTAAATTCCCATTTAGTGAAGCAACACGTTGCAAGAAAGAACTTGTCCTAGTGCTCTTCTCATCTCAGGCTTCTTGCTTTGTTATTCTATAACTTATTAGTTGTATTGATTTATCTCTCCCGCATTATTTAGCAATACTCTTTTCAAGCAAGAACTTAGTTTGTATACTCCTATATCTGTATATCTTGTTCTAACCACTAATCAAGGGATCTAGTTGGGGGATAACGTTTTTAATTTTCAGGTTTCGCCTATCCACTCCCCCTCTAGGCGACTTTCAATTGGTATCAGAGCTAGGCACTTCATCTTGAGTCTAACAACTCGAAGTGATGGCTCGTAGAAGATCCCAAAAGAACAAGGAAACCCAGGAGAACAAGGAGGTAACTCTTGAGATATTACTTTCCAATTGTTCTAATTATGGTTCATGGTCTACTAAAGTGATAAATGCTTTTAGAGCGATAGACCCTCAATTAGAACAAATTTTAGACAAGAGTATTATTCCTCCTAACTATACTAGGGAAAATGCCTCCGAAGAAGATTTAAGATGTATACGCTTAAACTATCTAGCTTATGACATCTTAAGTAAATCCCTTAGCAAAGAAGATTATCATGCCTTCATAATAAAATATGACAAACCCATTTGTGATATGCATGATATTTGGACTAGAATTAAAAGCAAATTTATTAAGTCCAAACATGATAGTTCATTTTGTGCTTCTACTTCCTTTAGTATTTGTGATACTAACCCTTGCAAGGAAGAAGAAGAAAATGAACGGTGGAGACCAAACGATGAATCCACCTCTCCAAAAGGTTTGTCTTCCCATTTTGATTCCCACATGTGTTGTGTGGCTAATGCAAATGATAGCGGAAGCACAAATGAGGATGAGGAGGAAGAAAGAAGCTTTGTGCAACTCTACGCTCGCCTAAGCCAAGAATATAAGGCGGTCATGCTCAAACTTCTAGAAAGAGCGAGAGAGCAAGGCGAAGCTCGTCAAAGGCTAGAGAGTATTCTCTCAATGAAGATGCAATGCTTTGACAAGTTGACTAAAGAACATGAGAAGCTAAAATGCTCTCATGTTAATTTGGTCCAAAGGTATGAAACTATTTCAATTGAGCAAGATAACACTTTACATTGTATTGCTCAATTAGTAAATAGGAATACCTTGCTTAAGGACCAAGTAGAAAAGCTAAAAGTTGAAAATCTAGCTTTTCAAGAAAAATATGATATGCTTCTATGTTCTCATGAAAATCTTATGGATGATCATATCATATTGAATTTGACTCATGAGGTTGTGATAGAAAACTTAAAATCCCAACAACCTCACTCATGCACATGTATTCAAATTGATACTATATTACCATGTGCTAATACTTGTTGTCCGTCAACAAGCATATCTTCTTTTGAGCTAGAACTTGCAGGAACAAAAGATGATACATATCAAAAGCTCAAAGAAGAGAATGTGAGGCTAAAGATGAGCTTGACACAACTAAAAGGGAAATGCATTGCCCAACCTTCTCAAGATAACCGTGATCACATGGTGAAGAAGCTTGAGACGAGAACAACCGTGGCATGCACTACATCCCTTGAAGAAAATGTCAAGGATTTGAGGATTGCCAAGAGGAAGAAACAAAAGATGAAATTCAACACCTCCTCCAAAAGCCTCAACCATGCCTCCACAAAAGGTAACATCCAAGGTAATGATCAAGCCACACTTCACATTAAGAGGTGTAGTGAATGCTTTGAAGAGGGGCACTTGATTAGGTCATGTCCCTACATTAAAAATGGCTTGATTATTAACAAGGATGATAGACTTTGTTTTAAATGCTCCAATAAGGGACACCTGCTTAGATCTTGTCCCCATTTAAAACAAAAAGGCATAGGGTTAGAAAAGAAAGTTTTTACTAACCATGTAGCAGGCAACAAACAAGGAAAGAAGAAAACTTCAAAACTTGAAAAACGCCTATGCTACACATGCCGAAAGAAGGGACATCAATGCAAGGATTGTCCCATTGGTAACAATTCCACTCCTAGCTTGTCAATTAATTCTTATGTAACTAGGCAACCTAAAATTGCAACTTGTGCTAGAAAGGTAATGAGTTTACCTAATGCTAACACAAAGGACTTTTGGGTTCCTAGATTTTTGTTGACTAACCGTGATGGACCCATCAAGCGATGAGTACCAAAATATGCTTGACAAGCTTTGTAGGAAAAGGAGATGATATGAAGCCTTGGGGTGCTTGAGAGAGTCCATTCAATTTTTATCAACTCAAGCTATCAATCTTCAATGATCTATATTCGTGATTGACCCAAGGTTATTTTTCAAATTGCTATGTCTTAAAATCATATCATCTCGAGGAAGACATTATATGTTGTAGGAAATGAAGAAATATCATATGCGAAAAATCAAGGCCTACAACATGGAGGAAAACCAAAGGATGGTAATACTCATCTTTTAAGTACAAGTATTTTAGAATATCATTTCTTATGTGTCTTGTGTAGTCACATAGAAAAATTGAAGCACTTCAACGCCTTTAAATTTATATTACCATTCTTTGAAGAATTTCCTATCATATGGTAGATTGCATACTCATCATTTCCATCCTATGGCAATCTACATGCTTTAAATTGTTGAAAGTACCACATGGCATGTTTTTCGCTAAGTTATTCTATTATTGCCATGATTCTAGATATAGAGAGATATTTCAAGAATAAGGTGTCATGTAAGGAATTCAAATCCTTAGGACACTTTTAAAAGGAAAACTCTCTCTATAACTAGAATAGTGAGACTAATGATTTTATCTAAGTAATCCAAGTAGTCTCACTTGTAGAGAATAAGTTTCTCTTTGGAAGCGTGTAATCTAACATGAAAAGTAAAATCAATCCAGTGTTTTATGATGTATTTCTACTTGCTCAAACTGGATTTGATTCTTTCACATTTATCGCTTTCCATATCATGAATTAGATTTATTCCTATAAACTTAAAGGTTCATTTATGCTTGTTTTATGAGATAAAATTGAGCATAACATCATCTATAGGATAATCTAGTTCATGCTATGAAGTTTCCATGTTTTAGTAATCCATCCTTTCATTCCTTATCAAAATGGTTACAAAAATGGAAACTAGTGCTTGTGTTACTAACAAAGCATCTCTTGAGCTTACTTTTGAATATCTACAAAAGAAAGTGCACAAGCCTCATGGGTTGCTCTTCACCCAAAAGAAGAAAGGTAAAAAGCAAAGGTATGGGAACTCATCTCTTTAATATAGTTCCCATCAATGATTGTTTACTCTAAATTATGTCTTTGTGAAGAAATAGATTCTTTATTAAATTTAATTTGGCTAAGTTGTGCATTCAATCTCATTCTCATTAATGCACTTATTCATTAGAATCTATTCATACCTTTGCAATAAATGTTCTCATATTGACTTGTTTATGTAATAATTATTAAAGATCAATATGAAGAAGTAAATTCCTATGATTGATCAAATTTCAAAAATAGTGCATGTTCCTCTTTTCAAGTAAAAGTGCACTAATGTTAAGGATTTTACTTCATGTCTGTGTGACTTATGGGTGATGAATTGTGCTTATTTCCTATCTAAAAGAAATCATCCTTCATTATATACTCCCTTGTGCTATTAACATCTTTCTTGAGTATTTTCAATAAGTTTGAAAGGAAAAAGAAAACAACTACAAAGGGAGGACTCTCAAATGAAAGAGGAGGACATCAAGAACAACAACACCTACTTGGACAATAAGGTCTACAAAACAATCAATGGTGTGGTTGTGAGTATTCTAAATACTTTCATTATGAGAATACTAGGCTTAAGTTGTTTATTGCAAAATTTATGAGCCTTGATCAAGATGTATAATGCTTCTCCCTATTTGTCTTTATAATAAATACATCCATTCAACTCAAATACTCAATGCATATCTTTAGGGGGAGTCTATTCTTATATCTTGATTTTGTTGAGACTATTGCTTTATCTCAGTAATTTCATATAGTCTCTTGCATAAGAATAAGTTTCTCATGAAGTATGCTACTGTTTTTAAATTCTTGTCTTTCACTCTAAAGTAGCATATTTGCTAGATTCTCCTACTCTAAGCTTAATTGATAATCTAATGTGTATGTTGTTCTTTTGATCACATCTGTTATTTGTTTGATCATTGAATGACTTCAATCAACAATCATGCTTCTTGGTGCCGTATATACTATCAATCAATATCTCTTGATATGCACTAAGTTAAAAGGAGAATTCATGATACATTTATGCAACTTGTGATCCATTTGATATATGCTAACTATAACTTGAAAAGATCACTAGTTGTAGAACTCTCTCTTGTGCAAAATATTTCCATATATTGTCATTAAAAATAGGTCTTAAGCATCTAAGACTAAGGACAAAGCACAATGAAGAGAGCGTCCCTATGTAAAGGTACAAAAAGGTAAAACTACCTCCTTTCATTTAAACTTGTACCTAAATCTTCCTTTTCTATACTCTCTTTACATATCTTGTTTAAAAGGAAGAGAAAGCATGTCCATGCATATCCCTGCTTCATATCTAGTTTAACTTCTCAAAAATTCATTCATGCTTTAATGCATCTTTGTTGAAACTAGATGAAGTGATTTAATTGTCAAAGAGCTTAAAGCTTAATCTTGTAACGAGGATAAGCTGCCTTTATTCCAAAGGTGGATGGTCCTTAAGCCTCTTTGAAATCCTTAAGGGAAAATGCTTGAAATGTTTACAACATGCTTTCATAAGTGCATAAACTGTCATGAGCATCACACTTATAATATGACACAATGCACTTCACATTTCGTTTAATATAGATATGTTCTCATTAACCTAATTGTGTGCAATTGGCATTTAAGGCCAAAATATATGTTCCTCTTCATGCACATATTTAGGGGGAGCAATCTATGTTATATAGAATTATGATCATGCTTAATTTAACATATCCTTTTGATCATATCTCTTTTATGTCTATGACTAATGTGTTTTCAAGTATATTCTCATGCTTAGTCATAGGATTGAAAGGGAAATGGAGTATTCGGCAAAAACGACGCTTCCACTCAACTCCATCGTTGAATATTTCAATTGTTTGCCAAAGGGGAGAGGAAGAAAAGGGCCTATATTTCATTCCAAGTATCCGTTTTTGGCGATTCATGCCAAAGGGGGAGAAAGTATTGGCCCAAAGCAAAAGGACCGCACCACCACCCTAATTTTAAAAATTAATGATTTTCAATTGGTAAATTTCAAATTGATATCTCTCTGTGTTCTAAAGGGGAAGCAAGTAGTATTTTTAAAACTTGATATCTTAAAACCCTCTTGAACACTAAGAGGAGAATTTATTTGAGGTGGAGTTTTTGTTTAGTCAAAGGATAAGCATTTGGATCAAGGGGAGAATTTCAAATCTTAAAAATGCTTCTCAAATCTTATTCATTTGCCTTTGACTATCTTGCAAAAGGATTTTGAAAAGAATTTACAAAAGAGTTTGCAAAAACAAAAATTGTGGTGCAAGCGTGGTCCAAAATGTTAAAAACAAAGAAACAATCCATGCACATCATGTAAGTATTTAAATTGGCTCAATTCCAAGCAACCTTTGCACTTACATTATGCAAACTAGTTCAATCATGCACTTTTATATTTGCTTTGGTTTGTGTTGGCATCAATCACCAAAAAGGGGGAGATTGAAAGGGAATTAGGCTTACACCTAGTCCCTAATTAATTTTGGTGGTTGAATTACTCAACACAAATATTTGGACTAACTAGTTTGATCTAGTGTATAAGTTATACAGGTGCCAAAGGTTCACACTTAGCCAATCAAAAGACCAAGTATTGGGTTCAAACAAAGGAGCACGAGCCAACCGAAGGCACCTCTGGTCTGGCGCACCGGACTGTCCGGTGTGCCACCGGACATGTCCGGTGCATCAGAGGACTCGGACTTCAAACTCTTCGCCTTCGGGAATTCTCGGAAGCCGGCGCGCTATAATTCACCGGACTGTACGGTGTACACCGGACATGTCCGGTGCTCCAAGGAAGAGCGGCCTCCGGAACTCGCCAGCCTCGGGATTTCATTGAAGCAGCTCCGCTATAATTCACCGGTCTGTCCGGTGTACACCAGACTGTCCGGTGTAACAGTGGGGTAACGGCTATTTCGGCGCCAACGGCTACCTGCGACGCATTAAATGCGCGCGCTGCGCGCGCAGAGGTCAGGCACGCCCATGCTGGCGCACCGGACAATCTACAGTGCATGTCCGGTGCGCCACCGGACATCCAGGCGGGCCCAGAAGTCAGAGCTCCAACGGTCGGAACCCAACGGCTTTGGTGACGTGGCTGTCGCACCGGACTGTCCGGTGCACACCGGACTGTCCGGTGCACCATCGAACAGACAGCCTCCACCAAACGGCTAGTTTTTGGATGGTGGCTATAAATACCACCCCAACCGGCCACTTCAAAAGGAGGGAGCCCAAGCAACATTCCAAGTCATCTAGTTGACATACTCAAGCCCTCCCAACCACATATATTCATTGATCCATCCTATACACAAGATTTAGTCCACTACAACCAACACAAGTGCCACAAAAGAGAGAGCAAGCAATTGAGAGCTACTCAATTGAGTTTAGCCCTAGCGCCTTGTGAGATTCATTGAGAGATAGTGTGTGCCACATCTTTGTGTTCATTTGCGTGTGGAGTTTTGACTCCCATTCGAACTTCCTCCAAAGTGTTGGAGGCTTGTAAAAGCTAGCAAGAGACACCAAAGAGTGTGGTGGTCCTTGTGGGATCGAGAGTGATCCTTGAGAAGAAGAAGAGCTCGCCAATCCTTGTGTGATCGGGGGAGAGAGGGAAAGGGTTGAAAAAGACTCGTCCTTAAGTGGACTCCTCAACGGGGACTAGGCCTTCGAGGGCCGAACCTCGGTAAAACAAATCACCCGTGTCCATTGTGTTTATTGCTTGTGATTTGTTTGTTTTCCCTCGCTCTAAGTTTTCTTGCACCATTATTTGCTAATATCATTTGGTGTTGCTTCAAGTTAAATTCCCATTTAGTGAAGCAACACATTGCATGAAAGAACTTGTCCTAGTGCTCTTCTCATCTCAGGCTTCTTGCTTTGTTATTCTATAACTTATTAGTTGTATTGATTTATCTCTCCCGCATTATTTAGCAATACTCTTTTCAAGCAAGAACTTAGTTTGTATACTCTTATATCTGTATATCTTGTTCTAACCACTAATCAAGGGATCTAGTTGGGGGATAAATTTTTTAATTTTCAGGTTTCGCCTATCCACCCCCCCTCTAGGCGACTTTCAGATATTCCAGAACAATCATATCTAATCGCTCTTTCGCATGCTCTATATGTATTCTTTTAGGGAGGGCAACCATCTTTAGAGTAGCAATTAGCTGAACCTACCAAAAAATCTTTTTGTTAGCCCTGATTTGGGAGGATTTCCCCAAACCAGCCAATAATATTATATTGGTAAAATTAAAATAAAGTGGACAAGGAAAGGCGCCTTGTCAAGCAAAGAGAAGAGCTGAAGATAGGATTAGCTTCTATCTATATTGCAGAGTTTGCTGGTACCAGGAAACACAAAAGAAATACAATACTCCTATCTAGCACCTGTCTAGATCTCCTTCCAGAAAGAAACCATAGGCTGAATGGTGGGGCCACCAGCATAGCATGAGTATACAATGAAAGCAGATCATAACCACCAGCATTATAGCTGATTTTAAAAAGTAAGTGTTACTCTGAAAGTTTCTCCTTTTCAGGGTCACAAATGATTGGATTTTTTTGGTTATATACCATTTGTTTGCTTGTATTATAGTTGCTTTTTTGTGGTTTGAATCTAACATGATTTTCCTACTTTTGTTGTATTGTTTATTTTTTAGAAAAAAACACAGTAAAAATACGGGCCTCCAGTTTATAAACACTCGGCATGTAGACTAGCGAGATAGTATATAGATTAAACAACAGTCAATAAATGATATTAGGAAGAAGCTTGTGTAACATCGGTGGCCCTATGGGGGCATGCTATGTCAACAATGCATCAGTGGCCTTGTTAGCTTTATTTTGACCCCCTCAAGGCCTTGCAACCATTTCCCAAGCCACAGTATCCAAGAGATGGCAGTGTCACTCAAAGAAGCAGCTGTTCTTAGTATGTGATTTAGGAATTCAATGAATTATATCTATGTATGGTTACACAAGTCCTATGCTGACAATCTGTAACATGTGTATGCTTGTATTTGAACCTGAAACCTGTGTAGGCTGGTGTGAGATCTGTTTGTGGTGTTTTTGGTAACCTGAAACCTATTTTCTATGCTGTGTATGTTGCTTTTTGGTAACCTGAAACCTGTTGTGTATGGTGTGCATACTACTTCGTAGAAACCTGAAATCTGTTTTGTATACAGCAGCTTCTATGCTGGTATGAGATTGAAACCATAGAAGGTGTTGTTTTGTATGCTGCTTGCATGCCCAAGGTCCCACAAAGCTTCTATGGTTCAGACTAAAGAACCTACTGTTTTATATGGCACATGGTTCCACAAAGTTACCAAAGAAGTTGATGTTTTGTATGTTTAACCTGAAACCTGTGTTTGCACAAGGTTCCGACAGCATATTCCATGGTTCAGACAACAACTTCTGCATCAAATAGTTTTGTTCAGATTTAACATAGATTTATTCAAACTAAAAACTTTTTTCAACACAAATTCTGCGTTGTCCTAATATGGCGCCCGTAAGGGCGCCTCGAGTTCTAGTAGGGTTGGTTTCAGTCCCGTTCGTTTCAGGCATGATGGGTTTCAGGCAGGAAACAAATCAAGTAGCGTCCTTGTTTGACTTCAGCAACCTGATGTAAACACTTGTTTGACTTGTCAACAAACCAAGATCACATGTTTGACATCAAATAAAGGTCATTTCTTAAAAGCAACTTGACAGTATGCATTATTACCAGCTTGTTTGACAGTAAATATTTATCTACATGCATGAAAAGCATGGGACTGAATTGTCCAAAAAGTCTAAAACGGTAAAAAACTAGCTTGTGAAAAAGCTTAAGGTCTCGTTTGTTTCGGCTTGAACCAACCGTTCCATGTCTCTTTCCAGGTGGAAAAATTATCTAGTTTGGAATCTGGCCTGAGCTGTTCGTTTCAACCCGAAATAAAAACGAAAGCGGCCCGATTTGAAGTTTCCCCTTCCTCCACGGCCCGGTTCGAATCCTGACCCCTTACCATCTAGATCAAATCCTGGGCTAGATTGAGTGGTCCACTGTTTCCTGGCCTAGAACCGTTTCTGTCCTGGAAGCCTTCCCAGGCAATCGAACGAGGTCTAAGTTGTGCCAAACATGACAATGTGTGTCGCTTGGCGTAGCAACGTGTATCGAATACAACTAGCTAAGTGCCCGTGTGTTGCGACGGTATCTGTACACTTAAGATAGACCTTACTCAAATGGAATTAATGTTATCTGACTACGCGGGTGCAACACTGGTGTACGAGTATAAATGTCTAAATAAACTAGGCTTGATGAGTGGCATGTGGCCCGACAAAGTTTTGGTCGGCCCGAGCACGACATAACTTGGCTCTATTTTATTATTTCGTTGTTTTTCTATAAAATCTCTATATTAAATTTGAATATAGAGTATAAATCATAAAAACATGTGTTCTAGTGACTATGTGGATGTGAACGTGGGTTTAGAGCAACAATTGTGCATAATTTTTCTTATTTTTACCATTTGAACCCCACATCCGTATGAAAAGTTGTAGATGAGTCCGAGAATTTATCCATATTGCCAGTACATGGCTACGGTTGTTTCTATATATCATGTGTGATTATATTTTAAATTTTCTAATTATTAGTTCATATATTAACGATATCGACCTCTCTTAATTTTATTGCAATTATACAAGTGTTGCTATGGTAGAGGGCATTGGTTCGATCTCTACTCTCACTTAATATTTTTGTTGCATGTCTTGAATTTTGATGTAGACGCAAACACGCGTGGGGAGGCCTAGGATGCTCGCGCGGGAGTGCATTGACGCACGAAGAAATCGACAAATCTCATGTATTATATAATAGTAAAGATAAATATTTTTCTGTTAAGGAGCGGCGATCGTAGAACCAGCGGCTAGCAGGGCTGTTACGCCCCGCATGGGTAGGGGCGGGCGCGATATCGAGGGAAAGGGCATGCATGGTTGGATGACATGGGGCGATAGAACGGACGCTGCAGATGTGTGGATGGCAGAACGTTGAGTTCATTCCAAAAGATATAAGGGATTTTTTTTTGCAAAAAAACGACACGTGACGACCGTTGAAACTGATGCTTTAATATAGTAGAGATAGAGACAGAGAATTTAGGCTAGTTTCATTACGCAGATATGCTTAAATATAAAGCATGGGTACCCTTAGTATATACTACCTCCATTTTTTATTTGACGTTGGATAGTTTAATTTTATACTAACGACGACAAATAAAAAAATCGGAGGGAGTATATCCTTACCAGCTATTTTATTTATGGATTTTGTAGAAAAGATAAACTATTCTTAATTAATTTTGTATAAAAACATTTAAATAGGCAAAAAAATTATAAACACAAATACTGAGATATATGTATGGGATCTAAGAGAATATGTTTCCAAGTCTAATACTTATTTTTCATGAATTAAATCAATATACTCACTACCACAACCAACTTTCAGTAACTATTATTTATTACTTCCGCCCCGAAAGAATGTCGTTTGATTTTTTTAGAACAAGTTTGACCAGTTTGTCTTATTCAAAATATTTGTAAAAATATAGAAAAATTAGTTTGTAGTTATAGTAAATGATATGATAAAATAAACCAGAATGAAAATAAACAATAATTATAATTTTCTTGAATAAAATGAGCCGTTCAAACTTGCTTTTAGAAAAGTCAAACGACATTCTTTTTGAAGATGTAGTAACAACTTAATTATTAAGTAAAGAATCTAAATGAGAGACATAGATAGATTATAGTCCTCTAAGCTGAAGAATGCATATTTACGTATGTTATAATTGATATTGCTAAAAATATATCACGACTAATTTACCAAATACCGTGTCTATGAAGATAACAATATTATTAATAACTATAGCAAAAAAAAAACAATAGCACAACAGTTGACCTTTTGAAAAACTATACATCAAAGCTATAAAAAGCTATTGGTGCATCAGGAGTTATGAAACACTTAGGCCTCCTTTGGAATTGTAGGGAATTTCAACAAAAACTAGTTCATTTTTATAAAAAAAATGCAGAAAATAGGGGAAAATGCATTCCAAAGGGAGCTTTAACCGCTTTCACGAAAGAAGGAAAGCCCAGTCATAATTTGTGCAACAAATGGGCCATTACGGCGAGAATTACGGCCCATTAGGGTTCACTTCCAAACTCGGCATCTATAAACACTTCTCTCACGCCCCGCCGCCGCCTCCGCTCGCCACCGTCGTCTAAGTTAGGCTAGGGTTCGACCAGCTAGCGGAAATGGTGGCCTTCAGGGTGAGTCTTCTCTCGCTTCGTCTCTCGGACTTCGGTGATTAGAATTTGATCCATGGGTTTGATTCGCTGCCTGCTCTCGCACGTGTGCAGTTCCATCAGTACCAGGTGGTGGGGCGCGCGCTGCCGACGCCCGGCGATGAGCACCCCAAGATCTACCGCATGAAGCTCTGGGCCACCAACGAGGTCCGCGCCAAGAGCAAGTTCTGGTGAGCGCCGCCATCTATATGTGCGATTCCTTCAGGTTTCCTTGTTGAAGGATTATTTTCCCCCCATTTTCGATGCGGGTCGTCGATTAACGTACTGTTGTTGTGAGTGCGCAGGTACTTCTTGAGGAAGTTGAAGAAGGTTAAGAAGAGCAACGGCCAGGTCCTGGCCATCAACGAGGTACGTCTGTTTCTTCGATACTGCACTTCTTTTTAGCAGCACATCGAGCTGCTGCTACATGTGAACCTTGCCATCCCTGAGCTCTCTGCCGGTCGCCCAATCTCTGTGTCAATATCGACTTTTAATGTTACTAAGAGCGATTTCTATATGGAAATGAGTGTGAGGTTATTGAAGGCAGCTCATCGTCGCTGTTGTGCTGTTATATACTCTTTGCTGGGATTGGCAAACTAGTGGCATACCTTTTCACCAAATGTTTGGCCCGGTTGTGTTTTATGCAGCTCCAGCTAGTTGTGTACCGTGATACGATGCGAATAGTATTTCTGATCATTGCTTTATTCCTAAGAACAGTTTGTCTATTTGCGACAATCAGTTTAAAATTTTGTAGGGATATCAGAAAATGATTTCGTTTTCCTCAACTACTTCCAGCTTTGCTGTCTTCCTCGGTTGCTTATACCTGACCTCTGCCTGTCATAGTTCTGTACCGTTTTTTGTTCTCATTTGCAAGAATCATTTGTGTTCTTATCCGTACAAGTTCTGTATGCTGTATCAGATCTTTGAGCGTAACCCGACGACAATCAAGAACTACGGCATCTGGCTGCGCTACCAGAGCAGAACCGGCTACCACAACATGTACAAGGAGTACCGCGACACAACCCTGAATGGCGCTGTGGAGCAGATGTACAACGAGATGGCCTCTCGCCACCGCGTGAGGTCCCCCTGCATCCAGATCATCAAGACTGCGACGGTGCACTTCAAGCTCTGCAAGAGGGACAACACTAAGCAGTTCCACAACAGTGAGATCAAGTTCCCGCTCGTGCACCGCAAGGTCAGGCCGCCGACCAGGAAGCTGAGGACCACGTTCAAGGCTTCGAGGCCCAACCTGTTCATGTGATTTAGCTGTGGTCAGTGTATGCGATCATAAGAGTCACAAGTGTTTCTGTTTTTTTTTAAGTTTTGACTTCCTAATAGTAATACTTAATCGGTTTGATGATTCAACTCGTTTTGAAGCGAGCTTGGTGAACCAATCGACGTGTTGCGGGTTGTTCGCTCTCGGCATACTTGAAGTGGTAATGTTGATCTATTCGGATTCCTTACCTCAACTATAGCTTTTCCGTTACTGAATGAACAAACGGTACAGTCTCATGGAAAGAAGTTCCAAAAATCGTAAGGTCCATGGAGATCCAAAATTCCTCGAGGTGAGCGCTAGCTGATTCCACGGTAGATAAGCACAGGGCGCCGTTTAGTGAGAAATTTAATTTAAATTTTAAAATATATAAATTGGGAGAGATCCATGCACACTCACGAAAATTATTGCTAGCTAAATTCAGCTAAAAGCCCCCACGAGAAGTTTAAAACAAAAGTTACTCGAGGTGCTGTAGTACCACCGCATGTCTGGTGTAGGGATGAAATCGGTCGGAAAACACTAAAATCATTATCATTTTCATTTTTTATCGGAAACGGTAACTCCGAAAGAGAAACGATACGAAAAATACATCAGTATTGGTCGGAACCTAAAATACAATCGGTAACTATATCAATATGGAAATATCTCAATAAAAATTCACAATACAATAAAATTTACAAAGACCACAAGTTCACAATTCACAATATAACAAGTTGATCATTGAGATCATAAGTTCATAATATAACAAGTTGATCACACAGATCACAAGTTCACAATTCACAATATAACAAGTTGATCATTGAGATCATAAGTTCATAATATAACAAGTTGATCACACAGATCACAAGTTCACAATATAACAAGTTGACCACAAAGATCACAATATAACAAGTTGACCACAAAGATCACAAGTTCACAACATAAAAAGTTGATCACAAGTTCACAATATAACAAGTCCCAAGTTGGCAATAAGTACAGTAAGAAACATTCAAAGCATTCATGTCGCATTATCATCATCTAGGTCATCATCAACAAGCTTACAACGATGCCTCACGTCCATCATCATGATCATCATCTAGGTCTTCATCCTACATTTTGTTAAAGGAATATATGGTTAAATCATAGCTAATGTTTTATGCCAAAAATAGAATACAAAATAAAGGTAAATTAATCTCAAGTGAAAGATTTCTAGCAAGAGTCTCAAGTTCCTCCATTTCACAAACCATATTGGGAATAGCAACACTCTTTTAGCCTTGGAACATGGGAATACAAAGATCCATTAGTGCATTAGTAAAAATATAATGACTAATTAAATTGTAAATAAATATAAGTTACTTCTATATAACCTTTTCTTGCTCTAGTTATCCAATCTTTGGTGCAAACAAGTGCTTCTACCATGGTAGGGTCAAGGCGAGTACGAAATGGATCAAGTACACGATCACCAGCACTAAAAGCAGATTCTAAAGCTATCGTAGACACTTGCATAGCTAAGACATCACGAGCAAGCTGGCCCAAGATAGGATATTCTTCTTTGTGTGCTTTCCACCATGCTAATATGTCAAAAGTGTGATGATTACTTTTACCAACCTTGAATATTGGATCTGCCAAATATTTTTCTAAGTCACTTGTGTCAATACAATCATCATGACCATGACCTTGTCCATCAAATATGTAGCTATCAAGCTCATGTGACGTTGAGGGTGTAGTAGATGCATAACATTGATACATCTTTTTCATGACATCATTGAATTTATCCAGTTCACTTTGATATGTATATGGGTACACCTTCTTCAAGTAAAATTCTACAATTTTCCTCTTATATCTAGGATCAAGGACACTAGCCACGATAAGAGCAATATTTGACTTATTCCAGTACTTGTCAAACTTGACCATCATAGTGTTTGCCATGTTACTAATAGTGGAATGGATGCTATCACACCAATCAACAAGTAAAAACTTAATCTCACAAAACCCTCTAAAAGCAAGTTGGTAGTGGGATATAATGTACTGTAAAATAACGCAGTCAAGTCAAAGAATTTTCTCAAACATGGTAAGAGTCTTTGCCAAATCCCATTCTTCAAAGGAAGGTGCAATTTTCTCATACCTGTGACGTTCATATGACATAAGCCTTTCAAAGGCAGCCCTGTTATGTAGTGCATCCCTCAACATGCAATATGTTGAATTACACCTAGTAGCAACATCAATAGAGAGTCCAACCTTTGTGTCCACACCACATTCAGTAGCACATTTTTGAAACTCCTCCCATTGCAATGGATACCCCTTAACAGCTAGCACAAATGCTCTAATATTCTTAAAATTACTGCTAAACATCTGAAGTGGACTTCTTTGATTGCTTTTCCTTTGAAGAATCATCCCCATCAACATTACTTCCACCTTCTAGATTTTCACCTTGTTCATGAGAAGCTCTGGCAGCGGCAGGTGTGGGTCGTGGCTGATGATGCGGACACACCAACATTTTGGCTCACATTTGCACCTTCTTCATCACAAGGCAACTCCAACAACATATGCTTCCGTGAAGGTGAAGCATCACCATCGCTAGCCATTGTATTAGATCCCAGTGTGCAACTGTAAATAAAAATACGATATTCATTAATTAGTGACACATGAGCATATTCATCAATGATCAATTCACAGCCTAGTCATAGACTCATAGCCAAATATGGAATTTTGACACATGAGCATATTCGACCAAGTGCTATGCTTGTTGTTCATAGCCGAATACGGAATTGTATTTATATAATAGTAGTGTTTGTCTTATTCTCTCTCTATGGTTGATTCTTTACTTTTTGCCCATGAAGTTTGATGCTCTTCTCCGGCTTGCTGTTCAAAACTAGTAGCTGATAGAATGTGTGGAGTCAGTGTCGACTGTATGCTCGGTAATAATATTACAATTCTTGCGGAATAGCGCAATATATGGATTCCACCAAGTGCCCTACACATGTGCTTGGATACTCTTTTAGCCAACTACCTTGGCTCCTTGTCACTACCGAGCAGAGCAGGCTGGACGGACGATCCTTGGCTCCTTGCCACTGCTGAGCAGAGCAGGCCAGATGGACCAGCAGATGAGCAGAGCAGGTAGGCCAGACGGACGAGTTACCGCGATTTATCTTAAGACAACGGCGACTAACGTACTAAGCCATGAGCCATGGAGGACCGGATGAGGGAGAAGAAGCTGGGAATCAAGGTGATACATGGCCGGAAAAGGGGATGTGTCGCCGGCATTCCAGCTGCAGCTGCCGCCCCGCCACAAACCCTAGGAAGCCTGCCCTTTCCCTCTCACGGCGCCCACGGGCCACACGGAGTCTACGGCCTGGCTCTTGGCTGTGGGCAGTGTCGCAGTGGGCCTCCTCTCAAGGGCTCAAGGGCTCACTCGGTCACATCGGCCCACATGGTCATGGGCTAAGGACACAGACGACTGGGTTGTGTGGGCTGGAATGTGCTTTGGTATTTTCAGAAATTCTGACGGTTGAATCCGATAAAATTCCGATTAGAATCGATAACCGATGGAAACGGTCGGTAAAACGTCGTACCGTTTTCGATACCGATTCTGAATCCAAATTATGACAACTGATACCATTTCCGAAAAATACCGATACCAATAAATCTGATCGAGAAAACCGGAAATGGTTTCCGGAATTCTAAAAATTTCCGGAACTGATTTCATCCCTAGTCTGGTGGGTATCAAATTTGGGCCATCGAACAAGAGTGTCCAATTACGTTTGAGTGTAGCACTGATATATCTAATGTGCACTAGACAGGACACCTAGAGATCTTGTAGAGTTGGTCTTAGACACTTGTATTCACCGGGCGTATCCGATGTACTATGGGACATGTGAAAGGGAAATAAGGTCAAACCTTTTCCTAAATAATTTTGGTGGTTGAATTGCTCAACACAAATAATTAGACTAACTAGTTTGCTCTAGATTATGCATTCTACAGGTGCCAAAGGTTCAACACAAACCAATAAAAAGAACAAGTTAGGGTTCAAAAGAAAGGAGCAAAAAGGAAACCGAAGTGCTCGGACAGTGTCCGGTGCACCAGGGGCCATACACTCCAAACTCTTCAGCTTCGGGTTTCCAGGCGCAGCTCCGCTATAATTCACCGGACTGCCCGGTGCACCAGCGGAGCAACGGCTATCTGCGCGCAACGGTCGACTCTGACGGATGAACAGTGTAGCACAGTAACACAGCAGAAGTCAGAGCAGCAGGTCAGAGGGGCACCGGACTGTCCGTTGCCACATGAGAACAAAGCCTCCAATGGTCGACCAGCTCCAAGCCCTAACGACAGGGTGACGTGGCGGCGCACCGGACTGTCCGGCGCGCCCATCGCCAGCAGCCTTCTCCAACGGCTACAATTTGGTTGGTGGCTATAAATACCACCCCAACCGGCCACTTCAAGGTGTGGGAGCCCAAGCAACATTCCAAGTCATATAGTTGACATATCCAAGCCTTCCCAACCACCTATATTCATTGATCCATCCTATACATAAGATTTAGACCACTTCAACCTACACAAGTGCCACAAAAGAGAGAGCAAGCAAAAGAAAGCTTCTCGTGTGAGTTTAGCAATAGTGCCTTGTGAGATTCATCGAGAGAAAGTGTGTGCTACATCTTGTGTTCATTTGTGCGTGAAGTTTTGACTCCCATTGAACTTCCTTCAAAGTTTTGGAGGCTTATAAAGCTAGCAAGAGACACCTAAGAGTGTGGTGATCCTTGCGGGGTCTTAAGTGATCCTTGAGAAGAAGAAGAGCTCGCCGGTCTTGGTGATCGGTGGAGAGAGGGAAAGGGTTGAAAGAGACCCGTCCTTAGTGGACTCCTCAACGGGGACTAGGCCTTCGAGGGCCGAACCTCGGTAAAACAAATCACTCATGTCTCTTGTGTTTATTGCTTGTGATTTGTTTGTTCTCTCTCTTTCTAAGTTCTCTTGCGCTACTCCTTGCTAATATTATTTTGTGTTGCTTCAAGTTAAATTCTCATTTAGAGAAGCAACTCCTTGCAAGAAAGAACTTATGTTTATCTTCTTCTTATCTAAGCCCTCTTGCGTTATTCTCCACTACTATTTCTCGTAGTATTGCTATTGATTAAATTTCGCACTCTTTGAAAACAATACTCGTTGCAAGCAAAGGACTTAGTTTTATACTCCGATAATTGTGAATCTTGTTCTAACCACTAATCAAGGGATCTAGTTTGGATTTAGAATTATAATTTTCAGGTTTCGCCTATCCACCCCCCTCTAGGCGACTTTCAATTGGTATCAGAACTAGACACTTCATATTGAGTCTAACAACTCGAAGTGATGGCTCGTAAAAGATCCCAAAAGAACAAGAAGACACCTCCGAAGGAAAACAATGAGGTAACTCTTGAGATATTACTTTCCGATTGTTCTAATTATGACTCATGGTCTACTAGGGTGATAAATGCTTTTAGAACCGTAGATCCACAATTAGAACAAATTATAGACAAGAATATCATACCCTCTAGCTATAATAGAAAAAATATTTCCGAGGAAGATCAAAGATGTATACGCTTAAACTACCTAGCTTATGACATCTTAAGTAATTCTCTTAACAAAGAAGATTATCGTGCCTTCATAATGAATTATAATGAATCTATTCGTGATGTGCATGCTATTTGGACTAGAATTAAAAATAAATTTGATGAGTCCAAACATGATGGTTCATTTTGTGCTTTTACTTCCTTTGGTCCTTGTGAAACTAACCCTTTGAAGGAAGAAGAAGAAAATGAACGATGGAGACCAAACGATGAATCCACCTCTCCAAAAGGTTTGTCTTCCAATTTCGATTCTCACATATGTTGTGTGGCTAATGAAAATGATAGTGGAAGCACAAATGAGGATGAGGAGGATGAAAGAAGCTTCATGCGACTCTACGCTCATCTAAGCCTAGAAGATAAGACGGCCATGCTCAAACTTCTAAAAAGAGCAAGAGAGCAAAGCGAAGCTCGTCAAATGCTAGAAGATATTCTCTCCATGAAAATGCTAAGCTTTGACGAGTTGACTAAAGAACATAAGGAGCTAAAGTGCTCTCATGTTGATTTGGTCCAAAGGTATGAAACTATTTCAATTGAGCAAGATAACTCTTTACATTGTATCGCTCAATTAGTAAATAGGAATGCCTTGCTTAAGGACCAAGTAGAAAAGCTAAAAGTTGAAAATCTAGCTTTTCAAGAAAAATATGATATGCTTCTATATTCTCATGAAAATCTTATGGATGATCATATCATGTTAAATATTGCTCATGAGGTTATGATAGAAAACTTAAAATCCCAACAACCTCACTCATGCACATGTATTCAAATTGAAACTATTTTACCATGTGCTAATGCTTGTTGTCCGTCGACAAGCAAATCCTCCTTTGAGCTAGAATTTCCAGGAACAAAAGATAATACATGTCAAGAGCTCAAAGAAGAAAATGAGAGGCTAAAGATGAGCTTGACACAACTAAAAGGGAAGTAAATTGCTCAACCTTCTCAAGATAACCGTGATCACATGGTGAAGAAGCTTGAGACGGGAACAACCATGGCAAGCACTAAATCCCTTGAAGAAAATGTCAAGGACTTGAGGATTGTCAAGAGGAAGGAACAAAAGAAGAAAATCAATACCTCTGCCAAAAGCCTCAACCATGCCTCCATGCAGGGTAACATCCAAGGTAATAATCAAGTCACACTTCACACTAAGAGAAGTAAGAAGTGTAGTGAATGCTTTGAAAAGGGACACTCGATTAGGTCATGTCCCTATATTAAAAATGACTTGATTATTAACAAGGATGATAAACTTTGTTTTAAATGCTCAAAGAAGGGACACTTAATTAAGTCTTGTCCTTATTTGAAACAAAAATGCATAGTGTTAGAAAAGAAAATATTAACTAACCATGTAGCAAGCACGAAACAAGGAAAGAAGAAATCCTCAAAACTTGAAGATCGCCTTTGCTACATATGCCGAAAGAAGGGACATCAATGCAAGGATTGTCCCATTGATAATTATCCCACTTCTAGCTTGTCAATTATTTCACATGTAACTAGGCAACCCAAAATTGCAACTTGTGCTAGAAAGGTAATGAGTTTACCAAGTGCTAACACAAAGGACTTTTGGGTTTCTAGATCTTTGTTGACTAACCTTGATGGACCCATCAAGTGATGGGTACCAAAATATGCTTGACAAAGCTTTGCAGGAGAAGGAGATGATATGAAGCTTTAGGGTGCTTTTGAGAGTCAATTCAATTCTTATTAACTCAAGCTATCAATCTTCAATGATCTAAATATCCAAGATTGACCCAAAGTTGTTTTAAATTATTATGTCTAAAACTCATATCATCTCGGGGAAGATATTGATATTGTAGGAAATAAAGAATTATCCTGTGCGGAAAAATCAAGGCCTACAACATGGAGGAAAGCCAAAGGATGGTAACATTCATGCCTTTAAGTGCAAGTATCTTAAATTATCATTTCTTATGTGTCTTGTGTAGTCACATAGAAAGCACTTCAAATATTTGTAAATTATGTCACCATTCTTTAAAGAAATTCCTCTCATATGGTAGATTGCATATTCATCATTTCTATACTATGGCAATCTACATGCTTGAAATTATTGCAAAAACCTCATGGCATGCTTTACACTAATTATCATAGTATTGCCATGTTCTAGATATAAAGAGGTATTCCACGTTCTTAAAAAGAATAAGGTGTCATGTAAGGAATCTAAATCCTTAGGACACGTATAAAGGGAATCCCTCTTTATAACTAGAATAGTGAGACTAATGTTTTTTTAATCTAAGTAGTCTCACATGTAGAGATTAAGTTTCTCTATGGAGATGCGTAATCTAACATAAAACAAAAAGTCAATCCAATGATTTATGTTGATTTGCCTCTTGCTTAAATTGGATATGATTCTTCTACATTCATCGCTCTCCATGTTATGAATTAGATTTATTCCCATAATCTTAAAGAATTAACTATGCTTGTTTTATAAATTAAAATTGAGCATACATCATGGAATAATCTAGTTCATATTATAAAGTTTCCATGCTTTAGTAATCCACTGTTCACTCCTTATCAAAATGATTACAAAAAGAGAAACTAGTGCTTGTGTTACTAATGACATATCGCTTGAGCTTACTTATGAAAATCTACAAAAGAGTAAGTGCAAGCCACAAGCCTCAAGGGTTGCTCTTCGCCCAAAGGAAGAAAGGTAAAAGCAAAGGTATGGGAACCCATCTTCTTAAACAAATATAGTTCCCATCAATGGTTATTTACTCTAACTTATCATATTCTACCTATGTGAAGAATAAATTCTTTATTGGACTTAAATCAACTAGACGTGCATTCAATCTCGTTCTCATAAATGCACTTGTCCATTAGAATCTAATTCATGCTTTTGCTATATCTGTTCTCATATTGATATACTTTTAAGTTACGATAATAGATTCAATATGAAGAAGTAAATTTCCTATGATTGATCAAAATGTTTAAAGGTGCATATTCCTCTTTTCTAATAATATGCACTAATGTTAAGGATTTTACTTCATGTCTGTATAACTTATGGATGATGAATTGTTTATATTTCTTATCTAAATGAAATCATCCTTCATCTTATACTCCATTGAGCTATTAACATCTCTCTTGAGTATTTTCAATAAGATTGGAAGGAAAAAGAGACAACTACATAGGGAGGACACTCAAATGAAAAAGGAAGACATCAAGAATAACAACACCAACTTGGATAATAAGATCTTCAAAACAATCAATGGTGTGGTTGTAAGCATTCTAAATCTTTTTCATTGTGAGAATACTAGGCATAAGTTGTTTATTGCAAATTTTATAAGCCTTGATCAAGATGAATAATGCTTCTTCCTATTTGTCTTAAAAGTGAGTGCATCTATCCAATTCATTCAATTTCTTGATGCATATCTTTAGGGGGAGCCTATTTCTATATCTTGATTATACTAAGACTAATATTTTATCTTAGTAATCTCACATAGTCTCAAGTATGAGAATAAGTTTCTCATGAAGTATGCTACTACATTTCAATCCAACTTGGTAAAGTAATATCATCTTTATCAAAGATTGTAACTGTCACTGTTAAAGTAGCGTATTTAATGGATTCTCCTGGTTTAAGCTTATTTGATAATCTAATGCATAGGTTGTTCTTTTGATCGCATCTATTATTTATTTGATCATTGAATAACTTCAATTAACACTTATGTTTCTTAGTACCACATATAATTTCAACCGATATCTCTCTTGATATGCACTAAGTTAAAAGGAGAATTCACGATACATTTATGCAATTTGTGATCTACTTGATATACAATAACGATGTCTTAGAAAAGGATCACTAGTTGTAGAACCCTCTCTTGTGCAAAATATTTCCATACACTGTCTTGAATATATGTCTTAAGTAACTAAGACTAAGGACAGAGCATCTCTATGTGAAGGTACAAAAAGGGTAAAATTGCTTGGTATGCATATCCCTGCTTCATACCTAGTTTAAACTCTCAAAAATTTCATTCCTGCATTTATGCATTTTTGTTAAAACTAGGTGAAGTGATTTTATTGTCAAAGAGTTTAAAGCTTAACCTTGTAACGAGGATAAGCTACCTTTGTTTCAAAGGTGGAGGGTCCTTAAGTCTCTCTGAAATCTTTAAGGATAATTGCTTAAAATATTTCCAACATGCTTTCATAAGTGCATAGTCTGTCGTGAGCATCACATCTTTATTATGACACATTGCACTTCATAGTTTCTATGATATAGATATGTTCTCATTAACCTAATCATGTGGACTTGGCATGTAAGGCCAAAATATGTATTCCTCTCAAGGCACATATTTAGGGGGAGCAATCTATATTATATAGAACTGTTCAAGCTTAATTGATATATCCTTCTAACCATGTCTCTTTCCTTTGGTACATTTGCATATTTCCTATCTCTCTTGTGCCAAGGCTAAGACTAATATGTTTCCATAAGTATCTTGTGTATTAAGTCTTAGATTGAAAGGGAAATGGAGTATTCGGCAAAGACATCGCTTCCACTCTACACCATCGGTATTATCTATCCTTTGCCGGTATTCCGCCATCTCTCAAAATTGGTATAATCTTTCACTCATATTCATTTGTACCATTGGGGAGAAAGTAAAAAGGGCTCTAAAAACTCCGTTTTTGGCGATTAATGCTAAAGGGGGAGAGAGTATTAGCCCAAAGCAAAAGGACCGCACCACCACGCCAATTTCCAAATTTTTCGGAAAGTTGTTTTCAATTGGTATCTTTTAAATTAGTATTCCTCTAAGAAATTCTATCTCAATTGGTATATTTTAAGGAGGGATTTTTCAAAAATTGGGATCTAAAATATTTGACATTCTTTCAGTTGATAAAACCCTCTTGAACACTAAGAGGAGAATTTCATTAAGGGGGAGTTTTGTTTAGTCAAAGGAAAAGCATTTGAAACAGGAGGAGAAAATTTCAAATCTTGAAAGTGCTTCTCAAAATCTTATTTATATACCTTTGACTATTTGCAAAAAACTTTGAAAAAGAATTTCCAAAACATTTGCAAAAACAAAACAAGTGGTGCAAGCGTGGTCCAAAATGTTAAAAGAAAGAAAGCAATCCATGCATATCTTATGAAAGTTAAATTGGTTTAATTCTAAGCAACCTTTGCACTTACCTTATGCAAACTAGTTCAATTCTGCAATTTTATATTTGCTTTGGTTTGTGTTGGCATCAATCACCAAAAAGGGGGAGATTGAAAGGGAAATAGGGTCAAACTTTTTCCTAAATAATTTTGGTGGTTGAATTGCTCAACACAAATAATTGGACTAACTAGTTTGCTCTAGATTATGCATTCTACAGGTGCCAAAGGTTCAACAGAAACCAATAAAAAGAACAAGTTAGGGTTCAAAAGAAAGGAGCAAAAATGAAACCGAAGTGCTCCCTGGTCTGGCGCACCGGATTGTCCGGTGTGCCACCGGATAGTGTCCGGTGCACCAGGGGCCATACACTCCAAACTCTTCAACTTCGAGTTTCCAGGCGCAGCTCCGCTATAATTCACCGGACTGTCCGGAGCACCACCGGACTGTCCGGTACACCAGCGGAGCAACGACTATCTGCGCGCAACGGTCGACTCTGACGAATGAACAGTGTAGCACAGTAACACGACAGAAGTCAGAGCAGCAGGTCAGAGGGTCACTGGACTGTCCGGTGTGACACCGGACTGTCTGGTGCCACATGAGGACAAAGCCTCTAACGGTCGACCAGCTCCAAGCCCTAACGACAAGGTGACGTGGCGGCGCACCAGACACTGTCCGGTGGCGCACTGGACTGTCCGGTGCGCCCATCGCCAGCAGCCTTCTCCAACGGCTACAATTTGGTTGGTGGCTATAAATACCACCCCAACCGGCCACTTCAAGGTGTGGGAGCCCAAGCAACATTCCAAGTCATATAGTTGACATATCCAAGCCTTCCCAACCACCTCTATTCATTGATCCATCCTATACATAAGATTTAGACCACTTCAACCTACACAAGTGCCACAAAAGAGAGAGCAAGCAAAAGAAAGCTTCTCGTGTGAGTTTAGCAATAGTGCCTTGTGAGATTCATCGAGAGAAAGTGTGTGCTACATCTTGTGTTCATTTGTGCGTGGAGTTTTGACTCCCATTGAACTTCCTTCAAAGTTTTGGAGGCTTGTAAAGCTAGCAAGAGACACCTAAGAGTGTGGTGATCCTTGCGGGGTCTTAAGTGATCCTTGAGAAGAAGAAGAGCTCGCCGGTCTTGGTGATCGGTGGAGAGAGGGAAAGGGTTGAAAGAGACTCATCCTTAGTGGACTCCTCAACGGGGACTAGGCCTTCGAGGGCCGAACCTCGGTAAAACAAATCACTCGTGTCTCTTGTGTTTATTGCTTGTGATTTGTTTGTTCTCTCTCTTTCTAAGTTCTCTTGCGCTACTCCTTGCTAATATTATTTTGTGTTGCTTCAAGTTAAATTCTCATTTAGAGAAGCAACTCCTTGCAAGAAAGAACTTATGTTTATCTTCTTCTTATCTAAGCCCTCTTGCGTTATTCTCCACTAATATTTCTCGTAGTATTGCTATTGATTAAATTCCGCACTCTTTGAAAACAATACTCGTTGCAAGCAAAGGACTTAGTTTTATACTCCGATAATTGTGAATCTTGTTCTAACCACTAATCAAGGGATCTAGTTTGGATTTAGAATTATAATTTTCAGGTTTCGCCTATCCACCCCCCCTCTAGGCGACTTTCAACATGGCATCAGACTTGATACTTATAGAAGTTGTAAACTGTGTCTAAAATGCCGAGTACTCACAAGAGGTGTCCGCTGTAGATGGCTGCGCTTACCAAACATATCCGGTGTGGCACTAGTGTAAGTACCGGATACCAATATAGTAATAACTGGTTTAAAAACTAGTCGTTGAGAGAGCTTGAACATGTCCGGTACAGAGACTTGGTGCGCACCGAATATGTTCAATGCATCAGACTATGTTGAGTTGGATTGTAACTACTAGTTCCTTTTTGGAGGCTATTTATACCTCCATCTCGACCAAATGAGATCTCGTTCCCATTTTAGCCGCTGAAGGAACCATTTGAGAATCAGGAAGAGCCTTTGCCTAATGAGGGATTTAAGAGTTTATAATCATGTGATTAGCGACCTCATCTCGACGAAATGCTCGCCTACTAGCGAGCACATGCCACACCACCCACCAGCTCGCCTGCTCACGCTCACGCTCTACCGCTGCCTACCCCATATTTGCTTATGCCTGCTTGTGTCCCTGTGCTCGCCTATCACTTCACAATGCTCCTAGACAACACCAGCAACCATACCCTATTTTCCAAACCCTAATCTTTAAACTTCGACAAACCATAGAAATTCCATTCACTGAGCTCCATGATACCCAGTTCCTCGCAATTCTCCAAAACCCTTAATGTCTGCCATATTTTGTGATTCCCACCACTCAATCGGCCTTTCAACATTGTTACTTAGTGAGTGTCCCTCCCTTTTTCCTATCGATGTTTGTAATAATCCTTCATTTGTGAATTAATAAACTAATTTGCTCACTCTCATTTGTCTTGCACTTTCAGTTGCTGATCTGGTCCATGTGACTCGACCATTTTGCTTTCGAGTGCTTGTCGGTCGATTCAGATGTAGCAAAGCCCTTGTGATTCCATACTTATCTGATGTATTTGCTCTCGTACGACTTACTTATCTCTAGTGATATGTTTCTTATATACTCTTTCTGCTTCTATCTCATACGACTTACCTCTAGTGATATGTTTCTTATATACTCTTTATGCTTGTATCATGCACTGTGTCAGTGACTACTGAACTCGAGGCCAAGCCCACAAGTAAGGATTGATGCCAAGCCTCGAGATGTGTCAGTGACAGTGACTACATAACTCAAGGCCAAGCCCACGAGTAAGGACAGATGTCAAGCCTCGAGAGGTTCTATTCAAAGAATCAAGGGGAGTTTAGTGAATTGGTTCTCTTTAGAACAAAACATAAATGACTAGGACCAAGAGGTTAGGTCCACCCCGATCGGGTGAGGACGATGGCTAAGAGACATATCACCCGGCCAGGCCTGATAAGGGCAAAGCAGTGATAATCGAGCAACAACACAAGCGAGATTGAGGGTGTGTTTGGTTTAGCTGTGAGTTGTGTGCTGTGAAAAAGCTACTGTGAGAAAAAAAAGCTAAAAGTTGTTTGGTTCAAACTACTATGAGTTGTCCACTGTGAACGATCTGTATATTGTTTATATATAATATGTTTAACTATGGGTCTGTTTGATTGGGTTGTGGCTGTGAAAAAAGCTGTTGTGAGCTGTGGGAAAAACTGATGTGGGTTGTGAGCTATTAAAAAGCTAAAAACTGTTTGGTCGAAACCACTAAAAATCATTAAAAGTTCTTCGATATATGTTTTCAGAGTTCCATTTAGAAGACACTAAAAGTAGGTCCAAGAGTGCTTTAATTTTTGCACTGCAAGAAAGTCAGCTTTTAGAAAAAAAAAACTGCTTCCTGGATTCAGCCCTTTGGTTGGGCTTTTGGTTTTTAGGGGATAAAAGTCAAAGCCAAAAGTCAAACCAAACACACCTTGTATCTCTTATTCAATATATCTAATTAGAAAAATAGATTTACATTTGTCCTAGTATTTTTACAAATAAATCATTTCTTATTTCCATTTGTAATATTTTTTTATAAAAAAAAAATATTTAGTTCATTATTATAATACTTAATTATTTTAATCCTATTTTAGTTTTAATTTACTGTATCTTTATTAATATAACGATCTTCGATAAGTAGCAAAAACAGGATTCATTTTACTTTCAAATTTGTACCCAAAAAAAGCTACTTTTTTTTAAAGTAACTACAGAAAATTTAAACCTCTTCAGTTTAGGGTAGAAGCAGGTTTCACAAATAGAACCAAACATACCCCAGCCGTGCAAAGTGACTAGATTGAGATCAGCATGATGATAGCTATCGCAAAAGCACGCTAGTGAGAGGGATGGGAGAGGAGGTTCTATTCAGATGCACCTCCCACTCAAGCACCACAGACAGAGCTACTCCACTTCGTGTCCCCATATACCCTAGAAATCCAAAATGTCACAGGTGAACCACACGTGCACTGGCTGCACAGTTCTGTGACCGTAAATTTCCATGGACATGTATTCACACTGAGGTTAATTCTTCATACATACAACAGAGCAGAAAACAAATAAATAAATAAATTGCCGGTCTGTTCAAAACATCGAGGTGCACATCCGGGCCTACGACAAAATCACGTTGATCAATATGCTCCTTGAAAGGATAGCCGATCCCGCAATGTATCGAAAATGGAGGCGGCAGCACTGCTCTGTGCAAGTGTAATCTTTAGGCGGCCAAATAGCTCATCACTATCTTTAGCTTGTGAGGCTGCATCTTGGGCCTCCTTCGCCATGCCCATCCGAGCATATGCCTACACAAACAATCACAACGTTGTTACTGGTTCTCAACTCCACTTTCTGAAATCGGAAGTCATGTTAATCAAATATCTGGTTATGCCTTGGTTTAAAAAAAACATTTGGTTTCATCCGTCAACTAAAGTAAGAGACTGTGTTACATATTGGGCATCATCCATTTCATTTATCAGGAATCAAAATTTTATCATAGAAATCCTTGTGCAGTATGTATCCTGCACCTGATTTATATTTGTAATGCAGTTTATCAATATCAATGTTGTTGAACAGCTTTGCATTCTCGTAGGCATGTTCTTAGGTTTTTACACAGAACAAGCAAGCATATAGTTCTACTTCCACATAGTATTACCAAGTAGCAACCAAATACATAAATAGCAAAAGCTAAATATGTAGAAAAGATAAAATGTCTTATAATTTGAAGGGGAGGGAGTACTTGCTCTCTCTCTCTCTCGTTTTCCACTCAGACCCCGTTTGGATCCTTGGAATTTAATTACATTCTAATAATTGTTAATTTGGTATAGATCAATTAAGCCAATATAGTTTTATACAGAATATATTTGTTGGCTATATGGGAGAGATATTTATATGCTATATTGTTACTATAGAAGAGCGAGACAAAGAGCGTGTTATAAGTTGCAGAGTAGAAACATAGACTTATGATATATAAAATCAATCTCCACTCGTCATCCTATGAATTTAGGATAAGCTTATATCTAAATGGAAAGTGATGGATTATCAAATTCCAAGCCAAATCTCTACTATTCTATATGAGTCTAACGAGGGCGTCCACCATGCCCCCGCCCCGACTGTCGAGTCCTGCAATTTCAGCCGTGTAGGTCCTGCCGCGTCTCGCGATCCCAGCTACCCCACCAAGCCTGTCCTGGGTTTCTGCCGCCGGCTGCCATCACGCGATGGATCCCCTCTCCCTCCTGCAGCTCCCTCGTGCCTCGCGCCCACCGCTGCCCCTGGCCGCGGCCGCCGCGCCATTGGTCTCCGCGAGGCTAAGCATAAGCGGCGGGGTGCGCCCCGTTCGGAGGTGGCGGCGGCGCTACGCCGCTCGGCTGTCGGTGTCCTCCGTGGCGACCGAGACGCCGAGGAGCAGCAGTCGTCGCCGTCCGGGGAGGAGCGGTTCGACTGGCTGGACAAGTGGTACCCGCTGGCGCCCGTGTGCGACCTCGACCCGCACGTGCCGCACGGCAAGACGGTGCTGGGGCTCAGCATCGTGGACTGGTACGACCGTGGCGCCGGCGAGGGGCGCGTCTTCGACGACGCCTGCCTGCACTGCCTAGCGTCGCTCTCCGAGGGCCGGATCGACGACAGGGGGCGCCTCCAGTGCGTATACCACGACTGGTGTTTCGACGGTGCCGGCACCTGCAAGTTCATCCCCCAGGCACCGCCCCTCGGCCCACCGATGCACACGAGCAGCAGGGCGTGTGTGGCGTCATACCCCTGCGTGGTGCAGAACAACATCCTGTGGTTCTACCAGAGGGCTGACCCTAGAGTACAGGGACGTGCTGCAAAGGAAGCGCCCGCCGCTCATTCCGGAAATTGACGACCCGGACTTCGTCACCGTGTATGGCATCAGAGACCTTCCTTACGGGTAAAGGATCCATGGTTTTTTCTTATGAGTTTTGATCCTCGGATCTATCCAATATCCAGTCGCATGCCTGCAGTGCACATTTGGACATTCGCAGTTCAGTCATGATTTGTGGCATTGTTGCATTGTATTGCAGGTATGATATTTTGGTTGAGAATCTCATGGACCCTGCTCATGCCCCGTATGCACACAAGGGGATCATGCGGGGCATCCGCAAGAAGGAAGATCCTGGAAGATTCTCATGGACCCTGCTCATGTCCCGTACTGTTCCCAAATTCACTGGTAAATTCTCTTTTGGCGAGCCTTACATGGATGTTCGTACGCCACAATGCAGGCGCACAAAAGAGTTGTCGATAAACCAATTACTGAAGTCAGAGAAGCGGAAATATGCATGAGTGAAAATTCTTTCTATGTAGACACAGTGCGTAGGTCAGTCCAATGCTTACTATATCCATATTCCTCTTTATTTTTGATAGCATAGACATATGAGTATATGACATTGGTTGTCAATACGTCTACATGGTAGTTTTTCATGGAGCAAACTGCAGCTCTGTTTTTTACTAATGATTTAGTCATTTAAATGGACATGCTCTAAATTATTCCCTTAATTTGATAATCTAGATTTCGTGATAGAAGATATGAATACAAAGGTCTTAACGAAACATGGAAAGGAAAACTCGCAGAAGCGAAAGCCAGTGGAAATTCTATGAAAATTCAGAAAGCGCAGGTTTGATTGTGCGCTACACATAACACAGCCTCATTTCATGTTTCAGGCATCTGAATTATTTTCCTTCTCTAACTTTTCTTTTGCAGGATATGCTTGTTCTATATGATTCTTTGCAACTTGCTCACAAGTGCATATTGAATTTTTTTATGGATATGTTATGCGCAAGTATGTGAAATTTAAAGATAGCATGGTTTTCATTTGTATTCATCCGATATGATTAGCTATGTAATAGTCTCATACTTTTTTTTTGATTTAGGGGAGCAAGATGGTACTCTATGGAAATGGCTGGTGTTGTAACATATACTGGTGCAAAGATTATCCAAAATGCCCGATTACTTGTAGAAAAATTGGAAGGCCACTGGAACTGGATACAGATGGCATTTGGTGTGTTTTGCCTGGCTCTTTTCCAGAAAACTTTACTTTCAAGACAAAGTGAGTAAACTACATCAATGAGAAGTAATTTTCAAACAAGTTGTCAGTTGTCTTGTTTTATTACTGTGAAACTCTCCTATAGTTGCTGCCACTAATTCAAGGCTGGATTGTCTGCCTAGACATTTATGTTGAAATGATTGCCTGAGTTGGGTCTTGAGAGTAGTATTTGCTAGATTGCTTTTAATCCTTGTGGTTTCTAGCTTTTCAGTATGTGCTATTACTTGTGATTTGATCAAGGATTTTGAGCATTAAATAAATGCAAACCCAGCATAATTCCATAAGTAATTGCCGTTTTTACTGTACATTGAAGATTCTAAAGGCACAAGGCAGAATTTTGATTACTAATTCTCATCACAATAGTTAAGAAAAATCAATAAGACGACATAAGAGTGATGCCATGAAAGAAGTTTTTTGTGCTTCCGCTACTTTTATTGATGGCCAAAGCGGATGTTGTGTATATTCGAATCATAGTGCTTGTGTTTTGGGCTGGACATAGCACAAAATATCTACTGAAACTATCTATTATCAAGTGATTCATTTGCAGTTTTTTCAATCTGACACTCACTGGTTATATTTCAGAGCTGGGAAGAAGCTAACGATATCTTATCCATGTGTCATGCTTAATGCTGACGTTGCAAGGAACAACACTAATGATCAATATCAAGTAAGAGTAGTAGAGTACATGTCCTTCTGAAAGTTATACTTCAAATCATTATTCAAGTTCTATGTTGTCATGGTTGATCCTAATGTTATTGATTGCTTGGTTTATTTGTTCTATTAGACATTGAAAGACCCAGTAAACAAGACATATACAACACAGTGAGCGTTCCATTGAGTTTGAGGTTGATGGACCTTACAAGGTGAGTACTTAAATGGTATTACTGTTTACTTTACTCTCTTTTTGTAGTAATTATGTTCCTTGGTCCGAATATTTACTATAAAATACCGACCAATCCTACTTAGTTAACCTTGCAATACATCTTAACATAACAGGCCATGATCTTGCATGCCTCTAAAGAGGAAGGGATTCTGATAAAGAAGAGGTATGCTGTCTTCAATGAAGATGGCACTTTGGCAGAACTTAAAGGTTTTGAAATCAAGCGTAGAGGTGAGCTGAAGCTCATAAAAGTTTTTCAGGTATATGCTTCCTTTCAACTTTTCAAGTTTCAACACCGGTTACGTCAACATTCACTTTATCTCTATACTACACCATAAATGCAGATGTGCAGTTGCATGTTGGTAGACTTTAACTAACTTTTATTGAATCTGGAACATGTCATGTTTTTCTTCTCTCCTGAATTTGTTTATCTGCATAACGGCAACAAGACGCTGACCCAGCACTGAGTCTCTTGCTAATAAGGCAACATATAATTGAGGAAGTTGTGGTCACAACTGTACTTAGCGACAACATATTTTGAAGTATTTTGCCGAAACAATCCACACAAATCTATGTGCAGTAGCATTTTTTCTAGATCTTTGTTTCCTTGTTTGTCCTGTTTGCTTCAATAAAAAAGTTGTTGATGCACCAGGTTTCACCTTTAATCCCAGAGCAGTAGCTTTCAAGATCCAAAAGGTATTATCTAAATCCAAATTTAGAGCTAAAACTTTGATTCCACGGTGCAACCAGAGTTAACTTTATTTCTTACTTTAAATGGGTCGCTTTGTTTTCGTTGAATCAATACTATTGTCTCCTGTCGTTCCATTATCAGGGAATATATGAAGAAGGACAGTGTATTGATGTCAATCTATCCACTTATATCACTGAAAATTCCCATCACCTTTCATACTACATGTGAAATGCTCATCGTCAAGGTTAGGTCTGTTTAGTTTGGGCAGAAGGGCGTCCTGTACTTGAACATGCCCCACTCCGCTCTGGCCCGCGTGCTTTCTCTCCCCGCTCTAGCGGATGACGGTGGTGCTAGCAGCCGGTGGCGGCATCGGTAACATCCTCGCTACCAGCGATAGGGACTTTTCGTGCAGTCCCTCGGCGGCACCATCGTGCCCGATAGCATCAGTTCGGACGAGGTATAGCGATGCCACGCTCGACCACGCTCGCCACTGCAGTGCATCCATCGATCCGATCCAATCTCACCATGCCCACCTGAATCCTACCTGATTTGGACACCCGCCTCTCTGCTCTACAGGACCTGGAGGACGAGCTTGGCGCGACAAGAAGGTCGGCGGCGCCAGGCGCCAAGCGCAGCTGCACCACCGAGGTGCACAACCTATCAAAGTTTATGTTATTTCTATTCTTGTTCAGTAGTTGTAGTTACAAATCAAGATTCTGAACATTTTCCTTTTTTGCTCTCTGTTCAAAACAACCTTCTTTTTGTTTCACGTATAAAAATATTGGTAGCAAGGTTAGACAGTAGAACTGCATAAGATCATATAATTGTATATGAGCATTGCAGTTCTAATGGATCTTTGTTTTCCCTTTCCATCTTCTGAAAAAATGCTTGTTTTGTTTTTCCTTTCGGCCAACCAATAGCAGTGTCGAGTGTGTGTGACTACCAATTCCCATTTTTACCATGTTTCAGCTTGGGGTAGTCCTAGGCAAAATTTTCATACGCAATACGGTAAAATTCACTAAAATAAAGGTAACCAAACAATTATTCAGTAGCTTGTCACTCATATTTGTTTCTCACATTATTCTTCACTAGACAATGCAAAGAGTACTGTTGATCTGACAGCAATTTACTAAAGAATCAGAGACCGGTGAATTCTCTATTGAGGTACTACCAAATTTTAGAAACATATTTCTTTTTTCAGGACAATTATTGTTGAATGCAAACAAAACATTGAGAAATCTGTATATGTAGCATGCTCTTGATATTCATTTTATTTTGATCTTAGATATACAAACAAATGAGTGCTTAGATAAAAATGGTGGCTGTTGGCAAGATAAGGCTGCTAAAATCACTACAATATTTATTTTGTACATCCTACAATACTTGTTCGGTTTATATACAGGATTCATGGAAGAGTTTGTGAGTGTCCAATTGCGATTTGTGAAGGTACATACAAAGCATTAGGAGATTCATCTTCTAGCATTTTCTTTGATCAGGTGTTAATAAAGCCTTATGGATTATAACGTGTATTTTTAGCTTCTGGATCTGCACGATGTGAAATTAACAGTTGAGGATGCTGGAAAGATACCAAGAATTGTGGGGCATACTCTACTTGTCTTTAAGTGTTAGTTGAGGTTTTGCTGTCCTTAAAAATGCCCTATTATCAGGAGGATCCTGTCCAACTTTTTATTAAGGAGTTCTTTAAAATTTGATATTTTGTTTATGAGTCTGCTATATGCTGGATGATGGTTGCAAATACCTAGATGGATTCAAGGGTGGCAGTAGGCACAAATGTGAAGGTAAAGCACATTTCCGAGGCCTGTCTTTCTAGAAGTGCTTGCATGTCCTCCGCAACTTTTGATGTAATGTTCTTCAGAGTTGTATTTCTCTCTTGAGCCATATTATATATCATTGGGCTTGTCACACTTCTCTTTTGTGAATGTAAATGTGAAACATGTTGTGACAGATATTGATGAATGTAAGGAAAGGATTGTGTCAATGCAAAGAATCCAAATGCAAAAACACATGGGGAAGCTATGAGTATGGCTGCAGTGAAGGCTTGCTTTACATGAAGGAGCATGATACATGCATAAGTATGTGTAACCCTCATACAGGTACACTATCAGCTTATTATTGAGTCACTCTTTTTTCATGTTGAATTAGTTAACCTTAGAGGTGGTAAGTTAGCAGAAGTTGCTAGCTCTACCTCACAACCCATTCAAGGCACATGAGTCATGATTTTGGATTTTTGCTCTAGCAACTTAACATTTCATATCTCAGAAGTAGCAACTATGTTGAACGTAGGCATGACCTTGACACTCAAGTGTTGCTAATTGGGCACTTATTGTACTCAGGCAAAAGTGGAGCATCATAATCTGGCTGGGGCTTCTTGTGGGTCATCTTCTTCAGTCTTGTCGCAACAGGAATTACAGGATATGCACCGTACAAGTATAGGGCCCGGGTAAGAAATAGTATATGCTGACACTTTTATGTTCATTACCTTCTGATAACTTGGGTGCATCTAATTTTGTTCTTGCATTGCATATGCCTACAGAGGTACATGGATTCAGAGATATGTGCCATCATGGCTCACTACATGAGCTGTACAACCAAGGAGAGATCCAAATCCATTCTCATCACATTGAGATGTGACGCAGTAGGACACAGACTTTGACGAAGGGAGACTAGGACTTGATCTATATTAAGTAATAGATCACTTACATCAGTTCTATTGTATTCTATTTTTATGTATGCTTTTTCATACACACTGTATGCTTTTCGTACGATGCAAGTGCATCGGTCCCTATTTCACACATACACTCTCTCATCGCTTCTTTTCATACTTCTCCTTTGGATGTACCATTGTAATATTTAGTGTTACAGTGATATTATGCTACACGGATTTTACATAACATAGTGATGTTTATCGTCCCGTATCTATGTTTTATACTAAGATTTTACTTCCGTGGCAACGTACGGGCACACACCTAGTAACATACTATATTAAGTAAATTTCAATTCCTTCAAAATGAAGGGACCCAATGTCCAAACAGCCCCTTAGACTTGTTTGGGAGCAAAGGGTTTGGAGGGGATTCATAGGGCTAGAATCCCTTACTATTTAAATTTGAAAAGTAAGAGATTCTAACCCCCCCCCCCAATCCCCTCCAAACCCCTTGTTCCCAAACAAGCCCTTAATGATGTGTTTGGTTTGAGGTCAAAGTAAGATGAGGCGGGGCGACACCGTCTTCTCGATTTTTTGGATCACCTCGCCATCAAAAATTGCCCTGGTGTTTATTTCGCCCCTGCGTGACTCTCATTCAAACACTATAAAAAATGTGGTCACCCATTTCCATCCTTTCTTGTCCATCCAACCAAACACACCCTAAGTAATAGCAATGTCTGTCAAGCTAGGTCTACACAAACATGATAGGGGTATAGGAGCAGCAACAGTTTCTCCAACAAATTTTATACTAACTCTTGTATATCTACAAGCAAATAACATACCTCAGATCTTTCACGAGGATCTGTTAACTTTGGAATATATTTGACAGCTTCATTTTTTTGACCAGCATCAATGCATGCTTCCACAAAAGGTTTATAGCCTGTACGTTGAAACAGAAACTTAATAGTTCACAATATTATTATCAATCTATCATTATAATGAAACATTATATTCTTAGAGTTCAAATTTAGCGAATGAAGATAACCCAATGCTGAGAACTGAGAAGTTTGCGTTTACTTCATTGCTGAAGGGTTCAGTTAGGTTTCAACTAATCAAACTTTTAAGCAGAAAGAAGAGAGCACACAAATGCTACTTTCCAAGGATAAGAAAATCTTCAGTGTAATGATTAACACGGCTCACTCACATAGAAGCATGGAATTAAACATCCATTCAGTATAAACTCAACTTTTCATGCAACGAATTCAAATCTACAAACTCACCTCCCGGTGGCCTTTTCTCCCTTGAAAATTTTTCCAAACCATCCCAGTTTCCAACTGTGGCTAAAGCGCACGTTTTAAGCCAGTACCACCTCTTATCAGGAACCTGTGTAGAAACAGGACCATCAGAAAGACTAAAATACAACATTGACTGAACAGGTCCACATGTTTCGAGGTCATTTGAATACCTTGAATTCGGACTTCACTCTGAGTGCAGCACGCTCGTTTCCCATTGCAATACAGGTTTTTATTGTATCACTAACACTAGAACCCACAAATATTGGCTGCTTTGTGGAAACTTCAAGTTCATGCTGTGATCTGGAATGAAGAAACAGAGTGCTGAGAGCAGCCATAGCATCGCGAGGTTTGAAACAACATTTTTTTCTCGAATACGTAGGAGAGCTGTGCATCATTATATTAAAAGAAGAGGGGAAAAGGCCTGGAGCCTGGAACAAACAAGATAAACACAACACACACCGGACGCATACACACCATACACACACCGGATGCACACACCACTCCAACACCACAACAAACAAAGAGGCTAAAACCTTCCTCTAACTAGGATCAAAAAGAGTACGCATGTTCTTGGCACCTTCCAAAAACCAAAGCTGCAGCTCATCTCTGAATCCATCCTCTAAGATAGTAAGGCAGGGCCGAGCTCCAATCAAAGACACCTATTTCTAAGCTTCCAAAGGCTCCAAGCTCCAAGGATGACAACACTATTAAAGCCCTTTCTTTTGCTTTTAGGAATCCTAGACGAAGCTTTCCTCCACCATTCAGCAAAACAGGAATCTCTTCTCTTAGGAACCACAATAGAAAGACCAATTGGAGCTAAAGATATGCTGCACAGTTTCATCTTTTTGGTTACAAAGAACACAATTTTCAGGATAATCAAGTCGTCTCTTTTGTAGTCAGCGAATTTGCAGAGATCAGTTCATAGTGAGAAGATTAGGAATTCCAAGGCTTCCCAAATCAATAGTCCTAGTGACTTTATCCCAAGCTATAAGACAATTGTCTCCTCTAGCCTCCTTTCTTCCTTTAGACAAAAAAAATCATTCTGATTTTGTCAATGGCTTTGATAACCCATTTAGGAACATTGAGAGCAATAAGCAGGTAAACTGGGATGGCAGAGAGGACAGATTTAATTAGAGTAATTCTCCCAGATAAGTTTAAAAATCAACTTTCCATCCTGGAAGTGCAACAGACAACTAGACTGTTTCATCAACAAAGATTATCTCGGTTGCTCCTCAAGCTTGACATCACCAAGGCCTTTGACTCGGTCTCCTGGCCCTTTTTAATTGATGTCATGCAGCAGATTGGGTTTGGACAGATCTGGAGGGACATGGTTTGTGGTCTTCTTGCTTCATCCACCACACAAGTCATGCTCAACGGGTTTCCTGGTCAACAAATTCAGCATAGAAGGGGGCTTAGACAAGGGGATCCACTGTCACCAATGCTGTTCATATTGGTCATGGATGTTCTTGGACACTTATTTATAAAGGCAGAAGAGGCAGGTTTATTGCAGCAGCTTGCAGCAAGAAGACAACTTCACAGAGTATCCATTTATGCAGATGATGTAGCCCTCTTCTTACACCCTACGGTGGATGAAATCTCCATCACTCTTGATATCTTGCAGCTTTTTGGCAGTGCCTCTGGTCTCAAAACTAATGTGCAGATATCCAATGTCTACCCCATACAGTGTTCAGAAGAAACTATCTTGGAAGTCCAAAGTATGCTACCGTGTGAGGTCGCAGTTTTTCCTTGCAAGTACTTGGGACTTCCTCTTTCCTTGCACAAGCTGTCCAAGCAACAGTTCCAGCCGTATGTTGATAAATTTGCTGACCAACTACCTAATTGGAAAGCTGATTTGATGACCAGAGCAGGCAGGAGAATACTAGTGCAACATGTGCTCACAGGTATGACTGTGTACCTGGCTATGGCAATTGATATACCCCACTGGGCAGTTGATGCTATAGATAAAATAAGAAAGGGTTTTCTTTGGAGAGGAAGAAAAGAAGCTAAAGGGGGCCATTGTTTGGTGGCTTGGGGCAAGGTGTGTCGCCCACTTCAGCTTGGTGGACTGGGTATCTCGAGTCTACCGGAACTTGGATGGGCCCTCAGGATGCGATGGCTGTGGCTACATAAAACTGACTCTAGAAGACCTTGGACAGGGCTTCCTATTCAGGTCCCAAGTAAAGCCAGAGCGTTCTTCAGTAAAGTCCTTATCTCGGTGGTAGGTAATGGACATAATACCCTCTTCTGGTCTGATAACTGGTTGCAAGGCAAAAGCATCTCGACCATTGCCCCGAGCCTATTTTCTGTAATCCCAAAGAAGATAGCTAAGAGTAGAACGGTCTATGAGGCCTTGTCAAACAACAGATGGATTTATGATATTCGAGGTGGTCTAACTGTGGGAGTTCTGGCAGATTATTTCAAGCTCTGGGACTGTCTCTCTGGTTTGGAGCTGCACCCCCTCATTGAAGACAGACACATATTTAGCATAGCCCCAGATGGAAAGTATTCAGCAAAGGCAGCTTACAAGGGTCTCTTCCTGGGATCATGTGCATTTGGACACTACAAGAGGGTTTGGAAATCTTGGGCTCCATCTAAATGCCATTTCTTCCTCTGGCTGGTGGCCCAAAACAGGTGCTGGACTGCTGACAGATTAGCAAAAAGGGGGCTCAATCATCCTAGCAGTTGTCCATTGTGTGATCAGGAACCTGAAACTATTAATCACCTGCTGGTCTCATGTGTGTTTGCAAGACTTTTCTGGTATAATCTGCTCAGAAAGTTCGGGTTGGATATCTTGGCCCCCCAGCCGGGCCTGACTTCCTTCCTGGATTGGTGGGAGATGATTTCTGAAACTGTTCAGGGAATGGTCCAGAAAGGTCTGAATTCACTGATCTCTTTGGGGGCCTGGATGATCTGGAACCACCGTAACAAATGCGTTTTTGATGGACAAACTCCCTGTCTCCCCTCTATCCTTCGGCAGGCTGATGATGAGAGAAGACTGTGGGCATTAGCTGGGGCCAAGGGCCTTTCTTTTTTGGCAGCTTCCTTAACAAATGGCTGAATCCTGCTGTTTCTATTTTAGTAGTTTTTTGAGTCTGGCTTTATTGGACTCTTTCACTTATAGGAGGTTCTGGCCTCCGTAAGGAGCTTATTGTTTGTAACCTGGTCTATTTTAGACCTTTTTTCCTCTTCTTAATATATTTTAAGGCGCAGTTCCCCTGCGCTTTCGAGAAAAAAAAAAAAGCTTATCAGCAGTTTTCTTAATCCAAGGTGACATCCCAAAGTTTGGACAGCCAACTCAAGAATTTCATTGTCACACACACCGAATTGGGTAGGAAAAACTTTTATGCAAATTAGCTTGGATACCAGAGGCAACACCAAAACCCCTCAAAATTTCTCTGACCACCTCTAAGTCTTCAGTATCTGTCTTGACAAAGACAGCAACACCATCCGTGAACATTGAGAGAAAGCTGGAGTGGTTGACCTTAAAACCCTAAACCCTGGACCGGCACATGATAGCCCCGCCATCACCAAGTTTTTCAGAAAAATCTGCAAGAGGTCTGATGCTCTACTACCAACTCCAAGACCCCCCCCCCTGGTGGCTACATCCAAGCCTGGAGTGCAGGCCCCCAGACGCAGCAGGCGTATTGCTGGTATTGGAGTCGAGTTTGACTTGCACAAAGAGAAATCCAAGCCTGCCAGGAGAGCTATGGTGGCCCTTAAATGCATATCAGAAAATGAAGAAATCAGCAATGTAACCTTACATGAATATGCTGCATTATTCAATCGTTGTCTGAACCAGGTCCAGGTGGAGGCCCTCTCTGCCTTGTTCGGCTGGACACTCCCTGCCGACCTGAAGAGTTAGTGCTCAGGTGACATCTTTTGATTGTGGTTGTTTGCTGGGGTTGTTTGATGGATCCTTCTAAAATTCTGATATGGAATGTTAGAGGACTGAATTCCTCTATTAGACAAGATGCTGTAAAGAGACCTTTTAGATTCCTTTCATGTGGATGTAGTCTGTTGCCAAGAAACAAAAATGCAGCAGATTACTCGTAGAGATATCCTCTCCATTCTGGGAGTTGAGTTTTCGGACTTTGTTTTCCTGCCTTCGATGGGTGCCAGTGGAGGATTTCTTGTAGCTTGGAAGAGGAATGTTGGTCACACAGGGTTAACAAGAATAGATGATCATTGTGTTTCTGTTCAATTCTGTAAAAATGATGGCACATCCTGGTGGTTAACTTGTGTTTATGGGCCTCAGTCAGATGCAGATAAAATTCTTTTCCTCCAGGAGATTAAGGAAATCAGAGTTGCTTGTGCTGGACCTTGGGTCATTGCTGGAGACTTCAACCTTATTTATAATGCTTCAGATAAAAACAACACAAATCTGAACATGGCAATGATGTCTAGATTCAGGTCAGCTATTAATGATCTGGCATTAAAGGAAATCCAATTGCATGCAGGAAATATACTTGGTCAAATCAGCATGCTAATCCTGTGTTGGTCAAGCTGGACAGAGTTTTTTGCTCTTCTGATTGGGAGGCTATTTTCCCAAATGTGTTGCTTCAAAGTTCTGCTTCTCAGGCTTCTGACCACTGCCCCCTACTCTTGGGGCTCCATGATAATTCATTTGGGAAAAACGGTTCCACTTTGAAGCATTTTGGCCAAAAATTGATGGGTTTCTTGATACTGTACAGTCTGCCTGGGACTCTGTGGGTAGTTCGCCTTGCCCCTTTGTGACCTTGGATAGAAAGCTCAAAGAGACCTCAAGAAGGCTGCACAGCTGGAGTGATAAGAAAGTGGGTCATGTTGCCTCTCAGTTGGCACTTGCAAAGGAGCTCCTCCATAAATTTGAAACTGCCCAAGATCACATAATGCTTTCACCGGCTGAGAATTGGCTCAAAAATAAGCTCAAGATGCAATCCTTGCTGCTGGCCTCCTTTAAAAGAACTATGGACAGGCTGAGATCAAGAATAAGTTGGCTGAAGGAAGGAGATGCTAATACCAAATACTTTCATATGCATGCAAGGCATAGAAAGAGGAAAAATTTGGTGACTAAACTTAAGGATGGGGATAACATCTTGACCAGTCATCATGAGAAAGCTGGAGTGGTTGACCTTTTTTACTCAAAACTTATTGGTCATGAGGTTGAAAGGGATAGATCCATCAACCTTGAAGCTCTCGAGCTTCCGGTGCATGACCTTGCTGATCTAGAGCTACCTGTTTCTGAACTGGAAATCTGGGAAACCATCAAGACCATACCTTCTGACAAGGCCACAGGTCCTGATGGTTTCACTGGAAGGTTCTATAAAGTTTGTTGGAATATCATTAAACAAGAGGTGATGAATGTTGTGGCAGCTTTATGGAACAGAAACTCCTTAAATTTGAGCAAACTTAATAGTGCTTATATCACTATGGTTCCTAAAGTGGAGGGGGCTGATCAGGTCAAGGATTTCAGACCAATTAGTCTGGTTCACATCTTTGCCAAATTAGTCACCAAAATTCTTGCCAACAGATTGGGAAAAAAGTTAAATAATATGGTTTCTCCGATTCAAAGTGCTTTCATCAAAGGCAGGTTTATCCAGGACAATTTTATGCTTGTTCAACAAACTGCAAGACTTTTTCATTCTCAAAGCAAGGCACGGCTCCTTTTTAAGTTGGATATAACTAAAGCCTTTGACTCTATTTCCTGGCCTTTCTTGATTGAAGTTATGAAGCAGATGGGTTTTGGAGATTTTTGGAGAGATATCATTTGTGGGCTTTTTGGTTCTTCCTCTACCCAGGTTCTCTTAAATGGCTGCCCCGGAAAAAAATTCAGCATAGAAGGGGACTCAGGCAGGGAGATCACCTATCCACAATACTTTTCATTCTTGTCATGGATGTCCTGGGTCTGCTTTTCTCTAGGGCTGAGGAAGCTGGATTACTTCAACAGCTATGTTTGAGGAAAAAACTTCAGAGAATTTCAATTTATGCAGATGATGTAGCTTTGTTCCTGCATCCCACTCATTCGGACATCTCCATTACTCTGGATATTCTTGAATTGGTTGGGGATGTCTCTGGACTTCATAATAACACCCATAAATCCAATATCTACCCTATAAGGTGCTCTGATGAGATTATCTTGGATGTCCAGCATATGTTGCCTTGTGACATTGCCTCCTTCCCCTGCAAATATTTGGGCCTCCCTCTATCTCTGCACAGATTATCCAACCAACAACTCTGGCACTTGGTGGATAAGATTGCTAATAGATTACCTAACTGGAAGGCTGACTTGTTAAATAGGGCAGGGATAAGAATTCTAGTACAACAAGTTCTCACTAGGATGTCTGTTCATACTGCTATGGCCATTGATTTCCCTATGTGGGTCATTAAGGAAATTTACAAAATAAGGAAAGGTTTCTTATGGAGAGGCAGAAGAGAGGTTAAAGGGGGGCATTGCATGATATCTGGCATCGAGCTACAGCCGGAGGTTGACGACAAGCATACTTTCAGTATTGCCTCAAATGGTGTGTACTCAGCCAAAACAGCATATGAAGGACTGTTCCTAGGATCTGTGACATTTGAACATTATAAAAGAATCTGGAAGTCCTGGGCCTTGCCAAAATGTCGTTTCTTCCTTTGGTTGGTGGCCCATAAGAGATGTTGGACAACTGATAGATTGGCAAAGCGAGGCCTAAATCATCCTGAGAAATGTCTGCTATGTGACCAAGAGGAAGAAAATATAGACCACCTCCTTGTGCAATGTTCCTTCTCCCGAGAATTCTGGTACCTTTTACTCAGGAAATTTGGTCTTCATTCTCTTGCACCACAGCCGACTGCAAACTCCTTCCTGGGATGGTGGGAAGTGGTGGGAGGAGCAGTACATGGTCTCACAAAAAAGGGCCTTAACTCTCTCATCATTCTGGGAGCTTGGACTTTATGGAATCATCGAAATAAATGCATTTTTGATGGCTGCAACCCAAGTATGTCTTCAAGTCTCAGAGCTGCTGATGATGAAAGAAGAAGATGGGAAGTGGCTGGTGCAAAAGGCCTCACACATCTGGCTGCACCCTTGGTAGAGCCTTAGGAAGATTTGAGTAGTTTGATTTTTTGATCCCCTTATGGATCTATATTTGTATGCCTGTTTCTGGCCTCCGTAAGGAGGACTGTAAACCTTTTTGTTTTGTTTTGTTTTTTCTATTCCTCTGCTTAATATATAATGGGGCGCAGTTCTCCTGCGCGTTCGAGAAAAAAATTGCATGGTGGCTTGGGGAAAAGTGTGTAGACCCTTGAATTTAGGAGGTCTAGGAATTTCCAGCCTCACTGAACTCTGTTGGGCCCTTAGGTTGAAATGGCTATGGCTGAAAAGGACCGACCCTACCCGTCCCTGGAATAATCTTCCTGTTCAGGTCCCAAGCAAAGCTAAAGCCTTCTTCTCTTCTGTGCTTGTCACAGAAATTGGTGATGGTGCTAACACTTTTTCCTGGAGTGACAAGTGGATTAATGCCAGAAGTGTATCTGATATTGCTCCAAGGCTCCTCTTAACTGTTCCAAAAAGAATTGCTTCTAAAAGAACTGTTAGTGAGGCACTAACTAATAGAAGATGGGTCTGATATCAAAGGTGCCTTGACCTTGGGAGCTCTGGTAGATTACCTACATCTTTGGAATGCCATAACTGATGTCGTGTTGCAGTCTAATTCTGAAGATAAGCACATCTTTTCAATTGCTCCTAATGGACAGTATTCTGCAAGCTCGGCTTATAATGGTTTTTTCACTGGTTCTGTTGCTTTTGATCATTATAAAATGGTTTGGAAATTTTGGGCACCTCCTAAGTGTCGGTTCTTCCTTTGGCTGGTGGCTCATAATAGGTGCTGGACTGCAGACAGACTGCAAAAAAGAGGACTGAATCATCCTCCTAGATGCCCTCTTTGTGACCAGGAGCCTGAAACCATCAACCATCTTTTGGTTTCTTGTACCTTTTCCAGTACATTACTTTTAGGTCTCGTTTGTTTCCTTTCATTTTAAGGAATTGGAATCTTACTAATGGAATAGGCTAATTTTTTAGAATGTGACATTCCACCACTTTCCAAAGTTATCATATAAGCCTATCTCAAATTCATGGGGTGAGAGATGGAAATTGATTCTATAGATTTACATGCTATGTTTCCGATGTACAACTTATAACACACTATTCTATTTGCTTTGTTATAACATAAATATAGTATATAACTATCTCTCTCATATGATTTATAATAATATACAAATATCTTACATATATAAATATATGAACTTAATTAGTTTTGTCTAAATTAATTATTAAAATGGAATTCAATTCCAACGAAACAAACGGGGCCTTAGGAAATTTGGTCTCCACAGTCTTGCCCCTCTTCAGGATGACACAAACTTCTTGCAGTGATGGAAACGTATTGTTGTTAATGTGTCAGACATGACTAAGGGAGTGAACTCTCTTCTGATTCTCGGAGCCTGGATGATCTGGAAGTTCAGAAACAGAGTGGTGTTTGATGGGATCCCCCCAGTATCACTATGATTTTAGATGCCACTACCGAGGAAAGGGAGAAATGGATGGTTGCAGGAGCTAAGGGTCTTTCCTCTCTAGCTGCTCCCAGTACCATTGTCTGAGAAATGTTGTATCTTTTAGTTGTGCATGGATTGTTTTCTTTATGCTTGTTTTTGGCCTCCATAAGGAGGTCCTGTAATCGGGTCCTTTCTGGCCCTTTTCTTCCTTCCTACTTAATATAATGAGGCGCAGTCCTCCTGCGTTTTTCGAGGAAAAATGCCTAGGAAGGACTCCTTTAGGTATTTCGGATCGATGCTACAAAGAGATGGAGATATTGATGAAGATGTTAGCCATAGAATCAAAGCAGTGTGGATGAAATGGCATCAAGCATATAGTGTTCTATATGACAGGATAGTACCACAGAAGCTAAAAGGCAATTTTTATAGGACTATGATTAGACCTACTATTTTGTATGGGACAAAATGTTGACCTATAAAAAGACGACATGTTCAACAGATAAGTGTTGCATTGGATTTGTGGCCATACAATAAGAGATCAAATCCGGAATGATGATATATGTGATAGGCTAAGGGGGCACTAATTGAAGAAAAGCTTGTCCAACATTGGTTGAGATAGTTTGGACATGTCCAAAGAAGACCTCCAATTGCACAAATGCATAGTGGGATTCTAAGGCGTGAATGAGAAGAGAGGAAGAGGAAGACCAAAGTCGACATGGAAAGAGGCAGTAAAATGAGACTTGAAAGGATGGGATATACCCAAAGATTTAGCCTTGAATAGAAGTGCATGAAAAACATATATCCATGTGCTCGAACCATGACTAGTGGGTTCTATTGGGTTTTTAATTCTAGCATACCCCAACTTGCTTGGGATAAAAGGCTTTATTATTGTTGTTGTTGTTGTTGTCGTTGTCGTCGTGGTGGTGCTGATTGAATTGATAAACACTATCTCAAATAAACTGAGACATGCAATTCCATAATATGATCTAGTTGCATCACAAGATTTAGATTTTTCATGTAACTAATCACGCATTAACCTTGCTCAGAACCAAATTACTGTAAATTTTCATCATTTGAATGCCAACAAAGCAGCAATAGTATACTTATTAGGATATGTATCTATCAGGATCAATCAGAGCCTGATTAGCAATTGATTGTAATCCCCTAGATTGGCTAGTTGCCTTGTATAGACTAGGATTACCTTCTATCTATAGCCTAGGTCTGTTTCCTTGTACAGGGAATAGCCTTCCTTACATGTACCTTCCATGCATGCCTATTGGCTATATATGACAGGCTCCCCACCCTCAATGGGGGTGTGGTGATTCAATCCATTCTTCCCTCTTTCTACATGGTATCAGCTCTCTAGATCCTGCGCCCATCTCCCTGTTGTGCGCAGCGCCAACTCCTCCCTGCTGCACCGCACCTCCTCGCCCTGGTCACCATGACCGACGCCACCACTCCTGCCCCCGCTGTGATTGTCGCCCCCTATGCGACGATCAATGTCAAGAACCACATCCCGGTGACTCTTGAACTGGCAAAACCCAACTTCAACCAGTGGGAACCATTCTTCACCTCTCTCTGTGGAAAATTCGCTCTCCTCTCGCATATCGACGGACTGCAGGAAGCCCGTCCCACAGATCCTTCTTGGGGCATCGCCGATGCCTGCGTCCGCAGCTGGCTTCTCGGCTCGGCTGGGCCCGACGTCATCGGCCTCGCCGCGGCTCCAAACCAGACTGTGCGCGAGCTCTGGGTCGCCATCAAGCGCCTCTTCGAGGCCAACAAGGCTCCACGCGCCATCTTCCTAAGCCACGAGTTTCACTCGATGACTCAGGGCGACTCCTCCATCAATGACTATGCCCAGCGTATGAAGGCCACCGCCGACGCGCTCCGTGATGTCGGTCACACCATCACCGACGCGGAGCTCGTCCTCAACCTCCTCCGCGGCCTCAACCCACGTTTCGCCAGCACCGCCGACAACATTGCCGACTCCCACCCGCTGCCGGACTTCGCCACCACTCGCGAGAAGCTCGTGCTGAAGGAACTCTGCCTCGCCAATGAAGGCACGGTTGCGGCCCAGACGGCACTCCACGCATCGTGCGGTACCAACTGCCGCACCACCCCACCACCAACGGTGGCGGCTCCACTGCCAGTAGACAGGGCGGTCACGGCAGTAGCTCCAGCAGCGGCGGCAACCCAGGTGGTGGCGGCGGCCGCTGGAAGAAGAAGGGCAAGGGCGTCCCTCACTCTGGCGGCGGTCCCAGGTTCCCAGCCGCCCCCTGGTACTGCTACCCCCCTTGGACCGCCGGGGTTCATCAGCAGCCCTGGCGCCCGCCGGCGCCAACCCCTGCCTGGCGCAGTCCTGGCATCCTCGACCCCTTCACTCAGGCTCAGGCGCACACTGCGCTCGCCCCTGTTCAGTCCCCCGACAACCCTGCTCCACCTATGGCAGCGCAGGGCGGTTGGGATCAGGCTGGCCTCATCGCCGCACTGAATCAGATGTCCCTCCAGGGGTCCTCCCCTTGGGTCCTCGACACTGGCACCACAGCTCACATGTCTTCTTCGGCTGGTATACTCCTGTCCCACCTCCCCCCTCCTTCATTCGGCATCACCGTTGGAAATGGCACCACCATACCCATCACCTGCCGTGGCACATCTACACTATCCTCCCCCACCTCTACCTATCGTCTTAACAATGTTCTAGTTGCACCTACACTTGTGCGCAATCTTTTATCTGTTCGTCAATTCACTCGTGACAACTCTTGTTCAATTGAATTTGACGCTTATGGTTTTTCTGTCAAGGACAAACAGACGGGGCACGTGACTCTTCGCTGCAATAGTGGTGGCGACCTCTACACCTACCCCTCCACCACAACTCCCTCCTGCAGCCTCGCCACCACGTCGTCTCTGTGGCATCATCGCCTCGGCCACCCTGGTCCCTCCAGCCTCGCCAAACTTCGAAGCATGTCGGTCATTTCCTTCAATAAAAGCTCGCCATGCCTCTGCCATGCCTGTCAACTTGGCAAGCATGTGTGCCTTCCATTTAGTCACTCGACATCTGTTACTCATGCTCCGCTTGATTTACTTCACTGCGATGTATGGACATCTCCCGTGCTAAGCAATTCTGGGTTCAAGTATTACCTTATTATACTCGATGATTATTCCCATTACTGCTGGTCCTTCCCACTTCGTCACAAATCTGAGGTGCACCGCCACATGATTGAATTCATTGCATACGCTCAGACCCAGTTTAGTACCACACCTAAATCCTTCCAAGCCGATAATGGGACCGAGTTTGTCAACCGCTCCACCACTTCCTTCCTTGCTAGCCACGGCATCACTCTCCGCCTTTCCTGCCCCTATACCTCACCACAAAACGGCAAGGCCGAACGCATGCTCCGCACTACCAACAACACCATCCGCACCATGCTGCTCCATGCGTCCATGCCACCTCCATACTGGGCTGAAGCCCTCACAACAGCAACATACCTCCTCAATAGGCGCCCCTCCTCCTCCATACAAAACCAAATACCTTACCAAATTCTTCACGGCATACTCCCTGATTACGCTTCCCTTCGCATCTTCGGATGCCTCTGCTATCCGAACCTCACTGCCACCTCCCCTCACAAACTCGCCCCTCAATCCACTCCTTGTGTCTTCCTCGGATACCCATCCTCTCACAAGGGCTATCGCTGCCTTGACATGTCCACTCGCCGCATCATTATCTCGCGCCATGTTATTTTTGATGAGTCCGTGTTCCCATTCTCGGCTGCACCATCGGCGGCCTCCATGCCGTCGTCACTTGATTTTCTGATGCAGGACCTCACCTCCTCGACGGCTCCTGCAAACACCCATCCGTCGCTCGCTGCCAGCAGCGAGGATGATCTCCAGGTGTTCCTGGACCCGGCCATACTTCAGCTCGGCCCCCGGGTTCACCCTGCGGGCGGGCCACAACTGGGCGCTCATGGGCCCCAAGTGGGGCAGCCGGCGGCTCCCCCGACTGATGGTCAGCGCTCCGGCAACACCTACACCCGCCGCGCCCAGCCTCCAGCAGCACCGGTCACCGCAGAGGTGGCCCCTGTGGCTGCTGCACCTTCAGCGCCAACAGCAGCTGCACCAACTTTGCCACCAGCGGCTCCAGCAGCTCGGCTCCTCTCTACTGCAGCGAACCGGCCTGTGACACGCTCACAGACCGGCTCCCTTCGCCCTGTCCAGCGCTTCGGCTTCTCCGCCTCCGTCGCCTCGCCAATCCCGGCGAACTATCGCAGTGCCCTGGCCGATCTAAATTGGCGTGCTGCGATGGCGGACGAGTAGAAGGCATTGATCGACAACGGCACTTGGCGCCTCGTACCCCGGTCGCCTAGTGCGAACATTGTCACTGGCAAGTGGCTGTTCAAACACAAGCTCCACTCCGACGGCTCCCTCGCCCGGCACAAGGCACGCTGGGTCGTTCGTGGCTTCTCCCAGGAGGAAGGCGTCGACTACGACGAAACATTCAGCCCGGTCGTCAAGCCGGCCACGATCCGCACCGTCCTCAGCATTGCTGCGTCCCGAGACTGGCCCATCCGGCAGCTCGACGTGAAGAATGCCTTCCTCCACGGCAACCTCGAGGAGACTGTCTACTGCGAGCAGCCGAAAGGATTCATCGACCCCGCTGCACCTAACTCTGTCTGTCTGTTGCAGAAGTCCCTGTATGGGCTTAAGCAGGCACCACGCGCTTGGAATCAGCGCTTCTCCAGCTTCATTCGCAGTATTGGCTTCACCACCTCCAAAACGGATGCCTCCTTGTTCATCTACAAGAATGGAGACGCCATGGCCTACCTCCTCCTCTACGTTGACGACATCATCATCACTGCATCATCGTCGGCTCTTCAGCACGTCACCTCCCGCCTATCGTCGGAATTTGCCATGACGGACCTCGGGGATCTTCACCACTTCCTCGGCATCTCGACGGGACAGCAGTGGGCTGTTCCTCTCCCAGCGGCAGTACGCCGTTGATCTTCTCCAGCGCGCTGGCATGTCTGAATGCCACCCGACAGCTACTCCGGTGGATGCCCGGACCAAGTTGTCTGCCTCCGAGGGCGCTCCAGTCGCCAACCCCTCGGAATACCGGAGCCTCGCTGGTGCTCTCCAGTACCTCACTCTGACCAGGCCGGACCTGGCCTATGCTGTCCAGCAAGTCTGCCTCTTCATGCACGACCCTCGCGAGCCGCATCGTGCGCTAATCAAGCGCATCCTGCGCTATGTCAAGGGCTCCCTGTCCGCAGGTCTGCACTTGGGACCTGGCGCCGTTGATCAGCTCACAGCCTACTCTGATGCCGACTGGGCCGGCTGCCCCGACACGCGTCGCTCCACCTCCGGCTTCTGCGTCTACCTCGGCGACAATCTGGTGTCATGGTCGTCCAAACGTCAGACGACTGTCTCTCGCTCCAGCGCCGAAGCAGAGTACCGTGCTGTGGCCCATGCTGTTGCTGAGTGCTGCTGGCTGCGTCAGCTTCTACATGAGCTGCACATCTTCATCCCGCGTGCGACCGTGGTCTACTGTGACAATGTGAGCGCTGTGTACATGGCAGCCAACCCAGTCCATCACCGCCGCACGAAGCACATCGAAATCGACATTCACTTCGTCCGTGAGAAGGTAGCTTTGGGGCAGTTCCGTGTTCTTCATGTTCCGTCTACACACCAGTTCGCCGACATCATGACCAAGGGACTGCCCGTACAGCTCTTCACTGAATTTCGGAACAGTCTTTGCGTCCGTGATCCTCCCGCTCAGACTGCGGGCGGGTATTAGGATATGTATCTATCAGGATCAATCAGAGCCTGATTAGCAATTGATTGTAATCCCCTAGATTGGCTAGCTGCCTTGTATAGACTAGGATTACCTTCTATCTATAGCCTAGGTCTGTTTCCTTGTACAAGGAATAGCCTTCCTTACATGTACCTTCCATGCATGCCTATTGGCTATATATGACAGGCTCCCCACCCTCAATGGGGGTGTGGTGATTCAATCCATTCTTCCCTCTTTCTACAATACTCACATGACAAATTTGGCATCATAATCATAATAAAGCATCAAATACCTTAGCAATTTGGCATGCTCTTCAGAAGCTTTGGACTCAAAAACATGTTCCTTGGTTTCAGCAAAAAGTCTATGGGCCTGCTCAATGAGCCTCACTTGTGGACCATGGAGAGGAGACCCCTTGCTTGCCATGGGGTTCTTCTCCAATTCCCATGATTCCTTCAACAAAAGAAAGGCGGCATCCTGGAAGTGTTCTCAATAGTTTAGGCAAGTGATTTGTGAGGCAAAGTAATTTTAATCTTCCTGCACTTGTGAGACATTAAAAAATATCTGGTACATCTACCAGCAGATCTTGTTAAAGAATTCTACATGATGACGGAATTAACTGCTACAGTGTATGTGTAAAAAAGCAGAACAGCATGCCAGCAAGTACTGAACTGCAAACAATTTCAAGGACAGCGTCCATGATATATAACAACCAACAAATCGTTATGTATGCAACCTACTTGAAGTCTCCCAGTCGATAAAAAGAAGTCCTTCAATTCTTCATGCTTAGAATGTCTGCAAGCAAACTAGAGGCTTTCAACTATATGCAAGAAAATTTATAGAGTTCAGGTAGCAACCACGAACCAAAAATATGTATCACCTTGCATATGCCATAAACAAATCTCTAGCCACAGGCCTTGCATTTATAACACCAAAAAAATCCAAAGGAGCTTTCTGTAAAATAAGATAATTGTTACATAACATTAACAATGATACAGAAGCTAAAGAGGGATACTTCCAAAATTTAGATACATCGTAAGTCAAAGGATTAAAGGTGGCAAATTAGCAATTAATCATTCTTGATGTTGGATCCTTGAAAAATTACTAATAAATTTAAATTGGAAATATCAATACCTTAAAGAGGATATAGGAGATTTACCTTCTCTACAGCTACCTTCTGCCAAATATGGAATAGCACAAGGTACACAAGATCGGTATCGCCACTTTCAATTGCCTTTGATAATGCTTTGTCTTGTTCATCGATGCTGAGCAACAAGGGGATCTGTTAAGGTGAAAAAAGTTAGATGATTTTAAATGCATGGTTCTTTCCTGCTAGATATGAACTAACACCTTCCCTTTTCTTTCAAGCATGCTAGGTTTTCCAGTAACTACTAAAGAAGATCTCATATCCTACAGTCATGACCTACTGGCATTTAGAAAGATACTCCCTCCATTGACGTTTTGGCTTCTCTAGATGCATATCTTTTTCTATGCACCTAGATGTATATACTGTCTAGATACATAGTAACATCATTGTATCTAGAAAAAACAAAATGAATTATAATTTGGAACGGAGTGCAACACAAAACCATCTTAGTTATTCTAGGCTCAGAATCTCACTCAGGCAAGTCAACCATCAACCTAATTGAGTATAATTACTTCTACAGAAGGTTCGCATTATCAGAACTACTAGTTTATTTACTACTCCCTACATTCCAAATTGTAAGTCGTTCTGTTTTTTCTAGGTACATAGCTATTGCTTTGCACCTAGATATACATTATGTCTAGATACATGTTAAAACTTATATATATCTTAAAAAGCCAGAACGGCTTACAATTTGGTAAGGAGGGAACACATCCTAATAAGATCACTTCCACCAGTTAATCAGAAAGACACTGTAGAGTTGGCTAGACAATTTCATGTATGGTGCCAATACCTCAATATGTATATAATTAAGACAAATTCACTGAAGAAACCACATCTTTACTTTTTTAACACACCTTTTTTCATTAAACTTTACTGGAGAATATTGTATTTATGCCAATCATATATGCCTGAGTCACAAACACAGGAGCAAACTTGCCTGCTTAGAGGACTGTGACTCATGATCAACGAGCATTGCAGCCAACCTTCGTCGACCACTGTTATCTGCATGAGCTGCCACTGCAGCATATGATATCCCTTTACATAGCCTGAGCTGCGACAGAAAGAACATGTAATGATGTAAAATAAGGAGACATAATTGCAGTAGATGTGCGTTACCAGGTACTAATATCAAGTATAAGCCTGGTGTGACTTCGGCAAACACAAACCTTATCAAGCAGACCATCAAGAAGGACTGTATCTGGAAGAGTTGTTGATGCTGTTATCTTCTCACATGCCCAATGCATTATCACAACCTCCTATGAAAGGTTTAAGGTATAAATGGAAATAATATTGCTTTACCAAGTAATTTATCGTAAACCAGTGAACATTCCACCCTACTTTACAATATCGAGTTGGATTAAGTGAACCGATTTTTCTGAAAGTAACCTTGTTGTACATATGACAAGTAACTTAGAACAAAAATATGTAATGCTAGAACCTAACAGTGCCAACTTGCACTTCTATGTTTATATATATGCCAAAGGGAAACGGCAGTGTTTGCCCACAGCAAAGTAGATTTTTCCAATTAAAAAATGAAAGAGAAGAGAAGGGCGGACCCGGTGCAGTGATGAGAGCTGTCTCACTGAGTCACCAGGTCGCGGGTTCAAAGCAGCCTCTCCTCTTGCAGGAGAAAGGCTTGCCTCAGTTTATCCCTTCCTCAGACCCCACTCATGTGGGAGCTTCTGGCACTAGTTATGCCCCTTTAAAAATGAAAGAGAAGAAAAAAAGATGTTACCGGGTTCAGGTTAAGGTACTCAGAGATGCGAAGGGCCAAAAGGTGCTGATTAGCATTAATGAGACGTCCAATGAGCACCGATGTAGTAAGCAGCTAAAGAGAACAGCTATATCAATATACAGCAGGTAGCAATGATAATATGAGGTTCACCAAAGAATACAAAGGGTAACACAAACCTTGTACTGATGAATGGTCAGTGGCATCCCAATCTCAGGATCACGAACAGCATTTAGAACTCTCAACATTTTGCACATTTCTTGAAAGCGTTCATGTGGAAATCGACTGCCAAAGCCAACTGGGTATCAATGCCAAGTTCAAATATCAGCAATAAACTATTCTATACAGAGGAATAGCAGTACTCAAAAATAACAACTACAAGTAAAGTAATTGTCAAAGATATTGGTTAGTATAGCTCCAAACTTTGGTGGAATAAAATAATTGAGTTGAGTTATATAACAGTTACATACTGCAGCATGAGGTACCATACTAGCATGCAGCACTACAGCAGTTGCTGTTAGCCAGAAAGCATATGCTCAACTGGTCAACAAAGTTAGGGTCAGAAAAGAGCAATGTTATTTATGATCTGTTTGAGGTAATTTTTAAATTAGAGCCTTCCATAATCTTGACAAAAAAAAGCAAGCTACCACATAGCCAATAAGACAAAAACAATGGTATTGTAGCAGGAAAAACACCCAGTGTCTCCTAAACAAAATGTTTCCCCTGGATATTTCGAAGCAAAAGTCAACTACTCAGCTATCTTCTCATATGATTGTTTTGTTTTTCAACGCCTAACTATTGTTGCATTTCTATTCAAGATCAGATTTGGCTGAAAACCAAATAGTAGAACTAAAAGAAATCTATAAAGCATCACCCCTTTGTCTGCACCTATATGGGGGCTTGCCCAACTTCCCAGCGTTTAAAATCAGGAACCTCACTTGGCAACCTTCTTAGGAACTAATTGCACAAATTTGATGATATGTGGCAGTTCACATGAGTTCGACGATTAGTAGCCTGAACTCATAAAACTGCTTCACATGTTTACTCCAGTTGAGAGGATTAACTGTTTAGTATTGTTGCACAGTCAACTAATCGTTAGGCTTAAGGATGCAGCTTCTTCAAAAACTTTGTGGACCAAACCTTGGACTTGCAGAACTAAATTATACAACAAGTATTGGAGAACAAGCTCACATATAACTTTCTCTTGCATTGTTACTCTGAGTCTTTGACCAACCTGGTGATCCCATCTACTTGTACATACTCCTGTCCCAGAAAACATGTCACTCTAGGATTTAAAATTTGTTCCACAAAACACGTCATTGTGGTTTGTGGACAGCTAGTGGGGCCATCTGCATTAATTCCATCACTGATGCATGTGTGGGTAATCATATGATTTGCTTCTTTTCCTATGGAGTAGATCATGAATGTGTGTAGTTAACTAGGGAAGGTTGCATCCTTTCCCATTAAGTAGTGTGGCAAAGGGACCACAGGGGGGAGAAGAGATCCCCTGGGCTTTGTTACAAGGTGTCATGCTTCAAACATGGGTGCAATGAGAGTTTCAAATTCAATGACTCCTGGAGCTCAACACTCTAACCAGTTCACTGCAGGAATCTTGGCTAGTGTGGCAAACAATACAGAATAACTAAAATAATTAGGGGCAGGTAGGTAAATTATCTCGAACAGTAATCTTTCTTAGAATTGCCAGAGTGACATGTTTTTACTTTTTTGGGGATGAAGGGAGTACTTGGCAGGGTATAGATACTTAGAGCAAATTTTCTGCTGCATGAATATACTCTACATGTTACCAGAAAATAGACACTTGAAAGAAATAGTGGTCCTATACTTTATCTAAAACCACTGAATGTGTACCACAATACCAATCAAGTATACAAAGTATTCTCCAACAACAATTAATAAAATTAGTAAGGTAGAAAAAAGAAAAAAAACAATCAAACATGATGACTGACAAATATAAGCAAATTAATATTACTAATAAAGTGCTCAAATATAGCATCCTAAAGGCACAAAAGAGAACCTGCAGAAAGCTAGGCCATATGTAGCAGCTCTCAGCAATGTGCGCTGGCGTGAAACATCAAACTCATGGCCAGCAGCGTCGATGCAAGCCTCAATTGCCTCAGGCAATGAAGATGATATTAATTGATAGTTGTCATAAGCCTGCAAGTGTGAAATATTGTTAATGTCTTGTTCACAAGATAAGATGAGATTAATGTCCCAAATGACTACAAGTATTCCTATGGTACTCGTCTACTTGAGATATTGACAAACTTTGATATAATTTGCATGTAGCATGTGTGGAAGACCATAAGGTGAAGCATAAACAAACAGGTCAAGCTAATAAGCTATACTACAGATACATATGCTATCAAGCTGAAAATATGATATGTAGAATCATTAACATTGTACACAGTTAACACCACCTGCATTGCTACCAACTAACTTGCGTGATAAACTTTGATGTGCTGGTCTACCATTGAAAACCAATTTCAACTATGAGTAAAAAGACAAGTGAACAATGAGTAGATAAATGTGTCAGGGAAGGAAGTCATTTCCCAATCTGTTTAGTATTTTGTGTCGGAATAGCCATCAAGGCCAAACCAGTTGGTAGTCCATATTTTGAGGCAATATAAATTGGTTTCTTCCTGTTTTATTCTGTTTTTCAATGACCTTGTGTGTGAGAACATAAAAAAGGTCAAAGAAGAATATTCTCTTGATAATAACAGAAATTAAAAACCGAGGCATTTCCTAACTTCTTTTCAGTGTATCTAGAACAACTTAGAATTGTATCACAACCTAGCTCATACAATATGCATTTAGTGGATAAAATGTAGCATGCAGAAGGTCCTAATCACTAAGCCAGTAACAAGTGTCTAGATGTATCCTAGTACTCTTATAAGACAAACAAAGTACAAGGTGAAATGATGTTTACCTCCACCCATAATTTATTCACATGGGAAAAGGAGCTAAAAAAGTTCCTTGAATTATAGAAAGTACCTTTGCACTTTGCCTGTCATAGTGATCACGAGCATCATACAGTAATGCCGCTGGGGACATGCTTCCAATGCCAAAAATTGACGTGGTAGAGTCTGAGACTCGGTGTAGAAATTCCATACTTGAGTTAGATAGGATCCTTACACCATCGCACTCAGGAATCAGTTTTATGGGTTCATCATAATTGTATTGGACAGGATCTCCATTTGGACCAACCATCAAAAGCACTTCAGGCCAGTAGACGAGTACACTGTCTAGTCCACACCAAGCTATTTGCTCTGGTGGCAATGCAGACTACAAGATAGCCAAAAAAAGGCAGTTAAATGATGAACAAATGTACAAGACAGTGCTAAAAACAACATAAAGGGCAGAAACGTATCTAACCTAGAGTACAATTCAGTAACTATTTCTCTATTGATTAAAATGCACAGATATAGTTCAAAATGAAGGCTAGGGCAAAAGAAAAAAAACCAAAAGAGAAGAGAAAAGTTCCAAGTAAAGTTATATTTCTCTTTTGTTAGGGATCTGTTAGGTGCTAGGTATGAATGTGGCACCGACCACCTACATGCTCTATTCTAGAGCAGAAGTGGGGATTTGGGAACTAAGAATTCAAGTGGTAGCAATAAACACAATGTTCATCATAGACAGAACTATTTGCTTACTTAAGTCTCCAACAGTGACCAATCGACAAGAGACGTAACTAAAACTGTTGCTTCTCAGACACAAGACTGTGAAGCATAAATTAGCCAAAAAAAACACATTCAGTGCCATTTTTATGTAGGACAAATCATCAATCAGAACCTCCCAAACCATTCATTCAGCTAAATGGCTTGATAATTATCTAATTTCAGAGTTTGATCTAGCAATTCATGCTTGGAGGCTCAACAAAAGCACCGAGTAAGCTCAGACATTGACAGCACAGTGCAGTAGAGCTAAATAACTTACTTCGCACTCATACTCGAATATGATCCTAGAGAAATCGGTGGGAATAACGAGAAGGCGACCATCATGTGCAAATGCTGCGAGGAGCTTGCCATTGGGTGAAACTGCCATCTTCTGCACGGGTCCAATCTCCAGCTCTTCCCCAAGCACTTGTACGCCATCCTCGTCAACCGCAATGACCCGGTCGCCAACAGCAAGCAGCACTTCTGGGCTCCCTGACATGACAAACTGTGCCTCCACCACGGCCATACACAGAACATGTTCCTCATCACCGATGCCTGGGTCGGCGAGGTGACGGGGGTGAGGATCGTCGACCTCGATGTCAGTGGCCACCACGACGCGGTTGTCTTCCGTGAGGATGGCTACACCGCCGCCCCAGAATAGAGCGTCGGCGACGCCGCCGGAGGCCGGCGGGAGCAGGGGAACGGGACTGGAGCAAGGGCTGGGTTGCAGATCGGGGAGGCGGAAGCGGAGGAGCGAGCCGTCGGAGAGAAGTGCGAGGAGGCTGAGGGAGCTGGAGAAACCGAGCGAGTGGAGGCGTGGGAGAAGGGGTGGCCAGGGCGCGGAGGCAATTGGGTGGCCGGAGGAGGAGAAGAGGAGGACGCGGCGGCGGGATGGCTCGGAGTGGAGCTGCACGATCTTAGAGTCGTCGCGGACGGCGGCGATCGGGCCTCCAAAGGGCGCGGCGGCGACGATGTGGGTGGACAGGTCAAGGCGACCGATCACAGCACCGCTGACGCCGGAGGAGGACGAGGTCGCGCCGGCCGCGGCTGGGGTGGACCATGGGAGAGGTGAGTAGAGTGTGAGCCGGCGGTAGAAGCGATCGGAGAGGAGATCCCACTCTGCCGCAATGGATACGGAGGAGGACATCGCCGGGCAGACGTGGGGTCGGTCGCCGACGGCGAGGCGAGGCGAGGCAGGAGCGCGGCGGGGTCGCCGGGCTGGGTGAAAGAGGTGGACTCGGGGTCGGGGCGGGCCTCGAGTTACGACGGGTTTGGCGCTGACATGTGGGAACCGGGCGTGACCACTGACCAGGCCTAGTGCCACACGTCAGTGACTCAATGGTAGGAGGTAACTGCATGATCTCGTTGCCGACGAGGCTAGTCCACCATCTTTTATTTACCATTGTTTCGTTTTACTCTTAATACATGTGGACCGAGTGAAATTAAATGGATTTAAATTCTAAATAAATAAAAATATTTCGTAATTTTTCAATCATATTTAATCTATATAGGATAGAAATAATCGAACATGGTTTTACTGTGTGTTTTCATTTATAGCTGACTATAGTGTATAAAATATACTGTTATACTAGTATCATGCTTGCGACGGTACACAATCACGAAAGTAAAGAGTTTAAAACATAAATAATCTTTTTGTTTTTTTATTTGTCGTGATATAGTTCAAAAATGAATTAATGAACGATAAATATTTAACAACAGAGATAGTATATTTTTTAGAGTATGAACACTATTAAATATGGAAATACATACCATGACCAAATTTGTATTTTGTGATTCTAGCCTCTGAGAGAATAGTTGGAACAAAATAAGAGTCCTCTTCATTAGACAATAAATAATCCGAGTAAGCATAAACCTTTTCTAGTTCACCTAAATGGTCCGATGTTTTATCCTTGTACACTTGCACTTGATCAACAAAGACGACGATAACTCATCCAAGATATTCTAAATAGAGATGGCAATGGGTACGCGCGACCCGATATCGATGGATATTTACTCCATTAGGGTATGTATGTGGGCTAAATATTCTACTCGTGGGTCTGCCCAATGGGTAAACGGGTATTAGAACGTTTCGCCTTCACCCATACTCGTTAACCTGTGGGTATAAAATACCCAATATAAACTTAGCCCAAGCATGAACTTGGACTTTAGTCATCCATCTTTTTACTATTTAATAACCTTTTAGGCCATAATCTCTACTACTTATTAAGTCAGTAAAGGGTAGGCTGTCATTCCGTGTTCTGTCATTCTCATTCCCCCTCCCCGCATGTTTCCTTTCTTATTCCCCCTCCTCACAAAGATCATTTTCATTCCCACGTACATCACACGTTTAGCTAAAATTTAATTAAAAAATAAGCCCCAAGGGGATTCGAACTCGTGACCCCTCAAGAAAATATGCTTGTAGGTACCACTATATCATATGTGTGTTTATGTCTATATCTATTATAGTATACTACATCTCTCCCGAAGACCACCTACTACCTTTGCACAATGTGTAGTAGTAGATAAGTATCACCGAGATTATTAAATTATATTTTTGGATTGAGGGAGTAGTATTTGAAGAAGAGTCTTGCATGCAATTTGTTTTGTTTGAATAATGTTTTCAACTTAAATTCCTTTTTTTGCATGTGTGACATTTATTCTCTGTAATATTTTTTCATGGATCTGACTTATAAGTCATTTTCATAAATCAATGCCAAAGATGAATTCATGTTTCTTACTTGCAAACCCCAAACAAACACCACTAGCACGAGGCGCTCGCGTTGGTGTCGCTCATCGACGACGAGAAGAAGCTTGGCGACTGCCGGTTCGACCTCTGGAAGCAGTCCTATGTGGCCCATGCGTCGCTGTGTACGGCAAGCTCCGGCGCAGCCGTCGCTTGGACGCGGTCCAGAGTGGCTGCACCACGCTGTTCATCGTCAGACATGGGGACCTCATGGTCGTCGCCAATGCCGACGACTCTCGGATTGTTCTGGGCATCGCAACTGACGACGGCGCTATCACGTCGTCCAGCTCATCATCCACCTGAAGCCCAACCTGCCACATAAGTCGCTACTGACCGGCCATGAATTCTTGTGCGCTGGGATGACGACCATTGTTGCTGTTGTGTGAGTGTCCTCGAACAAGATATATGTAGAGGAGTAGCACATCCGGTGGTGCAACGACCATGTGTACTACCTAGCCCGGGGTGCACTTCATTTGGCAACCCAGCGAAGAGTCATCGGTACTCACCATGTCGCGCGCGTTCGACGACTATTATATCAAGGATTGTGGCGTCATCTTGGCGCCGGAGGTGAGCAGAGGAGGACCGACAACAATGACCACTCGCCATCGTCAGAGTAGCTTTTGTGCCGGTCTGCCTTTAATTCTCTTTGCAAACACACACTTACCTTTTTGTTTAAGCAAGCGTGTATGGTGGTGCGTGTCTGATGACTAACAATGTACGACGGAACTTCTACCGACAGGTGTGACACGTGCTCTCCAATGATGAGACCATGCAAATCATGACATATATCGAAGTCTGCATGATACTGATGGTTGCAATGTAGTAGTGAAACAACTAAATTAAAATAACAAAATTTATGTATGGCTAGGATCACAAATGAATTATGAAACATTTTCTTATAACAATATAAGACACATTTTATATATAAGTTATCATAGTATTATATGTTCCCGTTGCAACGCACGAGTACTCACCTATGTCATAGAAGGCTTAACGACAATTTAATGACCATGTAATGAAACATGTAATGTGCTATGTAGTACTATCCTATTGTTACTACTTTATCTAATTATCTTTGGTGTGTTGAATGGATGGTTAAATGATGCTAGAAATTCTGTAATGGTATTTATATGGATATACTTGAAATTTGTATAATATAATATTTTTATAGATGTTTAATTTTTGTGGGTACGGGTGAGGTATGGGTATGGGGGTAAATCCATACCCACCAGTGTATATGGGTGACTCGATGGGGTTATTTTTGTGTCGTGGGTATGGGTATGGGGTAGTAATACCCAGTGGGTATTTACCCATTGCCATCTCTAATTCTAAACCACCACCATGACACACTTCAGCAATCAGAGAGATCTAGGCTGGTAACAAAGGGTCTGTTTGGTTGAGATGTGGCTGCAGGAAAAAAACTGTTGTGGGCTGTGAGCTGTGGAAAAAGTTATTGTGGATTATGAGCTATTGTCGGCGTTTCGACCCCGGGGGGGTCCCTGGACCGACGAGTAAATTGTCGCTGCGTGTCCCAGCCCAGATGGGTCGGCGCGAGATGGAACACAAGGGGGAAAAGCCGCGGCTCGTGTTATCCTGCGCCCAGGGCGGATGCGCTTGCAGTAGGGGGTTACAAGCGTTCGCGAGGGAGAGAGAGAGAGAGACTGTCCGTCAGCCCATCCTCCCGCGCGGCCACCTCCTCGTACGAGGGCCCTGGACCTTCCTTTTATAGATGTAAGGAGAAGGCCCAGGTGTACAATGGGGGTGTAGCAATGTGCTAACGTGTCTAGCAGAGAGGAGCCAGAGCCCTATGTACATGCCGACGTGGCTGTCGGAGAGGTGTTGTTGCCCTGTTCATGTGATGTCGTGGCCGTCGGAGGAGCACTTAAACCTGTAGAAGTACAGTTATCGGGGCTGTCGGATCCTTGCTGACGTCTCCGTGCTTCCGTAGGGGGCTGAGAACCGCCGTCGTCATGGAGCACGCGGGGTGCCATCATTACTTGTTTACCGGGGCGAGCCAGATGGGACGCCGGTCTTGTTCCCCGTAGCCTGAGCTAGCTAGGGGTAGGGTAATGATGTACCCCCCTGCGGCGTGGTCGGTCCGAGCCCGAGGTCGGGCGAGGCGGTGACTCCTCCGAGGTCGAGGCTGAGTCCGAGCCCTGGGGTCGGGCGAGGCGGAGACCGTCTTTCGAGGTCGAGGTGGAGTCCGAGCCCTGGGGTCGGGCGAGGCAGAGACCATCTTCCGAGGTCGAGGTGGAGTCCGAGCCCTGGGGTCGGGCGAGGCGGAGACCGTCTTCCGAGGTCGAGGTGGAGTCCGAGCCCTGGGTCGGGCGAGGCGGAGACCGTCTTCCGAGGTCGAGGTGGAGTCCGAGCCCTGGGGTCGGGCGAGGCGGAGCTTCCTATGGCGCCTGGGGCTGGATTCGGCTGCTGTCAGCCTCACCCTGGCGGGTGGCACAGCAGTCGGAACAGGGCAGGCGGCGTTGTTTCCCTGTCAGGTCAGTCAGTGGAGGGGCGAAATGACTGCGGTCACTTCGGCTCTGTCGACTGAGGAACGTGTGTCAGGATAAGGTGCTAGGCGATCCTTGCATTGAATGCTCCTGCGATACGGTCGGTTGGCGAGGCGATCTGGCCAAGGTTGCTTCTCCGCGAAGCCTGCCCGAGCTGGGCCTCGGGCAAGTCGAAGGTGCGCCCGTTGCTTGAGGAGGCCCTCGGGCGAGGCGTGAATCCGACTGGGTCTACTGTTCCTGCCCGAGGCTGGGCTCGGGCGAGGCGAGATCGTGTCCTTGGAGTGGACGGAGCTTTGACCTGTATTGCGCCCATTAGGCCTTTGCAGCTTGTGCTGATGGTGGTTACCAGCCGAGTTGAGGAGTCTTGGGGGTACCCCTAATTATGGTCCCCGACAGTAGCCCCTGAGCCTCAAAGGGAGTGTTGGTACTCGCTTGGAGGCTTTATCGCACTTTTTTGCAAGGGGACCGGCCTTTCTCGGTTGCATTTCGTTCCGGTGGGTGCGCGCGAGCACACCCGCCGGGTGTAGCCCCCGAGGCCTCGGAGGAGTGGTTCGACTCCTCCGAGGTCTTAGCGCTTTTCGTGACGTCTCGGCCGGTCTGGTTGTTCCCTCATGCGAACTGGTCGTAGCCCGGGTGCATGGTCAGGTTCCGAGTTCTCGGGCTGGTATGTTGACGCCGTCAACGGTTTGGCCGGAGGCGGGTTTGCGAGAGCAGCCCCCGAGCCTCTACACAGAGCGAGAGGACGGTCAAGGACTGACTCGGCTTTTATCATACGCCCCTTCGTCGCCTTTCCGCAAGGAGGAGGGGGGGAAGCGCCATGTTGCCCTCGGAGGGCGTCGAACATGGTGTCTCCAATGAGTTGCTAACGGGTGATCCGAGTGGACGCCCGTGCCCCGTTCGATAAGGGTCGGCTAGTGGCCCAGAGGCGCGCTCCAAAAGTACCTACAGGTGATTTGTCGGACCCGGTCCCGTTTAATAGGGTCCGAGGGCTCGATGCCTCCCTCTAATGGGATTCCATTACAAAATCGCTCCTGCTAGTCTCGGAAATGTCCTAGGGTACCTCGGGAGCGTAGCCCGAGCCTCGGCCATGTATCGGACGTACCCAGAGTCATCCCTCGCTCTGCGTGTTCTGAGGCGGTTGTCGAACCCTTCGGGGGACCAGCCTTTGAACCCCTGATCAGTAGTGGGCGCGGAGCCCGAGTGGCCTGAGGCGGCTGTCGAACCCTTCCGAGGGGCCAGCCTTCGAACATCTGACCAGTAGTGGGCGCGGAGCCCGAGTGCTCTGAGGCGACTGTCGAACCCTTCCGAGGGGCCAACCTTCGAACCTCTAATCAATAGGAGGGCTCGGGGCCCGCTTCCTTCGCGGGGAAGGATCCCTTTCGGAGTATCCCCTTTCCCGGTCCCTGTAGCAAGAGAGAGAAAGGGGAAGAGGAAAAGGATACGAAATTGAACGACGTGGCGTACCTTTTTGACTCGGTCATCATGGCGGAGGTGAAGCGTCGCCCGCTTCGCCTGCCAAAGGTGTCGCCTGCCCTGCCGTGGAGTTAATGCGACGGGACGAGAGGTTCGCGGGGCAGCCGTTGCGCGAGCCGTTCGAGGAACGGGCGTTTCGCCTTCGAGTTTTGAATTTCGCGGCGGGTTCGGGCGAAGTGTTGAACAGGTCTTGCTCGGGCCTTTATATATTCGGAACAGGGACCGGTGGTGGTTCTTTACTCTGCCGCTCGCCTCCTGCTTAGGTTTCCGCAACCTAAGGGAATAGCCAGAGAAAGAAAACCGCGCACCTTGTCCGCTCCGCCGCCACCCCCTTCGCTTGGTGATGGCCGACCGGGTAACCGTCGTTCCGCCGCGCGACCCGTGGCCTTTCTCCACCGTCACGGTGGACGATCTGGAGGCCCTTGTTGCCGATGGCTTGCTTCGTCCCCTCTCCGGTGACCCACAGCCGGAGTGGATGGCTCCTCCGAGCGGAGCCGCCCCGTCCCCGCCGTCGGGGTATGTGCTGAGTTTCGTCTCTTTCCATGAGCGGGGGTTTGGAGTGCCAGCAAGCCGTTTCATGCGGGCGATTCTGCATTTCTACGGGGTGGAGCTGCACAATCTCAACCTCAACTCCATCGCGCAAGCAGCCATCTTCGCGGCGGTTTGCGAAGGATTTTTGGGGATTGACCCCCACTAGGATCTGTGGACCCATCTCTACTCCGCAGAGCCTTTTGCCTCGACGACGGGGGAAAAGAGAGTCCGCATGGCGGTGCGGGCCGGTGGCTGCATCCTCCAGTTAAAGCAGGCGCGCGCGCAACAGTACATCCCCGCCATCCTTGTGTCTTCAAACAAGGGGTGGCAGCGCAGGTGGTTTTACCTCCGGAACGACGATGGGAGGCTCCCGTCGTTTTCTCAACGAGTGGTGACTGCCGCCGGCAGCAACTGGCGCTATGGGGCCCCGCGCGAGAGACAAAAGAATCTCCAGCCCCTTCTGGAGGCCTTGCAGGAGCTGCGAGACGGAGGGCTTACCGCCGCGGGGGTGGTTGCCGCCATCCATCGCTGGAGGGTGCTTCCTTTGACGGAGCGGCGGTTGCTGCTTTCGGAGATGACACCGAGGGTCGACTTGGAGGGCTCGCAAATGTCCTCTGTCCCCCTCTCCGCCGATGACCTCCACAAGCGGGTAGCTGGCACGGTAGGGAGGCTAGACGTCGGCGCCCTCACCCAGCCCCCAATGCGTCCCGAGCGCGGGTGCATGTCCCTGGTGAGTGTCCGTTCCTTCTTCTTTCTTATGTCAGATTGTCCTTGGTTCTCACAGTCGAGATTTCTGTCTGTCTCCAGGAGTTGGGGTTTCACAAGCCTTCCCTGCCACTGGTCCCGGAGGACGCGGTGGACCGAGTCGCGCGAAGGGTCGCTGCGGAGAAGAAGAAGGAGAAGAAGGACGCGAAAAAGGCTCGGTCCCGCGAGCGGATGCGGGCTCGGGACGCCTTGGAGAGGCGTCGTCGGAAGCAGGAGAGGGACGGGCTCCCGAGGGAGCCATCGCCGGAGACGCCTGACGACGACGACGACGATGATGACGAAGACAACGACATGGTGGCCCGCCTTGCCCTCAGCCCAGATCTGCGGCTGGGCCAGGGGTCGTCGAGCCAGCCCCCGAGTGGGCTGGCGCCGTCGGTATCTAGGGCCAGGACATCAGGGTCCCGGTCCGAAGAACAGGGGCAGGCCGATGGGGTACTTGACCCCTTGGCCGAGGTAGTTGAGGTGACCCCGGGGAGTTGGGCCGACCCGCCTGTCCCCCAAGAGTCGTCGCTCGTGCCGGCCGCACAGGAGGTTGATCCTCAGGTCGTCGTGACTGCGCCTGGGCGGACCGTCCCTTCGGCGCCCCGGGTGCCCGAGGCGGGGATGGTGCTGAAGCCGGCAGCGGGGCAAACCTTGGTAGTGCCCGCAGGGACCGCGGCTCGAGGGGCCTCCCCGCAGGCACGATTGGTCGTGGTCCGGAGTGGGTAAGTATCTGAGGATACCTCTGTCCCAGCTCCTTTTTCGTGTGTCCTGATCCTGCTTTTCCTTTTCTTCCCAGCAAACGGAGGCACGATTCGACCGGTCTGGCTCCCCGGAAGGTCCTTAAGACGACGCCGGCTTCTGCAGTTGGTGCCGCCCCGGGCCACGCCGGCCGGCTGGCCTCCACACAAGATGCCCCCAAGCAGGGGGCTCGGGCAGCACGAGTTGCCGTGGGGCGAGCTCCCGAGGCTGACCCCTCCGTCGAGGCGGTCGTCGTGCCGAGGGAGACTGCTGGCGCAGGCGCGGCCTTGAGCTCACCTGATGTGTTGCCGACGCCGGCACCGACTTCTGCCGAGGCTATTGTTGTTCTGGCCGTGGAGCCACCCGTCGTCGCCAATGCTGAGATGGTCGAGGCACCGCTACTCGAGGCCGGCGATCGAAAACCTACCCCCTTAGCCGAGGAGGTACCCGATGCGCCGACTGCAGGGGGTGCCGACGCCTTGGAGGAGGGGGGCGCAGAACCGCGGCCTGTTCTGGGGAGCGGCGACCTTGTCCTCGCGCGGCGCGATCCCAATGAGCGGTGTGGGCAGGCGTTCCAGTTCTGGACCCGTGGTGCTTCGAAACCCCTCTTCGTTCTTGACGATGAGCGGGAGGAGCAGTCTCGGGACGAGCTTCGTGAGTGTGCCGAGGCAACGATGTGGTTGCTTCGGTCGACCATGGAGGTCCTTTCCAGGGACGTTCCCAGGATCCTCTAGGTAAGGATTTCTGGCATACCTTTCACGTGATCAAGGCATTCTTTGTGACGCCTTGCTTCCCTTCCTCAGGATCTGACGGATCTGAGCACCGCCAAGTCGTCGTTCATCCGCCGCGAGGCCAACGTCTGGGGTTCGCTGTGGTTTCTGAGGGTTGCGCTTGCCGAGGCTACCGAGCGCCTCTCCCAACGGAGCGTCGAGGCGGCGGACCTTCGGATGCTTTGTGACGAGCTGGGGGCGGAGGCAGCGGTGGCATGCGTAGAGGCGCAACGGCGGCAGTCAGAGCTTGGCCAGGTCATCGGTGAGCGGGACCGATCTCGGAACCAGGCTGCCGAGGCTGAAAGCCGGGCCGAGGCCCTTGGGGGCCAGCTAGCCGAGGTGTCTGCTCGGGCCGGAGCCCTTGCAGAGGACCTGGTCGTGGTCGTCAGATCTGCCCAGTCCGCCCACGCCGCAGCCTCGGAGCAGCGTGCCCGGGCTGAAGGTATGTCTTGGCCGCTTTGAGAGTTTGATTCAACTTCATTCTTCAACTCGTGTTTGAAGAATTCTGTTTTGGCTGTTTGTAGAGTTCGAGTCTGTCCTTAACGAGTCCGCCAAGGCACTTGCCCAGGTGGCTAAGCAGAAGGAAGCCGACCGCGTGGCCATGTCCGAAGCTATCTCGGCCTTCTGCCAGATCTTTGGTCTTGACGACGTCCCCTCGGGAACCCCCCCAGAGTCGTCTGCAGGCCTTGGGCGGTCATGTGCGCGGCAGACTCCGTGAGGCGCTGCATCACGGCGTTAGGCGGGCCTTCGCCGTGCTCGCTTCCCACTATGATGTGGATCTGGAGCGGGTCAGCGAGGGGTATTGTCTTCCCGACGAAGATGAAGCTGCCCTAGCCGAAGTTCAGAGGCTTGATGTGGCCACCGCGGGCCCAAGCGCGGTGCTGGCGTCCTCCTTCGAGGTGGAAATCCTTCCGCTTGCGTCGTCGTCCGAGGCCGAGGCGGACCTCGCCGAGGGTGGAAACGACGCTGAGGGTGGAGATGAAGCCGAGGGTGCTGCTCCTCCCCCGGGCGATGCCTGATTCTGCCGGAGCAGTTTGTTTTGAACATGTATGTGTCTTTCGCGGCCGCCGAGGCCTGAACACTTTGTCGTCGTGTTACAAAGCTGCGTTTCTTTTCCTCCCGTTTCGAGTATCCGGACTTGTTCGTCAGTAGCAGAATCGCTTATCCGAGTAAGAGTTATTTTTCGCGAAAGGTGACGAGTGAGGTATCCGTATCCCGGAGGCGTAGGAGTCCCTCGGCTCGGTCGGCCTCGCCGCTTACATGCGCTCTTATTCGTTTCGCGGGGTCCTGTTACTGATATAGCCGGGAAACACGAAAGTCGTTTTGGTAGAAGACTTTTTCCGAGGAAAATTTTGACGCAGAGGGGGTTCCCCCCTTCTAGCCCCCGAGGGAGGGTCGGGCTTTGCCGAGGCAAGGCTGACCCTTCCTTGACGGTTAGACTCTTTTTGCGTATGTAAAGAGAACGAGGTATGTGAACGACTTGAAAACATCTTAAGGGTAAAAGCGACGTAGCTGTCGGATGTTCCAAGGGTTGCTGTAGACCACGCCTTGTCTGTTGGCCAGCTTGTATGTTCTGGGCTTCAAAATCTTGGCGATGATGAACGGCCCTTCCCAAGGAGGTGTGAGCTTATGGCGCCCTCGGGCGTCTTGTCGTAGCCGAAGCACCAAGTCCCCCACCTAGAGGTCTCGGGACCGAACCCCTCGAGCGTGGTAGCGTCGCAGAGACTGCTGATACCTTGCCGAGTGTAGTAAGGCCATGTCCCGAGCCTCTTCCAGCTGGTACAATGAGTCTTCTCGGCTGGTCTGGTTGCTCTGGTCGTCGTACGTCCTTGTCCTTGGGGAGCCGTATTCTAAGTCTGTGGGCAAGATAGCCTCGGCCCCATAGACTAGAAAGAACAGCGTGAAGCCCGTGGCTCGGCTTAGCGTCGTCCTCAGACTCCAGACCACCGAGAGGAGTTCCTTCATCCATTGCCTGCCGAACTTGTTGAGGTCGCTGTAGATCCTCGGCTTGAGTCCCTGCAGAATCATGTCGTTGGCACGCTCTACCTGCCCATTCGTCATGGGGTGAGCTACGGCGGCCCAGTCCACCCGGATGTGGTGGTCCTCGCAGAAGTCCAGGAACTTTATGCCAGTGAACTGGGTGCCGTTGTCGATGATGATGGAGTTCCGGACCCCAAAGCGATGGATGATGTTGGTGAAGAATGCCACCGCCTGTTCGGACCTGATGTTGTTTAGGGGTCGGACCTCAATCCACTTGGAGAATTTGTCGATAGCGACCAGCGGGTGCGTGAAGCCCCCGGGTGCCTTATGCAAGGGAGCGACGAGGTCCAGACCCCACACAGCAAACAACCAGGTGATGGGTATTGTTTGCAGGGCCTGAGCGGGCAGGTGTGTCTGCCTTGCGTAGAATTGACACCCTTGGCAGGTGCGTACAATCCTAGTGGCGTCGGCCACCGCGGTTGGCCAGTAGAAACCTTGTCGGAAGGCGTTTCCAACGAGGGCTCGAGGTGCTCCGTGATGACCGCAAGCCCCCGAGTGTATTTCTTGCAATAGCTCCTGACCTTCAGCGATGGATATGCATCGCTGGAGGATGCCTGAGGGGCTGCGGTGGTAGAGCTCCTTTTCTTCACCCAGCAAGACGAACGACCTGACGCGCCGCGCCTGTCGCCGAGCTTCGGCTCTGTCGAGGGGTAGCTCTCCTCGGTGGATATATTGCAGGTACGAGGTCTGCCAGTTTCGATTAGGCGTGACCCCATTCCGCTCTTCCTCGACGCGCAGTGCCTCACCCTCGGCGGCCAAGGCTGCTTCAGGCTGAGCCGAGGGTGCCTCGGGCTGGGCCGAGGCCTCCTCGGGTTCGGGCGTGTCGTTGGTCTTGACGGAGGGTTGATGTAGGTCTCGGGAGAAGACATCCGAGGGAACCGTTGTCCGCCCCGAGGCTATTTTAGCCAGCTCGTCCGCAGTCTCGTTGTATCGTCGAGCGACGTGGTTGAGCTCGAGCCCATAGAACTTGTCTTCCAGGCGCCGAACCTCGTCGCAGTAGGCTTCCATCTTTGGGTCGCGGCAATGGGAGTTCTTCATGACTTGGTCAATGACAAGCTACGAGTCGCCACGAGCATCGAGGCGCCGAACCCCTAGCTCGATGGTGATGTGCAACCCGTTAACGAGAGCCTCGTACTCGGCCACGTTGTTTGACGCCGGAAAATGGAGGCGCAGCATGTAGCGGAGCTGCTTCCCGAGGGGTGAGATGAAGAGCAGGCCCGCGCCCGCTCCTGTTTTCATCAGCGACCCATCGAAAAACATGGTCCAAAGTTCTGGTTGGATCGGAGCTGCTGGAAGCTGGGTGTCGACCCATTCAGCCACAAAGTCCACCAAGACTTGGGACTTGGTGGCCTTCCGAGGGGCGAACGAGATTGTCTCGCCCATGATCTCCACCGCCCACTTTGCAATCCTACTTGAGGCCTCTTGGCACTGGATGATCTCCCCCAGGGGGAAGGATGACACCACAGTCACCGGATGAGGCTTGAAGTAGTGTCGCAACTTTCACCGCGTTAGGATTACCGTGTACAGTAGCTTCTGAATTTGCGAGTAGCGGATTTTGGTCTCGGACAGTACCTCACTGATGAAGTAGACCGGCCCCTGGACGGGCAATACATGTCCTTCTTCTCGTCTCTCGACTACGATCGCGGCGCTGACCACCTGAGTAGTTGTGGCTACGTAGATCAAGAGGGCTTCTCCGGCAGCGGGGGGCACCAAGATGGGCGCGCTTGTAAGGAGCGCCTTTAAGTTCCCGAGGGCTTCCTCGGCCTCGGGGGTCCAAGTGAAGCGCTCGGTCTTCCTTAAGAGGCGGTACAGAGGCAGGCCTCTTTTGCCGAGGCGCGAGATGAAGCGGCTCAGAGCCGCAAGGCATCCCATGACCCTTTGTAGTCCTTTCAAGTCCTTGATAGGTCCCATGTTGGTGATGGCTGTGATTTTCTCCGGGTTAGCCTCGATGCCCCGCTCGGAGACGATGAACCCTAGGAGCATGCCTCGGGGGACTCCGAAGACACACTTCTCGGGATTGAGTTTTACGCCTTTCGCCTTGAGACACTTGAATGTCGTTTCAAGGTCAGTGAGGAGGTCGGAGACTTTCCTCGTCTTGACTACAATGTCATCAACGTAAGCCTCGACCGTTCGGCTAATGTGCTCTCCGAACATGTGGTTCATGCACCTTTGGTATGTCGCACCTGCGTTCCTCAAACCGAATGGCATAGTAATGTAGCAGTACATGCCAAAGAGCTGGTCGGACTCTTTCATCCTGATTTGGTGATACCCTGAGTAGGCATCGAGGAACGACAGGGTTTCGCACCCAGCAGTGGAATCCACGATTTGATCGATGCGAGGCAGAGGGTAGGGAACTTTCGGACATGCTTTGTTTAGAACAGTGTAGTCTACACACATCCTCCATTTCCCACCTTTCTTTTTCACAAGCACAGGGTTGGCTAACCATTCGGGATGGAATACCTCTTTGATGAACACTGCAGCCATCAGCTTGTGGATCTCCTCGCCTATGGCTCTGCGCTTTTCTTCGTCGAATCGACGTAGAGGCTGCTTCACGGGTCGGGCTCCAGCTTGGATACCCAGCGAGTGCTCGGCGACATCCCTCGGTATGCCAGTCATGTCCGAGGGACTCCACGCAAAAACATCGGCGTTTGCGCGAAGAAAGTCGACGAGCACGGCTTCCTATTTGGGGTCGAGCTCGGAGCCGATCCGGACTTGCTTGGAGGCGTCGTTGCTGGGGTCGAGAGGGATGGACTTAACCGCCTCTGCTGGCTCGAAGTTGCCGGCGTGGCGCTTCACATCTGGCACCTCCTTGGAGAGGCTCTCTAGGTCGGCGATGAGGGCCTCGGATTCGGCGAGGGCCTCAGCGTATTCCACGCACTCCATGTCGCATTAGTACGCCTGTCGGTACGTGGATCCGACGGTGATGACCCCGTTGGGGCCCGACATCTTGAGCTTGAGGTAGGTGTAGTTAGGGACGGCCATGAACTTGGCGTAGCATGGTCTCCCCAGCACTGCGTGGTAGGTTCCTCGGAACCCGACCACCTCGAACGTGAGGGTTTCCTTTCGGAAGTTGGAGGGAGTCCCGAAGCAGACGGGCAGATCGAGTTGCCCAAGGGGTTGGACGCGCTTCCCGGGGATGATGCCGTGAAAGGGTGCCGCACCGGCCCGGATCGCGGACAGATCGATCTGCAAGAGCCCGAGGGTCTCGGCGTAGATGATGTTGAGGCTGCTGCCTTCGTCCATGAGGACCTTGGTAAGCCTGACGTTGCCAACGACAGGATCGACAACGAGCGGGTACTTCCCCGGGCTCGGCACGCGGTCGGGGTGGTCGCCTTGGTCGAAAGTGATGGGCTTGTCGGACCAGTCTAGGTAGACTGGCGCCGCCACCTTCACCGAGGAGACCTCACGGCGCTCTTGCTTGCGGTGCCAAGCCGAGGCATTCGCCACTTGCCCACCGTAGATCATGAAGCAGTCGTGGACCTCGGGGAACTCCTCTGCCTTGTGGCCCTCCTTGTCGTTGTCGTGGCCTCTGCCACCTTCTGCCGGGGGCCCAGCCTTGTGGAAGTAGCGCCGAAGCATGACGCACTCCTCAAGGGTGTGCTTGACGGGACCCTGATGATAGGGGCACGACTCCTTGAGCATCTTGTCGAACAGGTTGGCGCCTCCAGGAGGCTTCCGAGGGTTCCTGTGCTCGGCGGCGGCGACAAGGTCTGCGTCGGTGGCGTCGCGTTTCGCTTGCGACTTCTTCTTGCCCTTCTTCTTGGTGCCGCGCTGAGCGAACGCCTCGGGGACGTCTTCCTACTGGCGCCCCTGAGGCTGCTTGTCCTTCCGGAAGATGGCCTCGACCGCCTCCTGACCAGAGGCGAACTTGGTGGCGATGTCCATCAGCTCGCTCGCCCTGGTGGGAGTCTTGCGACCCAGCTTGCTCACCAGGTCGCGGCAAGTAGTGCCGGTGAGCAACGTGCCGATGACATCTGAGTCGGTGATGTTGGGCAGCTCGGTGCGCTGTTTTGAAAATCGCCGAATGTAGTCCCGCAGGGATTCTCCCGGCTGCTGGCGGCAACTTCGGAGATCCCAGGAGTTCCCAGGGTGCACGTATGTGCCCTGGAAGTTGCCGGCGAAGGCTTTGACCAGGTCGTCCCAGTTGGAGATCTGCGCAGGAGGCAGATGCTCCAGCTAGGCTCGGGCGGCGTCGGAGAGGAACAGGGGGAGGTTGCGGATGATGAGGTTGTCATCGTCCGTTCCACCGAGCTGGCAGGCCAGCCGGTAGTCCGTGAGCCACAGTTCCGGCCTTGTTTCTCCCGTGTACTTGGTGATGGTAGTCGGGGTTCAGAACCGGGTCGGGAACGACGCTCGTCGTATGGCCCGGCTGAAAGCTTGCGGACCCGGTGGTTCGGGCGAGGGGCTCCGATCCTCCCCGTTGTCATAGCGTCCACCACGCCTGGGGTGGTAGCCTCGACGCACCTTCTTGTCGAGGTGGGCTCGACGGTCGCGGCGGTGGTGCTCGTTGCCGAGGCGACCTGGGGCCACAGGCGTTGCATCCCGCGTGCGCCCGGTGTGGACCGAGGCTTCCCGCATGAATCGGGAAGTCGCGACGCGATGCTCCGGGGGGGTACCCCTGCCTTCGGAAGGCAGAGCTTTCGGCCCGTCGGACTGCGGCATCCTCCAGGAGATTCTTGAGTTCTCCCTGGATACGCCGCCCCTCGGTGGTGGATGGTTCCGGCATCGCTCGGAGTAGTATTGCTGCTGCAGCCAGGTTCTGGCAGACCCCACTGGAAGCCGGGGGCAGCCTTGCCCTGACATCGTCGGCGATGCGGTGCTGGACGTCCTAGGCCAGATGACGCACTTCTCCGGCTGGTGCTCGGCCTGCCCACTCCTGCCCGATGTTCTGCCGGAGCTGCACAAGTTGTCATGCTTCCTCGTTGAGCCTAGCCTGCATCTCGCGGATTTGCTCGAGCTGTGCGTCCTGACCCCCCCGTAGGGACTGGGACCACAGCTAGCTCCCGCAGGGACTGGTTGCCTTCGTTGAGACCCCCTAGATCGACATGGAAACATTCGCGACTTGGGCCACAGTCCTTGTCGTCAAGGCTGTGGCCATCATTGGAGTAATCGGAGAGGCAGTAGTCACAAGCGGCCGTGAAGTCTCGCATGACACTGGGGTTACCGAGCTCGGAGAAATCCCAACCAGAGTCAGGCTCGTTATCTTCCTCGGAACCCGGGGGCCCGTAGGTCGAGACGGCCGTCAGTCGGTCCCAGGTTGACCACATATGGTACCCCGGAAGGTTAGGATATGCCTTTATGAAAGCGTCCACCGAAGCGGAGTCGCTTGGTGGGTCGAAGCTGAATCTAAAAGGCACAGGGTGGAAAACGGACGGTACCTCTTGATCGACGGATGGTGACGGAGTCGCGTCGGGGACGAACTGCACCGTTATCTCAGGTACGAGGCTAACGCCCAGCAAGTCCTTCGCGAGCGTGCTGGCGTCATCCGTCCGCTTGGGGTTGGCGTGTTGCGGGGAAACGACGCTCGTCTTCGTCTCAGACGTGAGGTCAACGCCCGACGTGTCTCCCGCTGGGGCACCGGCGTCGTCGACTCGCCCGACAGCCGACGAGGTGCCACCTCCTGCTTGGTCATGGTTGCCCCACCTCCTCCTCCGTCGGCGGGGAAGGTGACGGGACAGACCCAGATGCTGCTCTTCTGCCACGTGGGGAAGACGTTGTCGATTCTGCCGCCGGCGGGCGGGCTGACGGCCGCCATTGTCGTTGTCGCGCGGCGGAGGAAGGAGTACCATGTTGTAGCTGCCGTCGAGGGACATGAACTCGAGACTCCCGAAACGGAGCATCGTCCCGGGCTGGAGAGGATGCTGGAGACTACCCATCTGGAGCTTGACGGGAAGCTGTTCGTCAACACGCAGCAGGCCCTACCTGGCGCGCCAACTGTCCACGTTGCGACCCCGGGGGGTCCCTGGACCGACGAGTAAATTGTCGCTGCATGTCCCAGCCCCGATGGGTCGGCGCGAGATGGAACACAAGGGGGAAAAGCCGCGGCTCGTGTTATCCTGCGCCCAGGGCGGATGCGCTTACAGTAGGGGGTTACAAGCGTTCGCGTGCGCGCGCTCGAGAGAGAGAGAGAGAGAGAGAGAGAGAGAGAGAGAGAGAGAGAGAGAGAGAGCGAGAGAGAGAGAGAGACTGTCCGTCAGCCCGTCCTCCCGCGCGGCCACCTCCTTGTACGAGGGCCATGGACCTTCCTTTTATAGATGTAAGGAGAAGGCCTAGGTGTACAATGGGGGGGTGTAGCAATGTGCTAACGTGTCTAGCAGAGAGGAGCCAGAGCCCTATGTACATGCCGACGTGGCTGTCGGAGAGGTGTTGCTGCCCTGTTCATGTGATGTTGTGGTCGTCGGAGGAGCACTTAAACCCTGTAGAAGTACAATTGTCGGGGTTGTCGGATCCTTGCTGACGTCTCCTTGCTTCCGTAGGGGGCTGAGAACCGTCGTCGTCATGGAGCACGCGGGGTGCCATCATTACTTGTTTACCGGGGCGAGCCAGATGGGACGCCGGTCTTGTTCCCCGTAGCCTGAGCTAGCTAGGGGTAGGGTAATGATGTACCCCCCTGCGGCGTGGTCGGTCCGAGCCCGAGGTCGGGCGAGGCGGTGACTCCTCCGAGGTCGAGGCTAAGTCCGAGCCCTGGGGTCGGGCGAGGCGGATACCGTCTTCCGAGGTCGAGGTGGAGTCCGAGCCCTGGGGTCGGGCGAGGCGGAGACCGTCTTCCGAGGTCGAGGTGGAGTCTGAGCCCTGGTGTCGGGCGAGGCGGAGACCGTCTTTCGAGGTCGAGGTGGAGTCCGAGCCCTGAGGTCGGGCGAGGCGGAGACCGTCTTCTGAGGTCGAGGTGGAGTCCGAGCCCTAGGGTCGGGCGAGGCGGAGCTTCCTATGGCGCCTGGGGCTGGATTCGACTACTGTCAGCCTCACCCTGGCGGGTGGCACAGCAGTCGGAGCAGGGCAGGCGGCGCTATTTCCCTGTCAGGTCAGTCAGTGGAGGGGCAAAATGACTGCGGTCACTTCGGCCCTGTCGACTGAGGAACGCGTGTCAGGATAAGGTGCCAGGCGATCCTTGCATTGAATGCTCCTCCGATACGGTCGGTTGGCGAGGCGATCTGGCCAAGGTTGCTTCTCTGCGAAGCCTGCCCGAGCTGGGCCTCGGGCGAGTCAAAGGTGCGCCCGTTGCTTGAGGAGGCCCTCGGGCGAGGCGTGAATCCGCCTGGGTCTACTGTTTCTGCCCGAGGCTGGGCTCGGGCGAGGCGAGATCGTGTCCCTGGAGTGGACGGAGCTTTGACCTGTATTGCGCCCATCAGGCCTTTGCAGCTTGTGCTGATGGTGGTTACCAGCCGAGTTTAGGAGTCTTGGGGGTACCCCTAATTTTGGTCCCCGACAGCTATAAAAAAGATAAAATCCATTTGGTAAAAGTCGCTAAAATACGTTAAAAGTCCTTCCATATATATTTGCACAATCCCATCTGAAAACCACTAAAAGCGTGTCTAAAGGTGCTTTCAATTTTGCACTACAAAAAAGTCAGCTTTTTAAAAAAACTGTTTTCTAAATCCATCACTTTGGTTTGATTTTTGTATTTTTAGAGGCAAAAGTAAAAATTCAAAAGCCAAACCAAACACACCCAAAAGCTTTGCAAAAAACAATGAACTTGGAGGCTCAGTCACACTGCGTTGCGTGAACACGAGCAGTGCGGTCACTGCATCTGAGGGCACAAATGCGCACACCTATACTCGAACCTCACTCCCTCTGCTCCACCATCCCTGCCTCCTAGCAGGAACGCATGAGCGGCGAGCGGTAGCACTTGGGCTAGCGCATTACAGTGTGGTGGAGCTAGGAGACCCAGAGAAGACGAAGTACATGAGGAGATGCATCACAGCAACGTCGAACGTAGACTCATAGTTACCGGCCTCAACGACGACAAGTGCAAAGGCAGTAGCAGGGCCGAGCGGATGCGCAGGGGATGGCAAGCGAGTGGGGCGCGGTCGAGGGCAGGGCAGGGAGGTTGTAGTGGAGGAGACAGAGCTCGACTTCGTAGAGGACGCGTAGGCTCTTTCAGAACCACATTGTTGTCGTCGTGGCGATGATTGCGCCCTCTATCATGGACGACACTTACGAGGTGTGGAAGGTTGGGGATTTTTCTGCTATGTGACGGAGCGACTTAGTGCAACCTCGGTCCACAAGCCGTCGCTTGGCATTCACCTTCGCTTAGTTCCTCAAAGCCTTTTCCTTGCTATCTTCACCCTATCAAGCCATTCTTGAGTCACATCATATTGAGCATCCATTAAGAGAATCATTTATTCGATATTGTGAACCTTGCTTGAATGTCTTCTAGATATAACTGTTAAGATCAATCAAGCTCTAGTTTGATTCTCATATAAGCATATATGAACTGGTAGTAATATGGTCAAGCCAATTCACGATTCCTCATATCTTATTCACTTTGGCTTGGCCAATCCTCTCAATCACTTCATCCTCTATCATGATCATATGTTTGTAGTGATTTCTGAGGTATTGTCCATATATTTAAACCAATATAGAGATCATATTATTTCCATTTGCATTGTCTCACTAGTTATTTAACCTTATGTTAAACCTTTGTTCACTGATCATTATACACTATTCAAGTATGTTCATCATACTAAATTTCATGTTCAACACTTAGCAAACTTGTTAGACCTTTAAACGTGTTGTTATCCAAATCACCAAAACTCACAAAAAGGATGAGTGCACTTTCAGCCTCCCTCACATCAATCTCAATCACACTATCTAACACTTTCTCAAGAACAACCTACTTCCAACTAAATAGCCTTCTGAAACCATCCTCCCATGTACCACGCATTTCAACCAATGTTTTCTCTCCACCCTTCCACACCATATCATATGAAATGGTCATTTCGAAGGTATTTTCCAATTGTTTCTGCGATTCTTTTGCACATATATTCGGTTTGGACTTTAATATAGGGAGGGCAAGAACCAATGACTAATTGGTGTTGTGGTCCTTCTCCTTGAGCTTGAGGTGTATGAACATCAGTCATGGCAGTTACCTAAAAGACACTTGGAAATGGTTACAAACTACACAAATCAGATTGTCATGCATGCAAACAAATTTGCAATATAAACTAAATGTACAATGATAGTAGGTGACTCTTTTACATTGGTATGTGCATGTATTTTCTAGGGACACTCATCTCCTTGACAGAAAACTCTATATCGAGAAGTGTTGGTTGCTTCTATGCCTAGCTCAAACTCCTTGTTAATGGCATACTATCTCATTGACAGCCTAAACTCTTTCATGTTAGGGTACAAACTCCTAACTCTCATCACAGGATTGAGCCTACCATACACCACCACAATGTCTTCAGGAATTAACTCAACATCAAGCAAAGCAAACAAATCAGTAGCACCTTCATTTGCAATACCATTACCCAATGTAATCTGACTAACGTTCTCCTATGGCAGACCAAGTTTTACATATAAAACTTCCTCATTGGAGATTTCTTGTGTTCCTTCCTCCTCCCATCTATTTTCTATCTCAATATTATCCCAATCAAGATCACTTGTTCCAAAAATAGCTAACACCAATGCATTTTCCTACATATGGGATGAACATTTATTCTACTATTGACCTAACAGAAATGGAAACATCTATCCATACATTTACTCAAAATAGGGACAACTAGGGAACTTACATTGCCGCCAGAGGGATAGAGGGAACCAAACCCAACAGTAGGACCACCATCAAAAGCTCTCGAAGCCGACAGATCTACCTACCCATGGTTTGCGTCTCGAAATAGCGAAAGAACAACAATGCCAATAGCATCAGGGTATTCTCCAAGCTCGACGATATGCAAAAATGAATGGCGCTCACTAGGAACGTCACTAGGGCCAGCTCTCTGTTTCTACTCTGTAACTTATAAGACTCTCTTTAGCTCACTCCTCTATAGTAAAAAATGTAGCACATAAATATCTCCAACATCTTGCTAACATTAGTATACAAATATATTTTATATAAAACCGAATTAGCTTAATTGATATGTACATAAATTATTATTATTATTATTAAAATGGACGATCCAACGTAAAATAAATTATAATTTGGTAGAAAGGGAGTATCAAATTCCCGATTTTTAGCGTCACCGGTGGTACATATGGTAGTGGATACCTGCGACCCGATATCCGATGGATATTTACTCCATTAGGGTATGCATGTGGGCTAAATAATCTACCCGTGAGTCTGTTATTGGGCAAAAATATTCACCCAATGGGTAAACGAGTATTAGAACGTTCCGTCTTCACCCATACTCGTTAACCCATGGGCTATGAACTTAGCCCAAGTATGAACTTGGACTTGAGTCATCCATCTTTTCTACTATTTAACAACCTTTTGGACCATAATGTCATAGAAGTCTTAGTGACAATTTAATGACCATGTAATGTGCTATGTAGTACTATCCTAGTGTTACTACTTTATCCAATTATGTTTGGTGTGTTGAATGGATGGTTAAAGGATACTAGAAATGTTGTAATTGTATTTCTATACTAAAAGCACCAGTTTCAACGGTTGCCCTGCGTCATTTTTTATAAATAACCCCTCATAGCTATTTCAAATTAATCCGATACACGCCTATAGATGGCCAAACGGTGGTTCGGCACGGGCCAGACGCCCGCGGGCCACAACTCTGGCCCAGGCACGTCATGCTGACCTGCTGACTATGTCGGGCCAGCCCGTTAGTCCGTCGGCCCATTTGATTAAATCAGCGTAAAATGTTAAAAAACAGTGCAAGAGGTGAGGTTTGAACCCATGCCCTGATGGAAGAAGGGCGAGAGATACTGGGTGAAGCCGTCTAACTAGTAGAACATAATGTTCATATATTTTTAATATTGAATACAAATTGTATATATGTATATACATTTTTGTAAAATAAAAAATATAATCGTGTTGAGTCAGACCAGCACTATGGGCCGAGGCTACAGCCTAAGCACAACACGTCGTTATTGGCTCTTGCAAGTATTATGTCGTTTCTGAGACCACATTGGCGCAATGGACTCAATGGTGTTTGAGGTTGCTGAATTGGATGGAACAACAATGATTTGACACACTAACAGTGAAATAAAAGGTTATTTGTTAGTTTTAAACGTTAGTAATCGCTACGAAATAACATAATTTATATGGAGCGCATCCAGTTTTTATTGATGCGTGACTTTAGCAATCACTCTATATTTTGATTTATCTTTTTTATAAGTTTGAGTTCATGTAACTTATTTTAGAAACTTGAGCTCATAAACTTTCTCTTATTTGGTCTCTGTACGGTGTAATTATGTTATTTTATAATATCTATTCGTTCAGTCAGTCGTTGCGAACTCTCGTTTAATCGCTCACTTCATTGACCGTATTGTACCAAGACATATTGGATGTAGTAAACAATAACATCAGTTAGCCAAATAAAAAAAATATATACGGATAGCGGAGACAATCAATAAAAAATCTTGAAAATTGTTTGGTGGATAGTTTACATGGGTATTGTTGTAAGTCGTCGCAACGCACGGGCAACCGACTAGTAGATGTATATACTTGACATTTGTACAATGTAATATTTTGATAGATGTTTAATTTTTGTGGGTACAGGTAACTCGACGGGTGATCCATACCCATATAGGCACGAGGATAAATCTATAACCACCAGTGTATATGAGTGACCCGACAGAGTTATTTTTTATCGTGGATATGAGTATGAGGTAGTAATACCTGGTGGATATTACTCATTGTCATCTCTAAGGGTTAGTTTGGTAGTCCAAAAACTGGAGGGGATTGGAGGGGCTAAAATTCCCGTTTTATTCAATTTTGAATAAGAAGGAAATTTTAGCCCTACAATTATCTTCGGTTTTGTGGCTTCCAAACTAGCTCTAGAGGTCGATTTAGTGACCAGAGATCACGAGAGGATGGAAGGGATTCCGAGAAAAAATAGTTCATTTCTCTCTTAATGCCCTCTAATGCTCCGTGATCCAGGGTGACGCTGCCCGTCTCCGCCACAGAAATGCCGTGGGCCGTGGCCGGCGAGCGGAGCTTTGATACGGGCCCGGCGCACCACATGTTCGAGCTTCGTTTGGATGTAGCAATCTTCAGACGGCGGAGGCATATTTTTCTTTTGTGGAACGACCACCGGCCTTCTCGATTGGACGCTGAGTGGGCCTAGGATTGGCCGACGAGAGTGCAGCCCAACTAGTATTTGGTCGCTCGTTCGCAGAAGCCACCAGCCCAGCCCATACAGCCTTTCTCCCCTCTTTCCCCACTGGCTGGTTCCTCTGTCCTGTCCTGCCGGCCGACGAACCTCACCCTTGTGGCACGGACGGCACCGCCGCGATGTCGTTGCCGTCAGCGACCGCACCGTCCTCTTCGGGCGCGACGCAGCCCTTGCCAACGGAGCAGCAGGGAGTCTCGAGGGAGCGGCGGATGGAGTCGCTGGGTTGGCTGACGGAGTCGGCGGTGATGCCGAAGAAGCACAAGGCCATCGAGGGCGTCGGCGCCGCCTCCATCCTCGACCTCAAGGCACAGCTCTACCGCACCCAGGAAGAGGCCCGAAACCCCATCGCCCCCAGCGCCGTCGCGGCCGCTGCTTCTGGTGGGGAGTTTCGCCGCGCAAAGATACGCTCCGCACCCACCGACCCCCTCGGGGCCAAGAACTCCGGCGTTGAATCCCGGGCGCACAAGTATGTTTCGTCAGCTCTTTGTATAGATTTGCAGTGAGTTGGTGCAGTTGTAGCATGACCATTTGATTGTAGTTTTGGGTTGGATTGGTTAACCTATAGCGTGACCTTGATTTAGGAGTCCGATGCCCTAGACTAGATAGTTATTATGAGAGCTTTGGTAAAAGGTGCGGAACAAATAGCTCCTTTCACGATAAAAACATATCTCTCCTCTATATTTTTTACTTTCGAACCACCAAAAAGAATATTTGATTGCATTTTACAAGTGTTGCTTACCAAAGATTTTTTTATGTGCCATATGTAGTAAACTAAGAAAATAAAGTATTTCTTCATATCAGTATTATATGTCACCTTGTAAACTTGTCTACTCCAATAGGAGGATGGTCGAGGACTAATTGACTCTGATCACCATGCAGCCTGATGATTTCAGGGAATGTAATTCACATTGTTTATTCAATCAGAGTGAACACTTTTTAAGCGTTTTCTAAGCAACAACCAACTCAAAAGAAAACAACGGAGCTATTGTCAATGCTTATCCCAAACCACAGTCCAGTTTTTCTCTGGCAGTTTAGAATTTACACTAACAAGAGATAGAATGAAATATATTATCTTGTATAGAAAAAGAAATCTGATGTTGTTCTCTTCCTCCGTGCAGTTAACTGCTACCCTGGCCACAATTTTCTGTTACTTCGCAGTTTATTTCCATTCAACATGAGTCATGTTGTTTTTTACTCTTCATACAGCGTTTCGAGTTGCCATGGTTTCAATGCAACTGTCTTGTGCTTTCAGCCTCACGTAGCCATAAGTCCTTTTTTCATGCTTTTGAGTTGTGAGTATTGACCAGAACTAAATGCCTCCTCTGTCATTGCACTTTGGGCACAGGGATAAGCTGGAGCTTAAAGCCGTGAAAGACGGTTCAGAAAGCTATGCTGCTCTGGAAAAGAAAGCAGAGTTGTATGAAAAGTTATCCAGAGGTGAACTACCTGATGAAGAAGACAAGGAAAAATACTGTGTGGATTTCTTCCAAAAAGGTTTCGATCGGGTTTATGAGCCTCAGATACCAGAATGTAGCCACAGAGCCACTGATGGTGCGGAACCGGTAAACGATCGTGAAGATTCTATGCCTAATGCCAAACCATTGGGCCTTGGCCGAGCAGGCACTACAATCGACAGAGATGAACACAAGCGCTTTGTGAGGTACTGTTTTCTATGTGCAGTATCTGCACCGACACCCTTATGAAGTTATATTGCATGAAGCACTTTTCCCCTTAATTATTCTATAGATATAGAAATCGGAGTAATTTCAGCTTTCTCATGGACAGATGAAGAATGAAACAAAAATGGTACTATATTCATAGCATCTGAGCATTTAGTGCATAGGCAGACAGCACAATGAATATGAATTGAGCTTTCAATATAAGATATTGAAATTTTAGGTGCCGGGTTATTATATACCAGTAGGCACATGAAACGGAGCAGCCCTAGGCTATGCCAGGGCCAGCATATTTTTCATGCTGTGAGGTACTGTTCATGGTGTTTTTAGGATTAAATTTATAATTTAAAAATAAGGTTAGATTGAGTTGATTCCTTGATTTTAGAGAATGTCTCTTAAAAGACAAGTTACCCATCCATGTGAGGATGGAATTCTGGTTAATCAAGAAATGACAAATAAGTAGATCTAGACTTTCTATCTCCTTATCTATTCCTGTCCTTGCGGTGTAGCTGCTGGGAATCGGCATAGGTGCACTGCTTGGATTAAGGGCCATCGAATTTATGCCCTTGACATACTATCTTTTATGTTCAGACACTTCAAATTAATTTATTAGTTACCCGATTTGAGATCTCAAGTAAAAAAACACATGATACCTATTGTTTGATACTTGATACCAGTTTTGGACAATATTCATGACATGGTGAGATCAATGAACATCATTGCCAGTAGTGATATCAATATATCACTGAACTTCTTGGCTTCAGCACATTTTCCTCTCTTTGTAATATATTATTGAACTTCTCGACTTTAACACCTTGATTTCTCGTGGCGATATAATATGGCCGCTTTGGATTTTGTACAATGACGTGCTGTGACCTTTTGATTAAATTTCCCCGACATGGTACATCTGCAGGGAAGTTCACGAGGAAGTAACTGAGGCAAGGCAGAAGGCCTCAACAGTAAGATCTCGACGACAAGAGCAGGATGCTGCTCGTAGAGAGAAACTCAGGCAAGCTTACCTGAAGAAACGATTGGAGAAGTTGATTGCTGAAAAACAGGCCTCTTCAACCAGTGATTGACCTACCCAGCTAGCTAGTATATTTCCTTGCATGTTCTATCAGGCTACCAGCTGTAGCCTGTAGTAGTCCATGGTCTCATGCAACCATGGAACGGTTACTGTAAATGTCTTCTGATCCAGTACAGTCGAATTCAGGAAATAGCGTTTGCATGTACAGGTGGTGTTGCAGAATATTGTTGTACACAATTCTAGGCAATGGCATCATGATTTTCTGAGACATTCGCTAGACCCAATCCATATTTCTTCAGCTTTGTCCCATTATATATGTTTGGCTATTTTAGACAATATTCCCATTACGTTTGCTGTGTCTCCATTTTGGACGGATGTTTATAGTCTTGGTTCTAGTAGTCGTCTGAAACTTGAAAATGACTCACAAACAAGTGGAGGAAGAAGCAGGTTCTGTATTCGTATTCCCTTTGATAGGATAAAAAGTTCATTTGCCCTTTCTGTGATTCTTCTCCAACTTGCTACTAGCCATTCTTGCTGGACTGCATATCATGCTGCCTCCAAACTATTCCTCTTCGCTTTTAAATTCGAGAAGCAAAACCGCGACCTCGCCGGAGAACAATGGCCAATGCACTGCCAGGCCAGAAAACCGGCGAGGTCACGGCGACGCAGAATCCGTTCGAGTTCCATGTGTACGGGCCGCGACACCTGTCGTCCCCCAGCTGGTGGGATCTCCTCCGTTCGAGCTGGTCAGTTACTCTCACCTTATTTTCTGCGAAGCGCACGACAAAAGCTCCGTGTCACTGGTCTTAGGCTTGGGGTTTCTCAGGAAGGATCCCAGCTACCGGCGGATGGTGATCGCGTGCTTCATCCAGGGGGTGTACCTGCTGGAGCTGGACCGGCAGGACAAGCGCGACGAGCGCACCGCCCTTGCGCCGCAGTGGTGGCGCCACTTCATGTACAGGCTCTCCCAGACACTCGTCGACGAGCGCGACGGCTCCATCTACGGCGCCGTGCTCGAGTGGGACCGCCGGGCCTTGCTGGCTGGCTACGCGCCGTTCCGCCCCGCCGGCGCCCCGGCCGCCGTCGTGGCGCTCCGCGGCACGCTGCTGAGCGGGGCCACGTTCCGGCGCGACGTCGTGGACGACCTCCGGTTCCTGGCCTGGGACAGCCTCAAGGGCTCCGTGCGGTTCGCCGGCGCGCTGGCCGCGCTGCGGTCCGCGGCGCGCAGGCACGGCACGGGGAACGTGTGCGTGGGCGGGCACTCGCTGGGCGCCGGGTTCGCGCTCCAGGTGGGCAAGGCGCTGGCCAAGGAAGGCGTGTTCGTGGAGTGCCACGTGTTCAACCCGCCGTCGGTGTCTCTGGCCACGAGCCTCAGGGGCTTCGCGGAGACGGCCGGCGAGATGTGGGGCTACGTGCGCGCGTGGCTGCCCTACGTGGGCTCGGCTGCGGCGGCGGACGCGGGCGGCGAGGCCAAGGAAGTGTCGCTGGGGCGCGCCGGGACGGCCAAGTGGTTGCCGCACCTGTATATCAACACCAACGACTACATCTGCTGCTACTACACCGACACTGCGGCCGGGACGGCGACCGTGACGGCCAGAGGAGGGAGCGGGGGCAGTAAGGTTGCTGGAGGGGACGGTGGCATCGGCAAGCCGGGGCTGGCGAGGATGTTGACGGTGTCCAAGGGGCCGACCAAGTTCCTTGATGCGCACGGGCTGCAGCAGTGGTGGGCTGACGATGTGGAGCTGCAGGTCGCCCTCAACCACAGCAAACTCATCGACCGCCAGCTCAGGTCGCTCTATGCCGCGCAGCCGGCCTCGCCGCAAGTGAACCAGTAGGCTGTGTAGCTCTGTAGCAGCTCACAAAACGCTGAGAAAAAAACGCAACGCTAGCATGATGCTGTTGATGGATTGGACTCCGCTGCGTGATGGTCCGCTGAGCGCACGGATGATGAGCGTTCCAAACATTTCGGATTTGAAACAGTTGTGGGCTTGTGGCAAATTTAAAAAATTCAAAAAGTGAATTTCAAAATAATACGACTCCGCTGGGGATCGAAACCCAGAATCTCTGGTTCCGTAGACCAGCGCCTTATCCATTGGGCTACGGAGTCATTTTTGTTTTGAATTGTTAACCAGATTTTATGTCCTTTTGCACCTCATACAAATTTATCACGAATTTCCAGATAAACTGATTTGATACAGTAATTCGGTGTGCTCAGTATATAGTTTTCCGAATAAATGAATTCGATACGATAATTCGGCGTGCTCAGTATATTTGACAGTTGATATGTCATTTGTTTTAGGCTATGTTTGGTTCACACCATATATTTGAAATCTGATATTCAAAATGTATTATTCCAAACATATACTACCAGAATTCGGCACTTTATCGATTGTTTTTTTGGCACTCCACAAATAAGCTCTTTACCGAGTGTCTAACAAAAAACGCTTGGTAAAAACAAACACTCGGCAACGGGTTTTCTTTGACATGTGTTTAATTTTTGACACTCGTAAAAGAGCTTCTTTGTATACTGTTTTTTTTTCAACACCAGACAAATACAATTTAACCATCGTGTTTTGAAACAGTAAATAAATTCAAATGAAAAAATAACTACAAAATTATATAACTCATCAAAATGTACAATTTATATTTTGGTCATTTATTCGTATGGTAAAATAAAAGTAATTTTATTTAGAAAAAATATATCTCGTAGTCTATGAAACTATAAGAGAGATGTATAAGATTTATGAATAATGTTAGAACCAACATTGTGGGATAAATAAATGACCAAACAACAAAAAAAACTTTGTAGATCTTGAAAAGTTATGTAATTTTGTAGTTGGCAACTTTTTGATTTGAAGTCATCTTGTCAACGAAAACTATGTCTGAATTTTAAGAATTTAAAATTCTGAATTTCAAAACGATCTCAAACTGAAAACACTAAAATGAAAGTTGTAGGTCTTAAAAAGTTATGAAACTTTGTAGTTGAAAACATGTTGGCTTGAAATCATTTTGTCATGCAAGACTTGTTTGAATTTTAAAATTGGAAACTTTCAAACGACATCGGATGAAAAACCCACCAATATAAAAGTTGTAGGTCTTGAAATGTTATGGAACTTCATAATTGTCAATTTTTTTATTTGAAATCATCTTGTCGTAGAAAAATATGTTTGAAGTTTTTAAATTTTGTAAACAACCTTGGATGAAGAAACCATCAATATTGAAGTTATAGATTTTGGAAAGTTATGGCACTTTACGATTGACAGCATTTTCATTTAAATTTGTTTAGTGCCTTAGATAATCAATTTACTCTCGGTTTATTATAATACATGGGGAAGGAAAACATAATATAGACATAAGTGATATATTATTGTAGTGGTAGAGGAGGTTGCGTGCGAGAGAGAGGTTGAGTTCGAATCTCACCAGTCACAAAACTCGTAAATTCAGTTCAAAAAATGGTGAAAATGATAGGATGATGGATAGGACAATGGTGATGATTGGGAGGTTGAATCTCACTAGTCACAAGTCACAAAAACTCGTGAATTCAGTTCAAAAATTATGAAAATGATAGGATAGGGTAGGACAATGGTGATGGTTGGGAGAAGTTGTTCACCCAATTAAAAAATGTTATGTTGTTTTTTAGATTTTTTTTGTGACTCTTAAATTGCCGAATGTTTTTTGCAAGTGTTTTTAACACTCGATAAAGAATCATTTGCCAATAAAATATTTGCCGAGCGTTATTTGTCGGGTGTTTTAGACACTCGGCAAATAATATGAGTACTATAGTGATAGCTACGTGCTATGAATTTTGTGCATAGATAAACGGGATCTCACAATCCGTGGTACATTGGATTTTGTTGGATAACGGACAAGCGGCAGATTCTGACAATCCGTGGAAACCAAACGCCGCTTTACCCGTGACAAAATATTGCGTTGGAGGACATTATGCACAATCATACAGCTTCATAATAAGCAACTAGGTATGTGCCCGTGCGTTGCGACGGTAGTAAAAAAATTGTATGAAACATAGATACAGAACGACAAGGATGGCATCCTCGAGCTGTCTCGAGCTGTCTGGGTTAACGTCGAAGCAAAACTCGGCCTGCGGTCGAGTGCGTCGAGCCCGCGGTAAGAGGTCGCCCGTTGCGTGGCACGCAAGGTGGAGGGCGGGCGGCAGTCTCATGGAGAGGGTAATCTCCGGGGGACGGTGGTGGAGTGGCGGCGCGCGGTAGAGAAGGTGTACGTGGGAGCCGGCGGAGGGACAGCGCAGCGGGCGTTAGAGCAGCGTCGGAGTCGGTGTCCAGCGGAGCTTCGCGCTGCTGCGGCGGGAGGGAGAGGCAGGGCACTGAGGACGGCCTCGCCTGTGCATTCGCGCGAGCGAGACTGGGGAGGAGGAGGCTATCTCGGTCGGAGGCATCGACATCGTGCCTTGGTGGCGGCAGCGATGGGCGCGCGAGAGGTGGGCATCACGAGAGGACATGTGTGGGAGTATGGCCTCATCCCTATAGACACACACCCTTCCACGCTTAATAGTAGTAGGGACTACCAGGTTATCATTTTTTTAAATCAAAGGGATGGGGCACATGATATATTGATCACAGGTTTCAATTATTACAGTTTAGTATGTCGTTTGTATAGTTCACATGATTAGCAAATTGAACAAAACTATCATTAGGACTAAAAATAGTCAGTAACGATATCTTTTACACAGAAAACGATACCTGGTCGGTCAGAAACTCACCATATTTTCAATTTAGCTATTCAGTGACACGCCAATATGGTACTAACAAAAATTAGAAACTATAATTTTAAAAACAGTAATGGTCAAAAAAGACAAATTAAATCACTTTTATGGAAACGGTTCTTAGTAAACGAGTATATCACAAAGACTAATGGCCAGCTTAAAAGTAGAAATTTGAATAGATAACACATAAGCTTTTTAATTAAAAACACAGAAAAGAGCCACTAAATGAACTTGCAAGTATATTACAAACGTAAAGAAAGGGACCATAGCATACTAAAAAGGGTATTAGAAAAACCATAGCATACTCAAAGCTAGTAAACATAGGATAACTCACTTCATATATATCACAATAGTTTCACTCGAACAACAACCCTAATACACAGATTTTCATGAAGACTGAAATATTAGTGTCCAACACGCATCTACCACCGTCCATCCGAACCTGGGGCGGGAATAACAACTTCAACACGCGCACGACCTTCCTCCAAGAACCGTCGTCCATCCGAACCTGGGGAGAAGATTGGAGGTATCAGGCATCAAATGACTAACTGTGAACACTATGCTACATGTGGTCTAAATGAAAATGCACTGCATTGTAAGATGGCAATAAAAATGCACCAAGACAAAAAGGTTTGTACCCACGAAAAAATTACAATGCTATTTTTTACAATGCAAGCAACATAGTTTTTTCTCTCCACTATAATGCTTAAACATTTGACACTTGACTTCTGACCCAAACTCATCTTTTCAACTTTTCAGACTTCTTGAACAACAGCTATTTTGCCCTCTTTTATTTAAGAAAAACATTGTCTACCTTCATTTTCTTTTGTGACCTTGGTTTTGAGCGTTAGTTGCTAGAACTTATACATTGTATAACAGGTCACTGTTGAAAATATACCTGCCACTAACATGCCTGCTACAACATGAACCCCACTCGAGTAATTGCTAGGTATATGCCCATACGTTGCAACGGAAACAAACTATTCGTTAAGATGTTAGTGCACAACGATTGCAGAAGATGAACAACACATAATTTATAATCATCATTGTAGTCCTCTGCAGAGACAATGTTTGAGAGAGCCAAGTTAATTAATGCCAGTATCGGATCCATTGTCATTTTTCAAATCTCCAAACACATTGGAATTTTTTCTCCAAATTCAAATGATGTCAAAACTGCATGTTGGATGGTTAACAAATTTAATAATTTCTATTTCACCAAAAAATACAAATTAAATAACTCAAAAGATCAGACATGCCTAATTTATATGGTTATTGTAACAATGTTAAGTACCTTTTCAAAACGAGAGGATGATTGGAAGCCATAATGTTTCTCCTGCTAAGACTGTTGTGCTTCAAAAGATTTAGTATGTTCACGGCTGACAATGCCAACCATCTTTGCCATAGAAAATAGAGATATGAGAGTTTTGTTTCTCGAAGTGCCAATAACCCACCTCCCACGTAGAGAAACTTTCACTACCCCAAAACAGATTAATAAAGACAGTTCAATGAATAGGTCATCAAAATAACTTTACAATGCACTAAACAAAAAGAGATATATCCCGAAACAGCAGCTTCATGTACCTCTCATGTAAGGCCGAATATTTAAGTTGCAAGGTTCATGTAGATTTAAAGGTTTCTACGGATCCTCATCATCAGAATAATCTCCAGCAGGATCCCCTAACATCTAGGTGAGACATTTCTACATCATCAGTAAAGCTAGGTTCAACGTGTTTGTCATCTGGGCTGGTTTCTGGAGTTGAAGGTTGGTCATGATTCTCCTGAGTTGGATCTAGACCTCCTTGGATTTTTACAGAGGCCAATTTATAGCATGTTGAAAGGGAATTAGGCTTACACCTATTTCCTAAATGATTTTGGTGGTTGAATTGCCCAACACAAATAAATTGGACTAACTAGTTTGCTCTAGTGTATAAGTTATACAGGTGCCAAAGGTTCACACTTAGCCAATAAAAAGACCAAGAATTGGGTTCAACAAAGAGAGCAAGGGATAACCGAAGTGTGCCCTGGTCTGGCGCACCGGACAGTGTCCGGTGCACCACCGGACAATGTCCGGTGCACCAGGAGACTTCACGCTGAACTCCTCACCTTCGGGAAAATCCAGAGGCGCTCCGCTATAATTCACCGGACTGTCCGGTGTACACCGGACAGTGTCCGGTGCCCCAGGGAAGAGCGGCTCTGGAACTCGCCAGCTTCGGGAATTTGCTCAGCTATAATTCACCGGACATGTCCAGTGTACACCGGACTGTCCGGTGAACCAGCAGAGCAACGGCTACTTCGCGCCAACGGTCACCTGCAGGCGCATTAAATGTGCGCCAGAGCGCGCAGAAGTCAGGCACGCGCGCGCTGGCACACCGGACACTCTACAGTACATGTCCGGTGTGCCACCGGACATCCAGGCGGGCCCAGAAGACAGAGCTCCAACGGTCGGAACCCGACGGCCTTGGTGACGTGTGTGCACCGGACTGTCCGGTGTGCACCGGACTGTCCGGTGTGCACCGGACTGTCCGGTGCACCATGCGACAGACAGCCCCACCAAACGGCTAGTTTGGTGGTTGGGGCTATAAATACCCCCAACCACCCCACATTCAAGTCATCCAAGTTTTCCCACTTCAACTACTTACAAGAGCTCTAGCATTCAATTCTAGAGACACCCAAGTGATCAAATCCTCTCCAAACTCCACACAACGCCCTAGTGATTAGTGAGAGAGATTTGCTTGTGTTCTTTCGAGCTCTTGCGCTTGGATTGCTTTCTTCTTTCTTTGATTCTTCATTGCGATCAAACTCACTTGTAATTGAGGCAAGAGACACCAATCTTGTGGTGGTCCTTGTGGGAACTTTGTGTTCCAAGCATTTGAGAAGAGAAAGCTCACTCGGTCCGAGGGACCGTTTGAGAGAGGGAGAGGGTTGAAAGAGACCCGGTCTTTGTGACCACCTCAACGGGGAGTAGGTTTGCGAGAACCGAACCTCGGTAAAACAAATCCACGTGTCTCACTCCTTATTTGCTTGCAATTTGTTTTGCACCCTCTCTCGCGGACTCGATTATATTTCTAACGCTAACCCGGCTTGTAGTTGTGATTATTTTTGAGAATTTCAGTTTCGCCCTATTCACCCCCCTCTAGGCGACTTTCAATTGGTATCAGAGCCCGGTGCTTCATTAGAGCCTAACCGCTTGAAGTGATGTCGGGAGAATTCGCCAAGAAGGAGATGGAGACCGGCGACAAGCCCACTACAAGCCACGGGAAGGCTTCATCGGAAGAGTCCCGCAACAAGGAGAAGAAGAGGGAGAAGAAGAAGGAGAAGAAGACTTCTTCTCACAAGTCGCATCGGAGTGGCGATAAGATAAAGAAGATGAGGAAGGTGGTCTACTACGAGACCGACACCTCATCGCCATCTACCTCCGGCTCCGACGCACCCTCCATAACTTCTAAGCGCCATGAGCGCAAGAAGTTTAGTAAGATCCCCCTACGCTACCTTCGCATTACTAAACATACACCTTTACTTTCCGTCCCATTAGGCAAACCACCAACTTTTGATGGTGAAGATTATGCTAGGTGGAGTGATTTAATGCGATTTCATCTAACCTCACTCCACAAAAGTATATGGGATGTTGTTGAGTTTGGTGCACAGGTACCATCCGTAGGGGATGAAGACTATGATGTGGATGAAGTGGCCTAAATCGAGCACTTCAACTCCCAAGCCACAACAATACTCCTCGCCTCTCTAAGTAGGGAGGAGTACAACAAGGTGGAAGGATTAAAGGGCGCCAAGGAAGTTTGGGACGTGCTCAAGACCGCGCACGAGGGTGATGAACTCACCAAGATCACCAAGCGAGAAACGATCGAGGGGGAGCTCGGTCGCTTCCGTCTTCGCCAAGGGGAGGAGCCACAAGACATGTACAACCGGCTCAAAACCTTGGTAAACCAAGTGCGCAACCTCGGGAGCAAAAAGTGGGATGACCACGAGGTGGTTAAGGTTATTCTAAGATCTCTTATTTTCCTTAACCCTACTCAAGTACAATTAATTCGTGGTAATCCTAGATATACACTAATGACTTCCGAGGAAGTAATCGGGAATTTTGTGAGCTTTGAATTTATGATCAAGGGCTCACGGAAGATCAACGAGCTTGACGGTCCTTCTACGTCCGAGGCTCAACCCGTCGCATTCAAAGCGACGAAAGACAAGAAGGAGGAGTACACACCGAGTAGAACACCCATCGACGCCTCCAAGCTCGACAACGAGGAAATGGCGCTCGTCATCAAAAGCTTTCGCCAAATACTCAAGCAAAGGAGGGGGAAAGATTACAAGCCCCGCTCCAAGAAGGTTTGCTACAAGTGTGGTAAGCCCGGTCACTTTATAGCTAAATGTCCTATTTCTAGTGATAGTGACAAGGGTGACGACAAGAAGGGGAGAAGAAAGGAGAAGAAGAGGTACTACAAGAAGAAGGGCGGCGATACCCATGTTTGTCGGGAGTGGGACTCTGACGAAAGCTCTAGCGACTCCTCCGACGACGAGGACGCCGCCAACATCGCCGTCACCAAGGGACTCTTCTTCCCCAACGTCGGCCACAAGTGCGTCATGGCAAAGGACGGCAAAAAGAAGAAGGTTAAATCTAAATCCTCCACTAGATATGAGTCTTCTAGTGATGAAAATGCTAGTGATGAGGAAGATAACTTACGCACTCTTTTTGCCAACTTAAACATGCAACAAAAAGAGAAATTAAATGAATTGATTAGTGCCATCCATGAGAAGGATGATCTCTTGGACTCCCAAGAGGACTTCCTAATCAAGAAAAACAAAAAGCATGTTAAAGTTAAAAATGCTTATGCTCTAGAAGTTGAGAAGTGTGAAAAATTGTCTAGTGAGCTAAGCACTTGCCATGAGACCATTGACAACCTTAGAAATGAAAATGTTAGTTTAAATGCTAAGGTTGTTTCTCATGTTTGTGATGTTTTAATTCCCAATCCTAGAAATAATGATGATGATTTACTTGCTAGGATTAAAGAATTAAACACTTCTCTTGCTAGCCTTAGGAGTGAAAAATGAGAAATTAATTGCTAAGGCTAAGGGTTTTGATGTTTGCAATGTTACAATTTCCGATCTTAGAGATAAGAATGATATATTGCGTGCTAAGATTGTTGAACTTAATTCTTGCAAACCCTCTACATCTACCGTAGAACATACCACTATTTGTACTAGATGTAGAGATGTTAACATTGATGCTATACATGATCACATGGCTTTAATTAAACAACAAAATTATCATATAGCTAAATTAGATGCTAAAATTGCCGAGCATAACTTAGAAAACGAAAAATTTAAATTTGCTAGAAGTATGCTCTATAGTGGGAGACGCCCAGGCATTAAGGATGGCATTGGCTTCCAAAAGGGGGACAATGTCAAACTTAATGCCCCTCCTAAGAAATTGTCTAATTTTGTTAAGGGCAAGGCTCCCATGCCTTAGGATAACGAGGGTTACATTTTATACCCTGTCGGTTATCCTGAGAGCAAAATTAGGAGAATTCATTCTAGGAAGTCTCACTCTGGCCCTAACCATGCTTTTATGTATAAGGGTGAGACATCTAGTTCTAGGCAACCAACCCGTGCTAAGTTGCCTAAGAAGAAAACTCCTAGTGCATCAAATGATTATGACATTTCATTTAAAACTTTTGATGCATCTTATGTTTTGACTAACAAATCCGGCAAGGTAGTTGCCAAGTATGTTGGGGGCAAACACAAGAGCTCCAAGACTTGTGTTTGGGTACCTAAAGTTCTTGTTTCTAATGCCAAAGGACCCAAAACCGTTTGGGTACCTAAAGTCAAGAACTAAACTTGTTTTGTAGGTTTATGCATCCGGGGCTCAAGTTGGATTATCGACAGCGGGTGCACAAACCACATGACAGGGGAGAAGAAGATGTTCTCCTCATATGAGAAAAACCAAGATCCCCAACGAGCTATTACATTCGGGGATGGAAATCAAGGTTTGGTCAAAGGATTGGGTAAAATTGCTATATCTCCTTACCATTCTATTTCCAATGTTTTTCTTGTAGATTCTTTAGATTACAATTTGCTTTCTGTATCTCAATTATGCAAAATGGGCTACAACTGTCTATTCACTGATATAGGTGTCATTGTCTTTAGAAGAAGTGATGATTCAATAGCATTTAAGGGAGTGTTAGAGGGTCAGCTATACTTAGTAAATTTTGATAGAGCTGAACTCGACACTTGCTTAATTGCTAAGACTAACATGGGTTGGCTCTAGCACCGCCGACTAGCCCATGTTGGGATGAAGAATCTTCACAAGCTTCTAAAGGGAGAACACATTTTAGGACTAACAAATGTTCATTTTGAGAAAGACAGGATTTGTAGCGCTTGCCAAGCAGGAAAGCAAGTTGGTGCCCACCATCCACACAAGAACATCATGACGACCGACAGGCCACTGGAGCTCCTACACATGGACCTATTCGGCTCGATCGCTTACATAAGCATCGGCGGGAGTAAGTACTGTCTAGTTATTGTGGATGATTATTCTCGCTTCACTTGGGTGTTCTTTTTGCAAGAAAAATCTCACACCCAAGAGACCTTAAAGGGATTCTTGAGACGGGCTCAAAATGAGTTCGGCTTGAGGATCAAGAAAATTAGAAGCGACAATGGGACGGAGTTCAAGAACTCTCAAATTGAAGGCTTCCTTGAGGAGGAGGGCATCAAGCATGAGTTCTCTTCTCCCTACACCCTCAACAAAATTGTGTAGTGGAGAGGAAGAATAGAACTCTATTGGACATGGCAAGAACCATGCTTGATGAGTACAAGACTTTGGATCGGTTTTGGGCCGAGGCGGTCAACACCGCTTGCTACGCCATCAACCGGTTATATCTACACCGAATCCTCAAGAAGACATCTTATGAACTCCTAACCGGTAAAAAGCCCAACATTTCATATTTTAGAGTCTTTGGTAGCAAATGCTTTATTCTTGTTAAAAGAGGTAGAAAATCTAAATTTGCTCCTAAGACTGTAGAAGGCTTTTTACTAGGATATGACTCAAACACAAGGGCATATAGAGTCTTTAACAAGTCCACTGGACAAGTTGAAGTTTCTTATGACGTTGTGTTTGATGAGACTAACGGCTCTCAAGTAGAGCAAGTTGATCTTGATGAGATAGGTATTGAAGAGGCTCTGTGCATCGCGCTAAGGAACATGTCCATTGGGGATGTGTGTCCTAAGGAATCCGAAGAGCCTCCAAATGCACAAGATCAACCATCCTTCTCCACGCAAGCATCTCCACCGACTCAAAACGAGGATGAAGCTCAAGTTGATGAAATAGAAGATCAAGCAAATGAGCCACCTCAAGATGACGGCAATGATCAAGGGGGAGATGCAAATGACCAAGACAAAGAGGATGAAGAACAAAGACCGCCACACCCAAGAGTCCACCAAGCAATCCAACGAGATCACCCCGTCGACACCATCCTCGGCGACATTCATAAGGGGGTAACCACTAGATCTCGTGTTGCACATTTTTGTGAGCATTACTCTTTTGTTTCCTCTATTGAGCCACACAGGGTAGAGGAAGCACTACAAGATTCGGATTGGGTGGTGGCGATGCAAGAGGAGCTCAACAACTTCACAAGGAATGAGGTATGGCATTTAGTTCCACATCCTAATCAAAATGTTGTAGGAACCAAATGGGTCTTCCGCAACAAGCAAGACGAGCATGGTGTGGTGACAAGGAACAAAGCCCGACTTGTGGCCAAGGGATACTCCCAAGTCGAAGGTTTGGATTTCGGTGAAACCTATGCACCCGTAGCTAGGCTTGAGTCAATTCGAATATTATTAGCCTATGCTACTTACCATGGCTTCAAGCTTTACCAAATGGACGTGAAGAGTGCCTTCCTCAATGGACCAATCAAGGAAGAGGTCTATGTTGAGCAACCTTCCGACTTTGAAGATAGTGAGTACCCTAACCATGTGTATAAAGTCTCTAAGGCGCTTTATGGGCTTAAGCAAGCCCCACGAGCATGGTATGAATGCCTTAGGGATTTTCTTATCACTAATGGATTCAAAGTCGGAAAAGCCGATCCTACACTCTTCACTAAAACTCTTGAAAATGACTTGTTTGTATGCCAAATTTATGTTGATGGTATTATATTTGGATCTACTAACGAGTCTACATGTGAAGAATTTAGTAGGATCATGACACAAAAATTCGAGATGTCTATGATGGGGGAGTTGAAATATTTCTTAGGATTTCAAGTGAAGCAACTTCAAGAGGGCACTTTTCTAAGCCAAACGAAGTATACTCAAGATATTCTAAGCAAGTTTGGAATGAAGGATGCCAAACCTATCAAGACACCCATGGGAACCAATGGGCATCTCGATCTCGACGAAGGAGGTAAATCCGTCGATCAAAAGGTATACCGGTCGATGATAGGATCTTTGCTATATTTATGTGCATCTCGACCGGATATTATGCTTTCCGTATGCATGTGTGCAAGATTCCAAGCCGACCCTAAGGAAGCTCACCTTACGGCCGTAAAACGAATCTTGAGATATTTAGTTTATACTCCTAAGTTTGGGCTTTGGTATCCTAGGGGATCCACATTTGATTTGATTGGTTATTCGGATGCCGATTGGGCTGGGTGTAAGATTAATAGAAAGAGCACATAGGGGACTTGCCAGTTCTTGGGAAGATCCTTGGTGTCTTGGGCTTCAAAGAAGCAAAATTCCGTAGCTCTTTCTACCGCCGAGGCCGAGTACATTGTCGCAGGACATTGTTGCGCGCAACTACTTTGGATGAGGCAAACCCTTAGGGACTATGGTTACAAATTAACCAAAGTTCCTCTTCTATGTGATAATGAGAGTGCAATCCGCATGGCGGATAATCCCGTTGAGCATAGCCGCACTAAACACATAGACATTCGGTATCACTTTTTAAGGGATCACCAACAAAAGGGAGATATCGAGATTTCATATATCAACACTAAAGATCAATTAGCCGATATCCTTACCAAGCCTCTTGATGAACAAACCTTTAACAAACTTAGGCATGAGCTAAATATTCTTGATTCTAGGAACTTATTTTGTTGATTTGCACACATAGCTCATTCATATACCTTTGATCATGTCTCTTTCATATGCTATGACTAATGTGTTTTCAAGGTTATTTCAAACCAAGTCATAGGTGTATTGAAAGGAAATTGGAGTCTTCGGCGAAGACAAAGGCTTCCACTCCGTAACTCATCCTTTACCGTCGCTCCAAGCCACTCTCCATCTTAGGGGAGAAGGACTCCGTCTTTGGTATAAATCTTCACTCTTTTATTTATGACCAAAGGGGGAGAGAGTATTTCTAAGGGCTCTAATGACTCCGTTTTTGGCGATTCATGCCAAAGGCGGAGAGAGTAATAGCCCAAAGCAAAAGGACCGCACCACCACCTAATTTTAAAAAGAATTTTTAAAAAATGGTATGATTCTCAATTGATAAATTTAAAATTGGTATCTTATTATGTTCAAAGGGGGGAGAACGTAGCATTTCAAAATTGATATATCAAAACCCTCTTGAACACTAAGAGAAGAATTTTATTTAGGGGGAGTTTTGTTGAGTCAAAGGAAAAGCATTTGAAATAAGGGGAGAAAATTTCAAATCTTGAAAACGCTTCGCAAAATATTATTCATTTACCTTTGACTATTTGCAAAAGAACTTTTGAAAAGGATTTACAAAAGAATTTGCAAAAACAAAACATGTGGTGCAAGCGTGGTCCAAAATGTCAAAAATTGAAGAAACAATCCATGCATATCTTATAAGTATTTATATTGGCTCAATTCCAAGCAATCTTTGCACTTAAATTATGCAAACTAGTTCAATTATGCACTTCTATACTTGCTTTGGTTTGTGTTGGCATCAATCACCAAAAAGGGGGAGATTGAAAGGGAATTAGGCTTACACCTATTTCCTAAATGATTTTGGTGGTTGAATTGCCCAACACAAATAAATTGGACTAACTAGTTTGCTCTAGTGTATAAGTTATACAGGTGCCAAAGGTTCACACTTAGCCAATAAAAGACCAAGAATTGGGTTCAACAAAGAGAGCAAGGGATAACCGAAGTGTGCCCTGGTCTGGCGCACCGGACTGCACCGGACAATGTCCGGTGCACTAGGGGACTTCACGCTGAACTCCTCACCTTCGGGAAAATCCAGAGGCGCTCCGCTATAATTCACCGGACTGTCCGGTGTACACCGGACAGTGTCCGGTGCCCCAGGGAAGAGCGGCTCTGGAACTCGCCAGCTTCGGGAATTTGCTCAGCTATAATTCACCGGACTGTCCGGTGAACCAGCAGAGCAACGACTACTTCACGCCAACGGTCACCTGCAGGCGCATTAAATGCGCGCCAGAGCGCGCAGAAGTCAGGCACGCGCGCGCTGGCACACCGGACACTCTACAGTACATGTCCGGTGTGCCACCGGACATCCAGGCGGGCCCAGAAGACAGAGCTCCAACGGTCGGAACCCGACGGCCTTGGTGACGTGGCTGGCGCACCGGACATGTCCGGTGTGCACCAGACTGTCCGGTGCACCATGCGACAGACAGCCCCACCAAACGGCTAGTTTGGTGGTTGGGGCTATAAATACCCCCAACCACCCCACATTCAAGTCATCCAAGTTTTCCCACTTCAACTACTTACAAGAGCTCTAGCATTCAATTCTAGACACACCCAAGTGATCAAATCCTCTCCAAACTCCACACAACGCCCTAGTGATTAGTGAGAGAGATTTGCTTGTGTTCTTTCGAGCTCTTGCGCTTGGATTGCTTTCTTCTTTCTTTGATTCTTCATTGCGATCAAACTCACTTGTAATTGAGGCAAGAGACACCAATCTTGTGGTGGTCCTTGTGGGAACTTTGTGTTCCAAGCATTTCAGAAGAGAAAGCTCACTCGGTCCGAGGGACCGTTTGAGAGAGGGAAAGGGGTGAAAGAGACTCGGTCTTTGTGACCACCTCAACGGGGAGTAGGTTTGCGAGAACCGAACCTCGGTAAAACAAATCCACGTGTCTCACTCCTTATTTGCTTGCAATTTGTTTTGCACCCTCTCTCGCGGACTCGATTATATTTCTAACGCTAACCCGACTTGTAGTTGTGATTATTTTTGAGAATTTCAGTTTCGCCCTATTCACCCCCCTCTAGGCGACTTTCACCTGTGCCCATTGATTTTTCATTTGGCGAAGTGAAAACGCTGGCTTGGCTTTTAGAAGGTGATGTACTGCCTTGGCGAGCCACACAATTATCTTAACCAGAATGTTTTCCTTTAAGAAAGTAAAAAAATAGCTGGTGCATCACAAGGATACAACATAAGAAAATCTCCATAAAAATCACATGTTGATAACTGCAATACATAAATAACTACGACTGTTTTAGTATGCAAGTAAAAATTGGTCAATTTTGCAGTTAAAATAAAGGGGATAAAAAGTTTACCACATATGAGTCTACCTTCACCATCCAGATCGTCCTCATCAGCAACAAAAATTAAACACGTTTCCAAGCCAAATGAATGGACTCTAGGGACAACCTCCCTCGGCGACTTAACCGATAGTGTTGCGTGAAATTCTTTTTGGAGACTCATGTGCAGCCTGTGCTCCATTTCCATTTCACCCCTTTGGTGTCGACAAAGCAGCGGGTGAATATCGCAATTATTGTTCCTACCTCAATGACAAGCTGGTAAAGTTGTGTGTCATCATAAGCTAGTTAGTACTGATCGGATTCAAGAAATGCAAAATTAAAATGATGACAAAAACGTTGGGTGCGCGCTGCGTGTCCCATTTGGTCTCTAAGGAAATTGTAATGTCAACAAATATTCAGTGTAAGAAAAGATGATGTCTATGCAATAAAATATCATTATTAAGATGTTGGTAATGCTACACCTGAAACGGTGGAAATTGTCTTTTCCCTTGGAGTTGATGGTATTTAGAGCCACATCTAATGGTAACAATACCTTATAGATGTCAATCAAGTTTTCTAGCATGGGCTTTGAGTTACTGAAGAAGTTGTGTGTTGATGTACTCATAACTAAAACATCAAGCTGCTCTTTTGTAGTCTAGAAATCCTAGTTTCTGCATGTTGAGTCCTGCAGAAGAATTAAATTGAAATTGTTTTCAGTAAGAAACACATCATTTGGTGCAGATAAATAGAAGATCGAAGCGAAATAGGCCCTAAACCCTAAACATACTGTATTTGGCTTGTTATGTGGAAACCAAAAGGTTCTTGAGTGTATAATTGTAATTTTAGTGCTTGTACTGCATCTATGCACTTTGTAAGCAAGTATATTTAGAAATTACTTATATCTCTTGTTTTCCCAAAAAGATAACAATGGTGGTAATAAAGTATTGACTCAAAAATCAAGAACATTATGTGAACTTGGAGAAAGGGGAACATAAAGCGAACTCAAGTTTTTTTTCTGATCCAAGTCTCTTCATGTGTAAAATATAAAGTCATGTAAGCTAGTATTAATAGGATCAGTGAAATTAGTGCTTATATTAAATGTCAATGTCACTTCTCGTTCAGTCTTACCTACAACAATAACCCATAATGTATTATTTAGTTTGGTATTTTTGCGGGTTAGTTTTAGTATTTAGACTCTCTGTCAGAGAAAGCCACGCATGATAACATATATCACCCAGGATAGATTGTTTTGATAGTTTCTTACTGAAAAGTCACCCAATTAAGGTCATGTTTCAATCTTATGGGATAAAATTTAGCTTTCTAGTAAATTTTAGCCATATAAATTGAAGTGCTAAAGTTTAACTTCTTAGGGTATTTGGACTACTCTAATAAAGTTTAGCACATTGTAACAAAAAAGACACCCATGTCCCTAATACGGAGATAGAGAATATGAGGTTGGAGGGTATGAGGTGAAAATAGGGTTCCCTGGCCCACGTTTAGCTCCTTTTAGCACCCCTTGAGCAGTTTATTAGATAATATGTGCTAAATTTTATCACACCATCATTAGATTTTCTGTTTAGATCACCAAATGGCTAAAAGTAGCTAAAAAACTGCTAAAGTTTAATCTCGTAAGATTAAAACAGGGTCTAAGTTACAGATTTTGAGGAGGCAGAGGGGCTGGGAGGGAGTCTCATTTCAGAATAGGTCCTATGTTGAACAACGCATAAGCAGCTTCTCCATGCTAAGTAGTCGAGCAGAATAATATGCGGGCAATGACTCGTACCAGCTGTTGGGCATATTGGAGCGGGGCATGCCGTCAGCCTTCTTCGCGTGGCGGTCGCAGCACGGGACGTCGCTGGTGGGCATCCTCTTCTCTGCGTTGGGCGTCCTTGGCGTAGGCAGGGAAGTAGCTCGGCGCGACTTCCGCCCGACGTCCTTGGGCCACCGCGAGGCCCGTGTGCCCTGGGACCGCCTCACATGGAGCTCGGCCAGGTTCGCGCTCTCCTATCTCGCACCGACACCTGGGAGCAGCAGGGCCTGCCGTCGCACGCGATGCTCAGCGGGACGATGCGGCCAAATCCTCACCAGGTTATGCAAGGACAAGCACAGCGTGTGGTTCAACACACACGTCGAGGTGGAGCGTCTTAGCCTCCACGCCGTTCCCGCCAAGGAGGGCCTCGCTGCCGAATGGTACGCCTCGCAGTAGGGTATGGCGAGGTTTCGGCGGGGGATCTCGCGCCGAGATTTCTGTGGTGCACATGGAAGAGGGCAATTCATGACGGGGGCGGACAACGCGGGAGCGGCGGGTGGGTGTGCGGGGCAGGAGCGTTGGCAGAGGCGGGGACAGGTGGGGGCCTTCTGGGTGTGGACGCCCACGGGCTGGGGCTCCGTTGGCGGGATGGGGGTGGGTGGGTGGGGCGCGGCCATCACGCCGGGAAGGGGGCGACGTGTGTATGGTCCGGCGTAGTCATCGAAGGCTGGTTGTCAATGGAAGGAGACGCTGAGGTTGGAAGGGCGCAGGAATGTGGGCGGGGAACGCAGGGCGCGTGATAGAGGCGAGACAGAGCGGGGGCACGGACGCTATGGAGGGAGGGGCACGGTGCCGCTGCTTCGGATCGGCGGCGATCTCGGGAGGAATTTGGGCGAGCGCAGAGGGTTGCTGACGCTGACGGGACGGGGGCACGTATTCGGGAGGGATTTACGCGAGCGCAGAGGGTTGCTGACGCTGACGGGACGGGGGCATGTATTGCAGCCGCAACGGGAGCAGGCGGGGGCATGGTGGACGCCCTCGTTACGCTCCCAGTTACAGTGAACAAAAATTATTCGGGAGCAGGCGGAAGTAGTATAGATTTAACAAGCAGTAAGCATGGAACAAAAATTATGTACCGATGAACCACCGGTAGAAGGCTCGGTGTCATCAACTAGGATCAGTCGACTACAGAAGATACGTATCTGCATGAGCTGAAGGTTCCAGCTAGTATATATCTATGAATTCCATTACAAATCATAGTTCCGTAATATAAAGTTGATTGATTCGTCCAGTTACGGTGAACCATGAAGAATTTGGAACAGATACATATTCAGCTAGTCAGCTCTAGTCGTAATCTGATTGCTCGGACATTTATCCGCTCTCCTGCATGAGAAAATAAAACAAACAAGAGGATTATGCTTTTACCCATAAGAAAACAGGGGCTGGGGCAAGACTGTATCCAAGAGAGGGGAAAGTGTAATATACACCTTTTTCTTGTTATATTCAATCATCGCCTTCTCAAATTCTGCACGTTTCTCGGTAGCTTAATCATAGTACTTGACCTTTCCCTGTGAAATGAAACTGGCATTTGGATCCTTTCATTTTAGAGGAATTTGAATTCACTCAATAAAGTAACTTATTTAGTTTGGAATTTGGCATTACACCAGTTTCCAAAGTTTAGATATAAGCCTATCTCAAATTCATGAGGTGTGGAATGGGAAATTATTTTATGCATTAGTAGAATTTGTTTCTATTTTGTAACTTATATGACACTGTTCGTCTCACTCCTTTATAATAAAAATGTAACACATAAATATCTCCTATATCTTGTTAATAATAGTATATAAATATATTTTGCATAAAACTGAATTAGTTTAATTGATATATGTCTAAATTATTATTATTAGAATGGAATTCAATTCTAATGATCCAAACGGGACGTAGTGAAAACTATTATTTTCTAGAAGTCAAGTTTTGTGACCATTTAGAAGCACTCAGTATTAGTAGCTTTAAAGAATACATAGTTTATCTTTGTATCGGAAGAAATCTTACTACTTTCATTTTCCTAGTCATTTGCTAGCATGCACAGTAAGAGTAGCCAGAACTAGAGCTGAAAGTTGGGCCGTGCTGTGTCGGCCAGGCTCGATCGTGCTTTGGACTAACTTTTTTTGGGCCAGCACAATACGAAATAATTTTGGGCTGGGCCGTGTCATGCCTAGATACTAAAGCTAGGCCCGGTCTGGCCTGGCCCGAAGCACGGTGGGACGATGATCGGGAGCGGCTCCGTCCGGTTGCGGAATATTCATTTTTCGGGGGACTCCGTCCTACATGGAACGGATCCGAACAGCAGCAAATTGGGAGCGGAGTGGCTTCGTCCCACTATACTTCGGAACCAAAGACTACCTAACAGATGAGCCATGGGCGCCAAGGGAAATCACTTCTTCGCCATTAGAATAAAAAGGTAAAAACAGCTCATGTTCTTTGAACTGTATATTAACCAAATGAAGCATAATACCAAAAAGCTTCTGATCCCTAAATACTGTGTTTCCCATAAAATGGTTGATCCGGGGGAAAAGAAGTATATGCAAAAACAGAACTACATATCCAGTCCTCCGTGTTCGAATTCACACCAACAATGTGGAATCGACCAATTTACATCAGCAGGCAGAATAAGGGAGTAAATAACTAATGCAAAACAACTATCACGCTGCAAAGAGAAAATACTGACCTCAAATGCCATCGTATTCCATTTTTCGCCGCATGCCTTCCCTATCTGCAGGGCAAGGTATATTACTACAAGACTAAAGATTTGAAGGTCCAACACTCAAGTACTGAAAAACTTACTTCCTGCATTGATTTTACACTTGTTTTTTCTTGCTTATAAACCTTCCGAAAATCCTCCCTTCAGCACAACATAGAGCTTCATTATAGATTGGTGTATAACACAAAGGCAAACAACTGAAAGAGCTTTCACATTAGTGTTACACCTGAAAATGTGGGAGAAACCTTAAGGAGCAATTGATATGTTCGGTGATGGTGTGTCAATATGGTTGAAGCATAAAGCATTTATATTAAATAAGAATTTAATAAGTAACACCACGTATGATTCTTTTACAAACCCATGTAAAGTCGACCTGGACTGAGTACAGTAAGATGATTACTTTCCAAATGTTCTTCACACCAGTGCCATATGTTAAGTTCAGCAATGACATTAACCAATAATCTCAATCCTAGATGAAACTGAAAGACAAAATCACAGTACACAAAAAATGTAAACCTATAATGGTGAGCATCCTAATTTCCCAAATCAAAAGCAAGAAATGGCAAAATCACAGCATCCCGAGATGAAACTGAAAGACAAAACCACAGTGCACAAAAAATGTAACCTTACCTCCCAGCATCCCAATTCCCAAATCAAAAGCAATAAATGGCAATTTGTTAAAAGAAAAGAAACGAAAAGACTAGGCAAAAGCCTGATTGCACAAGCTGCTGAGCTACAATGGTGAGCCCATTTAGCAGTACCTTGCACTAACACTAGCATACATTAGAATTTTTTGATATGTAAGAGATGCACGCTAGAACCCCCAACTAATCAAAATTGCTTAGTCGCGGCCAGAACAGGCATTAAATCCGTAGGCGGCAAATTAACAGGGGAGCAGCCAGCACAGAACATACATGATACATGAAGTAGAAGAAGGTGGTGGGTGGCTTCTTGGGTGCGCGGGGGTCGCCCTTCCCCGCCGGCTTCGGCCTCGGCTTCCGCTTAGGGCCGCTCGGTCTGGGGGCCATCGCCACCGCCTTGAGAGGCTTCGGCGCAATCTGCGACCTCGCCTTCATCCGGCAAGGCAAACCCCTTCTCCTATCCGCGTGACGGTTGGGGCTTTACGCGACGTTTGGAGCCCGGCGAATGTGGAGGGCGGCAGCGAAGATGAGATCATGAGAGAGAAGAGACGCGGACAACGGCTGAAGGCTGAAGCGCTCAAGCGCACGGAAGAGGAGCGGGAACGGAAGACGACCTGGCCAGTGGCCACCGAGCATTCTGCCTCTAGTGGGCCGGATGTGTGATCCACCTAGTGCTGACTGGGCTTCCACACGACCCAAATAGATGGTTCGGTGGTCTATGACTGATGGTTTGTGTAGTTTTGTACCACATCGGCGGGCAAGGACGGGCTGAGAGAGGGATTAGTCAATATGAAGAGGGGTCAGGGGACAGAGAGATCCTATCTTTGCGCTTGGGGCAATGACGCAGCTTATGAGGTCATACCGAGGCGCGTCAATTGCTGGTTGAAAACTATTTCCAAACCCCCTCTTTGGCTCTTTGGGCCACTGAGAATTTCTGGAAGGGTTCCTCCTTTTCGAAGGTGGGAAAGCCCTACAGTTCTAAAGTAAAAATGTTATAAAAACAAATACACAAGTGAAAAACAAGCTAAAATAGCAAAGAATGGATAACTTGAAGGTATTTTATGGTTCCTCATTTTCGAAGGGGGAAAAATCACATTGGTCATCGTTTATTCTAGAGACAAATTTTCTCGTTATCTTTTTAATGGATCCAAATATATTTTTTCTCTATTTAACATTGAACGCAAAATTCTGTTGTTTATATGTTACCTTATACCGTCAAATCACATACTACTACGTTAATTCTCTTTTTCCTGGATCGTGAAAACCTTGACCCTTCTTTCGCACATACTCTTTTTCCCGGATCGAGAAACCCTTCTTCCGCACATAAGTAAGCAGAACTCTATCTCACTTGTGAAGAACCCAAGAAATCATATAGCATGGTGAGGAACCTTGCCTCTTCCTCCTACGATGCAATCCCACCCCACGAAAGTTGTTGCTGGCGGTGCCACCAAATCGAGAAAAAGCAGGGGCGACAATGGTCTCTTCCTCCAGCAGGGGTTGCTCGACCCGGGCATGGAGGCCCACGGTAATGCGTGGGATAGAAAGCCATGGAGATAGTTCCATGGGACCTGTCTCCCTTGGCCATGGATGCCTTCTGTGGCAATACCTTCTCATCTTCCTCTACATGGTTTCTCTAGGATTGTTCAGTTATCTTATTTATGTTAACTATGGTTGTAGCAAGAATTAGTGAAAGTTTCCTTTACCCGAGCATGTTAACTATGGATGTCGCTGAGGGGGTGAATAGCCAAATAAGACGCCGACTCCGCCCGCGTCCATTGCAGCCCGGCTCCTTGCACTGGCAGATGATGACATGGGCACACGCACACCCGCCGGCTCACCTGCTTGCTGTCTGTCACTCTCGAATCGACCAGGACCAGCTGTTGCTCCGTGCCCCCCTGCAGTCTGCAGATCGTACACTTTTTAACACTTGTTATCCTCCCTATCTATCTATTCTTCACGGGCTAACGGTCCAGGAAAAGTCACTGCAGATAAGGAAGATTCTTTCTGGTCCCTCACTAGCAGGCGCCCAGGCGTGACGGACCGAGCTGGTCAGCTAGAAAGCTAAACGGCAAAAAAAAAAACAAGCCGAAAAATCCGCAGCTTTCAGGTGCGCACTGTATACAATAATATCTTAACCGCGCTGGTTGCGGTGGATATTTCGACAGGACACGACGTGCACTTGTACAATGACTTCGAGACTTCGAGTACGAGCTCGTGTCGATGTGACACAGCCATATGGTAAATGCACCGGGTCACAAATATCACGGGCGCGCCATGCACTTTTTTTTTCCGTCGTTGTTGTTGTGTAGCACAGTAGTCGGGATCACTACGGTCAATAATTCACGAATGGCGGGCGGATGGTGAAGACAAACAGTACCAAGGCAAAAGGATTACTACTACTCTCTTCATGTCGCGTCGTCGATCTTCTGTTTTTCCCCACCTCTCTATAAACTCAGACTCTATTTATATATGTGTGGGAGAGCATCTGTTACTAGACTTATCTTTTTCTTAATACTCCTATATATATACAACGATATACTGTGGTACGTATTTTAAAACAAGTACTCCATTTTCTTAAGAAACATAAATAGAGTACTTGATTTATTAAGAAATCACGTGTGGGTTATGTGCTCTGCCAAGCAGGAAAATTGGAAAAGAAAATTAAAAACACACGCAAAACATGAGCTACAGACTACGACGTAGGGTGATAGGCACCTGGTACCGTGTAACAATTGCTCTAAGAATGCATGCATGTACTTGAAGGGGGTTCCGAGTTAGTTTTTTTCACTACGCTCGAGCATCTGCGAAGGGTTGTGGGCTCATCTTCACTCGGTCCTACGCCGCTAGTTGAAAATATCTCAAAGTCTGCGATGGAGTTTGATTTCTACGGGAGATTTCAATTATTAACCAATAATACTATTTTTAGTGACAGTTTCTTAAAACAACTCAAGCGATCTACTTATGTAGGGAATGTGACAGTAAAAAAATAAAGAATTAGTAGATGTTCGAGCAATTAATGACTCGTTCCATAAATCATACACTCTGCATTTTTTAGGCTTCCTCTAAAAGAATGTCCGTCTAGGCTGCAGCCCAGGTCGTGTCGGCTGTGCCCTAGTCTCTCTGTTTCATCTTCTGCTTTGCTAGCAAGCATCAACAACACGCGGGGGCAGGTCAGCCCCTCCGTGCTGCAGCAGCATGCAGCACAGCCTAGCAGCAAGTGTCCAACATCCAATAACCTGCACAGTGCACTACTTAGCAGCCACAACCAAGAATCATTAGGCACTCAACCACTACGCCGAGCAGTAACTAGCGCGCACGCAAGACACCCGACGTATCTGTAGGCTTCCAGCAAAACATGTTCTGAAGTGGACTAGGGGGGGGGGGGGGGGGGGGGGGGGTGAGCTTTTTTTTATATCGTACATATGATTTTTTTAATATATATTTCTATTATTTGGATATTCCCTAAAACGAAACAGAGACAATGAGCTGATAATTACCCAGTGCCGTAGTACATAGATACATCCGCCGTAACGCCGGCGCGATCTTGGGTATCAAGCGGCGGCGGCGGGCGGCAGGTGTCACCGACCTTTGCGCAAGCGAGGGGCGCACCCCGCGGCAGGCGGCGGCAACAATGCGCGAGCAACGGTACGGTATCTGCTAGAAATAAGACTTTAGAAATGAATTTAAGTATAAAACGAAATAAGACTTGTGGAATTGATTGCTGATCGTCGAGAACAGAATAAAAAAAACACGCACCCCACTTTTGGTTCCGCGGTTTGCCAGACGAGACGGGAAAAGAACGTGGGGGTGCGTATCTGAAAGAAACAAGAGCGTGCGGGAACGAACGCTTGGCGCGCGCACAACGGGTCAGGTAGCACGTAGCAGTCGCCGGAACGACTTTTACAGGTAGGAGTGAGAGGGAGGATTCGCAGGCGCGAGCGCCTGGCTAGAGCTGGAGCCCAACTGGCCGTGCCAACGAGGCCCACCATGCTAGCGGTTCCGTTCGGCCGCTTTTCGCTCCCGGGCCCGGCCACCGTGATTACTTTTCTCGCGGTTTTTTTTCTCCGGCCCGGGCCCGGACACCCTGCTGGTTCCGTTTTTTTTGGGGGGCGGGGGGCGGGGCGGGGAGCAGCTGGTTCGCGGCCTCGGATCGGAACGCACACGCACCCCAAGAGAAGGAAAAGAGAAAGTGGTTAACCAAGACAGCGAGCGGCCCTGGCAAAAGAGCGAACACGAGCAAACGGAGCCGAATGCCACCATCAGTCCTCTATGGGCACCAGCTAGCTAGCGGCTAGCGCTGCTGCCCGTCCGTGCCAGTCCACCTCCCATGCATTGATTCGGACGACCGTTGGTCGCGGCCGCCGGAAATCCGTTACACCTGCGCGGTGGCGATGGCGACCATTCCATTCCAAGCCTTTTGCCAGATGGGCGGCAAGGCAATACGAGCGCGATGCCGCACACAACCCGCGTCCGGTCGCGCGAAAAAAAAGGAGGGCGCCGCTCACATGGGCTGCATTGCATGCACCGATGCGCGCGCGAGACCGTCAATCATGCATGCAGTGCAGCTGGCCTGGCTGCAGGCCCCGTCGTCGAAATTCCAGGAAAACACTGCCCACGACCACGACGCTGGCCGGCCGGCGTCGCTTTCATCTGTCCTGGTAGGCTGGTAGCTAGGTACCATGCAACGCACGCTGCAGCGATGCAGCTACCTGCAAAGCCTGGAGCACCGGTACAGTGTGGTGAGTGAGTGTGTGTGTGTGTGTGGGAAACAATCTTCCTGACGGTAAGGCAACTCTGTCTGGTGTTCGCCGCTACTCTGTCTCCATCTGTGTGCCATCGCTAGCTGCTCAATGTTAGAAATTAATACGCGCGTAGAATAAGATGATTCCTCAGCGGAGTTTTCTTAAGGGCACCAAAAAAAGAGTATTGTTGTTAGAATTATAAACATTTTCCATATCATTTTAATTCCATAAATTAACATTATAATGATGACGTCTGAATAATTAACCATAGAAATCGTGATCTTAAATTGATCCATACCAATATGAATCAAGAGAACATAAAGCATATGAATTATATAAATCATATAAATACGATAAACATGTAAACTGACTGAACAATTGAAAATAAACAGATAGAAACACAAACATCATGACTGTAAAATTAAAACAGACAGATCTATCATATTACAATAAGACAGAACAGATAAGATACAATTATTCCTACATATGAAGCAGCATAGATGAATATATGAAACATATATAATATCCAGAACACAAAACAGTAAGTAAATAACACGATCATACCCTCCGATGCGCTCTGATGATCCAGATCCTTGACCAGCTTCTTTTGTCATGTTGGAGATGTTTTGGGCAGTCGCGTAGACGCTCCCCAAAAACCTAATTGCCGATCCCCCGTGGAAGGTCTCGAACGACACCGGCTTCGGAGACACCTGCCCTCTCGCTTCTCTGTGCGCGCAGAGTCACGAGATGGAAATACCCTCACTCGGCGGCTGGACTGTGATTCTGCAAGTGTTCTCACCTGTACCGAGTGACAGGGGTGCTCCTCTATTTAACCTCTCGCAGAGGGAAGCTGAAGGAGAAAGGTCGCCGAGTCACGCCAAGAGTCGGCCAGCTCTAGCCGAGTTATGCCATGAGTCGGCCAGCTCTAGCCGAGTCACGCCATGAGTCGGCAGCTGAAGGAGAAGGGTCACTCGGCTGGCTGACGAAGAGACATGGTCACTCGGCTGACGTACGCGGTTAGTGAGTGCTAAAAATTAACACAACCACACCCCGCCCGCTCACCTGCCTGCCTGCCTGCCTGCCTCGCCTCGCCACGCCACGCCACGCCCGGCTCGGCCCGGCCGGCGGCGGCGCGCGCGCGCGCGTGGCACGCCCTTGTCCATTTCTTGACTTCTCAAGTTAAGTGGAATAAATCCCACCATATAAGTCAAGGCAAAAGACCCTTGGACTTCCAATGTGGTACTATTGGTATTCTCCACCATTACACACCGTAGAGTTTATTCAATAAATGGGCCAAGCCCATAAAAGATCCACATTAGAGAAATATTCTCCACCTCGGTCGGACCTTAAACGTTTTATTTTCCTCTCAATTTGGTTCTCAACTTCAGCTTTATAGGCCTTAAAATAATTGAATGCTTCATCTTTTGTTTTTAAGAGATACACATAACAAAATCTAGTGGAGTCATCTATAAAAGTGAGAAAGTATCTTTTACCACCTTTGGTCAAAATTTCATTCATCTCGCACAGATCAGAATGAACAAGTTCTAGAGGTGCCAAACTCCTCGCCTCAGCAGCCTTGTGAGGCTTGCGGGGTTGTTTTGATTCAACACACACATGGCACTTAGACTTTTTGACCAAGTTAAATTTAGGAATTAAATTTATATTTGCTAACTGCATAAGACAGCCAAAACTTGCATGACAAAAACATGAATGCCATAAATCTGACTCATCAGAAAAATTAACAGAATTCACCATTTTATTACACACATCATGCAGTGATAAGCGGAACAAGCCTCCGCAGTCATATCCTTTACCAACAAAAGTACCATGTTTCGACACAACACATTTATTAGACTCAAGAACAACTTTGTATCCATCTCGACATAGCATAGAAGCGCTAACGAGATTCTTCTTGATAGAGGGCACATGCTGCACGCTCTTCAATGGCACCGTCTTTCCCGAAGTAAACTTCAGAATGACCGTACCAACACCAAGAACATGAGCACGCGACCCATTTCCCATCAACAAGGCGCCAGACCTCCCGACCTGGTAGGAATTGAACATAGAGACATCAGCACACACATGAATGTTTGCACCACTGTCCATCCACCACTCAGGTGAATTACAGACTGAAAGAACAAATGGTAAAGAATTACCATACCCAGATGTTCCACCTTCAGTTTCAGTGGTTACAACATTAGCTGATTTCTTGTCTTGAGTGAACTTGCGATCAGGGCACTCTCTTGCCCAATGTTGATCACTGCCACAGACAAAGCATCCTCCCTTTCCCTTGTTATTGTTGTTCTTCTTTTTAAACTGTGCTGGTTGAACAGGTTTATTCGCGTTCTCTGATTTGTTCTGGTTTTTCTTCTTGTTAAACTTGCGGAAGTTTCTCTTCTGCACCACATTAGCAGTAGAGGTCTCCACACCTTTTCCATTGTCCTTAGTTCTAGCCCTTTCCTCAACATCAAGAGTACCAATGAGCTCTTCCACATTGAACTCTTGTCTCTTATGTTTGAGAGAGGTAGCAAAGTCCTTCCAAGAAGGTGGCAACTTGGCGATTATACCGCCAGCCACAAACTTGTCAGGCAAAGGACAAGGAAAAAGTTCGAGTTCCTTAGCTAGTGCCTGAAACTCATGAGCCTGTTCCACTACAGATCGGTTCTCAACCATCTTGTAGTCATACAGCTGCTCCATGAGATACAGCTCGCTACCAGCGTCAGTAACTCCAAACTTTCCAACAAGAGCATCCCACAGCTCTTTCCCCGTGGGAAGGATGATATAGCTTTTCTGGAATTTTGTGTCAAGTGCGCTAATTACTGCACCTCGAAAGAGGTTGTCTTCAGCCTTAAACTTAGCCTCATCCTCAGGAGGTAAGTTGGCAGGCTTGCCCTCAGCGGCATGAAAACAAGACATTGCAGTTAGCCACAATTCCATCTTAGCTTTCCATATCAAGAAGTTTTTACCATCAAAAGGATTAGGCTTTAGCACAGCAGCAAAACCTCTGACAGAAAAATGCCTAACATTAGGTTTTTGGATTGTTAGAATTATAAGCATTTTCCATATCATTTTAATTCCATAAATTAACATTATAATGATGACGTATGAATAATTAACCATAGAAATCGTGATCTTAAATTGATCCATACCAATATGAATCAAGAGAACATAAAGCATATGAATTATATAAATCATATAAATACGATAAACATGTAAACTGACTGAACAATTGAAAATAAACAGATAGAAACACAAACAGCATGACTGTAAAATTAAAACAGACAGATCTATCATATTACAATAAGACAGAACAGATAAGATACAATCATTCCTACATATGAAGCAGCATAGATGAATATATGAAACATATATAATATCCAGAACACAAAACAGTAAGTAAATAACACGATCATACCCTCCGATGCGCTCTGATGATCCAGATCCTTGACCAGCTTCTTTTGTCATGTTGGAGATGTTTTGGACAGTCGCGTAGACGCTCCCCAAAAACCTAATTGTCGATCCCCGTGCAAGGTCTCGAACGGCACCGGCCCTCTCGCTTCTCTGTGCGCGCAGAGTCACGAGATGAAAATACCCTCACTCGGCGGCTGGACTGTGATTCTGCAAGTGTTCTCACCTGTACCGAGTGACAGGGGTGCTCCTCTATTTAACCTCTCGCAGAGGAAAGCTGAAGGAGAAAGGTCGCCGAGTCACGCCAAGAGTCCAGCCAGCTCTAGCCGAGTTATGCCATGAGTCGGCAGCTGAAGGAGAAGGGTCACTCGGCTGGCTGACGAAGAGATAGGGTCACTCGGCTGACGTACGCGGTTAGTGAGTGCTAAAAATTAACACAACCTCGCCCGCTCGCCACGCCCGGTCCGGCCGGCGGCGGCGGCGCGCGCGCATGACACGCCCTTGTTCATTTCTTGACTTCTCAAGTTAAGTGTAATAAATCCCACCATATAAGTCAAGGCAAAAGACCCTTGGACTTTTAATGTGGTACTATTGGTATTCTCCACCATTACACACCATAGAGTTTATTCAATAAATGGGTCAAGCCCATAAAAGATCCAACAATTGTTTCTGATTCAAATGCCGATCGAATTATACAGGAAGGAGTTATACAGGCCGGCCGGGGAACTGTAAGCGTAGGCAAGCAAGCCTTTTAAGTCCGGGGGTGGGCTGCAACTACCGCTAATTAACGATCAGCGGTAAAGGATTCGTTCTCGGCATCTTTTGTGGAGCTCCTCGTTCGTTTACAAGGAGCGTTTTTAATTTGTAGGTGGCTGCAACTGATGCTGCTGCGCTACTGATCAGCGGTTCCTCACGACAGCCTCTCGCGAGAGATAGAAACGTGATTAATTACGTGAAACGTCCAAGAATCTGGACCAGGTCCGGGTCAAATTGGACGTGCGCCCAACACTAGGCCGGTCGGCCCCAGATCTCGCAGGATTATTGTGGGCGCCATTGGAGACGTTCCAACGTGACACGACAGGTGCCGGCCGGCTTCTGGAATCTGGATCGGAACGCAACCTTCAGAACTCGTCTGGAGTTTACGCGGCGAATTGAACGCCGGTCTCGCGACTGATGTAGGAAGGATACGCACGTCCGACAGCACAGCACAGTCCAGCTCATGCAGACACGCACGCACGCCAGCCGTTGGTGTTTCGGGGTGTGCACCAGCACCAACACGGTCCACGGGTTAGCTGCAAATGAAAGCGGAACAAACGGGACGCAGAGAAAGCCCTATATGGAACCGGCCTATATGTCCATCGAATATATGCCGTTATCTTATTTATCATCATGAATCTCACAGCGTACCACCGTATGCACTCTGCACTGGCACCACAGAGGTTCCGGCCCGTGTGTGCTTCTGAGATGATCACACCGTGACGTACGTACGCGCTATTCCCTCTCGTGTCTTTGGGTGATGTACTGATGGACAACAGCATGGAATAACGTCGGTGAATGTCCTTTACTACCACGTAATGGTGTACATCCGGCCCGAAACACGGAAAAAAAAGTACGACCCAGCCTCAGTCACAACACGACACGAAATATTTTAGTGCCGGACCGGCACAGCCCGATATATCGAGCCGGGTTTGAGCCTAGGTCGCGGTCCATAGCGGGCACGAGCACGACCCGTTTAAGCTAAACACGAAATGGCCCACATAAAGGCACGGAAAGGCTCATTCTATACTATACTTAAAGTATCAGATTCAACGGTCATCCCGCATCATCATTTTACAAATAACCCATCACAACTATTCCAAATTAATCTGTTGCACGTCTATAGATGGCCAAACGGCGGCCCGATACGGGCCAGACGCCTGTGGGCCACAACTCTGGCCCAGGCACGTCATGACGACCTGCTGACTGCGTCGGATCAGCCCATTAACCCGTCGAGCCATTTGATTAAATCAGCATAAAATGTTAAAAACAGTGTAGGAGGTGGGGTTTGAACCCATGTCCTGATGGAAGAAGGGAGGGAGACATTAGGTGAAGTTGTCTAACCAGTAGAACATCATGCTTAGATGTTTTTAATATTGAATATATCATTTGATTAAATCAGCGTAAAATGTATTTGATTAAATCAGCGTAGAATGTTAAAAACAATGCAGGAGCTGGAGTTCGACCCCATGCCCTAATGGAAGAAGGGAGGGAGACATTGGGTGAAGCTGTCTAACCAGTAGAACCTCATGCTCAGATGTTTTTAATATCGAATATAATTGTATATATGTATATACGTTTTTTATAAAATAAAAAATATAATCATGTCGGGTCGGGCCAGCAATACGGGCTGAGGCTACAGCCCAAGCACGGCACAACGTTCTTGGCTCTTGCAAGCATTAGGTCGTTTCTAAGACAATATGGCGCAATGGACCCCATGGTGTTTGAGGTTATTGAATTTGATGGAGCAACAATGATTTGTCACACTAACAGTGAAATGAAAGGTTATTTGTTGGTTTTAAACGTTAGTAATTGCTACGAAGTAGCATAATTTATATAGAACACATCCAATTTTTATTGATGTCTAACTTTAGCAATCACTCCATATTTTGATCCATCTTTTTTATAAGATTGAGTTCATGTGACTTATTTTAGAAACTTGAGCTCACAAACTTTCTCTTATTTGGTCTCTGTATGGTGGAATTATGTCATTTTATAAACTATGTTCTTTCAGTCAGTCGTTGTGGACTCTCTTCTAATCGCTCACTTCATTGGTCGTATTGTACCGTGACATATTGCATGGAGTAAACAATAACATCAGTTAGCCAAATCAAAAAATATTATACGGAGAGCAGAGACAATCAATAAAAAATCTTAATTTTTTCGGTGGATAGTTTACCTGGGTATTATTGTAAGCCGTCGCAACGCACGGGCAACCGACTAGTATTTATTAAAATCACACTTCATTCCACACTTTCATGTACTTGATAAACAACACAAAGCTAAACATAATGTTAGTTAGATGTTTTTTGTAGCTTTGAATTAGAGTACGTGATGTAATTTTATTTTTGTTATGAACATTAGATAATGAACTGAACTTACGAACTTTATATAGAGTTGATTATACTCTTTTTCTTTCTAACAAAATGATTTTTAAACGAAGTAGTCATTGCATAGCTCTAGTAACTTAATACAATATTAAATTTGCTTTTGGTCAAATTTATTTGTCTTATCTTTTATTTGTTTTTATTAAATTTGTTTTGAATTTTGGGCTTTGATGTGAATTTCGAGCCCTGATGTGAATTTCGGGCTGCCCGAAATGAGCCCGGCACGTTTAAGCAATTACGAGCCGGGCTGTGGGCCGAGGGCTAGGCCCGTGGCCCGGCCCGTTACGGCCCGAAATTCAAACGGGTTGGGCCGACCCGAAATTCATATAATACGAGCCTTTTCGGGCTTGGGCCGGGCGACCCGAATGTACACCTATACTAACACGACCCCCAAGGTTCACCAAACCGGATCCCTAACAAAAACCAATCGGGTACCGATATCCAGCTAATCGCGATAAATCGGCAGAAACAGGTCGAATTCGACATCAACTCAGTTTTTGAATCCAAACGGATCGAGACCGATTAATCGGTTACTTAACTGATAAACCGGCAACATTGGTGCAGAAACCGAACCAATTTTTTGGGCAAATAAAGCACATTGAAGTCTCATGATTTAAACAAAAGATACTAAAAAATGTAATCCCAAATCCAATAACAACATTTAGCAGTTCAAATACATTATATGCTATCGTTTCATAGTTCAAATAACTTGCTCACGCATCAATTGCGTACTTCGCCTAAGCCGTAGCCATGGTGTATAGTGTTTTTTTTTGCATCGTGCGGTAGGAACTAAAAGAGCTGACGTTAGAGATGGCCAAATGAGCCGCCCAGCCCGGGCCCGGTGAAGCACGACCCGTTTTGGGCCCGGCCCGCTAGGCATGGTTAGGAAACCGGGACGGGCCTTCTAAGCCCGTGGGCTTGATTCCATGTCCGAGCTCGGCCCGCAGCGGGCCTAAACAGGCCCGACCCGTTTAGCACGAAAAAGCGGACCGAAAAGCATGTTTTAGTGCAAAAAAAAGCGGGCTCAACGTGCTTAGAGGTAAACGGGCCGTGTCGGACTAGCCCAACGTGCCTAGTTTCTTGTCCGAGCCCGGCCCAGGCCCGCATAAAACCAGGTCGTGCCGGGCTCGGACCGTGCCCAAATAGCGGGTTTCGTGTCGGGCTCGCGGGCCTCGTGCTTATTGGCCATCTATAGCTGACGTGGACGCACCTCATAGCAGAGCTGCTCTCAGCTATCTCTACTACTTATTACTACTTATTAATGTTGCAATAGTAGTCTGCCATTCCTCGTTCTGCCATTCCCTGTTCTGCCATTCCCTGTTCTGCCATTCTGTGTTCTGCCTTTTCGATTCCCTCCTCCTCGCGCACAGTCCATTCCCATGTTCTGCCACCATTATATCTATCATTCTAATTCCCCCTCCCCGCAAAGCTCATTCCCATTCTCATTCCCCCGCACAGTCGACGGCTAGCTACAATTAAAAAATACACATGGCCCCAAGGGGATTCAAACCCACGACCTCTCAAGCAAATGCTATCGGTAGCTACCACTACACCACATGTGTGTTTATGTCTACAACTATAACAAAAAACACATCTACTACATCTCTCCTCAAGCAAACCTGCTACCCTTGCACATGCGTAGTAGTAGATAAGTATCACCAAGATTCTTGAATTATATTTTTGGATGGGAGGTAGTATTTAAAGAAGAGCCTTTCATGCAATTTCTTTTGTTTGAATAATGTTTTCAACTTAAATTCTTTTTTTGCATGCGTGACATTTATTCTTCGTAATATTTTTTCCATGGATCTGACTTGTGAGTCATTTTTATAAACCAACGTCAAACATGAATCCATGTTTCTTACTTGAAAACCCCGAACAAACACCATTAGCAGGAGCACTCGCGTTGGGGTCGCTCATCGACGATAAGAAGACACTTGGCGACTGCCAATTCGACATCTAGAAACAGTCATACGTGGCCGCATGTGCCGCCATGTACGACAAGCTCCGGCGCAGCCGCCGCTTGGACGCGGTGCAGAGCAGCTGCTCCGCGCTGTCCATCGTGAAGCAGGTGGACCTCATGGTCGTCGCCAACGTCGGCGACTCTCAGGTTGTTCTAGGCACCGCATTCGATGACGACGCCATCACGTCATCCAACTCATCGTCCATCTGAAGCCCAACCTGCCACGTAAGCCGCTACTGACTGCCCATGAATTCTTGTGCGCTGAGACTATGGATGTTGCTGACGTTGTATGAGTGTCCTCGAACACGATGTATGTAGAGGAGTAGCGAATCCGGTGGTGCAACGGCCAGGAGTACTACCTTGCTGATGAGCCCGGGGTGCACTTCGTTTTACAGCCCAGCCAAGAGTCATCAGTACTCGGTATGTCGCGCGCGTTTGACGACTACTATATCGAGGACTGTGGCGTCATCTTGGCGCCAGAGTTGACGTAGAGGAGGACCGACAACAATGACCAGTTCGTCATCCTCGCCACCGTTGGGGTAGCTTTTGTGTCGACTTGCCTTTAATTCTATTCGCAAACACACACTTGCCTTTTGTTTAAGCAAAAGCGTATGATGGTACGTGTCTGATGACTAACGATGTACGAGGGAATTTCTTCCGGTATGTGTGGAACGGGCTCTCCAATGATGAGACCATGCAAATCGTGACATATATCGAAGTCTGCATGATACTGATGGTTGCAATGTAGTGGTGAAACAGATAGATTATAAATAACAAAATTTATTGTCGGCGTTTCGAGACCGGGGGGTCCCTAAGCCGACGAGTGAGTGTGCTGCGTGCCCCAGCCCAGATGGGTCGAGCGCGTGGGCGAGCGCGAAGGGGGGAGAGGCGAGGTGGCCGGAGACGGGCGTGAGAGAGGTGGAAGTCCCGCGGCCTTCGTGTTCGTCCCGCGCCCAGGTCGGGTGCGCTTGCAGTAGGGGGGTTACAAGCGTCCACGCGGGTGAGGGAAGCGAGCGGCCCCAAGAGAGCGCCTGTCCCGTCCTCGGTCCCGCGCGGCCAACCTTCTCTAAGAAGGCCCTGGTCCTTCCTTTTATAGTCGTAAGGAGAGGATCCAGGTGTACAATGGGGGGTGTAGCAGAGTGCTACGTGTCTAGCGGAGTGAGAGCTAGCGCCCTAGGTACATGCCAATGTGGCAGCCGGAGAGGTCTTGGCACCTTGCTGGCGTGATGTCGTGGCTGTCGGAGGAGCGACGGAGCCTGGCGGAGGGACAGCTGTTGGAGCGGTCGAGTCCTTGCTGACGTCGCCCTGCTGCCGTAAGAGAGCTGAGAGCCGCCGTCGTCACAGAGCTTGTGGAGCGCCATCATTGCCCATTGTCACACCCGGTTTTGAAGGTAAACCGAATGCGAACCATGTACGTGCCAGGATTAGAAATTCACGTACACAGCGATTACATAAATGACTCATCATAGCACAATGCTTCGAATAACAATAAAAAGTACGTAATAATATTACAGACTAGAGCCATTTACATAATATAAATCAAAGTACACAGAATCGAAACGTAGCCAACGTAAACAAACCCACCACAGGCAGCTGACTGGGGGAGGTCGCTAGCCTAAACCACGAACTCGCCGAAGTCCTGGCACTCCTGGGGATCCGCCTCGACGCCTTCTTCTTTACCTGAGCATAGATTGCACCAAAGGCAACCTGGTGTTTTGTGAAAGCAAGGGTGAGTACACATCAACGTACTCAGCAAATGTCCCGTTTGGCTGAGGTGGACTAGCTTTATGTGGAGTTAAGCTCAAGCAGTTGCTTTTAGTTGGTCAGGTATTTATTATTAGTGGAAGCCAAGTTTTAGTAATAGCCAACCCGTGAACAGCTTCCTCCTCGAGGAACATCAGGAACATCATGATCATCATCGAACCAAAAACATTAATAGAACCATTGAGTCTCGAACCAGCTGTATCTCTAATCAAAGAGGATCCCAAGGCCGCTCATAACCGTGAGCACGGCTGATATACCAGTTTCACTACCCTCTGCAGAGGTCGCACACTTTACCCATGAGCCGTGATTCCCTCTCTAGCCTGGGCTTGCAAGACCCTTATTCACTCCCAAGGTGAATGGCCAGGGATTCACTACGAAGCCTTTACAAAGATTCCCTAGAGGTCATAGCTGCCCGTTAGGTTTCTCCAGTTTGATAAACACAGTACCTCTCCCCGCAGGAGGGCGACTAAAAAGCAAAACGAAAGAACCTCGGCACCCAGCCTCGGCAGAGCAAGCACTGTGCCTGGACCCCATTGACGGCACGACGGCGAAGCAACTACACTTCCAGTTCATCTAATTAATTAGCTAAGGGCACCCCATTCCACCCTCATGGTTGCACTGTTATCCCGGGTGGTCTCTCAACGAACAGGTCCTTACGGAGAGGTACTCAGGAAACAGCCTGAGCCCCCTAGAGTATCGCAAGAACAACAGGATAACATCATCGTATCATAATATTCACATCATGTTCATTGATTAAAGTAAAGCAATAGCATAATGCTAACCATGATAACCCAAAAGGTAAACAAGGATAAGGTAAATAGAAAGCTAGTCAATCCTTAGGTTTCAATTGAGTAATGCGGGACAATGAATTATAAGTGAATGGGACATAATAGGTCAGAGGACACTTGCCTTCACCAAACAGATGCTCAGGGTCTTCGATCTCGTAGGACTCGAAGAGCTTGATCTCAGGACCGATGGTTCACCAAATCTTGATCGTCGATTCCTCGAAGCTCGGGAATAGATTGCAATCTATTCGCGATGCGCAGCGAATACGAACAGACATAGACAAACAAACATATACTGGCATAAGAACATTACACCATACAATGGAAACCATTATGAAAACGTGTACTATGAAATAGAGATCGCTTCTACAGTCACACGAGGAAATAAACACTAAAATCGAAACTATGGTTGAGACGGTATGGTTGTCAGAAAGTTTGCATAATAAACGTGTAATCTATGTTCTAGGCTGATTCTAATTAGTATAGACCGTTTACGGAGGATACTCTAAAGAAATATCTAATATGGCATTAATTGGGATTGTAATTTGATCGGAAACCACATTTTTAAACTGGTCAGATTATATTTATGAACACGATGCATAGGACTCACTATATTTAAACATATACTAAATTTATAAACGATACGACATACGGGTACCACTAAATTATATTGTTTTATATTAATCAAATATTGAATATAACGTCTAAGTCGGCATAATCGCTTAACAGGTTCGATCGAACTATTATTTTAACTAATCGGCGCTAAACAAGAAATTAATTATTTAACATGAACAATGCGGCAAAACGATTTTATCAAAGCGTCTGAATAGCAATTTATGTGAGCGGCGACGCGAGCGAACAGTGTGAATTCGCACACGCGACGACAAGTGAAACAACCCTGCGGCACGCGCGAAGGATCACACGGACAGCGCACACGGCAACACGTGACCATGTGATTAACGACGCGCGCGAACAGCGCGCGACAACACGTGAACCATACGCATGGCGCGAACGCACGAAGGTATGACGATGACGCGTAAACGGCCTGCGAACTACGTGGAACGACTTGCGTGAACAGCACGTGCGCCACAAGAATATCATGCGCGAACATCACACAGATAGTGCGACGACGCGTGATAATCGCTAACAAATAATGTGATTACACTACCAATTATTGAATCGAAATATTTGAGTTGGTATTAATCAAGTTAATGCATAAAACTATGAATTAGTTTTAGTCAAATGGCTACTTTAATAAACAACGTACAAACCAATACTTAATTAACTAATTGAACTTATGTCGCGACAAAATAATGTTATTAACACGTAATCGACATGGTTACAAACTTAACGCATCCGAACCAAGTCGAAAATAATTTAGGACGTAAAATATATTAATTGCTTATGATTTGCGAACTTGATTGACGTGATGCAAATCTATTGGCTAGGCAACGGAGCTGCGCAAAGGGTCACATGGGTTACGGTCACAAAAGATCCTGCAGGTCGGATCCTGTGTGGCCACACCTGTCTTCAACCTCACGGTTACAGGAAAAAGGAGGGGGATGGGGGAAGTTGCTGCCGCAGAGGGGGGGGGGTGTTGGTCGCGGCCCAGGGCGAGCTCGCCCAGGGGAGAAGGACGACGGCCGGCCAGGGAGGAGCTCGACAAGGGTGGGCTCATGGAAGGGGATTAGCGGTCGCGCCGATGGCCACCATGGATGACCCGGGACTGCTGCTGTCGTGCCCAAGGGAGAAGGGAGAGGGAAGAAGTGGGAGAGGGGCGGCTGGATCTTGAGGGGGCACTGCGAGAGGGAGGTTGGGGCGTTCCCTGTCGCTGGGCGGGCCAGGCTTGGCCGCGTCGCTTGCAGGGATGCAGGGCTGGCCGCGGCTCGCCATGGCTGGGGCACGGCCGCAGAGGGCTGGCCATGGCTGGAGCACGACCACCCTGCTCCGCGTCGCTGCCGCGCAAGGAAGATGGCATCGCAAGGCGGGATGCAGTCGGGGCATGTGGGGCACAACGGCTGGGAGCCAGGCCGCAACGCAGGCTGCCGCGCCATAAAGAAAACGAAGAAGGATGTGCCAGATTTCTCACCTCACGACACAGCCTGACGGAGAGAGCTCGTGGATGCCTCCTGGTGAAGCTCCGGCACGCGGTGCTCAACGACGGCCTGGCCGACGACAATTTGCGGTAGGGACCAACACGGGCGTGCGGCTTCAGGTGGTGCTACAACGCTGACGAGGGGAGGTAGACGCTAGAGGCTGGGGCTACTCGCTCGGCCACCGACGTTTGGATGTCGAGGTCACATAAGCGGGCAACCAGGGTGGGTGGTTATTGGGATCGTGCGCCGTGGCCACTGGCCGGTTCATGCGGGATGGGTGGTTTCCACGGGAGGAAAGGCAAGCGGGACCCACGGCCTGATGTAGAAGCGAGGAAGGCTCTTGTGCGGCTGATAAGTGGAGCCCAAAGCGCAACAACCTAGCACGGCGTGGGGCTACGGATGGTTTGGCTGGACGGATTCGTCGGCGATAGGCTTCGAGATAGTGTGTCGCTGGGAAGAGGAGAAAGCTTACGTGCGTCGCCGGGATGAGGAGCATGCTCGGGTGATCTGGGTCTCGGGAAATCGGAGGCAATTTGGCAATGGGAAACAAGAAGAGGGATGCCTGCGTACCTGGTAACAGCTGCCCTCCACGCCTGCGTTCAGGATCTAGGCGAGACGAGGGGTTATGCGATGACGGGTGGATTTATATAAAAAAAACGGGCACAGGAGATGGTTGCTCAATTCGTCGCAAATTGCGTCGCGACCGAGCGAAAAATACAATTGCGCGAGACAGTGTAAGACAGAGACTGACTTATGCGGGTTAGACAAAATTAGATGAAGACGGCCAGAGCTGGCATGTGGACCTAAAATGACGAGGATAGCCGACGCGGGCAGCATGCTGTTCGCGAGAAGACGTGATTCGGTGATCTCGCGAAAAAGGTAGGAGGTTTGGAACAGGTTCGACGAGAGGAAGAAATATATATATTATCGTGTTTCCAAGATTTTTGTAGTTTTCGCAAATACAAAAATTTAGGTACTTAATTAATAATTAGAGAGACTGAAATTCATATTAATACTCGAAGGAACGTTTCGAAGGTTCATGAAAGCCTTCAGAAACAAGATCAAGATTATTCGATGTAGTTTTGAAAAACCTTTACACTCATAAACACTTTGCAACGACTTGAATGCAATAATCAAAGTTTCTCTAGGATTTTATTTTACTACGCCAAAAACTCACATATAAATATATAATAAAATAACTCTCCATTATTTTGAAACAACAAAGAGAGAAGAAAAGCAAGTGATTTAGAGGGTAACACCTGAATTTGGTGGATATTAGAAAAGAAATTTTATACCCCCAAATTCAGGGTGTTACACCCATCCGGCGGAGCTGGCCAGATGGGACGCCGGTCTTGTTCTCCGTGACCCGAGTCGGCTCGGGGTAGGATGATGATGGCGCTTCCTGTTGACGTGGCGGGCCTGTGCCCTAGGTAGGGCGACGTGGGGGCTCCTCCGAAGCCGAGGTCGAGTCTGTCTTCCGTTGCCGAGGCCGAGCCCGAGCCCCCGGGTCGGGCGAGGCGGAGATCGTTCGGCAGAGGCCAGGGCGGAGTCCGAGCCCTGGGGTCGGGCGAGGCGGAGTTTCGTCGTCTTCCGGGTCTTAGCTCGAGTCCGAGCCCTGGGGTCGGGCGGAGCGGAGTTCGTCGTCTTCCGGGTCTTAGCCCGAGTCCGAGCCCTGGGGTCGGGCGGAGCGGAGTTCGTCGTCTTCCGGGTCTTAGCCCGAGTCCGAGCCCTGGGGTCGGGCGGAGCGGAGTTCGTCGTCTTCCGGGTCTTAGCCCGAGTCCGAGCCCTGGGGTCGGGCGGAGCGGAGTTCGCCGTCTTCCGGGTCTTAGCCCGAGTCCGAGCCCTGGGGTCGGGCGGAGCGGAGTTCGCCGTCTTCCGGGTCTTAGCCCGAGTCCGAGCCCTGGGGTCGGGCGGAGCGGAGTTCGCCGTCTTCCGGGTCTTTGCCCGAGTCCGAGCCCTGGGGTCGGGCGGAGCGGAGTTTCCCATGGCGCCTTTGGCAGGGCCTGACTGCCTGTCAGACTCACTCTGTCGAGTGGCACTGCAGTCGGAGTGGCGCAGGCGGCGCTGTCCTTCTGTCAGACTGGTCAGTGGAGCGGTGGAGTGACGGCGGTCACTTCGGCTCTGCCGGGGGGCGCGTGTCAGGATAAAGGTGTCAGGCCACCTTTGCGTTAAATGCTCCTGCAACCTGGTCAGTCGGCGCGGCGATTTAGTCAGGGTTGCTTCTAGGCGAAGCCAAGGCCTCGGGCGAGCCGGAGGTGTGTCCGCCGTTAAAAGGGGGGCCTCGGGCGAGACGGAAGTCTCTCGAGGTCGGCTGCCCTTGGCCGAGGCTAGGCTCGGGTGAAGCGTGATCAAGTCACTCGTGTGGACTGATCCCTGACTTAATCGTACCCATCAGGCCTTTGCAGCTTTATGCTGATGGGGGTTACCAGCTGAGAATTAGGCGTCTTGAGGGTACCCCTAATTATGGTCCCCGACAGTAGCCCCCGAGCCTCGAAGGGAGTGTTAGCACTCGCTTGTAGGCTTTCGTCGCACTTTTTTGCAAGGGGACCAGCCTTTCTCGGTTGCATTTTGTTCCGGTGGGTGCGCGCGAGCGCACCCGCCGGGTGTAGCCCCCGAGGCCTCGGAGGAGTGGTTACACTCCTTCGAGGTCTTAATGCCTTGCGTAACGCTTCGGCTGGTCTGGTTTTTCCCTCATGCGAACTGGTCGTAGCCCGGGTGCACGGTCGGGACCCAAGCTCTCGGGCTGGTATGCTGACGCTATCAACGGTTTGGCCGGAGTCGGGTTTGCGAGAGCAGCCCCCGAGCCTCCGCACAGGGCGAGAGGACGATCAGGAACAGACTCGACTTTTTACATACGCCCCTACGTCGCCTTTCCGCAAGGAGGAGGGGGGAGTGCGCCATGTTACCCTCGATGGGCACCGAACATGGTGTCTCCGGTGAGCTGCAGGCGGGTAATCCGAGTGGACGTCCGTGCCCCGTTCGTTGGGGGTCGGCTAGGGGCCCAGAGGCACGCCCAAAAGTACCTGCGGGTGATTTGCCGGACCCGGTCCCCTGGCGACGGGGTCCGAGGGCTCGATGCCTCCCTCCGATGGGATTCCGTTACAAGATCATTCCCGCTGGTCTCGGAAATGTCCTAGGGTACCTCGGGAGCGCAGCCCGAGCCTCGGTTATGTATCGAACGTACCCCTGGTCATCCCTCGCTCGGTGTCTGAGGCGACTGTGAACCCTTCGGGGGCCAGCCTTCGAACCCCTGATCAGTAATGGGCGCGGAGCCCGAGTAGCCTGAGGCGGCCATGGAACCCTTCGGGGGGCTGGCCTTCGAACCCCTGACCAATAGTGGGTGTCGGGCCCACACGATCTGAGGCGACTGTTGAACCCCTCGGAGGGCCAGTCTTCGAACCTCTGATCAGTAGGGGGGGCTCGGAGCCCGGTTCCTTCGCGGAGAAGGATCCTTTTCGGGGTATCCCCCTTTCCCGGTCCCTGTTGCAAGAGATAGAGAAAGAGGAAAAAGGAAAAAGATACGAAATCGAACGACGTGGCGTACCTTTTTTGGCGCGGTCATTACGGCGAAGGCGAAGCGTCGCCCGCTTCTCCTGCCAGAGGCGCCGCGTGTCCCGCCGCGGAGTTAATGCGACGGGGCGAGTGGTTGGCGGGGCGGCCGTTGCGCGTGCGCGAGCCGTTCGAGGAACGGATCACGGGTGCACCGTCTTCACGCCGTTGGAGGAGGCTCTCTTGCTGTCCCAGGATGGGACGTGAGCCTGGCTGACGACGTGACTGCTGCGCCCGCCCGCCTGCCACCGCCATTACTGCCGGCCCACTTTCGGCCGCTTTGACCGTCGCGCCAGGCTGGCGCTGCTGGGTCGCGCGCTGGGTCACCTCAAGTCACGGCACAGGCTCCGCAACCGAAGAGGCGCGACGGTGGCACAAGTGGCAGTGCGGTTGCTTGCATGCAGCAACTGGCGTGCTGGTTGCTTGACGCGTGGGCCTGGGCCTCCAAGCTGGCGTGTCAGAAGTCGGAGAAGCGCGTCCACCTGGCGCGGTTGCATGCCGCCTGCATGGCTGCCCGCCCTTTCCGCCCGTTGGTCTGGGCAAAAGTGGGGGGTCGCTTGTAACCGCTGGGCGGTTGTGCGCACCACGCGCGGCGGTTTGGCTTCTTCTGCTCTGAGCCGGTTTGCATGACATGCGGGACCCAGCCCCCGAGTCGTAGGGGGGGGCCTTGGAGCGTGTTGGAGAAGACTCAGCCCGTGGCGTTTGGGGGCGCACGTAGGGAGAGTTGCCTTTAAAAGGAGGGAGACTCCTTTCAGAAGGCAACCGTGTCTTCTTCCTCCCTTATGCGTCGTGTCTTTCCATCTTCCAAGCCCCCGGATGGGGGGTATCCGCCGCCTTTTCGCCTCCCCGTTGGAGGAACGCAACTCCATGGGAGTTGGTACCTCTCAGCCATCGTTCGGCTTCAAGGATTTTCATCATGCAGCCTGGCCGCACCCCTCCACCGACGGTCACCCAAGATGGTGACCTCCAGTTCGACGGTGGGGAAAGCGGGCCAGGCTGCGGCCTCTACTCCTCCCTCGGCCTCAAGGATTTTCGTCATCCAGGCCAAGATGGAAGATGAGGCGAGTCGGGGGGCTACTCCCGCATGGGTCGGCTGCCTTTTTCTTCCCCCCGCGCCTGGGGGAGAATGGCATCCTTGAGTCCCACGGGGACTTCCTCCAGCCATGCCGGGATAGGTAGGGCGCCAGTAGCCCTGGGTCTCCGTCTCCCGGCCTGAATGGCTGGTTCTCGTCCTCTGCGGGGGAGAGCCCTCCTGTCGTGACACCTGCCCCGAAGCAGCTGCCTAAGCCGCTTCGCTGCCCGGGGCGGGGGTGGTCGTCGTCGTGGTTAGAACGGGCGGCGGCGAGCCGCTCGTCAGTCTTCTGTTGCTCCGCAGGCCTTCCCCCTCGGAGTGGGGTTGTTCGTACCTGCGGAGGGGAACCGGAGTTCCGTTTGTAATGGCACTTCGAATGCCAGTGTTTTTTGTTCATTGTGGCTGTCGAGGCCTGAACATGTATGTAATTTCGGCACGGAGCCGTGTTTTTTCCTCATTTTCGAGCACTAAGTCTCGCCTGTTGATTATCTGAACCGCTTCACCAAGCATGAGTCGCCCCGTGTCAAGGTGACGAGTGAGGTATCCGTATCCCGGAGGCGTAGGAATCCCTCGGCTCGATCGACCTTGTTGTCTGAGGCTCCTCTAGCTTAGTTAAAGAGACCCCTCGGCTGCTCTTCGATGAGCCGAGGCCTGGGGTAGCGATATCAGTACGAACAGAGGCGGAATTGGCTCGAAAATGGGAACCTGGTTGGCCGGAGCCTAGCCGGGTTGTCCGTCAGCGGAGCCGACGCCGGAGTCGATCAGCCGAGGCCTCGGGTCGGGCTGGCGCCCTTGGAAGACGGTTGGCCGAGGCCCCAGGGGTAACCGGCCGAGCCGCCTGCTCGGGCCGGATTCCCGGAGAAGTCCCTGACCGTGCCGCCGTCCGAGGCTGGGTCGGACCTTGCTGAAGACGTCGTCGATGCCGAGGGTGCTACGGCCCCCTTCAGCGTGAAGACCCGAGCCTGCAGGATCAGATTGTCTTGTAGCGTGTGCCTTCTGTGGCCGCCGAGGCCAGAAAACACACCCTCGCTGCGCCTGTGAAGCTGCGTCTTTTTTCCTCTTGTTTCGAGCATCTGGACTTTCTGTCGGTAACAGGGATGTTTGCGTGAGCGAGAGTTGCTTCTCGCGGAAGGTGATGAGTGAGGTATCCGTATCCCGGAGGCGTAGGAGTCCCTCGGCTCGGTCGGCCTTGCCGCTTACGCGTACTTTCACCCGTCCATGAGGCCCTGTCCCCGACTTAGTCGAGAAAGCTTGAGGGACCACTTTGGCAGAAGAGCTTCCGAACGTGAAGACTTGTTCGGTCCACGGAGTCGCTTTATCCGAACGCGAGTTACTTGTCGCAGAAGGTGATGAGTGAGGTATCCGTATCCCGGAGGCGTAGGAGTCCCTCGGCTCGGTCAGCCTTGGCTGCTTACGTGTACTCCGTCGTTTCCAGGATCCGCTTTCCGAAGTAGTCAAGAAGCACGAAAGAAATTCTGCTAAAAAGAGATCTTTTTTCGAGGAAAAATTCGACGCAGAGGGGGTCTCCCCCCTTTTAGCCCCCGAGGGAGGGTCGGGCTTTGCCGAGGCGAGGCCGACCCTTCCTTGAAAGGGAATTAGGCTTACACCTAGTCCCTAATTAATTTTGGTGGTTGAATTGCCCAACACAAACAATTGGACTAATTAAGTTTGCCCAAGTGTATAGATTACACAGGTGTAAAAGGTTCACACTCAGCCAATAAAACGACCAAGTTTTGGATTCAACCAAAGAGCAAGTGGGAACTGAAGGCCCTCTGGTCTGGGAGCACCGGACTGTCCGGTGTACACCGGACAGTGTCCGGTGCGCCACCGGACAGTGTCCGGTGCACCAGAGGACTCCAACTCAAACTCGCCACCTTCGGGAATTTCCGGAGGCGACTCCGCTATAATTCACCCGACTGTCCGGTGTGCACCGGACTGTCCGGTGTGCACCGGACTGTCCGGTGCGACTCCGGAGCAACGGCTATCTCCGCGCCAACGGCTCTCTGCCGCGCATTTAATGCGCGCTCTGCGCGCGCAGATGTCAGGCGCGCCCACTCCGGCACACCGGACAAGGAACAGTAGATGTCCGGTGTGCACCGGACACCCAGGCGGGCCCACAAGTCAGAAGCTCCAACGGTCAGAATCCAACGGCAGTGATGACGTGGCAGGAGGCACCGGACTGTCCGGTGTGCACCGGACTGTCCGGTGCGCCATCGAGCAGACAACCTTCCAACGGCCACATTTGGTGGTTGGGGCTATAAATACCCCAACCACCCCACCATTCATTGCATCCAAGTTTTCCACTTCCCAACTACTACAAGAGCTCTAGCATTCAATTCTAGACACACTAAAGAGATCAAATCCTCTCCAAATTCCACACAACGCCATAGTGATTAGAGAGAGTGATTTGCTTGTGTTCTTTCGAGCTCTTGCGCTTGGATTGCTTTCTTCTTTCTTGATCCTTTCTTTGCAATCAAACTCACTTGTAATTTGAGGCAAGAGACACCAAACTTGTGGTGGTCCTTGTGGGAACTTTGTGTTCCAAGTGATTGAGAAGAGAAAGCTCACTCGATCCGTGGATCGTTTGAGAGAGGGAAGGGTTGAAAGAGACCCGGCCTTTGTGGCCTCCTCAACGGGGAGTAGGTTTGCAAGAACCGAACCTCGGTAAAGCAAATCCGCGTGTCACGCTCTTCATTTACTTGCGATTTGTTTTACACCCTCTCTCGCGGACTCGTTTCTTTATTACTAACACTAACCCGGCTTGTAGTTGTGTTTATATTTGTAAATTTCAGTTTCGCCCTATTCACCCCCCCCCCTCTAGGCGACTTTCAATTGGTATCGGAGCACGGTGCTTCATTAGAGCCTAACCGCTCGAAGTGATGTCGGGAGATCACGCCAAGAAGGAGATGGAGACCGGCGAAAAGCCCACTACAAGCCAAGGGAGCACTTCATCGGAAGAGTCCCGCACCAAGAGGAGGGAGAAGAAGAATATCTCCTCCAACAAAGGGAAGGAAAAGAAATCTTCTTCTCACCACAAAGAGAAGAAGGAAAAATCTTCTTCCCACAAGCCGCATCGGAGTAAGGACAAGCAAAAGAGGATGAGGAAAGTGGTCTACTATGAGACCGACACTTCATCAACATCGACCTCCGGCTCCGACACGCCCTCTGTAACTTCTAAACGCCAAGAGCGTAAGAAGTTTAGTAAGATCCCCCTACACTACCCTCGCATTTCTAAACATGCACCTTTACTTTCCGTCCCATTAGGCAAACCACCAACTTTTGATGGTGAAGATTATGCTAGGTGGAGTGACTTTATGCGATTTCATCTAACCTCACTCCACAAAAGTATATGGGATATTGTTGAGTTTGGTGCACAGGTACCATCCGTAGGGGACAAAGATTATGATGAGGATGAGGTGGCCCAAATCGAGCACTTCAACTCTCAAGCGACAACAATACTCCTCGCCTCTTTAAGTAGAGAGGAGTATAACAAAGTTCAAGGGTTGAAGAGCGCCAAAGAAGTTTGGGATGTGCTCAAAACCGCGCACGAGGGAGACGAGCTCACCAAGATCACCAAGCGGGAAACGATCGAGGGGGAGCTCGGTCGGTTCCGGCTTCGCAAAGGGGAGGAGCCACAACACATGTACAACCGGCTCAAGACCTTGGTGAACCAAGTGCGCAACCTCGGGAGCATAAAATGGGATGACCATGAAATGGTTAAGGTTATTCTAAGATCTCTTATTTTCCTTAATCCTACTCAAGTTCAATTAATTCGTGGTAATCCTAGATATACTAAAATGACCCCCGAGGAAGTTATCGGGCATTTTGTAAGTTTTGAGTGCATGATCGAAGGCTCGAGGAAGATCAACGAGCTTGATGATCCATCTACATCCGAGGCTCAACCCGTCGCATTCAAGGCGACGGAGGACAAGAAGGAGGAGGCTACACCAAGTCGACAACCAATAGACGCCTCCAAGCTCGACAATGAGGAAATGGCGCTCGTCATCAAGAGCTTCCGCCAAATCCTCAAGCAAAGGAGGGGGAAAGACTACAAGTCCCGCTCCAAAAAGGTTTGCTACAAGTGTGGTAAGCCCGGTCATTTTATTGCTAAATGTCCTATCTCTAGTGACAGTGACCGAGGCGACGACAAGAAGGGAAGAAGAAAGGAAAAGAAGAGGTACTACAAGAAGAAGGGCGGCGATGCCCATGTTTGTCGGGAGTGGGATTCCGACGAAAGCTCAAGCAACTCCTCCTCCGACGAGGACGCCGCCAACATCGCCGTCACCAAGGGACTTCTCTTCCCCAACGTCGGCCACAAGTGCCTCATGGCAAAGGACGGCAAGCGGAAGAAGGTTAAATCTAACTCCTCCACTAAATATGAGTCTTCTAGTGATGATAATGCTAGTGATGAGGAGGATAATTTGCGTACCCTTTTTGCCAATCTTAACATGGAACAAAAGGAAAAATTAAATGAATTAATTAGTGCTATTCATGAAAAGGATGACCTTTTGGATTCCCAAGAGGATTGTCTTATTAAGGAAAACAAGAAACATGTTAAGGTTAAAAAGGCTTATGCTCTTGAAATTGAGAAATGTGAAAAGTTATCTAGTGAGCTAAGCACTTGCCGTGAGATGATTGACAACCTTAGACATGAAAATGCTAGTTTAAATGCTAAGGTTGATTCACATGTTTGTAATGTTTCAATTCCCAATCCTAGAGATAATAATAATGATTTGCTTGCTAGGATTGAAGAATTAAACATTTCTCTTGCTAGCCTTAGAAATGAAAATGAAAACTTGCTTGCTAAGGCTAAAGATTTTGATGTTTGCAAAGTTACAATTTCCGATCTTAGAGATAAAAATAATATTCTTCATGCTAAGATTGTTGAACTTAATTCTTGCAAACCCTCTACATCTATTGTTGAACATATATCTATTTGTACTAGATGTAGAGATATTGATGTTAATGCTATTCATGATCACATGTCCTTAATTAAACAACAAAATGATCATATAGCAAAACTAGATGCTAAAATTGCCGAGCACAACTTAGAAGATGAGAAATTTAAATTTGCTCGTAGCATGCTTTATAATGGGAGACGCCCGAGCATCAAGGATGGCATTGGATTCCAAAGGGGAGACAATGTCAAACTTAATGCCCCTCCTAAAAGATTGTCTAATTTTGTAAAGGGCAAGGCTCCCATGCCTCAGGATAACGAGGGTTATATTTTGTACCCTGCCGGATATCCTGAGAGTAAAATTAGGAGAATTCATTCTAGGAAGTCTCACTCTGGCCCTAATCATGCATTTATGTATAAGGGTGAGACATCTAGCTCTAGGCAACCAACCCGTGCCAAGTTGCCTAAGAAAACTCCTAATACATCAAATGATCATAACATTTCATTTAAAACTTTTGATGCATCTTATGTTTTGACTAACAAATCCGGCAAAATAGTTGCCAAATATGTTGGGGGCAAGCACAAGGGCTCCAAGACTTGTGTTTGGGTACCCAAAGTTCTTGTTTCTAATGCTAAAGGACCCAAAACCATTTGGGTACCTAAAGTCAAGAACTAAACTTGTGTTGTAGGTCTATGCATCCGGGGGCTCAAGTTGGATACTCGACAGCGGGTGCACAAACCACATGACTGGGGAGAAAAAGATGTTCTCCTCATATGAGAAAAACCAAGATCCCCAAAGAGCAATTACATTCGGGGATGGAAATCAAGGTTTGGTCAAAGGTTTGGGTAAAATTGCTATATCTCCTGACCATTCTATTTCCAATGTTTTTCTTGTTGATTCTTTGGATTACAACTTGCTTTCCGTATCTCAATTATGTCAAATGGGCTACAACTGTCTATTCACTGATATAGGTGTCACTGTCTTTAGAAGAAGCGATGATTCAATAGCATTTAAGGGAGTGTTAGAGGGTCAGCTATACTTGGTAGATTTTGATAGAGCTGAACTCGACACTTGCTTAATTGCTAAGACTAACATGGGTTGGCTCTGGCACCGCCGACTAGCCCATGTTGGGATGAAGAATCTTCACAAGCTTCTAAAGGGAGAACACATTTTAGGATTAACAAATGTTCATTTTGAGAAAGACAGGATCTGTAGCGCATGCCAGGCAGGAAAGCAAGTTGGAGCTCATCATCCACACAAGAACATAATGACGACCGACAGGCCACTGGAGCTCCTACACATGGATCTATTCGGCCCGATCGCTTACATAAGCATTGGCGGGAGTAAGTATTGTCTAGTTGTTGTGGATGATTATTCTCGCTTCACTTGGGTATTCTTTTTACAGGAAAAATCTCAAACCCAAGAGACCTTAAAGGGATTCTTGAGACGGGCTCAAAATGAGTTCGGCTTAAGGATCAAGAAAATAAGAAGCGACAACGGGACGGAGTTCAAGAACTCTCAAATTGAAGGCTTCCTTGAGGAGGAGGGCATCAAGCATGAGTTCTCTTCTCCCTACACGCCACAACAAAATGGTGTAGTGGAGAGGAAGAATAGAACTCTATTGGACATGGCAAGGACCATGCTTGATGAGTACAAGACTTCGGATCGGTTTTGGGCCGAGGCGGTCAACACCGCTTGCTACGCCATGAACCGGTTGTATCTACACCGAATCCTCAAGAAGACATCATACGAACTCCTAATCGGTAAAAAGCCCAACATTTCATATTTTAGAGTCTTTGGTAGCAAATGCTTTATTCTTGTTAAGAGAGGTAGAAAATCTAAATTTGCTCCTAAGACTGTAGAAGGCTTTTTACTTGGTTATGACTCAAACACAAGGGCATATAGGGTCTTTAACAAGTCCACTGGACTAGTTGAAGTCTCATGTGACGTTGTGTTTGATGAGACTAACGGCTCTCAAGTAGAGCAAGTTGATCTTGATGAGATAGGTGAAGAAGAGGCTCCATGCATCGCGCTAAGGAACATGTCCATTGGGGATGTGTGTCCTAAGGAATCCGAAGAGCCTCCAAATGCACAAGATCAACCTTCCTCCTCCACGCAAGCATCTCCACCAACTCAAGATGAGGATGAAGCTCAAGTTGATGAAGTAGAAGATCAAGCAAATGAGCCACCTCAAGATAATGGCAATAATCAAGGGGGAGATGCAAATGAGGAAGACAAGGCGGAAGAGGAACAAAGGCCGCCACACCCAAGAGTCCACCAAGCAATCCAACGAGATCACCCCGTCGACACCATCCTCGGCGACATTCATAAGGGGGTAACTACTCGATCTCGTGTTGCACATTTTTGTGAACATTACTCGTTTGTTTCCTCTATTGAACCACACAGGGTAGAGGAAGCACTACAAGATTCGGATTGGGTGGTGGCAATGCAAGAGGAGCTCAACAACTTCACGAGGAATGAGGTATGGCATTTAGTTCCACGTCCTAACCAAAATGTTGTAGGAACCAAATGGGTCTTCCGCAACAAGCAAGACGAGCATGGTGTGGTGACGAGGAACAAAGCTCGACTTGTGGCCAAGGGATACTCCCAAGTCGAAGGTTTGGATTTCGGTGAAACCTATGCACCCGTAGCTAGGCTTGAGTCAATTCGCATATTATTAGCCTATGCTACTTACCATGGCTTTAAGCTTTATCAAATGGACGTGAAAAGTGCCTTCCTCAATGGGCCGATCAAAGAAGAGGTCTATGTTGAGCAACCTCCCGGCTTTGAAGACAGTGAGTACCCTAACCATGTCTATAAGCTCTCTAAGGCGCTTTATGGGCTCAAGCAAGCCCCAAGAGCATGGTATGAATGCCTTAGAGATTTCCTTATTGCTAATGGCTTCAAAGTCGGTAAAGCCGATCCTACACTCTTTACTAAAACTCTTGAAAATGACTTGTTTGTATGCCAAATTTATGTTGATGATATTATATTTGGGTCTACTAACGAGTCTACATGTGAAGAGTTTAGTAGGATCATGACACAGAAATTCGAGATGTCTATGATGGGGGAGTTGAAGTATTTCTTAGGATTTCAAGTAAAGCAACTCCAAGAGGGCACCTTCATCAGCCAAACGAAGTACACTCAAGATATTCTAACCAAGTTTGGGATGAAGGATGCTAAACCCATCAAGACACCCATGGGAACTAATGGGCATCTCGACCTCGACACGGGAGGTAAGTCCGTGGATCAAAAGGTATACCGGTCGATGATAGGTTCTTTACTCTATTTATGTGCATCTCGACCGGACATTATGCTTTCCGTATGCATGTGTGCAAGATTCCAAGCCGACCCTAAGGAAGCTCACCTTACGGCCGTAAAACGAATCTTGAGATATTTGGCTTATACTCCTAAGTTTGGGCTTTGGTATCCTAGGGGATCCACTTTTGATTTAATTGGTTATTCGGATGCCGATTGGGCGGGGTGCAAAATCAATAGGAAGAGCACATCGGGGACTTGCCAGTTCTTGGGAAGATCCTTGGTGTCTTGGGCTTCAAAGAAGCAAAATTCGGTTGCTCTTTCCACCGCCGAAGCCGAGTACATTGCCGCAGGCCATTGTTGCGTGCAATTGCTTTGGATGAGGCAAACCCTGCGGGACTACGGTTACAAATTAACCAAAGTTCCTTTACTATGTGATAATGAGAGTGCAATCAAAATGGCCGACAATCCAGTCGAGCATAGCCGCACTAAGCACATAGCCATTCGGTATCATTTTCTTAGGGATCACCAACAAAAGGGAGATATCGAGATTTCTTACATTAATACTAAAGATCAATTAGCCGATATATTTACCAAGCCTCTTGATGAACAATCTTTTAACAAACTTAGGCATGAGCTCAATATTCTTGATTCTAGGAACTTCTTTTGTTAAAATTGCACACATTGCTCTTCTATATACCTTTGATCATGTCTCTTCTATATGCTATGACTAATGTGCTTTCAAGTCTATTTCAAACCAAGTCATAGGTATATCGAAAGGGAATTAGAGTCTTCGGCGAAGACAAAGGCTTCCACTACGTAACTCATACTTCGCCATTACTCCAAGCAACTCTCTATTCTTTGGGGAGAAATGAGCATCAAACAAAAGGACCGGATTTCATCCTTGGGGGAGAAATGAGCCCAAGGCAAAAGGACCATACTTCATCTTTGGTATAATCTTAACTCATTTATTTATGACCAAAGGGGAAGGTCACACTTCGAGGGCTCTAATGATTCCGTTTTTTGGCGATTCATGCCAAAAAGGGGGAGAAATGAGCCCAATGCAAAAGGACCGCACCACCACCTATTTCAAATTTCAAAAACTTAAGTGTTGAATATTTTTCAATTGATATCCTATTGTGCTCAAAAGGGGGAGAAAGTAGTATTTCAAAATGATATATCAAAACCCTCTTGAACACTAAGAGAAGGATCTCATTTAGGGAGAGTTTTGTTTAGTCAAAGGAAAAGCATTTGGATCAGGGGGAGAAAATTTCAAATCTTGAAAATGCTTCTCAAAATCTTATTCGTTTGCTTTTGACTATTTGCAAAAGAACTTTGAAAAGAATTTACAAAAGAGTTTTGCAAAAACAAAACATGTGGTGCAAATGTGGTCCAAAATGGTATATAAGAAAGAAACAATCCTTGCATATCTTATAAGTATTTTTATTGGCTCAATTCCAAGCAACCTTTACACTTACATTATGCAAACTAGTTCAATTATGCACTTCTATATTTGCTTTGGTTTGTGTTGGCATCAATCACCAAAAAGGGGGAGATTGAAAGGGAATTAGGCTTACACCTAGTCCCTAATTAATTTTGGTGGTTGAATTGCCCAACACAAACAATTGGACTAACTAAGTTTGCCCAAGTGTATAGATTACACAGGTGTAAAAGGTTCACACTCAGCCAATAAAACGACCAAGTTTTGGATTCAACCAAAGAGCAAGTGGGAACCGAAGGCCCTCTGGTCTGGGAGCACCGGACTGTCCGGTGTACACCGGACAGTGTCCGGTGCACCAGAGGACTCCAACTCAAACTCGCCACCTTCGGGAATTTCCGGAGGCGACTCCGCTATAATTCACCGGACTGTCCGGTGCGACTCCGGAGCAACGGCTATCTCCGCGCCAACGGCTCTCTGCCGCGCATTTAATGCGCGCTCTGCGCGCGCAGATGTCAGGCGCGCCCACTCCGGCACACCGGACAAGGAACAGTAGATGTCCGGTGTGCACCGGACACCCAGGCGGGCCCACAAGTCAGAAGCTCCAACGGTCAGAATCCAACGGCAGTGATGACGTGGCAGGAGGCACCGGACTGTCCGGTGTGCACCGGACTGTCCGGTGTGCCATCGAGCAGACAGCCTTCCAACGGCCACATTTGGTGGTTGGGGCTATAAATACCCCAACCACCCCACCATTCATTGCATCCAAGTTTTCCACTTCCCAACTACTACAAGAGCTCTAGCATTCAATTCTAGACACACTAAAGAGATCAAATCCTCTCCAAATTCCACACAACGCCATAGTGATTAGAGAGAGTGATTTGCTTGTGTTCTTTCGAGCTCTTGCGCTTGGATTGCTTTCTTCTTTCTTGATCCTTTCTTTGCAATCAAACTCACTTGTAATTTGAGGCAAGAGACACCAAACTTGTGGTGGTCCTTGTGGGAACTTTGTGTTCCAAGTGATTGAGAAGAGAAAGCTCACTCGATCCGTGGATCGTTTGAGAGAGGGAAGGGTTGAAAGAGACCCGGCCTTTGTGGCCTCCTCAACGGGGAGTAGGTTTGCAAGAACCGAACCTCGGTAAAGCAAATCCGCGTGTCACACTCTTCATTTACTTGCGATTTGTTTTACACCCTCTCTCGCGGACTCGTTTCTTTATTACTAACACTAACCCGGCTTGTAGTTGTGTTTATATTTGTAAATTTCAGTTTCGCCCTATTCACCCCCCCCCCTCTAGGCGACTTTCATTCCTTGATGACTAAACTTTGCGTTGGTGCGAGGTATGTGAATAACTTGAAAACATCTTAAGGGTAGAAGCGACGTAGCTGTTTGATGTTCCAAGCGTTGCCGTAGATCTCGCCTTGATTGTTGGCCAGCTTGTATGTTCCGGGCTTCAGAACTTTGGCGATGACGAATGGCCCCTCCCAGGGGGGCGTGAGCTTGTGCCTCCCTCGGGCGTCTTGCCGCAGGCGAAGCACCAGATCGCCCACCTGGAGGTCTCGGGACCGGACCCCTCGGGCGTGGTAGCGTCGCAGGGACTGCTGGTACCGCGCCGAGTGTAGTAAGGCCTTGTCCCGAGCCTCCTCCAGCTGGTCCAGCGATTCTTCTCGGCTAGCTTGGTTGCTTTGATCGGTGTAGGCCCTCGTCCTCGGGGAGCCGTATTCCAGGTCAGTGGGCAAGATAGCCTCGGCCCCGTAGACCAGGAAGAACAGCGTGAAACCCGTGGCACGACTCGGCGTCATCCTTAGGCTCCAGACCACCGAGGGGAGTTCCTTCATCCATCGCTTGCCGAACTTGTTGAGGCCGTTGTAGATCCGAGGCTTGAGCCCTTGTAGAATCATGTCGTTGGCACGCTCTACTTGCCCATTCGACATGGGATGAGCCACGGCGGCCCAGTCCACCCGGATGTGGTGATCCTCGCAAAAATCCAAGAATTTTTTGCCGGTGAACTGGGTACCGTTGTCGGTGATGATGGAGTTTGGGACCCCGAAGCGATGGATGATGTTGGTGAAGAACGCCACCGCCTGCTCAGACCTGATGCTGTTCAGGGGTCGGACTTCGATCCACTTGGAGAATTTGTCGATGGCGACCAGCAGGTGCGTGTAGCCCCCGGGCGCCTTCTGCAAGGGACCGACGAGGTCCAGACCCCATACAGCGAAGGGCCAGGTGATGGGTATCGTCTGCAGAGCCTGAGCGGGCAGGTGGGTCTGCTTCGCATAGAATTGGCACCCTTCGCAGGTGCGGACAATTCTAGTGGCGTCAGCCACCGCCGTTGGCCAGTAGAAGCCTTGCCGAAAAGCATTCCCGACAAGGGCTCGGGGCGCTGCGTGATGGCCTCAAGCCCCCGAGTGTATTTCTTGCAGGAGTTCCTGACCTTCGGCGATGGAGATGCACCGCTGGAGGATGCCCGAGGGGCTACGGTGGTAGAGCTCCTCCTCATCGCCCAGCAAGACGAACGACTTGGCGCGTCGCGCTACCCGCCGAGCCTCGTCTTGGTCGGGGGGTAGCTCTCCTCGGCAGAGATATCGCAGGTACGGGGCCTGCCAATCTCGATCAGGCGTGGCCCCGCTCTGCTCCTCCTCGACGTCCAGTGCCTCGCCCTCGGGGGCCGAGGGTACCTCGGGCTGAGCCGAGGGTGCCTCGGGCTGTGCCGAGGGTGCCTCGGGCTGTGCCGAGGGCGCCTCGGGCTCGGGAGCGTCGTCGATCCTGACGGAGGGTTGATGCAGATCCCGGGAGAAGACGTCCGGGGGAACCGTTGTTCGCCCCGAGGCTATTTTAGCCAGCTCGTCCGCAGTCTCGTTGTAGCGCCGAGCGATGTGGTTGAGCTCGAGCCCGTAGAACTTGTCTTCCAGGCGTCGAACCTCATCGCAGTAGGCCTCCATCTTCGGGTCGCGGCAGTGGGAGTTCTTCATGACTTGGTCGATGACGAGCTGCGAGTCACCGCGGGCGTCGAGGCGTCTGACCCCTAGCTCGATGGCGATCCGCAACCCGTTGACCAGAGCCTCGTACTCAGCCACATTATCGGACGCCGGGAAATGGAGGCGCAACACGTAGCGCAGGTGCTTTCCGAGGGGCGAGATGAAGAGCAGGCCCGCGCCGGCTCCTGTCTTCATCAGCGACCCGTCGAAAAACATGGTCCAGAGCTCCGGTTGGATCGGAGCCGTCGGCAGCTGGGTGTCGACCCATTCGGCCACGAAGTCCGCCAACACCTGGGACTTGATGGCCTTCCGAGGGGCGAACGAGATTGTTTCGCCCATGATTTCCACCGCCCACTTTGCGATCCTGCCCGAGGCCTCTCGGCACTGGATGATCTCCCCCAGGGGGAAGGATGACACCACAGTTACCGGATGAGACTCGAAGTAGTGTCGTAACTTCCGCCTCGTCAGGATCACAGCATACAGCAGCTTCTGAACTTGTGGGTAGCGGATCTTGGTCTCAGACAGCACTTCGCTGATGAAGTAGACTAGCCTCTGAACGGGCAATGCATGCCCTTCCTCTTGCCTCTCGACCACAATCGCGGCGCTAACCACCTGAGTGGTAGCGGCGACGTAGACCAAGAGGGCTTCTCCATCAGCTGGGGGCACCAAGACAGGCGCCTTTGTAAGGAGCGCCTTCAAGTTCCCGAGGGCTTCCTCGGCCTCAGGGGTCCAAGCGAAACACTCGGCCTTCCTTAAGAGGCGGTATAGAGGCAGACCTCTTTCGCCGAGGCGTGAGATGAAGCGGCTCAGGGCCGCGAGGCATCCCATGACCCTCTGTACGCCTTTTAAGTCCTTGATGGGTCCCATGCTGGTGATGGCTGCGATCTTCTCCGGGTTGGCTTCGATACCTCGCTCGGAGACGATGAACCCCAGGAGCATGCCTCGGGGCACCCCGAAGACACACTTCTCTGGATTGAGCTTGACTCCTTTCGCCTTGAGACATCGGAATGTCACTTCAAGGTCGGAGAGGAGGTCGGAAGCCTTCCTTGTCTTGACTACGATGTCATCGACGTAGGCCTCGACTGTGCGACCAATGTGTTCGCCGAACACATCGTTCATGCACCGCTGGTACGTCGCGCCCGCATTCCTCAAACCGAACGGCATGGTGACGTAGCAGTACATGCCGAACGGCGTGATGAAAGAAGTCGCGAGCTGGTCGGACTCTTTCATCCGGATTTGGTGATACCCTGAGTAGGCATCGAGGAAGGACAAGGTTTCGCACCCAGCAGTGGAATCCACGATTTGATCGATGCGAGGCAGAGGGTAGGGAACCTTCGGACATGCTTTGTTGAGACCAGTGTAGTCCACGCACATCCGCCATTTCCCCCCTTTCTTCCTCACAAGCACAGGGTTGGCAAGCCATTCGGGATGGAATACCTCTTTGATGAACCCTGCTGCCATTAGCTTGTGGATCTCTTCGCCAATCACTCTGCGCTTCTCCTCGTCGAATCGGCGCAGAGGCTGCCTGACGGGTCGGGCTCCGGCCCGAATATCCAGCGAGTGCTCGGCGACATCCCTCGGTATGCCGGGCATGTCCGAGGGACTCCACGCAAAGACGTCGGCGTTTGCGCGGAGAAAGTCGACGAGCACTGCTTCCTATTTGGGGTCGAGCCCGGAACCGATCCGGATCTGCTTGGAGGTGTCGCCACTGGGGTCGAGTGGGACGGCCTTAACCGTCTCCGCTGGCTCGAAGTTGCCGGCGTGGCGCTTCACGTCTGGCACCTCCTTGGAGAGGTTCTCCAGGTCGGCGATGAGGGCCTCGGACTCGGCGAGGGCCTCGGCGTACTCCACGCACTCCACGTCGCATTCGAACGCGTGTTTGTACGTGGGGCCGACGGTGATGACCCCGTTGGGGCCCGGCATCTTGAGCTTCAGGTAGGTGTAGTTGGGGACGGCCATGAACTTCGCGTAGCATGGCCTCCCCAGTACAGCGTGGTAGGTTCCTCGGAACCCGACCACCTCGAACGTCAAGGTCTCCCTTCGGAAGTTGGAGGGCGTCCCGAAGCAGACGGGGAGGTCGAGTCGTCCGAGGGGCTGGACGCGCTTCCCAGGGATGATCCCGTGGAAGGGCGCAGCGCCTGCTCCCGGCGCTCTTGCTTGCGATGCCGAGCCGAGGCATTCGCCGCATGCCCTCCGTAGATCATGAAGCAGTCGCGGACCTCGGGGAACTCTCCTGCTTGGTGATCTTCGTTCTTGTCGTCGTCGCGGGCCTTCCACCCTCGGCGGGTGGCCCGGCCCTGTGGAAGTGGCGCCGAAGCATGACGCACTCCTCGAGAGTGTGCTTGACGGGCCCCTGATGGTAGGGGCACGGCTCCTTGAGCATCTTGTCGAAGAGGTTTGCACCTCTGGGGGGCTTCCGAGGGTTCTTGTACTCGGCGGCGGCGACAAGGTCCGCGTCAGCGGCGTCGCGTTTCGATTGCGACTTCTTCTTGCCTTTCTTCTTGGCGCTGCGCGGAGTAGACGCCTCGGGAGCCTCTTCCGATGGGCGGCCCTGGGGCTGCTTGTCCTTTCAGAAGATAGCCTCGACCGCCTCCTGGCCAGAGGCGAACTTGGTGGCGATGTCCATCAGCTCGCTCGCCCTGGTGGGGGTCTTGCGACCCAGCTTGCTCACCAGGTCGCGGAAGGTGGTGCCAGCGAGGAACGCGCCGATGACATCCGAGTCGGTGATGTTGGGCAGCTCGGTGCGCTGCTTCGAGAATCGCCGGATGTAGTCCCGGAGCGACTCCCCCGGCTGTTGCCGGCAGCTTCGAAGGTCCCAGGAATTCCCGGGGCGCACGTATGTGCCCTGGAAATTGCCGGCGAAGGCTTGGACCAAGTCGTCCCAGTTGGAGATCTGCCCCGGAGGCAGGTGCTCCAACCAGGCGCGAGCAGTGTCGGAGAGGAACAGGGGGAGGTTACGGATGATGAGGTTGTCGTCGTCCGTCCCACCCAGTTGGCAGGCAAGGCGGTAGTCCGCGAGCCACAGTTCCGGTCTCGTTTCCCCCGAGTACTTCGCGATAGTAGTCGGGGGTCGGAACCGGGTCGGGAATGGCGCCCGTCGGATGGCCCGACTGAAGGCCTGCGGACCGGGTGGTTCGGGCGAGGGACTCCAATCCTCCCCGCTGTCGTAGCGCCCCCCACGCCTGGGGTGGTAGCCTCGGCGCACCCTTTCGTCGAGGTGGGCCCGACGGTCGCGTCGATGGTGTTCGTTGCCGAGGTGGCCCGGGGCCGCAGGCGCGGTGTTGCGCGTGCGCCCGGTGTAGACCGAGGCTTCCCGCATGAATCGGGAAGTCGCGGCATGAGGTTCCGAGGGGTATCCCTGCCTTCGGGAGGCAGTGCTCTCGGCCCGTCGGGCCGCAGCGCCTTCCAGGAGATTCTTGATCTCTCCCTGGATTCGCCGACCCTCGGTGGTTGATGGCTCCGGCATCGCGCGGAGGAGCATCGCTGCGGCTGCCAGGTTCTGGCCAACCCCGCTGGATGCGGGCGGCGGCCTGACCCTGACATCGTTGGCGACGCGGTGCTGGAGACCTTGGGGCAGGTGACGTATTTCTCCGGCCGGGGGTTGGCCCGCCCATACCTGCCCGACGTCCCGACGGATCGGCTCAAGCGCTCCTGTTCCCTCGTTGAGCCTGGCCTGCGCCTCGCGGACTTGCTCGAGTTGTGGGTCGTAACCCCCCACCGGAGCGGGGACCACAGCTAGCTCCCGTGGGATGTCGGCGCGAGGCACCGGCCTAGGAAGATCACCGTCCTCCGGCATGCCGAGATGGTTGCCTTCGGAGGGATCCCCTAGCTCGATGTGGAAACATTCGCGGCTTGGGCCGCAGCCCTCGTCGTCAAGGCTGCGGCTTCCGTCGGAACAGTCGGAGAGGCAGTAGTCACATGCGGTCATGAAGTCCCGCATGGCACTGGGGTTGCCAAGTCCGGAGAAATCCCAACAGATGCTGGGATCGTCATCTTCCTCGGACCCAGAGGGCCCGTAGGTTGAGACGTCCGTCAACCGGTCCCAAGGCGACCGCATACGAAACCCCAGTGGGGTTGCACTCGCCTCGATGAGAGCGCCCGCCAAAGCGAGGTCGCTTGGCGGGTTGAGGCCGAGTCGAAATGACGTAATATGGGAGTTAGTCGGTACCTTTTGGTCGACGAGGAGCGACGTAGTCACATCGGGGACTGGTTGCACCGTCGTCCCAGGTACGAGGGCGACGTCCTGCAGGCTTTCCGCGAGCGCGCTGGCGTCGTCTTCTTGCTCGGGATCAGCGTGTCGCGGGGGGACGGCGCTCGCCTTCGTCTCGATCGCGAGGTCGACGCCCGGCGTGCCTTCCGTCGGGGCGTCGGGGGCGTCGATTCGCTCGACGGCCGACGAAGCGCGGCCTCCCGCTTGGCCTTGATGGCCCCGCCTCCTCCTCCGTTGGTGGGGGAGAGGACGGAGCGAGCTCGAATGTTGTTCTTCCACCACGCGGGGAAGATGTCATTGATTCCGCCGCCGGCGGGCGGGTTGTCGGCCGCCATTGTCGTTGTCGCGCGGCGGTGGAAGAAGTATCATGTCGTAGTTGCCGTCGAAGGACATGAACTCAAGACTCTCGAAACGGAGCACCGTCCCGGGCCGGAGAGGTTGCTGGAGACTGCCCATCTGGAGCTTGACGGGAAGCTGTTCGTCAGCACGCAGCAGGCCCCTACCTGGCGCGCCAACTGTCGGTGTTTCGAGACCGGGGGGTCCCTAAGCCGACGAGTGAGTGTGCTGCGTGCCCCAGCCCAGATGGGTCGAGCGCGTGGGCGAGCGCGAAGGGGGGAGAGGCGAGGTGGCCGGAGACGGGCGTGAGAGAGGTGGAAGTCCCGCGGCCTTCGTGTTCGTCCCGCGCCTAGGTCGGGTGCGCTTGCAGTAGGGGGGTTACAAGCGTCCACGCGGGTGAGGGAAGCGAGCGGCCCCAAAAGAGCGCCTGTCCCGTCCTCGGTCCCGCGCGGCCAACCTTCTCTAAGAAGGCCCTGGTCCTTCCTTTTATAGTCGTAAGGAGAGGATCCAGGTGTACAATGGGGGGGTGTAGCAGAGTGCTACGTGTCTAGCGGAGAGAGAGCTAGCGCCCTAGGTACATGCCAATGTGGCAGCCGGAGAGGTCTTGGCACCTTGCTGGCGTGATGTCGTGGCTGTCGGAGGAGCGACGGAGCCTGGCGGAGGGACAGCTGTTGGAGCGGTCGAGTCCTTGCTGACGTCGCCCTGCTGCCGTAAGAGAGCTGAGAGCCGCCGTCGTCACAGAGCTTGTGGAGCGCCATCATTGCCCATCCGGTGGAGCTGGCCAGATGGGACGCCGGTCTTGTTCTCCGTGACCCGAGTCGGCTCGGGGTAGGATGATGATGGCGCTTCCTGTTGACGTGGCGGGCCTGTGCCCTAGGTAGGGCGATGTGGGGGCTCCTCCGAAGCCGAGGTCGAGTCTGTCTTCCGTTGCCGAGGCCGAGCCCGAGCCCCCGGGTCGGGCGAGGCGGAGATCGTTCGGCCGAGGCCAGGGCGGAGTCCGAGCCCTGGGGTCGGGCGAGGCGGAGTTTCGTCGTCTTCCGGGTCTTAGCCCGAGTCCGAGCCCTAGGGTCGGGCGGAGCGGAGTTCGTCGTCTTCCGGGTCTTAGCCCGAGTCCGAGCCCTGGGGTCGGGCGGAGCGGAGTTCGTCGTCTTCCGGGTCTTAGCCCGAGTCCGAGCCCTGGGGTCGGGCGGAGCGGAGTTCGTCGTCTTCCGGGTCTTAGCCCGAGTCTGAGCCCTGGGGTCGGGCGGAGCGGAGTTCGTCGTCTTCCGGGTCTTAGCCCGAGTCCGAGCCCTGGGGTCGGGCGGAGCGGAGTTCGTCGTCTTCCGGGTCTTTGCCCGAGTCCGAGCCCTGGGGTCGGGCGGAGCGGAGTTTCCCATGGCGCCTTTGGCAGGGCCTGACTGCCTGCCAGACTCACTCTATCGAGTGGCACTGCAGTCGGAGTGGCGCAGGCGGCGCTGTCCTTCTGTCAGACTGGTCAGTGGAGCGGTGGAGTGACGGCGGTCACTTCGGCTCTGCCGGGGGGCGCGTGTCAGGATAAAGGTGTCAGGCCACCTTTGCGTTAAATGCTCCTGCAACCTGGTCAGTCGGCGCGGCGATTTAGTCAGGGTTGCTTCTAGGCGAAGCCAAGGTCTCGGGCGAGCCGGAGGTGTGTCCGCTGTTAAAAGGGGGGCCTCGGGCGAGACGGAAGTCTCTCGAGGTCGGCTGCCCTTGGCCGAGGCTAGGCTCGGGCGAAGCGTGATCAAGTCACTCGTGTGGACTGATCCCTGACTTAATCGTACCCATCAGGCCTTTGAAGCTTTATGCTGATGGGGGTTACCAGCTGAGAATTAGGCGTCTTGAGGGTACCCCTAATTATGGTCCCCGATATTTATGTATGGCCAGAATCACAAATTGATTATGAAACATTTTCTCATAACGATATAACACAAATTTTGTATATAAGTTATCGTAGTATACTGGTATTATATATTCCCGTTGCAACGCACGAGCATTCAGCTAGTAATAAGAGAAGATTGACACTGTCCAGCAGAGAGATCGAACATCGGCTGAAATCAAAAAGGTTGACTAGGGTTGTTCGCTTCAGATTAAAACCAATTATTTGGACTGATGCAACTGTAATCCAAAAAGACAAAACGTTTTAAAAGTAGTAAAAGTCTGTATGGATTAAAACTAAACGAACAAGGGAAGCTCAAAAGTCCCTAGATTTTGGAGGGTACATATATGGAACTGTCCCGACCATCAAAGCTCCATGCGAGGCCCAAATATCATAAATAAATGTACGAAGGAGGGGCACATGCTGAAAAAGACTTTGGATGGCCTTCAAAGCCGGTGATGTCCACGCAAGGCTACTTAGCGATGCCTGCTTGTGGCCTGCTTTTGTGTTGTCGGCTTTAGAATCTGGAAGGTGGAACCACACCTCTGATGCACCGTAGAAAAGTTGCCACTAGCAGGGGCCGACATAGGCCCTGGGCTGGGTGTGGCTGTAGTCCGGGGCCCCCAAAATACGAGTAGGTCATCAGTTTCAGGCCCAACAACAGCCCACAGGGAGGAGGTCGAGTCCAAAGGCTGCTGTGCTGCCGGTGGTAGCGTATGGTCTCGTCGTCCATTCCACCTGCAGCGGCGTACGTCAAGTCACGTCACGTCACCGTCAGCCGCAGACTCACTCGACTGGTTGACCGGACGGTTCGACAGGATTTGTGCTTTCCAACTGCAGCTGAAGACACCGATGCAGGCGCATTCCAACTGCAGCTGCAGACACCGATGCAGGCGCAGGCGAACAGGAACTGTATCATTGGGCGCCACCACGAATTGCGCGGATGCCAGCGAACAGACAGACACACACTCTCTCTCTTTTGTTCGCACGACTATACTCTATACGCTACATTCCAACAGGCCACCGCCGGCCCTGATCGAGATAGATAGGATGTGTTTGGTTGCCTGGCCCAACCCACAACCAGGCCCGTTTCGTACAGTGTATATTTGTTTGGTTGTCTGGCCCAGCTTGGCAGCCTGGCTAAGGCGAGCCAGAAACAAATTTGGGTCTGGCTGAGTACAAACGTGAGGTTTCAGGTTCTTAGTGCAGCCTGGCCCGACTTTGGTTAGGGTTCACTCCACTCGCTCTCTCGTCTCTCTCGCCCCTCTCGTCGCTCGCAGACGACGGCTAGGGTTCACTCCACTCGCCTCTCGCCTCTCCAGTTCACTCGCAGCCGCCCGCCTCCTTCCACGACGTCGCGACGGCGCCGCTCCTCGAGGCGCACTACTACAGCCGCGCCGCTGGCACGATTGGGCTACCCGACCGGCGACCGCCCGCCCAGCGTGTTCAACTACACCAACCCAGCTCTGATCCCGTTCGGGCCTGAGGAGATGCGGCTAGAGCCGACGCGGAGGGCGACAGCGGTGTGACACTTCAGGCACGATGACATCGTGTTCCAGAGCGATTTATTTTCTCGCCTAGTTCCAGATTCATCATAAGGTAAGGTACCCTGGCTTCTTCCCAGCCTACGCCAAGTACGCCCGACGCAGAGAAGAGGATGCCCACCAGCGGCGATTGCGCCTCACCGTACGTCGTTGGAGGATCCACCAATGTGGGATCGGGAGGAGGACGAGGATCTCCAGATCTCTGCATGAACCTCTAGTGCTCCCCACCGGTTAATCCTGGCTCACTTGAGTGGGATCGACTCTCTCTTTCTGCCTAACAATTAGTCTTCACAAATGAAGTTTCAGTTTTCCTACCATGTGTGTGGGTTTCAGATGGTGCCGTGACTTGTTCTAGTTTATCGCTGCTGCATAAGCGGATGATTTCTTCAAGCAATGCGACCCGGGTGAGTAAATTCTTGCTTGTACGTAATGTGATTTCGGGTTGCTTCTCGCCGGTTAGTCCATTCTTAAACTAAAACGCGACAAATAAAAAAGAACGGATGTAATATTATTTATTTAGCATGTATTGAATTTATCAATCCTGGTCTCATGGATAACTGTACGCATTTTTGTCCAATTTGAGAGGTGTTCTGTCATAAATTTGGTCAATATTTTTTCAGTTTACAACAAGGAATGATGCTGCAAAATATAATATCGAAGTGTATGTTATTCATGTCACTGGTTAGATTACTCCGTTGCCGATGCTAATGCAGGTTTCTTTTGCTGCACAGGTACCGTCGCATTGTCAAGTACAAGACATCTTACTACTCTTTTTATCTCCCTGTAAGTCTGAAGTTCAGAATAGTTACCTATCGTCAATCATTTTTTTTCTCTCTACAGGGCAGGTATGTTCACGTTGTGCTCTTCTCCATGGTAGATTGGGACCGATATTGAAGATCACAAGTGTTCCTGGTTAATTGTACAAGCTTTTGGCGACGCCAACAGTGACGAGACAGAAGTATTGTACCGAGACCTGACGGGGTATTTTTCAAAATCTGTTGTAATCTATGGGTGTAAATCATATTTAGATGATTGTAATTAGTTCAATTTATGGGTCAAAATCATATTTTTAGTTCAAATCTGTTGTAATTTGTTTAATAACGCTTAAAATTTTGAAATTTGGCTGGAACTTCATTTTACACATGAAAACTGGCGGCAATCTAATTGGGCCAAGCTAAAAAAATGAGAACCAAACAATGTATAATATGGGCCTGGTTCATTTTGACCAGGCAACCAAACATTGTTTGTTGACTCTGTATATGCGGGCTCCCCTGAGCCTGGTTCTCTTACTGAACCAGGCTCCGGCGGGGCCAGGCAACCAAACACATCCATAGTTGATAGCCATAGCTTGCGGGGCGTTGACATCTTTGTCTCTCCTGTCCCCGCGCGCAGGCAGCCGTCGTGTAGCGTAGCGTAGGATAGCATAGCACAGCATAGCGCGCGCCCTGCCAGCGGCCAGCGCAGCGAAAACGCAGCCAGCAGGCACGCGTCATGTGCCGCGCCCACCGCGTCCGTGCATGTGCCCCCGCGCCGCGGAGGGGACGCGCTTTCGCGTCGTCTGTCGGAGACGGCCCCCGTGCGCGCGTGGCGAGCGGGCAGGGCACGCGTGGCCCGTCGGACCCCGTCCTGCCGCCGCCGCCGCTCGATCGGGCTGTTAGGCACACGCACGGGCACCACCCCTGCCCTGCCCTGCCCTGCCCTGCCCCGCCTGCGTTGTTCGATCGCTCGTTGTGTTTGTGCGGGTGTGAACCAGCGATTTGGCTGGGAGTTCCTTGGCCCGATCTATAATATTGACTGGGAGTCTGCTGGGACGACGATGGGAGTGGATATGACGGCCATGGTTCACACGAGACAGGTGGTAGCTAGCGTCTGCAGGTTCTTCCCGTACCGCCACGGCGACTGCAACTGCACACGGCAGGCTCTGCTCGCTTTTGAGTTTTGACGGCGACCCGACCGAACGACGCTAGGTGAACGTCCGCACCTGCATGCATTTTGTGGTATGGTGGCACCACCAGATGGGACCGATCAGTGATGGGCCGCCCGGGGCACACCAGGAATGTGCTTTCTGGCGGCGTTTTGAGGCTCTGTTTGCTTGCCACGCCTATATATATACACTGATGACGACATTTCCGTTTAAATGCAAAGTTTCGTACTATAGTTTTATAGATACTTAATTTTCTACCTCGATTCTTCTCTCTTGTTAAAACAAGAACGCCGTGACATCGTCAAAAGCTCCCGAAGCTCTCTGGTAGCATGCATCTGGTCAGTGGTGAGTCCACTCCTGAAACGTTCTTTGACAAATATCTGATGTTTAGCTGAGACGCCAATCCGCCCTGCCATGCCACCATGTAGATTATGGCATGAGAGGCCGGGTTTCTTAAAGGAGAGACAGAGACCGATCACATGACGTTGGACCTGATTGGAAGCTTTCTCCCTCCATTGGAAGGCGGGGGCGGGGCGGGGGGGGGGGGGGGGGGGGGGGGGGGGGGGGGGGGGGGGGGCAAGTGGGTCGCCACACGGAATTCGCCCTTTGCCTGGCTTGGACCATGCATGCACGCACGTCCCTTGACTTGTTTGACCAGATCAAACAGCTGTAGTTTGATGTATATACACGTGGTATGAACGGGAAGCCGAGAAAGAGATCCAGATAAATCCTTTTGCCAAGAGCCGAGAGAGGCCTAAATTAAAGGGGATGGATGATGAAAGGCATGAGCATGAACACCAGGTCCAACCAACTCCTAGCTCAGACGATCACATCACTCTTGAGGATAAAACGTAAAGGGAAGTTGTCCTTTCTGCTTTGTGGGGCCATCTTTTTTTTCCCCATATACCATATGCTATTCTTCTTCATCTGAGTGGGAGAGCATGGAAACGAGCTAGGGCGCTCCTGAGTCCTGACCCATGAGAGCTCACCGCCACTTGCAGTTAATAAACCAGTGTGTGTGTGTGTGATGGATGGCATCACGCTGAGTCGCTGACGGGGGGCCGAGGTCACTCGCTGGTCCAAGCTGGACATGTTGGCGCGCGGTCGTCCAAGAGCAGAGCAGCTAGCGTTTGACTCCACACTCCATATCGATGGATGCGTTATTGTTGTTAGTGTCTGTCTGAGAGAGAGAGAGAAGTTCTGTCTTATAACCAGATCAAGTCAAGCCCATGTGTCTTCATCACAGTTCCACTTCCATGCCGTGCAAGCATCAAATTCACAAGCCCTCCCACGATCTACTACTAGCTAGTAGACTGCTGGCTCAGTAATAAACTAGCTAGCTAGCTAGTGCTGATCAGCTTCCACAGCCGAACCTAAACCAGACAAGATATCCTATTCGTATCTATATATATCTAGCTAGCAGCGCTGTAGCCTGCAGCTGTGTGTATAAGAGTAGTTAGAGGTGATTACGGATGCTTTGCCGGCCGAATCGCCACCCACACCAACAGGCAAACAGCTAGAGCTATGCGTTTGGCAACCTAGATCTAGCCACTTGGTCGCTGCTCATTCAGAGGCTCTCTCGCCAGTAGGCAGCCACACGGCCAACATGTCCAAACTCCAAGGCCCTGGATGGCGGTTATCTACTCATTCCGATGGAGACTGAGCGAGCGCGCGTAGATGATAGTTAAGTTAACATCATCAGCGGTACGGTTGTGCGCATGTCACGGTCGGTGTGGCTGGCTAGCCGTGCAGAGCGGTGCGGGGGCTGAATAATTGACGGAGGAGCACGTGTTGGTGCGGGGGCGATATGAATCGGTTGCGTTTAACTAGCTAGCAACGCTTGTACGTACGTTTAATCATCAGCGTTCGTTCCTAGCAAACGAACCCCGAAACCACCGGCCGCACGTCAGCTCCATTGCCGGGGAGAGCGCGCGGGCGATGATTGATGGCGAGGGAAAGTCTCGAGCTGATGGATGGATGGATCCACCGATGGCGACGGCGAGGCGAGAGGAGTATGCGCGCGCCGATGATTTGTGGTGGGTACCTCGATGATTGCGCCGATGATTGAAACTGATACATCTTTGCCGAGTGCCTTGGCAAAAGCACTCGACAAACACATCTTTGCCGGTTCCCAGGTTTCCTTCTTTGTCGAGTGCCACTGTCAGCACTCGGCAAAGATGTCTTTACAGGTTCCCAGGTTTCCTTCTTTGCCGAGTGCCATGGTCATAGCACTCGGCAAAGCAACCCTTTGCCGAGTGTTACACTCGGCAAAGTGACCAGAATGTCCCTTTTTTATTTGCTTTTGTTGTTCCATCCAAACAAACAAAAGATATATATCATTCACATCACATTATATATCAAGCACATCACAGAATGAACACATTTATCATCAACACCATATATATCACAAAGTCTCACAAAACAGATCACAAGTCTCACTAAAGTCAGGATCATCACAAAACAGATACAAGTCTGCATCATCACTAACATCACCAAGTATCTCACAAGATAAAGTGTAACAAACATCACCAACACTCATAAAAGGTAAGTCTGGATCATCACAAAACAAATCATCAACGAGGTGGGCATCTGGACTGGTTCGGCGAAGGGCTGGACGAAGCATGAGGGTTGTTCGACGCCGCCGATTGACCCTGCACAGAGAACAGATTGTATGTGTGAGAACATATGAATATATATCATGCAGTACTAAAATTTTAATACTCACAGGAGTAGTGAACTCTGTAGGGTCAGCTGCAGGGAACAACGGAGATGGTGGAGCATGACCCTGTGCGGCGCCAAGACTCTGCATGTACGCGAACATCTCCGCCATCCTCTTCTCCAGCTCCTCACGTTGCCTCCTCTCATCATCTAGCTGAGTCTGTAATATTTCGCCCTAATGTTACGATAATGCAAAGAGAAGATATATAAAAATCAATGAACGATGAATAGATAAGGAATAACCTGGAGTTGCTGGATACGATGCTGTGAGGTGTCCTGCCGAGGTCGTATGGCTGGGCTCGCGCTCGTGCTCCTTGCTCGCACCTGAGAGAGAGTGGGAGTGGAGGACGAGTCGATTGCCCCGTCGGCAATCCAGTACCGCCCATGCCTCTTGCCTCCTCCGACCCTCATGAGGACATCTTCGTCGATGTCCTCGGTCCTCGGATCGTAATCTGGCCCATGGACCTCCTTGGCCATGGCGGTGTACTCACTAAGTCGGCTGTGGATGGCGGGGTTGGTTTACGCCTCGGGCCCGTCATCCGGGTTGTAGGTGACGTCGGACGTCGCCTTCCCCTTGTGGGCCATGGCATATGCCGAGAACGTGGAGCAAGGCGCGCCACCATGTGCCGCCGACTGCGAGAAAACCAACGATATGGTTAGAAATCATGTCTAATCGAAAGTTATATACCTAAATAAAAAAGAGCGCGTACCCATGCTTCCGCGTATTTGCCCAGGCTGCGGCTGCCTTGATGGTGGGAGGGACCTTGCATCAGCAAACGCCGTTCCCGGCTAGCGTTGTGCGCCTCGTCCCACTCAGCCGAGCACCACCTCTGCACCATCTTCTCCCAGCACTCAGGATGCGCGGCGCACCAATGAGGAATCATCTAAAAAAATATAAGTACACCGCATATCAGAAGATAAGAATAAGCATATTTAGTACCAATAATAAAGTTTTGTATTTACCTGCAAGTACTGGTCCGCAGTCAATGACATGGTTCGGGCGTCCTTCTTGTTCACCTTCTCCCCAAGGACGGAGCCGTGGTAAGTGACGATGGCCTGGATGCGCGCCTCGTAGTGCATGTCCACGACGAGCTTCTTACAGCACGTCGTAGACACCACATCCGCCCTGGCCTCGTATCCAGCATCGCACCTGAAGAAATCCTACATACAAAGACGATGTATCCATACATTATTTCAAGAATATGCAACAAATGCGACTTATTAAACAATATAGTGTGAGGAAGACTTACCCACAGCTCTTGCTTCACCCGCTCCGCCTTGTTGTTGAATTGTCTGCCGTCCCGATCTACTGCATCGGGGGCGACGGCGTAGTGGTCGAAGGTGTATGCTGGGCTCGTCACTCCGGCGTACTCGACAAGTCCAGGAAAGTGTTCCCGGCATAGAAGGCCGAGGATGCCATTGGGGTTGCGGCCGTGACCCCCTGCAGTCTCCAAAACCATCCAAGACCTGTCGCAGTGATTAAGATGAAGTATTAGTTTCTATTATTAATTTGAACATATAATATCAACGACACGAATATGTTCTGTCTTTGAAAGCATACGCCGGGGGGGAGATTGATGGGGATAACGAACACGGGCCAACATGTGTATGGGGCAGCGGTCATTCCATAGGGATTGAACCCATCTGTGGCCAGCGCAACACGAACATTACGAGCCTCTTTGGCTTTCTCATGGTGAATGGCATCAAAGTGGGTCCATGCTTCACCATCGGATGCGTGAACCATCTTGTCAGGATTGTATCGTTTGCCTTTTTTGTGCCATGTCATCTGTTTCGCGGATTCCTCTGTCATGTATAGACGCTGGATCCTCGGTATGAACGGAAGGTGGCGTAGGATTGTCACGGGGATGTCGAGCTGCCTCTTCAGTCCATCACCAGAGTCTACCTCCATGAACCTAGATGATTTACACTTCGGACAGTACTTTGCCTCAGTGTGTTCTTTCCTAAATAGGACGCAGCCCTTCGGACAAGCATGTATCTGCTCATACGTCATCTTGAGTGCACGAAGGAGTTTCTGTGCCTCGTACATGCTCTTTGGCAGAACATGATCCTCCGGAAGCAGGCTGCCAATAACTGTCAACAAACCATCGAATGCGTCTCGACTCATGCTATACTGCGACTTGAACGCCATTATACGCCCAATGGCATCCAGTTGAGAAACCTTTGTCTTGCCGTGAAGGGGTTTCTGTGCCGCGTCAAACATGTCGTAGAATGTCTTTGCGGTCGCCTCTGGCTCGTCCTCCGTACGTCCTTCGGCGAACTGTGCCTCGTGATAGTAGTTCAACATGTCTCCTACCCCGGCATCAGCATCGTAATCCTCGACGCGTTGTCTCACCACCTCCTCTCTCGTGCGATGCGCTTCACCATGGAAGATCCACCGAGTATAGTCCGGCGTAAATCCATTCTTCCAAATATGTTCTACCATGGCCTTCTTTGGTTTTCTTTTCCGGTTGTCACATTTGCTGCACGGACAAGGGACTAGGCTAGCTCCTTTAGCAGCTTCGCCATATGCCCGTTCCACGAAAGCATCGGTCTTCCTAATCCATTCTGGGGTGACATCATTACGTCGAACGCGGCCCGTGTACATCCACTCACGGTCCTCCATCCTCTAACATATATAACCGAGTATAGTTTAATATAGACATGTAATGCATGTACACTACGTTCTAATAGGTGAGGATAGGTCCTAATCCCACCCGCGGTTGCATAGATGGAGTTAGTTTCCATGCTCTACTCCGATCCGAGATAGAATTTCGGCAGCACCTCCCCGATGTTCTCCGGATACACGTCCTGGCAGGGAGAGTGTACTGTCCGGAGAACAACAGGGAGGTGACGCCGAAACTCTTTCTCGGACCGGAGTAGAGCATGGAAACTAACACCATCTACGCAACCGCGGGCTGTCCAAAAAACGTGGACAATTCGAAACTGATACATTTGTAGATATGCAAAGATCTGCATATCTACATCGTATCTCTTTCGAACGGGAGACGCCTAACTGGGTTACGTGATCTACGACCATGATGCGGATGTAGAGGTTATACCTAGGGTGACGGTGGAGTCAGGCTAGCGGGGCTGTGGCGGGTTGGTGCAGTGGCGACTCGACGCGGTGCAGGCAGACCCGCAGCAGCTAGGAAGACCTCTGTAAAAAAATAAACAAGCCTGTCAATAAAAAATTTTGGCAGCACCTCCCCTGCACGGGGAGGTTTCCAAAACCTGCAAATAAAACTGACAACACAATGGCTGATATCCACACATATATCAACGGCACGATGGCCGACAATCACATTTAATCGACATCCATATCCATTATCACATTATATAGAAACTATTTTACTATCGCCACACAATCATATCTAATCGCCATATACACAATCATATCGTAGGAAGGCGGCGTGAGGACGACGGGGAGGATGGCGCCATATCAATCGCCATATACACAATCTAATCGCCATATCACAATCTAATCGCCACACAATCATATCTAATCGCCATATACACAATCATATCTAATCGCCATATACACAATCTAATCGCCATATCACATTATACAGCTCTTACCAGAGGATGGCGCGCGGGGAAGGCGGCGACCGTGGGGGCGTCCGGACAGCGGGGATGGATGGACGACGACCGTGGCGGCGTGAGGACGACGGGGAGGGGCGGGGTGCGGCGAGGCGGGTGGCGCGCGCGGCGAGGCGGCGTCCGGGCGGCGCGGCGAGGCGGCGCGGCAGCGGCGAGGCGGTTAGCCCGCGCGGCGAGGCGGCGTCCGGGTGGCGCGCGCGGCGAGGAGGCGTTCGGGCGGCGAGCTCTGGCGGGGAGGCGTCCGGGCGGCGAGCTCTGGCGAGGCGGCGTCCGGGCGGCGAGCGGCGGCGGCGTCCGTGCGGTGAGGCGACGAGCGCGGGTGAGTGGTGAGATTGAGAGAGTGAGAGGAAAGAGTGCGGCGGCGCTCAGTTTACAGCCAACGAAATAGTCTTTGCCGAGTGCCAGATCGCGGGCACTCGGCAAACATTTTTTTAAAATTTAAAAATATACTTTGCCGAGTGCCTTTGATCTGGCACTCGGCAAACGCTTCTTTGCCGAGTGCCTTTCTGTTGGCACTCGGCAAAGACTAGACTTAGGGTTTTTAACAACTTTGCCGAGTGCCGCCCGACAAGCACTCGGCAAAGCTTTCTTTGCCGAGTGTCCAACATGGGACACTCGGCAAAATGTATTTTAATTTTTTTTTTATTTTGTTTATGAAACTTTTTGTGGTATGTTCCTACACTATGTAGACCTACATGTACCATTTTGGTACAATTATAACAGTGTTTTCTATAGCTAGTACATTTAGTTTGTTTATTTGAATTTCTTCGGAAAATTCAGATTTGAACTGCAGGTCACTCGAAACTTGGAAAACCGTGCATGAAAAAATGATATCCATGCTACTTAGCACAAGTTACGACCGATTTCAGGAGCGGACCGGAAACTTCGAACACCATGCTCACTCAACATGGCCGTGAACTTGTCATCCAGCTGTTTAAAATTTTTATAAAACACAAACAAAGTCAGAAAATCATGAAACTTGTCCACGTGTTATGATATCATATGTACAGGCTGTGATAAAAATTTTAGAATGTTTGGAGAAAGTTGTGAGACACAATGTGTAGAAACCTAAGAGAACTACACATGAAATCATAGAGTTTCAATGTGGATCTCTTAGGTTTGTACACATAGTGCGTTACAGCTTTCTCGAAACTTTTTCAAATTTTTATCACAGCCTCTACATATGATATCATGACACGTAGACATGTTTCATAATTTTCTGACTTTGTTTGTGTTTTATACAATTTTTAAACACTTGGATGGCAAGTTTACGGTCATGTTGAGTGAGCATGGTGCTCGAAGTTTCCGGTCCGCTCCTGAAATCGGTCGTAACTTGTGCTAAGTAGCATGGATATCATTTTTTCATGCACGGTTTTCCAAGTTTCGAGTGACCTGCAGTTCAAATCTGAATTTTCCGAAGAAATTCAAATAAACAAACTAAATGTACTAGCTATAGAAAACACTGTTATAATTGTCCCAAAATGGTACATGTAGGTCTACATAGTGTAGGAACATACCACAAAAAGTTTGGTGACCAAAATAAAAAAATAAAAATATGCTTTGCCGAGTGTCTACATAGGACACTCGGCAAAGACTAGGTTTGCCGAGTGCCAGATATTTAACACTCGGCAAAGACTGACGGCCGTCAGTTGTAGACGGCCGCTAACGGCCCTTTGCCGAGAGCCATGTTTGCCGAGTGCTTGGCTGTGCCGAGTGTACTACACTCGGTAAATGAGCTCTTTACCGAGCGCAGGACTTTGCCGAGTGCGGCACTCGGCAAAGTCTGCTTTGCCGAGTGCCCGATAAAAAGCACTCGGCAAAGCCGGCGGCACTCGGCAAAGACGCAGATTCCGGTAGTGATATTCTAAAGCGATTCCATTTATCTAACAAATTAGCAGGCGGCGGATCTTTTCTTTCTTTCCCAGAATACGCTTGCAGGTTAGGTTGGCATCAGTCGGAGTTGGTTTCTGCTGCTAATTTGCTCCCCTCTCCGGCCCCGTTGACGGATTTTTTTTTTGTTGTACTCGTAGTACATGATCGTCATGTGGCGCTCGTTCGCTTCTGTGGCTCATCCGGGTCTGCGATTCTGACCTTTTGGGCCGCTTGATCCGATCCTACCCGTTAGTTTAATTCAGCTGTCAAAGCATGCATCTATTATCGGGATAATAATAGCGACATGCCTCCAACCTCCATAAATGCAGCTCCCTCCATCTCTCCAGCTTAGTACTACTCTCCACTAGTAGTCGACGTCGTATAGTAGTATATATATACTAGTATATATAATCCTCCTTTGGCTTCATTTGTGATTGAACAGTACCGGGTTCAAATGTACTAGTGCCTTTAATTAGGAGGATGTGAGGCAGTAAGTAAGCCGTGACGAAAGGGGGGGAGAGAGAAACCTGATAGCTGCTACTAGTTACTGCCTTACTGGCGACAAAATCCAAGGGATGGAGCTGCATATACAGCGCTGCTTCTGCTGCTGCTACTTTTCTTAGGTAGAAGAACAAGCGGCAGCTTTACATACAGGTTCCAAGTCCAAAATAGTGGCTACATGGTGCCGGTCATGCATGCCAGGCTCTGATAAAAGGCCTTTGTTTTTTCTTCCGTGGACTGGACCGCGCGCGTGGAGTGGACGGACGGGCAACATCCATGCTGATTAGCGATTGCTTGAGCGTGGTCAGTGATCGAGACTCGCATTTTGCAGCTAGGTAGCATGGCCGAGAGAAGACAGAGATATATACTACTACTACTACCATGCTAGTATGCTATACCATACCATAGTTCTTTTTTCTTTTCTCTAGATGGCGTGGTGCCGGAAACATTCAGATTCACCAACAAATACCGTCCAGCATTTTCAGCCCCGAACGGATACGTGTTGTGCAGTGGTCGGAAACATCCAAAAGTGCCGCGCCAATGGATGGATCAGGATGGACCAACTGACGAGCGACGAACAACAACGGTCGGTGCAGGAGCTGATCGCGTCGCGGTAACACGTGAGATCAATGGATGTAGACATGTAGGTGCCTGTGTAACTCTGCGTGCACGTACAGTCGCCAATACAGTACGTACACATGCTGGTCCCCGTGTCATGAAGTCAGATGGATCACGGAGCCATAGACTCGTAGGTAGCCATCCATATGGTCGTACGTACCAGCCACAGTAAAAAAGATATTTAGATTTTTATCATTTTCCTCGCCCATTAATTATTGATGTTGTTTCATGTTGATTCAAGCTATAGATTACAGTAGCTCAAGCAACACCTGTCGTCTTCATTGACCGCGTGACCCACACTTTTATAGATGAATAACTAAACTGGCTAGAAATTCACCAAGGTGAAAACCAGTAGACTAAAAAAGTCGATTGAAACCACGTGCAAATTACTGCAAAGTTGAGGTTCTCATGATCCTGAAAAGTCGTTGAAACCACGTGCATGGTGTTCGATTGCTGCACGGTGCTAGAGAGAGAAAAATGCGTACAAAAATGACTAAAAAAATTCTGAAAGAAATGCTATTGCTAGACTCCACTAGACTATAACAATTAACAAAGTCATTTTATTTTTTATTGACAGACTAGTAGTTCGTATCTGGTACTACCACATCAAGCAGATTGGCGCCAAATCTCGGATACAAAACGAAGAATTATAACACTTGGTGGTACAATAAATGTGAATATTTTAAAAAATAAGATTAAAAAAACAAAAATTCGGACGAGTGGCTCCAAACGTTATGGGGTTGGCGATCTCGCTATCCCCGAAAGGCACGCAGTGTACTTCACTGTTCATCGATTTCACCAAACATTTGAATGCTGTCGCCGTGCCCGTGCGGCCGCAACAAAAGGGAGGGGGGAAACACCAGATGGGGGCAGCTCAGATTCATCAGATATGCGTCTGGCACACTTTTTTGTCATGATTGTTCGTGTTGGAAATAAAAGTCGGTCGCAGAAAGAATTTGGGGGGGGGGGGGGGGGGGGGGGTAGAGGAATGCAAGCAGCCCCTAGGTCCCCTGCCTCTGCCTGCCACCGCGACCCCTTTTCGATGATTGGAAATCTGCTGCTGCTCCTGCTGTAGCAGTGCCCCCAGCCCTTGCAGAAACGAGAAACGGTGGCCTTTCCCGATGCCCCCCCCCCCCCCTCCCGGCTCCCGCGACGTGCAGGTGCAGCGCGACGCAGCGTCTCCGTCCCCGGATTTGAAACGCGGCGGGCCCCGCCGGCCAGACGGCCTTGACCGGATACTGCGATGCGACCGCGGCCGGCCCGCCCCGGTCCTCGCACATGTTTTTTTTCTCTCTCGCGGTCGCGTACTCGCGTGTCGCCCTTCTCGGGCACGGGGCCTCCCAGTTCCAGGCACCGACCGGCACATCCGACCGCCACCGGCAGCCGTCGGCTCGCGATCGGACGGGGGCCGGCGTCACGCTGGCGTCAGGGGAAAGGAAAGGTGGGCCCCTCCGGCTGCCAGCGGGCCATTGCGCGGGGCGGGTAGGCCCGGTCAATAGGGGCGACCGCAACGTGTCTGTCGGGTGGGAAACGTCTGACCTCGGCGCGGCGGTTTGACCCGGGGGTGACTGGCTGTGTGGCTGCCACCGGTAGGGCGCCGCTGACTCACCCTGCCCCCGTGACCGTAGACCATTCCTCCTCCTCCCGCCGCGCCATTCCTGTTGCTTCTCCTGCTAATCCTGCATTATTATTAATAGCCCTGCTGCTCACTGGTCTGGTCTATAGCACTCTAGGCTACTAGAGAGAGTAGAGAAGAGAGGGTGAAGTCTAACCCACTGATAATTGCTGTATCTTGCGATGGAAACAAGCGCATAACTCCAGGGGGGAGGTGAAATAGAGACCCGGAAATGGACATGTCGTTTGGGTCTAATCAATTAGTACTAGTAGTAGTTTCTGTCACAAAAGCTGGATCAATCAGGGGGTGTTTGGTTACACCCCGCTAAAATTTAGCCCCTGTCCCATCAAATGTTTGAACCTCCATTCCGGATATTAAATGTAGTCGGATTATAAAACTAATTTGTCAGCCGAAGATTAAAAGACGAGACGAATCTAGTCCAGTTGGTTGGGTCTATATTTCATACTCCTATTTAAAAGTCAAACACTTGATGTGACCCGGGCTAAATTTTAGCAGGAGCTCAATTAATAAAAGGCCAACACCAAAGCAGCTGGTGAGAGAGATGAAAGAACACCCCTCCTCCTCCTCCAAAAAAATAAAAAAAATTCCATCCGTCAGTATATATGTAGTATGTGCATCATCTTCCTACACATCCAGACTATTTCGCGCGCGCACACCACGTACACATAGCACCCCCCATCCCTTTCGTTCCCTACCAGCACTACGCTACGCCCCCCACTGCCATATAGCCGTATACGACGCTCGCTTGCCTGGCCGTCTTGATCTCTCACTTCCTCGCCCCCGATAAGTGAGCAAGCGGCAAGAACCAGCAGGCAACCACACAGTCGCAGCAGCAGCAGCAGCGGCGGCGCGCCCATGTCGTCGGGAGACTTCCACTACCACGACGAGCTGGCGGCGCTGTTCGCGCAGCGGCCGGCGCCGGCGGGAGAGATGACGATGGCGCTGCAGCAACAGGCGCCGGCGGCGTCGTGGTTCGCGGACTACCTGCACGCGGGCGCCCCCGGCATGGGGATGGACATGGACTACGACCTGCTGTGCCGCGCGCTGGACCTGCCGGTGCCGGGGGACGAGGACGGCGTCGTCAAGCGCGAGCTGCTGCTGGTGGCGGACACGGGCGGGGGAGGCGGAGGCTTCGCGGCGCCGCTCACGCCCAACACGACGTCGTCCATGTCCTCCTCGTCCAGCGAGGCGGCGGGCGCCGCCGCCGGAGGAGGAGGCGGTGGGAGCTTTGGCGCTGCGGAGGAGGAATCGCAGTCGCTGGGGAGGTGCAAGAAGGAGGACGACGGGGATGGGGAGGAGAGCAAGGACAAGGAGGCGATGAAGGGGGAGGAGGACGACGCGGACACGGGCAAGAAAGGGTGAGTATAGCATGTCCTAGCTGGAATTCTTCTTGAGATTACTGTCTACTAGTCTACTGCTACCTACGGCGACCAAATCCTGCGGTATTTCCTTCCCCCTTTTTTTTCTTCAACTTCTTGATAGATCTTTCCGCTAACCATCAGTTTCCAAGAGACTACCGGGTGTTTTTGGGTGATCCAGAGTACGTCTCAAGATTAGGGGGCGTCGATCGTCAGTTTCTGTGCCTTGGATTCTGCTTCCTATTCCCTTTCCCTTATGGCCCAATCAGCCATTCATTCCTCTTCTGTTCCTTGTTCCTTCCTTCTCCTCTTTGTTCTCCTCTTTCTTTTTTTAATGAGGTACAGCCGCGGCAAGGCGAAGGTGTGAACTTGGGCTAGGGTTTCACACTCGCATGCCACAAGAAAACAAACACGGGGAAAAGTCGGTCATTGGTATTGTATAGCTACTATATATATATAATCTGCTAGTTGCGTCCTCCTCTTCTCTTCCTCTTTTGCTTTATGGATTTCATGCTAGCTCAGCTACGCCTGCCTAGGCTGAGCATGCATCTTCTTCCACTCGACCAAGAGATATTCCTCCCCTCTCTGTAGGGATTTGCGCAGCTACCTTTCTGATGCAAATGCAATCTATCTATCTGACATATGGCATAATATTGGTAGAAATCTGCCGCATAGCAGAAAAGGGGGTGTGCAAACAGCAGCACACAGCGGTGTGAACCTGTTTGAAACCATGTGCTTACTCTAGTCTAGAGCTGATTCGTGCACCCAGCCAACAACCGCGCGTACGTTTGAAGAGGATCCCAGCAAATCGCGTATAGTATCTTAGTCGATCTGAACGAAATCCGCAGCACTTGCCGCGGACCCGGCTAGCTGGTGGACGTACGCACGGGAGGAGCTGATGAGATCGACGCCGACGCCGACGCCGGCTCTCTTGCTTGTTGCAGGTCAGCGGCGGGGAAGGGCAAGGGCAAGGGCGAGAAGCGGCAGCGGCAGCCGCGGATCGCGTTCATGACCAAGAGCGAGGTCGACCACCTCGAGGACGGCTACCGGTGGCGCAAGTACGGCCAGAAGGCCGTCAAGAACAGCCCATACCCCAGGTACGTGGTACATGCACAGCACGTATATACAGCTATACCTACTGGCTACTGCACGTATATACAGCACCTCTCTTCGATCCTACTCCATGACGTACGGTACGGTAGACATTGCTGCATGAGCTAATGGTGATGGCGTGCAGGAGCTACTACCGGTGCACGACGCAGAGGTGCCCCGTGAAGAAGCGGGTGGAGCGGTCGCACCAGGACCCGGCGGTGGTGATCACCACGTACGAAGGCAAGCACACGCACCCCATCCCGTCCACGCTCCGTGGCAGCAGCACCCACCTCCTCGCCGCGCAGCTGCACCACCACCACCACCACAACATCGTCGGCGCCTTCCCGCCGCCGCCGCCACCCCCGCAGACGATGTGCTTGCCGTTCGTCGGGCGGACAGGCGACGGCGGCGGCGTCATCGACATGCTGGGTCTCTGCCTGCCTCCGCGCAACCACGCCGCCGTGCCGCCGGCGGCGACAGGCCTCGCGCCGTCCCCCTGCTGCATGAGCGGTCCGGTGGGCACGGTGGCAGGCGCGACGACGACGACGGCGCCCACCACCACCACCGTCACCACGACCACTACCTCGTCGCCTCCTCCTCCTCCCTCGCTCCAGACGATGCAGCACTTTATGGCGCAGGACGACTTCGGGCTTCTACAGGACATGCTGCCGTCGTCATCGTCGTCGTTGTCCTTCGTCGTCCACAGCAACGGCAGCAACGTCCAGCTGCCCTGAATTCGATCAGCTAATAGTCGTCGTCACCAGTCACCACCACCACAAGCGATCGAGCTAATGAGGAAGGAAGCTAGCAGAGATAAGAGATGATAGTACTTAGTTTGGTCCTTGTTAATGCTTGACCTCTCTTTAATCTTTCGTTTTTTTTTTCACCGATCTACTCCCCCCTAGCTAGATGGATCGTATCGATCGGTTCTTGGTTTTCTTTTCGATCCCGCTGTGCCGCGACCGCGAGACACACGTACGCCGCTGCAGTGCAGATCGAGTCTTGTGGCGCCGGGTCTCGTACCGTTCCCTTACGATGATCTAGCTAGCTAGCCCTTGCAGTAGCAGGTAGTACGTACTAGCGGCTCTTGCTGTACATGTACCTAGCTAATCAACCCCCAGCTCATGCGCGCGTTTGCACTCTGTCTGATCTGATCATCTGATGCAGTAGTGTGGCCATGCACGAGCCTATGATAATTTATGCTAGCTCCTCTTTGCAGTACTCCTCCTGTCCATCTCCATTAGTACAGGACAGGACAACACTACTGCATCATGTTCGGCAGCAAGATGGTGCACTGCTAGCTAGCTGCAGGTGCATGGATCGACCGTTCCGTGTATGTGTCTGCTAGCTAATAGCCTGTTGTCATGCGTGATGGGACTGTTCGTGCGTGGTTGGTGCAAAGAGTTGTTATGGAAAAGCACTGGGCGTCATTTTGCTCCTTGTCTTCTTTTTTTTCTCTCCCGTGCATGCATGCACTATTAATGTGGCCTGGTCAGGTCGTTCCAGGAGCCAGTACTAGTAGTACCACCACTCATGCATGTAGTGATGTGAACCTGCCTACCTAGAACTAGCTACAATGGCCGCGTAGTATATGATTGATTGAACAAGGATTTGGACGGGCGGGCATATGCACGTACACAACGTAACAAGCCAGTGCGCGCGACGCGCCAGAGATCGAGGTCGACCGATCGTGTCACGCACGGTCAGTGTGCTTTGCCAGAATTGTCGCTGAAATTGTGAGAGACCAAGAGGTACCAGCTAGAGAAACACCTGGTTAATTTGAACATGGACAAGGCGCTGGAAAATACAGATGTTTGGGGGTATTTGGACCCCATATTTTCCCTTACTGGAGAATACTCATGTTTACAAGTTGTGTGTATCTGTCTCTCTGTCTATCTATCTATCATATAAATAAAAACAGATCGTCGATCATCATATGTTACTCATTCATATACCTATATTTAAACTTCACTATACCAACAGTGCAAAAAATGTGTTTTGGTAAACTATGGGTAATCTATCGGAACCCAAAACATTGTTCAGCAGATTACCCATAGTTTACCTAGAACACTGTTTTGTACTGTAGAATGCAATGTTTGCAGAGTGAAATTTGAATATGTGTATATGGATAAGTACGCTTGCTGGAGATAGTCAATTGCACCGGTCAAACATTCAACATGACATATATGAGATAGATTTTGGGTGTTCAGTGAGTGGGTCAAGCAGGCTAGCTGGCCTATTTTGCCTCAAAATTCACACCAATTGTTTTTCCTTAACATCGACTTAATGCCTGTCATCCTTATAAATACAATAACTTCAAGATATGTTGTCCAGCTGGGAAACAAACATAACTGTTTATATCGATCTAGCCAACATAAAATCAATACACGTAGAGAAATAATGTTGAAGTTTTAGGTTTTTTATATATATGAATACGAATCGCGGTAGAAACGACTGGTCATCTATCCTCAGTCCACAAAAGAATACAGTTCTTGTTTCTCGAAATTTTAACTAAGTTTATATAAAAAGTGCAAACACATCCATAATTCATAATACAAAATAATTAGTATTAGTTTATAATATATTTTATATATATTTTACTATTGAAGATCTCGGCTTCCGTCCCTTGTCTTTGGTACTAAAACAAATTTCAGTACTAGTTTTAACTGACAAGCAAGCATAGGAAGATTTAATATCGTTTGGTGTTTTCAACCGGTATTATGTTAAGCTTTTAGTACCGGTTGAAGACACCAACCGATACTGAAAGCTTAACACTAGTATTGGTTAGAGAAACACCAACCAGTACTAATATGCCTGCTTTATAAGCACTGTCTCTTCTCGAGCAGGCGCTAAAACACAAATGAGCTCTCTGTTCATGTCGCGCATAAGCTTCACGGAGGATAGATGTCCATTTTTTAAGAATTTGTTGAAATTTTCACCCATTTAAGTGTGAGAAAATGCTACCAAGTTCATCATCTTATATAGTATTGTTAAATTAGTTACTTTGTTTTGATTTCTTAAATTGTGTGGTTGATTGTTTAGTTTAGGATAAAATTAAATTAGTGAATTCATTTTTCATTTCCCCGTATGTGCTATAATATTTATGAAGATCGCGTAATACATAGTGTAATATTTCTTGAATTATGTGAGTTAATCCTCTCATATGTGCTGTAATATGCATGAAAACCTTTTGAGTCTATTTTTGTGCATCATTGTGAATGACCATTATATATATTAGTTATGATAATTTTATTTTGTCATTAATTACCAAAACCAACTAAGGTTTAGATGCAAACATGCACCACATATTATACTAATTAACTTTGTTCCAGCATCTTGTGATCTTGAAATGAATTTTTATGGGCTATTGACCTTTCTCTAGCCATCTAGTTCCCATCGAATCTTCAAGGGTTTAAACATCTAGGTAAAAAGAGTAAGAACCCTAGCTTGAGATCAGTCCAAAAAGGGTCCAACCCAGAAAAACCTCTAATACGCTGCTCTACTCCTCCCTTGTATCGCACAAGAGAGGGGTGAGCTACATCTCTGCATAGTTTGTCGATTCTGTCTAGTGGAGCTCCAACTACTGCTATCTTGTCATTGTTGTAGAGCTAGACGCGGTGCATGTTGAGCATGTCATGCTATAGTACTTGGTATGCATGCCCATGCCATGGAGTATGTCATAACAATCTGTACTTTATAATAACTTTGAGTATGTCTGGCATCACAGATGTGACTACAGTGACCGCTGCACCTGTATGTCCTATATAGTGGCCCTAGGTCACATGTGCCACGAGTATGACTACAATGATACCTATTGACTGCAACAACATCCATCATATTAGTGGTAGACGAGAGCCTTATATCAACCGCTAGGCACGGTGTGACCATTCAGATCAGAGTCACATGTGGCACCAGGTTCGTCCTCGTGAGATCGCCCCGCTCGAGACCCGCATACAACATCGGGGGGCATCTTGGTGTGCTAAGGGCCCCTAACGTGAGGGCTCTTGGTCATGTATGGCCCTTGAACCTACCACTTTAGGAGGCATGGTTGGCCTTCGAGCTACATGCCCCCAATGATGCCAGTTGGCATCGACCAAACCTGCCATGGGTCTTTCTTCTGGTGATAAGAATTTTAAGGCGTACCGTTGATATAAACATTTGTACTATTTATTATATATATACCTAGTCAATTTTGAGGCAGATTGGTCGGCACAGATATCGTAGTTGCATATTTTTTTGGAGAGACCGAGTAACTTGCAGTCAGTGGGAAATGCAAAATGTATTATTTCTAGAAAAGTACTCTCTCTGTCCACATGAATTTGTCTTTCTAGGTTTGTTCTAACTCAAACTATTTAAACTTCAACCAACAATATATATAAGATTAAATTATTTTAAAATAAAAGAATTACATATTATGATAGTTCGAGTCATGATGAATTTTAGTAATTTTACTTTTATGTTATAAAATCTTATGTAACATCTAGTATAATCTGTCAGAGTAGATTGTGATTGACTTGGAACAAACCAAAAAGACAAACTCACGTGGAGTACAAAAATATTCAAGCTCCATCATTGCTTCTTTGATTTGCTGTCTCTCCTCTCTAGCCGCGATCGAGGGCAGGATTGCGCTATCTAACACGCCAATTTTACTATAGGAATGTCTAATTCCCATGGATAAATGTACTTCGTGTCCTCAAACTAGTCTTGGAGATGAGAGTAACATGAAGACACACGTGACAGAACTCACATTTCTTTTTAATTAAAAGCTCTCCCCTTCCGATCGAGAGCAGATCTCCTTTGGTGACCACGACCATCCCATTGTTTGTTTGGCTCTGGATAGATGGAGATTAGATCCAGACGCAACCTAACACGTCCTAATTGGTGCAAGAGATGCCGTTGCGCAACGCAGGCAATCGTACTTCCAGAGACTGGAACTCGTCAAGCAGGGCAATTATGTTTATGCATATCTCGAGCTGCCTTGTTTTACCAGTAGCAGCAGCACTAGCTCGTCAGGGATCTGATGGACCGACGACCATTCATCGATCAACACTGCCATATATTCTCGTCGAGTGGAGTAGCTTTGTTGACCACTCATCGATCAACCCTGACATATCCTTCGATTTCGTACACACCTTTTACTGGCGGTCCGAGAGCGCAATCAGCAGCAACCGACAGATCATAAGGCCATTCTGAGTTCATGGGATGACATGACATATAGTTTTCGTTTGGTTCACATATTTGTAATATACTTCCTCCGTTTTTTTAGTTATCGTTGGATAGTTCAATTTTGAGCGACAACTAAAAAAACGGAGGGAGTAATAGTTAACTGGTAAAATTATATATATATATATATATATATATATATATATATATATATATATATATATATATATATATATATATATATATATATATATATATTTCTAATAAAGGGCTTATTCGGCTAGCTCTCAATCCATATGGATTGAGTGGGATTGGATGAGTTTAAATTCCAAACAAATCAAACTTTTTCTTAATTTTTTTCAATCTAATCCAATCACTTGTTAACGGGATTAACCGAGCAAGGCCGAATAGTTTTTCACAGGGTCCTCCCAAAAAATAGCCATCTACCGGTCGTGTAACTACTAGAGGAATGACTCGTTTGTTTGGTCGACCGGTCAGTCATTTACCTTTAATTTGTGCTGGAAGGAAACACAGGAGTGACGGCGGTGTGGTGATGGGGGAAAGCCGTGGGGGAGATAAGAGATGTGCGATGATGGAGCGACATGGTTGGAAGTCCGGGGGTGCAAGCAACGTGGGCCAATTGCGCTGCTGCTGATAGCTACCGGAACCGGACTACTAGAAGGTCAAAAGGCGCAGCGCAAGTTGTGCGCCGCTTTTGCGTCCTCGCTCGCTGCTGCTGCTGCGCTGCCCAGCCCATGAAGGCTGGAGCGAGCTACCGTACGTTCTCCGTCTCTTTTCCTCCCTCACGCTCACGCAGGCAGAAAGAATAATCTCCGGCGAAGAGCCGTGTTCAAAGTCCACGCCAGCCGCCAGGTACGTCAAGGCCATAATAATAATAATAATAATAATAATAATAATAATAATAATAATAATAATAATAATAATAATAATAATAATAATAATAATAATAATAATAATAATAATAATAATAATAATAATAATAATAATAATAATAATAATAATAATAATAATAATAATAATAATAATAATAATAATAATAATAATAATAATAATAATAATAATAATAATAATAATAATAATAATAATAATAATAATAATAATAATAATAATAATAATAATAATAATAATAATAATAACAATAATAATAATAATAATAATAATAATAATAATAATAATAATAATAATAATAATAACAACAACAACAACAACAACAACAACAACAACAACAACGAAGTAAATGTTTGATTATTATTATTGAAATGAAACCACGTATCATGCCTAGTCTAATAGACCATAAGTGCGCCGCAGGCTGAGGGGCGCACGAACCATCAATGTGCCGCAGTCCGAAGGATCATAGGTCATGAGCGCTATGTGGCTCGAGGGATCTATAGGTCATGAGTGGGGAGCGGACCACACTACAGGAATCCTAATGATTCCCGTCGGCCAAGGACAAAGCCGACGGGATAATGTAACTCCCGTCGGCTAAAACTCGATCGACGGGAGTTAACTCCCGTCGACCAGAAGGTAGACCGACGGGAGTTAACTCCCGTCGGCCAGAGCGTAGGCCGATGTGGATTACTTAACTCCCGTCGGCCAGAGCGCAGGCCGACGGGGATTAGCCTTTTATGAGCGCGGGTTCACCCGCGCGGACTCATTCTCTCTGTCTTCAACCCGAGCCGCCGTCGCCTCTTGCCCCAACCGCCGCCGCCGCCGCGCCTCCCCAAGCCCCGCCGTCGCCTGCCCTGTCGACCCAGTCGTGGCCGCCTGCCCCATCCGCTGTCGCCCCGACCCCGTCCGTAGCAGTCCCAGCCCCGTCCGCCGCCGCCCCTGCCCCATCCACCGCCGCCGCCGCCACTCCCCTACCGGCCCCGCGTCGCCCCTAACGGCCGGCTGGCCACCGCGCCGCCCCTGCCGGACCCCCCGCCGCCACAATAGCCTCCCGGCCGACGCCTCCCCCGTCGGCCTCCTCCACCGCCGCCCATCGCCCCGACTAGCTCTCCGAGCACCGCCGTAGCCCCAAGTCCGTCGTCGCCTTCGATCGCCTCCCCGAGTGCCGCCGCCGGTCCCGACCGCTTCCCCGAGCGCCGTTGCCGCCTTGTCGTTGAGGTATACATCCTAAATTGTGAATACGAGTGTGATTATAATAGTTAAATATGTGTGTAGATATTTATTTTCGTCGGTTTTTTATGGCCGACGGGAGTTAACTTTCATGTGATTAGAGTTAATTTAAAATTGTTAATTGTTTATTGATTAGATTTAACTTATAATATTAGGATGTACGAAGGTTTCGATATTGATAAATTTGATGCTATTGTTAATAAATTTGATGTTCTGAAAATATTATTTAATTTAATGGATTTAATGTTGCAAATATTGTTTATTTTCGTCGGTTTTTATGGCCGACGGGAGTTAACTGTAATGCGATTACAATTTATTTAATATTGTTATTTGTTGCAAATTTGATGTTCTGAAAATGTTGCAAATATTGTTTATTTAAATTTGGATGTTACATTATTGTTAATTAATGAATATCATGTTATTGTGTTGAAGGTGATGTTATGTATATATATAGTTTTACTACTTACCTATAGATGTATGTGTGACATGTAGAAACATGAATGTCTCACACGCACTCTTTACTCGTACACACAGCCGCAATAATGGGTGATAGACGTGATTGGATGTATGAAGGTTTCAAGAAGGGTGGGTGTCACACAAGTGAATGGTTTGCCAAGACACAAATGTTTCTGGACCATGCAGTCGCTTTGTCACAAATAGATAATATTAGGTGTCCATGCAATAAATGTAGAAATATGACGAGCCACACCAAGAGGCAGGTCACACTACACCTATGCTCGTATGGTTTCGTACCAGGCTATAAGGTCTGGTATCTCCACGGTGAAGATGTTGAACGAGCAACAGAAGTAGAAGTTGATGACGGTGAAGATGATGTTGATAGGATGGACCAGATGCTTGAGGATCTGCAGCCTGAACTGGCACCAGATCATCATGATTCACCTACACCGGAGGTTCAGAAGTTCTTCGACCTACTCAAAGCGTCAGAAGAGCCTCTTCACGGGCACACTGACGTGACCGTACTCGAATTCGTGACCCGGCTGATGTCAATCAAGTCCAAGTTTGCATTCTCAATTAATTGTTACAAGGAGCTTGTGGATTTGATTAGCGAGGTTCTTCCTACGGGTCACAAGATGCCCAAAGACATGTACCAGTCCAAGAAATTGCTTGAAGGTCTTGGTATGGAGTATGAGAAGATTGATGTTTGCCAAGACAATTGTATGCTTTTTTGGAAGGAACATGACAAAGAACAGAAATGCTTAAAATGTGGGAAGTCGAGGTACGTGGAGCTTGTAAATGAAGATGGGGAGAAGGTGGTGACAAAGATTGCACATAAACAGCTTCGGTACATGCCTCTCACTCCTAGAGTGAAACATTTGTTTCTCTCGAGGAAGACCGCTATGCACATGAGGTGGCATAAAGATTGTACGGACAGACAAGATGGTTTAATGGTGCACCCGTCAGATGGTGATGCATGGAAGGCTCTTGACAAATTTGATCCAGATTTTGCCAGGGATGCAAGAAACGTTCGTATCGGCTTGGCAACTGATGGTTTCACCCCATTCAATATGACAACTGCGTCGTATTCATGTTGGCCTGTCATTGCCATACCGTACAACCTTCCACCTGCTCTTTGCATGAAATATGAGTTTATGGTCTTGTTATACCTGGGCCTGAGCATCCTGGCGTACGCCTCAATGTGATGCTTCAACCACTGATTGAAGAGTTAAAGAAGCTATGGCAAGGTGTGGAAGCCTATGACTGCTTCAAGAAGCAGAAATTCAATCTTCGTGTTGCATATCTGTTCTCGGTTCATGATTTTATGGCGTATGGTATTTTCTCTGGATGGAGCGTGCATGGTAGATTGACGTGTCCTTATTGTGCTAAAGATACAGATTGTTTTCGTCTTAGTGCTGGTGGCAAGATATGTTACTTTGATTGCCATAGATGTTTTCTACCCTTCAATCATCCCTTCAGAAGGCAGAGAAAGGAATTTAGGAAGGGCACCATTGTCACGAAGGGACCGCCCAAGCGACGTAGTGGGATAGAAATTACAGAAGAGCATATGAAACTTGTCCTAGACGAGAGTGGGAAAAGGTATCAAGGTTTTGGTGAGGAGCATAACTGGACTCACATATGTGGCTTGTGGGAGCTTCCTTATGCTAAGTCATTGATTTTGATGCACAACATCGACGTCATGCATCAAGAGAGTAACTTTTGCCAAGCCCTCATAAATACATGCATGGATTTCCCTGATAAAACGAAAGACAATGACAAGGCACGCATGGACTTAGCAGTGATATGTGATCGTCCAACCCAAGTGCTTAGAGAAAACAGAGGCAAACCAAAAGCTGACTATTGTCTGAAATCTAAGCAACGGAAAGAAGTGATGAAGTGGATGAAGGATATTACATTCCCCGATGGTTATGCCGCTGGTTTTAGAAGATCTGTGAACTTGAAGACAATGAAGATGAATGGACTGAAGAGCCATGACTTCCACATAATTATGGAGAGGCTCATGCCTGTAATGTTTCGTGGGTACATTTCCGAAGCTATGTGGAAAACGTTAGCTGAAGTTAGCTATTTCTACAGACAGTTGTGTGCTAAAGAAATCAGAAGAGATGTGATGGAACAGCTGGAGAAAGAGGCACCGATGCTTTTGTGCAAATTGGAAAAAATATTTCCACCGGGTTTCTTCAATCCTATGCAGCATCTCTTTATACATCTTCCATATGAGGCTAAGGTCGGTGGTCCTATTCAGTATAGGTGGATGTTTCATATAGAAAGAGCATTAAAGAAGCTTAGAGCAATGGTGGGCAATAAGGCAAGAGTTGAAGGATGTATTGCGGAACAATTTAAACTAAAGGAGGTAGCACACTTCACAAGTTGTTACTTTGCAGAAGAACATAATGTATTTGCTCGAAAGAAAAGGTACCATGATGATGAACGAGAGATGCCTCCGTGTAGTGATCTTTCGATTTTTCAGACAAACGGCAAAGTCGTTGGTCCACCCAAGGCATATCACCTCAGTATGGAAGAATAGAAGTCTGCTTTACTATACATGTTCACGAATATGCCTGAGGTGGAGAAATACTTTGTGTAAGACTTATTTTCTTAAACTGTTCATATGTGAATTAGTTTATGTTATCAAATATCTCATGTCATACAATAATATTTGACAGTGAGTTTGATGAACAAAACATGAGGTGTCTCGGTAGGCCAACAGCGAGAGACATAGACAAATTGCGACGCGATGGTACGCATGGGCGACCTAATTTCATTATGTGGCTTCGGGACCGTGTAAGTCTTAATTATGTGGCTCCGAGAGCTAATTTCAGTTAACTAATATTATAGAATTTGCTAATGCTTTGTGGCATAATTGACAGTTTGGGGAGGAAATGAATTTGAATGATGACTTACGTTAGTTATCTATTGGAAGCGTAACTGCCAAAAGCTATGGACGTTACGACGTCAATGGATATCGCTTTCGTTCAAGCATTTTCGAATCAAGTCATCCTATGGCCGCCACTCAAAATAGTGGAGTCGTTACTAGGGCAACCGACATGGAAGGACACGAAGCCTACTATTACGGGAAAATCAAAAATATAATCGAGATTACATTTGCTGGAAATAAGCCTTTAGTGCTAGTTTTCTTTGAGTGTAGATGGTATGACCCGAAGTATTATAGGACCGAATTTGGGATGACACAGATCCAACCTGAAAAATTGCTTCAAGGACACGACACGCATATCCTTGCCCATCAAGCAGACCAAGTTTATTTCTCGACATATCCATGCAAAAAGTTATCTAAATGGAGGGTTGTGTACAATGTAAATCCCCGTGAACGCCTATACACTCCTGGTGAGGACGAATATCAAATTGGTCACCTTGAGCCGGTTGATGAGGTGTTTCAAGAAGAAGAGTTGCCAACTAGTTTTCATATTGATCCTGCACCGGCATTAGATTCACTAGTTGCAGACGTTAACGACTTAACTTTTCCCGAGAGACGGAGAAGACAACCTGTTAGGAGAAAAGTTACATGGCGACCTCTGCATAGAAGAGAACAAATAGATCCTGATTTTGATGATATTTAACAAGTAAAGTTGTTTTGTTATTTCATTTGTTTATATTTGTAAGTATTATGTCATTTTTGATGCACTAATGAATAATTTCTTATTTTTTATGCAGGATGCCGCCAAAATCAAAGAAGTCAGTGAAGGGCTGTTCAAGGGCCTGGGCCTTTTTCAGGGCAGTTCTTCGAGCAGCAGCAGACGTCGAGAGCTGTTGAGCGCGGTACATGGAGATGAGGTAACATATCTTGTACAAATAAATTTGTTTACATATTTACAAATAAATCTTGAGTTGTATGTACCAGGATGAGCAGCACACTAAGGAGCAGCACATTGAGGAGGAGCAGCACAATGAGGCTGAGCAGCACAATGAGGAGGTGGAGCACAATGAGGAGGTGGAGCACGTGACATGGGACCAGGCCGCACAGCATCACCAGCCATGGGACCAGTGGGACCACCAGAGAGCAGCAACAGGCGTGGGACCAGTGGGGCCAACAGGGCGAACCGGCTGACAACCCGATGGATGATGGCTCGGGAGGCTCTTCAGCGACACGCACACGTCGCTCAAGAAAAAGCCACTCAGTAAAGCCTCGTCACGCGATAGAGCGAGAGGCTGATAGGACTTTAATCATGCCACATGGAGATCGGTGAGTGTAATATATTAACTTATCTCATATAACTATTATGTCATATAACTATTATGTGTATTGTTAATGTTTTTGTGTAATGCAGGAATTGGGAGGACCTGTCCTTTGACGGCAAGGGACACCACACTCAGGTTAACCTTACGTTGGGTTCTCTTTGTCGCCTTCACTACCCTGGTATAGTGAAGGTGTCAAACGGTGATACCGAGGATGAGGTGCTCGTCAGTACCTGGGACGAGTACAAGTTTAAAAAGGAACGAAACCACACCGACAGACAGGGACTTGTGCGTAATGACTTTTAGGTATGAATTCTTTATTATTTTTGTTATGTTTCTTAATATTGTAAATCTATGACTTATACCATTGTATTTGTATTCTTTATGTTGTAGCTTCGATATCGGTTGCCTGACGGAGAGGATTACATGGGGCACGCTGAACGTGTCTTACAAAACAATGCAAAGAAGCTGGTGAAGGATGCCATATACTATGCGAGAATTTAGGCTACAAACCTGTATTTTCAAAAGCATCCGGAAGAAGCAGGCCCCTTGAATAAAAAGGAAGGGTCCTCAAAGATATATTTGACTGAGGATCAATATCGTGAGGTTAGTATTCAATTTGTTTTACCCTTTATATTGATTGTTGTGATTGCTATAATATGTAACATTGTGTGTGCAGGTGATGGTTCCATGGATGGCGCCTGTGCTTGATGCGTACTATGCTTGGTGTCGATATTGGGCTTCCGAAGGCTTCCAGAAAGCGTCAGCGCATCACAGACAATGTCGAGGAACCAATCCTAACCACAAGTTTGGCGGTGACGACATGATACGAAAAGCTAAAAGAATGGTAAGTTTGATCTAGCTATGCCGATCAGCAAATAGTACGATTGCTTATGAATGTTTTTTTGTTTATACAGGAAGCTACGAGTGGCCAAAAGACTAGTGACATTGAGGTCTACCAGGAGGGCCACAAAGGACCAGACCCGAACAACCCTGACCACCTCTGCAGCCAGACAGCCACGGATCGACTGGTGAGTTTTGGTCGAAAAGTACAAACGTTCAAAGTATAGAAATTCCTGCATTTGTAAGGTTTTGAATGATGTATAGGCGGCATATGGGGAGAAGATGGTTCGTCGCCATGGCCCTGACTTCGACTGGCGCCATGAACCGGTGGAATCCCTCGGTGGTGTACGCAAGTGGTGGTGGCAAAGCGCATGGACGGTAAGCTCTAACTTATGAAATTATATGGTTGACACTAAATTGATTATGCAGCAATCACATTTTTTGAATCACTTATAGATACGCACTCTTTGACGGATTCATTGACTCGTCGTCGGTGAGATCTCAGAGGACGGGTTCGTCTTCCCGTAGCTCATGCTCTCGTCGACCGAACGAGCAGGAGTTGGAGATTATGAGGATGCGTGAGGAGATGAGACAACAACGAGAATTTATGGAGGCATGCAATGCACATAACCAAGCGATGTATCAAGTGAGTATATATAATTCAAACTCTAAATTATTATATTTCAATACAACATCTTCAATATTAACACATATGTTTAACAGTTAATGCAGCAACAGGGCATGGCAACAAATTTTCCACTCCACCACAATGGAGTCAGTTTGCAAACACACCAGCTCCGCCACCACAGTTCAACACCCCTCCGACACATATACCTGCACCTGGAGATAAGGTACGTTTGATAACTGTCGATTAATTTATACACTTGTATACTTTTTGATATTTGCATTTAACGTGTTGATATTTGCTAACTTGCATAGGTTACGCCCGAAGCGGGTGGTAGTGGTTCTGATCCCGTAGCAGGGACTGGATTTGTTGACTCGCTCTTCGCGTTCCCTCCTCCTGGTGGTGGTGGCGGCAGCGGTCAAAGCTCTAACCACCCAAGTGGTGGTTATCCCTAAACACTTGAACTCGTGCTCGTTATGTATTTTAACTCGTAGACGTTATGTTTGTGTAAACACTCTCCTGAAATGTTTGTGATGTGTGAATTATATCAATGCGTTTGTGATGTGTGATGTCAATGTGTTTGTGATTTATATGTTCATGTGATATGTTTTGTCTTATGTTTGTGATATATATGTTTTGTATATGTTATGTGTGCAATTTTGGAGAAATATCTAATTTGGTGTTGCTGATGCAGAATTATAGGTTAACTCCCGTCGGTCCAGTTAATTCCTGTCGGTATGACCATAACCGACGGGAATTAATTAATAACTCCCGTCGGCCCAATTAACTCCCGTCGGCTGACCTGGCCGACGGGCGTTAATAGTTAATTCTCGTCGGCTGACCTGGCCGACGGGAATTAATTGATAACTCCCGTCGGTTGCGGTGGCCGACGGGGATTAATTATTCCCGTCGGCCGCCGACGGGAATAACCTTATCCCCGACAAGGGACGCCTGGTGGCTGACAACCGACGGGAATAAGTCCTAAACCGACGGGAATTACTTATTCCCGTCGGTTTAATGCTTATTCCCGTCGGTTCCTGGCCGACGGGAATTAACTGTTTTCCTGTAGTGCCGGCGCCCATGCTGTGGCTCGGTGCTAGGCATGGTTAATACGGCCAGTCATTTATGGTAGGTCAGTCCGAGGCCGGGCGTTGGATCCACTCAAGTGGCTCCCTTCCAACACGCTCGACTTCCTTTGTCAGGCTCCAGTATGGAAGGGTACAACGACATAGCCAGCCACGTCGTGCTTAGGGTGTCTGCTCACGACTTCGTTCGTGATGCACACTAACCGCGACGTGCTACACCTCAACATTGTCCCCATGACAATAATAATATATAAGAAAAAGCATTGTCCCCATGACAATAATAATATATAAGAAAAAGAACTTTGCCTTTTGGTTTCTAGCGCTGTGGGGCCTTCAAACCCCTTCCCTCTACTATATACACGAGCTCGTTCAGCCTTCTTAACGATCTACCGACCCCAAGAGCGGTCGAGGATGCTCTTTTAAGGGATTCAAGCACAATACGTTCGGCCTTAGAATTGGCTAACACTAAGGTGCGACGTCTACAATCACGACTAGCGGCTCTTAACGATCTAGAGTAGGGAAACTATCGTGGCCCGACCTTTAGGCTCTTGACGGTTTTGAAAGGGAAATAGGGTCAAACCTTTTCCTAAATAATTTTGGTGGTTGAAATGTCCAATACAAATAATTGTACTAACTAGTTTGCTCTAGATCATACATTCTACAGGTGCCAAAGGTTCAACACAAACCAATAAAAAGAACAAGTTAGGCTTCAAAAGAAAGGAGCAAAAAGGAAATCGAAGTGTTCTCTCTTCTGGCGCACCGGACTGTCCGGTGTGCCACCGAACAGTGTCCGGTGCACCAGGGTGAATCAACTCCAACTCCACAGCTTCGGGTTTCCTAGGCGCAGCTCCGCTATAATTCACCAGACTATCCGGTGCACCAGCGGAGCAACGACTATCTGCGCGCAACGGTCGACTCTGACGGATCAATAGTGCAGCACAGTACCACGGCAGAAGTCAGAGCAGTAGGTCAGAGGGGCACCGGACTGTCCGATGTGACAACGGATTGTCTGGTGCCACATGAGGACAAAACCTCCAACGGTCGACCAGCTCCAAGCCCTAACGACAAGATGACGTGGCGGCGCACCGGACACTGTCCGGTGCGCCCATCGCCAGAAGCCTTCTCAAACGGCTACAATTTGGTTGGTGGCTATAAATACCACCCCAACCGGCCACTTCAAGGTGTGGGAGCCCAAGCAACATTCCAAGTCATATAGTTGACATATCCAAGCCCTCCCAACCACCTCTATTCATTGATCCATCCTATACACAAGATTTAGACCACCACAACCCACACAAGTGCCACAAAAGTGAGAGCAAGCAAAAGAAAGCTTCTCGTGTGAGTTTAGCTCTAGTGCCTTGTGAGATTCATTGAGAGAAAGTGTGTGCTACATCTTGCATTCATTTGTGCGTGGGGTATTGACTCCCATTTGAACTTCCTCTAAAGTTTTGGAGGCTTGTAAAGCTAGCAAGAGACACCTAAGTGTGTGGTGATCCTTGCGGGGTCTTAAGTGATCCTTGAGAAGAAGAAGAGCTCGCCGATCTTGGGGATCGGTTGAGAGAGGGAAAGGGTTAAAAGAGACCCGTCCTTAGTGGACTCCTCAACAGGGACTAGGCCTTCGAGGGCCGAACCTCGGTAAAACAAATCACCCGTGTCTCGTGTGTTTATTGCTTGTGATTTGTTTGTTCTCCCTCTTTCTAAGTTCTCTTGCGCAACTCTTTGCTAACATTATTTTGTGTTGCTTCAAGTTAAATTCTCATTTAGAGAAACAACTCCTTGCAAGAAAGAACTTGTGTTTGTCTTCTTCTTAACTAAGCCCTCTTGCATTATTCTCCACTAACATTTCTAATAGTATTGTTATTGATTAAATTCCGCACTCTTTGAAAACAATACTCATTGCAAGCAAAGGACTTAGTTTTATACTCCGATAATTGTGAATCTTGTTCTAACCACTAATCAAGGGATCTAGTTTGTATTTAGAATTATAATTTTCAGGTTTCACCTATCCACCCCCCTCTAGGCGACTTTCAATTGGTATCAAAGCTAGGCACTTCATATTGAGTCTAACAACTCGAAGTGATGGCTCGTAGAAGATCCCAAAAGAACAAGAAGACACCTCTGAAGGAAAACAATGAGGTAACTCTTGAGATATTACTTCCCGATTGTTCTAATTATGATTCATGGTCTACTAGGGTGATAAATGCTTTTAGTACCATAGATCCTCAATTAGAACAAATTTTAGACAAGAGTATCATTCCTTCTAGCTATGATATGAAAAATGCTTCCGAGGAAGATCTAAGATGTATACGCTTAAACTATCTAGCTTATCACAGCTTAAGTAAATCTCTTAGCAAATAAGATATGATGAACCTATTTGTGATGCGCATGATATTTGGACTAGAATTAAAATCAAATTTGATGAGTCCAAACATGATGGTTCATTTTGTGCTTCTACTTCCTTTGGTCCTTGTGAAACTAACTCTTTGAAGGAAGAAGAAGAAAATGAACGATGGAGACAGAATGATGAATCCACCTCTCCAAAAGGTTTGTCTTCCCATTTCGATTCCCACATATGTTGTGTGGCTAATGAAAATTATAGCGGAAGCACAAATGAGGATAAGGAGGATGAAAGAAGCTTCATGCAACTCTACGCTCCTCTAAGCCTAGAAGATAAGGCGGTCATGCTCAAACTTTTAAAAAGAGCGAGAGAACAAAGCGAAGCTCGTCAAATGCTAGAAGATGTTCTCTCCATGAAAATGCTACACTTTGACGAGTTGACTAAAGAACATGAGGAGCTAAAGTGCTCTCATGTTGATTTGGTCCAAAGGTATGAAACTATTTCAATTGAGCAAGATAACTCGTTACAATGTATCACTCAATTAGTAAATAGGAATGCCTTGCTTAAGGACCAAGTAGAAAAGCTAAAAGTTGAAAATCTAGCTTTTCAAGAAAAATATAATATGCTTCTATGTTCTCATAAAAATCTTATAGATGATCATATCATATTAAACATTGCTCATGAGGTTGTAATAGAAAACTTAAAATCTCAACAACCTCACTCATGCACATGTATTCGAATTGAAACTATATTACCATGTGCTAATGCTTGTTGTCCGTCGACAAGCAAATCTTCCTTTGAGCTAGAATTTGTAGGAACAAAAGATGATACATATCAAAAGCTCAAAGAAGAAAATGAGAGGCTAAAAATGAGCTTGACACAACTAAAAGAGAAGTGCATTGCTCAACCTTCTCAAGATAACCGTGATCACATGGTGAAGAAGCTTGAGACGGGAACAACCGTGGCATGCACTAAATCCCTTGAAGAAAATGTCAAGGACTTGAGGATTGTCAAGAGGAAGGAACAAAATAAGAAAATCAATGCCTCTGACAAAAGCCTCAACCATGCCTCCATGCAAAGTAACATCCAAGGTAATAATCAAGTCACACTTCACACTAAGATAAGTAAAAAATGTAGTTAATGCTTTGAAAAGGGACACTCGATTAGGTCATGTCCCTATATTAAAAACAACTTGATTAGTAACAAGGATGATAAACTTTGTTTTAAATGCTCAAAGAAGGGACACTTAATTAAGTCCTGTCCCTATTTGAAACAAAAAGGCATAGTGTTAGAAAAGAAAATATTAACTAACCATGTAGCAAGCAAGAAACAAGGAAAGAAAAAATCTTCAAGACTTGAAGATCACCTTTGCTACATATGCCGAAAGAAGGGACATCAATGCAAGGATTGTCCCATGGGTAACTATTCCACCTCTAGCTTGTCAATTATTTCTCATGTAACTAGGCAACCCAAAATTGCAACTTGTGCTAGAAAGGTAATGAGTTTACCAAATGCTAACACAAAGGACTCTTGTGTTTCTAGATCTTTGTTGACTAACCTTAATGGACCCATCAAGCGATGAGTACCAAAATATGCTTGACAAGCTTTGTAGGAAAAGGAGATGGTATGAAGCTTTGGGGTGCTTGAGAGAGTCAATTCAATTTTTATTAACTCAAGCTATCAATCTTCAATGATCTATATCCAAGATTGACCCAAAGTTATTTTGAATTGTTATATCTAAAACTCATATCATCTCGGGGAAGATATTGATGTTGTAGGAAATAAATAATTAATCCTATGCCGAAAAGTCAAGGCCTACAACATAGAGGAAAGCCAAAGGATGGTAACAATTATGCTTTTAAGTGCAAGTATCTTAAATTATCATTTCTTATGTGTCTTGTGTAGTCACAGAAAAAGAAAGAACTTCAAATGTTTTTAAATTATGTCACCATTCTTTGAAGAAATTCCTCTCATATGGTAGATTGTATATTCATCACTTCTATACCATGGCAATCTACATGCTTTAAATTATTGTAAGTATCTCATGGCATGCTTTACACTAATCATCCTATTATTGCCATGTTCTAGATATAGAGAGATATTCCATGTTCTTAAAAGAATAAGGTGTCACGTAAGGAATTCAATTCCTTAGGACACTTTGAAAGGGAAATGTGCCCTTGGGCCATTTCTAAGTATTTTGGTGATTAAGTGCCCAACACAAATGGTTTAAGTGCAAAGTGTGCAAAATGGTGGATGAAGTGCAAAACATCAAGAAGGTATGATTCTAGACTTAGTACATTGTATTTTGTGTACTAACACATTTGTCTAAGTGCTAGAATCAGAGAAAATACAAAAGGAAAAAGACTTGGCTGGAGCAGCCAAGACTCAGCACAGTCTGGGTGCACCAGACTGTCCGGTGGTGCACCGGACAGTGTCCGGTGCGCAAGGCTGGCGTCTGGTCAACTGGCCACTCTCGGGAATTCGTCGGCGGCGTACGACTAAAATTCACCGGACTGTCCGGTGAGCCAACGGTCGGTCGCGCAATCAGCGCGTGACGCGTGGCCGAGCCAATGGTCTGATGGGGGCACCGGACTGTCCGGTGCGCCAACGGCTCCAAATCTTCAACGGTCGGCTGCGCCAAATTAGGAAGGCTATATGCACCGGACAGTGAACAGGGGATGTCCGGTGGTGCACCGGACTATCTGGTGCGCCACCCAACAGAAGGCAAGAATTGCCTTCCCTGATTGCCTCCAACGGCTCCTAGCTGCCTTGGGGCTATAAAAGGGACCCCTAGGCGCATGGAGGAAATATACAAGCATTCTCTGATCATCTCTAAGCACCAAGACTTCATTCTAGCGCATTTGATTCTTTGTGATAGCAATTTGAGCTCCTCTTGAGTTGAGAACTCCGTGTGTGAACTTAGAGCTCAAGTTGCGACTAGTGTGCGTGTTTGTGCTGTTGCTTTTGAGACTTGTGTGTGTTGCTTTTCCCTCCCTTACATCCGTGCTTCTTTGAGATCATCATTTGTAAGGGCGAGAGGCTCCAAGTTGTGGAGATTCCTCGCAAACGGGATATAGTGAAAGAAAGGAAAACATCGTGGTATTCAAGTGGATCTTTGGATCACTTGAAAGGTGTTGAGTGCAACCCTCGTCCATTGGGACGCCACAACGTGGAGTAGGCAAGTGTTGTACTTGGCCGAACCACAGGATAAACCATCGTGTCTCTTGTGCTTGTTCTCACTGTGACTATTGTGTTTCACAAGAGCTCGGTCCTTAGCCACTTGATTTCATTGTGCTAACACTTAATCAAGTTTTGTGGCTTTAAGTTTTAAGTTTTTACAGGATCACCTATTCACCCCCCCTCTAGGTGCTCTCAATTGGTATCGGAGCCGTTCTCTTCAAGAAAGGGACTAATCGCCCGAAGAGATGGATCCTAAGGGAGATGGGATGGTGATCGACGACAAGGAGAAGGAGTCCTTCCTCAATGAGCCAAAAGACGACAAGCCCACTGACTCAGGATCAAGCCATAAGAAGAAGGATGGAAAGAAGAAGAGGCGCATCAAGAAGATAGTCTACTACGACAGTGACGAGTCCTCTTCTTCCCAAAGAGACGACGACGACGAGAAAAAGAAAACGGTCAACGCAAACTTTTCTTTTGATTATTCTCGTATTCCGCATAATTCGAATACTCATTTGCTTTCCATTCCTCTTGGTAAACCTCCTCACTTTGATGGAGAGGACTACAGATTTTGGAGTCACAAAATGCGTAGCCACTTGTTTTCTCTTCATCCAAGTATATGGGAGATAGTAGAAAATGGAATGCAATTTGATAGTACGGATAATTCCATGTTTATCAATGAACAAATTCACAAAAATGCACAAGCTACCACTGTTCTATTAACATCCTTGTGTAGGGAAGAGTACAATAAGGTGAGCGGCTTAGATAACACCAAGCAGATTTGGGACATCCTCAAGATCTCGCATGAGGGGAATGATGCCACCATGATCACCAAGATGGAATTGGTGGAAGGCGAACTAGGAAGGTTTGCAATGATCAGGGGGGAGGAGCAAACCCAAACGTACAACAGGCTCAAGACCCTGGTCAACAAAATCAGGAGCTATGGAAGCACGAGATGGACGGACCACGACGTCGACTGACTTATGCTAAGGTCCTTCACTATCCTTGATCCTCATCTTGTAAACTCTATTCGTGAAAATCCTAGGTACACCAAGATGACGCTCGAGGAAATACTCGGAAAGTTTGTAAGCGGGCGAATGATGATCAAGGAGGCAAGATATGTTAATGAGGCGTTGAATGGCCCAATGCCCATCTACGAGCCTCAAAAGGTTGCTCTCAAAGCAACAAGTAGCAGGGAGACGCTACCTAGCAAGGTGGCGCAAGTTGAGGCGGCCGGGCTAAATGAGGATGAAATGGCCCTCATCATCAAACGCTTCAAGACGGCGCTCAAAGGTCGCAAGGAGCATCCCAACAAGAGCAAGACAAAGGGAAAGCGCTCCTGCTTCAAGTGTGGTAAGATTGGTCACTTTATTTCTAACTGTCCTGATAATGATAGTGACTAGGAACAAGGAAAGAATGGGAAGAGAGAGAACAAGAAGGTTTACAAGAAGGCTAAGGGCGAGGCACACCTTGGAAAAGAATGGGACTCAGATTGTTCCTCGTCCGACTCCGACGACGAAGGACTCGCCGCCACAGCCTTCAACAAATCGTCTCTCTTCCCCAACGAGCATCACACCTGCCTCATGGCAAAGGAGAAGAAGGTAATCACTCGAAATACTAGTTCATATGCTTCTTCAAGTGATGATGAATCTAGTGATGATGAAGTAGACTACATAAGTTTATTCAAAGGCTTAGATAGAACTAAAATTGATAAGATCAATGAATTAATTGATGCGTTGAATGAGAAGAATAGATTGCTAGAAAAGCAAGAGGATCTTTTATATGAAGAGCATGATAAATTTGTAAGTGTGCAAAAGTCTCTTGCTTTAGAAGTTAAAAGAAATGAAATGCTTTCACGTGAATTATCTACTTGTCATGAGTCTATTTCTAGTCTAAAGAGTATCAATGATGACTTAAATACTAAGTTAGAAATAGCTAATAAATCAATCTCCTGTGTAGAACATGTTGCGATTTGCAATAGGTGTAAGGATTTTAATGTTGATGCCTGTAGTGAACACTTAATTTCCATTTCTAAATTAAATGATGAAGTGGCTACTCTTAATGCTCAACTTAAGACTAGCAAGAGTAATTTTGATAAACTAAAATTTGCAAGGGATGCCTACACCATTGGTAGACACCCCTCAATTAAGGATGGGCTTCGCTTCAAGAGGGAAGCCAAGAACTTAACAAGCCAAAGAGCTCCCATTTTCAATAAGGAAAAGGGGAAGGCTCCTATGGCTAATAGTAGTCAAAAGAATCATGCATTTATTTATGATAGAAAATTTTCTAGAAATGCTTATCATAATAGGAGTTGTGATGCTTATGATTCACATGCCATGATTGCTTCAAGCTCTTCCTTTGTGCATGGTAGAGATTTGCCAAGGAAAAATATTATTCATCATATGCCTAGGAGAAATGTTGTTCATGTGCCTAGAAAAATACATAATGAAAATGCTACTGTTATACATGCCTGCAACACTACATTTGTACTCACATGTAAAAATAAGAAAGTGGTTGCTAGGAAATTAGGGGCAAAATGCAAGGAAGACAAAACTTGCATTTGGGTCCCTAAGTCTATTGTTACTAACCTTGTAGGACCCAACAAGAGTTGGGTACCTAAAACCCAAGCCTAATTTGCCTTGCAGGTTTATGCATCCGGGGGCTCAAGCTGGATTATCGACAGCGGATGCACAAACCACATGACGGGGGAGAAGAAGATGTTCACCTCCTACGTCAAGAACAAAGATTCCCAAGATTCAATCATATTCGGTGATGGGAATCAAGGCAAGGTTAAAGGACTAGGAAAAATAGCTATTTCATCTGAGCATTCCATCTCTAATGTGTTTTTAGTTGAATCGCTCAGGTATAACTTGTTGTCCGTTAGTCAACTTTGTAATATGGGTTACAATTGTTTATTTACCAATGTAGATGTGTCCGTCTTTAGAAGGTGTGATGGTTCATTAGCTTTTAAGGGTGTACTAGACGACAAACTTTATTTAATTGATTTTTCGAAGTAAGAGGCCGGTCTAGATGCATGCTTAATTGCTAAGACTAGCATGGGCTGGCTGTGGCATCGTCGTCTAGCACATGTTGGGATGAAGAACCTTCATAAGCTTCTAAAGGGGGAACATGTGTTAGGTCTAACAAATGTATCTTTCAAAAAAGATAGACCTTGTGCAGCTTGTCAAGCAGGTAAACAGGTGGGAAGTACTCATCATAGCAAAAATGTGATGACCACATCAAGACCTTTGGAGCTATTTCATATGGACCTCTTCGGACCTGTCGCCTATCTCAGCATAGGGGGAAGTAAGTATGGTCTTGTTATTGTTGATGATTTTCCCCGCTTCACTTGGGTATTCTTTTTGCAGGATAAATCTGAGACCCAAGGGACCCTCAAGCGCTTCCTAAGGAGAGCTCAAAATGAATTTGAGCTCAAGGTGAAGAAGATAAGGAGCGACAACGGGTCCGAGTTTAAGAACCTTCAAGTAGAGGAGTACCTTGAGGAGGAAGGAATCAAGCACGAGTTCTCCGCTCCCTACACACCACAGCAAAACGGTGTGGTAGAGAGGAAGAACAGGACACTCATAGACATGGCGAGGACGATGCTTGGAGAGTTCAAGATGCCTGAGCGGTTTTGGTCGGAAGCCGTGAACACGACTTGCCACGCCATAAACCGGGTCTACCTTCATTGCCTCCTCAAGAAGACGTCGTACGAACTTCTAACCGGTAACAAACCCGACGTTTCATATTTTCGTGTATTTGGGAGTAAATGCTACATTCTAGTGAAGAAAGGTAGGAATTCCAAATTTGCTCCCAAAGCTGTAGAAGAGTTTTTGTTAGGTTATGACTCAAATACAAAGGCGTATAGAGTCTTCAACAAATCATCGGGTTTGGTTGAAGTCTCTAGCGACGTTGTATTTGATGAGACTAATGGCTCTCCAAGAGAGCAAGTTGATATTGATGATGTAGATGAAGAAGATGTTCCAACGGCCGCAATACGCACCATGGCGATTGGAGATGTGCGACCACAGGAACAAAAGGAGCAATATCAACCTTCTTCCTCAACAATGGTGCATCCCCCAACTCAAACTGATGAACAGGTTCATCAAGAGGAGGCATGTGATCAAGGGGGAGCACAAGATAATGATGTTATGGAGGAAGAAGCACCTCAAGCCCCTCCAACTCAAGTCTGAGCGACGATTCAAAGGAATCATCCTGTCGACCAGATATTGGGTGATATAAGCAACGGAGTAACTACTCGCTCTAGATTAGCTAATTTTTGTGAGCATTACTCTTTTGTCTCTTCTATTGAGCCTTTCAGGGTAGAAGATGCCTTGCTAGATCCGGACTGGGTGTTGGCCATGCAGGAAGAACTTAATAACTTTAAGCGAAATGAAGTTTGGACACTGGTGCCACGTCCCAAGCAAAACGTTGTGGGAACCAAGTGGGTGTTCTGCAACAAACAAGACGAGCAAGGAGTGGTGACAAGGAACAAGGCTAGACTTGTGGCAAAAGGTTATGCCCAAGTCGCATGTTTGGACTTTGAGGAGACTTTTGCTCCTGTGGCTAGGCTAGCGTCTATTCGTATTTTGTTAGCCTATGCCGCTCACCATTCTTTCAGGTTGTTCCAAATGGATGAGAAGAGCGCTTTCCTCAACGGGCCAATCAAGGAGGAGGTGTACGTAGAGCAACCCCCTGGCTTTGAGGATGAACGGTACCCCGACCACGTGTGTAAGCTCTCTAAGGCGTTGTATGGACTTAAGCAAGCCCCAAGAGCATGGTATGAATGCCTTAGAGATTTTCTAATTACTAATGCTTTCAAGGTTGGGAAAGCCGATCCAACTTTATTTACTAAGACTTGTGATGGTGACTTATTTGTATGCCAATTTTATGTCGATGACATAATATTTGGTTCTACTAACCAAAAGTCTTGTGAAGAGTTTAGCAGGGTGATGACTCAAAAATTTGAGATGTCGATGATGGGCGAGTTGAACTACTTCCTTGGGTTCCAAGTGAAGCAACTCAAGGACGGCACTTTCATCTCCCAAACAAAGTATACGCAGGACTTGATCAAGCGGTTTGGGATGACGGACGCCAAGCCCGCAAAGACTCCAATGGGAACCGACGGACATGTCGACCTCAACAAAGGAGGTAAGTCCGTTGATCAAAAGGCATACCGGTCTATGATAGGTTCCTTGCTATACTTATGTGCTAGTAGACCGGATATTATGCTAAGCATATGCATGTGTGCTAGATTTCAATCCGATCCAAGGGAGTGTCACCTTGTGGCCGTTAAGCGAATACTTAGATATTTAGTTGTTATGCCTTGTTTCGGGATCTGGTATCCAAAGGGGTCTACCTTTGACTTGATTGGATACTCAGACTCCGATTATGCTGGATGCAAGGTTGATAGGAAGAGTACATCAGGGACGTGCCAATTCTTAGGAAGGTTCCTGGTATCTTGGAGTTCTAAGAAACAAACTTCCGTTGCCCTATCCACCACTGAGGCCGAGTATGTTGCCGCAGGACAGTGTTGCGCGCAACTACTTTGGATGAGGCAAACCATTAGGGACTTTGGCTACAATCTGAGCAAAGTCCCACTCCTATGTGACAATGAGAGTGCAATCCGCATGACGGATAATCCTGTTGAACACAGCCGCACAAAGCACATAGACATCCGACATCACTTTTTGAGAGACCACCAGCAAAAGGGAGATATCGAAGTGTTTTATGTTAGCACCGAGAACCAGCTAGCTGATATCTTTACCAAGCCTTTATATGAGAAGACCTTTTGCAGGCTGCATAGTGAGCTAAATGTCTTAGATTTGCGTAACTTGGATTGATCTATAGCATACATGTGTTTATGCCTTTGATCATGTTCCTTATGCATATTGCTGCTTATTTATGGTGCTCAAGTTGTACACATGATCCCCGGACCTCAAAAGTTCATGTGTAAGTGATGCTCATATTTAGGGGGAGTTGTGCTACAACTTGACCTCTTGAGACTAACCGTGTGCTCGAGTTTACTTAAATTAGTCTCAAGGATGGATTGAAAGGGAAAGGTGAACTTGGACCATGCAAGACTTCCACTGCACTCCGATGAGAGGGTAATTAACTCCAAGTTCATCTCTTTGCTCTTATTGCCTTTTTGCTCTTAATTGAAGATTTTGGTGAGGCAATGGGGTTAAAGGGCCAAAAATGATCCTGTTTTGGTGCTTGATGCCAAAGGGGGAGAAATTAAGGCCAAAGCAAGCAAATGGATCAGCTACCACTTGAGAATTTTGGAAAATAGTAGAGTTAGAGTTTTTGATTTGCCAAAATACTCCAAGTGTCTCTTTTTGCCAAGAGTTGGTCTCTTGTGGGGAGAATGTTTGATTATGGGAAAAATGGGGAGTTTTTGAATCTTTGATCAATTTCTCTTGGAATACCTCTCTTTATGTCTCAACAAGTGTGTTTGACTTAGAGATAGGAAATTGAATTTGGTTTGCAAAAATAAACCAAGTGGTGGCAAAGGATGATCCAAATAAGCCAAATTTGAATAAAAAACAATTATTGTTCAATATTGCATTGATGTTGCACTTCTCTTAGTTGCTTTTTGTTGTGTTGGCATAAATCACCAAAAAGGGGGAGATTGAAAGGGAAATGTGTCTTTGGGCCATTTCTAAGTATTTTGGTGATTAAGTGCCCAACACAAATGGTTTAAGTGCAAAGTGTGCAAAATGGTGGATGAAGTGCAAAACATCAAGAAGGTATGATTCTAGACTTAGTACATTGTATTTTGTGTACTAACACATTTGTCTAAGTGCTAGAATCAGAGAAAATACAAAAGGAAAAAAGATTTGGCTGGAGCAGCCAAGACTCAGCGCAGTCTGGGTGCATCGGACTGTCCGGTGGTGCACCGGACAGTGTCCGGTGCGCCAGGCTGGCGTCTGGTCAACTGGCCACTCTCGGGAATTCGTCGGCGGCGTACGACTAAAATTCACCGGACTGTCCGGTGGTGCACCGGACTGTCCGGTGAGCCAACGGTCGACCGCGCCAACGGTCGGCCACACAATCAACGTGTGATGCGTGGCCGAGCCAACGGTCTGATGGGGGCACTGGACTGTCCGGTGTGCACCGGACAGTGTCCGGTGCGCCAACGGCTCCAAATCTTCAACGGTCGGCTGCGCCAAATTAGGAAGGCTATCTGCACCAGACAGTGAACAGGGGATGTCCGGTGGTGCACCGGACTGTCCGGTGCGCCACCCGACAGAAGGCAAGAATTGCCTTCCCTGATTGCCTCCAACGGCTCCTAGCTGCCTTGGGGCTATAAAAGGGACCCCTAGGCGCATGGAGGAAATATACAAGCATTCTCTGATCATCTCTAAGCACCAAGACTTCATTCTAGCGCATTTGATTCTTTGTGATAGCAATTTGAGCTCCTCTTGAGTTGGGAACTCCGTGTGTGAACTTAGAGCTCAAGTTGCGACTAGTGTGCGTGTTTGTGCTGTTGCTTTTGAGACTTGTGTGTGTTGCTTTTCCCTCCCTTACATCTGTGCTTCTTTGAGATCATCATTTGTAAGGGCGAGAGGCTCCAAGTTGTGGAGATTCCTCGCAAACGGGATATAGTGAAAGAAAGGAAAACATCGTGGTATTCAAGTGGATCTTTAGATCACTTGAAAGGGGTTGAGTGCAACCCTCATCCATTGGGACGCCACAACGTGGAGTAGGCAAGTGTTGTACTTGGCCGAACCACGGGATAAACCATCGTGTCTCTTGTGCTTGTTCTCACTGTGACTATTGTGTTTCACAAGAGCTCGGTCCTTAGCCACTTGATTTCATTATGCTAACACTTAATCAAGTTTTGTGGCTTTAAGTTTTAAGTTTTTATAGGATCACCTATTCACGCCCCCTCTAGGTGCTCTCACACTTATAAAGGGAATCTCTCTTTATATCTGGAAATCATGGGACTAATGTTTTTGTCTAAATAACCTAAGTAGTCTCACATGTAGAGAATAAGTTTCTCTTTGAAGATGCGCAATCTAACATGAAAAGAAAAGTCAATACAATGATTTATGTTGTTTTGCCTCTTGCTTAAGTTGGATATGATTCTTATATATTTATTGCTCTCCATGTTATGAATTAGATTTATTCCCGTAATCTTAAAAGAATTATCTATGCAAAATTAAGCATACATCATGGAATAACCTAGTTCATATTATAAAGTTTCCATGCTTTAGTAATCTATTTTCCATTCCTTATCAAAATGATTACACAAAGGGAAACTAGTGCTTGTGTTACTAATGACATATCTCTTGAGCTTACTTATGAAAATCTACAAGAGAGTAAGTGCAAGCCGCAAGCCTCAAGGGTTACTCTTCACCCAAAGGAAGAAAGGTAAAAGCAAAGGTATGAGAACTCATCTTCTTAATCAAATATAGTTCCCATCAATGGTTATTTTTCTCTAAATTCTACCTATGTGAAGAATAGATTCTTTATTGGACTTAAGTCAGCTAGATGTGCATTCAATCTCATTCTCATGCACTTGTCCATTAGAATCTAATTCATGCCTTTGCTATATCTGTTCTCATATTGATATGCTTTTAAGTCGTGATAATAAATTCAATATGAAGAAGTAAAATTCCTATGATTGATCAAGATATTTAAAAGGTGCTTATTCCTCTTTTCTAATAATGTGCACTAATGTTAAGGATTTTACTTCATGTCTGTGTGACTTGTAAATGATGAATTGTTTATATGCCTTATCTAAAAGAAATCATTCTTCATCATATACTCCCTTGTGCTATTAACATCTCTCTTGAGTATTTTCAATAAGTTTGGAAGGAAAAAGAGTCAACTATAAAGGGAGGACACTCAAATGAAAAATGAAGACATCAAGAGCAACAACACCTACTTGGATAATGAGATCTTCAAAACAATCAATGGTGTGGTTGTAAGCATTCTAAATCTTTTTCATTGTGAGAATACTAGACATAAATTGTTTATTGCAAATTTTGTAAGCCTTGATCAAGATGAATAATGCTTCTCCCTATTTGTCTTTAAAAGTGAGTACATCTATCCAATTCATTCAATTTCTTGATGCATATCTTTAGGGGGAGCCTATTTCTATATCTTGATTATATTGAGACTAACACTTTATCTTAGTAATCTCATATAGTCTCATATATGAGAACAATTTTCTCATGAAGTATGCTACTACATATCAATCCATCTTGGTAAAGTAATGTCACCTTTATCAAGGATTGTAGCTTTCATTGTTAAAGTAGCATATTTACTGGATTCTCCCGTTTTAAGCTTGTTTAATGATCTAATGCCTATGTTGTTCTTTTGATCGCATCTGTTGTTTGTTTGATCATTGAATAACTTCAATTAACACTTATGTTTCCTAGTGCCTTATATAATTTCAATCAATATCTCTCTTGATATGCACTAAGTTAAAAGGAGAATTCATGATATATTTATGCAATTTGTGATCTACTTGATATATAATAACAATGACTTAAAAAGGATCACTAGTTGTAGAACCCTCTCTTGTGCAAAATATTTCCATACACTATCTTGAATATAGGTCTTAAATAACTAAGACTAAGGACAAAGCACAATAAAGAGAGCGTCTCTATGTGAAGGTACAAAAGGGTAAAACTACTTCCTCTCATTTACACATGTACCTAAATCTTCTATACATTCCTTGCATATCTCGTATAAAAGGAAGAGAAAGCATGTCTATGCATATCCCTGCTTCATACCTAGTTTAACCTCTCAAAAATTTTCATTCTTGCATTAATGCACTTTTGTTGCAACTAGGTGAAGTGATTTTATTGTCAAAGAGCTTAAAGCTTAACCTTGTAACGAGGATAAGCTACCTTTGTTTCAAAGGTGGAGGATCCTTAAGTCTCTTTGAAATCCTTAAGGGTAAATGCTTAAAAAGATTCCAACATGCTTTCATAAGTGCATAGTCTGTCATGAGCATCACACTTTTATTATGACACATTGCACTTCACAGTTTCTATGATAAAGATATGTTCTCATTAACCTAATTATGTGCACTTGGCATTTAAGGCCAAAATTTGTATTCCTCTCAAGGCACATATTTAGGGGGAGCAATCTATATTATATAGAACTGTTTAAGCTTAATTGACATATCCTTTTAATCATGTCTCTTTCCTTTGGTACGTTTGCATATTTCCTATCTCTATTGTGCCAAGGCTAAGACTAATATGTTTCCATGAGCATCTCGTGTATTAAGTCTTAGATTGAAAGGGAAATGGAGTATTCGGCAAAGACATAGCTTCCACTCTACATCTTCGGTATTATCCTTCCTTGCCGGTATTCCGCCAGCTCTCCAATTTGGTATAATCTTCACTCATATATTGTTTACCAAAGGTGGATAGAAAGTAAAAAGGGCTTATATTTCACTCACAAAGTATCCGTTTTTGGCGATTCATGCCAAAGGGGGAGAAAGTATTAGCCCAAAGCAAAAGGACCGCACCACCACCAATTTCAAAAAATGTTGTCTTTCAATTTGTATTAAAGAACTTTTTCAATTGGTATCTTATTTGATATAAATTCAAATTGGTATGACCTCTTTCAAAATTAATATCTAAAACCCTCTTGAACACTAAGAGAAGAATTTCATTGAAGGGGAGTTTTGTTTAGTCAAAGGAAAATCATTTGAAACAGGGGGAGAAAATTTTAAATCTTGAAAATGCTTCTCAAAATCATATTCATATACCTTTGAATATTTGCAAAAAGACTTTGAAAAGAATTTGCAAAAACAAAACAAGTGGTGCAAGCGTGGTCCAAAATGTTAAAATAAAGAAAGCAATCCTTACATATCTTATGAAAATGTAAATTGGTTTAATTCCAAGCAACTTTTGCACTTACCTTATGCAAACTAGTTCAATTATGCATTTATATATTTGCTTTGGTTTGTGTTGGCATCAATCACCAAAAAGGGGAGATTTAAAGGGAAATAGGGTCAAACCTTTTCCTAAATAATTTTGGTGGTTGAAATGCCCAACACAAATAATTGGACTAACTAGTTTGCTCTAGATCATACATTCTACAGGTGCCAAAGGTTCAACATAAACCAATAAAAAGAACAAGTTAGGCTTCAAAAGAAAGGAGCAAAAAGGAAACCGAAGTGTTCCCTGGTCTGGCGCACCGGACTGTCCGGTGTGCCACCGGACAGTGTCCGATGCACCAGGGTGAATCAACTCCAACTCCACAGCTTCGGGTTTCCGAGGCGCAGCTCCGCTATAATTCACCGGACTGTCCGGTGTGCCACTGGACTGTCCGGTGCACCAGCGGAGCAACGGCTATCTACGCGCAACAGTCGACTCTGACGGATGAAAAGTGCAGCACAGTACCACGGCAGAAGTCAGAGCAGCAGGTCAGAGGGGCACCGGACTATCTGGTGTGATACCGGACTATCCGGTGTCACATGAGGACAAAACCTCCAACGATCGACCAGCTCCAAGCCCTAACGACAAGATGACGTGGTGGCGCACCGGACTATCCGGTGCGCCCATCGCCAGCAGCCTTCACAAACGGCTACAATTTGGTTGGTGGCTATAAATACCACCCCAACTGGCCACTTCAAGGTGTGGGAGCCCAAGCAACATTCGAAGTCATATAGTTGACATATCCAAGCCCTCCCAACCACCTCTATTCATTGATCCATCCTATACACATGATTTAGACCACCACAACCCACACAAGTGCCACAAAAGTGAGAGCAAGCAAAAGAAAGCTTCTCGTGTGAGTTTAGCTCTAGTGCCTTGTGAGATTCATTGAGAGAAAGTGTGTGCTACAACTTGCGTTCATAAGTGCGCCGCAGGCTGAGGGGCGCACGAACCATCAATATGCCGCAGTTAGAGGGATCATAGGTCATGAGCGCTATGCGGCTCGAGGGATCTATAGGTCATGAGTGGGGAGCGGACCGGCGCCCATGCTGTGGCTCGGTGCTAGGCATGGTTAATGCGGCCAGTCATTTATGGTAGGTCAGTCCGAGGCTGGGCGTTGGATCCACTCAAGTGGCTCCCTTCCAACACGCCCGGCTTCCTTTGTCAGGCTCTAGTATGGAAGGGTACAACGACGTAGCCAGACACGTCGTGCTTAGGGTGTCTGCTCACGACTTCGTTCGTGATGCACACTAACCGCGACGTGCTACACCTCAACATTGTCCCCATGACAATAATAATATATAAGAAAAAGCATTGTCCCCATGACAATAATAATATATAAGAAAAAGAACTTTGCTTTTTGGTTTCTAGCGTTGTGGGGCCTTCAAACCCCTTCCCTCTACTATATACACGAGCTCGTTCAGCCTTCTTAACGATCTACCGACCCCTAGAGCGGTCGAGGATGCTCTTTTAAGGGATTCAAGCACAATACGTTCGTCCTTAGAATTGGCTAACACTAAGGTGCGACGTCTACAATCACGACTAGCGGCTCTTAACGATCTAGAGTAGGGAAACTATCGTGGCCCGACCTTTAGGCTCTTGACGGTTTTGAAAGGGAAATAGGGTCAAACCTTTTCCTAAATAATTTTGGTTGTTGAAATGTCCAACACAAATAATTGGACTAACTAGTTTGCTCTAGATCACACATTCTACAGGTGCCAAAGGTTCAACACAAACCAATAAAAAGAACAAGTTAGGCTTCAAAAGAAAGGAGCAAAAAGGAAACCGAAGTGTTCCCTGGTCTGGCGCACCGGACTGTCCGGTGCACTAGGGTGAATCAACTCCAACTCCACAGCTTCGGGTTTCCCAGGCACAGCTCCGCTATAATTCACCGGACTGTCCAGTGCACCAGCGGAGCAACGACTATCTGTGCGCAACGGTCGACTATGACGGATGAACAGTACAGCACAGTACAACGGCAGAAGTCAGAGCAGCAGGTCAGAGGGGCACCGGACTGTCCGGTGTGACACCGGACTGTCTGGTGCCACATGAGGACAAAACCTCCAACGGTCGACCAGCTCCAAGCCCTAACGACAAGATGACATGGCGGCGCACCGGACTGTCCGGTGCGCCCATCGCCAGCAGCCTTCTCAAACGGCTACAATTTGGTTGGTGGCTATAAATACCACCCCAACCGGACACTTCAAGGTGTGGGAGCCCAAGCAACATTCCAAGTCATATAGTTGACATATCCAAGCCCTCCCAACCACCTCTATTCATTGATCCATCCTATACACAAGATTTAGACCACCACAACCCACACAAGTGCCACAAAAGTGAGAGCAAGCAAAAGAAAGCTTCTCGTGTAAGTTTAGCTCTGGTGCCTTGTGAGATTCATTGAGAGAAAGTGTGTGCTACATCTTGCGTTCATTTGTGCGTGGAGTATTGACTCCCATTTGAACTTCCTCCAAAGTTTTGGAGGCTTGTAAAGCTAGCAAGAGACACCTAAGTGTGTGGTGATCCTTGCGGGGTCTTAAGTGATCCTTGAGAAGAAGAAGAGCTCGCCGATCTTGGGGATCAGTTGAGAGAGGGAAATGGTTGAAAGAGACCCGTCCTTAGTGGACTCCTCAACGGGGACTAGGCCTTCGAGGGCCGAACCTCGGTAAAACAAATCACCCGTGTCTCGTGTGTTTATTGCTTGTGATTTGTTTGTTCTCCCTCTTTCTAAGTTCTCTTGCACAACTCTTTGCTAACATTATTTTGTGTTGCTTCAAGTTAAATTCTCATTTAGAGAAGCAACTCCTTGCAAGAAAGAACTTGTGTTTATCTTCTTCTTAACTAAGCCCTCTTGCATTATTCTCCACTAACATTTCTAATAGTATTGTTATTGATTAAATTCCGCACTCTTTGAAAACAATACTCATTGCAAGCAAAGGACTTAGTTTTATACTCCGATAATTGTGAATCTTGTTCTAACCATTAATCAAGGGATCTAGTTTGTATTTAGAATTATAATTTTCAGGTTTCGCCTATCCACCCCCTCTAGGCGACTTTCAGGTTTCTAGATTCCTGACTACCTGGTGGTTCATCGCATGTCCTAGGCCTGAAGCGCTGGGCTTTTTCCTATGCGTAGATCAGACTACAAAATTTGTTCATGCGCGGGGAGGAATCAGAGGTCGTGTCTCCTTGACATTCCAAAGCATGCTCGCGAGGCTGTGGAGTCTATGATTCACTGTGGCGCAGTGACGACCTTCACCATTGCGCAACTTCACTGCGGTGGCCGCCTTCATGATGTTGTTGGCCTACCTGCCGAGACAATGTCAGCGGACTTGGAACTCCTAACAAGCGGCTTTGACGCTGCGGCGAACTCCGTGCTTGGGGTGGTGTTGGTGGAGGAAATAATTCGTGATCTCCTGTAATCTTGCTTTGCGGCCTGTTAGTTCCTACAACGTGTATGGTCGTTAGGTCCCTCGGACCCTGGTTGGTCCTAGGTTTACTCTCGGTCCGAGGGGCGCTATACGTGCGGCTTTTCCCATTCATCATACCCGTGTGAGGCGAGCCCCCAAGCCTCTGCTCGATGCAGAGATCCGTCTGGGGGTCGTCTTGTCTTTTTGTTTTACTCTCCGCACACATCTTCCACAACGATGAGGTGAGGTGAGGCGAACCACACTTTACTCGATGGTCTAGCAATGGTGCTCGGTGAGCTGCAAACGGGTAATAGGGGTTACAGGCAGTCGAGAGAGGGAGGAGAGGCTCCCATGTCTCTTATTGGGGTGGAAGTGGAGCTTAGAAGCTGTAAAGTGGAGTCGTAGGTAAGTCTTGGCTTGGCGGGGCTCTAGCCTCCTGATCCTCGTCGGCGCTCCTCCTCCTGTTCGTCCTTGTGGGTTCGTCTTTGCCTGAAGGTGTTCGATTGTGTCCAAGAGCTCTCTCCTTCGCCCCAATGCCTGGAGGTCGGTCTCTTCGTTTTATAGACCGGGACAGAGGTCGACCAGTGGTGGCTTCCCTGGGAAGGAACCATAAGGTAGGGGTAAAATCAGTGTTTTATCCCGCGAGGCACGCATACTAGTAGGACCCGAGGCTGTCTAGCTGTCCCGTATCTATTGTGGCGGATGGCGTGGGGCGGTGATGGCCCGAGGGGTAATCATTCTGCATCAGTCTAAACAGCTAGCGTTAATCTTAAGTAAATAGGGCCCTAGCTAGTAGCTACGGTTAAGCATGCCGCGCCTGTCCCGCGTATTGCCCATATACCAACAGCAGCCTCGCGCGCCCGTATGGCCCATACACCTGCAGCAGCCTCGCGCGCGTACACGACGTCACGACCTCGGATCTAGACAAAACAATCATTAGTGACATCTCTATTAAATTATAGTATCATCAACTCATTTAAGTAGTAATAAACATTCTAATGGAGATTATAAAATCCATTATGTTATATGACACCACGAAAATAGCCTGGATCCGCCACTGACCCGACCTGACATGCGCTAAGCTTAGCTGCGCCTACACGTATCCGTCGTGGCCACGGGTTCCATAAATTTGATGTCGGTGTGACATGACCCCGGCAATTAAACAAATCAATCAAGCCGATGGTGTTCGGAGGAAGCTGGATCGCCAAGCCATCCGCGACAGCGACGTCGCCGATCGCTCGTTCAGTCGTGGCGGGCGATCGACCGGGCAAGTCTAGCAGGCTGGAGGAAGAGACGGGAGGAAATTTTAAGCCTTGCGAACGACTCAAAGTGGCCGCCGCCGCGGCATCCGATCTGCAGGGGGGGCTTTACCGCCGCGGCGGGCAGCGGTACCCCCGTCCGGGGGCTTAACTGCGCGCTGGCCCGTACGACGCCTCCGTCACAACAGTCGCTGGATTTAATCCAGCCAACCCGTATCCGGTTTCCCCCGTCCGATCAGACGTGTTCGACAGCCAAACGGGGAGCGTCAGATCCTGGGGATTCTGGGTGACGATGCGCCGAGCGACGGATCGAGACGGGCCGTGCGCTGCTCCCTCGGGCAGCGACAGGGGGAGTCGGACTTCTTTTTCACGAGTCAGATTGCGCGCGCGAACCTGGCGGGCGGCGGCGGCGGGCAGGCACCAGGCAGGCAGAACGGAGCCGCTCGGTCAGCCACTCAGCCCCGCGCAGGCGCGGATGGTGGGCGATCCACGGTGGCCGGTGCTGACTGCGTCGACAGGGACGGGCTAGTCTCTGCAGCAGCGAGCGGATGATGGATGGGGATGGCCTCGGACGGAGTCAGTTCAGATAAACACATTGGCTTGCACAAGGGCAAGGCCTGAGTTACCGTGCGATAGCTCCGGCCCAGTGTGAAACTGTTTATTGCGTTCACGGAACCGGGGGAGGGAGTGCGTCTACAACGGGCGACGTGTGGCCATAATAAACGCACAAGATGCCGTTTCTTATTTTGTGTGGGGGCCGGGGGTTCCATCCGGGCGGCACCGGAAAATGCGTTTGTTTCATCCGGGATCGGCGAGGATGGAGACCGTCGCATTATTCGGGGAGCACGTGAAGGCGTCGCGGCAGTCGATGGATCCCACGAATTCCGCGTACCGGAGACACCCTGCAATCATAAACAATGAACAAAACGACGGTTAGATTTGGAAGTGGAAACCGACGGCTCACTAACCCTCCTGCACGAGCGGTGTTTCCCAACAGATGGATACTGAAACTGACAGGATCCTATACTACTACCATCGCACTACATGCTTCCAAATGTGCACCAGATGATCAGACAAGAGAATGAGAAGGCAAGGAGTACCAAGGTGCTCACTCTATCGCCGCCAAAACGAGGCTCTGTAAATTCGCACGACCAACGCCATTTTTGCGGCTATTCGACTCCCACAGATTCCAGAAGCTTCATCACCGATTTTCTGTCAGGCATGCTGGGTATAGCCCCCTTTACTCGAACACACAGAGAGGCGGCAGCAGCTGGGATTCAGGAACGTAGAAGCTATCAAATCAAGATGCAAGGAAACCAGTCGGTCAAATATTGAAGAGGACGTGGTTTCGTACCAGCAAATCTCATGCACTCCCTCTTAGGCTTCCCCTCGACCAGGGCTACAGCGAACGCTGAGGTGAATGTGTCACCAGCCCCCGTGGTGTCAATGACTTCTGTGGCGGGAACTATCGGCTGCCTGATTGGCTCCTCTCCCTCGACGAACAAAGCAGATCCTTGTGATCCAAGTTTAACTAGTACTTCTTGCACACCCTGCACAAGGGAAAGGTTAAGGGGCGTCTTAATCTTCTTAAAGCAATCACGCAGGCGGAAATAACACCTGTAAAGACCTATGATCGTGACAGAATGCTTAAAGAAAAAAAAAGGGGATACACCTAAGGAGTCATGAGGAGAATTAATTTGAGCAAGTTGTAATAAATCAATGAACATGAAAGCATTCAGTTGAATCCACAAATGGCATATTCGAGTGGAAAGACTAATATCATTACAAACTCGCAATGACAACAGCGGGCCGAGAGTACAAGCAGATCTGGCAAATCTCAATATACCCTGCCCATTTTATATGGAAGAAGCCTATATAATGGCAAATACTAAGCAAAGCAGAGGTATACATGAAAGCTCTATGACCACTTCAAGCACTTGTTGGGCAACCTAGAAGATTAGTAGATCTTACTGAATCATAACTGTTTATTATCACTGGGAGCATTATTCCAGGAAATGACTACAAATATCAAGTACAGATTCACAAAGGGCAGACCCGGTGCAGTGACGAGAACTGTCTCACCAGTCACGGGTTTGAACCAGCCTCTCCGCATATGTGGGGGGAAGGTTTGCCTCCATTTATCCCTTCCCTACACCCCACTTATGTACAAGCCTCAGGCACTGGGTCAGCCCTTTTATCAAATACAGAATCACAAGGGATTCCTATATATATTCACAGCATACCTTGCAATTTCATTCACCCAGATTACAACTGACACCCTTGCAAACATGCATATAACAAGAACTTCAAAATAAGGAAATATGGTACCAGTCTTACTGCGTGTAAATTAAAACATGCATGAGCTGAACAAAAGTAGGGCCATGTTCCTTATAGATTTATTACCAGATAACATCACTGTGCGATATCATTGAACGAATTGCATCAAACAATGATATCCAAACAGTCACGGTAACCAAAAGCAGTGACAAAGTCAGTTAAATTATAAGCTAAAGCAGAACGAAAGAAGAAATATTGTATATAAAGAAAATCCAATTCAGATATCTCACCATTTTATGGCATTTTCCTGCAGCCATGCTGATCTGTTCAAACGTCTCAGTAGGCATCCCAGTCAGACGCGCTAGCTCTGTTTCATTTGGACTGAAAATATCCACTAGACTGAGTAGTTCTCGAGGTAAAGGAGTATCCATTCCACCAGCATCCATGATAACAGGCACTCCTGCACTTTTTGCAGCCTGGAAAAAGTTTGATATGTTAATAACGGGTTCCTGCAAACTCAAACTACATAAGAGCAGAAGATCTTTGCATTTCCAAGTTAGCAAAGTGTTTGAGCTTTTTATGTTACACGCATAATAATCTTACAAATGTACAATAGGAGGATTGTAGGGAAGTGATAAATACTTGATTTATTCTGTTGATTAGGAATACAATAGTTTTCTCTAGGATAGTGGGTTGACTCAGAACTCATAATAGAAATCAATCCAGATGTCAAAAAAGGTGGTATAGAATGAACCAAAAAATAAGGTAGAACCACTGGGTATAGTTAAAGTATATAAGTATAGACCTGATGAACCATAGGGGCGGCATCCCCATGTATGAGGGGGCTAGCTTTCGTGGCTTTACTCGGCCGGGCTCCGGTTGAGCTCTTCTTAGTGAAATACCGTGGGAGCGGTATCCCCCCACCAGCCGAGTTTTTAAACCTAACAACTCAAGCTTTTGAATTAAACTAGTTAGTGTGTCCACTCTAACATGGTATCAGAGCCAGAGATCTTGAGTTCGAATACTGACAGAGGCTTCATTTGTGCCTCCATCCCTTTATTTCCATGTTTGCGCCTTCCTGTCTGGCTACACGTGAGTGGGGTATTAAAGTGTATAAGTGGATTGTCTACCTTCTCCCAACAATTTAAACTTTTGAGTTGAACTTGTTATTGTGTCCACTCTAACAGGTACCCACTAGCACCCCAATACATTGTATTAAGTTACAAAGAGATGTCAACACCGGGTTGAACCTTCATACAAGGGATGATTGGTTCAAATGGAGTCTCATGATACTAAGCTTCCTAAGATCATCAAACTATGACTGAAGTACACGTGCAGCGTATGAGATTGGGTCCATTCAACATATGCATGGAAGCATGCACTAGATATGGAAGATATAAAAACTTAAGATACCCTTCTGCACCATTAGGTCTCTATTCTTGTTGTTGGTCAGACAGAACATATCATCGGATAGAAGATGACACCATTAGTCATGGGAAGCACATTAATCACTAATAACAGAAAAATAGCATAGAGATTTGTTTCATCTACAAACAAAGATCACTACTACAAAAATGATTTTGCGAGACAGGTGTCAAACATTAACGGAGGCAAGCGCACCTAGCGACCTCCTCCGTAAATGGCTAGGAGAGCTCTAGGAAAATGCCTGCCTCCGAAAATCATTTATGGAGAGTCGGAGAGCGGCATCCTAAGACGATTGTCTCAGAAAATTATCTGTCTCCCAAAATCTCTATCAATAAAGACTATCATTCTAAGCGATCATGTCCGTAAATAAATTTATTGCAAACAAAAAAATTCATAACCTTTTCATTTGAAATCGGATGAAGACAAACTTCTTTATCAAAATTGTAGCCCTCGATGCGATCTACAAGTCATAACTGCTCTTTGTGTCGTGCTTGAGCTTGGCAATAAGGACATGTAACGGCCATGTGCTTCTGGCTTGTCTGCCCGACATCAATAGGGTGGGTTTAGTTTGGTGTCTACCATAGGGAAGTCGAAGTTGTTGACTGCTTTGCAACCATGCTCGGCAACAATGACTGACAGTAGTTTTGTGCTTTTTTGCGTCATGTGGGTGGATTAACCTTTCTAATGACATGTTACGTAGGCATCATGTGGTTTGAGTTTGACTACCCTTGTACATAAAACTTCTAATTCTTCATAACTGAAAGGCAGAGCTCCTGCCATTTGTTTAAAAAAATAGTGGATTATTTTGATTAGAAACTGTTTACGGTCCCAAAATATTGTTGTAAGTTCACAGGTTTTAAAATTTAAAATTATCAAACAATCTCGGATGCGACATGATCCATACGAAAGTTATAGTTCTCAATGTAGTCTACAACTTTGTAGTTGAAAACTTTTTATTTGAAGCTGTTTAGAGTCCCAAATTTGTGTTCAAAGTATATACATTTCAAATTTTCAAATTTAGAATTCCTAAACGACGTTGAGTGTTCACATACTTAATACTAAAGTGTAGTGGCTGACTTGCGATACATGTTTGTTGTTGCTAATTTTTTTTTTAATTTGAAGCCATTTAGAGTCTCGAATATTTGGTTTAAATTCACATATTTTTCATATTCAATATTTTGATTTTTTTTTTCAAAAAAATCCTGGATGGAGAGACATCCTATACCAAATTTATAGCGCTTGGCAAGATTTTAAACTTTGTAGCTAAAATATTCAATATAAGACTTTGAAATGTTGATATAAAAAAGATAGCATATTATATATAGTCACAAATGTGAACGGGCCTCTAGCTGAGTTGGTTAGATGGATCTTGTAGCACTCCTCAACTCTTGGGTTCAATTCCCAATCAGAGTGAATTTTAGGCTGGTGTTAAAAAAAGGTCACTCGCTGGTTCCTGGTTTTGTGCATACGAAACAGACTGACCTATAGGGGGTGTATCCTCGTGTAGGGGCTAGGGGGCTCAAGCATGGATTAAAGAACTGACCTATAAGGGGGCGGACCGCGGACCCTCATGATGCAAGGGGAGCCAACTTTTGTGACCTTTCTCGGTCGGGCTCAATTTGAGCTTGTTAAAGGGCGTACCCAGTGTCGTAGGCTTCCCACACTGTGCGGGGTCTGGGGAAAGGTATCTTTAAGCGTCAAGCCTTACCCGCATAATATGCAGAGGCTGGGGCTCGAACCCAGGACCTTCCGGTTAAGCTTGTTCTTAACAGTGGGGGCTATCTTTCCCCATCGGCCGAGTTATATAGTCACAAATGAGTGTTCTGTAGTGGTAGGAAGGTGCTGGTGATAAAAGACAGGTTTTGGGTTCAATTCTTCAACGACACAAATCTTGTTTCCCTAAATGAAAAGGCTGCATGGTGAATGGTGACGGCTGGGCTTGCGGGCCCCTAGAGTCAAGGCAGCAAATCCTGCTTTCCTAAACGAAAGACTACATGGTGATTACTGGTCTTCTAGGGACGTTTATTGTGCCAGATCGTGCCTAGTCCCGCTGCATGGTGATCTGCATGATGACATAGTGCAGATCACGCCTACATCATGCTGGATATGTTCCTGGCGTCGCGCTTGTGAGTGTAGTGGTGACCCCACATGACACAGCCACTATATCTCCCCAAATTTCGAAAACCGAATACTGAAACATCAAATAATGAAAACATTCAGTAAATTGCTGCTTCATTCTCAAATATATATATCTCATCTTTGGTTGATGCTGTAGTTTGCCACGCCTGACCTTTGGCAAACTGTGGTTGCTACAAAATGTGTGGCCAGCAAAATCAAAGTTTGGCATGAAAGTAAGCCTATCACGTGTGGGGCAGGGGGCTATGAGAGTGTGGCACACCATAATTATGGTAAGAAACCAAACAGCTGCCTAAAAAGTTACAGCATAACTAATGGCCTGTTTGGAACCTATACAGATAATTGCTAGTAGCTAAAATTAGCTGTAGGGGTTCCAAACAGTCCAGCTAAAGCTTCAGCTAATTGTTAGCTGGACCCCCGACTAACAATTAGTTCATTAGCTGGGTTGGGCCAACTAAAATCAGCAAGACAGTATCGCCCCTTATCCTTTCAATGCAACTTAGCTCTAGGGGTTTAAAACAGTCCCTAAACTGTGGCGCTCCAAGCTGCATTACCCTATCATATCAAAAATAATCGGACAGTACCTTTTTTATTATAAAGAAAATTTGTGTGCCAAACCAATCTAAGATAGGTAAAAAGCACCTGGGCAGCCTGCGCGTTGACCCAATCGGGTATCTCCCTCTGCAGCAGCAGCACGCCTGCCTTTCGGATCAATTCCAGGTCCTCCGAACCGATCCCCGCCGCCCAGCCCTCCATGTTCGCCCCGCCCACGATGATAATGGAGTTCTGCCCGTCGGGCATGAGCATGACGACGGCGTGTCCCGATGGCGCATCGGCCGCGCGGGCGACGCGGTCGGTGCGGACACCACCAGCGTCGGCTAGGGCACCCTCGAGGAGTCGGCCGTTGGCGTCATCCCCCACGCGCGCCACGAGGTAGGTAGGGCCCAGCGCGAGGCGGCCACCGCAGGCGGCCTGGTTGGCGCCCTTGCCGCCCGCGAGGCTGCGTCCCGCGCGGGCCGCCACGGTCTCGCCGATGAGCGGGAGACGGTCGACCTCGACGTAGATGTCGGCGTTGGCGGAGCCCACGACGACGATGTGGGGCGGCGGCGCATTGGCAGCTGCGGCGGCGGAGAGGGAGGTAGGGGTAAGCTTCGGGAAGAAGGTGAGGTGGGCGGGTCTGGGGTTGGAGCCCGAGAGGAACGTGGCGGCCGGCGTGCGGCCGGCCGGAGTAAGGCGCACGCGTGCCTGAGCCATATCAGAGGGGCGGTGTCGAGTACTCGAGTGAGTGTTGGCCTGTTGGGGTAGGCAGAACGATAGAGTCAAGGAGTAACGGCGTCCCGATCCGATCCTGAAGATGATAGTGATTCCGTTTTTTAATCGCAACAGATTAGACACAGGTAATAGTGAGGTATCGGTTATGCTTAGATAACATGATTTATGATATAGTTAGTTTCAGCTTATACATTATATAATATAGATTATATATTAGATTATATAATCTTGGTTAAATAATTTGGATGTAGTTGTTTGGCATTGTAACTTTGATTATTGATTTAAGTTACGTGCTGCTTGGCGAGAGCAAGAAATAGATAAATATTTTTTAGGGACCAGCAATAGTGGATAATTTGTCTTGTTCGTTTGTGTCGGATTGCACTCGGAATCGTTTTAGCTAATCAAAGTTTATATAAATTACAGAAGCAATCCAGTTAGGAATCGTTCCGACCCACCAATCCAGCACAAACAAAGTTATCATGGATAGTAGATCCTTTGCTAAAATAATATCAAATAAACATTTCTTAAGGAGGTTATGAGATTATGACAATATGACCTCTAGATTATATAGTGTGACCTAATAATCTGGTTGTTTTGTTTCTATCTAGATTATTTAAGTTGTATTCTATAATCTGGATATATTTTAATCTAAAACAAATAGGCCTTAATCATCCTGTGGTAGCCAAACACATTCTCTTCCAAGGTGTTGGTGGATGTTGCTACCTTCACGGTACTACGGTGCCACCGTAGAAAAACATGAAACTAGTATGAGATTTGGTATTATGGGGATCAGACATAAATCTAGCGTATGCATAACTCACTAAGTGTAAGGAAAATAGGGTTTAATCTATTTCTACAATTGTTTCGGTGCTTAATGGCCATTACAAGTATTTGGATTAACTAGTCTGCCAAGTGTATGTTCATAGATTCATAAGATCAACAAATATGCTTCTAAGTCAGAAAACAGCTCAAAACCAACCTATTATGGGTAAATTTTGGAATAGAAAAACTAGCAATAGTTCTCCACTTTGGATAAGTTCTAAATACTACTAAGAATATATTTGATACATCTAGAGAGGTTGAAAATGTCGGAATCAAAGTCTCACTCTTTTGGAGCTAGTTTGAGCTAAAAACAGGATATAAGTTAGAGAGATCAAACCAACCCAAATCCATGACTTAAACTAGTTGGATAGTCACTAGATATATTTGTCTAAGTCATAAGAACACTCTTAAGAACAGCCAAATCCAGTGGAAGACGATTTTAAGAAGTTCAAATAAAATCTGTAGAACTGGGAAGCAGTGGAAGACGATTTTAAGAAGTTCAAATAAAATCTGTAGAACTGGGAAGCACTGGACCGCCTTACCAGAGGGGTCTCAGAGGCTGTTCTCGGGTCTGGCATTGGACCATGGGTAGATTATAATTCCAAATAAACATCCCCTAAATAGAACTAAAATAGAGTGACTAATCTTTAGTCCCGGATACCAAACAGGCTCAATGTACCAATCTGAACTTTATTATAGAGCAAAATATAGGCCAAAACTTCACAGCTTTGAATTAAAGAAGCGGGTCTCACCAGCCGTAATACATAAAATCAAGTCACTTTTTTTATATACAGAGAGGTAAACGTAGACTAACTATTTTTTATTCCCCAATGTTTCCGTTCTTGCAAAGTACATAATTTTCCATGTAATAATTGTCTCTGCTCCCCTTTGACTCTTATAAGCAGCAACCAACTGACGGCACTGCCTTTTTTTCTCTCCTTTTATTTTACCGTTGCCGCGGGGTGATGGCATTGCTTTCCGAAAAGCTATGTCCAATGAACAGAACCATGACTGTTGCCCAATATTATCTGTTTTTCAATCTGACGTCACACTTCCTCCTTGATCCGAGATCGGAGACCATACTCTTCATGCTCCGTATCTTCGGCTCGGAGTCAACATGGCAGTTCTTTGGCACCTAAATCTTTTCACTGTTCGCCATGTTATTACTTCAACTCAGATCAGGTGTTCTGGAGATGGTCAATGCAACTAGAACTAGTAAATCCTAGAAACTCCATACTGAACCCCATTAACCTTGTTGTAGCCACCTCCACCTGCAGCAGCGATGCCACTAAAAGGGGCGATTCCATGAATCATGTTTGAATGCAAAGCAGCTCTATCTGCCGCGTCGGCTTTTGGGAAAGCTTTTGGTATGTAGTAGGAAGACCTCAGGTCAGGGGACATGTGTGATACTAGCTTGCTGTCCATGAATCGCTGTGCTGGCTGGTACTTCATGCGGTCCTTTTCCAGCTCCTGTTGGAGTTCTCCATCTGAGTTGTCTGACTTCCGGTGATAGGTGTATGCTGACAGGTTTGAGGTGGCTGGAGGAAGCACTGGATTCCTCACCACCCTGCGTTGGCTGTATGGATCAACAGCAGTTGCGTTCTCAAATGGTATTACTGAACCAACCACTCTTCCTGGTCTACCTGATTTTTTTTCAGAAAATAACACTACATTAGATAGTGGCGCCTGAAGAACATAATATTTCGTTAGGAGAAATTACCACCTGTGGGAATCTTTCGGGGAACTTGGGAGGTTCCATTTGGAGGGATTGGATTAGAATGAACTGTGGTTGTCCTGCAGATAGAAGGGAGTAACGGTCAGAAGTCAATTTCGATGGAAAATTATAATTAGTATAAGCGAATAATAATGCAACAAGTAGTTAAGTTGCTAGCCTCTGATTTCACAGTATCACAAGGTCATCAAACACCAGTTCTTTAAAAAAACTCGACCTGCGGGGGGTAAGACAGCCCCCAGACATTGTATTAAGAAGACATTCTCACACAGGTCGAGAAACCCCCCGAATATCTGCTCCACCATACACAGCGACACCGTAGCCCGTGTGAGAACGACCGCGACCGGGGCTGAGCCATAGACATATGCTTTGGCGTGTGACAGACGAGGAGATTTTTTAACCACAACCTGAAATTCGCTCCCACGGATAGTCGAACCAAAGACTTGAGGAGTGCTACTCAAACCACCTAACCAACTCGGCCATGCAAACGTAAGCTAATTCATTTTAATCCCAAAAAACTAGGAAACTGTGGAATCCAATATAATTTATTCAGGCAAAAAAAGGTTTTTTAACGAAAAGCAGAACATAGCAGCCTAAATCATAGAATGAGAACCCTGAAAATCTGTCACCTTGGGAGCGAAACATGCTTCCTGTCTGATGAAGCGGTGTGCGCCACACTCTTTCCTCCATTTTCCTCCAAGTTAGCAAATTGCCTTCGGAAATTGTCAACAGCACTGAACAAGAACAATTAGAAACAGTTAGCACATTGGTATAGCAGGTGGCAATAACATAAAATAAATGAAATATTCAAGCTCCATTTTTATTACTGGCAAACAAATACCTAGGATATATAAAGTTTGTTTTCTCAGTTCCATTCATGTAATCCTTGAGAAGTTGAGGATGATACTCTAATATCTCCCTGAATATAAGTTCCTTGACATCCTCTTTGGTCACCTTTCTTCGCTCAAACTCGAACTCCATTTTTGTTATTGGCTGGCATGATGGTTCTCTCTCTACTTTCGCGAGGCCTTTAAAATACGGATCAGCCAATGCCTGGTTGTACATCAATGACAAAAGAAACATCACTTGAGGAATTTTAAGATATAATAATGGCTGGGACACTAAGCAAACAAGTAAAAAAAATGTGGAATTGGATTATACAGTTCAAAGTTCAAACACTTGCCTCTTCAGGAGTTGGCCTATCCTTGGGATCAAATGCCAAAAGCCTCTGCAAAAGTTTGAGCGCGGCAGGATCTGCTTTAGGGAACCTTCCGGGAAATGATACTGGCTGTTTTTTCCTCATGCTATTCAAATACCTCCTTGCCTTCTCATTCCGAATCTACAGTAGCAAAAGGATCAATGTGAACAGTTTAATTTGGAACATTAGGTATGAATGAGAACTTGAGAAGACATACTCGAGAAACTGTATCAAGTGATGGAGTACCCAAGAGATCAGTCATCAAATCCAACTGGTGGACCACATTTTTTCCAGGAAACAAAGGCTTCCCAGTTAAGACTTCCGCAAAAATGCAACCGATACTCCATATGTCAATAGCTGGTGAATACTGCACAGAACAATGAAATGAGATCCTGAATTCAACAGCACAAAAAGAAAAAAAAAGGATAGGATAAAGCTGAAAATAACATTAGTCCCTAAGGAGAACTGCAGGCTACTATAAATGCTAATCCCCACTCCTAACCAACCACTGCTACAGTTAATCTGTGATTTTCTCTGCAGGCAAGGCCTACTAAAAGGTAGCAAGCCCATCTAGAAATATTAAGTTCTGAAGAAAAATGCAGGTTCTGAGCAAACAATTTGGAAGAAATAATCCTTTACTGTGCCGTCTGCCCGTCTGGTAATTAGCGAAATGGGAATCAGATGAGGTGAAACACAAAATAAACAGTCAGCTATGGAACACTAGGTATTAAAGGCATGAGGCGTGGAACAGCACAATATGATTTGAAACAGAGTACATCTTGCTCAGTGCTGCCATAATGAATGCTCTGAAAGTAGGACTGCTAAGTGACCCTATACTGGAATGTAAGGATTGTTTACCTTAGAAAAGAAAGATCCACACAGTTCAGGGGCCCTATACCATCTTGTAGCAACATAATCCTGTAAATTTTGCAAAACAGATTATTATAATTAAGTGATGAAACAGAGTATGAATATATCCTGTTAAATGAAGTGCTACGTTAAATCTGACGCAGTATCTTACATACCGTCCAGAATACTGTTGTAGGAGTGTCATTGAATGCCACTCTTGCCAATCCAAAATCACATATTTTAAGTTTACAGTTAGCATTGGCCAATATATTCTTTGGCTTCAAATCACGATGATAAACATTAGCTGCAATAACATAAAACACATGTTTCAGTTCTGTTTTGTTCTGGAAGATATAGCTAATGAGCATGCAGATAGAAACCAATGATGTTGATGGCTCAACCACTAAAAATGGATGGCATCAAGTAATTGTGACAGCTTTGAAGGTATAGTGAGTGGATACAAGTCTATGTATGAGATGAGAGTCCAAATATATTTATAATAAAAGGTACACTAAATAGGAAGAACAGAAACAATCAGGAATAACAGCTTTAGTTAATAGATTAATGCTAAAGTGCTATTAATGTGTGAAAACACCACTCTGGTCCACCATCCAAATAGTACTTGTCCCACTATTTTTCAAGAAAAATGATAACAAGATATATAAATTGTAGTATGAGGTAGGACAATCATAAAGATACAAAAACTGTACCCTAACTAAGACACCAATTTCTAAAAAGAAAAAAAAATACCAGTATGAATGTATTTCAGTGCACGGAGCATCTGATAGAGAAAGAACTGATGATGCTCTCTGGTTAAATCATCATTTGCCTTGATGACTTGGTGGAGATCTGTATCCATCAGCTCAAATACAACATAGATATCTTTGAAGTCCCTCCTTGATGGAGGCAGCATTATATGCTTGATCTCAACTATATCAGGATGGCGTAATAGCCGAAGTAGTTTGATCTCACGTAGGATCCGTGCAGCATCAGATAAGTGCTCGAAGATATTGTGTATTTTCTTGATTGCCACTTTGTCGCCAGTATGTTGGTCAACAGCTGAGCAAACAACGCCATAACTTCCTTTGCCAATGACCTCTTGGATTTTGTATCTGTTAGCATCACCGTATTCACTGAAGAAGTCCATCTCTGATGAACCCTGAGCAAAATTTAACATACTGAATTAACTCTGTTCAAGAAAGCACTACTAATAAGCAAAAAACATATAGATTTATAGTGATTAAATGAGAAGGATCAATTTAACTGAGTAGAAATGTGGAATCTGCTTCAAACACTAAACCCAATATCAGATCTTAGGATTTCGATGGTGTGGACAGAAGGAGTGAAAAATTGGATTGTTCCTAGGGTAGATAATACATGCTATCCTCAGTAATTGCAAAAAATAACCTTCACGAGAATGCCACTGCCAGATTTACAAAATTATAAATAGACTCAAGATAACAGTGAACGAGGAAACTAGATTATGTGAAGCTTGGCACCCAAGCTTTCTTCCTAATTCCTACCCAAATAACCACTGAAACACATTTGTTTCAACTAACTAACGAAGATTATGGCACAATCAGGAACTGGGCACTGATAGTTTATGTTACACTACACCTACCCTCCAGCGCAAACCTTCCTTTGCCTCCAGCAATGAGCAGAGCAGGGCTGGTCAAGCGTGAAAGACAAAACGAGACTAACGCAGAAGTGGAAGAATTAAACTTCAAGGGAGAGTTCTTGGGCATACTCAATCGACATGACTCCTGAGTGGGCATAGAATATATTGATAAGCTAATCCGCTAGAACAAATTAATCTTTTTTTCTTTCTTCGAAGGAAAAGATGACGAGAGAGGCCACAGAATGGATTGGGATAAACACAAAAACCACTCAGCGAATCTAATTCCTCGTTTGCGATACCTCTATGACCTGAACCAGCTTTTTCTGGCGTGCCATCACGGGTTAGCTGGGTGGGGAAAAGGCCTAACCAGTCCTTTAGGGAGCAACTTGTATTCGACACAGTTGGAAAAGTGGCAAAGGATGCCATTTCCTTTCGAGGGTAAAAAAAGAGGACGTCGCCCAACACCGGAAGAGAGTTCAGATATTATCGAGAAACCGTCCACTGGCAAATCCAACAGATAACCTCTCGGTAGTTATTCAGAAAACTTCCGATCCAGGGAAACCATGAAGCGAAAATACTCTTTTGGCACACGCACGAACCTGAACGAAAAATTTGCTATTTTAGCCTTTTTAACGTGGGCTAAATGTTATTATGTGACCCTCTGTCTATGACTTGTGGGGCCATCTGTGTCTATGATTTGTGGGCCTGAGTCTAAAATAGAGAAGTTCACAACTGAGAGTGACAAAATAGCAAATTTCCCTACCTGAACTGTGGCGACTCCACAACTGAAATCCAAGTACAGCCCTACGCGACCGTCTTTCCGCAACGAAGGCGATGAACAATTGCGGAGAAGGAGTAAATGGTTACGGTTCTCGTGCACATCCAGGACCAGGAAGGCTCCTTTTTATCTCACATACTATTCGACGATTTCAGAGCTGCCGTCGGCTTGCAAGGTCCAACCCGGCAGGCCAACCGATCTGAAAAGCCAACAACCCTGACGACCGCGCGTCCACCGGGACGCCAACCACACCCCCCCCCCCCCCCCCCCCCCCCACGAGAAAGGAACCAAACTCCCACAGACGACGACGAGACGGAAAACTCCCACGAGAAAGGAACCAAACTCCCACATGCGACGACGAGAAAGCGGAACGAGAGCCTGCCCCTCACCTTCCTCTGCCGCTGCTGGTGCTGCTGCTGCTGCTCCGGCGCCTGCATCGCTCCCTGGCTGCCGCCGCCGCGTCAGCGCTCCTCCGACCGTGAGGTTACCCGCATTTGCCCCGGCGCGCCGCCGCATGCGACGCCCACGCCCCCGCACGGACGAGAGTAGAGATCCCTGGCCCTCCCTCCCGCCCCGCCCCGCCCCGCCCCGCCCCGCCCCGCTCGCGCTGTGGCCTGTGGCCCCGCCTCGCTCGCTGCGACTGAGCAACGCGCGGCGAGGGTGGGGTGGAGAGTTGTGGGTGGTGTGGCGCCCGATTCCTGATGGTGTGGTGAATGGTGATGGTGCCGCACAGCAGCGGTGGGGACTTGGGGTTGCGTTGCGTCGCGTCGCGAGGTGGCGTTAAAACGGACGAGGCCCAGGAGGCCTGGGCCGGGACCCGAAGCCCGCTCCGTTTTCTCTGTTGACCGTCCTCCTGGCTCCTGCCGTGCAACTGTGCGAGCGACCTGGCCGTGGGAGCTGGGAGAGGACAGGAAGGCCGGCTCTAGTCGGGCGCCTAGCCGAGTGATTCTGTCCGTGACTGCTCATACGGCTCGGGCCGCTCGGCTCCCTTTCAAGCGTTTTTTCCACTTTTTTTTTGACTGATACAACTTTTTTTAAGATGGCTGTCACGAGAATTTAAATAGCGTGGAGCTTAAGTGTAGACGAAGATAAAGAGGTTTATAGAATTTAGGGCCTGTTTGAGAGAGCTTTGCTTCAAAAACTTCAGCTTTGGTTTTCCAGTTTCACTATAAAACAACTCCAGCAAATTGTTAAGGTGAGTTCCAGGAGCGTTTGGTTTGTATATGGACTCCAACTTCTATAGTACAATTGATTTGTGTGGGTTTCCTTGATTACCATTCATGATTAGTGGGTTGTCGCCAGAGGTGAGTAATTTTCGTACAGCTTCATGAGGAGATATAAAAACAGTGTTTTTGAAGCACCCTCTAAGGAGCTTCATGAATTTCATGAAACAGGCCTCTAGTTTCGATTTTTTAAAAAAACTAAAGCTCGTGGAGCTGGACCTGTTTGGGTTGAAGAAGTTAGAACAAAATTGAAATTCTTAAAGTGAAGCTCTCCTAAACATGATCTTAGTATCTAGAACTCCTAGTCTGACTCGAAGGATTATATATTCACATTGATTTGAACGGTTTTTATATAAGTGATTCTCACGCAAGCGAACTAAGAAGCCAAATGTTTGGCTAAAGCTTAAACAAAAATCCCCTTTGATCGATAGGCGATAACAGCGGCGCGGTGGCGCTTCGTGGCCAGCCTTGTGGGGACGGATGACCCCACCTGTCCGTCTGGCTCTAGCCATGATGAATCTACAAATCAGGACGAGGCGTGTTTTGAGTACGGTATCTCTACTAACTATTAAGAGCAGAATGTAGACTGCCCCCGCCACGATTCCTCTCCCGCCCGCGGATCACGCGCACGACCGAACCCCCCGCCGCGATCCCCCTCTCGCCCGCGGCGAATCCCCCGCCAACCGGCCTCCCTCCTCGTGCGCATCGCCGCCAGCAGCCGCATGCGCGCGAATCTCTCGCCACCACCACCCGCTACGCCCGCTCTCAACAACCTCCGCCTTCATCGCCCAAGAACTCCTCCTCCCGCCTCGTGGGCCGCCGCAACCCCTCCTGCCTGCAGATCCACTCCGTCGCGAACCTCCCCATGCCTCCACCGCCCCTTCCGTACCTCCTCCTCCTCCTCCTCGGGACACACGGCCAAGCACCAAGCGAACCAACGCGCGCCGGCTTGAACTCGAAGCAAGCAAGCGACTGGGCTGGGCATTTTCTTCAGGTGTTTGGAAAGGCCCTAATGGCGGGGACGCGCTGGGGGCTGTGGCTGGGGCTGGTGACGGCGGTGTGGGTGCAGTGCATCTCCGGCAACAACTACACCTTCTCCAACTACTCGCACGCGCTGAAGACGCTCATGGGCCTCACGCAGCTGCAGCTCAACGGCCTCTCCGTCGCCAAGGACGTCGGCAAGGCGTTCGGCCTCCTCGCGCGGCTGGCGTCCGACCGCGTCCCCACCTGGATCCTCCTCGCCGTCGGCTCCCTCGAGCTGCGTTCACTGGTATGTGCTTGTTTGTTTTGATGGATACTGGTTGGAGTCCTATCTGCTGCACATGCCAACCAGTATCATTCATATATGTTGTTTTATTTATGAGCAGGCACTTGGATAATTCACTGCAAACTTAGTGCACAACTATTTTAGTTTGAGCTCTTCAAATCCAATTGCATTAATACGGTGATTGCATTCATATGACCAAGAAAAACTGGGAAAAAAGAACACGTCTAGCAAGGATTTGCATCTGTATATCCATCCACAGTGTAGCCATAGAAGATTGCTAAATAATTAAGCAAAGATAAGTGTAGCATTGAAGAACCAAAGTCAGATTTAAGAAAATGGGAATTCAAGTCTTTTGCCGTTTGAACAGAAATAAAATAACTCAAATGAAAGCAGTACCTCCAATATATCCTCTACTTCAGTCCAAAGAGATCCCTAGATGCAAGCTCGTATAACAGACAAATGTGTGAATGTGTCTGGCGAACACCTCTGATTAATCATGCGCTGGTACACTTTAAGAGCAACTTTTGGATTGCTAGCAACCTCACAAGCACCTATCACATGATTGTAATATACCACTGATAATTTCAGTCCTCTTTTTTCCATCAACCACAGCAGCTGCAAACCATGTTCCCATTGACCAAGCTTTTCACAGGACATCAAAGCAGTGGTGTAGAGATGATCATTTAAGAGTGCCGGATGCTTGCCTTTGATTCCATGGAAAAGCTTTAGGCAATCCCAGCATCGCTCGGACCTGTATAATGCCAACAACAGTGCGATCCATGTATATTGATCAGGCTTAAGGCCTGATTGTTTCAACAGATGGTACATCCTAAAGGCGAGTTCATCTTGGCCAGCCTTCCCCAGTGAGTTGATGATTGAGTTGAACAAAATTAAACTGGGATTCATGCCAGCCCTCATCATTCTATTAAATGTTGACATGGCAAATTCCCACTTCCCTTCTTAAGTGCAGGATGCAATGATAGCCTTCATTATATCCTCGCTCGGATCAAGTCCCTTCTGGAGCATTTCCTAATATGCAGCAATTGCTAACTCTGACTGCCCACATTGCACGAATATGCTGACTAACAAATCATATGTCAGTAAAGTTCCATTCAAAGAATGTTGCTCTAGCCTTCTCCATAGTCTCTCCACAAGCATCCATTCTTTCGCTCTTCCACAAACATATATCATCGTATTATAAACAATTACGTCAATGATTTTCTTTGACTCTTCCTCCTCCTCAATCTTATTGAACATTTCCAATGCAGAAACATAACCCTGATTGCTCGCAACAGCCTTGAGTATCATGGTATACGTGTGCCCTGTCGCCATTCCTTTCGCCTTCATGAACTCAAATATCCTCATTGCATTCGCCAGTGGACTTCTACGCACATAGCAAGGCAACAGGGAGTTGCAGGCATGTGCGCTCGGTTGCAGCCCAGATGCGCGCATTGAATCAAACAGCTCAGTGGCACTTCTGACCTTGTTGTTTTGGCTGAGCTTTATCAACCTTCTTGGCAGCGTCTCCTCGTCCCTCTTCTCCAGGAAGTGCAGCCTCGACACCCCATGCTCAGATTTCCTGTCCGACATTTTGGGGCATGAAGCTCAAGTTCTCCTGAACATTTTGGGGCACTATAAGTAGGAATAACTGGAAGAATAGATTGATAAATAGGCAGCCGACCATGATCATCAATAGGTACAGCAAGTTCGGGAACATGACGTGTTGACCCTAAGACATACAGGCTTGGATGTACAGAAGGTATAGCAGCACCTGGGGCCGAGTAAAAGTTACTAGCTGGATAGACAGGAAGTTCTGAAGGGATTATAATGCTTGGAGTAGGATCAGGAATTGAAGTTTCAAGATGAATGTTCTCTTTTGATGGGTGCTTGTAAATGATGGTTGATACTCCAAACAGTGCTTTTTTAACAGCTTCAGCACCACCAGTTATCTGTTTACCATAAATAATTAGCAGAACATATATGACAACAGATGAAAGATATTATCGAACATAGCAGAATTTAGAAGGTGGTGGATTGGAATTTTAATCATGATACATTTAAGTGTGAACAACAAACAAAATCATACTTCCATAAATAGAGGACAGGTGAAATATATATGCGTTTGGAAACATATAGCTTAAAACTTGCATTTTTGTCAAAAAAAAGAAAATCTGAAGCACTGTGCTAGGAGATTGCAACTTCAGGAACAAATAACTGTTCCTGTACCATGATGGTAAAAAATATGCACGATATATGGTACAGTTGTAATACAAAAACATTAGTTGAGAACCAAACAAGTTACTGCAAATATATAATATCCTACAACTCTTTAATAATAACTAGGTATGTGCCCGTGCGTTGCGACGGTAGTAAAAAAATTATATGAAACATAGAAACGGAACGACAAACATCAGCATGATATACAAAATTTGTAATTTGGAACATTAGCAGGGCAGAGGAGCACATCGGGCTTTGACCACGGCGTCGTGACGACAAGCACGACAGGGAGAAGATCACGACGCGAGCGAACTTGATGCGAAGCAGCGTACGAAGGAGAAGCGGCACTCGGCACAGCTTCAGACGTCAGGCGCACATGGCTCGACCACGCAACAGTTAGTGATGACGACGAACTTGGACGATGGCAACGGATTTCCAGCATCGCGAATAGAGGGTGCACACGAACAGCGAGCTCGGCGAGACTTTCAGCGTTGCGAACGAAGGGCGTACATCGAGCCGGCAGCAAGTAACAGGCGTTGCAAAAAGGAGAAGCGAGCAAGGGATATGGCTCGATTGTGGTGGAGGAAGAAGACTGTGATCTTGCATTTTATACAGCAGAGAGAGGCGAGGGCGTCGGGAAAAGAGATCGATGCTGCCATTAATGGCGTGCAAGAGAAGAAATAAGTCTGACGATCGTGGAAACAAATATTGGAAAGATAAAAGGAATTCACGTACAAGGAAAGTAGATCTAAAGATGGGAAATAAACCTAGCAGCTGCTAAGAGTGGGGTTAGCAATATATATTCTTCTCTAATAGTAGAAGATGTGCACCGCGATCCACATAACGATCAGATATATATCAAAAGAACAAAACTTTATCGTAAAGTTATTTATTCTATTTGTCGTTGGAATTGTTGTCGATTTGTGCATATTCAATTAAGTCTAAACTTCAGTAGTAACATGTCATTGAAAGTCGCAACGTATTTATGAAGACTAAAAAATATGCAGCGTGAAGCCCGGGGAATTGAAGTACCAAATGGATACTGTATTTGTATTCCGGCATAGCAACATCTTAGCCATTATTACTCCATCTGATCCAGCAATCCAAATCCCTGTTTATTAGTAGTAAAAAGGATCATTTTTAAGGTTTTTGGCCTCAATATAATACCTCCACCGACCCAAATTAAAAGCTAAAGTAAATACTAATTTGAGACGAAGAAAATGAGCTGTAACCAGAAGCTAATTGAAGCAAACATTTTCTCAATAGTCTCCATTCGTCTTGGATATCACATTTTTCACTTTTTCAATATAAATACACATACAAACAACCTTAAAGCTAGAAATCGGACCAGCAACTTTCCCTGGTATCAACCCCTTGTTGCACCACGTCCAATGATCCTAACGAGCAGAGCTTCAGCTCACCATGTACCTGCCACTACTGACATTTCCAGCTTTAAGTATTAGCTAATACCACATATTTCTAAGCACTTACCAAGTTCTTTCTTCTTTCCCTTAAATAATTAACAAATAGGAGCTTACACCAATCTTGTTCCACCCTATATTCCATTCGCACAAAACTTGTACAACAGAAATAACAAAGGAGCCGAGTAATGAACATTTATATTAAATAGATTGATGGTAATTAAAGGTATGCTCACCACACCTCTGTTCCTTTTGTGGCGGCATGCAACACAACAATTGCAGCAAGTGAAGCCTATTCATGGCACCAAAAAAATTGGGGGCAAGTTAGCACAACCTTTATGCATTAATTTGCAAGAGAATGCACAGATTTACAGTACCATGGCTACTAAACACCCTTTAAATGTTTTTCTTTTTAAAAACATAAAGAGTGTGCACTTCTTCAACTATACAATGTGCACTGTGCAGTAAGAGTTACAAGTAGTCCAGTTAGTAACTAAATTCGTAGTCCTACAAATATATTAAGAAAATGTCATCGCTCCTTGAAACCTTGATACTAATCAAGTACACAAGCAATCTTATGAATGTTTTGCATAATTGCATTGCATCCGCAAAGAAGGTTGGAATGTGAGGACAACAACCAACAGCTCATTTTCACCATTACAGATGTCATTGGTTTACCAGAAGTGCATCACCCTTTTATTTTAGAAGAGTACATCCACTGCTCCACATATTCGACTTCGTACCGAACTTACATTTGCCATGTTGTACAGTACAGATGGAGCCTGCCTTCACGGCAAGCGGATAAGAAGTCGATGACTCTCACCTTATTAGTCATTGTTTCTAAACTGAACATACTTGCAGTGCCAGTTGCTTATCTCCTAGTAATCGCTATATGCAACACAGTGCAGGGGGAAGACAACTGATGTTTGCTGCTGTTACTGGAGTTTCAGTTACAATCCTTAGCACCGACGTTTCTTTCTGCGTAGAGAAGTGAGTTGAAGGTTTGCAACATATACAAAACGACATCTAAAGCTGAACATCACGTTCTTGTTGTGCCGATCTGGAAACCGAGGACCCGGAGTAGCTGCTGCATGGCTTTCCCGGTTGAGGCCAAGTCGTTTTCAAATATACTTGTCGTCCTATTCGGTAGCACATCACCTCCCTGATACAAGGTAGCGTCGTCGTCGTTGATGCTGCCATTACCAGCATAATTGGCGGCGGAAAGGGTGCCATTTTCTTCTCTGGGGACCTCTTCAAGAATCGTCTTGTGTTCGTCCACCACCAGCTGATTCAGTAAAGAGAAGAACTGTCAGGTAGATAGAGTACATGCTTCTACGCGAAACAAAAGATGTGATGTCTTGGTTGTGGTTACCTGCGGTTGGCCCGTTCTGTTTGCTGCTACCATTTCCTGCTGCGGAGGAGCATCTGCAACCACCGCAGCCGACCTGTCACTGTCAGTCTCCAGATTCTGATGCTTCTCGGCAAGCAAAAGGGCCTCTCGGTATGGAGCTACTCGTTTGCAAGGATGAGGACGAGTTGTCCACCCGTCCTCCTGCACCAAATAAATAATGATCTTCCAAGCCAAATCCCAAGGAATTTGCATTCGGGCTTTCTAGGGGCTCTTCTCTCTGCTTGTTTGCTGAGCCGAAAAACACAAACCTTGATCTTTGGGTCAGCAACCAAATACTGCTTCAAGATCAGGTGTTTTCAGTACATAAGATCAGGTGTTTGGTTTTGTGGAAGCACAACACAAAATGACAAAAATCTTTGACAGTCACAAGAGCACTTAGACTTAAGAGTAAATGGAAAGCCACAGATAGACTTACAGTTAGCGCAAGAAGTTGAACTTTTGGATTCTTGTGGCCAATCCGTTTCTTCAGTGCCTTGACGACATCTTTCGATTGCCTGTGATAAGCATGGATATGTACAATCAATAAGTGATAACCGAACGACAGCAGAGCAAAGCAGATTAAATGGACTTCTGTTCGGGGGAAATGAAATGAACATGAGGAACCTAGTGCAAGCTATATCATTTGAGTCCAGCAGAATGTTCGATATCCAGTCCCAATTGTTGGCCATGAATCAAATAAAAACAAAATGCATTCGTGAATCAATTGCCAGCAGAATCAGAGGCTCAAATATATTGCCATATGTTGAATCAAAACATTTGAATGCCAGCAGATTGGTTCGGTTCACTGCTGAATTTTTTTGACAGTTGTAAAATCATTTGTGGATATTTTCGCTCATACATGCAGCAAGGTTCTTATCTCTATGACTATATACAGGTGATTGGGTGTGTGTTATGTCAGCTACAGACTTGTAGTTCTATGAGTGTCTAATAAATGGCAGCACAAATTGTTCAGAACTTGAAATATCAATAGCTATATCAGGCACATCATATCAATATATTTTTTTAGCAGTGATCATGAGGGTTTGTTCGACAATTCTGGACCAATTAATGTGCCTTTAGTATGTATATATATGTATAAATACTTCGATCCAGAGTTAAGCAGGTAACGTGACCTCTTCTCTCGTAGCATAATCTGTTCATATCACTGCATGTTCTCACGTGCAAAAATTCAAAAGATCACCATGTAGCAATATTTGCAAAAGAAAAAAAGGAGAAATGTGACATACTTGGCTGGACATGAAGCAAATTTGGAGTAAGAGAGCTAAAGATAAACCTGCAGCAACTATAAGACTGCCATGTTCTCCGTATGTCAGGACATAGTGTAACAAATATCTGCATTGATCAAAAAGCAGCATCAGCCAACAATTCCTTTTAAGCTTCCCCTACCGAAATAAGAGCAGGAACATACATACCCCGTCAAACAAACAGTGTTGAGAGCATGCGATGACGGTAGCCCATATTCCATGGCATTTTCCTTCTCATCTTCTGTAGCTGTCACTCTTCTAATGGGCAAAGAGCATGGTCGAGGGGCTGACACCATATCCTGCGTTCAGAAAGATCGAGAGTGTCAGTGATTAAACTAAAGCGTGTCCCTTCAATTGTATACAAGCAGATGGCAAAACCTTGACAGAGTTGCCGAGGTAGTCATAGAAAGCCATGAGGAGGGTCATCTGCCCAGCCAGCCTGTCGTGTCCACTCTGCAAGATATAGATTTTTTTTTCAAAAGAAAAGAATTCAGGATCAAAGGGAATTAGTACCGAGAATACAGAAAGCAAGGCAATAAAACCAGTGGGACATGAGAGAGAAGGCATACCCAGAACAGGAGAGGGAGGAATCCCGTGTAGAAGGGCACGGAGACAACACATGACAACACAGAGAAGAAATTGTCCAGCATCTTGTGCTCCAACTTCTGCAATGATTCAACACATGAGAAACACCAAAGACAATTAAACCTACGAAACTAAAACATAATAGTTTTTTACAAGACAACCATTCCATTCAAGTTTGATGTAAGACAGTAAGAGAATGAACCTTAGTCAGGTTCATCTTAAATTTACTGAGCAAGTTAATCCTACCAGCACCGAAGTTATCGATCCTATAGACATAAAAGGACGCGACGGCCGAGCAAAAAGGTAGCATCATTTGTGCGTTTACAGCACGTACATATTCAACAATTCCTAAAGAGAAGCGTAGTAATGCAGTTAATTTGTTCGCCGGAGAATTTTAGGAGAGATTAGGGACGGACCTGGAACCTGAGGATGGCCGGCGTCTCGGCGTGCACCTGGCGCGTGACCCACGGCTGGACGAGCGCGCGCGCCCGGTGCGTGAGGTCGTAGAAGGAGGCCGCCCACACCCAGCCGGCCAGCGCCGCAAGCGCCGCCGCCTGCCACCTGGTCAGTCCAAAGTGGTGACTTTGTGAAGGAAAGCACAATAAAAACCATGTATACATTCTTAGACCTAGGGAGACAGAAATTCGGGTCAGAGATATTATTTCTGAAATGGTTGAAACTTTTTTTCATCAGTACTTAATTATATCACAGTGTACATATTGCATATAGGCATAAGGCAAAACCAAACCCTAATCCTGTGAAATACCCAATCATAAAAAACAAAAACATGTGACCATAATATAATCCATATGGTCGAGTAAACTAATGCTAGAAGAAAAAGCCAGTATGTAAGGACAACTTGAATGTCATATATTTATATTAATTAAACTCAAACGAGGTGACAATATTTATTTTCAATTCAGTTTAGCTCTATTTAAGGATAAATCAAATAGTATGTTTATTCTGAAGCCCACATAACTAATAAAAGAGCTAATAATTGCATATTGTAGTAATGCGTGATATTCATTGCTTTGAAAACGTGACTGCATCGGTTTTAGGAATTGGGATTCAATAATACAGTGATGCATTCTAGATTTCTACCATAGTGGAGAAACCAAAAATGCTCATAAAAATTAGACAGAGTATCATGGCAATGAGACCTTAAAATATCCCGAACACCAGAAATAGAGCAATGTAACTACTGACTTATGATTTGGAAATGAATGAAAAATAGCATATTGAGAAGGATACCTGGTCCTTAGGATCAGGCAGAGAATCAATCTCAGAGTCAGAGTTGATAGTGAGGCCATGATACATATCATCCACATTACTACAATTGGCTTCTTGGTTCTTATCGCCATCTGTCAAGTCATTTGACTGGTCTTCTGATAACGACACCAATGGTTTAGTGTCACGCTTCAAATTATATAGCCTAGATGCAAGCCTGTTCGTGCCCCTCCAGACACGAAGACCTTTTGCTCTCTGTTCCATTGAGGAGATAACAGATGGTCGGTGTTTATTTCTCAATTCTTGCAGTCTTGCTTCACCTACAGCTTGATATCCCATGCAAGCTGTTAAAACAAGCTGGCTACTGTCAAAAGTGGAACCAGCTAAAGACTACAAAAGGGTTACTGCATCCCCAGCATCTTTTGTTGTCACAAGTGCAGGACCTGCAATTTATAGTGGTCAGAAGCCTCTATCCAGAATGTAACTTCTAAGATACTCGAGCAGTTTGGCATTAATAAGAAAAGGAGGGACCCCATTACCATACAACTCCATTGGTGCAAGAGCAGTCCGGAACAGCATCACACGGTTTCCCTCAAAGAGAAGAACATCCCACACACGAAGCACTGAAATGTTTAAAAATAGCAGTAAAATGCTAAGAATGTTTCTAGAGAAGATAATAGCTTATAGTCTACTCAAGAAACAGAATATTAGTCCAAGCATACTTGCACAAAGACCAAGGAAACATCAGCTATAAAAATAGTTAATGACAATAGACCAAAACTCAAATTAGACGACATTGAATCAGCACACGTACAATAGCAAACAAGCACTGCAGCATATGACCATCGGTCACATAACAGCGATAGCGACATGAAAGGCAAAAGGGGCAATTTCCCTCTGTTGCTTGAAACAGATAGAAGTAAGGGTTCCATGGATATGATGCAATTCTCCAAAAGTGACTGAGCCATAAGGTCAACTACGACAATCCAATACAGTCAGCTATTGCAGTCAATAGCATGACCACAAAATGGCTCCAGCCATGGGGCCACGACCTCCCAATCCTACATAGCAGGTACTATCACAGCTTTACAGTTAGCTTGGGATTCATTCTCTCAGTTCTCCAAATCCATGGGACAAAAAATGGGGAAACTGGGAAACTTATAGCCAAAGCGATTCCAGGTACACGTCACCCAGACCGAGTAAACCAAACCTTCCTTGAATCCCAAATCCCAAATTCCCCACACCCTAAATCCGCAAACCTATAGCAGTTCAACTGCAGCGCACAGCTGCAGAGCAGGTGGGATAGGAAGGAGCCTGTAGGGGGGTCAAGTCGTACCATGAAGAGGTCGAGCTCCTCCCCGCCGGACGGCCCTCCCGCGGTCGCGGCCCCGGCGGCCGTGGCAAGCGGCGGGGGGCGCGCGGCGATCTGCGCGTCGATGCGGGGGAGCTGGTCGACGGGGGTGGCGACGCGTAGGCAGGGGACGTGCGCCTCCAGGAGGGGCTCGTACAGCGGGTGCGCCGCGATGGTCGCCTTCTCCCTCTCCCCGCCGACACCGGGGGAGAAGCTGCTAGGGTTCGGCAACGACGCGACCGCCGCCTTGATGCTTCACTTATGGCGGCGCACCGCCTCGTACCTCCTCGCTGCCTCCGCCCCCAGCCCCCTGGCTAGCGGCTAGCCCAGACCCGCGCGTTCTCCCTCGTTCGGGAGCAGCCTGCGGGGTTTGCTGCTGAAGCCTGCTCGCACCAGGGCAAAGGAGTGGGTCTGTATGACGGCGGCGGTGGCGGGCGTGTGCGAGCACCGAGCAGGGAGGGGGAGGGAAGGAAGGTGAGGAGAGACGACGAACGGGGGAGACTGGAGAGCTTGACGGGGGAGCCACGGGATCCGGGTTTGGGGCGGGCGGGGAGGTCGCGCCGATGATGGTGGCGGGATCTGGATCTGGGGCGGACGGGGTGTGAGCGCTGCGTGATTGACGGAAGCGGGTGCGGGGGGCAAGGTGTCGCGAGTGCGAAGGCAGAACCACGGGTTGTGCACGCCTACACTATAGAATTATAGAGTAGTAGAGATTATCCATTAGTAGGGAAACACCAATTGATTTACCAAACAATGAGATGCCAGAGAATTTACCTGAACAAATCAAAACTCATAGCACATGAATGTGTAGGGTCACTTGGATCTTTTGGGCTCACTTTAATGAATGCTCTTGATGTTGACCGAAGATGCTTGATGACAACACCAGATTTTCCTATAACATTTGATGCCTGACTAGCTGGCACAAGAATGTTAGCTTCCTCTGTGCTCTTCTTATCAGAGTCTTTATGATTCTTATGTAATGTCTACAGTGCATCAACAATTGCATTATGCACCGTAAGTAATGCATCTTGAGCTGCACAAACAGGCTCATTGTCATCACCCTCAGCATCAATGTCTCTATGCTTGACGTAGCAATATACCAAGGTAACCCTTTTGTCTGCACCGGGGTACGGGTCAACAACCTTGACTTTGGCACTTGTCTGATGCCTGATAGCATTTATCACATTGCCATGCTTTCCTATGACACTACCAATCAAACTGTTTGGACAGAGTATACGGTAAAGCACCAGCCCATCATTATTAGAGCTTTCCTGAACACGGGGAAACGACCTCTTGTGTTGGTCCTTCCTTTCTTCTCTTTCATATTCCCTGTGTTGGGAGGGACGCTTACCAGTCTGCTGCCTCATTGTTTAGTTAACTATGCAAGGAAACAAACCATAAGATTCATACAAAGCTTTATACAGATGTAGGAGAAACATCTGGCTATCAAACTTTTTCTGAAAAAGGGCATCCAAAGTCTAACAAGAAAAGGTACAGTTGTACACAGCATAACCACTGTGACCATAGAAAAAAATATTGTAGGGAGATGGACTTTCTAAAAGGCGAGGACGGTGAGCTTTCATGGTTTAATGCTGGTGTCCCTATAATCTATACAGTCCATATCTTGCTCATTTATTTTTTCTGCTGCACCTTAGTCTGCACCTCTGGAGGCCACCTTGAAAGGAATATAAATCAACAAAGGGGGCTCATTTATTTTTTCTGTTGCACCTTAGTCTACACTGCTGCACCTTAGTCTACACCTCTGGAGGCCACTGTTTTTGTACAGCTACTACTTCCCCTTTGTTGATTTATATTCCTTTCAAGGTGGCCAATGGGTTCAGATTTGGCGCTCCTGTCGTGTGTTAGTCTTTCGGATTGTAACCTTTCCTTATCCCTTACGGGACGTTTGGATCCCTTCATTTTAGAGGAATTGGAATTTACTCAATAAAATAACTTATTTAGTTTGGAATTTGACATTTCACTACTTTCCAAAGTTTAGATATAAGCCTATCTCAAATTCATGGGGTGGAGGATGGGAAAAGATTTTATGTATTAGTAGAATTTGTTTCTACTCTGTAACTTACATGACACTCTTCGTCTTACTCCTCTATAGTAAAAATATCCTCTATAGTAAAAATATAGCACATAAATATCTCTGACATCTTGCTAATAATAGTATACAAATATATTTTGAATAAAACCAAATTATCTTAATTGATATATGCCTAAATTACTATTATTAGAATGGAATTCAATTCCAATGATCCAAACGGGACGTTAGTTCAATTCACGGATAAATTTGTTTTAGGCTACTCTTTTGTTGTGTTACATTATTACAAAAAACAACTTGGTCTTGATTCATTTTTGACATGAAAGTAGGTGAATGTTGTTCTTATGCTTCCTCTAATATAACTTTTATTTTTTTCTTGAATAATTTCTCAGCTTGTCGACAATTAGAGGCTCTTCCATTCTTGGATACACTGAAGCATTTTAGAGGTGCTCTGTTCTACTATCAAAGGTTAGCATTTTAGAGGTCATGTGGGGAAATGGTAGGCAAATGGAATTTGTTAGGGTGAGTGGAGTACGTTTGTTTCATGTTCAAACATACATTTCAGTTACATAATACAAATTTGATTTGATGTTCTATTCTCTTATGTCTTTGTGTGTAGGATGCAAAGATTCTTCGAAGAAACTATGATTGATCTATTAAATTACGAGGACAATTCATGCCGCTATGCCATCCCTGCAAATATACAACAGAGACTTATCAATATCTCTACAAAGGAATATATTAGTGTACGATTGTCGATATATTGTTTGTTTTCATGTAATTGTGGTGCACTCGTGTTTTATTAATAATTTGTTAGTCGTCGCAACACACAGACACCTAACTATCATATATATAGGTCTGCATGATATTAATGGTTGCAATATAGTGGTGAAACAGGTAGATTAAAATAACAAAATTTGTATGTATAGCCAGGATCACCAATGGATTACAAAATATTTTCTCATAACAATATAACATATTTAGAGAGCGAGTTGTTCCTCAAGCTAATTACCCTCAGTAGTGGACAACTTTACAGGGAAGCGGGCAACTCACCATCGAGCCTATTGGTGGCTAGGTTTACGGACTCTAGCCTCCTCATCTCTCCAAAGACATCAGGGAAAGAGAGGTTACCAAGGTCACTACCGAGTTTGCCAGTGAGTTGATTTTCATGTAAGCTCAACCTCCTCAGGTTGGGCAGCGTGTACAGGTTGTCGGGGTCCTGATGAAATAGTTGTCGTCGAGGGAGAGCTCTGTGAGCACCCTACACCGACATCAGAGATGCAGGATGTACATATGTGCTGGTTTTTTGTTTAACCTTCTTTATAATATTTGCAAGTTGCTTTAAAATTGAGTGCTAGATGCAGCAAAATGTTTCCTATCCAAAGCTCGTATACTATATGTGTTTCATGAACTTAATTTTGTTGACGCGTGACTACTATAAAGTTCTAGAGACAACTTTTATTTTGATTAACAACATAACACATGATCATATATATATATATATATATTATTGTTGCACTATTTTTTCCGTTGCAACGCACGGGCATTCACCTAGTATGACTATACGAGTTGCGGTACGTCGAGGACCGTCGACTGCTTCCGCCGAGCCCATTAGCAACTGTACCATACAGGGGCGCTTGAATGCCTTAAAGCTAATATTTAGTTAGCTAAAAAATTGCTAGTGGAATTAGCTAGCTAACTATTAACTAATTTACTAAAAATAGCTAATAGTTGTTACGATGTTTGATGTCTACAACTAATTTTAGTCACTAACTATTACCTCTAGTGCATTCAAACACCCTCATAGTTGGATACCGATAGATATTGCTTATTTTATATTTGTCTTTATATTTTCTCTTCAAATTCAACTTATTTTATACTTGTTTTATATTTTTTTAAAGGTCCGAATTTAAATATAAACATATAATATTAGTACCAATTAGGGCATGTATAAAGCCAATTAATAACGTGTGTCTTGAGTCGTGTCTAGGTTTTTTTTTGCAAAAAAACGAAAGAGTCGACTCTTGACGAAGGAACGGTTCCAGACCGCGGCTCGAGAACGAAGCAACGAAGGCGTATCTGCCTTGTACGTGAGGAGTCGTTCCTTCCCGATCTATTGTGCCCATTCACCATTTCTCCCGTCACTTTCCTCACCGTCGCCACACTCGGACTCCTCCGCAGTGTGCCGCCGCCGCTGTCTACTACCAAATTCGTCGGCCATCACTCCTCTCCCGGCAATGGTACGACCAAGGAAGAGCTGGCCGGGCCTTTCCCCTGCTGCCGACGGCCCCAATCTCACCCGCGCGGCAGAGATGAACCGCTCGGTGCCCCGGCTTCCTGCCTGCTTCTACAACAGCGGCAACCTCTGGATCCTCTCCGACAGCAACGTCTAGGACACCTCACCGGTGGGCACTCGACGACCATTCACCCCCCTGCTCGTGCTTCACCCACAACAAGCACATTCAGTTCTCTCAACACTGGATCTTCACCATCGTTCGCTGAACTGCTGCACAGGTACAACTATGTGATTAGATTATTTCTCTGAACTGCTGCATAGTTCTCTGAATTGCTGCCAGATTATTTCATTGAGATCAGTTACTAGTTCTAATGACTGAAGTGGTTAACAAAAATTGATTGGTAGATTATTTTAAAAATTACAGTTCTGATGGTTTTATGCGATACATGGTGGAAGAGCAACCACAAAACTGCTCAGAGAATGAACACCTAGTTGGAGCAACATCACATGTTATTCAGATTGATGATAAACCTGATGAAATTAGGAAGGAGACAAGACTAATATGGAAATCAGATGAAGATGTTAGAGTGGTAATTATTTTTCCAATGCACTTTCAGTTTTTATTTTCTCACATGGAAGGGTACTTATTTGCTTCTGTGTATTTTTCTTGTGTAGATGAGTGCTTGGCTGAAGCATTCCATTGATTCATTGAGTGGAAACAATAAAAAGGAGATAAGTATTGGGAGGATGTGGTGAACGAGTACAATCTTACTACTGAGAAAATCAGATGGAGGACTAAAACTCAGGTAAAGGAGAGGTGGCACAAATTAAATAGATGGACAAACCTATTCAATGATTGTTGGTTGAAAGCTAGGAATATATACACTAGTGGGTATTCAGACCAAATGTGGATCGATAAAGCTCACAAGTTCTATGAAGAAGAAAATAAAGGGGTTCATTTTGTGTTTATGGATGTTTGGAACATGGTGCGTAATGAGGCAAAGTGGTTCTCTTATAATGACCACAGTAATAAAAGGAAGGAGATGGACAGCAGCAACCCTATAGTCGATGAAGCTAAAGACCTTGAGCTCCCGAGACCGATTGGGCAGAAGGCTGCTAAGAAGGTTGCTTATGATGCTACTGACAAGGTTGCTAAGAAGGGTGCTAAGAAGGCTGCTTATGATGCTACTGACAAGGTAAGCCGATTAGATGAGTTAGACAGATTTGAAAAGATTCAAAATGGTTGCCATGCCAATCGTATGAAGGTTCTTGAAATGCAACAGAAGATAAGCAATGACAAGATCGAGGCATCAAAATTATCTCTGCAAGCAGCAAAGGATGAGAAGGAAGCAAGGTTGCTCGAAAAAGAGTCTAAGATGCTAGAAACTTACGCTTGTCTCCTCAAGCAAGACATGTCTGCAATGCATGATGAAATCCGAGCTGAACACATTGCCGCACTCAAAAGTTTGAGAAAAAAATTATTTCCAGATTCTTAGTAGTGTCTTTGTTCCAGTTCTAGTGTCTTGTAATGACAGTGTCTTGTTATTATTATTATCTGTGTGAAACTGGAATGTGAGACATATATGTGAGACATCAGTTTTAATTATTATATGAATTTGTCATGTGTAGCAATTCGGGACTGTATTTTCACCTTGGATTGTAAGAAATGTGAAAAACACTTCTGTTCTTCAAGGAATCAGCTACAACCATCAAAGAATGCCACTTTGTGCTTTTTAAGCTGAATAGCCCTCCGCACACCCAGCCTTAGTTCACCGTCATCACCTCTACAAAGATTAGAAAAAGACAGTTTCTTTTTATTGACAAATGAACTCCATCCAGTAGTCAAGAGATGCCTACGAGGCTGACCTGGAATGCAAATAAAATTCATCTGTGTGAAACTGGAATGTGAGAAACATGCATGAGATTTGATAACTGAAATGTGAACTGAAAATTTACTGCGAAGTGAAGTGTGAACCTGAGAAGCAAGCATGGGATTTTATAACTGAAATGTGAACTGGATTATATATATATATATATCTCCTGGGTGTTTGCAGATGCATTACCAAAGATGTCAGGAGCAAATAGACCACAAGAAAGTGCCAATTATTCACAGGGCGACGATGAAGAATTGGAGTTCAATGATGCTAACGACGTTTACACAGTAGAAGATCTTCTTACCGAAGAAGAATTTCTAGATGGCTTTCTTGATGGAATTGGCCAGGATATCATCTCCAATTTGCAAGAACAATCGCCACAACGGAGATGCTACCGTAGAAGGTTTGTTCCAAGGCCTCGTCAGGTAGCAAATGCAGATCTTGTTGCTTGCTATTTTTCTGCTAATCCAATTTATACCGATGAGATGTTCCGCCGGAGATTTAGAATGGGGCGACCATTGTTCTTGAAAATTGTTGCTGCACTTAGTGAGTGGTCACCATATTTTACTGATAGATTGGACTGTGTGGGAAGGGAAGGACTCTCACCTATTCAAAAATGCACGGCTGCTATTAAAATGTTAGCTTACGGTACTCCAGCTGACTAACTTGATGATAATTTAAAGCTTGCAGCAAGCACAGCTTTGGAATGCTTGGGTAATTTTGCTAAAGGAGTTATAGATGTTTTTGGTGAAGAATACTTGAGGGGTCCAAGAACTGATGAGGTTGAACACCTCCTCCAAGTCGCAGAAGCTCGTGGTTTTCCTGGTATGCTTGGAAGCATAGATTGTATGCATTGGCAATGGGAAAAATGTCCAGTGGGATTGAGAGGTCAATTCACTCGTGGAGATAAAGGTGTTCCCACCATGATCCTAGAGGCAGTAGCATCGAAAGATCTTAGAATATGGCATGCTTTTTTTGGAACTGCAGGGTCCAACAATGACATCAATGTCTTAAATAAAGTCACTGTTGTTTATCCAAAAATTAAGAGGGGAAGCTCCTAGAGTACAATATGTTGTGAATGGAAAGCAATATACTACAGGATATTACCTTGCAGATGGAATATATCCAGACTGGGCTACGATAGTGAAATCAATAAAAAGTCCTCAAAATGATAAAGATAAATGTTTTGCACTTCGTCAAGAAAGTGTAAGGAAGGATGTAGAGTGTGCATTTGGTGTGTTGCAGTCCAGATTTAATATCGTTCGTCGACCGACACACCTATGGAAAAGGAAAGATGTAGTGAATATAATGCAAGCATGTGTTATCTTACACAACATGATAGTTGAAGATGAAAAGGAAATGGCTATGATACCTTTGGATTTGAACGAGAATCCTGGAGCATCTATCGCCTTACCACCCGAAGTTAGTGATAGTCGCCTAGAGGGGGGGTGAATAGGGCGAAACTGAAATTTACAAATATAAACACAACTACAAGCCGGGTTAGCGTTAGAAATAAAATCGAGTCCGCGAGAGAGGACGCAAAACAAATCGCAAGCAAGTAAAGTGGTGAGACACACGGATTTGTTTTACCGAGGTTCGGTTCTTGCAAACCTACTCCCCGTTGAGGAGGCCACAAAGGCCGGGTCTCTTTCAACCCTTCCCTCTCTCAAACGGTCCCTCGGACCGAGTGAGCTTTCTCTTCTCAAATCAAAGCCGGGAATAAAAACTTCCCCGCAAGGGCCACCACACAATTGGTGCCTCTTGCCTTGATTACAATGGAGTTTTAATCTCAAGAACAAGTGAGAAAGAAAAGAAGCAATCCAAGCGCAATAGCTCAAAAGAACACGGTTCTCTCTCGCTAATCACTAAAGTCTTTTGTAGAATTGGAGAGGATTTGATCTCTTTGGTGTGTCTAGAATTGAATGCCTAGCTCTTGTAAGTGGTTGAGAAGTGGAAAACTTGGATGCAATGAATGGTGGGGTGGTTGGGGTATTTATAGCCTCAACCACCAACTTGACCGTTGGTGGGAGCTGTCTGTTCGATGGCGCACCGGACAGTCCGGTGCACACCGGACAGTCCGATGCCCCCCTGCCACGTATACACTGCCGTTGGATTCTGACCGTTGGAGCTTCTGACTTGTGGGCCCGCCTGGATGTCCGGTGCACACCGGACAACTCCTGTTCATTGTCCGGTGCGCCAGTATGGGCGCGCCTGACTTCTGCGCGCGCAGAGCGCGCATTAAATGCGCCTCCAGGTGACCGTTGGCGCGGAAGTAGCCGTTGCTCCGTGGTTCACCGGACAGTCCGGTGCACACCGGACAGTCCGGTGAATTATAGCGGAGCGGCTTCAATTGAATTCCCGAGGCTGGCGAGTTCCGGAGGCCGCACATCCTTGGAGCACCGGACACTGTCCGGTGTACACCGGACAGTCCGGTGAATTATAGCGGAGCGCCTCTGGAATTTCCCGAAGGTGGCGAGTTCGAGTTGGAGTCCTCTGGTGCACCGGACACTGTCCGGTGGGGCACCGGACACTGTCCGGTGTACACCGAACAGTCCGGTGCTCCCAGACCAGAGGGCCTTCGGTTGCCTTTTTGCTCCTTGGTTGAATCCAAAACTTGATCTTTTTATTGGCTGAGTGTGAACCTTTTACACCTGTATAACTTATGCACTAGAGCAAACTAGTTAGTCCAATTAATTTGTGTTGGGCAATTCAACCACCAAAATTATTTAGGAACTAGGTGTAGGCCTAATTCCCTTTCAATCTCCCCCTTTTTGGTGATTGATGCCAACACAAACCAAAGCAAATATAGAAGTGCATAATTGAACTAGTTTGCATAATGTAAGTGCAAAGGTTGCTTGGAATTTAGCCAATATAAATACTTACAAGATATGCATGGATTGTTTCTTTGTTTTTAACATTTTGGACCACGCTTGCACCACATGTTTTGTTTTTGCAAATTCTTTTGTAAATCCTTTTTAAAGTTCTTTTGCAAATAGTCAAAGATAAATGAATAAGATTTTGCAAAGCATTTTCAAGATTTGAAATTTTCTCCCCCTATTTCAAATGCTTTTTCTTTGACTAAACAAAACTCCCCTAAAAGAGATCCTCCTCTTAGTGTTCAAGAGGGTTTTGATATATCATTTTTTTGAAATACTACTTTCTCCCCCTTTTGAACACAATAAGATACCAATCGATAAAATTCTTTTGAAACACGAAATTTTTGAAATTGGTGGTGGTGCGGTCCTTTTTGCTTTGGGCTCATTTCTCCCCCTTTTTGGCATGAATCGCCAAAAACAGAATCATTAGAGCCCTTTAAGTACTTTATTCCCCTTTGGTCATAAATACAAGAGTTAAGATTATACCAAAGACGAAGTCCTTTTGCTTTCTCCCCTCAAGATGGAGAGACTTGGAGTGTCGGCGAGAGATGAGTTACGGAGTGGAAGCCTTTGTCTTTGCCGAAGACTCCAATTTCCTTTCAATACACCTATGACTTGGTTTGAAATAGACTTGAAAACACATTAGTCATAGCATATGAAAGAGATATGATCAAAGGTATATAAATGTGCTATGTGTGCAATCTAGCAAAAGAAGTTGCGAGAATCAAGAATATTGAGCTCATGCCTAAGTTTGGTAAAAGATTGTTCATCTAGTGGCTTGGTAAAGATATCGGCTAATTGATCTTTAGTGTTAATGTAAGAAATCTCGATATCTCCCTTTTGTTGGTGATCCCTAAGAAAATGATACCGGATGGCTATGTGTTTAGTGCGGCTATGCTCGACGGGATTGTCGGCCATTTTGATTGCACTTTCATTATCACATAGCAAAGGGACTTTGGTTAATTTGTAACCGTAGTCCCGCAGGGTTTGCCTCATCCAAAGTAATTGCGCGCAACAGTGGCCTGCGGCAATGTACTTGGCTTCGGCGGTGGAAAGAGCAACCGAATTTTGCTTCTTTGAAGCCCAAGACACCAAGGATCTTCCCAAGAACTAGCAAGTCCCTGATGTGCTCTTTCTATTGATTTTGCACCCCGCCCAATCGGCATCCGAATAACCAATCAAATCAAATGTGGATCCCCGAGGGTACCAAAGCCCAAACTTAGGAGTATAGGCTAAATATCTCAAGATTCGTTTTACGGCCGTAAGGTGGGATTCCTTAGGGTCGGATTGGAATCTTGCACACATGCAAACGGAAAGCATAATGTCCGGTCGAGATGCACATAAATAGAGTAAAGAACCTATCATCGACCGGTATACCTTTTGATCCACGGACTTACCTCCCGTGTCGAGGTCGAGATGCCCATTTGTTCCCATGGGTGTCTTGATGGGTTTGGCATCCTTCATCCCAAACTTGACAAGAATGTCTTGAGTGTACTTGGTTTGGCTAATGAAGGTGCCTTCTTGGAGTTGCTTGACTTGGAATCCTAGAAAATACTTCAACTCCCCCATCATAGACATCTCGAACTTTTGTGTCATGATCCTACTAAACTCTTCACATGTAGACTCGTTAGTAGACCCAAATATAATATCATCAACATAAATTTGGCATACGAACAAGTCATTTTCAAGAGTTTTAGTAAAGAGTGTAGGATCGGCCTTGCCGACTTTGAAGCCGTTAGCGATAAGGAAATCTCTAAGGCATTCATACCATGCTCTTGGGGCTTGCTTGAGCCCATAAAGCGCCTTAGAGAGCCTATAGACATGGTTAGGGTACTCACTATCTTCAAAGCCGGGAGGTTGCTCAACATAGACCTCTTCCTTGATTGGTCCATTGAGGAAGGCACTTTTCACGTCCATTTGATAAAGCTTAAAGCCATGGTAAGTAGCATAGGCTAATAATATGCGAATTGACTCAAGCCTAGCTACGGGTGCATAGGTTTCACCGAAATTCAAACCTTCGACTTGGGAGTATCCCTTGGCCACAAGTCGAGCTTTGTTCCTTGTCACCACACCATGCTCATCTTGCTTGTTGCGGAAGACCCATTTGGTTCCTACAACATTTTGATTAGGACGTGGAACTAAATGCCATACCTCATTCCTAGTGAAGTTGTTGAGCTCTTCTTGCATCGCCACCACCCAATCCGAATCTTGTAGTGCTTCCTCTACCCTGTGTGGCTCAACAGAGGAAACAAACGAGTAATGCTCACAAAAATGTGCAACACGAGATCTAGTAGTTACCCCCTTGTGAATGTCGCCGAGGATGGTGTCGACGGGGTGATCTCGTTGGATTGCTTGGTGGACTCTTGGGTGTGGCGGCCTTTGTTCATCATCCTCCTTGTCTTGACCATTTGCATCTCCCCCTTGATCAATGCCGTCATGTTGAGGTGGCTCATTTGCTTGATCTTCTTCTTTATCATCTTGAGCCTCATCCTCATTTGGAGTCGGTGGAGATGCTTGCGTGGAGGAGGATGGTTGATCTTGTGCATTTGGAGGCTCTTCGGATTCCTTAGGACACACATCCCCAATGGACATGTTCCTTAGCGCGATGCACGGAGCCTGTTCTTCACCTATCTCATCAAGATCAACTTGCTCTACTTGAGAGCCATTAGTCTCATCAAACACAACGTCACAAGAAACTTCAACTTGCCCAGTGGACTTGTTAAAGACTCTATATGCCCTTGTGTTTGAATCATATCCTAGTAAAAAGCCTTCTACAGTCTTAGGAGCAAATTTAGATTTTCTACCTCTTTTAACAAGAATAAAGCATTTGCTACCAAAGACTCTAAAATATGAAATGTTGGGCTTTTTACCGGTTAGGAGTTCGTATGATGTCTTCTTGAGGATTCGGTGTAGATACAACCGGTTGATGGTGTAGCAAGCGGTGTTGACCGCCTCGGCCCAAAACCGATCCGAAGTCTTGTACTCATCAAGCATGGTTCTTGCCATGTCCAATAGAGTTCGATTCTTCCTCTCCACTACACCATTTTGTTGTGGAGTGTAGGGAGAAGAGAACTCATGCTTGATGCCCTCCTCTTCAAGAAAGCCTTCAATTTGAGAGTTCTTGAACTCCGTCCCGTTGTCGCTTCTTATTTTCTTGATCCTTAAGCCGAACTCATTTTGAGCTCGTCTCAAGAATCCCTTTAAGGTCTCTTGGGTTTGAGATTTTTCCTGTAAAAAGAATACCCAAGTGAAGCGAGAATAATCATCCACAATAACTAGGCAGTACTTACTCCCGCCGATGCTTATGTAAGCGATCGGGCCGAATAGATCCATGTGGAGTAGCTCAAGCGGCCTATCGGTCGTCATGATGTTCTTGTGTGGATGATGGGCACCAACTTGCTTTCCTGCTTGACATGCGCTACAAACCCTGTCTTTCTCAAAATAAACATTTGTTAGTCCTAAAATGTGTTCTCCCTTTAGAAGCTTGTGAAGATTCTTCATCCCAACATGTGCTAGTCGGCGATGCCAGAGCCAGCCCATATTAGTCTTAGCAATTAAGCAAGTGTCGAGTTCAGCTCTATCAAAATCTACCAAGTATAGCTGACCCTCTAACACTCCCTTAAATGCTATTGAATCATCACTTCTTCTAAAGACAGTGACACTTATATCAGTAAAGAGACAGTTGTAGCCCATTTGACATAATTGAGAAACGGAAAGCAAATTGTAATCTAAAGAGTCTACAAGAAAAACATTTGAAATGGAATGGTCAGGGGATATATCTATTTTACCAAGACCTTTGACCAAACCTTGATTTCCATCCCCGAATGTGATAGCTCGTTGGGGATCTTGGTTTTTCTCATATGAGGAGAACATCTTTTTCTCCCCTGTCATGTGGTTTGTGCACCCGCTGTCGATGATCCAACTTGAGCCCCCGGATGCATAAACCTACAAAACAAGTTTAGTTCTTGATTTTAGGTACCCAAATGGTTTTGGGTCCTTTGGCATTAGACACAAGAACTTTGGGTACCCAAACACAAGTCTTGGAGCCCTTGTGCTTGCCCCCAACATATTTGGCAACTACTTTGCCGGATTTGTTAGTTAATACATAAGATGCATCAAAAGTCTTAAATGAAATGTCATGCTCATTTGATGCACTAGGAGTTTTCTTTCTAGGCAACTTAGCACGGGTTGGTTGCCTAGAGCTAGATGTCTCACCCTTATACATAAAAGCATGATTAGGGCCAGAGTGAGACTTCCTAGAGTGAATTCTCCTAATCTTGCTCTCGGGATAACCGGCAGGGTACAAAATGTAACCCTCGTTATCCTGAGGCATGGGAGCCTTGCCCTTAACAAAATTAGACAATCTTTTAGGAGGGGCATTAATTTTGACATTGTCTCCTCTTTGGAAGCCGATGCCATCCTTAATGCCAGGGCGTCTCCCACTATAGAGCATACTTCTAGCAAATTTAAATTTTTCATTTTCTAGGTTATGCTCGACAATTTTAGCATCTAATTTAGCTATATGATCATTTTGTTGTTTAATTAAGGTCATGTGATCATGAATAGCATTAACATCAATATCTTTACATCTAGTACAAATAGATACATGCTCAACGGTAGATGTAGAGGGTTTGCAAGTTTTTAATTCTACAACCTTAGCATGCAATATTTCATTTTCACTTCTAAGGTTGGAAATAGTAGCATTGCAAACATCAAAATCTTTAGCCTTAGCAAGCAAGTTTTCATTTTCATTTCTAAGGCTAGCAAGAGAAATGTTCAATTCTTCAATCCTAGCAAGCAAATCATTATTATCTCTAGGGTTGGGAATTGAAACATTGCAAACATGAGAATCAACCTTAGCAAGCAAATTAGCATTTTCATTTCTAAGGTTGTCTATTGTTTCATTGCAAGTGCTTAGCTCACTAGATAATTTTTCACATTTCTCAATTTCTAGTGCATAAGCATTTTTAACCTTAACATGCTTCTTATTTTCTTTAATAAGGAAGTCCTCTTGGGAATCCAAAAGGTCATCCTTCTCATGAATAGCACTAATTAATTCATTTAATTTTTCTTTTTGTTGCATGTTTAGGTTAGCAAAAAGAGTACGCAAGTTATCCTCCTCATTTTTAGCATCATCCTCATCACTAGAGGTTTCATATTTGGTGGAGGATCTTGATTTTACCTTCTTTTTGCCGTCCTTGGCCATGAGGCACTTGTGGCCGACGTTTGGGAAGAGGAGTCCCTTGGTGACGGCGATGTTGGCGGCGTCCTCGTCGTCGGAGGAGTCGCTTGAGCTTTCGTCGGAGTCCCACTCCCGACAAACATGGGCATCGCCGCCCTTCTTCTTGTAGTATCTCTTTTTCTCCTTTCTTCTTCCCTTCTTGTCGTCGCCCCTGTCACTATCACTTGATAATGGACATTTAGCAATAAAGTGACCGGGCTTACCACATTTGTAGCAAACCTTCTTGGAACGGGATTTGTAATCCTTCCCCTTCCGTTGCTTGAGGATTTGGCGGAAGCTCTTGATGACGAGCGCCATTTCCTCATTGTCGAGCTTGGAGGCGTCGATTGGTTGTCTACTTGGTGTAGACACCTCCTTCTTTTCCTCCGTCGCCTTGAATGCGACGGGTTGAGCTTCGGATGTGGTGGGTTCGTCAAGCTCGTTGATCTTCCTCGAGCCTTCGATCATGCACTCAAAACTTACAAAATGCCCGATAACTTCCTCGGGGGTCATTTTAGTATATCTACGATTACCACGAATTAATTGAACTTGAGTTGGGTTAAGGAAAATAAGAGATCTTAGAATAACCTTAACCATTTCGTGGTCATCCCATTTCTTGCTCCCGAGGTTGCGCACTTGGTTCACCAAGGTCTTGAGCCGGTTGTACATGTGTTGTGGCTCTTCTCCTTTGCGAAGCCGGAACCGACCGAGCTCCCCCTCGATCGTTTCCCGCTTGGTGATCTTTGTGAGCTCATCTCCCTCGTGCGCGGTTTTGAGTACATCCCAAACCTCTTTGGCGCTCTTCAACCTTTGCACTTTGTTATACTCCTCTCTGCTTAGAGAGGCGAGGAGTATTGTTGTCGCTTGAGAGTTGAAGTGCTCGATTTGGGCCACCTCATCCTCATCATAATCCTTATCCCCTACAGATGGTACCTGTGCACCAAACTCAACAACATCCCATATACTTTTGTGGAGTGAGGTTAGATGAAATCGCATTAAATCACTCCACCTAGCATAATCTTCACCATCAAAAGTTGGTGGTTTGCCTAATGGGACGGAAAGTAAAGGTGCATGTTTAGAAATGCGAGGGTAGTGTAGGGGAACCTTACTATACTTCTTACGCCCTTGGCGTTTAGAAGTTACGGAGGGCGCGTCGGAGCCGGAGGTAGATGGTGATGAAGTATCGGTCTCGTAGTAGACCACCTTCCTCATCTTCTTTTGTTTGTCCCCACTCCGATGCGGCTTGTGGGAAGAAGATTTTTCCTTCTTCTCCTTTTGGTGAGAAGAAGATTTCTTCTCCTTCCCTTTGTTGGAGGAGCTCTTCTTCTTCTCCCTCCTCGTGGTGCGGGACTCTTCCGATGAAGTGCTCCCGTGGCTTGTAGTGGGCTTTTCGCCGGTCTCCATATCCTTCTTGGCGTGATCTCCCGACATCACTTCGAGCGGTTAGGCTCTAATGAAGCACCGGGCTCTGATACCAATTGATAGTCGCCTAGAGGGGGGTGAATAGGGCGAAACTGAAATTTACAAATATAAACACAACTACAAGCCGGGTTAGCGTTAGAAATAAAATCGAGTCCGCGAGAGAGGACGCAAAACAAATCGCAAGCAAGTAAAGTGGTGAGACACACGGATTTGTTTTACCGAGGTTCGGTTCTTGCAAACCTACTCCCCGTTGAGGAGGCCACAAAGGCCGGGTCTCTTTCAACCCTTCCCTCTCTCAAACGGTCCCTCGGACCGAGTGAGCTTTCTCTTCTCAAATCAAAGCCGGGAATAAAAACTTCCCCGCAAGGGCCACCACACAATTGGTGCCTCTTGCCTTGATTACAATGGAGTTTTAATCTCAAGAACAAGTGAGAAAGAAAAGAAGCAATCCAAGCGCAAGAGCTCAAAAGAACACGACAAATCTCTCTCGCTAATCACTAAAGTCTTTTGTGGAATTGGAGAGGATTTGATCTCTTTGGTGTGTCTAGAATTGAATGCCTAGCTCTTGTAAGTGGTTGAGAAGTGGAAAACTTGGATGCAATGAATGGTGGGGTGGTTGGGGTATTTATAGCCTCAACCACCAACTTGACCGTTGGTGGGAGCTGTCTGTTCGATGGCGCACCGGACAGTCCGGTGCACACCGGACAGTCCGATGCCCCCCTACCACGTATACACTGCCGTTGGATTCTGACCGTTGGAGCTTCTGACTTGTGGGCCCGCCTGGATGTCCGGTGCACACCGGACAACTCCTGTTCATTGTCCGGTGCGCCAGTATGGGCGCGCCTGACTTCTGCGCGCGCAGAGCGCGCATTAAATGCGCCTGCAGGTGACCGTTGGCGCGGAAGTAGCCGTTGCTCCGTGGTTCACCGGACAGTCCGGTGCACACCGGACAGTCCGGTGAATTATAGCGGAGCGGCTTCAATTGAATTCCCGAGGCTGGCGAGTTCCGGAGGCCGCGCATCCTTGGAGCACCGGACACTGTCCGGTGTACACCGGACAGTCCGATGAATTATAGCGGAGCGCCTCTGCAATTTCCCAAAGGTGGCGAGTTCGAGTTGGAGTCCTCTGGTGCACCAGACACTGTCCGGTGAGGCACCGGACACTGTCCGGTGTACACCGGACAGTCCGGTGCTCCCATACCAGAGGGCCTTCGGTTGCCTTTTTGCTCCTTGGTTGAATCCAAAACTTGATCTTTTTATTGGCTGAGTGTGAACCTTTTACACCTGTATAACTTATGCACTAGAGCAAACTAGTTAGTCCAATTAATTTGTGTTGGGCAATTCAACCACCAAAATTATTTAGGAACTAGGTGTAGGCCTAATTCCCTTTCAGTTAGCAATCAAGTTAATCTGTGTTTTGCAGATGCACTTCGACGAAATGCAGAGATCAGGGATCGCTCAAAGCACATTGAGCTTAAAAATGATTTAGTTGAACATATATGGCAACGATACGGTTCACGTTAAATCAATCATATATGTATATTTTATATTGCAAAATTTGTCAAGTATGAAACATATATGTGCATACATAGTACATGTGCACAATGGATCAATCATCGTTTAATACAAAAAGTATGCAGTATTAATTAAGATACAAGGCTTTAGATACACTCCTTTGTACTCAACTATATCTTAGTTATATCTTCTACTTGGAGGACCGTGTCGTGGTATCTACGTTGTACATGCCCTTATGTCTCTACTCGCTCTGCGGTCCTGCGGATGGTTGGCAGCCTGCGCGAGTTTCCGTGGTTATTCTTGTGGATTCTGGAGCCAGACGTTCAGTAGAATAGGAAGCTTCGGCCCTCGAGTGGTTCTTTGGTGTGTGGACGTGCCTGCCATGATAAGGTCGCGTAATTATCGGTTGGTAGATCTGGATTGCGAGCTACTACCTTTTCCACAGAATAATACGCTACTGTGGATCTGTCAGTAGGTGTGGATAAGTAGGGTTCCGTGGGAGCCTCCCTTTGCGTGCATGACATGTGCGGTTCATCGTACACGCATGTTACTCGATGATTGGATGTACTGTATTCTAGATCGATGATTAAGACTTTACAGACTTAATTTTGTCTGCTTATCGTATTTTAAACGTAATTGGATGTACTCCTTTCCTCCCAGATTAAGTGCGCATCTTATTTATCAAAGTGGCAAGTTTTTTTTAAAAAATATTAATGTTATAATGCGCAATAAATAGCATTAGATTGGTCCTATAATATATTTTTATAATGAACTTGTTTAGAGATATAAAAATCGATATTATTTTTATATAATTAGTAAAACTTAAAAAAGACTTATTTCACAATGAAGGGTATACAAAAAATTCTGACTCAAGTATCAACCATGATTGTAAAGAGGATGTCTAATTAATATAAGCTATATATTGTTTTTCTAAAAAAAGAGTTTACAAAACGTGTGATCACTAATTCACATGATCCTACAAGCTGAACAAGCAAAGACTTCAGATTGCGATACTAAACTAAACTAACGCGGATGATTTGCGGCATACGGTTGCGATTGTGACCATCCTGGCCATTTATCTTCCTTTTGCCACATCAATCTCGAAGCATGGTTTATACACCCCTAGGCCCTAGCCATGATTATTCCGGTCGTTCATACCAACACGAATCTCAATGGAGGTGTTTGGCACCGCTTAGGCTATCTCAGCTTAACCATGTCCATATATATATTCAAACTAGTACAATGATTATGCTTTATGACGACACACAAATATTCGATAAAAAATTAGTACACAACGATTAAATAAAAATAACAATACATATATTATTATATTTATCTCTATCTTTATTATATTAAAGCATCAGTTTCAACGGTCGTTTCGAGTTATTTTTTACAAATAACCGTTCACATCTATTTCAAATTAACTCGCTGCACGTCCGTCCCCTCAGCGCAATCAACCTCTAGGTCCCAAACCATGACCAAACGGCGGTCCGACACGTTAGCTCATTGGGCCATTTGATTAAATCAGCGTAAATGTTAAAAAAACAGTACATGAGGTGGAGTTCAAACCCACGCCCTAATAATGGAAGAAGGGCGAGAGCACCTAGTGAAGTCGTATAACCAGTAGAACATCATGCCCATGTGTAATTAATATTGAATATAAATTGTACATATGTATATACATTTTTGTAAAATAAAAATATAATAGTGTCGGGAGTGCCAACACTACAGGCTGAGGCTACGGCCCAAGCACGACACGACGCTCGTGCTGGGCTGGCCCAGGTATTATTAAATGGGTCGTGTCTCGGAACGGCCCGCCAGACACGGTCCATTTGGCCATCTATATCTCCGCATGATAATGATGGTCCTCGTCTCAGTTACCGCCACCTCGTTCGTCATTCTGCTTCTTTTCTCTCTCTCTCTCTCCTCGTGCCTCCGCCTTCGCGTCACCCCATTCTCGGCAGAGGGCGTGTAAGCAGGTGCCTCCTCCCCGTATTCGTCCGACACCAGCCTCTACACCGTCCCGTGCAGTGGCTATTGCACATTCACGAGGACGTTTCACAGCATGCGTGCACCATCATTTTCGCCGTCGTCGGACGTCCCATTCGTCTTTCTGGCCTTTGCCCTGTTCTTTCTCCCCAACCTGTTGCCCTCGCCCACGGTCACAGCCACGAGCCGACTGACGCTCATAGACGTGGGTACGGGGCAAGTCGGACTTGCTCCTGGCCTTTCTCTGTGCGTGTCGCCGAGGAGGAAACGGTGGCGCCTGCCACACTTAGGTTATCTTGGCGATGAGGAAATATTGGACAACCAAGGGCTGTAGGCATATGTGAAGCGCCCCAATCCTCTGGGACTCAAATGTGATACAATTACTAGTCCCAGGAGGCTAGTAAACACATTTATACATCAGATAGTTCCAGATCTCCTTAAACGAGACAAACCTATAAAAGTGGCGATCAACTTTAAGAGTTGGTCCACAACTCGGGACATATCATCGAGTGGGGCTGAAGCAGCCCGATATACGCAGCGAAGCAAATCAGCGGTCCAACAGCCACAGGCAAGGTTGGGAATAGGCGTAACTCTTACCTGATCAGCGATCTCCTTTTCTGAAAAACAACAAATAAGTAAGGGTGAGTACTTACGTACTCAGCAGCCCACCTTCACCCGCTGAATGGGGAAATCAGATATAATGCATGGAATATGTGGAGCTCAGGATATTTTGCAGAAATAGCAATATTTTATGCAAGGTTATTTTGTAAAACATTTTGCATTTTTCAAAGCGCATCCTCTCCCAAAGGAGCAGGAAGTTTTTCAATATAGAAAAAAAATCCCCTGGACTAAACCATCCAGGTATCTCAGCAGTTTTCCACTGGTTTTCATTTTCAAAAAACAACTACTGGACTTCCCGTCCACCATAGCTCACGACTCAACCGCCGGACCTTTTAAAAGACACTTTTCAAAAGCATTCTTGGAAAACAAAACACTAATTGTCAAATCCATGCCATGACTCATCCATATTCGTGGATGCGGACTATTCGAATAGTGTCGGGGACCATAATTAGGGGTACCCCCAAGACTCCTAATCTTAGCTGGTAACCCCCATCAGCACAAAGCTGCAAAGGCCTGATGGGTACGATTAAGTCAAGGCTCGGTCCACTCAAGGGACACGATCTCGCCTCGCTCGAGCCCAGCCTCGGGCAAGGGCAGCCGACCCCGGAGGATTTACGTCTCGCCCGAGGGCCCCCTCAAGCAACGGACACACCTTCGGCTCGCCCGAGGCCTGGTCTTCGCCAAGAAGCAACCTCGGCCAAATCGCCACGACGACCGACCGTATCGTGGGAGCATTTAATGCAAAGATGGCCTGACACCTTATCCTGACGCGCGCCCTTCCGTCGACAGAGCCGAAGTGACCGCAGTCAGTTCGCCGCTCCACTGACCGGCCTGACAAGAGGGCAGCGCCGCCTGCGCCGCTCCGACTGTTGTGCCACTCGACAGAGTGAGGCTGACAGCAGCCAAGTCCAGCCTCGGGCGCCATAGGAAGCTCCGCCTCGCCCGACCCCAGGGCTCGGACTCGGCCTCGGCCCCGGAAGACGACGAACTCCGCCTCGCCCGACCCCAGGGCTCGGACTCAGCCCTGGCCTCAGCCGACGGTCTCCGCCTCGCTCAACCCAGGGCTCGGACTCGGCCTGGGCCCCGGAAGACGACGAACTCCGCCTCGCCCGACCCCAGGGCTCGGACTCGGCCTCGGCCCCGGAAGACGACGAACTCCACCTCGCCCGACCCCAGGGCTCGGACTCAGCCCTGGCCTCAGCCGACGGTCTCCGCCTCGCCCGACCCAGGGGCTCGGACTCGACCTCGACCTCGGAAGACAGACTCGACCTCGACCTCGGAGGAGCCTCCGCCTCGCCCAACCTAGGGCTCGGACCGACCACGCCACAGGAGGGGCCATCATTACCCTACCCCTAGCTAGCTCTGGCTACAGGGGACAAGACTGGCGTCCTATCTGACTCGCCCCGGTAAAACAAGTAATGATGGCGCCCCGCGTGCTCCATGACGACGACGGCTCTCAGCCCCCTTACGGAAGCAAGGAGACGTCAGCAAGGACTCGACAGCCCCGACAGGTGTCCTTCCCCAAGGCTCCAGCGCTCCTCCGACGGCCACGACATTACACGAACAGGGTGCCAAAACCTCTCCGGCTGCCACGACGGCATGTACTTAGGGCACTAGCTCCTCTCTGCTAGACACGTTAGCACACTGCTACATCTCCCATAGTACACCTGGACCCTCTCCTTACGCCTATAAAAGGAAGGTCCAGGGCCCTCTTACAGAGGGTTGGCCGCGCGGGGAGGACGGGACGGCGCACGCGTAAGCCTCTCGCTCCCTCCCACGCGGACGCTTGTAACCCCCTACTACAAGCGCACCCGACCTGGGCGCGGGACAAACACGAAGGCCGCGGGTTTCCCTTTTAACGCCTGTCTCCCTCTGGCTTTCCCCCCTTCGCGCTCCGTCTCGCGCCGACCCATCTGGGCTGGGACACGCGGCGACAATTTACTCGTCGGTCCAGGGACCCCCCGGGGTCGAAACGCCGACAGTTGGCGCGCCAGGTAGGGGCCTGCTGCGTGTTGACGAACAGCTTCCCATCAAGCTCCAGATGGGTAGTCTCCAGCAACCTTTCCAGCCCGGGACGGTGCTCCGTTTCGGGAGTCTTGAGTTCATGTCCCTCGACGGCAGCTACGACATGATACTCCTTCCCCCGCCGCGCGACAGCGATAATGGCGGCCGACAACCCGCCCACCGGCGGCGGAATCGACGACGTCTTCCCCACATGGCGGAAGAACAACATTCGGGTTTGCCCCGCCGCCTCCCCCACCGACGGAGAGGAGGCGAGGCAACCAAGCCCAAGCAGGAGGCGGCACCTCGTCGGCTGTCGAGCGAGTCGACGGCGCCGGTGCCCCAACGGGGGACACGTCGGGCATCGACTTCGTGTCTGAGACGAAGACGAGCGTCGTTTCCCCGCAGCACGCCAACTCCAAGCGGACGGACGACGCCAGCACGCTCGCAAAAGACTTGATGGGCGTCACCCTCGTACCTGAGACGACGGTGCAGTCTGCCCTTGACGTGACTTCGTCACCGTCCGTCGACCAAGAGGTACCGACCGATTCCCATCTCGTGCCTTTTGGATTCAGCTTCGACCCACCAAGCGACTTTGCTTCGGTGGACGCTTTCATAGAGGCGAGTCCAAACCCTCCGGGGTACGATATGCGGTCACCCTGGGACCGGTTGACAGCCGTCTCGACCTACGGGCCCTCGGGTTCCGAGGAAGATGACGAGCCCGACTTTTGTTGGGATTTCTCCGGACTTGGTAACCCCAGTGCCATGCGGGACTTCATGACCGCATGCGACTACTGCCTCTCCGATTGTTCCAACGGTAGCCGCAGCTTCGGCGACGAGGACTGCGGCCTAAGTCGTGAATGTTTCCACGTCGATCTAGGGGGTCCCGGTGAAGGCAACCATCTTGGTATACCGGAGAACGGTGATCCCCCTAGGCCTGCGCCTCGCGTTGACATCCTTCGGGAGCTAGTTGTGGTCCCAGTCCCTGCGGGGGGTCAGGACTCACAGCTCGAGCAAATCCACGAGATGCAGGCCAGGCTCGACGAGGGAGTAGGAACACTTGAGCCGTTCCGCCGGGACATCGGGCAGGAATGGGCAGGCCAACCTCCGGCCGGAGAAGCGCGTCATCTACCCCAGGGCATCCAGCACTGCATCACCGACGATGTCAGGGCAAGGCCGCCACCGGCTTCCAGTGGGGTCGGCCAGAACCTGGCTGCAGCGGCAATACTTCTCCGCGTGATGCCAGAGCCATCAACCACCGAGGGGCGGCGTATCCAGGGAGAGCTCAAGAATCTCCTGGACGATGCCGCGGTCCGACAGGCCGAAAGCTCTGCCTCCCGAAGGCAGGGGTACCCCTCAGAACATCGCGCCGCGACTTTCCAATTCATGCGGGAAGCCTCGGTCCACACCGGGCGCACGCGCAACACAGCGTCTGCGGCCCCGGGTCGCCTCGGCAACGAGCACCATCACCACAACCGTCGAGCCCACCTCGACGAGAAGGTGCGCCGAGGCTACCACCCCAGGCGTGGGGGACGCTACGACAGCGGGGAAGATCGGAGTCCCTCGCCCGAACCACTCGGTCCGCAGGCTTTCAGCCGGGCTATACGACGGGCGCTGTTCCCGACCCGGTTCCGAACCCCGACTACTATCACAAAGTACTCGGGGGAGACGAGGCCGGAACTGTGGCTCGCGGACTACCGGCTGGCCTGCCACCTGGGTGGAACGGACGATGACAACCTCATCATCCGCAACCTCCCCCTGTTCCTCTCCGACACCGCTTGAGCCTGGCTGGAGCACCTGCCTCCGGGGCAGATCTCCAACTGGGACGACCTGGTCCAAGCCTTCGCCACCTGCCTCCGGGGCAGATCTCCAACTGGGACGACCTGGTCCAAGCCTTCGCCGACAACTTCCAGGGCACGTACGTGCACCCTAGGAACTCCTGGGATCTCTGAAGCTGCCGCCAGCAGCCGGGAGAGTCTCTCCGGGACTACATCCGGCGATTCTCGAAGCAGCGCACCGAGCTGCCCAACGTCACCGACTCGGATGTCATCGGCGCGTTCCTCGCCGGCACCACCTGCTGCGACCTGGTGAGCAAGCTGGGTCGCAAGACCCCCACCAGGGCGAGCGAGCTGATGGACATCGCCACCAAGTTTGCCTCTGGCCAGGAGGCGGTTGAGGCCATCTTCCGGAAGGATAAGCAGCCCCAGGGCCGCCAGCCGGAAGATGTCCCCGAGGCGTCCACTCAGCGCGGCACCAAGAAGAAAGGCAAGAAGAAGTCGCACGCGAAATGCGACGCCATCGACGCGGACCTTGTCGCCGCCGCTGAGTACAAGAACCCTCAGAAACCTCCTGGAGGCGCCAATCTCTTCGACAAGATGCTCAAGGGGTCGTGCCCCTATCATCAGGGGCCCATCAAGCACACCCTTGAGGAATGCGCCATGCTTCGGCGCCACTTTCACAAGGGCGGGCCACCTGCGGAAGGTGGCAGGGCCCACGACGACGATAAGAAGGAGGATCGCAAGGCAGGAGAGTTCCCCGAGGTCCACGACTGCTTCATGATCTACGGTGGGCAAGTGGCGAACGCCTCGGCTCGGCACCGCAAGCAAGAGCGTCGGGAGGTCTGCTCGGTAAAGGTGGCGGCGCCAGTCTACCTAGACTGATCCGACAAGCCCATCACCTTCGACCAGGGCGACCACCCCGACCGCGTGCCGAGTTCGGGGAAATACCCGCTCGTTGTCGACCCCGTCATCGGCAACGTCAGGGCGACCCTAAACCCCGACTAGGGCGACCACCCCGACCTTCGAGCCCTTGTTGGAAACGCCTTCCGACAAGGTTTCTACTGGCCGACCGCGGTGGCCGACGCCACTAGAATTGTCCACACCTGCCAAGGGTGTCAGTTCTATGCGAGACAGACACACTTGCCCGCTCAGGCCCTGCAGACGATACCCATCACCAGGCTGTTTGCTGTGTGGGGGCTGGACCTCGTCGGCCCCTTGCAGAAGGCACCCGGGGGCTACACGCACCTGCTGGTCGCCATCGACAAATTCTCCAAGTGGATCGAGGTCCGACCCCTAAACACCATCAGGTCCAAACAGGCGGCGGCGTTCTTCACCAACATCATCCATCGCTTTGGGGTCCCAAACTCCATCATCACCGACAACGGCACCCAGTTCACCGGCAGGAAGTTCCTGGACTTCTGCGAGGATCACCACATCCGGGTGGACTGGGCCGCCGTGGCTCACCCCATGACGAATGGGCAAGTAGAGCGTGCCAACGGCATGATTCTGCAAGGGATCAAGTCGCGGATCTACAACGACCTCAACAAGTTCGGCAAGCAATGGATGAAGGAGCTCCCCTCGGTGGTCTGGAGTCTGAGGACAACGCCGAGCCGAGCCACAGGCTTCACACCGTTCTTTCTAGTCTATGGGGCCGAGGCCATCTTGCCCACAGACTTAGAATACGGTTCCCCGAGGACGAGGGCCTACGACGACCAAAGCAATCGAGCTATCCGAGAAGACTCACTGGACCAGCTGGAAGAGGCTCGGGGCATGGCCTTACTACACTCGGCGCGGTAACAGCAGTCCCTGCGACGCTACCACGCCCGAGGGGTTCGGTCCCAAGACCTCCAGGTGGGCGACTTGGTGCTTCGGCTGCGACAAGACGCCCGAGGGCGACACAAGCTCACGCCTCCCTGGGAAGGGCCGTTCATCATCGCCAAAGTTCTGAAGCCCGGGACGTACAAGCTGGCCAACAGTCAAGGCGAGGTGTACAGCAACGCCTGGAACATCCGACAGCTACGTCGCTTCTACCCTTAAGATGCTTTCAAGTCGTTCGTACACCTCGTTCACACACAAAGTCTAACCATCAAGGAAGGGTCAGCCTTGCCTCGGCAAAGCCCGACCCTCCCTCGGGGGCTAGAAGGGGGGAACCCCCTCTGCGTCAAAATTTTCCTCGGAAAAGATCTTTTCTGCTAGAACGTCTTTCGTGCTTTTCGACTACTTCGAAAGTGGGATCCTGAAAACGACGGAGTACACGTAAGCAGCCAAGGCTGACCGAGCCGAGGGACTCCTACGCCTCCGAGATACGGATACCTCACTCATCACCTTCTGCGATAAGTAACTCACGCTCGGATAAGTGATTCCGCGGACCAAACAAGTCTTCACGCTCGAAAACTCTTCTGCCGAAACGATTTTCGGGCCTTCTCGACTATATCAATAGCAGAATCCTACGGACGAGTAAGAGTACATGTAAGCGGTCAGGCCGACCGAGCCGAGGGACTCCTACGCCTCCGGGATACGGATACCTCACTCATCACCTTTCGTGAAAAGTAACTCTCGCTCGGACAAACAATTCTGTTACCGACAAATAAGTCCAGATACTCGAAACAAGAGGAAAAGAAACGCAGCTTTACAACACGACGACAGTATGTTTGGGCCTCGACGGTCGCAGAAAACATACGCACACTGCAAGATAAATCGATCATGCAGGCTCGGACCTCGACGGAGGGGGAGCAGCAGCACCCTCGGCGTCAACTACACCTTCGACGAAGTCCGACCTAGCCTCAGACGGCAACACAGACGGAGGATCTCCACTCCGAAGGACGACATCAGCACCGCGCCCGGGCCATCGCCGCCAGGGTCTTCCCCAGGAATCCGGCCCAAGCAGACGGCTCGGCCAGCCACCCCGAAGCCTCAGCCAGCTGTCCCCCGAGGACATCAGCTCGGCTCGTGGCCTCGGCAACTCGACTCCGGCGTCGGTCCCGCCAGTGGATGGCCCGGCCAGGCTCCGGCCGACGAGGTCTTCTTTTCGAGCCAACTCCGCCTCTGTCCGTGCTGACACCGCTGCCTCCGGCTTCGGCTCATCGAAGAGCGGCCGAGGGTTTCCTTTAACTAAGCAAGAGAAGCCTCGGGCGGCAAGGCCGACCGAGCTGAGGGACTCCTACGCCTCCGGGATACGGATACCTCACTCGTCACCTTCGCACGAGGCAACTCACACTTGGTTGAGTGGTTAAGTTAGCCGACATGCGAGTCCTAGTGCTCGAAATGAGGAAAAAACACGGCTCCGTGCCGAAAATACATACATGTTCAGGCCCCGACAACCACAATGAACAAGACACCGGCACTCAAGGTGCCATTACAAACGGAACTCCGGTTCCGTCCCCGCGGGTATGAACAACCTCCACACCGGGGAGCCTGCGGGGCGACATGCTCCGGGCGACTCGCCAGCGACCTCTGCAGCAGCAGCCATGGTCCCAGGACGGACGCAACCACCGGAAGGCTCTCGTTCGTGTCCCCACTCAAGGGACGCGAACCAGACATTAAAGCCAAAGAGCCGGAGGTCGGTCCGTAGGTAGCGCTGACGGCCTCGACGGTGGGGAAGCTTTCTCCAGCTGCCACCACGTCAGCACCGACGGCGGCGTCCGCCCCTCCACCAACGCCACATCGGCGAGCGCGGGCCGCTCCAAAGCGCACCGGCAGGTCCTCGCTCCCGTCCTCGCCACGAAAGCGAGGACAGAGGACGGAATGTTGCAACCTAGCTGGGCAGCAACAGTTTGCCTTCCCCGGCATGGCTGAAGGATGCCTCCTCCGTAGAGCTGGAGGATGGTTTCCACCACCAGAAGCTGGAAAAAGAGGTGGCCAGCCGACCCGCGCGGTAGGTAGAGCCCCGGCTCACCTTGCTCTCCGCCCCAGCAAGGATGATGAAGATCCTTGAAGCTGAGGGCGGGACCAAGATCGCAGCCCGGCTCGCTTCTCCCCACCATCGAACTGGTGGTCACCGTCTTGGGTGACCACCGGCGAGGGGATGTGGCCAGGCTGCCTGATGAAAATCCTTGAAGCCGAACGATGGCTGAAAGGTACCAACTTCCGTGAAGTTGCGTTCCTCCAACGACAAGGCGGAAGAACTGTGAGTGTCCCCCATCCGGGGGCTCGAAAGGTGGAAAGACGCGATGCATAAGGGGAGCGCGAAGACATGGTTGCCTTTCGAGGGGTCACCCTCCTTTTAAAGGCAACTCTCCCCACTTGCGTCCTCAGCCATCGCGGGCTGAGTCTTCTCCAACACGCTCCAAGGTCCTCCCCCTACGACACGGGGGCTGGGTCCCACGCGTCATGCAAGCTGGCCCAGGGCAGAAGAAGCCAAACCGCCGCGCGCGGTGCGCGCAACTGCCCAGCGGTTACGAGCATTCCTCCACTTTCGCCCAGACCAGCGGGTGAAAGGGCGGACCGCCATGCAGGCGGCATGCAACCGCACCAAGTGGGCGCACCCTTTCGACTCCAACGCGTCCAGCATGGGGGCCCAGGCCCACACGTCATGTAACCGGCGCGCCGGTTGCTACGTGCAAGAAACTGCGCCGCTACCGTGCCTCCTCGACTGCGGAACCAGTACCGCGACTCGAGGCAACCCTGCGTATGACCCAACAGTGCCAACCAGGCACGTCGGTCACGGGTCAGTCAGCCGCGGGAGAAGGCGTGACGGTCGATACGGCCAGAAATGGGTCGGCAGTAATGGTGGTGGCAGGCGGGTGGAAGCAGCGGTCAAGTCGTCAGCCACGCTCACGTCCCCTCCTGGGACAGCGAGAGAACCCTCTCCTACAGCGTGAAGATGGTGCGCCCGTGTTCCGTCCCTCGAACGGCTCGCGCACGCGCAACGGCTGCCCTGCGAACCACTCGTCCCGTCGCATTAACTCTGCGGCAGGACAGGCGGCGCCTTTGGCAGGCGAAGCAGGCGACGCTTCACCTCCGCCATAATGACCGCGTCAAAAAAGGTGCGCCACGTCATTCAATTTTGTATCCTTTTCCTCTTCCTCTTTCTCTCTCTTACAACAGGGACCGGGAAAGGGGATACCCCGAAAGGGATCCTTCTCCACGAAGGAAACGGGCCCCGAGCCCCCTACTGATCAGAGGTTCGAAGGTTGGCCCCTAGGAGGGGTTCAACAGCCGCCTCAGAGCACTCAAGCTCCGCGCCCACTACTGGTTAGAGGTTCGAAGGCCGGCCCCTCAGAAGGGTTCAACGGCCGCCTCAGGCCACTCGGGCTCCGCGCCCACTACTGATCAGGGGTTCGTAGGCTGGCCCTCGAAAGGGTTCAATAACCGCCTCAGACGCAGAGCGTGGGATGACCCTGTATACGTTCGATACATAACCAAGGCTCGGGCTACGCTCCCGAGGTACCCTAGGATATTTCCGAGGCCAACGGGAACGATTTTTGTAACGGAATCCCATCAGAGGGAGGCATCGAGCCCTCGGACCCCGTCAAAAGGGGACCGGGTCCGGCAAATCACCCGCAGGTACTTTTGGAGCGCGCCTCCGGGCCACTAGCCGACCCCTAACAAATGGGGCACGGGCGTCCACTCGGATTACCCGTTAGCAGCTCACTAGAGACACCATGTTCGGCGCCCTCCGAGGGCAACATGGCGCTTTCCCCCCCTCCTCCTTGCGGAAAGGCGACGCAGAGGCGTATGTAAAAAAGTCGAGTGTGTCCTTGACCGTCCTCTCGCTCCGTGCGGAGGCTCGGGGGCTGCTCTCGCAAACCCGGCTCCGGCCAAACCGTTGACAATGTCAACATACCAGCCCGAGAACTTGGAACTCGACTGAGCACCCGGGCTACGGCCAACTCGCATGAGGGAACAATCAGACCGGCCAAAGCATCACGAAACGCATTAAGACCTCGAAGGATTCAAACCACTCCTCCGAGGCCTCGGGGGCTACACCCGGTGGGTGCGCTCGTGCGCACCCACCGTAACAAAACGCAACCGAGAAAGGCCGGTCCCCTTGCAAAAAAGTGCGATAAAAGCCTCAAAGCGAGTATTAACACTCTCTTCGAGGTTCAGGGGCTACTGTCGGGGACCATAATTAGGGGTACCCCAAGACTCCTAATCTTAGCTGGTAACCTCCATCAGCACAAAGCTGCAAAGGCCTGATGGGTGCGATTAAGTCAAGGCTCGGTCCACTCAAGGGACACGATCTCGCCTCGCCCGAGCCCAACCTCGGGCAAGGGCAGCCGACCCCGGAGGATTTACGTCTCGCCCGAGGGCCCCCTCAAGCAACGGACACACCTTCGGCTCGCCCGAGGCCCGGTCTTCGCCAAGAAGCAACCTCGGCCAAATCGCCACGACGACCGACCGTATCGCAGGAGCATTTAATGCAAAGATGGCCTGACACCTTATCCTGACGCGTGCCCTTCAGTCGATAGAGCGAAGTGACCGCAGTCACTTCACCGCTCCACTGACCGGCCTGACAAGAGGGCAGCGCCGCCTGCGCCGCTCCGACTGCTGTGCCACTCGACAGAGTGAGGCTGACAGCAGCCAGGTCCGGCCTCGGGCGCCATAGGAAGCTCCGCCTCACCCGACCCCAGGGCTCGGACTCGGCCTCGGCCCCGGAAGACGACGAACTCCGCCTCGCCCGACTCCAGGGCTCGGACTCAGCCCTGGCCTCAGCCGACGGTCTCCGCCTCGCCCGACCCAGGGCTCGGACTCGGCCTCGGCCCCGGAAGACGACGAACTCCGCCTCGCCCGACCCCAGGGCTCGGACTCGGCCTCGGCCCCGGAAGACGATGAACTCCGCCTCGCCCGACCCCAGGGCTCGGACTCAGCCCTGGCCTCAGCCGACGGTCTCCGCCTCGCCCGACCCAGGGGCTCGGACTCGACCTCGACCTCAGAAGACAGACTCGACCTCGACCTCGGAGGAGCCTCCGCCTCGCCCAACCTAGGGCTCGGACCGACCACGCCACAGGAGGGGCCATCATTACCCTACCCCTAGCTAGCTTTGGCTATGGGAGACAAGACTGGCGTCCTATCTGACTCGCCCCGGTAAAACAAGTAATGATGGCGCCCCGCGTGCTCCATGACGACGGCGGCTCTCAGCCCCCTTACGGAAGCAAGGAGACGTCAGCAAGGACTCGACAGCCCCGACAGCTATCCTTCTGCAAGGCTCCAATGCTCCTCCGACGGCCACGACATTACACGAACAGGGTGCCAAAACCTCTCCGGCTGCCACAACGGCATGTACTTAGGGCACTAGCTCCTCTCTGCTAGACACGTTAGCACACTGCTACATCTCCCATTGTACACCTGGACCCTCTCCTTACGCCTATAAAAGGAAGGTCCAGGGCCCTCTTACAGAGGGTTGGCCGCGCGGGGAGGACGGGACGGTGCGCGCGTAAGCCTCTCGCTCCCTCCCAAGCGGACGCTTGTAACCCCCTACTGCAAGCGCACCCGACCTGGGCGCAGGACAAACACGAAGGCCGCGGGTTTCCCCTTTTACGCCTGTCTCCCTCTGGCTTTCCCCCCTTCGCACTCCGTCTCGCGCCGACCCATCTGGGCTGGGGCACGCGGCGACAATTTACTCATCGGTCCAGGGACCCCCCGGGGTCGAAACGCCGACAAATAGGTTTTCAAACTCTTCGCAGAGGTGTACACTTTACCCACTAGTCCGGTTTCTGTAATCTCACCGTCGTGAGATCCGAATGCCGAATCTGTCTCTTTCCTTGCACGTCCTTACCTTAACGATTATACCGGAAGGAGTCACGCCACCACCATGCCCAAACCGGACAAAACATTCCCCCTCCTTATCCTCCCGGTGCTCCCCAGCCATCATAACCCTGGGGTTCAGACCGTACAAGTTCAGATTGAGTGACCGCCCATACAGTCTCGAGTGGTTGTACTTGATAAGAGTATAGGTAAGGAGTGATGACAAACCGGTCCTTAGGCGAGAGGGACAATCCTTTATGCTCACACCTAAACCAGTTGAGCCATCACCTTAGGCCCTCCCATAAACCAGGGAGTCCCTGATCATCCCGCTCAAAAGGTGATAATGGTGACAACCCTTCATCATACCCATTTTGAAAAACATTTTCTTTTGAAAACTCACACCTTTTACCAAATCATTTGTAACAAATATGTCAAGAAGTGTAAAGATTGATTGCGGCTAGCAGCTGGGTGGCCGTAATAACTTGTCTCAAAATCATATCATACGTAAAATAACAGGCTGAGGGTTGTGGTTGAAAAAGCATAGGTAATTTATGCATCAAAAGGATCTAGTGAGCTTGTCGTTGCTTAACCGGCGAAAGGGGGTGAGAGCTCGCGGAACTGGCTTCTGGCTCCATAGCCTGGCGTAGACTTGCAGATCTGGCCTCCACGAGACGGCACGAACGCTCTGATAACTATGCAACATGAACAAGCAAACATACAAACCAGCAAGTATATCAACAAATACTTAGTATAGTGGTCAGAATGGCGATATATGGATGGGTAGAGTCTTGAGTAGAATCTGTGTCATGTGGTGTTGTAATATCACTTGTGGTGGAGCGGAGGTGCTTACCAGGAGGGTGGATTGGAGGCGAAGCGACGCTATGTGCGTAGCCAGCAAAGCGGAGTAACTGAGTGGATAGGGTGTTTGCCTTGGCTGAGGGTGTTGAGTGTGTGGAGAGTAAGATGGTAGCTGGGTGTATTTATAGTTGGGTGTATGTGGTGTAGTACAGTAGAGTTCACTGTTGGTGAGAATAGTGACGAATGAATCGTCTGACTTAGTCTGAACAGGAAAGTTATAGGCAGAATATGGGACAAGAGTATTTTGGGAGTTTTCTGAAATATGAACCATGCTTAAGGGATGACATGGTTGGATAGGAAATAATTTGATAAGAATTCATAAACAAGAATTATTGGAATCTGACTTTGGAAGCCTGGTTCGAAGGAATCTCAAAGTTAAGCATGCTTGAAAGTGCAGTCATCCCTTTTGTGAGTTTTGTTGAGTTGGATAACAACACATTTAAAGGTCTAACAAGTTTGCTAAGTGTTGAATAGGAAATTCAGTATGATGAACATACTTGAATAGTGTATAATGATCAGTGAACAAGGTTCAACACAAGGTCAAATAACCAGTGAGACAATGCAAATGGATATAATATGGTCTCTATATTGGTTTGAATATATGGACAAGTCCTGAGAAATCACTATGCATAAATATGATCATAATAGAGGTTGAAGTGATTAAGAGGATTGGTCAAGCCAAAGTGAATAAGATATGAGGAATCGTGAATTGGCTTGACCATATTACTATTAGTCCATATATGAATATATGAGAATCAAACTAGTGCTTGATTGATCTTAGCAGTTATATCTAGATGACATTCAAGCAAGGTTCATAATATTTAAGAAATGATTCTCTCAATGGATGCTCAATAGGATGTGACTCAAGAATGGCTTGATAGGGTGAAGATAGCAAGGAAAGGGCTTCGAGGAACTAAGCGAAGGTGAATGCCAAGCGACAGCTTGTAGACCGAGGTACCATGGCTAAGGTGAAGAAGAGAGTACTTGCACTGAGTCGATGAACTAATCAGCTATAAAGAGTTACAACATGTTGATGCATCAGTAAGGTGACTTGAAGCCATGATTTGAACTCATATATGGTGAAATGGCAGAAGTCACAGGCTCGATTTGTGTTTGCTTCAAAAGGTGAGACAAAGATGTTTGTGATCCTTATGAAGCAACACCATGGAGAAATCACACTTGAGACACCAATGACTCAAGGAGTTTACTTAATTATATTTTATTTAACTTGAGTATAGGAATCGTCGTACTATCAAGGGGATCCAAAAAGAAGGTTGGTGTTGGTACTAAAGCTCAAAATCCTTGATCTAAAACTTCCATTTTACCTTTGTTAATCCTTAGTGAAAGTATGTAGTACAACCTTTTTAGGTCTATCTTGGCCAAAATTGCTCTCTGGAAAATACTGGTTCAGCCGGACACTCAACCGGTTTTTGTCTGGTGGAAACAGGTTCAACCGGTTTTAAAACAAGTTCAACCGGTTTTTGCACTGTTCACCTTTTTCTGCCAGTCTGCTGTGTCAGCCAAAAAGCTGTGCGCAGCTTTTTGAAAACCGGTTCAACCGGTTTTTGGGTAGAAAAGTAAAAAACGGCTAGTTTTGGAGCCCCACCTATATATACTCACTCCTACCTCTCTCCCCACAGAAGAGCACGACCCAAACCCCATTTCTAACTTGAAGAACACCTCCCACTCTCTCTCACACATATCTTGCTTCTCCCATTTCAAATCTTTGGAGAGAAATCTTTGAGTGAGTTTGAGAGCTGCGGTTTTTGTGCTTCATCTCCAAATCTCTCTTGCTCTTCTTGATTCGAGCTTTGGTACTACATCGAGTTCTTTGTGGATTCATTACTCTTGGAGCTTCTAGCTCCTAGACGACTAGGTGTCTCTTGTGAGTCTCCAAATCTTGTGGAAGACCACAAGAAAGTTTGTATTACCCGCTCGTTTGAGCAAAGATTATTGTGTGGGCTTGACCTTTGTGGTCGGCAAAGGGAGGATTAGGGTTGAAAGAGACCCGGCTCTTTGTGGGCGCCTCAACGAGGAAGTAGGGCATCTTGGTGGTGTGACCGAACTTCGGGATAAATCTTGTGTCTCTTGTGTTCTTGTTCATTGTGTTTGTTTGTGTTCTTCGTTCTCTCACCATTGCGTGGAAGATTTGTTTATATCTTTTTGGTGCGTGGATTTTGAGAAGTGCCCTTCTCAGATCTACTACTTTGAACCCTGTGGATCAACTAGAACATCTCATTTCCAAAGTTAACTGGGTGGATTTCGAGATCAATTCAGTTTTATATCTCATTCTTTAGTTGAGCTCGTGCAAACCGGTTGAACCGGTTTTGACACCGGTTGAACCGGTTTTACCCAGTTCGTTTCTAGTTTTGTTGAAAAAGTTTTAACTTGCCTATTCACCCCCCTCTAGGCAACTTTCAATTGGTATCAGAACCTAATCCTCGTTCTAACGCTTAACCGCGTGAGGAAAAGATCATGTCAGGGGGACTAAGAAACGAAAGTGCTTCTAAGCTTGAAAAAGTTGAGATTGTCTTGACTTCATCTTTTGGTGCAGATGTTGATCCTAGGACAATAGATCTTGCCATGAGAATCACCAAAAGGATGTTCCTCAAAATGAAGGAAGATGAGGCGAAGAACAAAATTGAAGAAGAAAATGATCGATGGAGACCAAACGACGAATCCACCTCTTCACAAGGTTCGTCTTTCAAATCCACTTCTCATATGTGCTTTATTGCTAATGGGAGTGACAGTGAAAGCAAAAGTGAGGATGAGGAGGAGCAAGAAAGTGATAGTGAAGATGAGGATGATCTTCAACAATTCTTCGCTCAGCTAAGCAAGAAACATCGGATGAGCTTGCTCAAACTCATGAAAAGAGCGGAAGAACAAAAAAAATGCTTCATAAGCAAGAAGACTTCCTCATCAGAAAAATCGAAGACTTAGAGAAGTTGACCAAAGAGCATGAGAAGCTAAAGTGCTCTCATGATGATTTGGTCCAAAGCTATGAAGACATTTCAATTGATCAAATTAAAGTTGTTAATCATTCATCATATATTGCTCAATTAGAAAATAAAAATGCTATGTTCAAGAACATGATAGAAAGGCTAAATATTGAAAATCTAGCTTTGCAAGAAAAACATGATATGCTTGTGTGCTCTCATAATAAATTTATGGATTCACATATCATGTTAGAAATGGCTCATGAGGTTGTGTTAACTAATTTGAAATCATACCGACCTCACTTATGCACATGTACTCAAACAGAAACTATATTATCATGTGCTAACAAATATTGCTCTCAAGAAAGCTAATCTTCCATTGAGCTAAAACTTTCAGGAACAAGTAATGTTTCCTATGCAAAAGAAAACAATGAGCTCAAGGAAAAAATGAGAGGCTAAAAAGGAACTTGATTCAATTGAAGGGAAAGTGTCATGCTCAACCTTCTCAAGATAACCGTGATAGTATGGTGAAAAAGCTTGAGAAGGGGACAATAGTAGCATGCATAAAACCCCTTCAAAAGAATATCAAGCTTTCCAAGAAGGACATGAGCAAACATCAAGAGAAGAAAGCCAAAGCTCATGACAAGTGCCTCAACCACGCCTCCACATGCTCCACACAAGGTAACAAACAAGTCACTCTTCCAAATAAGAGAAGATGCGCTAGAAAGTGTTATCAATGTCATGTGAAGGGACATGAGATTAAGTCATGTCCCTACACAAAGGATAGTGGCTTAACTTTAGAAAGAAAGAGGCTCACTAACCATGTAGCAAACAAGAATCAAGGCAAGAAGGAGTCTTGCAAAATTAAAAATCAGATTTGCTACACTTGCCGAAGAAAGGGACACCTATGCAAGGATTGTCCCATGAGTGAGTATCCTAAGCCTACCATGTCAATTCATTCATATTCACTTAGGAGACCCAAAAATGACACTTGTGCTAGAAAGGTAAGTAGTTCACCTAAAACTAGCACAAAGGCCATTTGGGTGCCTAAGTATTTATTATCTAACCTTGGTGGACCCATCCAAAAATGGGTACCAAAATGTACTTAATAAGTTTTGCAGGTACCCAGAGATGATATGAAGCTTTGGGGTGCTTGAGTGGTTTAACTCAATTCTTATCTCAAGCTATCAATCTTACATTGTCTATCCTTTAAGATTGACCCAAAGATGAATTGAGTTGTTATATCACTAACTTCATATTCATCTCTAGCAAGAACTTGTATTGTAGGGAATAAGGGTTAACCTTTGTGGGAATCAAGCAAAAGACCTACAACCAAGTGATATCCAAAGGATGGTAACAATTAATTCTTAAGTGCACATTGCTTTTAATTGGTATATTCCTTTGTGTCTTTTGTAGCCACATAGGAAAAAATGAAGCACTTGAGAATGAACTTAAAAGATTTTACCTTGCTTTGGAAAGGATCTAATTATATGGTAGATTGCAAGTTCATATTTTTATACTGTGACCATCTACATGCTTTAAATTGATTGTATGTATCTTGTGGAATATTTCAAGTTAATCATCATATTATTGCCATGACCTAGACATAAAGAGTATCATCCCATGTTCTTAAATGAATAGAGTGTTAAGTAAGAAATTCAAATTCTTAAAGCACTTACCAAAAGGGAATTCTCTATATGACTAGAGTTGTGAGACTAATGTTTCTATCCAAGTGTTTATGTAGTCTCACAACATGAGAATGTGTTTCTCAAATGGAGTGTGTCATTCAACATTCAAAGAAGATCGAACCAATACTATGTGAAGTATTCATTCTTGTTTAAATTGGTTTTGAGTCTTCTACATTAATCACTCACCATGCTATGAATTAAACTTGCCATGTAAACTTAATTAAATAAGCATGCTACTTTCATCTTTTTTTCAATTGATGTTATGCATGATGCTTGTAAGGGTAATTTAGTTCATATCATGAGGTTTCCTTGTTTTAGTAACCTTCTTGTCATTCATATACTAGAGGTTGCTAAATAGGAAACTATTGCTTGTGTTACTAATACAATCTCTTTTAAGATATTTCATGGAAATTCATAAGTAGAGATTGTGCTCTTTCAATTGGTAAAATCACAAGCTTTAAAGGTTAATCTTCACCTAAAAGAAAGATTAGGAATGCTCAAGGCAAAGGTATGGAACAAATTGTTTCAATTGGTAGTTGATCAATAGTAGTTCCTTCCAAGTGGCATTCTTTCAATTGGTAATAATATATTCTATGGAAAGGAATGTCAATATGAAGGTTAAATTCCTTTTGGCTTAAATTTGTAAATTAGTGCATATTGTGAATTCACTGCTCCATGTGCATTAACTTAAAAGGAATTTAATTTATGCCTTTACGCCTCATAAATGATGAATTGTTTGCCATTCATATATAGATATCATCATTCATTAAATACTTCCTTGTACCACTAATATATCTTTTTTCAAAGTGCTTTTTCGACTAGTTTTAAAAGGAAAAGAGATAACAAGCTAAAGAAGGAAGTCTCCACAAATGAAGAAAAGAAGAATACTTAGATGACACCATCTCATATAGTAAGATCTTTCAATTGATATAACAGATGGTACATTCTATATGGTGGTAAGTATTCTTAGGCATAAGTTAATTCATTGCAAATTTGTCATGCCTTGACCAATATATGTAATGTACTCCTCATGAGACTCTTAACTGAATTGAAAGTGTATGTGGCAAGTCATTCAAATACTTGATGCACATATCTAGTGGGAGAACATTATATATCTTATGCCATAGAGAATAAGTTTCACTTGAGTAAGCTATACTAAGACAATCCAAAATGATAAATTTGTATCTCATTCATATGGATTGTAATCTTTGTTTTCTAAATAGCTACTCTTGATACAGTTTAAAATTCCTTTTCGTTAATTCTAAAAGTGCATAAGAATCTTTTTGTTTATATTCATCACATACATATGCACTAACATGGATATGATTTTTAAACTGTAAAAGGTATAATTAGTGATCCATACTCTCTAAATTTTGGAAACCCATATTTTGATATCTTAGAAATCTACTTCAATCGATATCCATATGCTTCACATTGAATTAGATCACTAAGTTGTAAATTCCATGCATAACTTGTCTTTATGATATGAATGCTTGTGCGACTAACCTTGATAAGCTGGGTGCACCCAAAGTCAAGGTAGGTTCATCATCAAGAAGGCAACACAACGATGTATTAATAAAAGGAGAAAAGGCTCCTATTCTTAACTCTAGTTTTTATCTATGTGATTAAATATTGACTTGAAACCATGTAAGATGGTTGTCAAGTATATGTGGGTTCCTACACAAAGAGAAAGGCCACAATAAGGATTGTGTGGGTACTCAAGGCTCTTACTACTAATCTCAAAGGACCCAATTCAAATTGGGTACCAAGATATGAAGCTTAAACTTGTTTTGCAGGATCACTCCTTCAATGGATCAAGTTGGGTGCTCGATAATGAATGTATAAATCATCTTTGGAGATAGTAGCTAGGGTGGTAACAACTGAATCTCAAGTGCATATTATTTTCAAATATTATTTTTTTGTGACTTGTGTAGCCACTAAGGAAAAAGAAGCACTTGAGGATATACATCAGTTGTTGATTATGAAATAAAGGTCTAATTGGAAGTTGAATGAATATTATCATATGGTGAACTCCAAAATTATGTGACATATTCTCTATCTAGTTAATTTGGATTTGATTCTTCTATATTAGACACTCACCATAATATAGATTAAATCAGCCTTTTAAACTTCATTGAACAACCATGCATATTATCCATGTCATTCAAAATATATTTTGCATGAGGGCTCAAGGGAAATTTAGTCCATATTATGAGGTTTCTCTATTTTAGCATCTCGTTTGACTTTCACATATAAAGAGTTGCTAAATAAGAAACTAGTGCTTGTGCTACTAATGCCATCTCTTGTGTTGAGTTTATCCATAGAAAATCTATGTTGAGAGATGGTGCTTATTTTTAAATTGGATAAATCACAAGCTTAAAGGATACTATTCAACTAAAGTAAGAAGAAGTTGATAAGAGGCCAAGGTATGAAAACTTCCTCTCCTTCAGTTGTTTTAGTATTCTATTCTTAGTGGGATGTACCATAGTATAGGTTAAATTCCTTGCAATATAAAATGTTCAATAGTGCATATAACTTTGACATCAACTATATGTGTGCACTAATTTAAAGGAATTTAGTCTATCCTTTTGGGTTTCAATAATGATGATTCATTTGCCATCCACATATAAGGATCATCATTTGTGAAACCCGCTCTTGTGTTTCTAATGCTCTCTTTTCTAAGTGTTTCAACAAGGTTCTCCCAAGTTCTTTGAAGATGAATTCAAAATCTACAAATATAAGAGTCTTGGTTGTTTCAATCATTGAGTTTCAATGATATCATATCAAGTATGATCGAACCAAGCAAAGATGAATAAAGTTCAAGATCACTTGGTTGGATGAAATCATAAAAGAAAAGAAAGCACAGTCATTCAAGAAGGGAGTTACACTTTTTGTCAACCAAATAATGAAGATGTAGTGACATATTTATGTGATATCCTTCATTATGAGGTTTGAGGTTCATATTAGCATGTTTTACCCTTTAGGATTTCAATTGATATACTTTCAATTCTTAAACTTTCAATTGGTTTGATTTTCATCATCTATGTAAAGCATGTTATGTTAAACCAAGATATAGTGCAAACATCTCCTTTAACCTCGTATTGTTGATGTGCATAAGTGTACTTTGTGTACTCTTGCATGCACAAATTGAGGAAGAGTTTAGCCTATATCTTGTGAGGCTAATGATTTCTTCAAGTTCATGTTTTGTAGTCTCACACCTTGGAGAACATCAAATGAGGATGAGTGGTTCCAAGGAAATGATCAAATATTTACCACATGTCACCCCATGGATTAGTTCTATTAGGGAACGATATATGTTCTCTAGCATAAATTCAATTGTTTCAAATATATTATGCCTTGACCAAGATATATGATGAACTCCTCTAAGAATCTTAATTGAATCAAGTGCATGTTACAAGTAATTCGAGTACTTGATGCATACATTTAGGGGAGCTCATTCTATATCTTGTGTCCTTAAAGACTAACATTTTCTTATGCCCCGTTTGGATCACTGGAATTGAATTCCATTCTAATAATAGTAATTTAGACATATATCAATTAAGCTAATTCACTTTTATACAAAATATATTTGTATACTATTATTAGCAAGATGTCCTAGATATTTATGTGCTACATTTTTACTATAGAGGAGTAGAACGAAGACTGTCATATAAGTTACAGATTAGAAACAAATTCTAATCATGCATAAAATCATTTCCTATCCTCCACCCTATGAATTTGAGATAGGCTTATATCTGAACTTTGGAAAGTGGTGGAATGCCAAATTCCAAACTAAATAAGTTACTTTATTAAGTGAATTTGTGTAGTTCTTTGAAGAGAATGAGTTTCTCTTGATCGTTTAAAAAGGATAAGTTTCTCTTTGAAATGTCAAGCCTATCAAAAGCTAAGATAGAAATTCATGATTATAATGAAGACCATATGGCATGGAACAAAGGTTCAAATTGTAGAACTTATTCCCCTGGCCTCACAAGTCCAAGTGCATAAGTCTCAAATTAGAAAGGAATCTTCAAGCAAAGACAATCGCTTCCACTGCAAAATTTGATAGAGATTGCAAAGTGAACTCTAAATACTACACAAGTGTGGAACACCCCTTTGAAAAGGTAAAACGCAAAGGTACATCACTTATGACACTTCTCCATTACCTTTGTGCCATATAAGGACTCTTTTCATGATAGTGTGTTCAAATCTTGATTAATCATAATTTCTACCCTTTATATTCTTTATATCTTTTTTTTTGGAGATTTATGACAAAGGGGGAGAAATTGTGCATTAAAGCTTACCTTTAGTCTTATGTAACTAAGTGTAAGAAGACTTTTGAAAAGGGGGAGAAATAATTGACAAAAGGGGGTTGAATCATAAGTAAAACATAAGATGAAGGAAATTGATGAGTGCATAATATGTCATGAGCATCACGTTTATTTATGACACAAAGCACCCTATGAATAGTATGATATAAGTTGTCTTCACTCTTTGACCCAAATATGTGCTTTTGGCATTTGAGTACAAAATTGATATTTTCTGAAATGCACATATTTAGGGGGAGGAAACTATATCATAGGATTCAAAATCTTATTTATCAAATCTTATGTAAGCTTTAAATGTGTTGTCATCAATCACCAAAAAGGGGGAGATTGAAAGTGCAGTCATCCCTTTTGTGAGTTTTGGTGATTTGGATAACAACACATTTAAAGGTCTAACAAGTTTGCTAAGTGTTGAACAGGAAATTCAGTATGATGAACATACTTGAATAGTGTATAATGATCAGTGAACAAGGTTCAACACAAGGTCAAATAACCAGTGAGACAATGCAAATGGATATAATATGGTCTCTATATTGGTTTGAATATATGGACAAGTCTTGAGAAATCACTATGCATAAATATGATCATAATAGAGGTTGAAGTGATTAAGAGGATTGGTCAAGCCAAAGTGAATAAGATATGAGGAATCGTGAATTGGCTTGACCATATTACTATTAGTCCATATATGAATATATGAGAATCAAACTAGTGCTTGATTGATCTTAGCAGTTATATCTAGATGACATTCAAGCAAGGTTCACAATATTGAAGAAATGATTCTCTCAATGGATGCTCAATAGGATGTGACTCAAGAATGGCTTGATAGGGTGAAGATAGCAAGGAAAGGACTTCGAGGAACTAAGCGAAGGTGAAGGCCAAGCGACGACTTGTAGACCGAGGTACCATGGCTAAGGTGAAGAAGAGAGTACTTGCACTAAGTTGATGAACTAATCAGCTATAAAGAGTTACAACATGTTGATGCATCAGTAAGGTGACTTGAAGCCATGATTTGAACTCATATATGGTGAAATAGCACAAGTCACAGGCTCGATTTGTGTTTGCTTCAAAAGGTGAGACAAAGATGTTTGTGATCCTTATGAAGCAACACCATGGAGAAATCATACTTGAGACACCAATGACTCAAGGAATTTACTTAATTATATTTTATTTAACTTGAGTTTAGGAATCGTCGTACTATCAAGGGGGATCCAAAAAGAAGGTTGGTGTTGGTACTAAAGCTCAAAATCCTTGATCTAAAACTTCCATTTTACCCTTGTTAATCCTTAGTGAAAGTATGTAGTACAACCTTTTTAGGTCTATCTTGGCCAAAATTGCTCTCTGGAAAATACTGGTTCAGCCGGACACTCAACCGGACACTCAATCGGTTTTTGTCTGGTGGAAACAGGTTCAACCGGTTTTAAAACAGGTTCAACCGGTTTTTGCACTGTTCACCTTTTTCTGCCAGTCTGCTGTGTCAGCCAAAAAGCCATGCGCAGCTTTTTGAAAACCGGTTCAACTGGTTTTGGGACCGGTTCAACCGGTTTTTGGGCAAAAAAGTCAAAAACGGCTAGTTTTGGAGCCCCACCTATATATACTCACTCCTACCTCTCTCCCCACAGAAGAGGACGACCCAAACCCCATTTCTAACTTGAATGACACCTCCCACTCTCTCTCACACATCTCTTGCCTCTCCCATTTCAAATCTTTGGAGAGAAATCTTTGAGTGAGTTTGAGAGCTACAGTTTTTGTGCTTCATCTCCAAATCTCTCTTGCTCTTCTTGATTCGAGCTTTGGTACTAGATCGAGTTCTTTGTGGATTCATTACTATTGGAGCTTCTAGCTCCTAGACGACTAGGTGTCTCTTGTGAGTCTCCAAATTTTGTGGAAGACCACAAGAAAATTTGTATTACCCGCTCGTTTGAGCAAAGATTATTGTGTGGGCTTGACCTTTGTGGTCGGCAAAGGGAGGATTAGGGTTGAAAGAGACCCGGCTCTTTGTGGGCGCCTCAACGAGGAAGTAGGGCACCTTGGTGGTGTTACCGAACCTCGGGATAAATCTTGCGTCTCTTGTGTTCTTGTTCATTGTGTTTGTTTGTGTTCTTCGTTCTCTCACCATTGCGTGGAAGATTTGTTTATATCTTTTTGGTGCGTGGATTTTGAGAAGTGCCCTTCTCAGATCTACTACTTTGAACCATGTGGATCAACTAGAACATCTCATTTCCAAAGTTAACTAGGTGGATTTCGAGATCAATTCAGTTTTATATCTCATTCTTTAGTTAAGCTCGTGCAAACTGGTTGAACCGGTTTTGACACCGGTTGAACCGGTTTTACCCAGTTCGTTTCTAGTTTTGTTGAAAAAGTTTTAACTTGCTTATTCACCCCCCTCTAGGCAACTTTCAATGCTCAACTTGGAGAAACCTGGGATGGGTGACCAGATGGAAAGTTCTTACTGGAAGGAAAATCACAGTCACCGAAGTTCGTATGACTGGAATATTGGTCTAGCTAGTCTTAGGTGAACATGACAGCATGATGGGTGAGCAGTTGAAATTTGGGGGCAATCGGATGATCGATAAATAGTAACGATGAATAGTAACAATGAATAGTGATGATGGAATAGTAACAGTAGGTATCATCGATGAATAATAGAGATGATGAATAGTAACAGTGAATAATAATGATGATGAATAGTAACGTTGAATAGTAACGATGGTGAATACCAACGGTGAATAGTAATGGTGAATAGTCGTATGAACAAACGGTGAATGATGAATAGGAACTATGAACGAACGATGAATAGGAACTATGAACAAACGGACGAACGAACGATCGGAATTTCGGCAACATAACGTCTGAACAAAGATTATTTGGACGAACGAACAGACGAACGATCGAATGATCGTACGAGCGAACGATCGGAATTTTGGCAGCATAATGGCTGAACAAAGATTATTTGGACGAACGAACGGACGAACGATCGGACGAACAGACGAACGAACCATGAACGATCGGATGAACGATCGAACGATCGAACGAACGAACGAACAAACTAAGAACAGGTGGACGAACGATCGAAGAACGACCCAACGATCCTTGTCCTAGTGTGTGCTTGTGTGGGAGGTGGAGTGGGCGTGTGGGGGGAGGGAAGAGTTGCCATGAAATGGCTTAGGTGGCTTGAGAGGAGGCCCTTGCCCCTCTATTTATAGCCAAGGTGGGTGATTAGGGGGAGGAGGCGAGGATTAGTAGGAGGATGCGAGGATTAATGGGAGATAAGCATGGATTTGTCTTGTATAAGTGTAATTAGCTTGTAGAGCTCACTGTATGACACCGGAGGCATACGTATACGTATGAGCATGAGGAAAATTATGGAGAAAATATTTGTAGGGACTTTAAAAATGATTCTGAAGGTATTTCTCATGAGGAAAATATTTGGAGAAATATCGGTGGAATATCTGTGTAGTGTTTCTGGAAAGAACTTGAAGGGGTTCACTGGGAAAATATTTGTAGGATATTTTGAGAAGGATTTTGGAGAGAATATAGACCACTATATTTTACTTGTTGAGATCAACTTACAAACAAACATTTTGAAACAAAATTTAAAATTCATTTTGAATTTTGAGCAAGTTTGAGAAATTTTCAAGATTTAAATTTTTGGGATGCTACAGTATGCTACGGAGTTGGTGGTAGTATTGTGTCGCCTCGGTAGGTCCAGAGCTGGGAAGGTACCTGCATTCTACCACCCTTCTCGGACTGACCCCTAGTACGTGTGCCTCTTGGTTTGGAGCTGCTCCTGAAAGGGAAATGTGCCCTTGGGCCATTTCTAAGTATTTTGGTGATTGAGTGCCAACACAAGTGGACTTATGTTAATCTATGCAAAGTGATGGACAAAGTGCAAATCAAGTAAAAAGGTATGTTTCTAAGACTTAGTACATTGTTTTGGAGACTAATGTATTGTGTCTAAGTGCTGGAAACAGGAGAAATCAAGTTGGAAAAGAGATGGCTTTGTTCAGCCAAAGACAGCTCGGTCTGGGTGCACCGGACTGTCCGGTGGTGCACCAGACAGTGTCCGGTGCGCCAGGCCGGCGTTTGTCAACTGGCTGCTCTTGGGAAGCAATTTACGGTGTATGGCTATAAATCACCGGACTGTCCGGTGGTGCACCGGACTGTCCGGTGAGCCAACAGTCAGCCGGGCCAACGGTCGGTCGCATAATCCGGGCGCGACGCGTGGCAAGAGCCAACGGTCAGAAGGGGCACCGGACTGTCCGGTGTGTGTCCGGTGCGCCAATGGCTCCAAAGCGCCAACGGTCGGCTTCGCCAAAGAAGGAAAGAAATCCGCACCGGACAGTGTCCGGTGGTGCACCGGACTGTCCGGTGCGCCAGGCGACAGAAGGCAAGAATTGCCTTCTTGAAATGCTCTCAACGGCTCCTAGCTGCCTTGGGGCTATAAAAGGGACCCCTAGGCGCATGGAGGAGCACACCAAGCATTCCTTGAGCATTGTTGATCACTCACACTTCATTCTTGCGCACTTGTTCGACATTCTTAGTGATTTGAGCTCCGTTCTAGTGAGAACCTCGAGAAATTGTCTTGAGCTCAAGTCTTGGTCTTGTGTGTGCGTATTTGCTGTGGATTTGAGTGTGTTGCTTCCCTCCCTTACTCTTGTGCTTCATATTGATTCTTATTGTAAGGGCGAGAGACTCCAAGTTGTGGAGATTCCTCGCAAACGGGAAAAGAGTAAAGAAAAGAAGAACACCGTGGTATTCAAGTTGATCATTGGATCACTTGAGAGGAGTTGAGTGCAACTCTCGTCCGTTGGGACGCCACAACGTGGAGTAGGCAAGTTTTGTACTTGGCCGAACCACGGGATAAATCCTCGTGTCTCTTGTGATTGTCTTACTGTGTCTATTGTGTTTCACAAGAGCTCTCCTCTCTACTCACTTGATTCCATTACTCTAACTCTTAATCAAGTTTGTGGTGTTAAGTTTTAAGTTTTTACAGGATCACCTATTCACCCCCCCTCTAGGTGCTCTCAATTGGTATCAGAGCCGTTCTCTTCAAGAAAGGGGATGGTGGTCAATGATAAGGAGAAGGAGTCCTTCGTCAATGATGACAAGCCTACTGACTCAGGCTCGAGCCACAAAAGAAAAGACGGGATGAAGAAGAAATCAAGGCGCATCAAGGAGATCGTCTACTACGACGACAGCGACGAGTCCTCTTCTTCCCAAAAGGACGACGACAACTACGAGAAAAAGAAAACGGTCAATTCAAACTTTTCTTTTGATTATTCTCGTATTCCGCAAAATATAAATGCTCATTTATTCTCCATTCCACTTGGTAAACCTCCTCACTTTGATGGAGAGGACTACGGATTTTGGAGTCACAAAATGCGTAGTCACTTGTTCTCTCTCCATCCAAGCATATGGGAGATAGTAGAGAGTGGAATGCAATTTGATAATACTGATAGTCCCACATTTATCAATGAGCAAATTCACAAAAATGCACAAGCTACTACTGTTCTTCTAGCATCTTTGTGCAAGGATGAATACCATAAGGTGAGTGGCTTGGATAACGCCAAGAAGATTTGGGACACCCTCAAGATCTCTCATGAGGGAAATGACGTCACCATGCTCACCAAGATGGAGTTATTAGAGGGCGAACTTGGGAGATTCACAATGATCAGGGGAGAGGAGCCAACCCAAACATACAACAGGCTCAAGACCCTTGTCAACAAAATCAGGAGCTATGGAAGCACGCGATGGACGGACCACGACGTCGTCCGCCTAATGCTAAGGTCTTTCACTATTCTTGATCCACATCTTGTAAACAATATTCGTGAAAATCCTAGGTACACCAAGATGTCGCCCGAAGAAATACTTGGAAAGTTTGTGAGCGGGCGGATGATGATCAAGGAAGCAAGATACGTTGACGACGCATTGAATGGCCCAATCCACGAGCCTCAAACCGTTGCTCTCAAAGCAACGAGGAGCAAGGAAGTGCTACCTAGCAAGGTGGCACAAGTTGAGGCGGCGGGGCTCAATGAGGAAGAGATGACCCTCATCATCAAGCGTTTCAGGACGGCGCTAAGGGGTCGCAAGGAGCATCCCAACAAGAACAAGACAAAGGGGAAGCGTTCATGCTTCAAATGTGGTAAGATTGGTCATTTTATCGCAAATTGTCCCGATAATGATAGTGACCAGGAACAAGAGGGAAAAGAAGAAGGCTTACAAGAAGGCTAAGGGCGAGGCACACCTTGGCAAGGAGTGGGACTCAGATTGTTCGTTGTCCGACTCCGACAGCGAAGGACTCGCCGTCACCGCCTTCAACAAGTCGGCCCTCTTCCCCAACGAGCATCACACCTGCCTCATGGCAAGGGAAAAGAAGGTAAGCACTCATAATACTAGTACTTACTAGGCTTGGCAATGGGGCGGGTTCGGGTTGGGTCCCCACGGTTTTAGACCCGACGGTGTTCGGGGCGCGTTTAAATTTTTACCCGCGGGACCACGGTTTCGGGGACCCAATTTAACACGGTTTCGGGGCGGTTCTATATTTTCACCCGTGGGTTTTTTGCGGGGACCCGAAACCCGTAGTAAAGAGTCAAGCCCACTAATTGAAACCAGCCAGCCCAGCCCAACATTGAAAACCCTAGCACCCAGGTGTCGTGCCGTCGTCTAGTGCCCAGTTGCCCACCGCCTACCGCGCACGCACGCAGTCGCTATCGCTCGCCTTCGCTTCGCCGAGTCACCGGCGCCGCCCTCGCATCTGCACGTCTGCGCGTCACTCCGCGAGACCGCGACCGCGTCTCCGGGCTCCGGCTCTGCGCGTCACACCGTCGGCCGTCACTTGCTGCGCCTGCGCGGCACTCGGTCACTAGTTGTGCGGCTCACCGCGTCTGCAGCTCTGCGCGGCGCGCAGCGCCTGACTGCCTCCGCCTCCGGCCTCTGCTCAGCGACGCTCGTCCCTCACGGCCTCACCCAGTCACCTCACCCTCTCCCTCGGCACCGGCGGCTCAGACCTTGGCCTCCCTCGTCCAGCCTCCACTCGCCGCCTCGCACCTCGGCCCCTCAGCGACTCCTGTTGGTGACAGGTAAGTATAGCAGTATATATTAGTATAGATTAGTTCTCATGCTAGTTGTTCTTAGGGTCCCTTTAACTTTTTGCATTTTTCAGAATATTAGGGTGAAGTGAAATGTCGACTCCAGGTACTAGTAGTTCTCATGCTCCTACAACCGGAGCAGCTATTGGATCTCAAGTGGAAGAAGAAGCAGCAGCGGGCCCTCGAACACGTGCACGTGCAGCAGCAGCAGCGCCTCCATCAGATTTAGCAACTGCAGCAGGTGATGTGTTAGAAATAGAGGATGATGTTGCTGTTGGTAGTAAGAGGAAATCAGGACCAAAATTAAAATCTAAAGTTTGGTTAGAGTTTGATAGAATTGAGTTAAATGGGGTTTGGAAAGCAAAATGCAAATGGTGTAAGAAGCATCTAAGAGGGGACACAAGAAATGGTACAAGTCACTTGAGTGGCCATCTTGAGATTTGTCCAGATAGGGCTGTTAGAAAAGGTATAAAACAGTCGTCTCTTAAATTGACTGCAAATCCACATGATGGGACTGTGATTTTGGAGAAATATGTTTTTGATCAAGAAATAGCTAGAAAAGAGCTTGCATTAATGACTATTATCCATGAGTACCCTTTGTCTATGGTGGACCATGTTGGATTTCACAAGTTTTGTGCAGCATTGCAACCATTATTCAAGGTAGTGTCTAGGAATACACTTAGGAAGGATATCCTTGATATGTATGAAGTGCAAAAACAATCCATGTTGAAGTATTTTCGGAAGTTGAGTTCTCGAGTTGCTATTACTTCTGATTTATGGACAACAAACCACCAAAAGAAAGGCTACATGGCCGTGACAGCACATTTTATAGATGATGATTGGAAGCTAAAGAGTTTTCTTATCAGGTAATAACCCTACTGTTCTTTATGTCTTAACTTCTTCAATTAGTATCCTTATATTATATAATGTTGAACTTATTTTGTGTAGGTTCCTATATGTTCCAGCTCCACATACAGCTGAGGTTATTGCTGATCTTCTTCATGATGTTCTCCTTGACTGGCATATTGAGAGGAATTTGTCTACTATAACTCTTGATAATTGTAGCACAAATGATAGTGTTATGAGAAATATGGTTGGGACCTCCAATGAGAACCTCAGACAAAGAATGGACACTGTGAAAGGCAAGTTGCCCCTCTCATCTTGTATGTTACAAGGTAAATTAGTCCATATGAGATGTGCTTGCCATATTTTAAACCTTGTTGTGAAAGATGGAATGAGTGTAATGGAACATGGAATTGATAGTATTAGAGAGATTGTTGGATTTTGGTCTGACACACCTAAAAGACATGAGAAATTTGAGAAAATGGCAATGCAAATGAAGGGTAAATATGACAAAAAGATAGCTCTTGACTGCAAAACTAGATGGAACTCTACTTATCTAATGCTTAACACTGCTTTGCTATACAAAGATGTTTTTGAACGCCTTGCTGCTCGTGCTCCTTGTATTCCAACTAGAGATGATTGGCAGTTTGCTAAGGACCTTTGTGATAGATTGAAGATATTCTATGATGTCACAGAGTTGTTATCTGGAACTAACTATGTCACAGCCAACATTTTCTTTCCCAAAATCACCAATATTTATTTGGCAATTAGGAAGTGGCAAGTAAGTGCTAACCCAAAGGTTGAAGAAATGTCTAGTAAAATGAAAGAGAAGTTCAACAAATATTGGTTTGATGTGCATGGTTTGATGGTTGTTGGTGCTGTCCTAGATCCTAGGTATAAACTTCATCTTTTGAACGTACTTTTTCTAAAAATCCATGGATCTGAAATTACAAGTATGGAGGTTGTTAACAAAGTCAAGGATATCCTTTAGGCTGTCTCCAGCAACGTCCTCTATATTCATCCTCTATATCTGTCCTTTACAGGCTCCTCTAAAAGATTTTATCCTCTATATCTCATTTCTCTCCAACAACGTCCTCTAAATCACGTTCTCTATACTCAAATACCCATATTAAAGACATTTTTTAATTTTATTTTTTGTACATACGTGTTTATCATACTCTCAAATATATTGTACATATTTTAGTTTTGCTAAACCGGTTATTTAAAGTAGTCAAATGAATAGAGGATCGTTTAGAGAAACTCTATATATAGAGAATCCAGCAGCGTCCTCTAAATTTAAAGGACCGTTTAGAGGACGTTGCTGGAGAGCGTAGAGGACCGTTTGGTCCTCTATATTTAGGGTAGAGAACCCTTTAGGGGACCTTGTTGGAGCCAGCCTAGCTTGGTTTTAGAGTATCAAGATACTATAGAAGTTGTTGCCACAACAGATGGTGCTCAACCTAGGATAAGTAGTGCTCCTAATGACATGTTTGAGGAGGATTGGATGAACACTTTTGATGATTACATGTCCAAGCAACCAGACGTAACCTCCACTTATGTGCGCACAGAGATGGATTTGTACTTAGAGGAACCACTGCTTCCTAGGACACATGATTTGGATATCATTCAGTGTTGGCAGCATGCTGGGCTTAAATATCCTACTTTGAGAAAGATTGCACGTGATGTTCTTGCAATTCCGGTTTCAACAGTGGCATCTGAGTCCGTGTTTAGCACAGGAGGAAGAATAATTAGTCCACACCGTAGTAAGCTTGCACCATCAATGGTGGAAGCACTCATGTGTATGCAGGCTTGGTCCCGTGCTGACATGTTAGGTACGTGGTCAGAATTTTAACAAGATTTATATGTTATTTGATTTCATGCACATTATAGGAAACAACCAATGATGGCTGCTTTGTTGCAATGTAGGGTCTCCAACTATGATGGGTGTTTTGATGACTTGTCTTGATGAACAAGATGAAGAGATGGTATTGTTTATTTGTTGCTTTAATGACTTGCATTGAAGAGCATGGTATTGTTTATTTGTTGCTTTAATGACTTTTATTATTTTGCAGGATGAACATGAATCAACAATTGTTGATTAACCATTTGAGATGAACCTGCTTGTTGGACCTAGATGCTTGCTGGTACAAACTGCTTGCTGTCTGTTGGGTGTTGCTAGCCTGCTACAAACTGCTTGTTGAACCTGACTGTCATGTACTCATATTGTGAGAGACTGCTTGTTGTAATATGTATGCTACAAACTGCTTGTTGAACCTGACTGTTTGTTGTAATATGTATGCTGCTGCAAACTGTTTGATGCTACAAACTGTTTGTTGTTGAGTATTGGCTGTCATGTTGGCCTTGTTTACTTGCTATTGACTAAATGTAATGTAATATGTATGTTGTAGCCTTTCATCATTTCATGCCCTTTTTTCTGATGAAGTATGAATGTATGATCTTATTTGTCACTGTATCTTGTACTGTGCTGCTGCTTGTCTGCTGGAAACCAACACGTCTGTTTCGGGTCTGCGGGTCCCCGACGGGTTGCGGGCCTCCACGGGTTCGGGTCCGGGTGCGTATTTTCACCCGTAATACAATTCGGGTTCGGGTCGGGTCTGCAATTCGGGTTTCGGGTGCGGGTCCGCGGACATTGCACCCGACCCGAACCCGCCCCATTGCCAAGCCTAGTACTTACGCTTCCTCAAGTGATGAAGAATCTAGCGATGATGAAATAGACTATTCATGTTTATTCAAGGGCCTAGATAGAACTAAGGTTGATAAGATTAATGAATTAATTGATGCATTGAATGATAAGAATAGGTTATTAGTAAAGTAAGAGGATCTTTTGTATGAAGAACATGATAAGTTTGTAGAGGCACAAAAATCCCTTGCTTTAGAAATTAAAAGGAATGAAATGCTTTCTTGTGAATTGTCTACATACCATGACTCTATTTCTAGCTTAAAGAGTATAAATGATGATTTGAATGATAAGTTAGAAATAGCTACTAAATCAACATCTTGTGTAGAACATGTTGCAATTTGCAATAGGTGTAAAGATTTCAATATTGATGCTTGTAGTGAACATCTAGTCTCAATTTCTAAATTGAATGATGAAGTGGCTAGTCTTAATGTCCAACTTAAGACTAGCAAAAGTGAATTTGATAAACTGAAATTTGCAAGGGATGCCTACACAATTGGTAGACACCCCTCAATTAAGGATGGACTTGGCTTCGAGAGGGAAGTCAAGAACTTAACAAGCCATAAGGCTTCCATCTCCGCCAAGGATAAAGGGAAGGCCCCTATGGCTAGTAGTGCTCAAAAGAACCATGCTTTCATGTATCATGATAGGAGACATTCTAGGAATGTTTATAGAAGTTATGATGCTTTTGATTCTTATGCCATGATTGCTTCAAGTTCTTCTATTATGCATGATAGAAATTTGGCTAGAAAAAATGTTGTTCATCAAATGCCTAGAAGAAATGTTGTTCATGTACCTAGGAAAGTAAGTAATGAACCTTCTACAATATATCATGCTTGCAATGCTTCCTTTGCTATTTGTAGAAAGGATAAGAATGTGATTGCTAGGAAGTTAGGGGCTAAATGCAAGGGAGATAAAACTTGCATTTGGGTCCCTAAGAATATTGTCACTAACCTTGTAGGACCCAACAAGAGTTGGGTACCTAAGACCCAAGCCTAAATTTGCCTTGCAGGTTTATGCATCCGGGGGCTCAAGCTGGATTATCGACAGCGGATGCACAAACCACATGACAGGGGAGAAGAGGATGTTCCCTTCCTACGTAAAAAACAAGGATTCCCAAGACTCAATCATATTCGGTGACGGGAATCAAGGCAAGGTGAAAGGGTTAGGAAAGATTGCTATTTCTTCCGAGCACTCTATTTCTAATGTGTTCTTAGTTGACTCGCTTGGATATAACTTGTTGTCTGTTTGTCAGCTTTGTAATATGGGATATAATTGCTTATTCACAAATGTAGATGTGTCTGTCTTTAGAAGAAGTGACGGTTCATTAGCTTTTAAGGGTGTATTAGACGACAAACTTTATTTAGTTGATTTTGCAAAAGAGGAGGCCGGTCTAGATGCATGCTTAATTGCTAAGACTAACATGGGCTGGCTGTGGCATCGCCGTTTAGCACATGTGGGGATGAAGAACCTTCACAAGCTTCTAAAGGGAGAACACGTGATAGGTCTAACTAATGTAACTTTCGAAAAAGATAGACCTTGTGCAGCTTGTCAAGCAGGTAAACAGGTGGGAAGCTCTCATCATATCAAAAATGTGATGACCACATCAAGACCTTTGGAGTTGCTTCATATGGACCTCTTCGGACCCGTCGCCTATCTAAGCATAGGAGGAAGTAAGTATGGTCTTGTTATAGTTGATGATTTTTCCCGCTTCACTTGGGTATTCTTTTTGCAGGATAAATCTGAAACCCAAGGGACCCTCAAGCGCTTCCTAAGGAGAGCTCAAAATGAGTTTGAGCTCAAGGTGAAGAAGATAAGAAGCGACAACGGGTCCGAGTTCAAGAACCTTCAAGTGGAGGAGTACCTTGAGGAGGAAGGAATCAAGCACGAGTTCTCCGCTCCCTACACACCACAGCAAAATGGTGTGGTAGAGAGGAAGAACAGGACGCTTATAGACATGGCGAGGACGATGCTTGGAGAGTTCAAGACCCCAAGCGCTTTTGGTTGGAAGCCGTGAACACTGAACACGGCTTGCCACGCCATCAACCGGGTCTACCTTCATCGCCTCCTCAAGAAGACTTCGTATGAGCTTCTAACCGGGTAGAAGAGGCCTTGCTAGATCCGGACTGGGTGTTGGCCATGCAGGAGGAGCTCAACAACTTAAAAAGAAATGAAGTTTGGACACTGGTGCCTCGTCCCAAGCAAAATGTTGTGGGAACCAAGTGGGTGTTCCACAACAAACAAGACGAGCACAGGGTGGTGACAAGGAACAAGGCTAGACTTGTGGCAAAAGGTTATGCCCAAGTCGCAGGTTTGGACTTTGAGGAGACTTTTGCTCCTGTGGCTAGGCTAGAGTCAATTCGCATACTGTTAGCCTATGCTACTCACCATTCTTTCAGGTTGTTCCAAATGGATGTGAAGAGCGCTTTCCTCAACGGGCCAATCAAGGAGGAGGTGTACGTGGAGCAACCCCCTGGCTTTGAGGATGAACAGTACCCCGACCACGTGTGTAAGCTCTCTAAGGCGCTCTATGGACTTAAGCAAGCCCCAAGAGCATGGTATGAATGCCTTAGAGACTTTTTAATTGCTAATGCTTTCAAGGTTGGGAAAGCCGATCCAACTCTTTTTACTAAGACTTGTGATGGTGACTTATTTGTGTGTCAAATTTATGTCGATGACATAATATTTGGTTCTACTAACCAAAAGTCTTGTGAAGAGTTTAGCAGGGTGATGACTCAAAAGTTCGAGATGTCAATGATGGGCGAGTTGAATTGCTTCCTTGGGTTCCAAGTGAAGCAACTCAAGGATGGCACCTTCATCTCCCAAACAAAGTACACGCAAGACTTGATCAAGCGGTTTGGGATGAAGGACGCCAAGCCCGCAAAGACTCCAATGGGAACCGACGGACACACCGACCTCAACAAAGGAGGTAAGTCCGTTGATCAAAAGGCATACCGGTCTATGATAGGGTCTTTACTTTATTTATGTGCTAGTAGACCGGATATTATGCTTAGCGTATGCATGTGTGCTAGACTTCAATCTGATCCAAGGGAGTGTCACTTAGTGGCCGTGAAGCGAATTCTTAGATATTTAGTCGCTACGCCTTGCTTCGGGATCTGGTATCCAAAGGGGTCTACCTTTGACTTGATTGGATATTCAGACTCCGATTATGCTGGATGTAAGGTCGATAAGAAGAGCACATCGGGGACGTGCCAATTCTTAGGAAGGTCCCTGGTGTCGTGGAGTTCTAAGAAACAAACTTTCGTTGCCCTATCCACCGCTGAGGCCGAGTATGTTGCCGCAGGACAGTGTTGCGCGCAACTACTTTGGATGAGGCAAACCCTCAGGGACTTTGGCTACAATCTGAGCAAAGTCCCACTCCTATGTGATAATGAGAGTGCTATCCGCATGGCGGATAATCCTGTTGAACATAGCCGCACAAAGCACATTGACATCCGACATCACTTTTTGAGAGACCACCAGCAAAAGGGAGATATCGAAGTGTTTTATGTTAGCACCGAGAACCAGCTAGCCGATATCTTTACCAAGCCTCTAGATGAGTCGACCTTTTGCAAGCTGCGTAGTGAGCTAAATGTCTTAGATTCGCGGAACCTGGATTGATTTATAGCATACATGTGTTTATGCCTTTGATCATGTTCCTTATGCATGTTGTTGTTTATTTATGGTGCTCAAGTTGTACAAACACTCCCCGGACCTCAAAAGTCCATGTGTGAGTGATGCACATATTTAGGGGGAGATATGTTAGAACTTGACCCTTTGAGACTAATCACGTGCTTGAGTTTTCTTAATTTAGTCTCAAAGGAGGTTTGAAAGGGAAAAGGTGGACTTGGACCATGCAAGACTTCCACTGCACTCCGATGAGAGAGTAACTCACTCCAAGTTCATCTTTGTACTCTTATTGCCTTTTTACTCTTAGTTGAAGATTTTGGTGAGGCAATGGGGTTAAAGGGCCAAAATTGATACCGTTTTGGTGCTTGATGCCAAAGGGGGAGAAAATAAGGCCAAAGCAAGAAATGGATCAACTATCACTTGAGAATTTTGAAAATAGTAGAGTTAGAGTTTTTGTTTGTCAAAATACTCTTGTTGTCTCTTATTGTCAAAAGATTGGTCTCTTGTGGGGAGAAGGCTTGATTATGGGAAAAAGGGGGAGTTTTTGAATCTTTGATCAATTTCTCTTGAAATATCTCTCTTTATGTTTCAACAAGTGTGTTTGACTTAGAGATAGGAAATTGAGTTTGATTTGCAAAAACAAACCAAGTGGTGGCAAAGAATGATCCATATATGCCAAATTTGAATCAAAACAATTTTGAGTTCTCATTTGTATTGATGTTGCACTTCTTTTAGTTGCTTTTTGTTGTGTTGGCATAAATCACCAAAAAGGGGGAGATTGAAAGGGAAATGTGCCCTTGGGCCATTTCTAAGTATTTTGGTGATTGAGTGCCAACACAAGTGGACTTATGTTAATCTATGCAAAGTGATGGACAAAGTGCAAATCAAGTAAAAAGGTATGTTTCTAAGACTTAGTACATTGTTTTGGAGACTAATGTATTGTGTCTAAGTGCTGGAAACAGGAGAAATCAAGTTGGAAAAGAGATGGCTTTGTTCAGCCAAAGACAGCTCGGTCTGGGTGCACCGGACTGTCCGGTGCGCCAGGCCGGCGTCTGTCAACTGGCTGCTCTCGGGAAGCAATTAACAGCGTACGACTATAAATCACTGGACTGTCCGGTGGTGCACCAGACTGTCCGGTGAGCCAACAGTCAGCCAGGCCAACGGTCGGCCGCATAATCCGCGCGCGACGCGTGGCTAGAGCCAACGGTCAGAAGGGGCACCGGACTGTCCGGTGTGCACCAGACAGTGTCTGGTGCGCCAACGGCTCCAAAGCGCCAACGGTTGGCTTCGCCAAAGAAGGAAAGAAATCCGCACCAGACAGTGTCCGGTGGTGCACCGGACTGTCTGGTGCGCCAGGCGACAGAAGGCAAGAATTGCCTTCTTGAAATGCTCTCAACAGCTCCTAGCTGCCTTGGGGCTATAAAAGGGACCCCTAGGCGCATGGAGGAGCACACTAAGCATTCCTTGAGCATTGTTGATCACTCACACTTCATTCTTGCGCACTTGTTCGACATTCTTAGTGATTTGAGCTCCGTTCTAGTGAGAACCTCGAGAAATTGTCTTGATCTCAAGTCTTGGTCTTGTGTGTGCGTATTTGCTGTGGATTTGAGTGTGTTGCTTCCCTCCCTTACTCTTGTGCTTCATATTGATTCTTATTGTAAGGGCGAGAGACTCTAAGTTGTGGAGATTCCTCGCAAACGGGAAGAGAGTAAAGAAAAGAAGAACATCGTGGTATTCAAGTTGATCATTGGATCACTTGAGAGGAGTTGAGTGCAACTCTCGTCCGTTGGGACGCCACAACGTGGAGTAGGCAAGTTTTGTACTTGGCCGAACCACGGGATAAATCCTCGTGTCTCTTGTGATTGTCTTACTGTGTCTATTGTGTTTCACAAGAGCTCTCCTCTCTACTCACTTGATTCCATTGCTCTAACTCTTAATCAAGTTTGTGGTGTTAAGTTTTAAGTTTTTATAGGATCACCTATTCACCCCCCCTCTAGGTGCTTTCAGCTCCGGCTGGGCTTCTTTCTCTGCTTGCGTGCTCTCTCTCTCTCTATATGGATCTAGTGGTATACTACATATGTCTCCTACAGATGCCCAGATCTTCGTTGTGTCCTTCTCTGGCAATGAATAGTATGTCCGCCTCTTCCCTTCCCTTCCTGCTCTATGAAACCTTGGAAGTGGGGAAGCAAGGGATGGGGGTCTCTGATTTGCTGCCTATGGTACCTGTTCGATGGCTCAACTTCGTCTGTCTACATGGCCTTTCCCTTACCACGGTGTCAACTCGGTATGCTTCTACCACTTCTATATACCTGTCACCCATCCTTCTGTCATTGCAAAAATTATTGTGTTGTTCCTACGTTGTTTTGGATGTTAGTTTTTTTGTGCTAAGGACTAAACATAATTTGGGTGTGTTAATACTTTATTTATTGTTTGCATATGGTTTGTGTTCTTCTGATGATGGCTCATGGATTCTGCAAAATATGTGTTAGGATTTGGAGATCCATGTGAGCACTACCACAGGGTGCTCGTCCCTTGTGTTCTTGGCTCTTGCATGCATTAGGTCGTTTCTGAGACCACATTGGCGCAATGGACTCCATGGTGTTTGAGATTGTTAAATTGGATGGAACAGCAATAATTTGTCACGCTAACAGTAAAAGAAAATGTTATTTGTTGGTTTTAAACGTTAGTAATTGCTATACGAAGTACCATAATTTGTATGGAGCACATCCAATTTTTATTAATGCCTGACTTTAGCAACCACTCCATATTTTGATCTATCTTTTTATAAGCTTGAGTTAATGTGTCTTATTTTAGAAACTTGAGCTCACAAACTTCCTCTTATTCGGTCTCTGTATGGTAGAATTATGCCATTCTATAATCTCTGTCCGTTCAGTCAGTCGTTGTGGACTCTCTTCTAATCGCTCCCTTAATTGGTCGTATTGTACTAAGACATATTGGATGAAGTAAACAATAGCATCAGTTAGTCAAATAAAAAAATATTACACGGAGAGCAGAGATAATCAATAAAAAATCTTGAGATCTTTTTGGTGGATAGTTTACGTGGGTATTGTTGTAAGCCGTCGCAACACATGGGCAACCGACTAGTCGATCTTAATATCTCACAAATTAATCAAAACAATACATATACAATTACTTAACCATTGGCATCGTTCTTGTTGAGAGTCGAAAGCATGTTCTGTCGTGGTGTCCCCTTATATTCCTAACAATACAATGCAAGTAGCAAATGACACTGCACAACATCTGGCCAAGGTAATAATCTCTATTAGTCCATTCTATGTAGACAAAAAAGAAATCCAACATGTTTAGTAAAAAGACATAGTTCTGTGTACATGAATGATTACCTTCTCATAACCCCACACATTTAAGAGACCATCTCCTGCAGAAATGGCCAAAACAGATGCTCTGTCATGTAACCACTGAAATTCAAAAGATAGAATTACAGCAAAAAGGTATCCAAAAGCATCATATGAAGCAACCACATCCACATAAAGAGAAAATAACAGCAAAAATTATCTCTACATGCCTAAACTGAACACAAAGAGCTGACGCTTTGTGCCCCTCAAACTTGTGAATTGGAGAACTAGTCCTAATGTAACATCGCAACACAAAGAAATGTTGCATATATCTTCTTTGTTTATTTTCCCTCATGATTTCTGCAAGCAAAATTAAGTGAATAATGCTATGCATATAACAAAAGAAAACATAGCCCTCTATAATAATAATAAGTATTGATATACCATGCTACCTTTTAGGAGATGCTCTGCTAGTTTCCACACGCAATATTGGTTTCCTAACTGATATTGTACCAAGCCCCAGACTTTGGTCTTCTAGAAGGATCATGTAGCGCTCTTTCAAAGATATATGATCAAGCTCATTAGTCTCAGTAAAACATTTAGGGTTAAAAGTCTTTGGCACAATCCACACTTCAATGTTTATGTGTGGAAACATCTTGCAAAGGTTCTCCATAGACAATCATCCATTAGTGTGAAACCTTAAAACTAACTCATAAGAAGCTTCAGGAAATTGCATGTCTACTAACTTGAAATGACTAAATAATATGGATTTGAAAATAACTACAGTGAAACTAAAAGAATAACACAAGACAAAAAGATAAAGAATAGGCAATAAGAGAAAAATAAGAGAATTGCAAAGGAACTACATGATAAAGTAATAGGAGAAGCAGATTAACAATGCAAAACAAATCTATCTTTATAGATGGATACCTCTGGATACCATGGTCAGTCTCCAGATATAAACAGAAGAAGCAACAACTCTAGTTTACTCCTTTCAGCAAAATATCATTGCAAGGATTGTACCGTATGAGTAAATAACTTGTGTAAACACATTTCTCTCTTTTCTACAAAGTATAGCTTTTCATAGGATGTGAATGGTCATGTCTACATCTATTTGCCAAGGGTAATATTAAAATAGAAATGCATATTTTTACCATGATTTATGAAAAACTTCAAAAACTAATTTATTTTTTGTATCATTCGCAACACTGTTGATCAAACGCCGCAATCAAGGCAAAGATAGAAATGTTAGTAAATCATATCCTCTTTTCCAACACCGGTGATCAAACACATTTATTTGTGCAGTGGGATTGATCCAGCATATTTCAACCGTCCTTTAGTAATGATAATTGACAAGTCAGAGGAGACAAGACTCGACTACAAACTACAAGACACAAATTATAGGAATTTGTAATCTTATATTATACAAATGGATATTGATAAGAAAATAATACCCATTCAGATTCAATATGAGTTTCCTCGGCCAATTCACACACACTGTTCCTTGATGCAAGAAATATTTTGGACGCCACTATTTATGTTTTGTAAATGATACTGATGTAATCTCCAATCAATTTGCTAAGATCTTTTACACATGCCATGTGCTGAGAAGTAATCATGATATAATTTTCTAGTGCCCTCTTGTCTACTCCGATTAAAAACCTTGTGTCCATAATTTGATCTGCAATACATTTTACATCGTCCACGCTTCCTCTTAGGATATTCTCCCATCATAATAAGCATGAATTTGTCAAGTTCCTCAGCTAGCTCATCATCTTCCACATGAATCATATGCCTTATAGCTTCTGCTCATCCTCCTAAAAACCTAAAAACTTTATTGGATGCTGGTGTTCACTTTTGAGGATGTCTTGGTCCTACCGCACACCACCTGTGGCATTCGGTTTTGGGATTTTGTCCGTTCTGTGCCTTTGTATGGCCATCAGCGCTACTCGGAGAGCACGAGCACGACGTGGTCAGGCAAAGGAAAGAACTCTCCATCTAATAATTGAGAAGGGAATTAAATTAATCCAAAGAGTTGCCCCACGCATTGCATGCCTCTGTCGGTCAGTTTTATGATATTGGCCGATATTGGTTGGTGGTGGCATGAACGCAGGAGCTGCACCACTGACGAACTGTTGTGATCGAGCTCCTTTCCTAGACACCATAATGCACGCCTTTTCATCGTCCATGCTGTGGACGTGCCAAGAATAATAATGCTAGTAACTGACGTGATCGCAATTCGCTCGATCTAGTCCACTATACTCACTGTAGTAGATGTCATTTTAGACAGCATTATTTCGGATACCAAGGAATAATTAATAGGGGTCCAACGCCCTCTTTGATATGCGCAGACAGTAATGCATGCAGAAAAACTGAACAATACTGATTTTATATCCTAGAATGACATCTTTTGTTACACTATATTTATTCATTCAGAATGACATCTAATACTACATCGAAGGAGAGTATTTCAAAAGTGGTTCAGCTTTTTTTGACCAGCTTTTCCGAGAATCTAGCTATGGAGAGAATCTGGCTGTGTAGAGAATCTGAGTATCATTAAGATTACGTGCGGAGGAAGATAAAGTTATCCATGGGACTCAAGAATCTATAAAGTGACAAATTACTACTATTGCGACGACTCAACCGATTATATGTTTATGTTGATTTTGAATGCTTTTTACCCAAACGAATTTTATAGAAACTGGCTGAAAAGCTGAGTGTTTGGCAGTCCGCAGCAGCTTTTGGTGGTCAGAAGCTGCGAAAAACCGAAACAACAGGGGCATGGTGTGATCATCCACTTGACGGTCCTGGCCAATCGAGAGCGGGAGGGGTGGGCCGTGCATGATTGACTGGCTCGGGAACTTGTCGCGGCGTGCATGTGCATATGCTCAAGTGGGATTCCGTGCTGTTTACCGTTGCCGGCAGACTGCTTGTTACGCATTGTTTAAGCTAGCTAGTAGCAGGCAGCAGCGTTCTGCAGACGACGAACCCTACTTCTATTCTACTTTACCAGTGCCCTGATTGAGTTGATTATCTGTCAGAGTCAGCTTGGTGCAGGTTTTGTCGTTAGGACGACGACGGGGGCCCACCGGGCCGATCAAGTGGCCCGTTCCATGCCATGGAGGACCGACTCCATTTCTGGAAGCTCTAATCATCGCAACCGGCGACTCAAGACAATAATAAGGTCATTTTCGTCCCATCATGTTCAATTACTACGTGATTGGTTGGTTGGCCGGCTGCCACCATGCCCGCGGCGTTCCATTGACCTTGCGCAGCGCCTGTTTAGTTAACCGGAGAGGAGGATGACAGCCTGTACCCATACATGCAGTATAGGCTTTTTTTTGGCTTGATTGGCTGCATGCGCGGAAACGTGCCTATCCTGCGTATCCAGCGGTCCGGACTAGCTGGAGACTGGCGCTGCGCACCCAGTCAACCAATCACGCTGTTACTGGTTGAGTCCAATGAGCGGATGCATGCGTGGACTCTCTCCAGCAATCAATCAATCATGCTTGCTCATCCTCATCAAAGTTACTTACTAGGACACAAAGCAGCAGACCGACCGACAAGATAAAAAAGCACAGGCGGGCCTAATTGTATAGCTACAGGCCGCCCGGAGAACATACCTTAACAGCCTCATATATATCTCCTTTATTTGTTTCTCGGCGAAAAAGGGAGAAAACAACAGCTCGATCGAGGCTCCAGCAGCAATGGATGGAGTGCAGTTGCTCTACTCTACAGCACACACTAGCTCCGGCCAAAATGGCAGATCGACCTCGATCAGAGAGCTACCGTTACTAGAGCTAAACACCACACATCAGCAGGTTATTATATTGGCAGCAGCGGGTTATCGTTACTATTCCCGCTGCGCGCGTGCACGGCAACCGAGACAGCGACAGCGAACGGGGTCGTCCACTCCGGGCGGCAGCAGCATGCATGCGATCCACATCTACGTCGTCGCCCGGGACGGCAAGCCTATCCACACGCTAGCTGACACTGCCTGGCCGGATGGGCAGCGTGAATGCACTTGGCTTGGACGCCTGGCAAATTAAGCGTGGTTGTGGAGGGTGTGTGGAGCGCCGCGAAGAGCATCATGCTCTCCTCTCTATTTCTTGGCTTTCAAGTAGTCATCTATTAATACTATATATGTATATTTTCCTTTAAACTCCAACGATACTATATATAAATGATGGCGTCGATTTGTTTTAGCAGTCAATGAGACATGAAAGGTATATGCCATCAGGCAATTATGCGCTGTACTAGAGACACGTGTGTTCGACGACCCCTACGTGCCTGAAATAAACGCGTACGCGCGCCGTGGCGATCCAAGGAGTCTGCGTGCGCGTCGCCTCGCTCAATGATCGACGCAGAGTGCCAATAATTAACGCGCGCAACAGCGAGCGGATTTGGATACGCACGCCACGTAGCCGTACCCCGGTACCCGTACGTATGTATTAATGTATAAAACCAGCTAATCGATAGTAGTGGCGCGTATCTTTGGCGTGCGAGGCAACGTGGAGCCTTTGCCTGCCAATCGCGAAAAGGAGGGGAAAAGGCGAACGCACCATGAAAGAGTTGTGACAACCTTCCGAGGTGTGCTCCGCGACGCAACTTGCGTACGTGGAACAAAGATTCAGGTTGTGTTGTGTGCGCTTGCTCGCTCCGACCAAAGAAAGATTCAGGTTCGACACGGCCCGCGATTCCAGATATAGGGCCACACCCACACAGGCTCTAGCTACAGACATTTCGCGGCCCGAGCATGTACCGACATAATAACTGCCTCCGCGCCGAGTTTTGATGAAACCAAGCGCCCGTCAAAATTTTTCCTGGCTATTGCGTTGCCTTCTGATGGAAGCGAACGCATACGTAAACCAACCCCTCCGTGTAACCGTGCAAACTTTTAATATGAACCACATTATGTTGATCTAAGGGGACGTGCGGAGAAGTGGGAGGGAGATTTGAAAAAGTGTGATTAGCAGTAGACGGTTAAGTGTAAAATTATCCATGCCCTGCGTCCCTTGGATCAACATCATATGATTTAGATTAGAAGTTTGCACGGATAGGTTGGTTTGCACCAGATACGTTCCCTTGATGGAAACCCATGATCCACCGAGAAAAAACAAGAGTGACAGATCCACCGGGGGAGTGGAGTAGTGGTCCAATTCCATATTTAGAGAACGAAGCATATCTGTTCCAGATTCTGAGAGTGACTTGAAATCGTTATATTTTCTGTTTGAACACGTCGCAAAGAGAGAGGGAGAAGTGAAATGGTGGGATTCCATCGTTTCTTATCAAGCTCATCCCTATTTGTAGTATAGATCACTAGTTTTCTATATGCATTTTTATATATGCACTTTTTTTGGATTTCGATCAAATTAAGTATAAGTTACAATCCCTGTTTGTAGTATAGATCACTAGTTTTCTATATGCATTTTTTATATATTTACAATTGCTGTATAAATTACCATCGAAAGCCATTGTAACTTACAATTTCGATTGTAACTACTTCGATTTCTAACTTACACTCTGTTGTTACTTACAATTACAATTATATTTCTAACAAACCCAGTTGTTCTAATCCATCATTCTAACTTGTATAGGTGATATCGCCACCAACGCTCGCGCTTTCGTGCATAGGTCAAGGTGGTTACTTATCTACCACTTTGTTTGTCTAACTTCTTTATTGTCACGGTAGCATGTTAGATTTGTTGCTACATTTCTTAATTATTGCTACCTTTGTTGCTAATAATGTTATATTTGAACATTTCTCCACATTTATATTGTTGTTGGCACAATTACTTACCTGTAGAACACACAGTTAGGAAACATATGTGTCACCCGTTCAGGGACGTCGCATCTCACATTTACTTGTGAGGTGCGTAGTCCGAATTGTTCAGCATATTTTCGGCAGCATGAGAATGGCAGCCTTTGCCTGTTATTTGGTCTGAATCGTGTACCTTCTGCTCGTGATGCAAAGACACATAATAAATGACAAGGCAAACCTTGGTATAAAATGTCTGTAATGGCCCTACCTTGTAGGAGATGGTAGATATTCGTGTTAATTATAAAACTTTATTTTATGCAATAAATGACAAGGAAAAACATTATAGAAATAGAAACTAGTTTTTTTGTAAGTTTTGTATTCACTATTAACATTTGTTTCACATAAATAAATCGATATGATCCATAATATCCTTATTCAACATAAATATCTTCCTCACGCACTACTCAAAGCATCAACTATCTTATTGGTATTCATGGTATTCTCATTCTCTCCCTCTGGATTGTCATCTCCTTGTGCTTGTGACGTGAAACTCTGTTGTAGCAAGTAATCCTCATCAACATCACATCTATCAAACAACCTATCTTGTGAATTGTTGTCACGAATAAAATTATGCAACACCATGCAAGCTATAATTATATGTTTCTGTGTACGTCTAGGAAAACTTGTAATGCCTTCCAAAATATGCCACTTCTTCTTTAAGACTCCAAAAGCCCGTTCAATGATATTTCGAAGAGATGAATGTAAGAAATTGAACATCTCATCTCATACTTCCCTTGAGGAGGATGCCCATTACGAAGTCGAAATTCTAGTATATGGTATGTGCTTCCTTTGAAAGGGGCTAGATATCTGTTGAGGACTTGTTCTTAAATGCTATGAATTAAGAACAAGACAACATAAAATGTTAAATGTTAATGTCCTTCGTCCATGAAACATTATTCCCTTGAGGATAATGAACCTTGGACGAAGGTTGATGAGAATATAATTACGAAGATTAAGTCTTCGTAATTAAATTCTAATAGATTGTATAAGATAACATAAAATAAAGGATATAAAAAGTAAATGAATCGTAAACGAATTACATCATATTTTCTTAATATATTGAATCATTGAATACAATTGTACCTCTGCCTTGGCAAAGATTGGTTCCCGAAAGATGCGATTGCAATTACCAGAATCCGTAAACAGTAAAGGAATACTGTTCACTATTTATAGACACAGGACACAGCCTGTGAAGAATTACAATTATGCCCCTCATAAAAGTTTACAACATTGACTCAGATCCTTATGGACTAAAAGGTCATTCTATCTTTAAGTCGGTTTGTAATACCGAAGCTTCATGAAAAGGAACCTTCGGCCAACCCATACAAACAGCTTCAGCCGAAAGCCGCTTCTTCCTACAAGACCTTCGGCGACGAAGCATAGTCCCAACAATAGCCCCTTTCGCGGTGCTAGATCGTTTTTCGTAACGAGCTTGATCCGTGAAAAAAGTCTCTTAAGCTTCGGGGAGTCGAAGGTCCAAAAAACACCTTCCCTGAGCTCGTTGTCGAGAAACGATTCAGTTTCCCAGCGCGTAGCGGTCCCACCTTGCAGAGTTACTGTTTGTCTCTGCGGTCCACCACACAGCGAGTGCAAGCGGGTATCCGCCTGGTGTAAAAATCCTGGCGCTTCGCATTCTTACCTGCAGTACTATATAAACAGACGGGTAGGTGTGAAGTTACCACAGCATTCATTGCTATTTACACTGTTTTGCTGCCAAAATTTTAACCATCGCCGAAGCTCGACTCTCGGAATCGAACGAAGCTCCAAGTTGAAGCCTGCTTCGTCAGTAGAAAAGACTTCGGAAGAAAAAAGTATTTAATTTCCACAAATTCAAAATTAAATGGCCAGAGTGCGTTCTACCGCTAGGGTTGAGCGTGAGGGGGACGAAGCTGATGGTTCGGAGACTGTTCCCATCTCCGAAGCGATGCAAAGATCCGGACTGGTAACTGTTGGAACTTGCTCTCAGCAGCAAGGAGGCCAACAAGGGTGAACAGTGGTGACAACAGGGTTACGTGCTCGGGGGCAATAGCTCTGTTAATCTAGCCCCTCACGGGCACTGTGCGGGGGTATTTATAGGTATCTGGATGCCCAGCGTCCTGTGTTAAGGACGCATGTGCCCTCAGACACCTAGTTTATCCCCAGAATATTCCCATAAAGCAGGGTTACAAGCTGTAATTACAAGGACGCCTTTACAAACTAGGCCCGTAACACAAAGGCGGCCACGCGGGGCCCGTTACAATGGGCCAGATCACACGTGGGCCTTAGAGCAGGGCGAGGCCGTGCTGCGGGGAGACGTCACCGTAGGCCTTCGTCTGGTGCTGAATCGAGCGAAGGGTGTCCCTGCCCGTTTTGTCTCTGTCAGACCAGCGACTGAAGCGAAGGCGACGAGCGAAGGGTGGCGTCTTTGCCTTCGCCCCAACATTTGCCCTCCGAGGGACCAGTTCGACAAAGTCACCTGGTGCCGAAGACGTCGCTAGATGGCGGAGACGCTGCCCTCGCTCGAAGTGGTTCCGCGGGGGTTTTTGATGTGACCGTTGATGGACGGCGTACTGTTGGATTGCGGGTTTCCCGAAGCGCCGCGCCCTGTCGGATTGCGGGTTTCCCGAAGAGCCGTGCCCTGCCTATAAAAGGGGGCGGGGGTCGGTGCGTTTTGAACTTTGCCTTCCGCGCTCCGCGAAAACCCTAGCCGCCCGCCGTCTTGCTGCTTGTCTTCCCGCCGTGCTCTTGATCGCCGGAGATCTGGCTCGAGTGAAGCAGACCGCCCGCCGCCGCCGACGGTACGTAGCAATGCCGTCCTCCTCTTCTTCCGCCGACACCACGCCGCCGGCTGCCGCCTCGTCTGAGGAGACGTTGAGTAGCTTGATGGTGGAGGAGTTGCGCGCCGGCGACTCTGTTGATTTTGGTGTGTCACGGATGACGTCAGCCCGCGTTGAAGATATGCAGCGGTTGGGCTACTTTGGCGGCGGAGTTGCCCGTGCTCCGGGGACAGAGGAAGTCCCCGAGCCGGAGGGTGAGTTGGTCGTTTTCGAGGCGTTATTCGTTGCCGGTCTCCGCTTGCCTGCGCACCGGTTTGTTGGCGAAGTCCTGCGTAGATTCAACGTTCAAATACATCAGCTAACACCGAATGCCATGGTGGCGCTGGCGAAGTATGTCTGGGCGACGACTTCGTACGGCGGACAGCCGTCGGTTGAAGTTTTTGCGAAGAATTATTGTTTGCATTGGCAGAAGAGGGTGGTTGGGGACGGAGTTGCCCAGTTCGGGTCATGCACATTCACGCCGAAGACCGGCAAGACCACAATGCCAGTAGTGGAGTTGGTGCCGTGCGCCCGCAACAAGTGGGGCAATTGGAATGAATTTTGGTTTTACGTTGCTGAGGGTACCGTCGAAGACCATGAGGGACTCCCCGTGTCTGAGATGTGCTCTCATTATTACTCTGCGTATCCGCCTTTTGAAGTGGCAGAAGAGGATGCAGACGAAGGGGCCCTTCGGTGCGCCGCCGGTCAGAGCAGTGGGCGTGATTTAGTTGAAGAGTTCGTGGCGTTCGGGGTCTGGCCCTTGGCGCACGGCTGGGCGCTGGGCGAAGTGTGCCCTCGCCAGATGCCTTTTCACGGAGGAAGGGTGGTGCGAAGTCCTGCCTTCGCACTGAATTTGCGAAACCGTGACCCGGCCGCCTTTGTGCGTGATGCGGAGGACTTGGCGGTGCGACTCGTGGGACGTTACGTGCCGAGGACGGAAGGCCAGCGCAGTTTTGATATCCGCGGGTCAAATGACCGTTTGAACAGGGTCTTCGAATTAAATCAATTGCCGTACGACGGCTATCCTGGTCAAGACGAAGCGGACCGCCGTGGGAAGAAACCGGCGGTGGAGACTGGAGGCGACCCTGCGCTGGCGGCCGCCCCCTCCTCAAAAAAGAGAAAATTAGGTACTGTGATGGGAGGACTTGGGGTGTCTGATAGTTTTGCTAGAGAGTTAATGAGGACGTGTGCGGCTCCGGGGGAAAGGATGTCTTCGCCCGAGCTCCGGGAGTCTTCGGCTCGGATGCTGAGGGTTACCGGGGGTTGCTGGCCTAGAAATGTTCCTATCCCCTACGCGGCTGAGGAGGACTGTTTTACATCTCGTATGGTTCATCAGTGGAGAGTTTTTCCTTACGGGCGAAATATCGGTGCTGTTGTGTGGGCAGTGATGGACAAGGATCGCCAAGGGGCGGCGCAAAAACGCCAGGCGGCTGTCAGGCTGCATGAAGCTAGGCCGAAGCGGCAGCGGGGGGCTGCGAAGGCTGCGGCCCCTGGCGGAGGCAAGCCGCCGCTGGCGGCGAAGGCGGGCGCCTCTGCGCCTAGCAAGGCGCCGGAGGCAACGGCGGGCGCCGGAGGCTCTAAGTCAACAAAGGTGGCGCCGCCGGCCAGCGGAGTGGTGGAGGCTTCGAAGGCGGCCCGAGCGCTGCCGTTGTCGGGCAAACGTGTTGCCGACTTCGGCACCGATATTACTGTGGACGACTATCTTGGTGGTAAGTCGCTGGCCTATTATTGTTATTAATATATATATATATATATATATATATTAATTTTGTTGACGCGTTGCAGGGCCGGACGAGGGCCAGCTCGCTATAGCTGCGCCTGGCGCGGCGATCGCGACGGCCGCCATAGTGCCGAAGGCGAGGGGCGAGGCGCTTGGCGCCGGAGGCGAGGTGTCGGCCCTCGCGTTGGTCAGGGACGAGGCGGGCGCAGCGACCCGCCGGCTGAAGGGAGTGACGGAGGCGCTGAGTCAGGCGACGGAGGCGCTGAGTCAGGTCCGCTGAGTTATACTCTCTCCCCCACCTCTTTCTTTTGGGGCAATGGCCTTACGTGTTCCCTGCAGGTGGCTGACTTCGCCAGCCGTACTGCGTCGGGGGCCCTCACGGCAGCTGTGTCTGCCGAAGTTAAGAGACTTCGGACACAACATGCTGACGCTGTCCGTGAGAAATCGGCCTCCGACAGCAAGTGCCGTAAGCTGACGACAGGGTGGCCGCCCTGGAGAGGGAGAAGGCTGACCTCCGGCGCCAACTGGCGGCGGAGAGGAGGGAGGCAAACGAGGCCATCGCCAAGGAGCAGGCTGCGCAGGCGGAGGCCAAACTGGCGCGGGCGGAGGGCAACCTTGCCAAGGAGCTCGCCGAACATCTGCAAGAGCGGCTTGCCGCCCTAGAGAGCCGCGCGAAGGGGGCCGAGACCGCGATGCGTGCGGAGGCTGAACGGACGCGCGCTCAGCTTAAGGATACATATCGCGAGCTGGGCGCGCGGACCGGCGACTTCGAGGTGCCGGACCGAGAGCCCGGGCTTCGTTGCCTGCAATGGGTGCAGGAGGAGCTGCAGGAACTCCCCGCTGTTGTGGGGGGATTTATGTCGTACGCCTCCCTGGTCACCTGCGAGGGGGCGATGAACGCACTCTCCCGCGAAGGGTGCCGGCACTTCGAGGTCTTCGACCAGGCAGATGAAGACTTTGAGCGAGATGTCTATAAGGTCGAAGACCTCGTTGTAAAGGAATCCGCCGGGGCCCTCTACGACCGGATGTGGGGTCCGCACGGCCGTGAGGTGGTCAGGGAGCGAGCCGAGATTGCGAGGGCTCAGGTAATGTTGTTGTTTGTTTGGCGTTTTGTTGCATGTGGGGTGTGCTTGTGTTTGCTGAGTTTTGCGTGTTTTGACTTAGGCGGAGCGCGGCGAGCGGGTGGACGACTTCGGGGCTCTGAACAGCGCGCTGCCAGACCCGGAGCCGACCCCTGCGGAGGCTGTGACCGGGGCTGCCCTGGAGCCAACCCCGGAGACCGCAGCGGTTGCGACGGCTGCCCCCGCATCTGCTGCGCCCGGCGAAGACCTGCCCCCAAAGGTGGCCGAAGGCGCCCCTGATGCCCCCGCAGCAGCTGCGCCGAGTGTTGAAGATCCCGCGGTGGAGGCGGTGAAAACAACGGCGGAAGTGGCGGCGGAGCCAACGGCGGAGGCTCCCGCAGCGTCAGGGCCTTCGCAGGTGGCGTAGTGGGTGTTTAGGGTTGGGGAATTTTGGATGTTGTACTGAATTTTGGTTGCTGCGCAGGTTCAAGATTTTGGGCCTGCGCACGCAACCGCTACTACTGAGTTTTTGGCGGCTTCGACCGCGGAAGGTGGGAATGAATATGGTGGGGCTATATCTGAGTTTTTTGATTTTACTGACTCTGGGAGCTCGGTTGAGTGGACTGAGGAGTCGTCGGAGGAGGACTTGGATTATTTTGCGGCCTTGGACGTGGCTGCGGCGGAGGCTTCGCCACATGTCGCGGACGCGCCAGACGTGCCAGGTCCTAGCACCGGGCGCCGACGACGAAGGGCGGCTGCAAAGCGTAGGGTTAGTGTGGAGGAAGGGGCTCGGCTTCGCGTGAGTAGGGCTGGTCGGCAGGAACTGTTGTCTTTGCCGGCCGCTGCGAGTACAGGGGAAGGGGAACTGCGAAGTCTTTTTGCGGGTGAGTAGCTTAGGATAATGTTATTTAATTATAGAGAAATGGGAATTATTCCTAAGGTTGAGCCGATGTAGAGTGTGGTGCCCTCGCTTGTATATGTGTAAAGGTTTGTACGATGAAGTTGTGTGCCCTCGCGTGCCTGTGCCTGCGAGGACGTCGTGTATCTTTGTCTGGTATGGTTGGTTATGCTGTGCTGTTGTGATTATAGTCGTTCTTAGCACGGATGGTTTGATGCTATTGTTTCTGCTTTTGTTGTACTAGTTCGGCTGCGCCCTTAGGCGGCTTCTGCGCAGAGTCTTTGCGATAGACTTCGGGTTTTTTCGCACTTGTTGTGCTTAGTCCGGCTGCACCCTTAGGCGACTTCTGCGCGGATAGTCTTCGCGATAGACATTGGACTTTTTCGCACTTGTTGTGCTTAGTCCGGCTGCACCCTTTGGCGACTTCTGCGCGGATGGTCTTCGCGATAGACATTGGATTTTTTCGCACTTGTTGTGCTTAGTCCGGCTGCACCCTTAGGCGACTTCTGCGCGGATAGTCTTCGCGATAGACATTGGATTTTTTCGCACTTGTTGTGCTTAGTCCGGCTGCACCCTTAGGCGACTTCTGCGCGGATGGTCTTTGCGATAGACATTGGATTTTTTCGCACTTGTTGTGCTTAGTCCGGCTGCACCCTTAGGCGACTTCTGCGCGGATAGTCTTCGCGATAGACATTGGATTTTTTCGCACTTGTTGTGCTTAGTCCGGCTGCACCCTTTGGCGACTTCTGCGCGGATGGTCTTCGCGATAGACATTGGATTTTTTCGCACTTGTTGTGCTTAGTCCGGCTGCACCCTTAGGTGACTTCTGCGCGGATAGTCTTCGCGATAGACATTGGATTTTTTCGCACTTGTTGTGCTTAGTCCGGCTGCACCCTTTGGCGACTTCTGCGCGGATGGTCTTCGCGATAGACATTGGATTTTTTCGCACTTGTTGTGCTTAGTCCGGCTGCACCCTTAGGCGACTTCTGCGCGGATTTGTCGCACGCGAGGGTGGCTAGCGCTTAGCCTCGCGGTGACTTCGAGTTGGTCGAATGCCGAAGACCGTTGTCGCGGTCTTTTTTCGACACATGTTTTTGCGGGGGATTTTTGTCACATATATTACATGGCTCCGCCTCGTTAAAAACCTCACCCCCCGGGAGGAAAAGAGTGCGGGCCGGTACAAGATTGTTTGCGGCGAATTACAAGGGCGAAATCAGCCCTAAATGGGTCAAACAAAAAATTTGCGAAGGTTGTCGATATTCCAGGAGTGCTCCAGGTCCTCGCCATTTGGCGTTGTGAGCCTGTAAGCGCTGGGGGAAGCTTTTGACTTGACTATGAAGGGGCCCTCCCACTTGGGCTCCAACTTGCCCTTGGACTCCGTCCAAGCTGTTCGGACGAGTACGAGGTCCCCCTCGCTGAACTCCCTCGGGATGACTGCGTGGTCGCGCCATGCTTTGGTCTGGGCTTGGTATTTGTTTAGGGCCTGTAGGGCGAAGACCCGGTCTCCGTCAATGAGATCTTTTGAAGTTGGCTCGTCCACGTCGGGGACGGCTGACGGAACTGTACGCGGGGACCCATGCTTTATTTCTTGCGGGGTCATTGCCTCCGATCCGTATAGAAGGCGGAAAGGAGTGAACCCGGTCGCCCTGCACTCAGTTGTGTTTAGCGCCCAGACTGCCTCCGGCAATAAATCGGTCCATCTGCCTTTTTTTTCATCGAGGAGCATCTTTTTGACAGCTGTGAAGATTTTCCCATTGGCACGCTCCACGACCCCGTTGGACTGCGGATGATAGACTGAAGCGAAGGCAAGCTTGGTGCCGATGGAGAAACAAAAATCCTTGAAATCTTGGCTGTCGAACTGTTTGCCGTTGTCAACTGTCAGCTCGGACGGTACTCCGAAGCGGCAGACAATGTTCTGCCAGAAGAATTTTTGGGCAGTCTCTGATGTGATTGTGGAAACAACCCTCGCTTCAATCCATTTGGTGAAGTATTCGACGGCTACGAAGGCGAACTTAAGGTTCCCCTGAGCGGTGGGCAGGGGCCCGACAATGTCCAGGCCCCAGCGCTGGAGGGGCCATGTATAGGCAATCAGCTTTGTATATTGCGAGGGGTTGCCTGACCGAGGGGAGAACTTCTGGCAGGCTTTGCAGGACCTTGTGACTCGATTTGCAGCGCAGATCATTGCAGGCCAGTAAAACCCTTGTCGGATCACCTTGGCAGCCAGGGCCCTTGGCCCTGCGTGCGAGCCGCACGTGCCACTGTGGACTTCGTGTAGGATCTGCATGCCTTCGGTTTCGGTGACGCATTTGAGCATTGGCTGACTGACCCCTTTCTTGTATAATTGGCCCTCAATCAGTGCGAAGTCCCGGCTTCGATGTCTGAGGCGCTTTGCCTCACTGACGTCGGTTGGATGATAGTACCCCTATAGGAACAGGGTTATTGGTGCCCGCCAGTCTTCGGTCATGATTAGGTTGACTATGCGGTGGCCCTCGCTATCATTAGTTATTTGGAGCCCTTCGGGGCTCCGGACGGCTGGCATGCCGATGGTGTGAAAGAACACGTCGGAGGGCAGGGGCTCGCCCCTGGCGGCGGCCTTGGCTAATGCATCGGCCTCCTCGTTCTTGGCCCTATCCACATGCTGCAGGGTGAATCCCTTGAACTGTCTCTCGAGACTTCGGATAGCCGCGAGGTATTGCATGAGCGCGGGGTCTTTTGCTGCATAGTCTTTCTCGACCTGGCCGGCAACTATCTTGGAGTCTGTCTTGATGATACATGTGGTGACTCCGAGGGCCCTTAGCTTGCGGAGGCCGAGGATAACCGCTTCATACTCTGCTATATTGTTTGTACATTTGTCGGATTCTAGAGCGAAGTTGAGGCGTGCTGCATATCTGTGTTTGACTCCGACTGGTGAGGTGACGACTGCAGCGACGCCTGCCCCCGCATGGCACCATGCGCCGTCGCAATGGATGGTCCAGACCTTCTCTGTGGACGGGTCCGGCTGTGTTACTGGCCCAGTCCAGTCGACGACGAAGTCTGCCAGGACTTGCGACTTGATGGCTGTCCTAGGCTCGAAGCTGATGTGGTAGCCGGAGAGTTCGGCTGCCCACTTGGCGATCCTCACTAATGCCTCCGGGTTTCTGAATAGTTCGCCGAGCCCCCTGTCTGAGGTGACTCGGACCTTGAATGCTTCAAAGTAATGGCGCAGTTTGCGCGAGGACATAACAACAGCGTAGGCGATCTTCTCCAGCTCTGTCATGTTGCATTTGGACGGTGCCAGGACTTCGGAGACATAGTAAACAGGGCACTGTCTGACTGCGCCCTCGACTGTCTGCTCCTGCACTAGTGCCGCGCTGACCGCGTGCGGCGAAGCCGCGACATAGAGCAATAGGGGGAGCAAGGAGTCGGGGCTTGTGAGGATGGCCAGCTCCGACAGGTACTGTTTTAGTGAGGCGAAGGCCGCTGCCTGCTCCGGTCCCCAGGCGAAGTCCTTCGCACCGCGGAGTGTTTTGAGGAAGGGGAGACTTCGCTCGGCGGACCTGGAGATGAATCTGTTGAGAGCGGCCAATCTGCCTGTCAGACGCTGGACGTCCCTGGCGGACTGCGGAGGCGACATGTCGACGATGGCCTGGATCTTGGTTGGGTTGGCCTCGATGCCGCGGTGTGACACCAGGTAGCCCAATATTTTGCCCCGGCGAACACCGAAGACGCACTTTTCCGGGTTTAGGCGGAGTCGTGCATCTCGCATGTTCGCGAATGTCTCGGCCAGGTCGGCGAGATGGTCCTCCTTATTCTTGCTGGCGACGACGATGTCGTCCACATATGTAAATATATTTCTGCCGACCTGCCCTTTGAGTACTGTTTTGGTGAGTCTGGAGAAGGTGGACCCGGCATTCTTGAGACCCTCCGGCATTCTGACGAAGCAGTAAGTGCCGAAGGGTGTTATAAAGCTGGTGCTAGCCTTGTCTTCCTCCTTCATGTATATCTGGTGATAGCCGGAGAAGCAGTCGAGGAGAGACATGACCTCGCATCCGGCCGCGCTATCGACTATTTTGTCGATCCGCGGCAACGGGAAATTGTCCTTTGGGCAGGCCTTATTGAGACTGGTGAAGTCTATGCACATTCGCCATTTCCCGCTTTTTTTCTGCACCATTACAACATTGGAGAGCCACGTGGGGTAAGCCACTGGCTCAATGAATTTAGCCTCCAGGAGACGGTGCACCTCCGCCTTGGCGGCCTCTGTCTTTTCGTCGGACATTTTGCGAAGCCTTTGCTTTTTGGGTCGCACCGAAGGGTCAATTCCCAAGCTGTGCTCAATTATGGACCGGCTGACTCCGACCAGGTCGTGGGCGGACCAGGCGAAGACATCTTTATTCTTGGCCAGGTAGCGGAGAAGTCTCTCTTCTTCAAGTGAGGTGAGGTCTTCGCTGATAGTGACTGTCTGCTTGGGCGTGGCCTGATCGAGGGGGACAGTCTTGGTCCCGTCTTGGCTCTGCAACTGTGCCTTGTCGTACTGCTTATCGGTTGGGCTGGCGGGCGCGGGGACCTCGCGCTGGGTCGTGAGACAGTGTACGTTCCTCTGACCAGGCACGAAGTCCCGCTCTATGTTGTGCGCCGTCTGCTGGTTGCCGTAGATTGTAATGGCGCCTAGCGGACCTGGTATCTTCATACATAGGTACAGCCCGTGGATGGCAGCTTCGAACTTATTGATGGAGCCCCGGCCCATGATGGCGTTGTATGGATATACCATGTCGACAATGTCGAAGGTTACTTGCTCACTTCGGGCATTGGGTGCTACACCGAAGGAGAGGGGCAACTCTATTTTGCCAACGGGAAAGGTGCCCTTGCCGCCGAAACCATACAACGGGTTGTCCGAAGGCTTTAGCAAGCTGTGGCTTATACCCATGCGGTCGAAGGCGTGGAGGAAGATGATGTCCGCCTGACTGCCGTTGTCGACTAGGACTTTGTGTAAGTCCCAGCCTGCCACGCTGCAATTGATGACCATAGCGTCGATGTGGGGGGCGCTGCGCAGGTCGACGTCTCGTGCGTCGAAGGTTAGCGGTATGTGGGACCACTTCGTCTGCACGACTGGGCCAGTGACGGCGACATGGTTGATGCTGCGGTAGTGGTCCCGCTTCTGCCGCTTGGTGTCGAAGTCAGTGCTGGACCCTCCTGTTATCATGTGGATGACTCCGCGATACGGTTGGTCGGCGAAGTCTTCCTACTTTGGGGCATGGGGGATGTTTTGATGTTGCTGGTGTGGTGGTGGGGGTGGAGGAGGTACGATTTGTACTTCCTGATGGTGTTGGTAAGCGTGGTGCGGTGGGTGCGGAGCGGGAGCGTGGATATATGGTGGAGGGGGTGGTTGGTAATTATGCGCGACAATTCTGGGATTGTCGGCTGGCTGCGCCCGTGCCATTCTGTCTCTGGTTGCCTTCGTTTCGGGGCAGTCTTTGGTTTGGTGGGCGCAGTCTTCGCCGTGGAAAAGGGAGTAGAACCGGCACGGCGGCTGCGCGCGCCCTCGGCCCCTGCCACGCGTTCCATTTCCGCGGCCCTGGGGGGATATTCCTGGCGACGAGGGGGGTCAGCAGCAGGCTGTTGGTTGGCGATGTTGTGCACTTGCTGCTGACTGCGGCTATCTCGACCGGAGTCTGGTTGCGGAGTCCTCGTCCACGTGCGGCTGGACTGCGGGGCATCTTTGGGTTTCCGCTGTGACTCAACCTTGCGCTGGTGGAGCTCTTCGGATTTGGCGTATTTTTCAAAGAGCTGATATAGCTCCTGCAAGCTCTTGGGTGGATCTCTGATACAGTGGCTGTAGAGGACGCCGGCCCGAAGGCCACTGATGGCGTAGTGGATAGCGATCTAATCATCGACAGAGGGCAGCTGCGACTTGAGTGTTAAGAATTTGCGGTAATACTCCCGCAGAGTCTCCTTTTCTAGCTGTTTGCAAAGCGAGAGCTCGGCCAATGCGTCGGTGTCTGGGCGGTACCCTTGGAAGTTGAGCAGGAACTTGTCCCTGAGACTTCTCCACGAATCAATGGACAGCGGAGGCAATCTGGTGAACCAGGTGAGTGTTGGGCCCTCTAGGGCGATGATGAAAGACTTCGCCATTGTGGCGTCGTCTCCTCCGGCGGATGCAACGGCGACCTGATAACTCATTATGTATTGCACCGGGTCGGTGCTGCCGTTGTACTTGGGATAGGTCCCCGCTCGGAAGTTAGCTGGCCAAGGCGTCACCTGCAGGTGTGGCGCCAGGGGACTTCGCTCGTCGAGGTAGTTGACTCCTTGGAATGGCGCGCCGTGCTGGAAGGTGTAATCGCGCTGGGGGAAACGCGGGCTCTCCGGCCGCGCCTGGTGATGCGGGGGTGGGCCATGCTGCAGGCCAAGGTGGCCTTCGCGCGTGTCTTCCGGTTGCGCGCGCTGCTGGAGGGGCGGCTCTTGCTGCAGGCCAAGGTGGCCTTCGCGCTGCATCAGCGTGATCTCGCGCTCGAGGTCTTGGGCCTTCTGCTCCTCGTCGCGTATCATTTGCCGCACCTTGGCTAGTGCGGACACACGCTGGCGCTTGGCCTCAAGTATCTCTTTCTACCTCTGGAGATTGCGGTTCTTGAGGCGCAGGGCGCGCAGCTGTAGCTGTTCTTCTGCTGAGACGCCGAGGACCTCACCGTCCTCGGTGACGTCCGCGCCTCCTAGTGGGGCGAAGCCTGGGGGCGGCTGCGATTGTCCTTCGGTTCCGCAGGTGCGGAAGGTGTCGTCTTCGCCGGGGTGGGGAACATTGTCTTCAGTGGGCTCTTGGTGGGTGGATTGGGTGAGGGCGAGGGCCTTGCCCTTTCTTGCGGCCAGCAGTGCTGCCTTCACAGCCTCGTCAGCCTTCGGGTTAGCTCTCTTGGGTGCCATCGCGGGTGGTTTTGTCGTAGCACGAACGGTGGGCGCCAAATGTTGGAACTTGCTCTCAGCAGCAAGGAGGCCAACAAGGGTGAACAGTGGTGACAACAGGGTTATGTGCTCGGGGGCAATAGCTCTGTTAATCTAGCCCCTCACGGGCACTGTGCGGGGGTATTTATAGGTATCTGGGTGTCCAGCGTCCTGTGTTAAGGACGCATGTGCCCTCAGACACCTAGTTTATCCCCAGAATATTCCCATAAAGCAGGGTTACAAGCTGTAATTACAAGGACGCCTTTACAAACTAGGCCCGTAACACAAAGGCGGCCACGCGGGGCCCGTTACAATGGGCCAGATCACACGTGGGCCTTAGAGCAGGGCGAGGCCGTGCTGCGGGGAGACGTCACCGTAGGCCTTCGTCTGGTGCTGAATCGAGCGAAGGGTGTCCCTGCCCGTTTAGTCTCTGTCAGACCAGCGACTGAAGCGAAGGCGACGAGCGAAGGGTGGCGTCTTTGCCTTCGCCCCAACAGTAACTTCGGAAAAGATCCCTAGTGAAGATGCAGAACAAGCAGAACAAGCAATGGCCGAAGCAGAAGAAGAAGATATTGAGGAAACTGATCCCGAAGACGATTATCGTATTGCCATGCCAAGCAAGCCCAGCCACTTGGACTTCGGAAAATCTACTGTTTCGAAGGCTGATCTCTCCAAGATGGTAAAGTCAGGCTTTTTCAATGAAAATCAGAAGAAGCTATTACGCTTCGGGGGAGAAGAGACTACCCCAAAGCCGGAGAAGGATGAAATTGTCATTTTCAAGAGCTTTCTTAAGGCTGGATTAAGATTCCCCTTACATGGGATTATTGCAGAGGTACTGAAGAGGTTTGGTATCTACTTTCATCAGTTGACTCCTAACGCTATTGTTAGGTTTAGTGTTTATATCTGGGCACTCCGAAGCCAAGCGGTGGAGCCGTTTGCGGACTGCTTTTGTCGAGTTCACGAGCTGCACTATCAGACGAAGGCTAGAAAGGATGGATTGCATGACAATTTTGGTTGCTATAATTTTGCTTATCGGAAAACCACAAAGTTTCCTGTAATCAGCTACCGGAGCAAATGGGCAGCAGGCTGGAAGTCGGAGTGGTTCTATGTCAAGGTTGATGACGACAAGGAGAAGCTTGTGCAAAGTCCACTCGAACTAATCTTCGGAGAAACCCGACCTCGTTGCAACATGACACCAGAAGGTCCAACACAACAAGCGTTGAATGAATTCAGAATTATTGCAGAGCATATCAGTACAAGGGACCTGGTTCAGAAGTTTTTGGCTTTCAAAGTTTTTCCTAGTTTAAAAGAATGGGAGATGCCGAAGCTAAAGGGGGAGAAGAAAGAAGGTGAACTTGTACGGTTACCTTATTATTTCAAGTTTAAGAAATACTTTAAAACACCTTGCCAAGAGTGGCTGGATACAATTGAAGTAATGTGCAATGAAATACTCGGCAATTATTCCAAAAAAGAAGATCAGTTGATGACCGCGGCCTTCGGCACCCGTCCGAAGCGAAGACTGAATCGAGTGTTGGACGCTCTGGGCTTCAAATATCCTGACTATGAAAATCTGAATAAAGGTGTCGGGGGCCAGAAAAGGAAAAGGATGACTGAAGCCTTAAATGAAGATGAGAAAGAACCATCAAAGAAGAAAATTCCGAAGAAGAGGAAAGCGTCTTCTCCGAAGCAAAAAAATATCCGACGAAGAAGAAACCCCCGCATCACCCTCTGCCCCTGACGTGGAGGAAATTTTGAAGGTAATGACTGAATCCCTGCCTGCGAAGCTAAGTCCATTGGGGCCTCAACTGACAAAGTTTTTTCAGAAGGAAAAGGAGCCTGAAAAAACGAAGAAAACAGCTAAAGCAAAGAGGCAAAGAATTATCACTGTGACAGAGGTCATTGACAAGACACCACCAAGAGCTTCAGCTCAGAAGACACCAGCGGCTGAGGAAAAAACAAATATTGAAATCACACCTTCGGAGGTCGCGGCTGCCGAAGCTGCCTCAGTTGAAGATTTGAACCTGGAAAGCACAATCGAAGACATCGACAAAATGCTGCTAGACATGGCCACAGAAGAGGCTGCCACTGCCACCGAAGAGGCTATGGCCGCAGTGCCAGGGAAAGAAAAGGAAATTGTTGACGAAGCTTCAGAGGACGAGGCCTTCATGTTCCAAAATTTAGTTGGAGAAAAATTGTCAAAACCCGAAATAGAAGAACTTAAAGAGTATGCCAAATCTTGCGGGTACAAACCAGGAGCACTCCTCTTCAGAGGTATTGATGATGAAAAATTAGATTGTATCCGAGATCAAACTGGAGCCAAAGTTATCGGTACTCTATCAAAGAGTATCGGTTTTCCGAAGCTAGAAACAGACATTAGCCGCTACCGACGACAACATATCGTTGGTAGTTTATTTTATTCCAATTTCAAGGTGAACTACTTTTTCCCTTAACTTTTATTGTTTTTAACAGTGAAAACATGTCTAACGAAGGTTATTTTCGTACAGAGTATGCTGTTGAGCAAAGCCTTGAAAATGCAGCAAGATTTTGAAGACAAGAAACACGAAGTTATAATTGAAAATCTAGAAAGCAAAATAAAGGAGCAATCAGCTGCTATTGAGAAGAAGAACTTTGAGCTCCAAGCAACTGAAGGTTTATTGGCGGAAGCCGAAGCTAAAATAACAGAACTGAACACGAAGCTTCTCTGCCAATCTGAGCAGTTTGAGCAAGAAAAGCAAGAACTTAAAGCAAAACTTGAAGCCGAAGCTCAACAAAACTCAGATTTGAAAAAGCTATTGGTGGGCCTTCAAGAAAAATGTTTGGAATTTAGCAACAAATGTATTCAACGACTAAGAAAAATTTTCCACTCGGTTGGAGCCAGCAGTGAGAAATTCACCCCCTCAGCTGAAGATTTACCGAAGACCTTCGAACATATTGAGGGTGAAATTGACGAGCTCGACGAAGTTATAGCTGGGCACGGTGACTTATGTGCCTGGGTAGCTTCTCGGGGCACTGCTGCAGCCTTCCTAAAAGCTGGCTGCGATCATGGAAAGATTGTCAATAGGCCTAATTTCACTTTATCACCATCAATCCTAGATGACATTCCTGATCTCGCCCGAAGTATTTCCAATAGATTTGTAAAAATGATATGGACAAAAGGCGGGCGAGAAAAGGCTGGAGACGAAGCTCGGAGTCATCTTGAACCAGTAAGAAATCATACCTTTTGCTTACCTCTTCCTTCAAGCTCGATTTTGACTTACAACAACTTAATTCATGTAGGATGACGAAGCCGAAGTCGATGATTAAAAAGAGTGACGCCGAAGCTAAAATCCCTCGAAGATTGAATAGGAGTAGACTGTAGACAGACTCAGGAAACTTTTGAGATAACTTTTGTAAATATAACTAAACTTGTCTTTAATGAGTTCTGTTCATACCTTGTATTATGCTCTTGCCCTTCCATTAATGTATGTGAAGTGCTTTGTTGTGGACGAAATCATCTTTTTTGAGCCGAAGGCGAAAAAACACCTTCCCTTCTTTTCGTACACAGCGAAGCATAGAAAACAACATTTCCCTTTCTTTCGAAGCTCTCCTTCTTGTACGCGAAGAAGCTCTTCTCTTATGCCGAAGCAACCACTTATGTCATAATGATGATTATCCTACATATGCCTGAATGAATGTTTATGAATGCAAATGCCATGATGTAATGTGATGTGCGAATGAATGTCCAAACACATATCCGAAGCCATACTCTCAGTCATTATTTCCTTAGAAACAATCACACATCAGCTCTGCATTCCCTTAGGAACGACTTTGGAGCTTCTTCGCCTTTTACTTTCGGCGGAATCAGCGTTTACTTTTCGCTGTAAGCTCTGCATTCCCTTAGGAACGACTTTGGAGCTTCTTCGCCTTTTACTTTCGGCGGAATCAGCGTTTACTTTTCGCTGTAAGCTCTGCATTCCCTTAGGAACGACTTTGGAGCTTCTTCGCCTTTTACTTTCGGCACTCGATGGTGCGTTCTCAGCTTTTACATTTACATTCCTTGGGGGATTTTGCTCTTATAGAACTAAAAAAGGAAATTACATATGATGGCCCCATTAAAAACCTTTCTCCCCCTTTAGAAAGGAAAAGAGTGTCATGAAAAAGAAAAAACATAAAAAGTTACATCAAGCTACACATAATATCGCCGAAGCTCATCCGCATTCCAAGATCTAGGAATGTCGTTGCCGTCCATATCCTTCAATCTGTATGAACCGGGTCTTGACGAAGATGCTACTAAGAAAGGTCCCTCCCATTTCAACTGCAACTTGCCCACTGTGTCTGGGTTGGCCACTCTCCGAAGTACCAAATGTCCTGGCTCAATATTCTTTAGCCGAACCTTTCTATCTCGCCATTTGATTGTTTCGACTTGATATTTATTGATATTCTCCACAGCTTGAAGCCTGATCCCTTCTAAAGCATCTTTTTCCACAGAATAAGCATCTTCAGAACCTGATTCTGCCGAAGCTACTACTCTTATTGATCCAGTTTTAGCTTCCTCCGGAGTTATTGCTTCGTCACCAAATAATAACTTGAATGGAGTAAAGCCTGTAGACCTTGATGTTGTTGTGTTGTGGCTCCACACCACTTTGGTTAACTGATCTGGCCACTTTCCCCTGGGTTGATTGAAGATTAACTTCATTATTCCTGTCATTATAATGTCATTGGCTCTTTCAACGAGTCCATTTGACTCCGGATGCCTGACTGATGCAAAATGGATCTTCGTACCAATTTGATCACAGAAATCTCTGAAAGCTTCGGAGTCGAACTGTGTACCATTATCCACAGTGATGGCCTTTGGTACCTCGAAATGACAAACAATATTCTGCCAGAAAAACTTTTGAATGGTAGCCGAAGTTATTGTGGCTAAAGGCTTTGCCTCAATCCATTTGGAAAAATATTCCACAGCCACTACAACATATCTTAAGTTCCCTTGGGCCGGTGGTAATGGACCCAACAAGTCAAGGCCCCACCTTTGCAATGGCCAGATGGGTTGTATGAGCTGTGTTAAGGACGAAGGTTGTTTTTGATCTCTTGCACATTTCTGACAACCTTCGCACTTTTGAACTAATTCCGCTGCATCCGAAGCTGCCTTCGGCCAATAAAACCCTTGACGGAAAACTTTTCCAAGTAACGGCCTAGATCCAATGTGAGATCCACACAGGCCTGCATGTATTTCTTTCATCAACTCTATGCCTTCGGTTCTAGATAAACACTTGAGTAACAGAGCACAAACTCCATGCTTGTACAACTCCCCTTCTATCATGATATATGGACGAGCTCTTGCCTCTATCCTCCTGTTATAAGTTTCGTCATCTGAAAGGAATTTACCCTGAAGGTAAGAGATGATCTCAGTTCTCCAATCTTCGCTATAAACAGGAGATATATTGAGGACTGCTCTTTCAAGAAGTTCCACCGAAGGTGCTTTTATTGTTTCGAAGAACACATCCGAAGGTAAGGGCAGCCCCTGTGCTGCTGACTTAGCTAGCAAATCAGCATGCTCATTTTGTCCTCGAGGGATATTTTTGACAGAAAATCCTTCGAAGGAAGCTTCGACTCTTCGAACCATGTCCAGATATTTTTCAAGCTTCGGATCTTTAGCCTTGCAACTCTTGTCAATATGACCCGAAACAACCTGGGAATCAGTTTTAAGAATGGCCCTTCTGATTCCCATTGCTTTTAGCTTCCGAAGACCCAAAAGCAGGGCTTCGTACTCGGTAATATTGTTTGTACAACTGAAATCGAGTCTTGCCGCATAACAAGTTTTAATTTTGGATGGCGAGACCAACACAGCAGCTGCTCCTGCCCCGAAGGTTCCCCAAGACCCATCGCAAAACACTGTCCATACTTCGGCATCTTTATTTATTTCTTCATCCTGAGCCCCTGGCGTCCAGTCAGCAATGAAGTCTGCTAACGCCTGGGACTGGATCGAAGATCTATGCACATAATCAATGCAAAATTCATTGAGCTCTGCAGCCCATTTTCCAATCCGCCCAGTAGCTTCGCTATTCCTCATAATATCCTTCAATGGCTGCGAAGAAGGAACAACTATGTTGTATGCTTGAAAGTAATGCCGAAGCTTCCTGGATGCCATCAAAACAGCATATAACACCTTCTCTAATTCTGTATAGTTTTTCTTTGATATACTAAGAACTTCAGATACAAAATACACTGGGACCTGCTTCTTGACTTGGCCATCAAGCTTCTCCTGGACAAGTGTTGCACTTACCGCTGAGTGCGAAGCTGCCACATATAATAACAAAGGAGCCCCTGGCGTTGGTGGAGTTAATGTTGTTAAATCTATCAGATATTGCTTCAGTTCCTCGAAGGCTTTCTGTTGGCTTGGTCCCCATTGAAAGACTTCAGCTGATTTCAGCACTTCGAAGAATGGTAAATTTCTTTCTACTGATCTTGATATAAATCTATTAAGAGATGCCAACCTCCCTGTTAATCTTTGGGCCCCCTTTTTTGTAGTTGGTGGTTCCATTCGAAGTATAGCTTCAATTTTACTTGGATTAGCTTCAATTCCCTTTGTTGAAACCAAGCATCCAAGAAATTTCCCCTTCTTTACTCCGAAGACACATTTTTCTGGATTCAACTTTAAGCCAGCTTGTCTGAAACTGGCGAAAGTTTCCTGCAAATCAGCAATATGATTTTCCTGTTTCGTGCTTTTTACAATGATGTCATCAACATAAGTTAGCACATTTCTGCCAATCTGAGACTGGAGAACCTTCGCAGTCATCCTGCTGAAACTTCCTCCAGCGTTTTTGAGCCCCTCAGGCATCCGAAGATAGCAATATGTGCAACTTGGGGTTATGAAGCTAGTCTTCGGCTCATCTTCCTTCTTCATCCAGATTTGGTGGTAGCCTGAGTAACAGTCTAGCAGACTCATGAGCTCTGAAGAAGCTGCTGCATCAACTAAAGAGTCTATCCTTGGCAATGGGAATTCGTCCTTCGGACAAGCCTTGTTGAGATCTGTAAAATCGATACACATTCGCCACTTGCCATTGGCCTTTTTACCATAACAGTGTTAGCTAGCCATTCTGGGTACTTTACTTCTCTGATAACTCCTGCACTGAGGAGTCTTTTGACTTCATTACGAGCACCTTCGGCCTTATCATCAGACATTTTCCGAAGCCTCTGCTTTCTGGGTCTGAAGGATGGATCAACATTGAGGGAGTGTTCAATAACATCCCTATTAACTCCGTAGAGATCATTGGCTGACCATGCAAAAACATCTTTGTTGTTGAACAAAAACCTTATCAAGGTTTTCTCCTGTTCTTCGGATAATTGAGAGCCCAACAGCACCTTCTGCTCTGCTATGTCCTCACATAAGAGCATATGCTTCGGCTGATCTGCTGAAGCTGCTTTCTCCCTTCTGAATTTGTATTGTTCACAAGCTTCAGCTCCATCTATGTTATGGATTGCTTTTGAGTCAGTCCAGTTTCCTTCGGCCCTTCTGGCAGCTTCCTGACTTCCATGAATAGCGATGGGTCCTTGATCCGAAGGTATCTTCATGCAAAGATAGGCAGGATGAAGAATTGCTTCGAAAGCATTGAGGGTGCCACGACCAATAATTGCATTGTAAGGGTATTCCATGTCAACAATGTCAAACACAACTTGCTCAGTTCTAGTGTTGTTGATGAACCCGAAGGTCACTGACATAGTGATCTTGCCCAGTGCTACAATCTGTCTTCCTCCGAAGCCACAGAGAGGGTGTGTAGCATCATGAATCTTATCTTCTGGCTCTTGCATTTGCCTGAAGGCCTTAGCAAATATGATATCAGCTGCACTGCCTGTATCAACCAAGACATTGTGGACCAGAAACCCTTTGATAACACAAGAGATAACCATGGCATCGTTGTGTGGGTAATCCTTGAGTTGAAGGTCCTCTTGGGAGAAGGTAATAGGAATGTGAGACCATCTTGACTTGATGAAGGGTCCTTGCACCCCAACATGCTGTACCCTTCTCTGTGCTTCCTTCTTCTGTTTCTTGTTGGCTGGCTCTAAGCACGAACCACCTGTAATCGGGAGCACCAGCTTCGGGTCCGAAGCAGCTCCAGCTTGATCGTTGAACGAAGCCATCAGCTCAAAAAGTGGAAGTTAGTTCACCGGAGGTGGGCGCCAATGTTGAGGACTTGTTCTTAAATGCTATGAATTAAGAACAAGACAACATAAAATGTTAAATGTTAATGTCCTTCGTCCATGAAACATTATTCCCTTGAGGATAATGAACCTTGGACGAAGGTTGATGAGAATATAATTACGAAGATTAAGTCTTCGTAATTAAATTCTAATAGATTGTATAAGATAACATAAAATAAAGGATATAAAAAGTAAATGAATCGTAAACGAATTACATCATATTTTCTTAATATATTGAATCATTGAATACAGTTGTACCTCTGCCTTGGCAAAGATTGGTTCCCGAAAGATGCGATTGCAATTACCAGAATCCGTAAACAGTAAAGGAATACTGTTCACTATTTATAGACACAGGACACAGCCTGTGAAGAATTACAATTATGCCCCTCATAAAAGTTTACAACATTGACTCAGATCCTTATGGACTAAAGGGTCATTCTATCTTTAAGTCGGTTTGTAATACCGAAGCTTCATGAAAAGGAACCTTCGGCCAACCCATACAAACAGCTTCAGCCGAAAGCCGCTTCTTCCTACAAGACCTTCGGCGACGAAGCATAGTCCCAACAATATCCTTGTCGGTTTAGATAGCTAGAGTCGAAGAGATAATATTTACCTATATCAAAAAGTTAGTAAAAGAAAAAATCCATATAAATATTGAATGAAACAAAACATATATACCTTTTGAAGGCACCGAAAAGGAAGGGAAATTTGCTAAAGCATGATTCAGGATCCATGTGTCATGTGCAGAACTCGGCCACCTAGCAACCACAAAGATAAATATCTTGTCAAAATCACAAATAGCTAACACATTCTGAGATGAATTCCCATGCCGACATGTATAGTTAAGCACTTCATCTGCTGGCACTGTGACAGGAACATGTGAATCACCAATAGCTCCGATAGCTCCTTGGAAGTAGGTCCAGAAACGTTCCTCCTTGATCCTATCATGCTCAGTTTTGAAAATAGGATCTCTTGGTTTAATATTATCTTTCGCTAACTTGCGAAACAAATTAGTACTTCATGAAATTTGGTGTGAACTATCCATATTGATCGGGTAAAACAATTTTTAGCTTGTGAAAATGATTGTGGTCCTCCAACGATCCACAAAAATATTGCTAGTGACTCCATCGATGATACATTATTAGTTGATGTTAAGTCGTAAGTAAAAATGAGCAAGTCATGCGGTGCCATGAAAACATCTGTGCTCATGCGAAACATCTTATAAAAGCACCTTGGACGATCCATGCAATTCGTAACCCATTGTATTCTAGTTAGTTTCTGGTGTTTCCCTGTACTCTCCTTTGTGCAAGTATCACTTATTATACTCCTCACCCATTTCACCAATAATAGCAGCTTGCCGGGAAAGTTCGGCAAGATACAATAGACCCTTGTTTGCTTTTTTGGCCAAATCTGCCATGTTGTGAGTCATCTACACAAGATATGAATATATTAATATTTACAACATAATTTGAATAGCAAAGGAATATGTAGACAACAAATAAAATTGTACACAACAAAGCAAATTGTGCACAGAAAACAACAATTACAGACACAATATCATCATTCTAAACGGTACCTACATAACAAGCTAAGCTAAGCCAGCTCATTACTTTAACAAGTCATCTCAAACTCGATTGAGCTAAATCGAGCTGAGTCAATATCTAGCCCTGAATCCCATCCCTGCCTCTATTCTTAATTTTCTTAATTAATTAAATCCACCCTCCTCTTAATGGCCTCCCTCTTTTTCGTCGCCTCACTCCATGTTTAATTCCAAATGTTAAAGTCTACTCAGTGGAGAGAGACAGAGAGAATACAAATGACAGCGATGTCCTTTATTGCAGGGAAGACTTGTTTATATACATGTGACAGGGGTCATCACCAAGGGGTGTGTCCCTTGGGGATGTGTTTGTCGAGCCCCTTGGATTGGTCACCATATCACATATAACTTTGTAATATGTTATTTTGTAACACTCCCCCTTGATCAATCCAAGTCCATTTGATCATCTGTCAGCTGTCTTCCAAGATATTATCTCCTAAAAAACCCTGTGGGAAAAATAAGGAGTACACAATGTCTTTTGGATCATGAGTAGAACTCACACAGACCTCCAAAAGAAAATATGCCTGTAATCATCATTCTTAAAAACCCCTGTGGGGAAAATTAATGATGAAGCATATAGCTTAGTTGATATTACCTCGTTAAAAACTTTGGATGAGAAAACCTTAAAAGGCAAAACTCATGCAAAGAAAAGAGTGTAATATGATGGTATAAAACAGGTCGAATATCACGGAGAATTACTCCCCCTGATCTTGCAAACACTTGAGTCTTCTCATACCAATCACCTCAACACATTTCTGAAAACGTTGAGTATGGTAGAGATTTTGTGAATAAATCAGCAAGATTATCACAAGACTTTGCAAGATGTTAATGTTTCCATTTTCCTGTTTTCATCTGAACAACACAAGCTCAATTATCCTTATGGATAATGGTCAGTGATTCAGTTGAATCATGGTACGATATTATTCTCCAATGGACCTCTAGCCCAAAGAACAGTAATATGTCTATAGCCATCATCTCAAAAACCCCAATGGGGGAAATAAATGATGAGACATATAACTCAGGCTAATATTTTTCCAAGATAATCTTGCCAGAAAATCTGAGAAATCAACATATCAGCTGAGTCTCCTTAAAAACCCAGTGGGAAAAATAAGGAGAGTAGTCATACTCTATTGTTGATCTATTTGAACTCTAAGGAGATAAACTCATATCCTAGTTCAAATACAACAATAACTATGTCATAATGTATCATCCTCTAAAACCTCTACGGGAAAAATAGATGATACGACATAGACCTTGTGTTGATCTTGTCTTGTTAAAAACTTTGAATGAGAAACCCAAACAGGGGGAAAACTCATGCAAAGAAAAGAGTACAACATGATGCAGAAACAAGTTCTTCAGATCAAGAGAAAACTCCCCCTGATCTTTACAAATCACTAAGTCATCCCATACCTACTCTCAAACACATCTAAAATGTGGAGTAAGTAGAGACTTAGTTCGTAACTTGTTTTTCATCTAAACAACACAAAGTAATATTATCTCCATAGATAATAAGGTCAATGATATAAAATCATGACCACCACATACCTTCAGTATGTAGTATATCATTCTGTACAATCCCACGAAGTGTACTATAGAATGATTAGTGTAAGTGACCATTAATCTCTGTTGATCAACATTTATCAAACAGTAGGTCCAACTTACCAGAAGTATGTCATTGATCTTGTACCTGGGGATCTTCTATAGATATCCAAGATCAGTATATCCAAACATAAGGAGAGCATGAGTACACCTGAAGATCATAACTTGATCTCATGTGCTGTTAGCTAGCAAATCTTTGCAAAGCAATATCCGGCCGGATGCTCTTGCAAGATACAATAGCACATCTCATGATCGGAAAGAATCAAATAACAATGATTCTCTCATATTGAATTTCTTCAATATATGTTGGATATAGACAATTTTGTATCCAAGATACTCAAGATAGTTTACTTTGAATTGAAAATCTCTTTCAATTCATATCCTCTATCTCGAACTCCGTCGATAAGTAATGTATGTTTAAAATATGTTGCACATATTTACACTGAACATACCATTCTTTGTGTATCCTTTCAGAAAGAAGGATTCACTAGGTCGAATGTACCATATTTGACCAAGATGCTCTAAGTCACCAAGACTTTCCAAGCATTGCAAATTTGTGATTGGTGATTATGTATTTGGAATCCTTCAAGACTCCATAAATACCATAATCCAGTGACCACATATGCACATGTTGTCACTACATCTATCAACTGCAAAGATAGATGATTTACTGCCCATAATATTGTATCGGAATTTTACTACTCACAGTAGAAGAGAATTTATAGCATTAAAATAATGCTTGGGTTTGCGTATAAACCCAGTTGCTACTAGCCATGCTTTCTCACCACCTCATTGTTTCCAAGTCCATGAAAACAAACTTGTATCCACAGTAAGATACCTTGAAGTGAAAATAAGTTAACACTTCTTTTCGGTGAGCAAGGCTATCTCTGCAACATTGTATCACTCAACAAGATCCAGTTTGAGCATACTCATGCTCTGCTATGGCCATAGTCTTTTGGATCACTTGGAGTGCATATACAATTTGCTGAGGTGTATGTGTCGACACTTGTAGCTTTTAAATAACACAATTCTCCAGTTGACATAAAGTCATTTTTTATGTACCCTTATGATTCCTCGTGAAATCCCAAAACGAGAATCAAGGGCTTCCGATAACCTAGCCTCATCAGTGCGCACTGAGCTAGGTTGTGAATGTCTTCCATTCACAGGATAATCCATATCCTTTAGGTGTCCACCAACACTCGGTTGGTTACCAACGAATAGATGGTTTGCATTTACTATCTCATAAGGTCTAGCCTTCAGCTGCTTGCAAGCATATTAATCCCAGTTTGTGTCCATACTTCTCCCCCTCTTATTTACAACATTGTTGCAATAGGGAGTTAAGTGGTTTTCCATGTAACCACTCTTTCTGGCACTTCCACATAGAATTAATTTGAGTGACACCTCATAGTAAATGCACATGGCAGTCAATTTGCAACTTCTTGCAAATCATTCGAACCTAAAGGTTCAGTTTTAGTACGTGATACTGAGCCTGAATGTTTACTGCATTCATTATAATTTCCTGGCATTCGTTTTGGTACTCGAAATCTCCCCCTAATGCCTGGAAAAGTTCATGATTCAAGCAAGCGTACGGGCCGTAAATAGATTCTCATGAAGAGATTCTGAAACTTAATGATCGACGGAGAATGAATTCTCATATAGATCCCCAGTTTTCTGTGTGCCCATATATGTACGCTGCGGTGGTGAGATTGGGAACATACCCAATGTACGCATGGGAAATCTTTCATGGATTCCCACGTACTAAAAACCATAGGGGAACTTGTACATGCAGTACATGCAATTAATCACAAGTCAGGAGCGTGCAAAAACTTTCTGACTCCATTCATAATCAGTTGGAAATGACAATTCATTACTGATGGTCATTAATGATCTGAAATTTTCAAATCTATCACAGATTCATCATATCCTTTATGGACATCATTCTGAATACCAAGACAAACAATCATCATTGTAAGCACATTTGGTAAATTCAGTAGTGTGGAGGCTAATGTGCTCAAGCTTGAGACATTATTACTTAATGGTCATGTGTTGTCCGAAGGACACACTTGAGGTCATCATATAGATGCACCAAAGAACCATATAAAGCCTTCAGTGTCCATACTATCTTTGTAATGGACCACACTCGTTCTTTTGAAAACAATTCAAAGAACTTAACCAATTCAGATCAGATTTTAAAATAAGAGGGACTTAAAATCTCATTTCCGATGATACTCATCAAGTATCCATCTTATGGGAAAAACATGACCAATAGAATTGTTCATAACTTTTCATTTCATTCCAACAATGGAATTACTAATTCAATCTTACCCAGCATGGTAAGTATCATCACATGAAAAGTTTAACAAATGCAACACATTGTACGAGAGGATGTATGCTGAGTACAATCCATAAGAAATGTTTCTGAGAAACATATGCAATATCCATCACTATCACCTTGTGTTTCCACATGATAGAAAAAATATGGATATATCTATAATATGGTAAGATAACAATTAGGATATATCAACACATCCTTGATACTTTCAATACCAAAGGGGATATGATAATAACATATCATGATATCGCACAAAGCGATTGTCAAAATATTCTTTCCTCTTTCCAAAGGAATATGAGAATATTTTGTTTCCCCACTTATAGAGTTTGTGGTTCAATTCTCCACATTGCATGTTTCTTCCTCAATTAGAAGAATCTCTGTACAAGTTTGCATAACTCAATCAATGAGTCTTCAACTCCCTTGATGAGTTGGTTTAACTCTAATCGATGAGCTTGTTCAACTTAAATCACATGAGTGATCAACTCCAATCGATGAGTTTGTTTAACTCAAATTCATATGAGTTTTTACACTCAAATCACATGAGTGTGTTCAACTCACATCGCATGAGTTGAACCTATCACAACATCAATTATGAGATTATACCAAATCTCATGCATCATTTAAATATTACTCAAAAGCAAATCATCTAACAAAGTGGTCTTCTCTTAGAAAAAGAAGTGTTGTTACATGATTAGTCCAAATCATGAATTACACAACTAACCACTGTTATCATGTCAGATGGAAGATTGAAGTATATTTCATATCTTAGCTTTCATGAGTAGTATGCATATTTTGGGATTTCATATACAAGATTAGATGCCTCGGCATACAACACTATACCACGTATAGTGTAATGACAAAAGCGTTTGTCATACTCATTGCCCTTCCCTTTTTAATGTGCTTATATATTTGCTTTTCAAGCAAAATATATGAATACAAAGTGTTAGTCTACAACTTAATGTAGACACATACTCATAAGTCCATAAGTCTTATGATTTTCTTTGTTATTCATTTTGCGCTTGCACATCAAGCCGCAAAAGCACATAAGTTCTTTTCATAAGAACCATAAGAGAAAGATAGCATCTCATTTCCTCCAAATTGAAGAGGTGAATTCCCATATCATGCAAAAATGATCTTGATATCTAATGAACATTGAGGATAATTAAGCCCAGTAGGCGAGTTCATCAAACTCTATTAAATAATTATCCTCCAAATGGATTAACCATTTTCTGATGTTGTAATATGTCGCAAAATATATCATATCTTTATATGTTGGAGAACTCTAGGTATCACATAAAGTGTACCAAAAGATTTTTGAAAATTGGTGTACACAACGTAGATAATCTCCATGTAATGAAACAATGGAGTAGATCTCTCAGTAGTGGGCAAAACTTTTGCTGCCTGAAAGCATGGTCTCTGGGCTGATATATTCAAAGAACATACCGCAGCCAATGCTTAGGACTCCACTACCCTGTGCTTGACCAAAATTTCAAAAATAAAATGGAAATCACCATAAAGGTGAATAACCAACATCACATCTCCAACATATCTACTTGGAAGGACACATAGGTAATCATCATAACCATATGATGTAGACCTCTTACTGATGGGCAAATAATATTTTGTTGTCTAAAAGCTTGGTCTCAGGGCAAATAAATTCCAAGAACTTATTGCAGCCAAAGCCTAGATCTCCATCATGTGTTGAATAATCCCAAGTTCAAGATATGTGTCATATTTTACAAGAATCCATCGTTTAATTAAGTAGAACTTAATTAAAAGAATTCTTTTAGCAGTCAGCATGACTGCAGCGTCCAGCCTGGCTCCATAGCCCGCGACGCCTGTATGGTCCATGATCTTTTTGGGTAGCACGTATAGGTAATCATCTCGAAAGATGTAGACCTCATAGTGATAGGCATTTCAAATGCGGCCTAAAGCACGGTCTCTGGGTTACTAAACTCTAAAGAATTTAGCGCAGCCAGTGCTTAGGACTCCATCACCCTATGCATTTTCACCCAAAAACTGCAACCTCATGTTGCATGTAGACCATTAAGTTTCGACTTAATTATGTGCTATGTTTTCCATGCAAACATAAAAGAATGCAAAAAAAACAAAAGCAAGTCGAAAATATATGAATTATAAATGTAAAACAAAAATAATTCACGAACTAAAGTCTGTTATATTTACAATAAAACAGACAAGTATATACAATACATGAACAATTTACAGTCTAAATATCGAATTTAGACGTACTAACATAAATTAGAACTGCATGTACGTATAAAAATTCAGTCTGATAGGGGAATTCAGAACTTAAAATTATAAAATGGACCATTTTGGACCCATGGGAGCAGCCCATGACGCCTATTATAAAAGTGGGCGGCTAGGGTTCCAAACCCTAACCGCCCAAACTTCTCAGCCGCCGCCAGAGGCTCTCCTGGCCGCCGGCGCCAGGGAGCTCGATCGCTCCTAAGCCGCCCGTCAGTCGCCAGGGCGCCTGCAGCCATCCAGGGACCCGCTCGCCCGTGCTGGGGCTGCCATGGCGTGCCCGCCCACGTGGCCAAGGCTGGCCGGAGCCGCTGGTCGAAGCCGATGTGGCCTACGCCGGTCGGAGCCGCCTGGATTCGAGGGCGGCCGAGTTGCCCGCCGCCGGCTTTGCGCGTCCGCGGAGGCAAGCCAGAGCCAGTCCGCCTGGGAGCAGCCGCCAGGGAGGACGTCCGCGCCTGGGGCTCGGCGATTGGTCATGGCCGAGGGCCTGACCGTGCCGAGCGCAGGGAGCTGCGCCGCCAACCGCCAGGGGTCGCGCCCGCGGCTGGCTTGGCTGAGCCGCGCTTGCACCGGGCTCCCGCCCCACGCGTCGGGGACCGTCGCGCCCGCGCCGGTGCCGCTGCACCCGCGCCGAGGGCCGTCGCGCCCGCTGCCGGGCCGCCGCCGTTTGCGCCCGAGCCGAGAAGCCGGGGGCTCAGCCGCCAGACTCAGGGCCAACCGCGCCCGCACCCGGGCCGGCCGCGCCTACGTCCAGAGAGGTCGACCGCATCCGGGAGCCTGCGGGGCCGAGCGCCCGCACTCGTGCCGAGGGTCGGCCGAGCAGCATCCGCGCGCTCACGCCGGGACGCGCGCCTGTGCCGCGGTATCAATCCGTGCCACGCTAGGGCCCTCGCGTGCCATGTCGGGGCCGTGCGGACCGCGTCTGCGCATTGCGGAGCCTACGCGCGCGCCAAGGGGCCCAAACCGAGGCCCGTCCGCTTCTGTGTCGGTGCCGGGCGTCCCAAGCCGCCGTGGCCGGCGTCGTAGCGGTTGCGGCCGCATAGTTGCGTGCTTCCACGAACGATGGTTATCACAAAGTTCTTCACGCAAACGACGAACGCGGAGAGGAACGATAGGTTGCGTACCTTCCTGTTGTTCTAGAGATCGAACCCTCCAATTATCTTCAACAGTGAGCGCCCTTTTTTCTTCCTGCCAACAACCACTTCTATCTGTTCTCCCGCGAGCAAAAGTGCTGATAACGTGTTAAAGTCTACTCAGTGGAGAGAGACAGAGAGAATACAAATGACAGCGATGTCCTTTATTGCAGGGAAGACTTGTTTATATACATATGACATGGGTCATCACCAAGAGGTGTGTCCCTTGGGGATGTGTTCGTGGAGCCCCTTGGATTGGTCACCATATCACATATAACTTTGTAATATGTTATTTTGTAACACCAAACACTGCAAGTCTGCAACCCCTCCTCTTTCTCCACCACCCCTCCCTTTGCTTCCCCTTTACTCCCTCCCTCTCCGAGTCTCACTTCATGTGCGCAGGTGCGCGCCGTGCTCGACTTTCCGGCTTCTCCTCTCTCGCCAGGAAACAAAGGCCGTGCTCGACTTTCCGCATTCCGGCGTCACTGCGCGCAAGCAATAGCAGTAGGCCCCTTCTCCTGTTCTAACTGAGGGGTCGAGGACAAAGCTCCTCATTGAGTTCTCCTTCAGTGGGGTTTGATGCGAGGTGCTGCCAAGGTCATTTCCTCTTGCTGTGCTCCGCCTCTCGTTCAGGTGTCGACTTGTCCTGTGCCCTCAGAATTATGTTGTGGTGTGTTCTGATGTCGACAGTACCCCTAATTCCTGCGCATTGCCCGGATTTTGTTCTTTCGAATTCCCTGTACTACATATGCTGGCATTCTGCGTTTGATATTCCTCTATTTGATTAATTTCCTTGCTTGCGTTCTTCCCCCTCACATGGTAGTTGAGCTGTGCTCTCAGATGATGCTAGCTTTCTTCTGGAGACAAAATTGCCCTTTTTCTTCTGTAGTTTCCTCATGTGCTACTTTAAGTTCCTGCGTTGGCTAATGTACCTTTTCCTTTCTTGCGCAGATAAAGCGGTCGGGATAAGTTTGTAAATTGCTTGTCAAATCAGGACAAGATTCTGAATTAGGGGAACCTACCGCATAGTTTGCTCATCAGACAGGCCGAAGGACAATGTCATCGCCTAACAATTCTGTCAGCGCGGCACTGTCAGAAACGACCCCCGTGTTTCAGTTGAGAGTATGGCAACTGATTGCCATTGCTGTCGGGATAGTCATGGCGATCCTGCTCGTCATTGCGCTTTGCCTTTCGCTCCAGAGGAAAAAGAAGACAGTGAAAGGGTTTGACAACAGTTCGCTGGCTGAGATCCCTATCGTTTCTAAGGAAATCAATGTTGACAGAGTTGGTGCTCAGAGTCTACATGACAGTGAAGCGCCCTTCATGCCAGTGCGGGATAAGTATACGCAGACCAAAGGTGCAGGGCAGTTGGGAGAGAGTAGATCCGTCGACGCCGATACCTTCAGCCAGTTCAGCTCAGTGTACAACGTAGAGAAGGGTGGGAGCTCATACTCTGAAGATTACAGTCACAGCAGCTCTGGTCCAGCTAGGAAAGGTAGCTCACCATATGCATATTCAGCATCACCGCTGGTTGGCCTGCCTGAGTTATCACATCTAGGCTGGGGCCACTGGTTTACCTTGAGGGACCTGGAGTGTGCAACGAATCGGTTTGCAAAGAGTAATGTTCTTGGGGAGGGTGGCTATGGAGTTGTCTACAAGGGTCGTCTGGTAAATGGGACCGAGATTGCCGTGAAGAAGATCCTTAATAATCTGTAAGTGTGCAGTCTTGCTGAGTTTATGTCATGGACCTTCGGTCCATTAGGATAGCTGTCTTCTCCGGCGAGGTTATACCCCTCTGCCGTAGGCTTGGTTCTAGGGTAGCAGCCCTAGGCGCTTGAGAGTCATTGCAAGAGAAGAAGATTGGTTTGATAATATATTCCTTATCCCTTTGTCTCCTGCGTACAGGCCTATATATAGGCCACCGGTTGACCAACTAGGCAACCACTAATCAGGCAAGTGACTAATTGGAATGATCTCCACTACATTTTAGGTCTATCAATTTAGCCACCAAATCAGTCACTTTCCTTTGTCATGCCTTCCTTGCGCGCGCTACTGCCAGAGCCCCCTGCGGCCTCTCGCTTTTGGCGCGCATAGGTGCAGGCCCACATGAGTGACCACTCCCTATGATGCCCATGACATCTCCTCCTCCCTTGAGGACCAGCTCGTCCTCGAGCTGCCATAAACTTACCTGACACGACTTAAGGTTAAGCCTTTTATATCTCGGCTTACCTTTATTATTTAAGACGAAAATACAAAATAATTGTGGAACTAAAATATAAATTTGAACTGCAGCTATGTCCTCCTGGATCCCAAGGAAAGAGCTGAACTGTGGCCTTCACGTTGGATGAAAGGTGTAGGAGGAACCAACCCATTCTTATGTTGGGTCTGTCCAACACCAAGGCAGGTGCCCGAATGAAGGAGACGACCCTCTTTGGCCGTGCAGGTGGGCTGCATACCCAGATCTCGACTTCTGCAGGGGGTTCAAAAAGTATAGACGATACCTGGTGGTTGGGCGCGCAGGCTGCGAGTTGGTGCAGCGATGAGCTGATCAGCAAGTGCAGCTTCCGCACCGCCCGCCTAACAAGGAAGCCGCGTGTCACACCTGGGTTTCAGGGGCACCAAGACCCGGGCGCGAACATAATCACCAGGTGTGCTACGATCAAGTATCACACATATGATGAATCATGACACAGGATCGAATGTCACATCTTTACTACATAACAGGAGTTCTATACAAAATAAATAAATAATTACATGTAAGGAGACAACGGTCCAGCAACCCAAAGTTGACTGGGAGACGACGTCCTAGACCTCTCACGAACATATCACAGCATCCTCCATGCGCCTCATCCTGTGGTACCTGTTTTTGACCTGTGAGGGGTGTGAGACAGCAAGAGTGAGCTCACATACGTTAATTGCTCAACAAGTTGTGGGGAATAATGTGCATGAACTCGCCAAAGATGAGAGCTCATGTGAAGTGTTAGGCTTACCAACGGAGATGGTTGAAGTTGAGCATTGCTTTTAAAGTTGGTCAAAATTTTATTAGCAATTACTAAGTATAAGTAAATACCAACCCAATTAAGTAGTAGAACAGAAGTATCAACATTACCTGCGATGCAATGCATATGAAAAATTGAATTTAAGTTCCATAAATTAATCATGTGAGGGTCCGAGCTGCTCATGACCGTGAGCACGGCTAGTATACCAGTTTTACACTCTGCAGAGGTTGCACATCTTTACCCACAAGTCATGTTACCCATTTGCCACGGGGTTGTACGGGCCCCATACACCTCTACCAAGGAAGCGAGGCAGGTTAACACTACGAGGCCTTTATAAAGTTCCACTAGCTTCAGAAAACCCGCTACAGTTTATAGGAAGCTCCAATGCAGGGATCCCTCGCCTGACCGCCATCACAGCAAAATCAACCAAGGACCTCCCCACACTGACCACTCCCCTACTGCCCTTGCCCCTTTCAGGTGAGGTAGTTGTCGGGGACCATAATTAGGGGTACCCTCAAGACGCCTAATTCTCAGCTGGTAACCCCCATCAGCATAAAGCTGCAAAGGCCTGATGGGTACGATTAAGTCAGGGATCAGTCCACACGAGTGACTCGATCACGCTTCACCCGAGCCTAGCCTCGGTCAAGGGCAGCCGACCTCGAGAGACTTCCGTCTCGCCCGAGGCCCCCTTTTTATGGCGGACACATCACCGGCTCGCCCGAGGCCTTGGCTTCGCTCAGAAGCAACCTTGACTAAATCGCCACACCGACTGACCAAATTGCAGGGGCATTTAACGCAAAGGTGGCCTGACACCTTTATCCTGACACGCGCCCCCGGCAGAGCCGAAGTGACCGCCGTCACTCCACCGCTCCACTGGCCAGTCTGACAGAAGGACAGCGCCGCCTGCGCCACTCCGACTGCAGTGCCACTCGACAGAGTGAGTCTGACAGGCAGTCAGGCCTTGCCAAAGGCGCCACGGCGAACTCCGCTCCGCCCGACCCCAGGGCTCGGACTCGGGCTAAGACCCGGAAGACGGCGAACTCCGCTCCGCCCGACCCCAGGGCTCGGACTCGGGCTAAGACCCGGAAGACGGCGAACTCCGCTCCGCCCGACCCCAGGGCTCGGACTCGGGCTAAGACCCGGAAGACGGCGAACTCCGCTCCGCCCGACCCCAGGGCTCGGACTCGGGCTAAGACCCGGAAGACGGCGAACTCCGCTCCGCCCGACCCCAGGGCTCGGACTCGGGCTAAGACCCGGAAGACGGCGAACTCCGCTCCATTGGCATGTACCTAGGGCGCTAGCTCTCCCTCCGCTGGACACGTAGCACTCTGCTACACCCCCCATTGTACACCTGGATCCTCTCCTTACGACTATAAAAGGGAGGACCAGGGCCTTCTTAGAGGAGGTTGGCCGCGCGGGACCGAGGACGGGACAGGCGCTCTCTTGGGGCCGCTCGCTTCCCTCACCCGCGTGGACGCTTGTAACCCCCCTACTGCAAGCGCACCTGACCTGGGCGCGGGACGAACACGAAGGCCGCGGGACTTCCACCTCTCTCACTCTCGACTCCGGCCACCTCGCCTCTCCCCCCTTCGCGCTCGCCCACGCGCTCGACCCATCTGGGCTGGGGCACGCAGCACACTCACTCGTCGGCTTAGGGACCCCCCTGTCTCGAAACGCCGACAGTTGGCGCGCCAGGTAGGGGCCTGCTGCGTGCTGACGAACAGCTCCCCGTCAAGCTCCAGATGGGCAGTCTCCAGCAACCTCTCCGGCCCGGGACGGTGCTTCGTTTCGGGACTCTTGAGTTCATGTCCTTCGACGGCAGCTACGACATGATACTTCTTCCACCGCCGCGCGACTACGACAATGGCGGCCGACAACCCGCCCGCCGGCGGCGGAATCGACGACGTCTTCCCCGCGTGGTGGAAAGGCAACATTCGGGCTCGCTCCGTTCTCTCCCCCGCCAACGGAGGAGGAGGCGGGGCCGTCAAGGCCAGGTGGGAGGCCGCGCTTCGTCGGCCGTCGAGCGAATCGACGCCCCCGACGCCCCGACGGAAGGCACGCCGGACGTCGACCTCGCGTTCAAGACGGAGGCAAGCGCCGTCCCCCGCGGCGCGCTGACCCCGAGCAAGAAGACGACGCTGGCGCGCTCGCGGAAAGCCTGCAGGACGTCGCCCTCGAACCAGAGATGACGGTGCAACCAGTCCCCGATGTGACTACGTCGCTCCTCGTCGACCAAAAGGTACCGACTAACTCCCATCTTGCGTCATTTCGACTCGGCCTCAACCCGCCAAACGACCTCGTTTTGGCGGGCGCTCTCATTGAGGCGAGTGCAACCCCACTGAGGTTCCGTATGCGGTCGCCTTGGGACCGAATGACGGACGTCTCGACCTACGGGCCCTCTGGGTCCGAGGAAGATGACGATCCCAGCATCGGATGGGATTTCTCCGGACTTGGCAAGGATATCCCTCGGAACCTCATGCCGCGACTTCCCGATTCATGCGGGAAGCCTCGGTCTACACCGGGCGCACGCGCAACACCGCGCCTGCGGCCCCGGGCCACCTCGGCAACGAGCACCATCGACGCGACCGTCGGGCTCACCTCGACGAAAGGGTGCGCCGAGGCTACCACCCCAGGCGTGGGGGAAGCTACGACAGCGGGGAGGATCGGAGTCCCTCGCCCGAACCACCCGGTCTGCAGGCCTTCAGTCGGGCCATCCGACGGGCGCCATTCCCGACCCGGTTCCGACCCCCGACTACTATCACGAAGTGCTCGGGGGAAACGAGACCGGAACTGTGGCTCGCGGACTACCGCCTTGCCTGCCAACTGGGTGGAACGGACGACGACAACCTCATCATCCGTAACCTCCCCCTGTTCCTCTCCGACACTGCTCGCGCCTGGTTGGAGCACCTGCCTCCGGGGCAGATCTCCAACTGGGACGACTTGGTCCAAGCCTTCGCTGGCAATTTCCAGGGCACATATGTGCGCCCCGGGAATTCCTAGGACCTTCGAAGCTGCCGGCAACAGCCGGGGGAGTCGCTCCGGGACTACATCCGGCGATTCTCGAAGCAGCGCACCGAGCTGCCCAACATCACCGACTCGGATGTCATCGGCGCGTTCCTCGCCGGCACCACTTGCCGCGACCTGGTGAGCAAGCTGGGTCGCAAAACCCCCACCAGGGCGAGCGAGCTGATGGACATCGCCACCAAGTTCGCCTCTGGCCAGGAGGCGGTCGAGGCTATCTTCCGAAAGGACAAGCAGCCCCAGGGCCGCCCATCGGAAGGAGCTCCCGAGGCGTCTGCTCCGCGCGGCGCCAAGAAGAAAGGCAAGAAGAAGTCGCAATCGAAACGCGACGCCGCTGACGCGGACCTTGTCGCCGCCGCCGAGTATAAGAACCCTCGGAAGCCCCCCGGAGGTGCAAACCTCTTCGACAAGATGCTCAAGGAGCCGTGCCCCTACCATCAGGGGCCCGTCAAGCACACCCTCGAGGAGTGCGTTATGCTTCGGCGTCACTTCCACAGGGCCGGGCCACCCGCCGAGGGTGGCAGGGCCCGCGACGACGACAAGAACGAAGATCACCTAGCAGGAGAGTTCCCCGAGGTCCGCGACTGCTTCATGATCTATGGAGGGCATGCGGCGAATACCTCGGCTCGGCACCGCAAGCAAGAGCGCCGGGAGGTCTGCTCGGTGAAGGTGGCGGCGCTAGTCTACCTAGACTGGTCCGACAAGCCCATCACTTTCGACCAGGCCGACCACCCCGACCATGTGCCGAACCCGGGGAAATACCCGCTCGTCGTCGACCCCGTTGTCGGCGATGTCAGGCTCACCAAGGTCCTGATGGATGGGGGCAGCTGCCTCAACATCATCTACGCCGAGACCCTCAAGCTCCTGCGCGTCGATCTGTCCTCCGTCCGAGCAGGCGCTGCGCCCTTCCACGGGATCATCCCTGGGAAGCGCGTCCAGCCCCTCGGGCGACTCGACCTCCCCGTCTGCTTCGGGACACCCTCCAACTTCCGAAGGGAGACCCTGACGTTCGAAGTGGTCGGGTTCCGAGGAACCTACCACGCCGTGCTAGGGAGGCCATGCTACGCGAAGTTCATGGCCGTCCCCAACTACACCTACCTGAAGCTCAAGATGCCGGGCCCCAACGGGGTCATCACCGTCGGCCCCACGTACAAACACGCGTTCGAATGCGACGTGGAGTGCGTGGAGTACGCCGAGGCCCTCGCCGAGTCCGAGGCCCTCATCGCCGACCTGGAGAACCTCTCCAAGGAGGTGCCAGACGTGAAGCGCCATGCCGACAACTTCGAGCCAGCGGAGACGGACAAGGCCGTCCCTCTCGACCCCAGTGGCGACACCACCAAGCAGGTCCGGATCGGTTCCGGGCTCGACCCCAAATAGGAAGCAGTGCTCGTCGACTTTCTCCGCGCAAACGCCGACGTCTTTGCGTGGAGTCCCTCGGACATGCCCGGCATACCGAGGGATGTCGCCGAGCACTCGCTGGATATTCGGGCCGGAGCCCGACCCATCAGGCAGCCTCTACGCCGATTCGACGAGGAGAAGCGCAGAGTGATTGGCGAAGAGATCCACAAGCTAATGGCAGCAGGGTTCATCAAAGAGGTATTCCATCCCGAATGGCTTGCCAACCCTGTGCTTGTGAGGAAGAAAGGGGGGAAATGGCGGATGTGTGTAGACTACACTGGTCTCAACAAAGCATGTCCGAAGGTTCCCTACCCTCTGCCTCGCATCGACCAAATCGTGGATTCCACCGCTGGGTGCGAAACCCTGTCCTTCCTCGATGCCTACTCAGGGTATCACCAGATCCGGATGAAAGAGTCCGACCAGCTCGCGACTTCTTTCATCACGCCGTTCGACATGTACTGCTATGTCACCATGCCGTTCGGTTTGAGGAATGCGGGCGCGACGTACCAGCGGTGCATGAACCATGTGTTCGGCGAACACATCGGTCGCACAGTCGAGGCCTACGTCGATGACATCGTAGTCAAGACAAGGAAGGCTTCCGACCTCCTCTCCGACCTTGAAGTGACATTCCGGTGTCTCAAGGCGAAAGGAGTCAAGCTTAATCCTGAGAAGTGTGTCTTCGGGGTGCCCCGAGGCATGCTCCTAGGGTTCATCGTCTCCGAGCGAGGCATCGAAGCCAACCCGGAGAAGATCGCGGCCATCACCAGCATGGGACCCATCAAGGACTTAAAAGGGGTACAGAGGGTCATGGGATGCCTCGCGGCCCTGAGCCGCTTCATCTCACGCCTCGGCGAAAGAGGTCTGCCTCTGTACCGCCTCTTAAGGAAGGCCGAGTGTTTCGCTTGGACCCCTGAGGCCGAGGAAGCCCTCGGCAACCTGAAGGCGCTCCTTACAAAGGCGCCTGTCTTGGTGCCCCCGGCGGACGGAGAAGCCCTCTTGGTCTACGTCGCCGCGACCACTCAGGTGGTTAGCGCCGCGATTGTGGTCGAAAGGCAAGAGGAAGGGCATGCATTGCCCGTTCAGAGGCCGGTCTACTTCATCAGCGAAGTGTTGTCCGAGACTAAGATCCGCTACCCACAAGTTCAAAAGCTGCTGTATGCTGTGATCCTGACAAGGCGGAAGCTGCGACACTACTTCGAGTCTCATCCGGTAACTGTGGTGTCATCCTTCCCCCTGGGGGAGATCATCCAGTGCCGAGAGGCCTCGGGCAGGATCGCAAAGTGGGCGGTGGAAATCATGGGCGAAACGATCTCGTTCGCCCCTCGGAAGGCCATCAAGTCCCAGGTGTTGGCGGATTTCGTGGCCGAATGGGTCGACACCCAGCTGCCAACGACTCCGATCCAACCGGAGCTCTGGACCATGTTTTTCGACGGGTCGCTGATGAAGACGGGGGCCGGCGCGGGCCTGCTCTTCACCTCGCCCCTCGGAAAGCACTTGCGCTACGTGCTGCGCCTCCATTTCCCGGCGTCCAACAATGTGGCCGAGTACGAAGCTCTGGTCAACGGATTGCGGATCGCCATCGAGCTAGGGGTCAGACGCCTCGACGCCCGCGGTGATTCGCAGCTCGTCATCGACCAAGTCATGAAGAACTCCCACTGCCGCGACCCGAAGATGGAGGCCTACTGCGACGAGGTTCGGCGCCTGGAAGACAAGTTCTTCGGGCTCGAGCTCAACCACATCGCTCGGCGCTACAACGAAACCGCAGACGAGCTGGCTAAGATAGCCTCGGGGCGAACGACAGTCCCCCCGGACGTCTTTTCCCGGGATCTGCATCAACCCTCCGTCAAGCTCGACGACGCGCCCGAGCCCGAGGTACCCTCGGCTCAGCCCGAGGTACCCTCGGCACAGCCCGAGGTACCCTCGGCCCCCGAGGGCGAGGCGCTGAACGTCGAGGAAGGGCAGAGCGGGGCCACGCCAGATCAAGATTGGCAGGCCCCGTACCTGCAATATCTCCGTCGAGGAGAGCTACCCCTCGACCAAGTCGAGGCTCGGCGGGTAGCGCGACGCGCCAAGTCATTCGTCTTGCTGGGCGACGAAGAGGAGCTCTACCATCGCAGCCCCTCGGGCATCCTCCAGCGATGCATCTCCATTGCCGAAGGTCGGGAACTGCTGCAAGAAATACACTCGGGGGCTTGCGGCCACCACGCAGCGCCCCGAGCCCTTGTCGGAAATGCTTTCCGGCAAGGCTTCTACTGGCCAACGGCGGTGGCTGACGCCACTAGAATTGTCTGCACCTGCGAAGGGTGCCAATTCTATGCGAAGCGGACACACCTGCCCGCTCAGGCTTTGCAGACAATACCCATCACCTGGCCCTTCGCTGTATGGGGTCTGGACCTCGTCGGTCCCTTGCAGAAGGCGCCCGGGGGCTACACGCACCTGCTGGTCGCCATCGACAAATTCTCCAAGTGGATCGAGGTCCGACCTCTGAACAGCATCAGGTCCGAGCAGGCGGTGGCGTTCTTCACCAACATCATCCATCGCTTCGGGGTCCCGAACTCCATCATCACCGACAACGGCACCCAGTTCACCGGCAAAAAATTTTTGGATTTTTGCGAGGATCACCATATCCGGGTGGACTGGGCCGCCGTGGCTCATCCCATGTCGAATGGGCAAGTAGAGCGTGCCAACGGCATGATTCTACAAGGGCTCAAGCCTCGGATCTACAACGACCTCAACAAGTTCGGCAAGCGATGGATGAAGGAACTCCCCTCGGTGGTCTGGAGCCTAAGGACGACGCCGAGTCGTGCCACGGGCTTCACGCCGTTTTTCCTGGTCTACGGGGCTGAAGCTATCTTGCCCACCGACCTGGAATACGGCTCCCCGAGGGCGAGGGCCTACACCGAACAAAGCAACCAAGCTAGCCGAGAGGAATCGCTGGACCAGCTGGAGGAAGCTCGGGACAGGGCCTTACTACACTCGGCGCGGTACCAACAGTCCCTGCGACGCTACCACGCCCGAGGGGTCCGGTCCCGAGAACTCCAGGTGGGCGATCTGGTGCTTCGGCTGCGGCAAGACGCCCGAGGGAGGCACAAGCTCACGCCCCCCTGGGAAGGGCCATTCGTCATCGCCAAAGTTCTGAAGCCCGGAACATACAAGCTGGCCAACAATCAAGGCGAGATCTACAGCAACGCTTGGAACATCAAACAGCTACGTCGCTTCTACCCTTAAGATGTTTTCAAGTTGTTCATATACCTCGCACCTACGCAAAGTTTAGTCGTCAAGGAAGGGTCGGCCTAGCCTCGGCAAAGCCCGACCCTCCCTCGGGGGCTAAAAGGGGGGAGACCCCCTCTGCGTCGAATTTTTCCTCGAAAAAGGATCTCTTTTTAGCAGGATTTCTTTCGTGCTTCTTGACTACTTCGGAAAGCGGATCCTGGAAACGACGGAGTACACGTAAGCAGCCAAGGCTGACCGAGCCGAGGGACTCCTACGCCTCCGGGATACGGATACCTCACTGATCACCTTCTGCGACAAGTAACTTGCGCTCGGATAAAGCGACTCCGTGGACCGAACAAGTCTTCACGTTCGGAAGCTCTCCTGCCGAAGCAGTCCTTCAAGCTTTCTCGACTAAGTCGGGGACAGGGCCTCATGGACGGGTGAAAGTACGCGTAAGCGGCAAGGCCGACCGAGCCGAGGGATTCCCACGCCTCTGGGATACGGATACCTCACTCGTCCCTTCCGCGAAAAGCAACTCTCGCTCACACAAACATCCCTGTTACCAACAGAGTCCAGATGCTCGAAACAAGAGGAAAAAAGACGCAGCTTCGCAAGCGCGGCGAGGGTGTGTTTTTCTGGCCTCGGCGGCCGCAGAAAGCACACGCTACAAGATGATCTGATCCTGCAGGCTCGGGTCTTCACGCTGAAGGGAGCCGTAGCACCCTCGGCATCGACGACGTCTTCAGCAAAGTCCGACCCAGCCTCGGGCGGCGACGCGGTCTAGGGACTCCTCCGGGAATCCGGCCCGAGCAGGCGGCTCGACCGGTTACCCCTGGGGCCTCGGTCAACCGGCTTCCAAGGGCGCCAGCCCGACCCGAGACCTCGACTGATCGACTTTGGCGTCGGCTCCGCTGACGGACAACACGGCTAGGCTCCGGCCAACCAGGTTCCCATTCTCGAGCCAACTCCGCCTCTGTTCATACTGATATCGCTACCCCTGGCCTCGGTCCACCGAAGGGCGGCCGAGGGGTCCCTTTAACTAAGCTAGAGGAGCCCCAGACAACAAGGCCGAACGGGCCGGGGGATTCCTACGCCTCCGGGATACGGATACCTCACCCGTCACCTTGACACGGGGCGACTCATGCTTGGTAAAGCGGTTCAGATAATCAACAGGCGAGGCTTAGTGCTCGAAAATGAGGAAAAAACACGGCTCCGCGCCGAAATTACATACATGTTCAGGCCCCGACAGCCACAATGAACGAAGAACACTGGCATTCGAGATGCCACTACCAACGGAACTCCGGTTCCCCCCTCCGCAGGAACGAACAACCCCACTCCGAGGGGGAAGGCCTGCGGAGTAACAGAAGAACGATGAGCGGCTCGCTGCCGCCCGTTCCAACCGCGACGACAACCACCCCTGCCCTAGACAGCGAAGCGGCTTAGGCAGCAGCTTTGGGGCAGGTGTCACGGTAGGAGGGCTCTCCCCCGCTGAGGACGAGAACCAGCCATTCAGGCAGGGAGACGGAGACCCAGGGCCACTAGCGCCCTACCTATCCCGGCATGGCTGGAGGAAGTCTCCGTGGGGCTCAAGGACGCCCTTCACCCCCGGGCGCGGGGGGAAGAAAAGGGCAGCCGACCCACGCGGGGGCGGCCCCCCGACTCGCCTCATCCTCCATCTTGGCCTGGATGACGAAAATCCTTGAGGCCGAGGGAGGAGTAGAGGCCGCGGCCTGGCCCGCTTTCCCCACCGTCGAACTAGAGGTCACCATCTTGGGTGACCGCCGGTGGCGGGGTGTGGCCAGGCTGCGTGATGAAAATCCTTGAAGCCGAACGATGGCTGAGAGGTACCAACTCCCATGGAGTTGCGTTCCTCCAACGAGGAGGCGGAAAGGCGGCGGATACCCCCCATTCGGGGGCTTGGAAGATGGGAAGACACGACGCTTAAGGGAGAAAGAAGACATGGTTGCCTTCCGAAAGGAGTCTCCCTCCTTTTAAAGGCAACTCTCCCTACGTGCGCCCCCAGGCGCCGCGGGCTGAGTCTTCTCCAACGCGCTCCAAGGCCCTCCCCTGCGACTCGGGGGTTGGGTCCCGCATGTCATACAAACCAGCTCAGGGCAGAAGAAGCCAAACCGCCGCGCGTGGTGCGCACGACCGTCCAGCGGTTACAAGCGACCCCCCATTTTCGCCCAGACCAACGGGCAGAAGGGGCGGGCAGCCATGCAGGCGGCATGCAACCGCGCCAGATGGACGCGCTTCTCCGACTTCTGACACGCCAGCTTGGGAACCCAGGCCCACGCGTCGAGCAACCGGCGCGCCAGTTGCTGCATGCAAGCAACCGCACCGCCACTTGTGCCACCATCGCGCCTCTTCGGTTGCGGAGCCTATGCCGCGACTCGAGGCGACCCAACAGCGCCAGCCTGGCGCGTCGGTCAAAGCGACCGAAAGTGGGCGACTGTAATAGCGGTGGCAGGCGGGCGGGCGCAGCGGTCACGTCGTCAGCCAGGCTCACGTCCCATCCTGGGACAGCAAGAGAGCCTCCTCTCACGGCGTGGAGACGGTGCACCCGTGACCCGTTCCTCGAACGGATCGCACGCGCGCAACGGCCGCCCCGCCAACCACTCGCCCCGTCGCATTAACTCCGCGGCGGGACAGGCGGCGTCTCTGACGGGAGGAGCGCGCGACGCTTCACCTTCGCCATAATAACCGCGTCAGAAAAGGTACGCCACGTCGTCCGATTTCGTATCCTTTTCCGTTTTCCTCTTTCTCTATCTCTTGCAACAGGGACCGGGAAAGGGGGATACCCCGAAAGGGATCCTTCTCCGCGAAGGAACCGGGCTCCGAGCCCCCCACTACTGATCAGGGGTTCGAAGGCTGGCCCTCCGAAGGGTTCAACAGTCGCCTCAGATCGCGTGGGCCCGACACCCACTACTGGTCAGGGGTTCGAAGGCCAGCCCCCCGAAGGGTTCCATGGTCGCCTCAGGCTACTCGGGCTGCGCGCCCATTACTGATCAGGGGTTCGAAGGCTGGCCCCCGAAGGGTTCACAGTCGCCTCAGACACCAAGCGAGGGATGACCAGGGGTACGTTCGATACATAACCGAGGCTCGGGCTGCGCTCCCGAGGTACCCTAGGACATTTCCGAGACCAGCGGGAACGATCTTGTAACGGAATCCCATCGGAGGGAGGCATCGAGCCCTCGGACCCCGTCGCCAGGGGACCGGGTCCGGCAAATCACCCGCAGGTACTTTTGGGCGTGCCTCTGGGCCCCTAGCCGACCCCAACGAACGGGGCACGGACGTCCACTCGGATTACCCGCTTGCAGCTCACCGGAGACACCATGTTCGGTGCCCATCGAGGGTAACATGGCGCACTCCCCCCCTCCTCCTTGCGGAAAGGCGACGTAGGGGCGTATGTAAAAAGTCGAGTCTGTCCCTGATCGTCCTCTCGCCCTGTGCAGAGGCTCGGGGGCTGCTCTCGCAAAAACCGGCTCCGGCCAAATCGTTGACAGCGTCAACATACCAGCCCGAGAGCTTGGGCCCCGACCGTGCACCCGGGCTACGGCCAGTTCGCATGAGGGAACGACCAGACCAGCCGAAGCGTTACGCGAGGTATTAAGACCTCGAAGGAGTGTAACCACTCCTCCGAGGCCTCGGGGGCTACACCCGGCGGGTGCGCTCGCGCGCACCCACCAGAACGAAATGCAACCGAGAAAGGCTGGTCCCCTTGCAAAAAAGTGTGACAAAAGCCTCCAAGCGAGTGCTAACACTCCCTTCGAGGCTCGGGGGCTACTGTCGGGGACCATAATTAGGGGTACCCTCAAGACGCCTAATTCTCAGCTGGTAACCCCCATCAGCATAAAGCTGCAAAGGCCTGATGGGTACGATTAAGTCAGGGATCAGTCCACACGAGTGACTCGATCACGCTTCACCCGAGCCTAGCCTCGGTCAAGGGCAGCCGACCTCGAGAGACTTCCGTCTCGCCCGAGGCCCCCTTTTTATGGCGGACACATCACCGGCTCGCCCGAGGCCTTGGCTTCGCTCAGAAGCAACCTTGACTAAATCGCCACACCGACTGACCAAATTGCAGGGGCATTTAACGCAAAGGTGGCCTGACACCTTTATCCTGACACGCGCCCCCGGCAGAGCCGAAGTGACCGCCGTCACTCCACCGCTCCACTGGCCAGTCTGACAGAAGGACAGCGCCGCCTGCGCCACTCCGACTGCAGTGCCACTCGACAGAGTGAGTCTGACAGGCAGTCAGGCCTTGCCAAAGGCGCCACGGCGAACTCCGCTCCGCCCGACCCCAGGGCTCGGACTCGGGCTAAGACCCGGAAGACGGCGAACTCCGCTCCGCCCGACCCCAGGGCTCGGACTCGGGCTAAGACCCGGAAGACGGCGAACTCCGCTCCGCCCGACCCCAGGGCTCGGACTCGGGCTAAGACCCGGAAGACGACGAACTCCGCTCCGCCCGACCCCAGGGCTCGGACTCGGGCTAAGACCCGGAAGACGGCGAACTCCGCTCCGCCCGACCCCAGGGCTCGGACTCGGGCTAAGACCCGGAAGACGGCGAACTCCGCTCCGCCCGACCCCAGGGCTCGGACTCGGGCTAACACCCGGAAGACGACGAAACTCCGCTTCGCCCGACCCCAGGGCTCGGACTCCGCCTTGGCCTCGGCCGAACGACTTCCGCCTCGCCCGACCCCTTGGCTCGGGCTCGGCCACGGCAACGGAAGACAGACTCAACCTCGGCTTCGGAGGAACCCCCACGTCGCCCTGCCTAGGGCACAGACCGCCACGTCAACAAGAAGCGCCATCATCATCCTACCCCGAATCGACTCGGGTCACGGAGAACAAGACCGGCGTCCCATCCGGCCAGCTCCGCCGGAGGGGCAATGATGGCGCTCCACAAGCTCTATGATGACGGCGGCCCCCAGCTCTCTTACGGAAGCAGGACGACGTCAGCAGGGACTCGACTGCTCCAACAGTTGTCCCTCCGCCAGGCTCCGCCGCACCTCCAACAGCCACGACATCACGCCAGCAGGGTGCCCAGATCTCTCCGGCTGCCACATTGGCATGTACCTAGGGCGCTAGCTCTCCCTCCGCTAGACACGTAGCACTCTGCTACACCCCCCATTGTACACCTGGATCCTCTCCTTACGACTATAAAAGGGAGGACCAGGGCCTTCTTAGAGAAGGTTGGCCGCGCGGGACCGAGGACGGGACAGGCGCCCTCTTGGGGCCGCTCGCTTCCCTCACCCGCGTGGACGCTTTTAACCCCCCTACTGCAAGCGCACCTGACCTGGGCGCGGGACGAACACGAAGGCCGCGGGACTTCCACCTCTCTCACTCTCGACTCCGGCCACCTCGCCTCTCCCCCCTTCGCGCTCGCCCACGCGCTCGACCCATCTGGGCTGGGGCACGCAGCACACTCACTCGTCGGCTTAGGGACCCCCCCTGTCTCGAAACGCCGACAGTAGTCTTCCACTAGCTTTCCTAATTAATCAGCCAAGGGCGTCCCATTAAACCCTTGTGGTAGCACTGTTTTCCCAGGTGGTTCTCCATGTTCCCATTAACATAATGATCTTATCATGAACAGTAAATAACAACTGATAACAAAAGTATAATCATGAATAATGTTTATCTCAATGCCCAAAACCACATATAGCACTAGCAAGTACTACCCAAAAAGTTCAGTGGTAAACGAGGCATAAAGATAGACAAACTAGGTTAACCTATTAGGTCCCATCAAAATTAACCTATGCAGATCATTATGATTAATTAGAACATGAGTGGGTAAAAGAAGTGTTCAAGGGCACAACTTGCCTGGGACTTGAGATTCCAGGTACCAACTTGCTCTTCAGGTGACTCGTGACCTCACGCTAGTCGTAGCAATACAAACAAACAATGTATAGGCAAAATTAACATCACATCAAACATAAGTACAAATTGAATAATAATGATTTACGCGAAGCTACGAGGTCGTAGGAACAAGAAACACTAAATTCGGAGCTACGGTTGTTAAGTTATGATTTTCTGAAATTATTAAGCACTTAGAATAGATTAATTCAAATGAATAATTTTAATTCAAGTTTCATGGCTAAACAGTGTTACTAGTTGATAGATAATATTAAAACAAAATTAATGCCACTGGAATGAATTAATTTAGAGTTAAAATGAATTTAATATGAATTATACAAGTTTCTAGAATTATTTTTGTATTGAAAATCAAATTCTAAATTCTTTTATCTGATTTTCCTTAAGCTCTGTACCACAAATCAAATTCTATAAAGTGCAAGGGCTAAACTACAAACTTTCCCAGACTCAGTTAACAATCCGAGTGGACGGCGGGTTAATTCACCGAAACCCGAGGGGCTCTTTTTGAAAATGGCCGCGGCGAAGGGGCATGGGCTGATTTCGGCCGTTGGATTAGAGATCACTGGCTGTGAGTATATGCCGTAGGGTATTCATTGCCGACCCTTGGATCAGGAATCGATGGTAGCGATTTAAAATAGTGGTGACTCGATTTGGATCATGGATTCGAAGACCAACGACTGCCATTTAGTGGGGACGAAAGGGTATGATGTTCTAATCCTAGCCGTTCATCGGGTTTTCAACAGCGACCGTGCGTCCTCCTCCCCTTGCCAAACTACAGCCAGAGCGCGCAGTTCCTCCCCGCTGGCAAGCCACGACATGCCCGTCGCCGCCGGCCACGGTGATGTCCGGCACGCACACCAGCAAGCACCAAAACGACTCTAGACCCACCCAGAACAAACGAGAGCAGAGGAAGAGACACTCACCTGCGACAAAAACCGTGGTTACATTGCCCTCGGCCAGCAGCTGCCCGCAGCCAAAGAATTTCAGGCCCCAGAGGGCACCTGCCATGGCGACAATCCCACTCCGACAATCCGTGAATCTCATGTGGTACGGAACCACACTGGCACAGAATGTTGACGAAGATTCTCGGCCGCCCCGAAGCTTTGAGTGCTCGGATGGTCCTCTGCACGCCATCAGCTCTCCATGGCACCTGTCACCGAGGACGGGGACGTCATCTTGAGCGTCGTTCGACGGCAGCGACGACGTTGATCCAATCTCTCTTGGTTTCTCCCTCCACACGTGATGGCGTTCGGTTGCACGATGGACAAGGGGGCAGCTTACTTTATATGGCCACGACGGTGAATGGATAATGACGGTTTGGCCTAATCCCTTGGATAAACGCGGGAGTCCGTAACCAACTTCTGTTGCGCAGGAACGACGAGTGATCTTGCTAGCTTGATGTCACGCCGGTGTCATGCTGACATCACGCGCGGCAAGAGGAGTAAATAAATAAAAAAAACGTGTGTACGTGAGTGAAATGTGGGCTGTGTGCACGGGCTGGGATAGAGGCATTGGCCCAAGCGCATGTAGGATTTTGTTTCTTTTCCTTTTCTATTTTCCTTTCCTATTTTATTTCCGAATTCCAAATTTTCATACTTTGAATATTTTTTACAAGATGCATCAACACAAAAATATCCAGCATGTATGCAAAGTATAATTTTACAGATACTAATTATTTTATTTATGCAGGCAAATGCTTCAAATATATAGTGCACACATAAAAATATTTATCTCAGAAATAATTACTATTTGAATGTATAGTCTAATTAAAAGCTCATTCGATATATTCAATATTCATTAATTATTTACTTTATTAGAAAATAATTTCTAATGTATAATACCTACTAAGAGATATTTAACTTAATTCCTTTAGAGAATATATTCATATATATATATATATATTATTTGACAAGGACAGTTTAAATCATATAAGGATCCTTGTTTATTCTCTTATTTGAAAACACATTCATTTAGGTCTCGAGATAAATTTTCCTGATATACCTAAAATATGATTTTGGGGTGTTACACCGTGCACTGCGGCTTGTAAGCGCACCACGGCCTGCTCATGTGATGACGGCCATGGGGTGGCCCTGGAGGCCACAACAAGGTGCTTCTCCCCACGAAGGGACTGTACCTGGCGGCGTGCCAGGAACCCTCGCGCTACCGTCTGAAGCCGCACCGCTGCTTGGAGTTCCTTCTCTGTCTTCTCCTTGTAGCGGTGGAACATCACAACGAACTGATCCCACTGCTCTACGAAACGGCCAAAACTCTCTTCGAGCCGAGTGAATGCATCTGGAGTTGGAGAGAGCGGGTGGGAGGACGTTGCGGTGGCTGATGGCGCGGCGGCTGGTGGTGGTGAGGGATGGGCGGGTGGTGGTGGTGAGGATAACCTGGAGCTGATACCAGGTGTCGGTCCATGGGGATAGTTGTCTTCTCCGGCGAGGTTATACCCCTTTGCCATAGGCTTGGTTCTAGGGTAGCAGCCCTAGGCGCTTGAGAGTCATTGCAAGAGAAGGGGATTGGTTTGATAATATATTCCTTATCCTTTGTCTCCTGCGTACAGGCCTATATATAGGCCACCGGTTGACCAACTAGGCAACCACTAATTAGGCAAGTGACTAATCGGAATTATCTCCCCTACAATTTAGGTCTATCAATTTAGCCACCAAATCAGTCACTTTCCTTTGCCATGCCTTCCTTGCGCGCGCTGCTGCCAGCGCCCCCTGCGGCCTCTCGCTTTTGGCGCGCATAGGTGCGGCCCCACATGAGTGACCACTCCCTATGATGCCCATGACAGTTTACCTTATATTAACTTAGAGCTAAGATTTGATATCTGGGTTTGCAGGGGGCAGGCAGAGAAGGAATTTAGAGTTGAAGTTGAAGCCATCGGCCATGTTCGGCATAAGAATCTGGTCCGCCTTCTGGGATACTGCGTGGAAGGGATACATAGGTTAGCATTTCGTTCTTTTGGTTCCTTCTTTCCGCTAAATTTATTGCATTGATAATGAAAGATCACAAAAGCTCCTAGGACTAGCATATATGCTTTGATGTCTACAGGTTCATCATCATGGTATCTGTAGTTCTGTACTAGACATTATGTCCTGAAGATTCACAGTGGAATAAGTGGTTAATACCGTAAAAAGAAGTTATTTTCCCCTGTTGTATCCAATGCTTGTTTGAGCTTTCCCTTTTCATTGTTTCATGTTTATAGTATTTCTGGCCAAAAAAAGACATTTCAAGGTTTAATCTACAGTAATAATAGTTTTTTACAACAACTTTTATTGCATATGAACTTGTTCTGGATATTTATTTGCAGGATGCTTGTCTATGAATATGTCAATAATGGCAACCTAGAACAATGGCTTCATGGCATGAATCAACACGGTGTCCTTAGTTGGGAAAATCGTATGAAAATTCTCCTTGGCACTGCAAAAGCGTAAGTTTGGAATTTGGACATGTTTCACTCTATTTCCTGAAATCTTGATTAACTGTTGACTATATACATGCTAATGCTGGTTTCACGATGTTCAGTCTCGCGTACCTTCATGAGGCCATAGATCCCAAAGTTGTACACAGAGATATCAAGTCAAGTAATATCTTAATTGACGATGAATTCAACAGCAAGGTTTCTGATTTTGGGTTGGCTAAACTTCTGAATTCTGACAAAAGTCATATCAATACAAGAGTGATGGGAACATATGGGTATAGCTCTGTTTTTATGATGTTCCTTTCCTTATTGTCAGTCTATTCATCTGGAAAACTGGAGAGAAGTTTTCTAATGTTATTAATCTGATGCCAGGTATGTAGCACCTGAATATGCAAACAGTGGGATGCTAAATGAAAAGAGTGATATTTACAGTTTCGGAGTGGTGCTGTTAGAATGTGCGACCGCTAGGGATCCAGTCGATTACTCTAAGCCTGCAGATGAGGTACGAGTTCTCCCTGTTTCAGACAATTGGTGTGATTGTATTTCCATTTACTTCTTAAACCTCTTCTATTGTTTGTTTCAGGTGAATCTCATAGAGTGGCTTAAAATGATGGTCACCAGTAAGAGGGCAGAGGAGGTAGTGGATCCAAACCTCAATGTTAAGCCACCAAAACGTGCCCTCAAGCGGACAATCCTGGTTGGTTTCAAGTGTGTCGATCCTGACGCTGACAAGAGGCCAAAGATGAGTCACGTTGTCCAGATGCTTGAAGCAGTTCAGAATGCATATCATGAAGTACTCATCTCATCCTAACATTTTTCTTTCTCAGTGCTCTTGCTTTTTTTTATCAGCACAGATACGTATCCTTCTTGGATCATCTTTTAACATCGGCGTGTTTTTCTCATCAATGCAGGATCAAAGCAAGCTCAGCCAGGTGGGATCACAGCAGTCGCTAGAGGAGACCTCAAACAGCGCTGATGCCTGAACCTCCTATTCTGAACAAGCACATCAAATAGGACCCTGAATCATCTGATAGCAACATTGATTTGATCATTGCTCGGCACTTAATAGAGTGAGCGGTGATCGGATTTACAGTTTGGGTTTGCATATACTGGAGGTGGTGGTTAAATCAATTAGTAGCAAGTTGTTTCTAAAAGGTTCATGTCTTTTACCCTTAGGATATGTATAGTTTTCCTGTAGGGGAGCATAGAAGCACCTTCATCTTTATTTGTTGTTCGAGTTACAAGGAGGGACTAACCTCAGGCATATAACTACAGTCACTGGATTTCGTTACCCATGTGTAGTGACTTTTTGGAAAGTCGTTATTACCCTGAGATATGAAAACATGAATTCCTGCAACGAAGTACTACCCCGTTCTCGAATATTTGTCACCGGCTAGTTCATTTTTGAACTAAAATGCGACAAATAAAAAACATAGGGAGTACTTAACATCTGAATCCATGTTTTTCTCATATTTTTCACCGTGATCGAAGGTGTCTGCAGAAACAAGATAGCACACTAATCTGTTCATCTGTTGTCATATTAGGTGATGTCAGTGGCTACCGAGCTAATCATTTGAACGACTGTGAATACGCATTCTTGACTGCTGAAATCTGGAGGATATGTTTTGGCCCCGACACCTGGAAATTGATTGGTTTCTTGTTGCTGCACATGAATGATTACAGGATCCCAATTGGTGCCTGCTTGTTTTACAAGTTTTTTTGACACCTTCGATACCCTTTTTGAAGGACTCGAATCAATGATTGCCACCTTTGCAATGCAGCTGGTTCTGTTACTGAACCCGCACTCCTTGCAGTTTCCTTTTGCACGACACATCATTCGGTGAGTCTCTTGTGTTATAAGCATACGAAATTAACATTTGCCACGTACTACCGAACAGGCAGCCTGAAAGGCGTGAAACGATGGTGGCCGAAACCTACAGAACTGGGACCTCCCGGTGGCGAGGGCTTTCAGAAACAGAACTATAGCGTTTGATGGTCACTGGCAGTGGCACTCGCGCCCGTGGGCATACGGGCTTAAAAGCAACGACGCTTACTCCGTTGCTCCTCCTACTGAAAATTCGATAAGAAACGATCACAGCCGCGATCTCAAGCAACAGAGGAAAGCCAATCTGCTGCTACAATTATCATATCCAACGTTTCGATGTCAAATCCCCCAATTACAATTCTTAAGACACGTGTAAGTATACCATTTACCCGACTTCTCTTCAGTTCCAGCCTTTCAAAACAAGACCTTGCACGTCAGCAAATAAATCTCCCATCTCAGGAGATAAGAATGTACCCTTCATCAGAGGCCGTGGATGAACTCGGCGAGGCGCCATGCCGGCTAACACCTTCCCTGACCTTGCCATGCTGCTCCGCTTCGTGCTGGAACATCGAAACCAGGTGCTGGAGCTCCAGCTTCCTCACCTTCACCTTCTCACTGTTAACTGGATTCTGTAACCCAAGATACAGCATCCCCATGCCGATTAGGACGATCCCTACAAAGAAGAGAAGTCCCGCGAACAAACCAAAAGCGTAGGGGGTGTTCTGCGCTCCAGGTATGCCATCGACGTTGATTCCGAAAAGGCCAGTGATTATGGATAAAACCATGCCACCGCCGCCAAAAATTGCCAGATTATGTGTAACTCTGAGGCTTCTATCCTGCAAGCAGCAGAAGTTGGCGATCCAGTCAATTTTCGAATCAACATTGCCACAACAAATGCAGAAAAGATATACTTGAGCTCAAATGAGTCGTACTTGTAGCCATGCACGGACAGTGCTCTGCATAACATCCTGAATAGTGAACAAGCGCCCGCGCACAGCTTCCTGCTCTTCCAACATGTCCCTCGTACACTTTCTAATACTCTCTAGAATAGCTCTTGTGGCATTACCCCTCAAATGTCTGAGAAGCTCAATTAATATCTCTTCCCTTGCATGAAGTGACCATTTAACCCTGATTACCTACAGCAGGGATGTCTATGTTCTTATACATTCCAGCTCAACAAATATGCATGCAAAAAACTGTGTGAAAAAAACCTTAGACCATCATGGTCTAAAAAGGAATATGGATGCTTAATCTGTGAACTATACATTAAGATTCTTATGGCTGGGCCTTGCACCAATCCAGTGAAGAAGCAGCCGTGCATACCGTGAGACAGCAGTTTACTTGTATTGCAATTAGGTTGTTAGCATCATCCATTGGTTAGCTACAGTTATTCGCTAGTAAGCCTTATCTCGTATCTGTTACTAGTTTGTTAGGTTTTATGGTTCGGTTGGTAACTAGTAAAAAATGAGCTCTATCCTGTAAACTGCAATCAAGAAGCAGAAGAAACCCTAAAAGTAGTCAGAGCCTCCAGACAGATGATGACGAGTTGATTTCTTTCTGCTATCCCATCTATTGCTAGTCAATCCATATCACTAATAGTGACAAAACACTCAGAAAAGAAAGCAAAAGGACTGACAACACAGGCAGAGAAGAAGGAACATGTACTGAAATGCATAATTTCAACAGAGCAACCAGGGTTTAGCTATTGACTCAATACTAGTTATGACTAGGGATCAATCAGTCTGATGCAACTGTGCCACGCCATGATAGATATGTGAACTTCTGTAGCCACTTAATGAAACTGTGATAGAGTGTGTGTTTTTATGGTCAATCAAATGATGAAATAAATCTGGTGCTGCCAATAAAGAAAACAATACTAATGGACTATTAATTCCTTTAATCGTAAATATACCATTTTTAACTTTGACTACCAATATCTAAAGTTTATATAGATTTTTCCTGAGGTACTGTAAGCTTATGCCAATCTGAACTGCAATTAAAATCGAGGGGTTTAAGCATACATTATTTTGTGAAGCAAGAAAAGAATATAATACTACATCTGGTAGGCTGTTGAGTGTTGAGCTACACATTAGATGATCAGTAGAGCCCTTGTAGACCAGATACAGTCCTGAAAACATTGGCATTTATATAGATTGACAACGCCAGGTCGACATTCTAAATTCATTATGAAAATACGTTCATAACATATAACTATTTTCAAACAAGAAAGTATGCGTATGTTTGGGTCACTGCCCTATCTCTTAATGAAATACATGGAAAGCACATTCCCGAGAATGTGCAATTCGGTAAGAGCAGACAAATGTATCAGAACCAATTTTCTAATATTTTTTTAAAAAACAGTAGTCACATCACTAAGACCACTCTAATAAATTTGGCAATGGTAAAATTTTCAGTATGCATTTATGGTAGAAACAATATTGGACAAAAAGAGGATCAATTGCATGCTTACCTGTGTTGCTAACCTTCTGATTTCCTGATTCAGTATGATGCTAACAAGATTAAGATCTTCATGATTTCTCCTGTGAATATGATATTTTAAACATGTAATACACATTGAATAGAAGCTTGTCAATTGAAAAATGTGACGAAAATCAGCTCATTTAGAACATTAGCAGTTTAGCAAATCAACTAAAACAGAATGTTATGTCAGTTGAGATGTGCCCGGAGAGTGCTCTGACCTATTCACAAATTTCAATTCAATTTCATCTGCTTCCCCAAATACATATTTCCGGAATAATCTGGAATAACAATGTAACAGAATTTTTAGTAATTTTGTTGCAAAACACAAGTATTTAGCTATAATAAGATATAATAAGGAATAGAGTTCTGCTACATGACTGTTACAAGACCAATGAAAACTCTTGGCAAAAGATGAAAAGGAAACAGAGATTCTAAACTCACCTGTCATCCCAACGTGAAAGACGGCTGACCAAATGTGCAATTACTTCATGCACTGATCTAGGTGTTTGGCTTCCACCAGCAAGAAGCAACTCCTGGACAGATGTTCGTAAGCATGAATTAACTAGTAAGCTTAAACACTAAACACTTTGAGTTTGGTACCTGCACTTCAGTCACTCCTAACACATTTATATTGGATGAAGGGCCTTTGACATGCATTGTTGTAACAAGAAAATTTTGTGCTTGCCAAGACCTAAGCACAATAGGTATATCTTCCTCTTCATGATTTGGGTCTCCTATTGACTGGCCAAGAAGCTCAAATAACAGCCCTCCTGCAACTCTAACTGGGACCTGAAAAACTAACAGAAAAATATATAGTAAATATGATATGACAACACATTAATACAGAGTCAGCTAACATATTGAGCTGTTAGAATATTATCTTCTAACAATAACATATGATGCAAGAGGTAAATATACTGCAAAATGGTCAGCGCTATTGTGAATTCATGGTTCAATAACTAATAATATGGGCATCTATCACTAGAAAACGTAGTGATAAGGAATATTGGACTAAAACTGCCTCTCTTCAGTTAATCTACACTAAACAACAAGTGCAGATATTCATAAAATATAGACAAGTACTTGGTGATGTTTTTACAACTATATACTACACAGCAGATCCACTCATTTAGTTGGCAGACAAAAAATCCCACTACTTTATGTTGTTATAAGTCAAAGCTGATTTAAACACTCAACTAGGGTGTATGTGATGCTTATGCAACCACAAACTCACAGCACAAAAGGTCATTCACACAGTTAACATATGAAAATCTGGTAACACAGAATATTAACAGAAAATTCTCTTGGGCATGAACAGTTACAATATGTACGTTAACTCGTTAAGAGTAGTTATTGCAGTTTACAACATGAAAACACAGTTATTTCTTGTTAGTTCAAGGGATATATAGCCATATAGGGGACTAGGTTAAAAAACTCAATAGCTACTGCTATGGGAACCTTTGGACACGGAGCTAAAATAAATTATCATACTGGCGGACATTGACTGCTTTGTGTAAAAAGCAATGTGAAGTTGAAGAGCACATGTACTTACATCGAGTAGATATTGCAAGGAGAGATGATTGTGTAGAAGAGTGAACTATTGGATTGATAGGAGATGGGGTACATATATATAGGGACTCAACCCTAACCCTAATGGGCCCTAACCCTAATGGGCCGACAGCCCAACAGTGGTGCCGGCCCACACACTCACACACACAGTCTAACATCCCCCGCAGTCGCAACGGGGACACCACACACGATTGAGACTGGAGTAGAGGCCGAAGGTAGGAGCCGACGGGTTGAGATCCCCCCGCAGTCGCAGCGTCGTGATGGTGCAAATGTTGCGGCTGGAGTAGAGACCGGTGTGTGCTCCAAGAAGACGATAGCCCCTAGATGCCAAGGTAGCCGAAGTCGAGGTGGTCGCGGTCGGGAGACACGCAGCAGAAGCCTGATCTCCGGGAGGGGTCGACGTTCGAGCGTCAATGATCAACAGGGCGATACAACAAAAGGGCACCGACAGGCCGACCTTCCTGCTTCTTCGATCATCCGGGCCTCAACGAGCCCCGCCAGGGAGGCCGACAGCAGCGCACGCGTCTGTGCCGGTCAAGGTGTCAGCGCCCGCGGCAGAATAGAAGGGGGAAACGATAGATCCGGCCGGGAAGGCCACGACAGCGACAGATCCATCTGGGAAAACGCGATCCAGCCAAAGGGACGGCGGATCGAGCCGGAAAGGTCGCAGCAACGTGGATCCGGCCGGGAAAGCCGCGACAGCGACGGATCCAGCGAAGGCGATGAAGGGGGTGGGCGGCGGGGCGTGTCCAGCCGGGCAGGGGCCTGCGCCGGACCTGGCAAAGGGTGTTGACGGCACCGGCGATGGGAGAAGCTCGAAGTGGGAGGCGCTGCTGGGGCGTCAGCGCGAGCAATTAGGAGGTGGCTAGCGCGATGACAAGGGGCTGCACGGGCAAAGATGCCGACACAGGGGAGAGGAGCGCAGGGTATCCATGCCGGGGAAGAGGTGGTCGGCACTGGTGAGGACGGTGGCGCACGCAGGAAGGCCGCGGGGCGCTGCGCGTGGGGGCGCGGACGTCGGGAAGGGCGCTGCGCTGGGGGCGCGTACGCCGAGAAGGGGCGCGAACGTCGAGAAGGGCGCTGCGTGTGGGGCCGGCGAACACATGGAGGAGCGGCGCGGACGCCGGGGACAGCGCGGATGACGAGGAAGGGCGCTGCGCTGGGGGCGCGAACGCAGGGAGGGCGTTGCGCGTGGGGGCGGCGAACGCAGAGGAGGGGCGCGGACGCCGGGAACAGCGCGGACACCAAGGAAGGGCGCTGTGCTGGGGGCGCATACGCCGAGGAGGGGTCGCCGGGCATGGCCGGCAGTGGCGAGGAGTGGCCGCCAGGGGAGGGCGGCGCGTGGACCACCCCTGCAGCGGCACCACGATGTGCATCCCGCCGTCGGCGCGTGGCCGCGACCGCGGGTCGCGTGACGGCTTCCTCTCCGTCCTCGTCGCGCGGCGCAGGCGAGTCCCGCCTGTTGGGGAGCTCGGATGGGGGCGCCGACGACGCGGATCCGGAGGTCGACGACAGCGGAGGCCGGGGCGCCGCGTATGCCGCCTGCAGCGTCGGGCTCGTCGGCGGCTGCGCTGCTGCGGGGCGCGCGAGGGTGAGGCGCTGGGCGCGGTGCAGGAGCTCGTCGGCGCGCCCTGCGGTGGCTTCCTGGCGGCGCCTGGAGGGGAGGCAGCCGGCTGGGGAAGGAGTGGGGGTGCGGCTGGGAGGAGAGAGGCCGCCCCCGGGAGGGAAGGATGAGCCTCCCGGGGGGCGGCGGTTGAGGAGTGGGTGGCGGCTGTAGGTGTGGGAGGTGGCAACTGCGATCTAGAGAAGAAACCCTAACCTAGCCCTCTGATACCATGTAGAAGAGTGAACTATTGGATTGATAGGAGATGGGGTACATATATATATGGACTCAACCCTAACCCTAATGGGCCCTAACCCTAATGGGCTGACAGCCCAACAGTGGTGCCGGCCCACACACTCACACACATAGTCTAACAGATTGTATGCACTCCAAATTCATAGTATCGAATTGCAGAACAGTACATAGCTGATGATTTTTATAGGCATCTTAATTACCTCGTAGAGCAGGTACTTCATCCGGTCGCTTATCAGTTTGCTCTCATCTCTCAGTGCAATTCTGATGGCAGGATGCATCCAGTGAGCGCTATTCAACCATGCATCTATTGAAGGATGGCCTGCGGTGACATGACACCACCAAGTAGGTCCCACAGGGCGCTGCCAGTATGGAGCTGCAAGATCAGCCACGGTGTAATCATCCTCGCTATCACTCATCTCCATCAACTCATTCTCCCAGCTGGAGTCTGACTGAACCCTCAGGACCAGCTCGGCGATCCTATTCCATCCAATAGGCACCCATTTATGATCCAAAATCTCCCCAGCATACAATGGCCTATCTTTGAGCACTGAAGGATCGTTACTGAAATCAGTCTGCTGGGGGTTTTCCAACACAATGCTCTCATCCACTTTCGGCTCAGTGATCTGGTGCCCATTCCTTCTTGAGTGCTTCCTCGTGCACATAGTGGGGCCCTTCTCCTGTATCTGCTCAGTTGCCAGCCATGATTTGTGCTGAACAGGCTTCCTGTGACTCTTGACCAGCTCAAAAGCACAGATGAGCCCATCCGTCCAGAGCTCGCTCCCTGGGATGGGCTCTTTCCCTAGACTGGGCTTGGTAACACCGTCTTGTGTCTTGGGCATGCTGCTGACGTGAGGCGGCTCCTCCTCCTCTGCACCATTCATCTTCCCATCAAATTATATCTACCTGTGAATGGATAAAAGATATTTAAACTCGTTGGAAAATTTAGTGGGTACTGAATACTGATTACTGAATATGACTCATCTCTTCAAACATGGGGCAATCTATTGAGGAACTGGATTCAAAGGTCCAAACTACTGTTCCAGGGACTTCTGGACGAGGTAGCAAGCGTTCATGGAAACAACAGGGCCGTATTATTGTATACTGAACATAGGAAGCCTCAATTCTACCATCTCCTAACGACCCTTATGATGGCAAAACGTAGCAGCCTAGATGAGCGGAATACGAATTAGAAGAGGTGCCATGATTTGTAACGAGAATTCAAGCAAATCATGGCTATATAGCCTGCAGCTAAACGCGGGGATTCAGGAAACGGCGCTGGGGCAAACCTTTCTTGAAGTCGCTGGCAAACCCCGTCCACCGCACGCTACGTTATAAGCAAGCAAGAGTACAGTGAACTAGCTTCGCAGGTTGGAGCAGCAAAAGGAATTTTCAAGGAGGCGGAGGCGGAGGGGTCAGGTGCGGAGGTGGAGGCGGTTACCGGAGCGCGAGAGACGGCGGTGAGGGACCCGGGTCTGAGCGTGGGACATGTAGAGTGGATTGGAGTGGGGTGCTTCCAGAATGGAATCAGATGCAGGTCTCTTTCGTTTTCCCATCGCCGGAAGAAAAATTGGTGGATCCGGTCCCCAACCCAAACTCCCTCCCGTGCATACTAGCAGATTACTGACGCGTGGACTCATTCTTGATCCGACGACCGACGGCCGACAACCGCTTGCTAGGACGTGGGAGTCGAGACGACTAGCTTCAGCTCGTTTCGCGACGAACGGCTCCAGGCATTCGGCTCACGCTCGCTAACCTGCTGCACGCCGCCGCCGCCGCCGTAGGTATCCTCCAAGCCATCGGCGTCACCCCACCGGTGGCGGCTTCAAACGCCGAGGCCGAAGTCAGTGAGCAATATCTCTGGTCTGGACAGCAAGAACGGGAGAACCTGAGCTTGATGCCTTGATCCAGATTCTTTTTTTTTTCGAATCGCCTTGATCCAGATTCACGACTCACGAACAAAGCAGCAACGGCGTAGCCGGCCTCGCGCCCGCGCCATGGAAGCCGAACCCGAAGGCCCAACTCACGGATTAGGGGGGGACAAAGCGGATCAAGCGAAAGTAAGGGCATGTACAGTGGAGAGACACCAAAACGGTTCTCCAATCACAGGAGACAACTAAGAGACTCTATTATACAGTGGAGTGTCTATAAACGTAGTCTATTAATAAATATAGAATTAAATGTATTTGTATAGTATCAGATCGATAGAACAGACGACAAATTCGTACAGTGGGAAGTGAAGCGTCTGTTGCTACTTGGTTTACGAGCCAGAGACGTCTCTTCACGGAGAGACGGCTCTAAGATTTTTTTGTAAATAACCCCCTTAAACACCTTAAGAGCCTCCACATTAAACACCACTGTACATGCCCTAAGAGCAAGTTTGATAAGAATCAACCGCGCTGGTGGTAAATATTTTTACCGCCTACAATTTATGACTTGTTTGCAAGCAAAGGTATTGTACTATACTAGTTTTTTCACACGAGTGAGTGAATAATGGTAATTTATTGGAAAATTTCATTTTAACTTTTCCAAACTATTATTATGGTCTGATTTACCACTTCGAATGTGTTGGCTCTTTTAATTATTAAAATTAGTTGCTTTCCTTCTTTAGGTTAGGGAAGTATAAATAGACTTTGCCAAAAAAAAAGGTTATAGAAATAAATCTTCAAAAAGCTCTCATTTATTTATTTCTTAAAAAAAGAAATTTAAGAATCAAAATATTGTTTAACATTCTAAGGCCTTGTTTGGGACTATTTCAGCTTAACAAAATTTAATGAAGTTAATGAAACAGATTATTAGGAGCTTAAAAAATCTAAAACTGAAGTTGCAAACTTTTAGTAGGTATTTAGATAAGTCATTTTGTTTATTATTTAGATTAGAAAAATTATTAAAACCGTTTAAATTTATATTATACACTAAATATATTTTAGCTTAGAAAAAAATGAAATTATTTCTAGATTTATTCTCTACATTATGTATATAGATTGAAATTATTTGGATCTCATATAGACATCAACTAGGATCCATCTGTTTAGGATTATAATCTATCCAGAACTAAGTGTTAATTTAAAATAAGTTAGATTATATAATATAAATATATTATAATTCCAAATAAGTATCTCTAATTGTTGGAGCGACCCGACCAGCCCCAGGTCAATGATACCTGTCTTCCACCCGAGGAAGGTATACACGAGAGAGAAGGTGGAGCACTGGAGCCGGTATGCAGCAAATTTTGTTCCCGACGGTGGCATTGGAAGTCCTCCAAATTTGGGTAGTCACCTCTCTTGTCGACGTCTAGGCTACGCGTTGGAAGGGTACGGCGTGGGCCAAGAGCGGTGTCAGGGCAGACCATCCTATCCCTTCCTGCTTGCGCCATTGTGCCGCTGCCGCCGACGCCGATCCAGCGGGCGGTGCCCACGACCTCCGTGACGTGGTAGGCTCCCCGTTCACTGCCGGAATCGCGTTCTTTGCCGAGTGTTTAAGACACTCGGCAAAAGCTATTTTACACTCGGCAAAGAACACTCGGCAAAAATTTCATCGGCAAAGGGTTCTTTACAGAGTGTTTTTTTTCGGACACTCGGCAAAGACTTTGCCGAGTGTCAAAAAGCACTCGGCAAATAAAAACACTCGGCAAATTAAGAATCGAAAAAAATTAAAAAAAACAGCAAAACATTTTTTTAAATTCTAGGAACAACTCTCCAATCCTACCTATTACCTTATCCGTTGCCCTATCATTTTTCACTATTATTTTGAATCAAATTTAGATACGTTGCCCTATCATTTTTCACTATTATTTTGAATCAAATTTAGATACTTTGCAAATGGTGAGATTCGAACTCGTAACCTCTCTCTCGCGCATACCCTCCTATACCACTACACTACTACATCAATTATGTCTATATTACGTTTTCATTCCCCATGTACTATAACAAATCGAGAGTAATTTGATTATTTAAGACACTAAATGAGTTCATTTAAAAATGTGACCAACTATAAAGTTGCATAACTTTTTAAGATCTACAAGTTTTATTTTAATAGTTTTTACATCCGAGACCGTTTACAAAATTTGGATTTTAAATTTGAAAACTTCACACAAATTTTTCAATGATAAGATGATTTCAAATCAAAAAATTGTCAACTACAAAGTTTCATTAAATTTTAAGACCTACAACTTTTATTTTGGTGTTTTTTCCATCCGAGACAGTTTGAAAAATTCAAATTTCAAAATTCAAACATAGTTTTGCATAACAAGATGATTTCAAACCAAAACATTGTCAACTACAAAGTTTCATAACTCTTCAATACCTACAACTTTCATGTTGGTGGTTTTTTCTTTCGAAGTCGTTTTCAAAATTCAAATTTTTAAATTTTTAAATTCAGATGTAGTTTTCGTTGACAATATGACTTCAAATGAAAAAGTTGTCAACTATAAACTTCTATAACTTCTCAAGATCTATAAAGTTTATTTTGGTTGTTTGGTCATTTGTTGATCTCACATGATGGTTCTAACAATATGCACAATTTTATACGTCTCTCTTCTAATTTCATAAACTCTCGAGAGATATATGTTTTATGAACAAATTTATTTTTATTTTGTCATATGAAGAAATGTTTAATATATAAATTGTACATCATGATGAGTTATACAAATTTGTAGTTGAAAACTTTTTCATTTGAATTAATTTACTACTTTAAAATGTGATTTTTAAATTGTCTTTGCCTAGTGTTGGAGAAAAAACACTCGGCAAAGAGCTCTTTGCCGAGTGTTGTATTTGTGGCACTCGGCAAGAGCCCTTTGCCGAGTGTCAAAAAAAGACACTCGGCAAAGAAACTCTTTGCCGAGTGTCAAAAATAAAACACTCGGCAAAGAGCTTCTTTGCCGAGTGTTTTATTTTACCGAGTGTTTTTTGCGTGACACTCGGTAAAAAGCTTCTTTGCCGAGTGCCCGAAAAAAAACACTCGGCAAAGAATATGGCACTCGGCAAAGAGCCAAATTCCGATAGTGGTTGTATACTTGTATCCGCTCGCCATGCATGGCAGCACGGCGTGCTTCCGTTCCATACACACCCACCACGCAAAGTTTCCCTAGGTCAACAGTCACAAGAATCTTTTGCGTCATAGTTTAGCCCGTACCGCTAATGACTGATATGCAGCGATGATCGACACGTGGGAACCATGCGGAAATCGTGTCTCTTGTAACATGCGTGGAAGCCACAACTATGGCCATATTTATTTACCGTCGAGATTCTATAATCTATTTTAAAACAAACAAACGATAAGGATTATTAGGTAGATTTTATAATCTAGATATTTAATTTAAGTTTATCAAGATTTATCAAAACCATACGTGCATGTGTGTTCTTTTTACGGCTCCATACGGAGATGATCGTGTCCTTTGCAACGTGGCACAACCCACATGTTACAGCTAAGTTCAACCAGTCTAGCATCTCGAAGCATACCGTGACGCTTACAAAAAACTCCAACGACATTCAATAAGAGAGTTACTTGATCAAAAAACCACACACAATCATTATTTTCCTTGGCAACAACAAGAACTAGTTGAAGTATATGTGCAAAACAATAGATATAAGAAGCAGAAGGTGACTCTTGCATGATCAATGTTTTCAATCCTTTAATATCACCTTTCATGTTGCTAGCCCCATCATAACCTTGTCCACAAATTCGCGTCAAAGTCAAGCCATGACTAACAAGTAAAGCTTCAATTGCATCTGAAAGGGAAATGTGCCCTTGGGCCATTTCTATGTATTTTGGTGATTGAGTGCCAACACATGTGCTTAATTGGGAATTTATGTACATGGATGAACAAGGTGAAAATCATGAAGTAAAGGTATGTTTCTAAGTCTTAGTACATTGGTTTTAAGTACTAATATATTTGTCTAAGTGTTAGAAACAGAAAGAACAAGAATAGAGAAAAGGAGAAGGGACTTGGCTGTGTGCTGCCAAGACCCAGCTCGGTCTGGAGCACCGGACTGTCCGGTGTGCACCGGACAGTGTCCGGTGCGCCAGGCTGGCGCGACTCGAACTGGCCGCTCTCGGGAAATTGGCCGGCGGCGTACGGCTAAAATTCACCGGACTGTCCGGTGTGCACCGGACTGTCCGGTGAGCCAACGGTCGGCCAGGGCCAACGGTCGGCCGCGCAATCCGCGCGGGACACGTGGCCGAGCCAACGGTCGGAAGACGGCACCGGACTGTCCGGTGTGCACCGGACATGTCCGGTGCGCCAACAGCGCCAGATCTGCCAACGGTCTGCAACGGTCGTCTTCGCCGTTTAAGGAAACAAATCGGGCACCGGACAGTGTCCGGTGTGCACCGGACTGTCCGGTGCCCCCGACGACAGAAGGCAAGGATGGCCTTCCGGATTTACTCTCAACGGCTCCTAGCTGCCTTGGGGCTATAAAAGGAGCCCCTAGGCGCATGGAAGAAGAACACAAGCAACCTTTGAGCATTCTTGATCATCCACACTAAGTCTCTGCGCATTCGTTTGTGTTTCTAAGTGATTCGAGCTCTGTTCTAAGTGAGAACTCTGAGATAGTCTTGTGAGCTCGATTCTTGGCCGTGTGTGTGCGCTTTTGCTGTGGATTTGTGTGTGTTGCTTCCCTCCCTTACTCTGTGTTTCATTTGTGATCATATACTTGTAAGGGCAAGAGACTCCAATTTGTGGAGATTCCTTGCAAACGGGATAGTGAAAGGAAAACAAAACACCGTGGTATTCAAGTGGGTCTTTGGACCGCTTGAGAGGGGTTGATTGCAACCCTCGTCCGTTGGGACGCCACAACGTGGAGTAGGCAAGCGTTGGTCTTGGCCGAACCACGGGATAAAACCACTGTGTCACTCTGTGCTTGATTGGATTCTTGTGGTTATTGTGTTTTGACTCCTCTCTAGCCACTTGGCATAAACTGTGCTAACACCTAATCAAGTTTTGTGGCTATAAGTTTGAAGTTTTTACAGGATCACCTATTCACCCCCCCCTCTAGGTGCTCTCAATTGGTATCAAAGCCGTTCTCTTCAAGAAAGGGACTAACCGCCCGAAGAGATGGATCCTAAGGGGAAGGGAATTGTGATCAACGACAAGGAGAAGGAGTCCTTCGTCAACGAGCCAAGGGATGACAAGTCCAATGACTCGGGCTCGGGCCACAAGCGAAGAGATGGGAAGAAGAAGAAGACAAGACGCATCAAGGAGATCGTCTACTACGACAGCGATGAGTCCTCTTCTTCCCAAAAGGACGACGACTACGACAAACAAAGGAAACCGGTTAATTCTAACTTTTCTTTTGACTACTCTCGTATTCCGCATAGTTCAAATTCACATTTGCTTTCCATTCCACTCGGCAAGCCCCCACACTTTGATGGGGAGGACTACGGATTTTGGAGCCACAAAATGCGTAGTCACCTATTCTCTCTCCATCCTAGTATATGGGAGATTGTAGAGAGTGGAATGCATTTTGATAGTTCGGATAGTCCCATGTTCATTAATGAACAAATTCATAAGAATGCACAAGCTACTACTGTTCTTCTAGCTTCCTTGTGCAGGAATGAATACCATAAGGTGAGCGGCTTGGATAACGCCAAGCAAATCTGGGACACCCTCAAGATTTCTCATGAGGGGAACGACGTCACCTTACTCACCAAGATGGAGTTGGTGGAGGGCGAGCTTGGACGGTTCGCAATGATAAGGGGCGAGGAGCCAACGCAAACATACAATCGGCTCAAGACCCTTATCAACAAGATAAGAAGCTACGGGAGCACGCGATGGACGGACCACGACGTCGTCCGCCTAATGCTAAGGTCATTTACCGTTCTTGATCCTCACTTGGTGAACAATATACGTGAAAATCCCAGGTACACCAAGATGTCGCCCGAAGAAGTTCTTGGGAAATTTGTTAGCGGGCGAATGATGATCAAGGAGGCGAGATATGTGGACGACGCCTTGAATGGTCCGATCAACGAGCCGCAACCTCTCGCTCTCAAGGCAACACGAAGCAAGGAGGCGCTACCTAGCAAGGTGGCACAAATTGAGGCGGCCGGACTCAACGATAAAGAGATGGCTCTCATCATCAAGAGATTCAAGACGGCGCTAAATGGTCGCAAGGGGCAGCCAAGCAAGACCAAGACCAAGGGGAAGCGCTCATGCTTCAAATGCGGTAAGCTTGGTCATTTTATCGCTAACTGTCCCGATAATGAAAGTGACCAGGAAAAGGGGAACAAAAGAGAAAAGAAGAAGCAATACAAGAAGGCAAAGGGCGAGGCGCATCTAGGAAAGGAGTGGGACTCGGATTGCTCCTCCTCCGACTCCGACAACGAAGGACTCGCCGCCACTGCCTTCAACAAATCGGCTCTCTTCCCCAACGAGCGTCTCACATGTCTTATGGCAAGGGAGAAGAAGGTGAGTACTCAAGACTCCACTTATGCTTCTTCTAGTGATAGTGAGTCTAGTGATAATGACATAGATTATTCATACTTGTTCAAGGGCTTAGATAGATCTAAGATAGATAAAATCAATGAATTGATTGATGCATTGAATGAAAAGGATAGGCTTTTAGAAAAGCAGGAGGATTTATTGTATGATGAACATGATAAATTTGTAGAGGCACAAAAATCATATGCTTTAGAAGTAAAAAGAAATGAAATGCTTTCTTATGAACTATCTACTTGTCATGAAACCATTTCTACTTTACAAGGTGTTAACAATGATTTAAATGCTAAGTTAGAAGTAGCAAATAAATCTAATTCTTGTGTAGAACATGTTAAGATTTGCACTAGGTGTAAGGATTTCGATGTTGATGCCTGTAGTGAACATCTAGTTTTAATTTCCAAATTAAATAAGGAAGTGGCTAGTCTTAATGCCCAACTTAAGACTAGCAAGAATGAAGTTGATAAAATAAAATTTGCAAGGGATGCCTATACGGTTGGTAGACACCCCTCAATTAAGGATGGTCTTGGCTTCAAGAGAGAGGCCAAGAACTTAACAAGCCATAAGGCTCCCATCTTCGTCAAGGAGAAAGGGAAGGCCCCTATGGCTAGTAATGCTAAAAAGAACCATGCTTTTATGTATTATGATAGGAGAAATGCTAGAAATGCTTATAATGATTTTGATTCACATGTTTATGATTCTCATGCCAAGTTTGCCTCTAGTTCTTCTTATAAGCATGATAGGGATATGCCTAGGAGAAATATTGCTCATATGCCTAGAAAGAATGTTATTCATGCTCCTAGGAAAGTAGTGAATGAACCTTCTATAATTTATTGTGCTTTAAACACTTCCTTTGCTATTTGTAGAAAGGATAGGAAAATAGTTGCTAGGAAGTTAGGGGCAAAATGCAAGGGAGACAGGACTTGCATTTGGGTCCCTAAGGACATTTGTGCTAACCTTGCAGGACCCAACATGAGTTGGGTACCTAAGACCCAAGCCTAAATTTGCCTTGCAGGTTTATGCATCCGGGGGTTCAAGCTGGATTATTGACAGCGGATGCACAAACCATATGACGGGGGAGAAGAAGATGTTCACCTCCTACGTCAAAAATAAGGATTTACAAGATTCAATTATATTCGGTGATGGGAATCAAGGCAAGGTAAAAGGGCTAGGTAAAATTGCAATTTCTAATGAGCATTCTATATCAAATGTATTCTTAGTGGAGAGTCTTGGATATAATTTGCTATCTGTCAGTCAATTATGTCAAATGGGATATAATTGTTTATTTACAAATGTAGATGTGTCTGTCTTTAGAAGAAGTGATGGTTCACTAGCTTTTAAGGGTGTATTAGACGGCAAACTTTATTTAGTTGATTTTGCAAAAGAAGAGGCCGGTCTAGATGCATGCTTAATGGCTAAGACTTGCATGGGCTGGCTGTGGCATCGCCGCTTAGCACATGTGGGGATGAAGAACCTCCACAAGCTTCTAAAGGGAGAACATGTGATAGGTCTAATCAATGTTCATTTCGAAAAAGATAGACCTTGTGCAGCTTGTCAAGCAGGGAAACAGGTGGGAGGAGCGCATCACAGCAAGAATGTGATGACCACTTCAAGACCCCTGGAGCTGCTGCATATGGATCTCTTCGGACCCGTCGCCTATCTAAGCATAGGGGGAAGTAAGTATGGTCTAGTTATTGTTGATGACTTTTCCCGCTTCACTTGGGTGTTCTTTTTGCAGGATAAGTCTGAAACCCAAGGGACCCTCAAGCGCTTCCTCAGGAGGGCTCAAAATGAGTTTGAGCTCAAAGTGAAAAAGATAAGGAGCGACAACGGGTCCGAATTCAAGAACCTTCAAGTGGAGGAGTTCCTTGAAGAAGAAGGGATCAAGCACGAGTTCTCCGCTCCCTACACACCACAGCAAAATGGTGTGGTAGAGAGGAAGAACAGGACGCTCATTGACATGGCGAGGACGATGCTAGGAGAATTCAAGACCCCCGAGTGCTTTTGGACGGAAGCCGTGAACACTGCTTGCCATGCCATCAACAGGGTCTACCTTCATCGCCTCCTCAAGAAGACGTCGTATGAGCTTCTAACCGGTAACAAACCCAATGTATCTTACTTTCGTGTATTTGGGAGCAAGTGCTACATTCTAGTAAAGAAGGGTAGAAATTCTAAGTTTGCTCCCAAAGCTGTAGAAGGGTTTTTATTAGGTTATGACTCAAATACAAAGGCGTATAGAGTCTTCAACAAATCATCGGGTTTGGTTGAAGTCTCTAGCGACGTTGTATTTGATGAGACTAATGGCTCTCCAAGAGAGCAAGTTGTTGATTGTGATGATGTAGATGAAGAAGATGTTCCGACGGCCGCTATACGGACCATGGCGATTGGAGAAGTACGACCACAGGAACAAGATGAACGAGATCAACCTTCTTCCTCAACTATGGTGCAACCCCCAACCAAAGATGACGAACAGGTACCTCAAGTGGAGGCGCTTGATCAAGGGGGAGCACAAGATGATCAAGTGATAGAGGAAGAAGCGCAACCGGCACCTCCAACTCAAGTTCGAGCAATGATTCAAAGGGATCATCCCGTCGAACAAATTCTGGGTGACATTAGCAAGGGAGTAACTACTCGATCTCGATTAGTTAATTTTTGTGAGCATTACTCCTTTGTCTCTTCTATTGAGCCTTTCAGGGTAGAAGAGGCCTTGCTAGATCCGGACTGGGTGTTGGCCATGCAAGAGGAGTTAAACAACTTCAAGCGCAATGAAGTTTGGACACTGGTGCCTCGTCCGAAGCAAAATGTTGTGGGAACCAAGTGGGTGTTCCGCAACAAACAGGACGAGCACGGGGTGGTGACGAGGAACAAGGCTCGACTTGTGGCAAAAGGTTATGCCCAAGTCGCAGGTTTGGATTTCGAGGAGACTTTTGCTCCTGTGGCTAGGCTAGAATCAATTCGTATCTTGCTAGCATATGCCGCTCACCATTCTTTCAGGTTGTTTCAAATGGATGTGAAGAGCGCCTTCCTCAACGGGCCAATCAAGGAGGAGGTGTACGTGGAGCAACCCCCTGGCTTCGAGGATGAACGGTACCCCGACCATGTGTGTAAGCTCTCTAAGGCGCTCTATGGACTTAAGCAAGCCCCAAGAGCATGGTATGAATGCCTTAGAGATTTCTTAATTGCTAATGCTTTCAAGGTTGGGAAAGCCGATCCAACTCTTTTTACTAAGACTTGTAATGGTGATTTGTTTGTGTGCCAAATTTATGTCGATGACATAATATTTGGTTCTACTAACCAAAAGTCTTGTGAAGAGTTTAGCAGGGTGATGACGCAGAAATTCGAGATGTCGATGATGGGCGAGTTGAACTACTTCCTTGGGTTCCAAGTGAAGCAACTCAAGGACGGCACCTTCATCTCCCAAACGAAGTACACGCAAGATCTGCTAAAGCGGTTTGGGATGAAGGACGCCAAGCCCGCAAAGACTCCGATGGGGACCGACGGACACACCGACCTCAACAAAGGAGGTAAGTCCGTTGATCAAAAAGCATACCGGTCAATGATAGGTTCTTTGCTTTACTTATGTGCTAGTAGACCGGATATTATGCTTAGCGTATGCATGTGTGCTAGATTTCAATCCGATCCTAAGGAGTGTCACTTAGTGGCGGTGAAGCGAATTCTTAGATATTTGGTTGCTACGCCTTGCTTCGGGCTCTGGTATCCAAAGGGGTCTACCTTTGACTTAGTTGGATACTCAGACTCCGACTATGCTGGATGTAAGGTCGATAGGAAGAGTACATCGGGGACGTGCCAATTCTTAGGAAGGTCCCTGGTGTCATGGAACTCTAAGAAACAAACTTCCGTTGCCCTATCCACCGCTGAGGCCGAGTATGTTGCCGCAGGACAGTGTTGCGCGCAACTACTTTGGATGAGGCAAACCCTCAGGGACTTTGGCTACAATCTGAGCAAAGTCCCACTCCTATGTGATAATGAGAGTGCTATCCGCATGGCGGAAAATCCTGTTGAACACAGCCGCACAAAGCACATAGACATCCGGCATCACTTTTTGAGAGACCACCAGCAAAAGGGAGATATCAAAGTGTTTCATGTTAGCACCGAGAACCAGCTAGCCGATATCTTTACCAAGCCTCTAGATGAGAAGACCTTTTGCAGGCTGCGTAGTGAGCTAAATGTCTTAGATTCGCGGAACTTGGATTGAATTGTAGCATACATGTGTTTATGCATTTGATCAGGTTCATTCTGCATTTTGTTGCTTATTGTGGTGCTCAAGTTGTATCAACACTCCCTGGACCTCACAAGTCCGTTGCAAAGTGATGCACATGTTTAGGGGGAGATGTGTTACAACTTGACCCTTTGAGACTAACCATTTGCTTGAGTTTGCTTGATTTAGTCTCGAAGGAGGATTGAAAGGGAAAAGGTGGACTTGGACCATGAAAGACTTCCACTGCACTCCGATGAGAGGGTAACTAATTCCAAGTTCATATCATGAAATCTTATTGCCATTTGCTCTTAAGTGAAGATTTTGGTGAGGCAATGAGGTTAAAAGGCCAAGATTGATCCCGTTTTGGTGCTTGATGCCAAAGGGGGAGAAAATAAAGGCCAAAGCGATAAATGGATCAGCTACCACTTGAGAGATTTTGAAAATAGTAGAATAGAGTTTTTGTTGTGTCAAAAGCTTTTATTGTCTCTCTTGTCAAAAGTTGGCTTCTTGTGGGGAGAAGTATTGATTATGGGAAATAGGGGGAGTTTTTGAAATCTTTGATCAATCTCTTTTGGAAGACTTAGAGATAGAGATTTGAGTTTGATTTGCAAAAACAAACCAAGTGGTGGCAAAGGATGATCCATATATGCCAAAATTGAATAAAACCAATTTGAGTTTTTATTTAAAGTGATTTTGCACTTGTTCTAGTTGCTTGATGTTGTGTTGGCATGAATCACCAAAAAGGGGGAGATTGAAAGGGAAATGTGCCCTTGGGCCATTTCTATGTATTTTGGTGATTGAGTGCCAACACATGTGCTTAATTGGGAATTTATGTACATGGATGAACAAGGTGAAAATCATGAAGTAAAGGTATGTTTCTAAGTCTTAGTACATTGGTTTTAAGTACTAATATATTTGTCTAAGTGTTAGAAACAGAAAGAACAAGAATAGAGAAAAGGAGAAGGGACTTGGCTGTGTGCTGCCAAGACCCAGCTCGGTCTGGAGCACCGGACTGTCCGGTGTGCACCGGACAGTGTCCGGTGCGCCAGGCTGGCGCGACTCGAACTGGCCGCTCTCGGGAAATTGGCCGGCGGCGTACGGCTAAAATTCACCGGACTGTCCGGTGTGCACCGGACTGTCCGGTGAGCCAACGGTCGGCCAGGGCCAACGGTCGGCCGCGCAATCCGCGCGGGACACGTGGCCGAGCCAACGGTCGGAAGACAGCACCGGACTGTCCGGTGTGCACCGGACATGTCCGGTGCGCCAACAGCGCCAGATCTGCCAACGGTCTGCAACGGTCGTCTTCGCCGTTTAAGGAAACAAATCGGGCACCGGACAGTGTCCGGTGTGCACCGGACTGTCCGGTGCCCCCGACGACAGAAGGCAAGGATGACCTTCCGGATTTACTCTCAACGGCTCCTAGCTGCCTTGGGGCTATAAAAGGAGCCCCTAGGCGCATGGAAGAAGAACACAAGCAACCTTTGAGCATTCTTGATCATCCACACTAAGTCTCTGCGCATTCGTTTGTGTTTCTAAGTGATTCGAGCTCTGTTCTAAGTGAGAACTCTGAGATAGTCTTGTGAGCTCGATTCTTGGCCGTGTGTGTGCGCTTTTGCTGTGGATTTGTGTGTGTTGCTTCCCTCCCTTACTCTGTGTTTCATTTGTGATCATATACTTGTAAGGGCAAGAGACTCCAATTTGTGGAGATTCCTTGCAAACGGGATAGTGAAAGGAAAACAAAACACCGTGGTATTCAAGTGGGTCTTTGGACCGCTTGAGAGGGGTTGATTGCAACCCTCGTCCGTTGGGACGCCACAACGTGGAGTAGGCAAGCGTTGGTCTTGGCCGAACCACGGGATAAAACCACTGTGTCACTCTGTGCTTGATTGGATTCTTGTGGTTATTGTGTTTTGACTCCTCTCTAGCCACTTGGCATAAACTGTGCTAACACCTAATCAAGTTTTGTGGCTATAAGTTTGAAGTTTTTACAGGATCACCTATTCACCCCCCCTCTAGGTGCTCTCAGCATCCTTAAGTGATAAAGATCTAGTATCATCTACATGAATAACTCCAATGAAGTGCTCACATGGCCTTCCCAATGCATCAACATAACACAAGCAAAGAGCTAGTTATTCTTTGTGTGATATGTCACTAGACTCATCCGCTAAAATTGCAAATGACTCTTCCCCAATCTCTTCAATTATTTTCTTTCTAGTTTCTATAGCGCAACAATGATTAATCTGCTTTTGTATCTTTGGGCTAGTCAAAGTGCAATTACCTGGAGCGTTGTTAAGAATATAATTGTTGACCTCTTCACTATTTACATCAAGAAATTTCAAGATTTCAATAAAGTTTCCTCTGTTGCTAGACTCTTCACTTTCATCATGTCCACGGAATGACAATCCTTGATGCAAAAGAAACTTCAAACATCGAAGTGAATATGTCAACCTGTCGGCGTTTCGACCCCAGGGGGTCCCTGGACCGACGAGTAAATTGTCGCCGCGTGCCCCAGCCCAGATGGGTCGGCGCGAGACGGAGCGCGAAGGGGGGAAAAAGCCGGAGGGATACAAGCGTAAAAGGGGAAACCCGCGGCCTTCGTGTTTGTCCCGCGCCCAGGTCGGGTGCGCTTGCAGTAGGGGGTTACAAGCGTCCGTGTGGGAGGGAGCGAGAGGCTTACGCGCGCGCCGTCCCGTCCTTCCCCGCGCGGCCAACCCTCTGTAAGAGGGCCCTGGACCTTCCTTTTATAGGCGTAAGGAGAGGGTCCAGGTGTACAATGGGAGATGTAGCAGCGTGCTAACGTGTCTAGCAGAGAGGAGCTAGTGCCCTAAGTACATGTCGTCGTGGCAGCCGGAGAGGTTTTGGCACCCTGTTCGTGTGATGTCGTGGCCGTCGGAGGAGCGCTGGAGCCTTGCGGAAGGACAGCTGTCGGGGCTGTCGAGTCCTTGCTGACGTCTCCTTGCTTCCGTAAGGGGGCTGAGAGCCGCCGTCGTCATGGAGCATGCTGGGCGCCATCATTATTTGTTTTACCGGGGCGAGCCAGATGAGACGCCGGTCTTGTTCCCCGTAGCCAGAGCTAGCTAGGGGTAGGGTAATGATGGCCCCTCCTGTGACATGGTCGGTCCGAGCCCTGGGTAGGCCGAGGCGGAGGCTCCTCCGAGGTCGAGGTCGTGTCTGTCTTCCGAGGTCGAGGTCGAGTCCGAGCCCTGGGGTCGGGCGAGGCGGAGTTCGTCGTCTTCCGGGGCCGAGGCCGAGTCCGAGCCCTGGGGTCGGGCGAGGCAGAGTTCGTCGTCTTCCGGGGCCGAGGCCGAGTCCGAGCCCTGGGTTCGGGCGAGGCGGAGCTTCTTATGGCACCCGAAGCCAGACTTAGCTGCTGTCAGCCTCACTCTGTCGAGTGGCACAGCAGTCGGAGCGGCGCAGGCGGCGTTGTCCTCTTGTCAGGTCGGTCAGTGGAGAGGCGAAGTGACTGCGGTCACTTCAACTCTGTCGACTGAAGGGCGTGCGTCAGGATAAGGTGTCAGGTCATCTTTGCATTAAATGCTCCTGCGATGCGGTCGGTCGTCGTGGTGATTTGGCCAAGGTTGCTTCTTGGCGAAGACCGGGCCTCGGGCGAGCCGAAGGTGTGTCCGCTGCTTGAGGGGGCCCTCGGGCGAGACGTAGATCCTTCGGGGTCGGCTGCCCTTGCCCGAGGCTGGGCTCGGGCGAGGCGAGATCGTGTCCTTGAGTGGATCGAGCCTTGACTTAATCGCACCCATCAGGCCTTTGCATCTTTGTGCTGATGGGGGTTACCAGCTGAGATTAGGAGTCTTGGGGGTACCCCTAATTATGGTCCCCGACACAACCTTATCTTATAAAGATTGTGATCATCATCACTCCACTTCTCAATTTTATTATCATTTGTTGCATTAGGATTTATAAAGCTTAAGATATTTCTCTTCAGTTGTCTTATGTGACATAGAATCCACATGTTTTAGAAGTGCTTCAGACCCTTTATTCCAATTATTTCAACCATTTGAAGTAAATGCAAAAGTCCCTTTACCCTTATTTGCTTTACTTTTGAATAAGTAGCACATAAAGCAAAATGCAGCTTCTTTCTTGACACTATATTCAATCCAAGGAAAATTTTGAAACCACACAAAATTAAAATGACGATCTCTATCTCCAATTTTCCTATTTAGGAATTCATGTGCATATGGTTGAAATGGACCTCTAAGAATATATGTTCTTTGAATTGTATCGTGATCATTAGCATGGTAACTTGCAATAGGTTGTCTTTCACCTGGATCATGTGGAAGACGACTGACATCATAAATTGTTGGTGGTGGCAGTGTAGATGACATTGGATTTACAATTTCTTCATTTATCCTCTCTTCCTCTTGTTCTTGAGGTGTCGACGCTTGAGTAACATCCGAAGATAATGAAGAAGCAATAAACTTCTATTTCTTTGTAGCATGATTGCGAAAAAGAGACAATATCTCCCTGCTTCTTCATATTTTAGTCACTACAAAAATAATGGTAGTGAATCAACAACCAATAAGACAAAAATCAACAACAATATATGTAGACACACACATTGCGTTAGACAAAATTCAACAAAAAAATATATTACCTGGCCGGCTGGGGCATCGTTCACGTTGAATAGCAAAGGCTGGAAGCGGGGACCGAGGAGCCTGGCTGTCTGGGAAGTGGGAACAGCCAAGGTGCACAACGGATGAATGGCGGCCTGCGGTCAGCGGAGGTATGACGAAGGGAATAGACAAAATTACTTAGAAAAATCCATAGATACAGATCAAGTGTCTGACCGGTGCTTCGATTTACAACTTGTTTCCTTGTTGGAGATAATCGGTGTGAGGAGCTTCCAAGGTTACCGCCTGCAGCTACAGCATGCTGCCCCGCCCGGACTTGGCGAGACGAGACAAGAGCTGGATGCCTGGACAGGGCACAACCGCGCAGGGCACCGTCGTTGGCGCCGTACCGGATGCAGTGTGCAGTCGACAGTCGCTTCTCTGTTCTCTCCGCTCTCGTCTCGGGCGCAGCCGCGCAGGAAGCCAGGACCCAGGAACAGTCGTCTTGTGGGAAGCCGAACGATCTTGACAGAAGTTGGAACGGCCATCGACCGAATGAGATGGCCGGGTGGGATCCCCGGTGTGCCTGGTTTAGGGTGTGTCAGGGCCCACCTGGACCCCTGTGAGTCCGCCTGTGCCTAGGCTACGTCTACCTAGGGAGGCAAAACCATATGTGTGTTTTTTAACGTTTTTCGCATAGCTTGCAACTGATATTAATTCTATTTCTATCTTTATCATAGTTTTATAAAAAAACTGATTTTACCTTTGACCATAAGATTAAAACTAAATCTATTATAAATGAGTTAGTTTCTTTCTTTGCGCGTGGTTATCTAGAGCTTAACCCTACATATGGATAGAGCGTTCTTTCTGAGAGGTAAGAGAAACAACCGAGCTATGATTTTAGATGAGTGAGTCCTTGCATTGGTGTTGACTGTTGAGTGATCTCAGTCTACTCTATACCTGATGTCGATGTGATAATGATGGCGGGAGTGTATGTCTCAAAACCTCGCTTGGCTGAAGAATCTGCACAGGTAAGGAAGAATCAGGTTTTTGTGCAACGATCACACGACTGCTCGTCGAGTTGATCTGCACCATGATATCTACGACTCCAATGATACTGTCATAATGGGAAATCATCTTCGACTAAGCTGGAGTGATCCTTGCTATAAGTAATGATGGGTTTATCACTCATATTTCTGTTAGATGTGTTCAAGGTAGATTTATTTTGTTGTATGGACATGTTATTATTTGCTATATGTGGTTTATTCATTGTTCATATAGTAATTACTTTAGAAATTAAATCCTTAAACAATCTATTTTTCTAACAATCTAAAAACCTAAGAGCCCCTTGTGGATTTTGGTGTTTGGATGACAACACAATTAAAGGACTAATCGAGATATTAAATATTGAACAGGATCTTAGTGAAGAGCATGTAAGGTTCGACACATGAGGTAGATGTGATATTCCATATAAGCTAAGTCTGAATATGGATTTATGGATATCACAAGTGAAGAAGAAGATAAGGATGGGCATTGATTACGTTGGTAATCAATGGGCATGACTTGGAGTCAGTTTGGTGAACTAAGGATAAAGGCAAGAAAGACTTCGAGGGACTAGAGCAAGGGAGAAGGTCAAGAGGACCAAGGTACCTGAAGCGAAGGTGAAGAAGAGATTCTTGCAAGAGTCAAGGGTAATCAAGCTACAAAAGGTTATATTGCATTGAAGACCACAACATAAGGACATGACTTGAACCCATTGGAGTAATTCATATGATTTAGATGGCTCAATTCATAAGGCTCAAGATCCTAGCTCAAGTGATGAACATGGTCACAAGATCGAGCTAGAAGGAAGCCAGAATCTAGAAGGACCCAAGAGTTGTGCACGCTTTTATTTGGTGTTTGGATCATTTCTGAATTTGGAAAGGTTCTTGGTAACCATTGGAGCACGTTGGAACTCAAAGGTGGTGCAAAAGTAATCAGATTCAGTATTTGAGGTTACAGAGTCCAACACTCAGTTCAAACGAGGCCAAAAGGGGTAAAACTTAGTAAAATGGTCTTGAGTGCTTTGGCAAGGGAGTTGGTGGTTTAGCTTTGTAGTTGTGGGCAAAATGACATTCTTTTCCACACTCAAAGCATTTGATAGGCTTATGAGTCTGCTTTGGCTTGTATTGATTTGTAGCTTTCTTTTGCACAAAAGAGTTATATCCAATACCACTCTTGTTGTTTTTCATGACAGTGTTTCTCGGGGACCATAATTAGGGGTACCCTCAAGACTCCTAATTCTCAGCTGGTAACCCCCATCAGCATAAAGCTGCAAAGGCCTGATGGGTGCGATTAAGTCAGGGATCAGTCCATTCGAGCGACTCGATCATGCCTCGCCCGAGCCTAGCCTCGGACAAGGGCAGCCGACCCCGGAGGATTTCCGTCTCGCCCGAGGCCCCCCTCCAACGGCGGACACATCTCCGGCTCGCCCGAGGCCCTGCCTTCGCTAAGAAGCAACCCTGACTAAATCGCCGCACCAACCGACCAAATCGCAAGAGCATTTAACGCAAAGGTGGCCTGACACCTTTATCCTGACGCACGCCGGCAGAGCCGAAGTGACCGCCGTCACTTCACCGCTCCACTGACCGGCCTGACAGAAGGACAGCGCCGCTTGTGCCACTCCGACTGCAGTGCCACTTGACAGAGTGAGACCGACAGGCAGTCAGGCCCTGCCAAAGGCACCATAGGAAACTCCGCCCGACCCAGGGCTCGGACTCGGGCTAGGTCCCGGAAGACGACGAACTCCGCTCCGCCCGACCCAGGGCTCGGACTCGGGCTAAGTCCCGGAAGACGGCGAACTCCGCTCCGCCCGACCCAGGGCTCGGACTCGGGCTAGGTCCCGGAAGACGGCGAACTCCGCTCCGCCCGACCCAGGGCTCGGACTCGGGCTAAGTCCCAGAAGACAACGAACTCCGCTTCGCCCGACCCCAGGGCTCGGACTCGGGCTCAGCCCCAGAAGACGACGAACTCCGCTCCGCCCGACCCTAGGGCTCGGACTCGGGCTCAGCCCCAGAAGACGATGAACTCCGCTCCGCCCGACCCCAGGGCTCGGACTCGGGCTCAGCCCCAGAAGACGACGAACTCCGCTTCGCCCGACCCTAGGGCTCGGACTCCGCCCTGGCCTCTGCCGAACGACCTCCGCCTCGCCCGACCCAGGGGCTCGGACTCGGCCTCGGCCATGGAAGACAGACTCGACCTCGGCTTCGGAGGAGCCTCCACGTCGCCCAACCTAGGGCGCAGGCCAGCCACGTCAACAGGAAGCGCCATCATCACCCTACCCCGAGCTGACTCGGGCCGCAGAGAACAAGACCGGTGTCCCATCTGGCTAGCTCCGCCAGATAGGCAATGATGGCGCCCCGCATGCTCTGTGACAACGGCGGCTCTCAGCTCTCTTACGGAAGCAGGAGGACGTCAGCAAGGACTCAACCGCTCCGACAGCTGTCCCTCCGCCAGGCTCCGTCGCTCCTCCGACGGCCACGACATCACACCAGCTGGGTGCCAAAATCTCTCCGGCTGCCACATCGGCATGTACTTAGGGCGCTAGCTCTCGCCCGCTAGACACGTAGCACTCTGCTACACCCCCATTGTACACCTGGATCCTCTCCTTACGCCTATAAAAGGAAGGACCAAGGCCCTCTTAGAGAGGGTTGGCCGCGCGGGGACGAGGACGGGACAGGCGCTCTCTTGGGGCCGCTCGCTTCCCTCTCCCGCGTGGACGCTTGTAACCCGCTACTGCAAGCGCACCCGACCTAGGCGCGGGACGAACACGAAGGCCGCGGGATTCCCACCTCTCTCACGCCGGTCTCCGGCCGCCTCGCTCCTTCCCCCCTTCGCGCTCGCCCACGCGCTCGACCCATCTGGGCTGGGGCACGCGACGACACTCACTCGTCGGCCCGAGGGACCCCCCGGTCTCAAAACGCCGACAGTTGGCGCGCCAGGTAGGGGCCTGCTGCGTGTTGACGAACAGCTTCCCGTCAAGCTCCAGATGGGCAGTCTCCAGCAACCTCTCCGACCCGGGACGGTGCTCCGTTTCGGGAGTCTTGAGTTCATGTCTGTAACACCCCTGGTGTTACTATAACTAAAACTTGAGCATGACATCATAGCATTGGCATTGCATATGTTTGACACACCTAGAGTGCATTCACTAGGCAAAAATTTCAAACAAGTTGTATTGTTTTAGTGTTTTGCAAATAGGACCCTGGATAGGAAGCTTTACCCTAAATAGGGATTAAAGGGGTAAAACTTAACCCAAGTTAAGAAAACCTAAAAGCTTTAGGGTAAAAGTCATAAAATGACCCCAAAAATAAAGTTGAATCACATTTATACCCCTGGGATACCAGAAACCCTAATTAGAACCCTGGAAAACCCTAAAACCAAACCCTAGGGGCTTATGTGCAAAATTAGCCCACTTTTGGGTTAAAGTGCAAAAACCAAGCCAAATAAGTATTTTAAGTCATTTGGTTCACAAATATGTGGACTTGAAAGCCAAACCCTAAGTTTTGGACTTAAATGCAAAATGGACCTCATTTGAGTTCTATCCTAAGTCTGAAAATTAGAGAATTGGCTCCACTTTGGGGCTTTGTAACTTTCAAAGCATAGGGTTTTTGCCCTAGGTCACCACATCAAAGTTGAAGACCAATCATAGGAGAACAACTTTGTTTAAGGATTCAAGCCATGATCTTAGGAGAAATTTGGAGAAAAACCCAATCAAAGATGGGCTGTCACACTGCTTGAGGTTTGAATTTCAGAGTAACAGTGTTATGAGATGAACTTTGAGCTCGATTTTGAATGGGATCTAGTGACTTTTTGTGAGAGCACATTATAGCAAAGATATAGATGGATTATAGCTCTACACCTTTGCTGCAGAAAGTTGACATCGATTCCACATAAAATCAGGAGAAAATGAAGCTCCAATATGCTCTGTCAGCTGCTCTGAATTTGGTGTTCGCCATTGTACAGTAGCTGAAACAGATAAGGTCGCCAGCGCGGCTGTCTTCACCGCCGGTGGCTTTCCGCCGTGATTCACGTCGCCGGCGTCACGATTCGCGCTCGGGGATGTGGATAACTTCGCGGCGTCAAAAGATCGTCACCGCCCATGACCTGGACACCACTCCGATTAGCCGTAGTCCATCTCCCCTGGCTCATCGCCCGCGGTAAAGTGCTCACCGTCGACCGCCGCCTCTCGGCCGTGCGCCGCGTGGCTTAACCCTTCCACCGCGTCGCTGTAACTTGCTACTGCTGTCAAATCAACGCCGGTGAGGTTGCCACGGCGTAGGACACTAATTCGCGTGCGCCAGTGCCTTCTTCCTCATCTCCGACCGCCGCGTGTCTCGTCCAAATTCGCGGCCACCGCCCGTCCTCTCTATAAATTGAGCCCGTGACTAGCTCCGTGAGGTCGTCAGCTAACTAGCCACCGCTAATCGGCCATAATCATCCACCCGTGTGCTCGAATTTGGAGTTTCCCCCAAATTCGATTTCCGCCACCGTGAAACGAGCCTCACCGTCGCCAGCCATACTCCGGTTAGCCCCTCCCCTCTGCTCCCTTGTTTAAGCATTCACATACGCCTGCGATACTCGCCAACCCATCCAATTGAGCTAGGATCCCATGAATCGCCGGGAACACGGCTGTCTTGCCGCGATGCTCACGGCCACCGTGGCCAGAGCTCCATAGTTGATTAATAGCCAAATTAATTTGGGGAAAAGGCTTAGGGTCGATCCAATTCGGTGTCTGTTGCTCGGAGAACTCAGCCGTTGCCCCGTTCGGCCGGTGTAAGTGCTCGCCGGAGCGCGGCCGTGCGTGAACGGCGTCGAGGATGTGTCGGGTGACGAAATAGAACATCAGGGGCGTTTCTGCAAATCGTCAGTGACTCTGTTAAACAGTGAGAAAACCTGTTTGCGATTAGTAAAAACCCCGAGTCCCTTTGCGCAAAACAGCCAGCGCGCGGGCGCGCGCGGGCGCCTTTCTGCCCTAGCTGGGCCGCCTGGGCTGGATTCGGCCCAGTGCTGTTCAATTGTTTTTCTTTTTCTTTTATCTCCAGAGCCAAAACAATTATAGAAAAATGTAGAAAAATGCTAAAATTGTGAAACTAATTTTCCTAGGCTTGTTATTTTCCCTAGAATTTAATAAAAATAGTTTTGTGATTTTTAGTGGAAATAAGAAATTTTAGGGTATTTAAAGTAGTTAAAAGTATTAGTTATGGATTTTTAGAAAATAATTGGTAAGTCCAATAATTCCCAAACTTTTTGTGGGAATTTAAAACAATATTTAGGAGCCTTGGGTAGAGTTTGAATTGTTTTGGACCTTGTTTGATCACCAAACCCCAAAACACCCCCTGCCCTATGAACTCCTTTACCGACTCCGGAAACCCTAAGTTCCCGGAATTCCGTGATGGAAAGTTGTATTCAAGATATAGATAATAAGTTTATATTATCTTTGCATCCTCATGAGCATCCCATGGCATCCATTCTTATACCTATGTATGGTTATGGTTAGAACGTGAAGAAGAAATCGAAGTAACTGAAGAGGAGACACCACCACCTTCGGAGTCTCAGGCCGGGAATAGTTTCTACTTTGATATCTGTGGATCTGAGCCTGATTCACCTGTGAACGAAGGCAAGCCCCGGTGCATGCAACCCCTTTCCTTGTGTTTTTAAATACTTTTTGCACACTTAAGTCTAGTGAAATGTGCATTAGGTTCATAGGAGTTACTTGAAACCCTTTGATGCATTGCTTTCCTTGATATCCATACCTTATTAGATACTTCTGTGAAGTATCAAAATATGATTTACAAAAATGCTTAGCCTTGCTTAGATCTTGTGGATAGAGGTTGTCCTCAATTTAACCATGGAGAGGATGGCTTCTACCTGCAAGAATATTTTCATCTGGAGCAATAGTGGGATCTTACTGCAAAGTTCCCTGTGATGCTCTTTCATCCTAAGGAACAGACACAATCCTAAGGATGGAAATACTTAAATTGAGACTTGGGTTAGGAACAGGTGATGTTCTACCCCGGTTGGTTAAGGATTAACGCGTATGTAGGCGTGCTGACCGAGGACCCTTTAACTGGTCACATGCCTCGTCATGGGTAAGCCTTGCCTCGGGCAGACTAAGGCCGGAATAAGATAACACGAAATGGGCGTGGAGCGGTGGCGAGAGTAGCGTGTACCCTCCGTGGCAAGAGGCTGGACGGTGGTGTATCTATGCTCTCGGTTTGCGTGAACCTGATCCGGTCTTAAGAACCCCGGTGGCGGGTTGACATATGCAAGGGTTAAGTGCTACATATGTCGTGTGATTGGAGATCCTCAGCTGAGTATAATCGATTCGGATCGCCGTACCTTCGCGGTTATGAAGACTTGGTCACTTCCCTGCAACCTAAAGTCAGGACGTGAACACTATGGATAAAAATGATGTTGGCTTGATGTGATGTGAAATTAGACTAGATGCAAATTGAGTCTATTAATACTTAAGATGGCGTTAAAAGATTGAAAGTAAGGACTCACTTTAGTAAGCTACTTCTGCAAAAGTATAAGTTGATTTTTGCTAAAGCCTCTCCTTGACTCCTATTTATCCAGCATACCCTTGAGAGTCTTTTCCTTAGTCGGGTAAGACTTGCTGAGTAATTCCATACTCAGGGTTTATCCCTTTGTTGTTTTTAGGTGAGGAAGCGACAAATTTTTGTTGCTTTTGCTCCAAGGTGGTACCAAATGAAGAAAAACAAGACTGAAGTACGGGAGGACTTGGTCCTCCACTTAGGATCTTTTGCTTAAGAACTTATCGGGAGGAGTTTGTGCCTCCCTTGGTTTGTATAATATTACTACTCTGCACTCACTTTTAGTCTGGTCTGTAATAAAATAACTCAAGCTTGCTTTTGAAATAAATGTAAATTATGTAATTTGCTTCCACATTTCTTTATCTCCGATGTTCTGTAATGTCTGCAAGACGGGTGAAACGTTCCTGGTGAGGTAAGGAAAGATACCGAGCTTGTCAAGTAGTTCAGGGGCACCTACAGGGTTGTCTGAGGTCCGTTGGACAAGGACAACTGTAGGTGGGCCTAATTACTTGGGAGGTTCTGTCACAGCTGGTATCGGAGCGTAGCCCTTCTTTGCAGATATTATGAGGCATCTTCAAAAGGATTTTCAAAAGTCTTACCTAAAAACTCTTTTCTCTTCTTATCTAAGTATTCTGAAGAGTCTATCTTAAAGACCAGATAGGAAGAGTGCAATGTATAGAAGGTTGAATCGACTAAGGTTGATTCTGTACTTACACATGCATCATGCTAAGAATTATACTAATAACATTTCCCCCTTAGAAAGATGCCGCCACGCACCAGGCTAACGGCACGCAAGTCTACGGAACCAATTGGGGTGCCTCGGCATCAATTGGCTCCCCGACATGAAAGCAGCAGCAGTGGAAGTAATGACCCCATCGGAGATCTTGAAGCCCGTGTGAGTCGACTTCAAGCAGCGCTTCAACACAGGACCGATGCTTGGGTCGCCGACGGAGATAGAATCAATGAACTGAGAAGGGACATCCGACATCTGCAGGATCAGCTCGCTGATCGAGACTTAGCACTTGACTGGGCCGTACAGTCTCGTTTGCTAATGTGTGCTAAGGAAGCAAGGGCTCAGGCCCGAATTAAAGAACTTAACACAACTGTCGACAACCTGCAGGTTTACTGCAATACGTTGCATGAGGAAGTCCATATACTATACTCACAATTACACCCTAGTGAGCCTGCACACCCTGCTGAGGCGGAAGCTGGACCATCTCACGTTGCGGGACGTGCGCTGGGTGGGGAGTTAGACCTTTTTGAGCCCCCTCCTTCTTTGAGGTTGGTTGATGTCTGGACTCCCACACCTGACGATGAGGCCACCAAGACTAATGGAAAGCAGGAATAATGGTGTAATAGAAGTAAAAGTAGAGTAGTGTATTGTAGGGTGTACTGTTGTATAATAGGTTGAACTTTTGTATAATGGGTAATGTATCCTGTTATATAATATCGAGTCTGTATCATTACTTTTTATAGTAATGTAAAATGGAAGGTTTTCTTTGGCACATTATGTTTACTTCAAATATTCTTTGCCACAGATGCCGACCAGGACTCGAGGACAGGACGCAGCAGGAACTTATGGGGGAAGGGATGTTACCCCAAACCCACCTCCGGTTCCTCCCACGTTAGCCGAGGCGATTGCCGCCTTGGTGAATGCCACCGCAGACAATACTCGCTTCCTTAGGGAAATGGCGGGTCAGCAGCAATTCCAGCAGCAGGCAGGAAGAGGTTATCCGCAAGGCCCCCGTGAGACCACCTATCTGGACTTCTCTGAAACCCGTCCACCCCTATTCGTCAAAGCTGAAGATCCCCTAGAAGCTGATGAGTGGATTCGGGTTATTGAACAAAAGTTTGGTCTTCTCCGTTGCTCAGAGACGCAGAAGCCGTTATTTGCAGCACAACAACTACGTGGTCCTGCCAGTACCTGGTGGGGAAATTTTGTGGCGATTCAACCCGTCAACCATCAAGTCACTTGGGAAGAGTTTAAAGCAGCCTTCCGTGAGCACTACATACCCGAAGGAGTGCTGCATATGAAACAAGAGGAATTTATGAAGTTAAAACAAGGTGGAGATACCGTCAATCAATATCTCAACAAATTTAATCACCTGTCGCAGTATGCCATCAACCAGGTGAATACTTATTTAAAGAAGAAGAACTGTTTTATGCGGGGTCTAAATGATCGGCTACAAAGGAAAATGGCCACATGCATAGATCTCACGTATGGAAAGGCTGTCAGCACAGCCTTATCTGTTGAAGCCAAGTACGCAAATTTTGGGAAGAATAAGGGGTTCGGTGGTGAGAGGCCTAATCAGGGCCAGGCGAAGAAGCAACGGTTTGTGATCCGACCTTCAAACCAAAATCGCACTTTTTCTCGTCCACCCTTATTCCCCTTCAAACAGCCAATCATTATCCGCCCCAACAATACCCCCACTACCCCAAATCAGCCGGGTGCCCCAGGCACTCGATTTCCTGCCTTGCCTAGTTCTTCAACTGGGTGTTTTAATTGCGGCAAGTCGGGACACTTCATCAAAGACTGCCCATATCCTAGGCAAAATCAATCAAATGCTCTGCAAGGATCTGGGAAATCAGCTCAGCCCAAAGGAAATGCTGTGGGGAAGAATACAAAGAAGACAGGGCGTGTATATTACACCCAAGTGGCTACTACACCGGAAGGAGAGCCGGTGATGATGGGTACGTTTCCCGTGGCCAGTCACCCAGCAATTATTCTTTTTGATTCTGGTGCTTCACATACATTCATTAGCAAGAAATTTGTGGAGCAACATCATATTGCATACCATGAATCAAAGGAGGGATTTAAAATTCATTCACCTGGGGGACACATTTTTACTAGAAAAGTGGCCTATGAAGTGTCAATAACAATGGCTGGACGGAACTTTCCTGCTAACATGATTATTCTGAAAGGCCAGGACATAGATGTAATCTTGGGTATGAATTGGTTAACCCAACACAAGGCAATTCTCAACACTGAACTCAGAACCGTCAGGTTGAGCTATAATCAAGAAGAGATTCTTTTGACTCTCCCCGTAATCAATCCAGCCAAAGCTTCTGGTAGAGTCTATGAAGCCATTGTACCGGAGATCAAGAACATTCCGGTAGTATGTGAGTTTCCAGATGTATTTCCAGAAGATTTGCCTGGACTGCCCCCTGAAAGAGATGTAGAATTTGTAATTGAGCTAAAGCCCGGTACGGCTCCCATCTCCCGAAAATCGTACCGTATGCCCCCTAATGAATTGGCGGAATTGAAGATTCAATTACAAGATCTACTGAATAAGGGATTCATCCGGCCAAGCTCGTCCCCATGGGGTTGTCCCGCCATTTTTGTTAAGAAGAAGGATCAAACCTTGCGAATGTGCGTGGATTATCGACCCCTGAATGAGGTCACCATTAAGAATAAGTACCCTCTTCCAAGGATCGACATCTTATTTGATCAACTGACTGGGGCGAGGGTATTTTCCAAAATTGATCTCAGGTCGGGCTATCATCAAATCCGTATTCGGCCCGAGGATATACCGAAGACCGCGTTTACTACGCGGTATGGATTGTTTGAATACCTGGTAATGTCTTTCGGGCTCACAAATGCTCCTGTTGGGGACTTGTTCTCAAATGCTAAGAGTTAAGAACAAGGCAACATAAAAAGTGTTAAGTGTTAAAGTCCTTCGTCCTTCGAAGCATTATGTCCCTTCGGGAAATAATGAGTTTCGGACGAAGGTCATAAGAGACATACCTTCGTAAACATAACAAGTAATGACGAAGGATTCATATAAAGCATGAAATATAATATAGGCATCATCATAGAATCATTTCTATTTTATTAACATGGAAAAATAGAAATGATTTCAAATTACAAATGTACCTTCGGTCCTGAGAGAAGATAAAAAGTACAAGCGTGATGTGAAGGCAAATGACAGGTTCGTGTCTCCAGTACGGGGGTAATGTTCATCTATTTATAGACACAGGACGCAGCCTGTGACGAATTACAATTATGCCCTTTACAAAAGTTTACAACATTATCTTAGACCTCTATGGATAAAAAGGTCATTCTATCTTTATGTCGGTTTGCAACGCCGAAGCTCTATAAAAAGGAACCTTCGGCCATTTCCTGGGGACGATTTCAGCCGAAGCTGCTTCTTCACGCAAGACCTTCGGCGCAACGAAGCATGGGCCCAACAGTAGCCCCTTTTGCGGCGCTAGATCGTTTTTCGTAACGAGCTTGAACCGTGAAAAAATCCTCTCAAGCTTCGGGAAGCCGAAGGTCCAAAAAACACCTTCCCTGAGCTCGTTGCCGAGAAACGATTCATTTCCCGAGATCGTGTCGGTCCCACCTTGCAGAGTCACTGTTTGGTCTTTGCGGTCCACTGCGCAGCGAGTACAAGTTACTGCCCGCCTGGTGTAAAAACCCTGCCGCTTCGCCTTCTTACCTGCAGCACTATATAAACAGACGAGTAGGTGTGAAGTTACCACAGCATTTACTGCTATTTGCACTGTTTTGCTGCCAAAATTTTTAACCATCACCGAAGCTTGTTTGTCAGGTTTGAACGAAGCTCCATCTTGAAGCCTGCTTCGGAGAAAAAAGTATCAAAGTTTCACAAGTTCATAATTAAATGGCCAGAGTTCGCTCTACAGCTAGGGTTGAGCGTGAGGGGGACGAAACTGAAGCTTCGGAGACTGTGCCCATCTCCGAAGCGATGCAGCGCTCCGGACTGGTGACTGCGGAAGAAATGCCTGCTGCCGAAGCAAACCCGACAACTGCCGAAGGAGAAGGGAACATTGAAGAAACCGACTCCGAAGATGACTACCGTATTGCCATGCCCAGCAAACCCAGCCACCTAGACTTCGGAAAATCGACTGTTTCAAAGGTTGATCTCGCCAAGATGGTGAAAGCAGGTTTTTTCAGTGAAGATCAGAAGAAGCTACTTCGCTTCGGGGGAGAAGAGACCACCCCGAAGCCAGAGAAGGACGAGGTTGTCATCTTCAAAAGCTTTTTAAAGGCTGGGCTAAGATTCCCTGTTCACGAGATTGTTGCGGAGATATTGAAGAGGTTTGGCATCTACCTTCACCAGTTAACTCCTAACGCTATCGTTAGGCTTAGCGTTTATATTTGGGCCCTCCGAAGCCAAGCAGTGGAGCCTTTTGCTGACAGTTTCTGTCGAGTTCATGAATTGCATTATCAAACAAAGGCCAGAAAAGATGGGCTTCATGAAAACTTCGGTTGCTACAATTTTGCCTACCGGAAAACCGCAAAGTTTCCTGTAATCAGCTACCGAAGCAAATGGCCGGCAGGCTGGAAATCAGAATGGTTCTATGTCAAGGTTGATGAGGACAAGGAGAAGCTTGTGCAAAGTCCACTCGAGCTAACTTTCGGAGAAACCCGACCCCACTGCAACATGACACCAGAGGGTCAAACTCAACGGGCAATGGATGAATTCAGAATCATTGCAGAGCATATTGGTACCAGGGATCTGGTTCAAGAATTCTTAGCATTCAAAGTCTTCCCTACTCTGAAAAAATGGGAAATGCCAAAGTTAAAGGGGGAGAAGAAGGAAGGGGATCTTGTCCGGCTTCCTTACCACTTCAAATTCAAGAAATATTTTAAGAAGCCCTGCCAAGAGTGGCTGGATACAGTTGAGGTGATGTGTAATGAAATTCTTGGAAATTATTCGAAAAAAGAAGATCAACTGATGACAGCAGCCTTCGGCACCCGTCCGAAGCGAAGGCTGAACCGAGTGCTTGATGCACTGGGTTTCGAATATCCTGATTATGCGCAGCTGAACAAGGGTGCTGAGGGCCAGAGAAGAAAAAGAGCGGCCGAAGCTTTAAACAAGGATGAAGAACAACCACCAAAAAAGAAGAAAACTGTCAAGAGAAAAATATCAACTCCAAAGCGAAAACTATCCGAAGAAGAGGGGACCCCCACACCACCTTCTACTAGCGACGTGGAGGAAATTCTAAAGGTAATGACTGAACCCATGCCCACGAAGCTAAGTCCATTAGAGCCTCGACTGATGAAGCTTTTTCAGAAGGTGGCGGAGCCGGAAAAAACGAAGATAGCCAAAGCAAAAAGGCAAAGAATTATTGCCGTAACAGAAGTTATTGACAAGACGCCACCGAGGGCGTCAATTCAGAAAACACCAGCTGTTGGGGGCATAGAAAATGTCGAAGTCGCACCTTCGGAGGTCGCGGCTACCGAAGCCGCTACAGCCGAAGATGTAAACTTAGAATCTACTATTGAAGACATCAACAAAATTTTAACAGACATGGCTGCAGAAGAAGCTGCCACCACTGCTGAAGAAACCATGGCCACAGTGCCTGGGAAAGGGAAAGAAATAGCCGAAGACACTTCGGACGACGAAGCCTACTCATTTCAAAATTTAGTCGGGCAAAAACTGTCGAAGGCCGAAAAAGAAGAGCTTAAGGAATACGCCAAATCTTGCGGATACAAGCCAGGAGCTCTTCTATTTGGAGGCATTGATGATGAAAAACTGGGCTGCATCCGGGACTCAGCTGGGGCTAAGGTCATCGGTACTCTATCAAAGAGTATCGGTTTTCCGAAACTAGAGACAGACATCAGCCGCTACCGACGACAACATATCGTCGGCAGCTTATTTTATTCAAATTTCAAGGTAAACATCCTTCTCTCTAACTTCTATTGTTTTTTAATAATGGCAATATTCTTTAACGAAGGTTGTTTATTTGCAGAGCATGCTTCTAAGCAAAGCTTTGAGGATGCAGCAAGATCTAGAAGATAAGAAGCACGAAGCTATAATTGAAAATTTAGAGAGCAAGATAAAAGAACAATCAGCTATTATTGAAAAGAAAGACTTCGAACTTCAATCAACCGAAGGCTTGCTGGCAGAGACTGAAGCCAAAGTAGCAGAATTGAATTCGAAGCTTCTCTGCCAATCAAAACAATTTGAACAAGAGAAGCTAGAACTTGATTCGAAACTTGAAGCCGAAGTCCAAGCCAACTCAAATTTGAAGAAATCATTAACAAGCCTTCAGGATAAATGTTTGAATTTTAGCAACAATTGTATCCAACAACTAAAGAAGATCTTTTACTCAGTTGGAGCCAGCAGCGGGAAATTTACCCCTTCGGATGAAGATTTACCAAAAGCCTTCGATTATATCGAAGCTGAAATTGAAGAACTTGACGAAGTTATAGCTGGGCACGGTGACTTCTGTGCCTGGGTAGCTTCTCGGGGTACTGCTGCAGCATTCCTGAAGGCTGGCTGCGAGCATGGAAAGATTGTCAACAGGCCCAACTTCGCCCTGTCTCCATCAATTCTCGACGACATTCCTGACCTCGCCCGGAGCATCTCAAATAGATTCATAAAAATGATATGGACAAAAGGCGGGCGAGAGAAGGCTGGGGACGAAGCTCGAAGTCATCTTGAACCAGTAAGAAATCATACTTTGTACTTACCTTCTCCTTCACACTTAATTTTTACTCGGGATACCTTGATTCATGTAGGATGACGAAGCTGAAGGTGATACTTAAAGGATATGCCGCCGAAGCAGAAACCTGACGAAGATTAATAGGAGTAGACTAGAAAAAACTCAGGAGAATTTGTAACAACTTTTTGTAAATACAATTAATCTATTCTCAAGGAACTTTGTTCATACCTTGTAATATATTCTTACCCTTTTATTGAGACGCTTTGATGTGGACGAAATCAGTATTTTGAGCCGAAGGCGAAAAAACACCTTCCCTTCTTTTCGTACACAACGAAGCATAAAAGACCACTTCTTCTTTTTGCCAAAGCTTTTCTTTTTTGTACATGATGAAACATAAAAGACCGCTTCTTCCTCTTGCCGAAGCTTTTTCTTTTTTGTACATGACGAAACATAAAAGACCGCTTCTTCCTCTTGCCGAAGCTTTTTCTTTTTTGTACATAACGGAACATAAAAGACCACTTCTTCCTTTTGCCGAAGCAACCACTTAGGAACACAAATGCTATGAATGAATGCTTATGAATGCAAATGCTATGATGTAATGTGCGAATGAATGTCCAAAGCATATAACCGAAGCCACACTCAACCATTATTTCCTTGGAATCAACCACACATCAGCTCTGCATTCCCTTAGGAACGACTTTGGAGCTTCCTCGTCTTTTACTTAGACGGTATAAACTCTGCATTCCCTTAGGAACGTCTTTGGAGTTTCTTCGCCTTTTACTTAGGCGGTATAAGCTCTGCATTCCCTTAGGAACGTCTTTGGAGCTTCTTCGTCTTTTACTTAGACGGTATAAACTCTGCATTCCCTTAGGAACGTCTTTGGAGTTTCTTCGCCTTTTACTTAGGCGGTATAAGCTCTGCATTCCCTTAGGAACGTCTTTGGAGCTTCTTCTCTTTTTTCTTTTTCAGTTTCTGCACTCGATGGTGCGTTCTCAGCTGTTACATTTACATTTTTTGGGGGATTTTGCTCTTATAAGACTAAAAAAGGAAATTACACATGATGGCCCCATTAAAAACCTTTCTCCCCCTTCGGAAAGGAAAAGGGTGCCATGAAAAAGAAAAGAAAAAACATAAAAAATTACATCATGTTATACATAGTATCGCCGAAGCTCATCCGCATTCCAAGACCTTGGAATTTCGTTGCCATCCATGTCCTTCAATCTGTACGATCCAGGCCTTGACGAAGATACTACTAAGAATGGTCCTTCCCATTTCAACTGTAGCTTACCCACTGTATCTGGGTTAGCCACTCTCCGAAGCACCAAGTGTCCCGGCTCAATATTTTTTAGCCGGACTTTTCTATCTCGCCATTTAACTGTTTCAGCCTGATATTTATTGATATTCTCCACGGCCTGAAGCCTGATCCCTTCTAAAGCATCCTTTTCCACAAGGCAAGCATCTTCGGGACCTGATTCTGCCGAAGCTACTACTCTTATTGATCCAGCTTTTGCTTCCTCCGGAGTTATTGCTTCGTCACCGAATAATAATTTGAATGGGGTAAAGCCTGTAGACCTTGATGTTGTTGTATTGTGGCTCCACACCACTTTGATTAACTGATCTGGCCACTTTCCCCTGGGTTGATTGAAGATTAACTTCATTATTCCTGTCATTATAATGCCGTTGGCCCTTTCAACGAGCCCATTTGACTCCGGATGCCTGACTGATGCAAAATGGATCTTCGTTCCAATTTGATCACAGAAATTTCTGAAAGCTTCGGAGTCAAACTGCGTTCCATTATCTACAGTGATTGCCTTCGGTACCCCGAAGCGACAGACAATATTCTGCCAGAAAAACTTTTGGACAGTGGCCGAAGTTATTGTGGCCAATGGCTTCGCCTCAATCCACTTGGAAAAATACTCCACAGCCACTATAACATATTTTAGATTCCCTTGAGCCGGTGGTAATGGACCCAACAAGTCAAGGCCCCACCTTTTCAATGGCCAGATGGGTTGTATCAGCTGTGTCAAAGACGAAGGTTGTTTTTGATCTCTTGCACATTTCTGACAACCTTCGCACTTTTGCACTAACTCCGCCGCATCCGAAGCTGCCTTCGGCCAATAAAACCCTTGGCGGAAGACTTTCCCAAGTAATGGCCTGGATCCGATGTGGGATCCACACAGGCCTGCATGTATCTCTTTCATCAACTCTATACCTTCGGCTCTAGATAAGCACTTGAGCAGCGGAGCGCAAACTCCATGTTTGTATAATTCCCCTTCTATCATGACATACGGACGAGCTCTTGCCTCTATTCTTTTATTGTAAGCTTCGTCATCTGAAAGGAACTTACCCTGAAGGTAAGAGATTATTTCAGTTCTCCAATCTTCGCTGTAAACAGGAGATATGTTGAGGACTGCTCTTTCAAGGAGCTCCACTGAAGGTGCCTTTATTGTTTCGAAGAACACATTCGAAGGTAACGGCAGCCCCTGTGCCGCAGACTTAGCTAGCAAATCAGCATGCTCATTTTGTCCTCGAGGGATATTCTTGACAGAGAATCCTTCGAAGGATGCTTCGATCCTTCGGACCGTATCTAGGTATTTTTCAAGCTTCGGATCTTTAGCCTTGCAACTTTTGTCAACATGACCCGAAACCACCTGGGAATCAGTTTTAAGAATTGCCCTTCTGATTCCCATTGCCTTTAATTTCCGAAGGCCCAGAAGCAGGGCTTCGTACTCAACAATATTGTTTGTGCAGCTGAAATCAAGTCTTGCTGCATAACAAGTTTTGACCTTGGATGGTGAAACCAACACAGCAGCTGCACCTGCTCCGAAGATTCCCCAAGATCCATCACAAAATACTGTCCACACCTCGGCATCTTTATTTGCTTCTTCATCCTGAGCCCCTGGCGTCCAGTCGGCAATGAAATCTGCCAATGCTTGAGACTGGATCGAAGATCTATGCACATAATCAATGTAAAATTCGTTGAGCTCTGCAGCCCATTTCCCAATCCGTCCAGTAGCTTCTCTATTTCTCATTATATCCTTCAACGGCTGCGAAGAAGGAACAATGATATTGTATGCCTGAAAATAATGCCGAAGCTTCCTGGATGCCATTAAAACGGCATATAATACCTTCTCCAGCTCTGTATAATTTTTCTTTGAGACACTAAGGACCTCAGATACAAAATACACTGGGACTTGCTTCTTGAGCTGGCCATCAAGCTTCTCCTGGACAAGTGCCGCACTTACTGCTGAGTGCGAAGCTGCCACATATAACAACAGAGGAGCCCCTGGCATTGGTGGAGTTAATGTTGTGAGATCTATCAAGTATTGCTTCAACTCTTCGAAGGCTTTTTGTTGACTTGGGCCCCATTGAAAGACTTCGGCTGACTTCAGCACCTCGAAAAATGGTAAGTTTCTTTCTGCTGATCTGGATATAAATCTGTTGAGAGATGCCAGCCTTCCTGTCAATCTTTGGGCCCCTTTTCTTGTAGTTGGTGGCTCCATTCGAAGTATAGCTTCGATTTTATTTGGATTAGCTTCGATTCCCTTTGTTGAAACCAAGCATCCAAGAAATTTACCCTTCTTTACTCCGAAGACACATTTCTCTGGATTCAGCTTCAAACCAGCTTGTCTGAAGCTGGCGAAGGTCTCCTGCAGATCAGCAATATGATTTTCCTGCTTCGTGCTTTTGACGATAATGTCATCAACATAGGTCAACACATTTCTGCCTATTTGAGACTGAAGAACCTTCGCAGTCATTCTGCTGAAACTTCCTCCAGCGTTTTTGAGCCCTTCAGGCATCCGAAGATAGCAATACGTGCCACTTGGAGTTATGAAGCTAGTTTTCGGCTCATCTTCCTTTTTCATCCAGATTTGATGATATCCTGAGTAACAGTCCAAGAGACTCATGAGCTCTGAAGAAGCTGCTGCATCGACTAGAGAGTCTATCCTTGGCAACGGGAATTCGTCCTTCGGACAAGCCTTGTTGAGATCTGTGAAATCGATACACATTCTCCACTTGCCATTGGCCTTCTTCACCATAACAGTGTTAGCTAGCCACTCTGGATACTTCACTTCTCTGATAACTCCTGCACTGAGGAGTCTTTTTACTTCATTGCGAGCCCCTTCGGCCTTGTCATCAGACATTTTCCGAAGCCTCTGCTTTCGGGGTCTGAAGGATGGGTCAACATTGAGCGAATGTTCAATAACATCCCGATTTACTCCACAGAGATCATTAGCCGACCATGCAAAAACATCTTTGTTGTTGAATAAAAACCTTATCAAGGTTTTCTCCTGGTCTTCAGATAATTGCGAGCCCAACAGCACCTTCTGCTCTGCTATGTCCTCACACAATAGCATGGGCTTCGGCTGATCTGCTGAAGCTGCCTTCTCCCTTCTGAATTTGTACTGTTCACAAGCTTCGGCTCCATCTATATTATGAATTGCTTTGGAGTCAGTCCAGTTACCTTCGGCCCTTCTTGCGGCTTCCTGACTTCCATGGATAGCAATGGGTCCCTGTTCCGAAGGTATCTTCATGCAAAGATAAGCAGGATGAAGGATTGCTTCGAAGGCATTAAGAGTACCACGACCAACAATTGCATTGTAAGGATATTCCATGTCAACAATGTCAAACACAACTTGCTCAGTTCTAGTGTTGTTGATGAATCCGAAGGTCACTGACATGGTGATCTTGCCCAGTGCTACAATCTGTCTTCCTCCGAAGCCACAGAGAGGATGTGTAGCATCATGAATCTTATCTTCTGGCTCTTGCATTTGTCTGAAGGCTTTAGCAAATATGATGTCAGCTGCACTGCCTGTGTCAACCAAGACATTGTGGACCAGAAATCCTTTGATAACACAAGAGATAACCATGGCATCGTTGTGTGGGTAATCTTTGAGCTGAAGGTCCTCCTGGGAGAAGGTAATAGGAATGTGAGACCATCTTGTCTTGATGAAGGGTCCTTGCACCCCAACATGCTGTACCCTCCTCTGTGCTTCCTTCTTCTGTTTCTTGTTAGCTGGCTCTGAGGACGAGCCACCTGTGATCGGTAGCACCAGCTTCGGGTCCGAAGCAGCTCCAGCTCGGTTGTTGAACGAAGCCATCAGCTCAAAAAGTGGAAGTGAGTTCACCGGAGGTGGGCGCCAATGTTGGGGACTTGTTCTCAAATGCTAAGAGTTAAGAACAAGGCAACATAAAAAGTGTTAAGTGTTAAAGTCCTTCGTCCTTCGAAGCATTATGTCCCTTCGGGAAATAATGAGTTTCGGACGAAGGTCATAAGAGACATACCTTCGTAAACATAACAAGTAATGACGAAGGATTCATATAAAGCATGAAATATAATATAGGCATCATCATAGAATCATTTCTATTTTATTAACATGGAAAAATAGAAATGATTTCAAATTACAAATGTACCTTCGGTCCTGAGAGAAGATAAAAAGTACAAGCGTGATGTGAAGGCAAATGACAGGTTCGTGTCTCCAGTACGGGGGTACTGTTCATCTATTTATAGACACAGGACGCAGCCTGTGACGAATTACAATTATGCCCTTTACAAAAGTTTACAACATTATCTTAGACCTCTATGGATAAAAAGGTCATTCTATCTTTATGTCGGTTTGCAACGCCGAAGCTCTATAAAAAGGAACCTTCGGCCATTTCCTGGGGACGATTTCAGCCGAAGCTGCTTCTTCACGCAAGACCTTCGGCGCAACGAAGCATGGGCCCAACAGCTCCTGCCTATTTCACCTATTTGATGAACTCGGTGTTCATGCCCGAGTTGGACAAGTTCGTGGTAGTCTTCATCGACGATATTTTGATATATTCTAAGAATGAAGAGGACCATGCTCAGCATCTACGGATTGTATTGACGCGCCTCAGGGAACATCAGCTATATGCCAAGTTCAGCAAGTGCGCGTTCTGGCTGGAAGAAATTCAATTTTTGGGGCACGTGCTATCGGCTAAAGGAATTGCGGTAGATCCTAGCAAGGTCAAAGATATTCTGGAGTGGAAACCCCCAACATCTGTTCACCAAGTCCGGAGTTTTCTTGGACTAGCTGGGTATTATCGCAGATTCATACCAGATTTTTCTAAGCTTGTGAAGCCAATCACAAGTTTATTGAAGAATGACATTAAGTTCAATTGGTCTTCTAAGTGTAATGAAGCCTTTGAGCAATTGAAGACACTATTGACCACTGCTCCGGTATTGGCTCAACCGGACATCACTAAACCTTTTGATGTATATTGTGATGCATCTGGCAGTGGGCTCGGCTGTGTACTGATGCAAGAGGGCCGAGTGATTGCGTATGCTTCAAGGCAGTTGCGCCGACATGAGGAGCATTATCCAACTCATGATCTGGAGCTAGCTGTTGTGGTTCATGCCCTGAAGATATGGCGTCACTATCTGCTGGGAAATATCTGTCACATATATACAGATCATAAAAGTTTGAAGTACATCTTCACCCAGTCAGAGTTAAATATGAGGCAAAGACGATGGCTTGAGCTCATTAAAGACTATGATCTGGAGATTCATTATCACCCAGGCAAGGCCAATGTGGTGGCAGATGCGCTGAGTCGTAAGACTTCCTGCCACTGTCTTATGGCGAAGACCTCCGAGAACACTTTGTGTCAAGAAATGGAAAAGCTAAACCTGGGGATCATCCAACAAGGGACTCTGAATCAGCTAAAGCTTGAGTCAATCATTTTACAAAGGATAATTGATGCTCAAAAGGATAATCTGGGTATGAAGCACATACGAGAGAAGATAAGGGCTGGTGTAGCCAAGTGTTTCAAGGAAGACGATCAAGGTGTGATATGGTTTAAAAACCGCATAGTAGTGCCAAAGAACGAAGAGCTCCGCCAGCAAATTCTAGATGAAGCACATCTTAGTCGTTATTCTATTCATCCCGGAAGCACTAAGATGTACCAAGATTTAAAGCAACATTATTGGTGGATAAAGATGAAGATTGAAATTGCACGCTATGTGGCTAGATGTGACACTTGCAGACGTGTCAAGGCCATACACATGAAAACTGCTGGTCCATTACAATCTTTGCCAATCCCAACATGGAAATGGGAAGACATCAGTATGGACTTTATTGTGGGACTGCCCAGGACGACCAAAGGGTATGATTCTATTTGGGTTATCGTTGATCGACTCACAAAGATTGCCCACTTCTTACCCGTCAGGGCCAAATATACAGTAGCCACATATGCAGCATTATATATCGACCGTATTCTCAGTTTGCATGGTATTCCAAAGATCATAGTGTCGGATCGTGGACCTCAATTCGTATCCAAGTTTTGGGAAGAACTTCATAAATCCTTGGGTACTAAGTTACTCCACAGTTCGGCCTATCATCCTCAAACCAGTGGACAGACTGAGAGAGTGAATCAGATACTCGAGGATATGCTGCGGGCATGTGTTCTGGACTTCTCGCAAAAATGGGATGAATGTTTGCCCTTAGCGGAATTTTCATACAATAACAGTTATCAAGAAAGTATCAAGATGGCACCTTTTGAAGCTTCATATGGGCGACGGTGTCGAACTCCGCTAAATTGGTCTGAACCTGGAGAAAGATACTTCTTTAGGCCTGATATGGTGAAAGAGGTCGAAGAAAAGGTTCAGAGAATTATTCATAATATGAAGAAAGCTCAGACTCGACAAAGGAGTTATGCAGACCGACGACGACAACCCTTATGTTTTCTGGTAGACGATTATGTCTACTTGAAAGTTTCACCAATGAAGGGTGTATCGCGTTTCGGCGTTAAAGGGAAGCTTGCACCCAGGTACATTGGTCCATTCCTGGTGATTGAGCAATGTGGACCAGTGGCGTACCGACTTCAACTACCCGAAACATTGTCTGCTGTGCATAATGTGTTCCACGTGTCACAATTGAAGAAGTGTCTTCGGGTTCCTGATCGAACCGTGGAAGTAACGGATGTTGCCCTGGAACCAGATTTAACATATTCGGAACATCCTATTTGAGTTCTGGATCAAAAGGACAGGGTTACCCGAAGAAAAACTATCAAGTTTTATAAGATACTGTGGAACCAGCATTCTGAAGATGAAGCTACTTGGGAAACTCAAGACTTCTTGAATAAGAATTTCCCAGGCTTTCTAGCCTCATGTAATTTGTAAAGTATACCACATTGTTGTAATAAAGGAATGAACCCCCACATCACCCCTGCCTTGTACCAGAAATAAGGGAATAAAAATGTGATGTGTTTCCTTTACCATTACCTACCCTAGGATTTTTAATCTCGGGACGAGATTCTTTTATGGGGGGAAGGATGTAACACCCCTGGTGTTACTATAACTAAAACTTGAGCATGACATCATAGCATTGGCATTGCATATGTTTGACACACCTAGAGTGCATTCACTAGGCAAAAATTTCAAACAAGTTGTATTGTTTTAGTGTTTTGCAAATAGGACCCTGGATAGGAAGCTTTACCCTAAATAGGGATTAAAGGGGTAAAACTTAACCCAAGTTAAGAAAACCTAAAAGCTTTAGGGTAAAAGTCATAAAATGACCCCAAAAATAAAGTTGAATCACATTTATACCCCTGGGATACCAGAAACCCTAATTGGAACCCTGGAAAACCCTAAAACCAAACCCTAGGGGCTTATGTGCAAAATTAGCCCACTTTTGGGTTAAAGTGCAAAAAACAAGCCAAATAAGTATTTTAAGTCATTTGGTTCACAAATATGTGGACTTGAAAGCCAAACCCTAAGTTTTGGACTTAAATGCAAAATGGACCTCATTTGAGTTCTATTCTAAGTCTGAAAATCAGAGAATTGGCTCCACTTTGGGGCTTTGTAACTTTCAAAGCATAGGGTTTTTGCCCTAGGTCACCACATCAAAGTTGAAGACCAATCATAGAAGAACAACTTTGTTTAAGGATTCAAGCCATGATCTTAGGAGAAATTTGGAGAAAAACCCAATCAAAGATGGGCTGTCAGACTGCTTGAGGTTTGAATTTCAGAGTAACAGTGTTATGAGATGAACTTTGAGCTCGATTTTGAATGGGATCCAGTGACTTTTTGTGAGAGCACATTATAGCAAAGATATAGATGGATTATAGCTCTACACCTTTGCTGCAGAAAGTTGACATCGATTCCACATAAAATCAGGAGAAAATGAAGCTCCAATATGCTCTGTCAGCTGCTCTGAATTTGGTGTTCGCCATTGTACAGTAGCTGAAACAGATAAGGTCGCCAGCGCGGCTGTCTTCACCGCCGGTGGCTTTCCGCCGTGATTCACGTCGCCGGCGTCACGATTCGCGCTCGGGGATGTGGATAACTTCGCGGCGTCAAAAGATCGTCACCGCCCATGGCCTGGACACCACTCCGATTAGCCGTAGTCCATCTCCCCTGGCTCACCGCCCGCGGTAAAGTGCTCACCGTCGACCGCCGCCTCTCGGCCGTGCGCCGCGTGGCTTAACCCTTCCACCGCGTCGCTGTAACTTGCTACTGCTGTCAAATCAACGTCGGTGAGGTTGCCACGGCGTAGGAGACTAATTCGCGTGCGCCAGTGCCTTCTTCCTCATCTCCGACCGCCGCGTGTCTCGTCCAAATTCGCGGCCACCGCCCGTCCTCTCTATAAATTGAGCCCGTGACTAGCTCCGTGAGGTCGTCAGCTAACTAGCCACCGCTAATCGGTCATAATCATCCACCCGTGTGCTCGAATTCGGAGTTTCCCCCAAATCCGATTTCCGCCACCGTGAAACGAGCCTCACCGTCGCCAGCCATACTCCGGTTAGCCCCTCCCCTCTGCTCCCTTGTTTAAGCATTCACATACGCCTGCGATACTCGCCAACCCATCCAATTGAGCTAGGATCCCATGAATCGCCGGGAACACGGCTGTCTTGCCGCGATGCTCACGGCCACCGTGGCCAGAGCTCCATAGTTGATTAATAGCCAAATTAATTTGGGGAAAAGGCTTAGGGTCGATCCAATTCGGTGTCTGTTGCTCGGAGAACTCAGCCGTTGCCCCGTTCGGCCGGTGTAAGTGCTCGCCGGAGCGCGGCCGTGCGTGAACGGCGTCGAGGATGTGTCGGGTGAAGAAATAGAACATCAGGGGCGTTTCTGCAAATCGTCAGTGACTCTGTTAAACAGTGAGAAAACCTGTTTGCGATTAGTAAAAACCCCGAGTCCCTTTGCGCAAAACAGCCAGCGCGCGGGCGCGCGCGGGCGCCTTTCTGCCCTAGCTGGGCCGCCTGGGCTGGATTCGGCCCAGTGCTGTTCAATTGTTTTTCTTTTTCTTTTATCTCCAGAGCCAAAACAATTATAGAAAAATGTAGAAAAATGCTAAAATTGTGAAACTAATTTTCCTAGGCTTGTTATTTTCCCTAGAATTTAATAAAAATAGTTTTGTGATTTTTAGTGGAAATAAGAAATTTTAGGGTATTTAAAGTAGTTAAAAGTATTAGTTATGGATTTTTAGAAAATAATTGGTAAGTCCAATAATTCCCAAACTTTTTGTGGGAATTTAAAACAATATTTAGGAGCCTTGGGTAGAGTTTGAATTGTTTTGGACCTTGTTTGATCACCAAACCCCAAAACACCCCCCTGCCCTATGAACTCCTTTACCGACTCCGGAAACCCTAAGTTCCCGGAATTCCGTGAAGGAAAGTTGTATTCAAGATATAGATAATAAGTTTATATTATCTTTGCATCCTCATGAGCATCCCATGGCATCCATTCTTATACCTATGTATGGTTATGGTTAGAACGTGAAGAAGAAATCGAAGTAACTGAAGAGGAGACACCACCACCTTCGGAGTCTCAGGCCGGGAATAGTTTCTACTTTGATATCTGTGGATCTGAGCCTGATTCACCTGTGAACGAAGGCAAGCCCCGGTGCATGCAACCCCTTTCCTTGTGTTTTTAAATACTTTTTGCACACTTAAGTCTAGTGAAATGTGCATTAGGTTCATAGGAGTTACTTGAAACCCTTTGATGCATTGCTTTCCTTGATATCCATACCTTATTAGATACTTCTGTGAAGTATCAAAATATGATTTACAAAAATGCTTAGCCTTGCTTAGATCTTGTGGATAGAGGTTGTCCTCAATTTAACCATGGAGAGGATGGCTTCTACCTGCAAGAATATTTTCATCTGGAGCAATAGTGGGATCTTACTGCAAAGTTCCCTGTGATGCTCTTTCATCCTAAGGAACAGACACAATCCTAAGGATGGAAATACTTAAATTGAGACTTGGGTTAGGAACAGGTGATGTTCTACCCCGGTTGGTTAATGATTAACGCGTATGTAGGCGTGCTGACCGAGGACCCTTTAACTGGTCACATGCCTCGTCATGGGTAAGCCTTGCCTCGGGCAGACTAAGGCCGGAATAAGATAACACGAAATGGGCGTGGAGCGGTGGCGAGAGTAGCGTGTACCCTCCGTGGCAAGAGGCTGGACGGTGGTGTATCTATGCTCTCGGTTTGCGTGAACCTGATCCGGTCTTAAGAACCCCGGTGGTGGGTTGACATATGCAAGGGTTAAGTGCTACATATGTCGTGTGATTGGAGATCCTCAGCTGAGTATAATCGATTCGGATCGCCGTACCTTCGCGGTTATGAAGACTTGGTCACTTCCCTGCAACCTAAAGTCAGGACGTGAACACTATGGATAAAAATGATGTTGGCTTGATGTGATGTGAAATTAGACTAGATGCAAATTGAGTCTATTAATACTTAAGATGGCGTTAAAAGATTGAAAGTAAGGACTCACTTTAGTAAGCTACTTCTGCAAAAGTATAAGTTGATTTTTGCTAAAGCCTCTCCTTGACTCCTATTTATCCAGCATACCCTTGAGAGTCTTTTCCTTAGTCGGGTAAGACTTGCTGAGTAATTCCATACTCAGGGTTTATCCCTTTGTTGTTTTTAGGTGAGGAAGCGACAAATTTTTGTTGCTTTTGCTCCAAGGTGGTACCAAATGAAGAAAAACAAGACTGAAGTACGGGAGGACTTGGTCCTCCACTTAGGATCTTTAGCTTAAGAACTTATCGGGAGGAGTTTGTGCCTCCCTTGGTTTGTATAATATTACTACTCTGCACTCACTTTTAGTCTGGTCTGTAATAAAATAACTCAAGCTTGCTTTTGAAATAAATGTAAATTATGTAATTTGCTTCCACATTTCTTTATCTCCGATGTTCTGTAATGTCTGCAAGACGGGTGAAACGTTCCTGGTGAGGTAAGGAAAGATACCGAGCTTGTCAAGTAGTTCAGGGGCACCTACAGGGTTGTCTGAGGTCCGTTGGACAAGGACAACTGTAGGTGGGCCTAATTACTTGGGAGGTTCTGTCACAGCTGGTATCGGAGCGTAGCCCTTCTTTGCAGATATTATGAGGCATCTTCAAAAGGATTTTCAAAAGTCTTACCTAAAAACTCTTTTCTCTTCTTATCTAAGTATTCTGAAGAGTCTATCTTAAAGACCAGATAGGAAGAGTGCAATGTATAGAAGGTTGAATCGACTAAGGTTGATTCTGTACTTACACATGCATCATGCTAAGAATTATACTAATAACATTTCCCCCTTAGAAAGATGCCGCCACGCACCAGGCTAACGACACGCAAGTCTACGAAACCAATTGGGGTGCCTCGGCATCAATTGGCTCCCCGACATGAAACAGCAGCAGTGGAAGTAATGACCCCATCGGAGATCTTGAAGCCCGTGTGAGTCGACTTCAAGCAGCGCTTCAACACAGGACCGATGCTTGGGTCGCCGACGGAGATAGAATCAATGAACTGAGAAGGGACATCCGACATCTGCAGGATCAGCTCGCTGATCGAGACTTAGCACTTGACTGGGCCGTACAGTCTCGTTTGCTAATGTGTGCTAAGGAAGCAAGGGCTCAGGCCCGAATTAAAGAACTTAACACAACTGTCGACAACATGCAGGTTTACTGCAATACGTTGCATGAGGAAGTCCATATACTATACTCACAATTACACCCTAGTGAGCCTGCACACCCTGCTGAGGCGGAAGCTGGACCATCTCACGTTGCGGGACGTGCGCTGGGTGGGGAGTTAGACCTTTTTGAGCCCCCTCCTTCTTTGAGGTTGGTTGATGTCTGGACTCCCACACCTGACGATGAGGCCGCCAAGACTAATGGAAAGCAGGAATAATGGTGTAATAGAAGTAAAAGTAGAGTAGTGTATTGTAGGGTGTACTGTTGTATAATAGGTTGAACTTTTGTATAATGGGTAATGTATCCTGTTATATAATATCGAGTCTGTATCATTACTTTTTATAGTAATGTAAAATGGAAGGTTTTCTTTGGCACATTATGTTTACTTCAAATATTCTTTGCCACAGATGCCGACCAGGACTCGAGGACAGGACGCAGCAGGAACTTATGGGGGAAGGGATGTTACCCCAAACCCACCTCCGGTTCCTCCCACATTAGCCGAGGCGATTGCCGCCTTGGTGAATGCCACCGCAGACAATACCCGCTTCCTTAGGGAAATGGCGGGTCAGCAGCAATTCCAGCAGCAGGCAGGAAGAGGTTATCCGCAAGGCCCCCGTGAGACCACCTATCTGGACTTCTCTGAAACCCGTCCACCCCTATTCGTCAAAGCTGAAGATCCCCTAGAAGCTGATGAGTGGATTCGGGTTATTAAACAAAAGTTTGGTCTTCTCCGTTGCTCAGAGACGCAGAAGCCGTTATTTGCAGCACAACAACTACGTGGTCCTGCCAGTACCTGGTGGGGAAATTTTGTGGCGATTCAACCCGTCAACCATCAAGTCACTTGGGAAGAGTTTAAAGCAGCCTTCCGTGAGCACTACATACCCGAAGGAGTGCTGCATATGAAACAAGAGGAATTTATGAAGTTAAAACAAGGTGGAGATACCGTCAATCAATATCTCAACAAATTTAATCACCTGTCGCAGTATGCCATCAACCAGGTGGATACTTATTTAAAGAAGAAGAACTGTTTTATGCGGGGTCTAAATGATCGGCTACAAAGGAAAATGGCCACATGCATAGATCTCACGTATGGAAAGGCTGTCAGCACAGCCTTATCTGTTGAAGCCAAGTACGCAAATTCTGGGAAGAATAAGGGGTTCGGTGGTGAGAGGCCTAATCAGGGCCAGGCGAAGAAGCAACGGTTTGTGATCCGACCTTCAAACCAAAATCGCACTTTTTCTCGTCCACCCTTATTCCCCTTCAAACAGCCAATCATTATCCGCCCCAACAATACCCCCACTACCCCAAATCAGCCGGGTGCCCCAGGCACTCGATTTCCTGCCTTGCCTAGTTCTTCAACTGGGTGTTTTAATTGCGGCAAGTCGGGACACTTCATCAAAGACTGCCCATATCCTAGGCAAAATCAATCAAATGCTCTGCAAGGATCTGGGAAATCAGCTTAGCCCAAAGGAAATGCTGTGGGGAAGAATACAAAGAAGACAGGGCGTGTATATTACACCCAAGTGGCTACTACACCGGAAGGAGAGCCGGTGATGATGGGTACGTTTCCCGTGGCCAGTCACCCAGCAATTATTCTTTTTGATTCTGGTGCTTCACATACATTCATTAGCAAGAAATTTGTGGAGCAACATCATATTGCATACCATGAATCAAAGGAGGGATTTAAAATTCATTCACCTGGGGGACACATTTTTACTAGAAAAGTGGCCTATGAAGTGCCAATAACAATGGCTGGACGGAACTTTCCTGCTAACATGATTATTCTGAAAGGCCAGGACATAGATGTAATCTTGGGTATGAATTGGTTAACCCAACACAAGGCAATTCTCAACACTGAACTCAGAACCGTCAGGTTGAGCTATAATCAAGAAGAGATTCTTTTGACTCTCCCCGTAATCAATCCAGCCAAAGCTTCTGGTAGAGTCTATGAAGCCATTGTACCGGAGATCAAGAACATTCCGGTAGTATGTGAGTTTCCAGATGTATTTCCGGAAGATTTGCCTGGACTGCCCCCTGAAAGAGATGTAGAATTTGTAATTGAGCTAAAGCCCGGTACGGCTCCCATCTCCCGAAAATCGTACCGTATGCCCCCTAATGAATTGGCGGAATTGAAGATTCAATTACAAGATCTACTGAATAAGGGATTCATCCGGCCAAGCTCGTCCCCATGGGGTTGTCCCGCCATTTTTGTTAAGAAGAAGGATCAAACCTTGCGAATGTGCGTGGATTATCGACCCCTGAATGAGGTCACCATTAAGAATAAGTACCCTCTTCCAAGGATCGACATCTTATTTGATCAACTGACTGGGGCGAGGGTATTTTCCAAAATTGATCTCAGGTCGGGCTATCATCAAATCCGTATTCGGCCCGAGGATATACCGAAGACCGCGTTTACTACGCGGTATGGATTGTTTGAATACCTGGTAATGTCTTTCGGGCTCACAAATGCTCCTGCCTATTTCACCTATTTGATGAACTCGGTGTTCATGCCCGAGTTGGACAAGTTCGTGGTAGTCTTCATCGACGATATTTTGATATATTCTAAGAATGAAGAGGACCATGCTCAGCATCTACGGATTGTATTGACGCGCCTCAGGGAACATCAGCTATATGCCAAGTTCAGCAAGTGCGCGTTCTGGCTGGAAGAAATTCAATTTTTGGGGCACGTGCTATCGGCTAAAGGAATTGCGGTAGATCCTAGCAAGGTCAAAGATATTCTGGAGTGGAAACCCCCAACATCTGTTCACCAAGTCCGGAGTTTTCTTGGACTAGCTGGGTATTATCGCAGATTCATACCAGATTTTTCTAAGCTTGTGAAGCCAATCACAAGTTTATTGAAGAATGACATTAAGTTCAATTGGTCTTCTAAGTGTAATGAAGCCTTTGAGCAATTGAAGACACTATTGACCACTGCTCCGGTATTGGCTCAACCGGACATCACTAAACCTTTTGATGTATATTGTGATGCATCTGGCAGTGGGCTCGGCTGTGTACTGATGCAAGAGGGCCGAGTGATTGCGTATGCTTCAAGGCAGTTGCGCCGACATGAGGAGCATTATCCAACTCATGATCTGGAGCTAGCTGTTGTGGTTCATGCCCTGAAGATATGGCGTCACTATCTGCTAGGAAATATCTGTCACATATATACAGATCATAAAAGTTTGAAGTACATCTTCACCCAGTCAGAGTTAAATATGAGGCAAAGACGATGGCTTGAGCTCATTAAAGACTATGATCTGGAGATTCATTATCACCCAGGCAAGGCCAATGTGGTGGCAGATGCGCTGAGTCGTAAGACTTCCTGCCACTGTCTTATGGCGAAGACCTCCGAGAACACTTTGTGTCAAGAAATGGAAAAGCTAAACCTGGGGATCATCCAACAAGGGACTCTGAATCAGCTAAAGCTTGAGTCAATCATTTTACAAAGGATAATTGATGCTCAAAAGGATAATCTGGGTATGAAGCACATACGAGAGAAGATAAGGGCTGGTGTAGCCAAGTGTTTCAAGGAAGACGATCAAGGTGTGATATGGTTTAAAAACCGCATAGTAGTGCCAAAGAACGAAGAGCTCCGCCAGCAAATTCTAGATGAAGCACATCTTAGTCGTTATTCTATTCATCCCGGAAGCACTAAGATGTACCAAGATTTAAAGCAACATTATTGGTGGATAAAGATGAAGATTGAAATTGCACGCTATGTGGCTAGATGTGACACTTGCAGACGTGTCAAGGCCATACACATGAAAACTGCTGGTCCATTACAATCTTTGCCAATCCCAACATGGAAATGGGAAGACATCAGTATGGACTTTATTGTGGGACTGCCCAGGACGACCAAAGGGTATGATTCTATTTGGGTTATCGTTGATCGACTCACAAAGATTGCCCACTTCTTACCCGTCAGGGCCAAATATACAGTAGCCACATATGCAGCATTATATATCGACCGTATTCTCAGTTTGCATGGTATTCCAAAGATCATAGTGTCGGATCGTGGACCTCAATTCGTATCCAAGTTTTGGGAAGAACTTCATAAATCCTTGGGTACTAAGTTACTCCACAGTTCGGCCTATCATCCTCAAACCAGTGGACAGACTGAGAGAGTGAATCAGATACTCGAGGATATGCTGCGGGCATGTGTTCTGGACTTCTCGCAAAAATGGGATGAATGTTTGCCCTTAGCGGAATTTTCATACAATAACAGTTATCAAGAAAGTATCAAGATGGCACCTTTTGAAGCTTCATATGGGCGACGGTGTCGAACTCCGCTAAATTGGTCTGAACCTGGAGAAAGATACTTCTTTAGGCCTGATATGGTGAAAGAGGTCGAAGAAAAGGTTCAGAGAATTATTCATAATATGAAGAAAGCTCGGACTCGACAAAGGAGTTATGCAGACCGACGACGACAACCCTTATGTTTTCTGGTAGACGATTATGTCTACTTGAAAGTTTCACCAATGAAGGGTGTATCGCGTTTCGGTGTTAAAGGGAAGCTTGCACCCAGGTACATTGGTCCATTCCTGGTGATTGAGCAATGTGGACCAGTGGCGTACCGACTTCAACTATCCGAAACATTGTCTGCTGTGCATAATGTGTTCCACGTGTCACAATTGAAGAAGTGTCTTCGGGTTCCTGATCGAACCGTGGAAGTAACGGATGTTGCCCTGGAACCAGATTTAACATATTCGGAACATCCTATTCGAGTTCTGGATCAAAAGGACAGGGTTACCCGAAGAAAAACTATCAAGTTTTATAAGATACTGTGGAACCAGCATTCTGAAGATGAAGCTACTTGGGAAACTCAAGACTTCTTGAATAAGAATTTCCCAGGCTTTCTGGCCTCATGTAATTTGTAAAGTATACCACATTGTTGTAATAAAGGAATGAACCCCCACATCACCCCTGCCTTGTACCAGAAATAAGGGAATAAAAATGTGATGTGTTTCCTTTACCATTACCTACCCTAGGATTTTTAATCTCGGGACGAGATTCTTTTATGGGGGGAAGGATGTAACACCCCTGGTGTTACTATAACTAAAACTTGAGCATGACATCATAGCATTGGCATTGCATATGTTTGACACACCTAGAGTGCATTCACTAGGCAAAAATTTCAAACAAGTTGTATTGTTTTAGTGTTTTGCAAATAGGACCCTGGATAGGAAGCTTTACCCTAAATAGGGATTAAAGGGGTAAAACTTAACCCAAGTTAAGAAAACCTAAAAGCTTTAGGGTAAAAGTCATAAAATGACCCCAAAAATAAAGTTGAATCACATTTATACCCCTGGGATACCAGAAACCCTAATTGGAACCCTGGAAAACCCTAAAACCAAACCCTAGGGGCTTATGTGCAAAATTAGCCCACTTTTGGGTTAAAGTGCAAAAAACAAGCCAAATAAGTATTTTAAGTCATTTGGTTCACAAATATGTGGACTTGAAAGCCAAACCCTAAGTTTTGGACTTAAATGCAAAATGGACCTCATTTGAGTTCTATTCTAAGTCTGAAAATCAGAGAATTGGCTCCACTTTGGGGCTTTGTAACTTTCAAAGCATAGGGTTTTTGCCCTAGGTCACCACATCAAAGTTGAAGACCAATCATAGAAGAACAACTTTGTTTAAGGATTCAAGCCATGATCTTAGGAGAAATTTGGAGAAAAACCCAATCAAAGATGGGCTGTCAGACTGCTTGAGGTTTGAATTTCAGAGTAACAGTGTTATGAGATGAACTTTGAGCTCGATTTTGAATGGGATCCAGTGACTTTTTGTGAGAGCACATTATAGCAAAGATATAGATGGATTATAGCTCTACACCTTTGCTGCAGAAAGTTGACATCGATTCCACATAAAATCAGGAGAAAATGAAGCTCCAATATGCTCTGTCAGCTGCTCTGAATTTGGTGTTCGCCATTGTACAGTAGCTGAAACAGATAAGGTCGCCAGCGCGGCTGTCTTCACCGCCTGTGGCTTTCCGCCGTGATTCACGTCGCCGGCGTCACGATTCGCGCTCGGGGATGTGGATAACTTCGCGGCGTCAAAAGATCGTCACCGCCCATGGCCTGGACACCACTCCGATTAGCCGTAGTCCATCTCCCCTGGCTCACCGCCCGCGGTAAAGTGCTCACCGTCGACCGCCGCCTCTCGGCCGTGCGCCGCGTGGCTTAACCCTTCCACCGCGTCGCTGTAACTTGCTACTGCTGTCAAATCAACGCCGGTGAGGTTGCCACGGCGTAGGACACTAATTCGCGTGCGCCAGTGCCTTCTTCCTCATCTCCGACCGCCGCGTGTCTCGTCCAAATTCGCGGCCACCGCCCGTCCTCTCTATAAATTGAGCCCGTGACTAGCTCCGTGAGGTCGTCAGCTAACTAGCCACCGCTAATCGGTCATAATCATCCACCCGTGTGCTCGAATTCGGAGTTTCCCCCAAATCCGATTTCCGCCACCGTGAAACGAGCCTCACCGTCGCCAGCCATACTCCGGTTAGCCCCTCCCCTCTGCTCCCTTGTTTAAGCATTCACATACGCCTGCGATACTCGCCAACCCATCCAATTGAGCTAGGATCCCATGAATCGCCGGGAACACGGCTGTCTTGCCGCGATGCTCACGGCCACCGTGGCCAGAGCTCCATAGTTGATTAATAGCCAAATTAATTTGGGGAAAAGGCTTAGGGTCGATCCAATTCGGTGTCTGTTGCTCGGAGAACTCAGCTGTTGCCCCGTTCGGCCGGTGTAAGTGCTCGCCGGAGCGCGGCCGTGCGTGAACGGCGTCGAGGATGTGTCGGGTGAAGAAATAGAACATCAGGGGCGTTTCTGCAAATCGTCAGTGACTCTGTTAAACAGTGAGAAAACCTGTTTGCGATTAGTAAAAACCCCGAGTCCCTTTGCGCAAAACAGCCAGCGCGCGGGCGCGCGCGGGCGCCTTTCTGCCCTAGCTGGGCCGCCTGGGCTGGATTCGGCCCAGTGCTGTTCAATTGTTTTTCTTTTTCTTTTATCTCCAGAGCCAAAACAATTATAGAAAAATGTAGAAAAATGCTAAAATTGTGAAACTAATTTTCCTAGGCTTGTTATTTTCCCTAGAATTTAATAAAAATAGTTTTGTGATTTTTAGTGGAAATAAGAAATTTTAGGGTATTTAAAGTAGTTAAAAGTATTAGTTATGGATTTTTAGAAAATAATTGGTAAGTCCAATAATTCCCAAACTTTTTGTGGGAATTTAAAACAATATTTAGGAGCCTTGGGTAGAGTTTGAATTGTTTTGGACCTTGTTTGATCACCAAACCCCAAAACACCCCCCTGCCCTATGAACTCCTTTACCGACTCCGGAAACCCTAAGTTCCCAGAATTCCGTGAAGGAAAGTTGTATTCAAGATATAGATAATAAGTTTATATTATCTTTGCATCCTCATGAGCATCCCATGGCATCCATTCTTATACCTATGTATGGTTATGGTTAGAACGTGAAGAAGAAATCGAAGTAACTGAAGAGGAGACACCACCACCTTCGGAGTCTCAGGCCGGGAATAGTTTCTACTTTGATATCTGTGGATCTGAGCCTGATTCACCTGTGAACGAAGGCAAGCCCCGGTGCATGCAACCCCTTTCCTTGTGTTTTTAAATACTTTTTGCACACTTAAGTCTAGTGAAATGTGCATTAGGTTCATAGGAGTTACTTGAAACCCTTTGATGCATTGCTTTCCTTGATATCCATACCTTATTAGATACTTCTGTGAAGTATCAAAATATGATTTACAAAAATGCTTAGCCTTGCTTAGATCTTGTGGATAGAGGTTGTCCTCAATTTAACCATGGAGAGGATGGCTTCTACCTGCAAGAATATTTTCATCTAGAGCAATAGTGGGATCTTACTGCAAAGTTCCCTGTGATGCTCTTTCATCCTAAGGAACAGACACAATCCTAAGGATGGAAATACTTAAATTGAGACTTGGGTTAGGAACAGGTGATGTTCTACCTCGGTTGGTTAAGGATTAACGCGTATGTAGGCGTGCTGACCGAGGACCCTTTAACTGGTCACATGCCTCGTCATGGGTAAGCCTTGCCTCGGGCAGACTAAGGCCGGAATAAGATAACACGAAATGGGCGTGGAGCGGTGGCGAGAGTAGCATGTACCCTCCGTGGCAAGAGGCTGGACGGTGGTGTATCTGTGCTCTCGGTTTGCGTGAACCTGATCCGGTCTTAAGAACCCCGGTGGCGGGTTGACATATGCAAGGGTTAAGTGCTACATATGTCGTGTGATTGGAGATCCTCAGCTGAGTATAATCGATTCGGATCGCCGTACCTTCGCGGTTATGAAGACTTGGTCACTTCCCTGCAACCTAAAGTCAGGACATGAACACTATGGATAAAAATGATGTTGGCTTGATGTGATGTGAAATTAGACTAGATGCAAATTGAGTCTATTAATACTTAAGATGGCGTTAAAAGATTGAAAGTAAGGACTCACTTTAGTAAGCTACTTCTGCAAAAGTATAAGTTGATTTTTGCTAAAGCCTCTCCTTGACTCCTATTTATCCAGCATACCCTTGAGAGTCTTTTCCTTAGTCGGGTAAGACTTGCTGAGTAATTCCATACTCAGGGTTTATCCCTTTGTTGTTTTTAGGTGAGGAAGCAACACATTTTTGTTGCTTTTGCTCCAAGGTGGTACCAAATGAAGAAAAACAAGACTGAAGTACGGGAGGACTTGGTCCTCCACTTAGGATCTTTTGCTTAAGAACTTATCGGGAGGAGTTTGTGCCTCCCTTGGTTTGTATAATATTACTACTCTGCACTCACTTTTAGTCTGGTCTGTAATAAAATAACTCAAGCTTGCTTTTGAAATAAATGTAAATTATGTAATTTGCTTCCGCATTTCTTTATCTCCGATGTTCTGTAATGTCTGCAAGACGGGTGAAACGTTCCTGGTGAGGTAAGGAAAGATACCGAGCTTGTCAAGTAGTTCAGGGGCACCTACAGGGTTGTCTGAGGTCCGTTGGACAAGGACAACTGTAGGTGGGCCTAATTACTTGGGAGGTTCTATCACAATGTCCTTCGACGGCAGCTACGACATGATACTCCTTCCACCGCCACGCGACAACGACAATGGCGGCCGACAGCCCGCCCGCCGGCGGCGGAATCGACGACGTCTTCCCCGCGTGGTGGAAGAACAACATTCGAGCTCGCCCTGTCCTCTCCCCCGCCAACGGAGGAGGAGGCGGGGCAACCAAGGCCAAGTGGGAGGCCGCGCCTCGTCGGCTGTCGAGCGAGTCGACGTCCCCAGCGCCCCAACGGGGGGCGCGTCGGGCGTCGACCTCGCGTTTGATACGAAGGCGGGCGCCGTCTCCCTGCGACACGCCAATCCCGAGCAAGCGGACGACGCCAGTGCGCTCGCGGAGAGCTTGCAGGACGTCGCCCTCGTACCTGAGACGACGGTGCAATCAGTCCCCGACGTGACTATGTCGCTGCTCGTCGACCGAAAGGTACCGACCGATTCCCATCCTACGTCATTTGGACTCAGCCTCAACCCGCCTAGCGACCTTGCTTTGGCGGGCGCTCTCGTAGAGGCGAGATCAAACCCTCTGGGGTTTCGCATGCGGTCGCCTTGGGACCGGCTGACGGATGTCTCGACCTACGGGCCCTCTGGGTCCGAGGAAGATGACGACCCCAACATCTATTGGGATTTCTCCGGATTTGGCAACCCCAGTGTCATGCGGGACTTCATGACCGCATGTGACTACTGCCTCTCCGACTGTTCCGACGGTAGCCGCAGCCTCGACGACAAGGACTGCGGCCCAAGCCGTGAATGTTTCCACGTCGATCTAGGGGGCCCTCCGAAGGCAATCATCTCGGCATGCCGGAGGACGGTGATCTCCCTAGGCCGGTGCCTCGCGCTGACATCCCACGGGAGCTAGTTGTGGTCCCCGTTCCGGCGGGGGGTCACGACCCACAGCTCGAGCAAGTCCGCGGGGCGCAGGCCAGGCTTGACGAGGGAGCAGGAGCGCTTGAGCCGATCCGCCGGGACGTCGGGCAGGCATGGGCGGGCCAACCCCCGGCCGGAGAAATACGTCACCTGCCCTAGGGTCTCCAGCACCGCGTCGCCGACGACGTCAGGGTCAGGCCGCCACCCGCATCCAGTGGGGTCGGTTAGAACCTGGCTGCAGCAGCGATGCTTCTCCGCGCGATGCCGGAGCCATCAACCACCGAGGGTCGGCGAATCCAGGGAGAGCTCAAGAATCTCCTGGAAGGCGCTGTGGTCCGACGGGCCGAGAGCTCTACCTCCCGAAGGCAGGGATACCCCTCGGAACCTCATGTCGCGACTTCCCGATTCATGCGGGAAGCCTCGGTCTACACCGGGTGCACGCACAACACCGCGCCTGCGGCCTCGGGCCACCTCGGCAACGAGCACCATCATCATGACCGTCGGGCCCACCTCGACGAGAGGGTGCGCCGAGGTTACCACCCCAGGCGTGGGGGACGCTACGACAGCGGGGAGGATCGGAGTCCCTCGCCCAAAGCACCCGGTCCGCAGGCCTTCAGCCGGGCCATCCGACGGGCACCATTCCTGACCCGGTTCCGACCCCCGACTACTATCACAAAGTACTCGGGGGGAAACGAGACCGGAACTGTGGCTCGCGGACTACCGCCTGGCCTGCCAACTGGGTGGAACGGACGACGACAACCTCATCATCCGCAACCTCCCCCTGTTCCTCTCCGACACCGCTCGCGCCTGGTTGGAGCATCTGCCTCCGGGGCAGATCTCCAACTGGGATGACCTGGTCCAAGCCTTCGCCGGCAATTTCCAGGGCACGTACGTGCGCCCCGGGAATTCCTGGGACCTCCGAAGCTGCCGGCAGCAGCCGGGAGAGTCTCTCCGGGACTACATCCGGCGATTCTCGAAGCAGCGCACTGAGCTGCCCAACATCACCGACTCGGATGTCATCGGCGCGTTCCTTGCCGGCACCACCTGCCGCGACCTGGTGAGTAAGTTGGGTCGCAAGACCCCCACCAGGGCGAGCGAGCTGATGGACATCACCACCAAGTTCGCCTCTGGCCAGGAGGCAGTCGAGGCTATCTTCCGAAAGGACAAGCAGCCCCAGGGCCGCCCATCGGAAGATGCTCCCGAGGCGTCTACTCCGCGTGGCGCCAAGAAGAAAGGCAAGAAGAAGTCGCAAGCGAAACGCGACGCCGCCGACGCGGACCTTGTCGCCGCCGCCGAGTACAAGAACCCTCGGAAGCCCCCTGGAGGTGCCAACCTCTTCGACAAGATGCTCAAGGAGCCGTGCCCCTATCATCAGGGGCCCGTCAAGCACACCCTTGAGGAGTGCGTCATGCTTCGGCGCCACTTCCACAGGGTCGGGCCACCCGCGGAGGGTGGCAGGGCCCGCGACGATGACAAGAAGGAAGATCACCAAGCAGGAGAGTTCCCCGAGGTCCGCGACTGCTTCATGATCTACGGTGGGCATGCGGCGAATGCCTCGGCTCGGCATCGCAAGCAAGAGCGCCGGGAGGTCTACTCGGTGAAGGTGGCGGCGCCAGTCTACCTAGACTGGTCCGACAAGCCCATCACCTTCGACCTAGCTGACCACCCCGACCACGTGCCGAGCCCGGGGAAATACCCGCTCGTCGTCGACCCCATCGTCGGTGACGTCAGGCTCACCAAGGTCCTTATGGACGGGGGCAGCAGCCTCAACATCATCTACGCCGAGACCCTCAGGCTCCTGCGCGTCGATCTGTCCTCCGTCCGAGCAGGCGCTGCGCCCTTCCACGGGATCATTCCCGGGAAACGCGTCCAGCCCCTCGGACGACTCGACCTTCCTGTCTGCTTCGGAACGCCCTCCAACTTCCGAAGGGAGACTCTGACGTTCGAGGTGGTCGGGTTCCGAGGAACCTACCACGCGGTACTGGGGAGGCCATGCTACGCGAAGTTTATGGCCGTCCCCAACTACACCTACCTGAAGCTCAAGATGCCGGGCCCCAACGGGGTCATCACCGTCGGCCCCACGTACAAACACGCGTTCGAATGCGACGTGGAGTGCGTGGAGTACGCCGAGGCCCTCGCCGAGTCCGAGGCCCTCATCGCCGACCTGGAAAGCATCTCCAAAGAGGTGCCAGACATGAAGCGTCATGCCAGCAACTTCGAGCCAGTGGAGACGGTTAAGGCCGTCCCCCTCGACCCCAGTGGCGACGCCTCCAAGCAGATCTGGATCGGTTCCGGGCTCGACCCCAAATAGGAAGCAGTGCTCGTCGACTTTCTCCGCGCGAACGCCGACGTCTTCGCGTGGAGTCCCTCGGACATGCCCGGCATACCAAGGGATGTCGCCGAGCACTCGCTGGATATTCTGGTCGGAGCCCGACCCGTCAAGCAGCCTCTGCGCCGATTCGACGAGGAGAAGCGCAGAGCGATAGGCGAGGAGATCCACAAGCTAACGGCAGCCAGGTTCATCAAAGAGGTATTCCATCTCGAATGGCTTGCCAACCCTATGCTTGTGAGAAAGAAAGGGGGGAAATGGCGGATGTGTGTAGACTACACTGGTCTCAACAAAGCATGTCCGAAGGTTCCCTACCCTCTGCCTCGCATCGATCAAATCGTGGATTCCACTGCTTGGTGCGAAACCCTGTCTTTCCTCGACGCCTACTCAGGGTATCACCAAATCAGGATGAAAGAGTCCGACCAGCTCGCGACTTCTTTCATGACGCCCTTCGGCATGTACTGCTATGTCACCATGCCGTTCGGTTTGAGGAATGCGGGCGCGACGTATCAGCGGTGCATGAACCATGTGTTCGGTGAACACATCGGTCGCATGGTCGAGGCCTACGTCGATGACATCGTAGTCAAGACAAGGAAAGCTTCTGACCTCCTCTTCGACCTTGAAGTGACATTCTGATGTCTCAAAGCGAAAGGCGTCAAGCTCAATCCCGAGAAGTGTGTCTTCGGGGTGCCCCGGGGCATGCTCTTGGGGTTCATCGTCTCCGAGCAGGGCATCGAAGCCAACCCGGAGAAGATCGCAGCCATCACCAGAATGGGGCCCATCAAGGACTTAAAAGGCGTACAGAGGGTCATGGGATGTCTCGCGGCCCTGAGCCGCTTCATCTCACGCCTCGGCGAAAGAGGCCTGCCTCTGTACCGCCTCTTAAGGAAGGCCGAGTTCTTCGCTTGGACCCCTGAGGCCGAGGAAGCTCTCGGGAACCTGAAGGCGCTCCTCACAAAGGCGCCTATCTTGGTGCCTCCAGCTGACGGAGAAGCCCTCTTGGTCTACGTCGCCGCGACCACTCAGGTGGTTAGCGCCACGATTGTGGTCGAGAGGCAAGAAGAGGGGCATGCATTGCCCGTTCAGAGGCCAGTTTACTTCGTCAGCGAGGTACTGTCCGAAACCAAGATCTGCTACCCACAAGTTTAGAAGCTGCTGTATGCAGTGATCCTGACGAGGCGGAAGTTGCGACACTACTTCGAGTCTCATCCGGTAACTGTGGTGTCATCCTTCCCCCTGGGGGAGATCATCCAGTGTCGAGAGGCCTCGGGCAGGATTGCAAAGTGGGCGGTGGAAATCATGGGCGAGACAATCTCGTTCGCCCCTCGGAAGGCCATCAAGTCCCAGGTCTTGGCGGACTTCGTAGCCGAATGGGTCGACACCCAGCTACCGACGGCTCTGATCCAACCGGAGCTCTGGACCATGTTTTTCGACGGGTCGCTGATGAAGACGGGAGCCGGCGTGGGCCTACTCTTCATCTTGCCCCTCGGGAAACACCTACGATATGTGCTACGCCTCCATTTCCCGGCGTCCAACAATGTGGCTGAGTACGAGGCTCTGGTCAACGGGTTGCAGATCGCCATCGAGCTAGGGGTCAGGCGCCTCGACGCCCGCGGTGACTCGCAGCTCGTCATCGACCAAGTCATGAAGAACTCCCACTGCCGCGACCCGAAGATGGAGGCCTACTGCGATGAGGTTCGGCGCCTGGAAGACAAGTTCTACGGGCTCGAGCTTAACCACATCGCTCGGCGCTACAACGAGACTGCGGACGAGCTGGCAAAAATAGCCTCGGGGCGAACAACGGTCCCCCCGGACGTCTTCTCCCGGGATCTGCATGAACCCTCCGTCAAGATCGACGACTCGCCCAAGCCTGAGGAGCCCTCGGTCCAGCCCGAGGTACCCTCGGCACAGCCCGAGGCACCGTCAGCTCGGCCCGAGGCGCCCTCGGTTCAGCCCGAGGTACCCTCGGCCTCCGAGGGCGAGGCACTGCGCATCGAGGAGGAGCGGAGCGGGGCCACGCCTGATCGAAATTGGGAGACCCCGTACCTGCAATATCTCCGCCAAGGAGAGCTACCCCTCGACCGAGCCGAGGCTCGGCGGGTAGCGCGACGCGCCAAGTCGTTCGTCTTGCTGGGCGATGAGAAGGAGCTCTACCACCGCAGCCCCTCGGGCATCCTCCAGTGATGCATCTCCGTCACCGAAGGTCAGGAACTCCTGCGAGAGATACACTCGGGGGCTTGCGGCCATCACGCAGCGCCTCGAGCCCTTGTCGGGAATGCTTTCCGGCAAGGCTTCTACTGGCCAACGGCGGTGGCTGACGCCACTAGAATTGTCCGCACCTGCGAAGGGTGTCAATTCTATGCAAAGCAGACCCACCTGCCCGCTCAGGCTCTGCAGACGATACCCATCACCTGGCCCTTTGCTGTGTGGGGTCTGGACCTCGTCGGCCCCTTGCAGAAGGCGCCCGGGGGCTACACGCACCTGCTGGTCGCCATCGACAAATTCCCCAAGTGGGTCGAGGTCCGACCTCTGAACAGCATTAGGTCCGAGCAGGCGGTGACGTTCTTCACCAACATCATCCATCGCTTCGGGGTCCCGAACTCCATCATCACCGACAACGGTACCCAGTTCACCGGCAGAAAATTCTTGGACTTCTGCGAGGATCACCACATCTGGGTGGACTGGGCCGCCGTGGCTCATCCCATGTCGAATGGGCAAGTAGAGCGTGCCAACGGCATGATTCTACAAGGGCTCAAGCCTCGGATTTACAACGACCTCAACAAGTTCGGCAAGCGATGGATGAAGGAACTCCCCTCGGTGGTCTGGAGCCTGAGGACAATGCCGAGCCGAGCCACGGGTTTCACGCCGTTCTTCCTGGTCTACGGGGCCGAGGCCGTCTTGCCCACTGACCTGGAATACGGCTCCCCGAGGACGAGGGCCTACAGCGATCAAAGCAACCAAGCTAGCCGAGAAGACTCGCTGGACCAGCTGGAAGAGGCTCGGGACAAGGCCTTACTACACTCGGCACGGTACCAGCAGTCCCTGCGACGCTACCACGCCCGAGGGGTCCGGCCCCGAGACCTCCAGGTGGGCGACCTGGTGCTTCGGCTGCGGCAAGACGCCCGAGGGAGGCACAAGCTCACGCCCCCCTGGGAGGGGCCATTCGTCATCGCCAAAGTTCTGAAGCCTGGAACGTACAAGCTGGCCAACAGTCAAGGCGAGGTCTACGGCAACGCTTGGAACATCCAACAGCTACGTCGCTTCTACCCTTAAGATGTTTTCAAGTTGTTCATATACCTCGCACCCACGCAAAGTTTAGTCATCAAGGAAGGGTCGGCCTCGCCTCGGCAAAGCCCGACCCTCCCTCGGGGGCTAAAAGGGGGGAACCCCCTCTGCGTTGAAATTTTCCTCGAAAAAAGATCTCTTCTGCCAGAATATCTTTCGTGCTTTCTGACTACTTCGAAAAGTGGATCCTGAAAACGACGGAGTACACGTAAGCAGCCAAGGCTGACCGAGCCGAGGGACTCCTATGCCTCCGGGATACGGATACCTCACTCATCACCTTCTGCGATAAGTAACTCGCGTTCGGATAAAGTGATTCCGCGGACCGAACAAGTCTTCACGTTCGGAAGCTCTTCTGCCGAAGCGATCCTTCGAGCCTTCTCGACTGAGTCGGTGACAGGGCCTCGTGGACGGGTGAAAGTGCGCGTAAGCGGCAAGGCCGACCGAGCCGAGGGACTCCCACGCCTCCGGGATACGGATACCTCACTCATCACCTTCCGCGAGAAGCAACTCTCGCTCGCACAAACATCCCTGTTACCGACAAAAAAGTCCAGATACTCGAAACAAGAGGAAAGGAGACGCAGCTTTACAACACAGCGAGGGTGTGTATTCTGGCCTCGGCGGCCGCAGAAGGCACACGCTACAAGACACTCTGATCCTGTAGGCTCAAGTCTTGACGCTGGAAGGGGGCAGTAGCACCCTCGGCATCGACGACACCTTCAGCGAGGTCCGACCTAGCCTCGGACGGCGACGCGGTCCAGGGATCCCCACTTTGGAGGACGACGTCATCGCCACGCCCGGACAATCGCTGCCAGGGACTTCTCCGGGAATCCGGCCCGAGCAGGCGGCTCGGTCGGTTACCCCTGGGGCCTCGGCTAACCATCTCCCAAGGGCGCCAGCCCGACCCGAGGCCTCGGCTGATCAACTCCGGCGTCGGTCCCGCTAACGGACAACCCGGCTAGGCTCCGGGCAACCAGGTTTCATTTTCGAGCCAACTCCGCCTCTGTTCATGCTGATATCGCTACCCCTGGCCTCGGCTCATCGAAGAGCGGCCAAGGGGTCCCTTTAACTAAGCTAGAGGATCCTCAGACAACAAGGCCGACCGAGCCGAGGGACTCCTACGCCTCCGGGATACGGATACCTCACTCGTCACCTTGACACGAGGCGACTCATGCTTGGTGAAGCGGTTCAGATAATCAACAGGCGAGTCTTAGTGCTCGAAAATGAGGAAAAAACACGGCTCCGTGCCAAAATTACATACATGTTCAGGCCTCGACAGCCACGATGAACAAAAACACTGGCATTCAAAGTGCCATTACAAACGGAACTCTGGTTCCGTCCCCGCGGGTATGAGCAACCTCGAGCCTGCGGGGCGACGAATATCGGGAGACTCGCCAGCGACCTCTACAGCAGCAGCCATGGTCCTGGGTGGACGCGGCCGCCGGAGGGCTCTCGTTCGCGTTCCCGCTCAAGGGACGCGAACCAGATATTAAAGCCAAAGAGCGGCCCGCTCCCAAGCGCACCGACAGATCCTCGCTGCCGTCCTCGCCGCGAACGCGAGGAAGAGGGCGGAATGTTGCATCCTAGCTGGGCAGCAACAGTTCGCCTTCCCCGGCATGGCTGGAGGACGTCTCCGCCGCAGAGCTGGAGGGCGATTGCCACCACCAGAAGCTGGAAGAAGAGGTGGCCCGCCGACCCACGCAGGAGGTAGAGCCCCGGCTCGCCTCGCTCCCCGCCCCAGCGAGGATGACGAACACCCTCGAAGCTGAGGGCGGGATCGAGATCACAGCCTGGCTTGCCTCTCCCCATCCAGGAGCTGGAGGTCACCGTCTTGGGTGACCACCAGCGGAGGGGTGCAACCGGGCTGTGTGATGAAAATCCTTGAAGCCGAACGATGGCTGAAAGGTACCAACTCCCACGGAGTTGCGTTCCTCCAACGATGAGGCGAAAAGACGGCGGGTATCCCCCATCCGGGGGCTTGGAAGGTGGAAAGACGCGATGCATAAGGGAGCGAGAAGACATGGTCGCCTTCCGAAAGGGGCCGCCCTCCTTTTAAAGGCAACTCTCCCTACTTACACCCCCAACCGTCGCAGGCTGAGTCTTCTCCAACACGCTCCAAGGCCCTCCCCTGCGGCGCGGGGGCTGGGTCCCGCATGTCATGCAAACCGGCTCAGAGCAGAAGAAGCCAAACCGCCGCGCGTGGTGCACACAACCGCCCAGCGGTTACAAGTAATCCTCCACTTTTGCCCAGACCAACGGGCGAAAGAGGCGGGCGGCCATGCAGGCGGCATGCAACCGCGCCAAGTGGATGCACTTCTCCGACTCCCGACACGCCCAGCATGGAGGCCCAGGCCCACGCGTCATGTAACCGGCGCGCCGGATGCTGCATGCAAGCGACTGCACCGCCACTTGCGCCACCACCGCGCCTCCTCGATTGCGGAACCAATACCGCGACTCGAGGCGACTCAGCGCACGACCCAGCAGCGCCAGCCTGACACGACGGTCAATGCGGCCAAAAGTGGGCCGGCAGTAATGACGGTGGCAGGCGGGCGGGAGCAGCGGTCACGTCGTGAGCCAAGCTCACGTCCCATCCGGGGGCAGCAAGAGAACCCCCTCTCACGGTGTAAAGACAACGCGCCCGTGATCCGTTCCTCGAACGGCTCGCGCACGCGCAACGGCCGCCCCGCCAACCGCTCGCCCCGCCGCATTAACTCCGCGGCAGGACAGGCGGCGCTTCTGGCAGGAGCAGTGGGCGACGCTTCGCCTTCGCCGTGATAACCGCGCCAAAAAAGGTACGCCGCGTCGTTCGATTTCGTATCCTTTTCCTTTTTTCCTCTTTCTCTATCTCTTGCAACAGGGACCGGGAAAGGGGGATACCCCGAAAAGGATCCTTCCCCGTGAAGGAACCAGGCTCCGAGCCTCCTTACTGATCAGAGGTTCGAAGGCTGGCCCCCCGAAGGGTTCAACAGCCGCCTCAGATCGCGTGGGCCCTACACCCACTACTGGTCAGAGGTTCGAAGGCCGGCCCCCCGAAGGGTTCCACGGCCGCCTCAGGCTACTCGGGCTCCGCGCCCATTACTGATCAGGGGTTCGAAGGCTGGCCCCCGAAGGGTTCACAGCCGCCTCAGACGCCGAGCGAGGGATGACCAGGGGTACGTTCGATACATAACCAAGGCTCGGGCTGCGCTCCCGAGGTACCCTAGGACATTTCCGAGACCAGCGGGAGCGACCTTGTAACGGAATCCCATCAGAGGGAGGCATCGAGCCCTCGGACCCCGTCGCCAGGGGACCGGGTCCGGCAGATCACCCGCAGGTACTTTTGGGCGTGCCTCTGGGCCCCTAGCCGACCCCTAACGAACGGGGCACGGACGTCCACTCGGATTACCCGCTTGCAGCTCACCGGAGACACCATGTTCGGCGCCCATCGAGGGTAACATGGCGCTTTCCCCCCCTCCTCCTTGCGAAAAGGCGACGCAGGGGCGTATGTAAAAAAGCCGAGTCTGTCCCTGATCGCCCTCTCGCCCTGTGCGGAGGCTCGGGGGCTGCTCTCGCAAACCCGGCTCCGGCCGAACCGTTGACAGCGTCAACGTACCAGCCCGAGAACTTGGGCCCCGACCGTACACCCGGGCTACGGCCAGTTCGCATGAGGGAACAACCAGACCAGCCAAAGCATTACGCAAGGCATTAAGACCTCGGAGGAGTGAAACCACTCCTCCGAGGCCTCGGGGGCTACACCCGGCGGGTGCGCTCGCGCGCACCCACCGGAACAAAATGCAACCGAGAAAGGCTGGTCCCCTTGCAAAAAAGTGCGACGAAAGCCTCCAAGCGAGTGCTAACACTCCCTTCGAGGCTCGGGGGCTACTGTCGGGGACCATAATTAGGGGTACCCTCAAGACTCCTAATTCTCAGCTGGTAACCCCCATCAGCATAAAGCTGCAAAGGCCTGATGGGTGCGATTAAGTCAGGGATCAGTCCATTCGAGCGACTCGATCATGCCTCGCCCGAGCCTAGCCTCGGACAAGGGCAGCCGACCCCGGAGGATTTCCGTCTCGCCCGAGGCCCCCCTCCAACGGCGGACACATCTCCGGCTCGCCCGAGGCCCTGCCTTCGCTAAGAAGCAACACTGACTAAATCGCCGCACCAACCGACCAAATCGCAAGAGCATTTAACGCAAAGGTGGCCTGACACCTTTATCCTGACGCACGCCGGCAGAGCCGAAGTGACCGCCGTCACTTCACCGCTCCACTGACCGGCCTGACAGAAGGACAGCGCCGCCTGCGCCACTCCGACTGCAGTGCCACTTGATAGAGTGAGACCGACAGGCAGTCAGGCCCTGCCAAAGGCACCATAGGAAACTCCGCCCGACCCAGGGCTCGGACTCGGGCTAGGTCCCGGAAGACGGCGAACTCCGCTCCGCCTGACCCAGGGCTCGGACTCGGGCTAAGTCCCGGAAGACGGCGAACTCCGCTCCGCCCGACCCAGGGCTCGGACTCAGGCTAGGTCCCGGAAGACGGCGAACTCCGCTCCGCCCGACCCAGGGCTCGGACTCGGGCTAAGTCCCAGAAGACGACGAACTCCGCTCCGCCCGACCCCAGGGCTCGGACTCGGGCTCAGCCCCAGAAGACGACGAACTCCGCTCCGCCCGACCCCAGGGCTCGGACTCGGGCTCAGCCCCAGAAGACGACGAACTCCACTCCGCCCGACCCCAGGGCTCGGACTCGGGCTCAGCCCCAGAAGACGACGAACTCTGCTTCGCCCGACCCCAGGGCTCGGACTCCGCCCTGGCCTCTGCCGAACGACCTCCGCCTCGCCCGACCCAGGGGCTCGGACTCGGCCTCGGCCATGGAAGACAGACTCGACCTCGGCTTCGGAGGAGCCTCCACGTCGCCCAACCTAGGGCGCAGGCCAGCCACGTCAACAGGAAGCACCATCATCACCCTACCCCGAGCTGACTCGGGCCGCAGAGAACAAGACCGGTGTCCCATCTGGCTAGCTCCGCCAGATAGGCAATGATGGCGCCCCGCATGCTCTGTGACGACGGCGGCTCTCAGCTCTCTTACGGAAGCAGGAGGACGTCAGCAAGGACTCAACCGCTCCGACAGCTGTCCCTCCGCCAGGCTCCGTCGCTCCTCCGACGGCCACAACATCACACCAGCTGGGTGCCAAAATCTCTCCGGCTGCCACATCGGCATGTACTTAGGGCGCTAGCTCTCCCCCGCTAGACACGTAGCACTCTGCTACACCCCCATTGTACACCTGGATCCTCTCCTTACGCCTATAAAAGGAAGGACCAAGGCCCTCTTAGAGAGGGTTGGCCGCGCGGGGACGAGGACGGGACAGGCGCTCTCTTGGGGCCGCTCGCTTCCCTCTCCCGCGTGGACGCTTGTAACCCCCTACTGCAAGCGCACCTGACCTGGGCGCGGGACGAACACGAAGGCCGCGGGATTCCCACCTCTCTCACGCCGGTCTCCGGCCGCCTCGCTCCTTCCCCCCTTCGCGCTCGCCCACGCGCTCGACCCATCTGGGCTGGGGCACGCGGCGACACTCACTCGTCGGCCCGAGGGACCCCCCGGTCTCGAAACGCCGACAGTGTTCATGAGCAATTCATTTTGGAGGTATTGGCCTTTGTTGAACTTTTGCACACTTGTGGCAAGATGTTCATTTTCACTCTTAAGTTTCTTGACCTCATTTATAAGCCTTTCATTATCCATTGCCAACTCATTGTTGAAGTCATTGTTCTCAATGGCAACCTTTCCTCTAGTAGTTGCATCAGTCAAATATCTCTTTAATTTTTGGTTGTCTAATGTCAAGACTTCAACTTTTTTAGTCAGTTCATCATGAAACTAGTTTGATCATCTTGGCTCAAATCATCACATGAGGTTGCTACATCAATTTTAATAGCAGGGTTAATAGCCTCATGTGTATTGCAAGATAAAAGTTCATTTGCAACAAGAAGATTATCATGATCAATTTTAGTCTTTGTATAGTCTTCCTTAATTTTTACAATTCTATCTTTTAACTCCCTATTTGCTTCATTTAATTTGTCATACTTATCCTTAGCATCTTTTAGGGAGGATTTAAGCTCACTTACAGTGGATGACATAGTTTTGTTTTCTTCTTTCATCTCATAACTAGCTTTTACAACTATGTCATATTTGGCAGTTAAAAATTCATTTTCATCTTTCAACTTATCACATTTTGCCTTTGACTTCCTAATGATTTGAGTGTATTCCTTAAGCAAGTCAGCTAGTTCATGATAGGAAGGTGAAGCAAATACATCATCACTATCATCAATAATATCATTATCAATTTGTACCTTTCGTTCACCTTTAGTCATGGGGCATAGGTGAGAAGTCGATGAGGGTGATGGTGGTGGTGAAGAGAAGTCCCCAGCGATGGCGGCAACTTTTCATCATTTTCTTCTTCATTTGAAGAAGACCCACTTGATGACTCAATGTTAGTGAGCCACTCACCAACAATGTATGCCTTTCCATTTTTCTTTTTGTGGAACCTCTTGTGCTTCCCATCCTTCCTCTTGAAGAATTTCTTTTCCTTTTTCTCGTCATCACTGTCATCATCTTTCTTGCCCTTGAACTTGTTCTTCTTGGGCTTGTTGTATTGATGAGCAAGATGACCAAGCTCTCCACAATTGTAGCAGTCCATTTCAAAGACGGGCTTTCTTTTACTGGAAAAGAACTTCTTCTTTCTTGAGTCAAACTTGATGCCTTCTCTATTGAGCTTCTTTAACATTTTGGTGGTCTTTCTCACCATCAAAGCAATGTTAGCATCAAGATCATCATCACTTGAGGATTCATCCTCAATTTGCACTTTAGCTTTTCCTTTCTTTTCTTGATTGGCTTTGAGAGCCAAATCTTTTCTCTTGGAAGATACCCATCCTTGTCATTTATGTGCATGTACATCTCATGAGCATTGATCTTTCCCAATATTTGTGTAGGAGTAGCAACTAAAAGATCCATCTGATGTAGCACTGTGACAATGCGTCCATATTTGTCAATTGGAAGGTGTCGGGTACCGTAATTAGGGGTACCCCAACACTCCTAAACACAACTGGTAACCACCATCAGCACAAGCTGCAGAGACTGATGGGCACGATTCAGGTCAAGGCTTCGTCTACTCAAGGGACGCGATCTCGCCTCGCCCGAGCCCTGCCTCGGGCGGGAACAGTAGTCCCAGGTGAATTCACGCCTCTCCCGAGGGCCTCCTCAAGCAACGGGCGCATCCTCGACTCGCCCGAAGCCCAGCTCGGGCAGACTTCATTGTGAAGCAACCTTGGCCAAATCGCCTCACCAACCGACCGTATCGCAGGCGCATTCAATGCGAGGATCGCCTGACACCTTATCCTAACACACGTGCCTCAGTCGGCAAGGTCGAAGTGACCGCAGTCACTTCGCCCTTCCACTGACCGACCTGACAGGAAAACAGCGTCGCTCGCCCCTCTCCGACTGATGTGCCACCCACCAGGGTGAGGCTGACAACAGCTAAGTCCAGCCTCAGGCGCAACAGGAAGCTCTGCCTCGCCCGACCTTGGGCCTCGGCCTCAGGAGGAGGTCTCCGCCTCGCCCGACCCCAGGGCTCGGCCCCCGCCTTGGCCTCGGAAGGTGGTCTCCGCCTCGCCCGACACCAGGGCTCGGCCTCAACCTCGACCTCGGAAGGTGGTCTCCGCCTCGCCCGACCCCAGGGCTCGGCCTCGACCTCGACCTTAGGAGGAATCGTGTCCTCGCCCGACCCCGGCCTCGGCCTCAGGAGGAGTCTCCGCCTCGCCCGACCTTGGCCTCGGACCGACCACGCCGTGGGGGATACATCATTACCCTACCCCTAGCTAGCTCAGGCTACGGGGGAACAAGACCGGCGTCCCATCCAGGCTCGCCCCGGTAGCAGGTAATGATGGCTCCCCGCATGCGTCCATGACGACGGTGGTCCTTAGCCCCCTACAGAAGCAAGGAGACGTCAGCAACATCCCAGCAGCCCCGACAGCTGTGCTTCTACAGGACTCAGGCGCTCCTCCGACGGCCACGATATCGCGTACACAGGGCTCTAGCACCTCTCCGACAGCCACGTTGGCATGTACACAGGGCTCTGGCACCTCTCTACTGGACACGTTAGCACATAGCTACACCCCCATTGTACACCTGGACCCTCTCCTTGCATCTATAAAAGGAAGGTCCAGGGCCCTCATGTGGGAGGGTCGCGCGGGAGGACGGGCTGACGAACAGGCTCGCTCCCTCTCCCTCGCGAACGCTTGTAACCCCTACTGCAAGTGCATCCCCCTGGCGCAGGATAACACGAGCCACGTTTTGCCCCCCCCCCCTTGTGTTCCATCTCGCGCCAACCCATCTGGGCTGGGACACGCAGCGACAATTTTACTCGTCGGTTCAGGGACCCCCCGGGGTCGAAACGCCGACAGTTGGCGCGCCAGGTAGGGGCCTGCTGCGTGTTGACGAACAACTTCCCGTTGAGCTCCAGATGGGTAGTCTCCAGCAACCTCTTCAGCCCAGGACGCCGCTCCGTTTTGGGAGTCTCGAGTTCATGTCCCTCGACGATAGCTACGACATGGTACTCCTTCGCCCGCAGCGCGACAGCGACAACGACGGCCGTCAGCTCGCCCGGCGGCGGCGGACTCGATGACGTCTTCCCCCCGTGGCGGAAGAGCAGCATCCGGGTTTGTCCCGTCGCCTTCCTCGCCGCAGGAGGAGGAGGCGGGGCAACCGTGGCCAGGCAGGAGGCGGCACCTCGTCGGCTGTCGAGCGAGTCGACGACGCCGGCACCCCAGCGGGGGACATGTCGGGCATTGACCTCGCGCCTGAGACGACGGCGAGTGTCGTTTCCCCGCAACATGCCAACCCCAAGCGGAGAGATGACGCCAGCACACTCGCGAAGGACCTGCTGGGCGTTAGCCTCGTACCTGAGATAACGGTGCAGTCCGTCCCCGACGCGACTTCGTCACCGTCCATCGATCGAGAGGTACCGTCTGTTTTCCACCCTGTGCCTTTTAGATTTAGCTTCGATCCACCAAGCGACCCCGCTTCGGTGAGCGCTTTCATAAAGGCATATCCTAACCTTATGGGGTACCATATGTGGTCAACCTGGGACCACTGACGGTCGTCTCGACCTACGGGCCCCCGGGTTCGGAGGAAGAAGACGAGCCCGACTCTGGTTGGGATTTCTCCGGGCTCCGCGCTCCTAGTGCCATGTGAGACTTCATGACCGCATGTGACTACTGCCTCTCCGATTGCTCCAATGATGGCCACAACCTTGACGATGAGGGTTGTGGCCCAAGTCGCGAATGTTTCCACGTCGATCTAGGGGGTCTCGACGAAGGCAACCACCTTGGTATGCCGGAGGATGACGATCCCCTTGGGCCTGCGCCTCGCGTTGACATCCTGCGGGAGCTAGTTGTGGTCCCAGTCCCTGCGGGGGGTCAGGACACACAGCTCGAGCAAATCCGCGAGATGCAGGCCAAGCTCGACGAGGAAGCAGGACAACTTGTGCAGCTCCGGCAAAACATCGAGCAGGAGTGGGCAGGTCGAGCACTCACCGGAGAAACGCATCATCAGGCCCGGGACGTCCAGCGCCGTATAGCTGACGATGCCAGGGCAAGGCTGTCCCGGCTTCCAGTGGGGTCGGCCAGAATCTGGCTGCAGCGGCAATACTGCTCCGAGCGATGCTGGAGCCATCCACCACCGAGGGGCGGCATATCCAAGGAGAACTCAAGAATCTCCTGGAGGACGCCGCGGTCCGACGGGCTGAGAGCTCTGCCTCTCGAAGGCAAGGGTGCCCCTCGGAGCATCGCGCAGCAACTTCCCGATTCATGCGGGAAGCCTCGGTCCACACCGGGCGCACGCGGGACGCGACGCCTGCGGCCCCGGGTCGCCTCGGCAACGAGCACCACCGTCGTGACCGTTGAGCCCGCCTCGACGAGAAGGTGCGCCGAGGCTACCACCCCAGGCATGGGGGACGCTACGACAATGGGGAGGATCGGAGCCCCTCGCCTGAACCACCAGGTCCGCAAGCCTTCAGCCGGGCCATACGACGGGCGCCCTTCCCGACCTGGTTCCGAGCCCCGACTACCATCACCAAGTACTCGGGGGAAACAAGGCCAGAACTGTGGCTTGCGGACTACCGGCTGGCCTGCCAGCTGGGTGGAACGGACGATGACAACCTCATCATCCGCAACCTCCCCCTGTTCCTCTCCGACTCCGCCCGAGCCTGGCTGGAGCATCTGCCTCCTGCGCAGATCTCCAACTGGGACGACCTGGTCAAAGCCTTTGCTGGAAATTTACAGGGCACATACATGCGCCCTGGGAACTCTTGGGATCTCCGAAGCTGCCGCCAGCAGCCAGGGGAATCCCTGCGGGAGTACATCCGGCGATTTTCAAAGTAGCGCACCGAGCTGCCCAACATCACCGACTTGGATGTCATCGGGGCATTCCTTGCCGGCACCACTTGCCGCGACCTGGTGAGCAAACTGGGTCGCAAGACTCCCACCAAGGCGAGCGAGTTGATGGACATCGCCACCAAGTTCGCCTCTAGTCAAGAGGCGGTCGAGGCCATCTTCTGGAAGGACAAGCAGCCTCAGGGACGCAAGCAGGAAGATGTCCCTGAGGCGTCCGCCCAGCGCGGCACGAAGAAGAAAGCCAAGAAGAAGTCGCAAGCAAAGCGCGACGCCACAGACGCAGATCTTGTCGCTGCCGCCGAGCACAGGAACCTTCGGAAGCCTCCCGGAGGGGCCAACCTGTTCGACAAGTTGCTCAAGGAGTCGTGCCCCTACCACCAGGGTCCCGTCAAGCACACCCTTGAGGAATGCGTCATGCTTCGGCGCTACTTCCATAAGACCGGGCCCCCGGCGGAAGGTGGCAAAGGCCAAGGCAACGACAAGAAGGAGGGCAACAAGGCAGAGAAGTTCCCCGAGGTCCACGGCTGTTTCATGATCTACGGTGGGCAAGTGGCGAACGCCTCGGCTCGGCACCGCAAGCAGGAGCGCCGGGAGGTCTGCTCGGTAAAGGTGACAGCGCCAGTCTACCTAGACTGGTCCGACAAGCCCATCACCTTCGACCAAGGCGACCACCCCGACTGCGTGCCGAGCCCAGGAAAGTACCCGCTCGTTGTCGACCCCGTCATCGGCAACACCAGCCTCACCAAGGTCCTCATGGATGGAGGCAGCAACCTCAACATCATCTACGTCGAGACCCTCGGGCTCTTGGAGATCGATCTGTCCACGATCTGGGCCGGTGCGGCGCCCTTTCACGGGATCATCCCCGGGAAGCGCGTCCAGCCCCTTGGACAACTCGATCTGCCCGTCTGCTTCGGAACTCCCTCCAACTTCCGCAGAGAAACCCTCACGTTCGAGGTGGTCGGGTTCCGAGGAACCTACCACGCGGTGCTGGGGAGACCGTGCTACGCTAAGTTCATGGTCGTCCCCAACTACACCTACCTCAAGCTCAAGATGCCGGGCCCCAATGGGGTCATCACCGTCGGATCCACATACCGACACGCGTACGAATGCGACATGGAGTGCGTGGAGTACGCTGAGGCCCTCATCGCCGACCTGGAATGCCTCTACAAGGAGGTGCCAGATGTGAAGCGCCACACCGGCAACTTCGAACCAGTGGAGGCGGTTAAGTTCGTCCCTCTCGACGACCCCAGCAACAACGCCTGCAAGCAAGTCTAGATCGGCTCCGAGCTCGACCCCAAATAGGAAGCAGTGCTCGTCGACTTTCTCCACGCGAACGCCGAGGTGTTTGCGTGGAGTCCCTCGGACATGCCCGGCATACCGAGGGATGTCGCCGAGCACTCACTGGATATCTGAGCCGGTGCTCGACCCGTGAAGCAGCCTCTGCGCCGTTTCGACAAAGAAAAGCGCAGAGCCATAGGCGAGGAGATCCACAAGCTGATGGCTGCAGGGTTCATCAAAGAGGTATTCCATCTTGAATGGTTAGCCAACCCTGTGCTTGTCAAAAAGAAAGGTGGGAAATGGAGGAAGTGTGTAGACTACACTGGTCTAAACAAAGCATGTTCGAAGGTTCCCTACCCTCTGCCTCGCATCGATCAAATCGTGGATTCCACTGCTGGGTGCGAAACCTTGTCATTCCTCGACACCTACTCAGGGTATCACCAAATCAAGATGAAAGAGTCCGACCAGCTCACGACTTCTTTCATCACACCTTTTGACATGTACTGCTATATTACTATGCCATTTGGTTTGAGGAATGCAGATGCGACATACCAAAGGTGCATGAACCACGTGTTCAGAGAGCACATCGGCCGAACAGTCAAGGCTTACGTTGATGACATCGTAGTCAAGACGAGGAAAGCCCCCGACTTTCTCTCTGACCTTGAAACGACATTCAATTGTCTGAGAGCAAAGGGCGTGAAGCTCAACCCCGAGAAGTGTGTCTTCAGAGTCCCCCGAGGCATGCTCCTGGGGTTCATCGTCTCCGAGCGGGGCATCGAGGCCAACCCGGAGAAAATCGCGGCCATCACCAACATGGGGCCTATCAAAGACTTGAAAGGAGTACAAAGGGTTATGGGATGCCTTGCGGCTCTGAGCCGCTTCATCTCGCACGTTGGCGAAAAAGGCCTACCCTTGTACCACCTATTAAGGAAGACCGAGCGCTTCACTTGGACCCCCGAGGCCGAGGAAGCCCTCGGAAACTTAAAGGCGCTCCTTACAAGTGCGCCCATCTTGGTGCCCCCCGTTGTAGGAGAAGCCCTCTTGATCTACATAGCCGCAACCACTCAGGTGGTCAGCGCCGCGATCGTAGTCGAGAGATGAGAAGAAGATCATGCACTGGTCGTCCAGAGGCCGGTCTACTTCATCAGTGAAGTACTATCCGATACCAAGATCTGCTACCCGCAAATTCAGAAGCTACTATACACAGTAATCCTGACGCGGCGAAAGTTGCGACACTACTTTGAGTCTCATCCGGTGACTGTGGTGTCATCCTTCCCCCTGGGGGAGATCATCCAATGCCGAGAGGCCTCGGGTAGGATAGCAAAGTGGGCGGTGGAGATCATGGGCGAGGCAATCTCGTTCGCTCCTCGGAAGGCCATCAAGTCCCAAGTCTTGGCGGACTTCATGGCTGATTGGGTCGACACCAAGCTACCAACAGCTCCGATCCAACCGGAACTTTGGACCATGTACTTCGATGGGTCGCTGATGAAAACAGGAGCCGGCACGGGCCTGCTCTTCATCTCACCCCTCGGGAAGCACCTCCGCTACGTGATGCGCCTCCATTTCCCGACGTCAAACAACATGGCCGAGTACGAGGCTCTGGTTAACGGGTTGCGCATCGCCATCGAGCTAGGGGTTCGGTGCCTCGACGCTCATGGCGACTCACAGCTTGTCATTGACCAAGTCATGAAGAACTCCCACTGCCGCGACCGGAAGATGGAGGCCTACTGCGACGAAGTTCGGCGCCTGGAAGACAAGTTCTACGGGCTCGAGCTCAACCACATCGCTCGACGGTACAACGAGACTGCGGATGAGCTGGCTAAAATAGCCTCGGGGCGGACAACGGTTCCCCCAGACGTCTTCTCCAGAGACATACATCAACCCTTCGTCAAGACCGACGACACGCCCGAGCCTGAGGAGGCCTCGGCCTAGCCCGAGGTATCCTCGGCCGCCGAGGGTGAGGCACCGCGCGTCGAGAGAGAGTGGAATGGGGTCACGCCTAATCAAAACTAGTAGACCCCATACCTGCAATATCTCCACCGAGGAGAGCTACCCCTTGACAAGGCCGAAGCTCAGCGACTGGCGCGGCGCGCCAAGTCGTTCGTCTTACTGGGTGATGAAAAGGAGCTCTACCACCGCAGCCCCTCAGGCATTCTCCAACGATGCATATCCATCGCCGAAGGATAGGAGCTATTGCAAGAGATACACTCGGGCCCTCGTTGGGAATGCCTTCCGACAAGGCTTCTACTGGCCGACCGCGGTGGCCGACGCCACTAGGAATGTACGCTCCTGCCAAGGGTGTCAATTCTACGCGAGACAGACGCACCTGCCCGCTCAGGCCCTACAGACAATACCCATCACCTGGATGTTTGCTGTGTGGGGTCTGGACCTCGTCGGTCCCTTGCAGAAGGCACCCGGGGGATTCTCGCACCTGCTGGTCGCCATCGACAAATTCTCCAAGTGGATCGAGGTCCGACCCCTAACAAGCATCAGGTCCGAGCAGGCGGTGGCGTTCTTCACCAACATCATCCATCGCTTTGGGGTCCCGAACTCCATCATAACCGACAATGGCACCCAGTTCACTGGGAAGAAGTTCCTGGACTTCTGTGAGGACCACCACATCCGTGTGGACTAGGCCGCCGTGGCTCACCCCATGACGAATGGGCAGGTGGAGCGTGCCAACGGTATGCTTCTGCAGGGACTTAAACCGAGGATCTACAACGACCTCAACAAGTTTGGCAAGCGATGGATAAAGGAACTGCCCTCGGTGGTCTAGAGTCTGAGGACGACGCCAAGCTGAGCCATGGGTTTCTCACTGTTCTTTCTAGTCTATGGGGTCGAGGCTATCTTGCCCACAGACTTAGAATACGGTTCCCCGAGGACAAGGGCGTACGACGACCAAAGCAACCAGACCAGCCGAGAAGACTCACTGGACCAGCTGGAAGAGGCTCAGGACATGGCCTTACTACACTCGGCGCGGTATCAGTAGTCTCTGTGACGCTACCACGCCTGAGGGGTTCGGCCCCGAGACTTCCAGGTGGGAGACTTGGTACTTCGGCTGCGGCAGGACGCCCGAAGGCGCCACAAGCTTACTCCTCCCTGGGAAGGGCCATTCATCATCGCCAAGATTTTGAAGCCCGGAACATACAAGCTGGCCAACGATCAAGGCGAGGTCTACGGCAACGCTTGGAACATTCGACAGCTATGTCGCTTTTACCCTTAAGATGTTTTCAAGTCGTTCATATACCTCGTTTTCTATACATACACAAATAAAGTTTAACCGTCAAGGAAGGGTCAGCCTTGCCTCGGCAAAGCCTGACCCTCCCTCAGGGGCTAGAAGGGGGGAACCCCCTCTGCGTCAAAATTTTCCTCGGTAAAAGTCTTTCTGCCAGAACATCTTTTGTGCTTTTCGACTCCTTCGATAGCAGGGTCCTGAAAACGACGGAGTACACGTAAGCGGCAAGGCCGACCGAGCCGAGGGACTCCTATGCCTCCGGGATACGGATACCTCACTCATCACCTTCCGTGATAAGTAACTCACGCTCGGATAAGCGATTCTGCTGCCAAACAAGTCCTAAACGCTCGAAAACTTTTTCTGCCAGAACGATTTTCGTGCCTTCTCGACTATATCGATAACAGAATCCTGCGGACGAGTAAGAGTACACGTAAACGGCAAGGCCGACCGAGCCAAGGGACTCCTACGCCTCTGGGATACGGATACCTCACTCATCACCTTCCGCGAAAAGTAACTCTCGCTCGGATAAGCGATTCTGCTACCGACGAACAAGTCCTGATACTCGAAACAAGAGGAAAGGAAACACAGCTTTATAAACACGACAATAAGATGTTTGGGCCTCGGCGGCCGCAACAAGCATACGCATACTACAGACAAACTGTTCCTGCAGGTTCAGACATCGACAGAGGGAGCAACAGCACCCTCGGCGTCGTTTCCACCTTCAGCGGAATCTGGCCCGGCCTCGAACGGCGACACGGGCGGAAGGATCTCCACCTCGAAGGAGGACGCTAGCACCACGCTTGGGCCATCGTAGCCAGGGTCTCCGCAAGGGTCCCGGCCCGAGCGGACACCTCGACCGGCCGCTCCGTAGCATCAGCCAGCTGTCCCCCAAGGACATCAGCCCGGCTCACGGCCTCGGCAGCGTAACTCCGAGGTTGGTCCCGCTCACGGATGACCTAGCCAAGCTCCAGCCGCCGCTGCTGCACCTCCTCGGCCAGGGAAGCCACGTGCTCTCGGGCCGACGAAGCCTCTTCTCGAGCCGACTTCGCCTCTGTCCACGCTGACACCGCTGCCTCCGGCTCCGGCTCATCGCAGAGCAGCCGAGGGTTCTGTAACTGAGCAAGAGAAGTGTCACACCCGGTTTTGTAAGGCAAACCGAATGCGAACTATGTACGTGCCAGGATCAGAACTCACGTACACAGCGATTACATAAATGAACATCATTGCACAGTGCTCGAATAATAACATAAAAGAGTATTAACTTATTACATCACAGAGTCATAGACATCCACAAAGTCATTGTCTTAACAGGTAAATCAAAGTGTTAAGCGAAACGTAGTAAAGATAAGGCCTTCACAGGCAGCTGACTGGGGGTTTCCGCCAACCCACACCTAGAATTCGTCGTAGTCTTGGAACTCCTGGAAGTCTCCTTCCACGGCTTCACCTTCTCCTGAGCAGTGGTTACAATGCGGACAACCTGGTGTTTTGTGGTAAAGCAAGGATGAGTACACATCAACGTACTCAGCAAATGTCCCGTTTGGCTGAAGTGGACTAGCTTTATGTGGGGTTAGGCTCAAGCAGTTGCTTTTAGTTGGTCAGGTATTTATCATTAGTAGAAGCCAGATTTTAGCATTAACCAACCCGTAAACCATTTCCTCATCGAGGAACAACATCATCATAGGCGAACCAAAAACCATATCACAATCATTGTATCTCGAACCATCTGTATCTCTAATCAAAGAGGATCCCAAGGCTGCTCTTAACCGTGAGCACGGCTGATATATCAGTTTCACTACCCTCTGCAGAGGTTGCACACTTTACCCATGAGTCATGATTCCCTTTCTACCCGGGGAGAGCTAATCCCCATTGACCACTACCTAGGTGGTCCGACAGGGCATCACTACGTAGCTTTTACAAAGATTCCCTAGAGATCATAGCTGCCCGTTAGGTTTCTCCAGTTTGATAAACACAGTACCCCTCCCCGCAGGAGAGTGACTAACAAAGAGCAAAACGAAAGAACCTCGGCACTCAGCCTCGGCAGAGCAAGCACTATGCCTGGACCCCATTGACGGCACGACGGCTAAGCAACTACACCTCTAGTTCATCCAATTAATCAGCTAAGGGCATCCCATTTCACCCTCATGGTTGCACTGTTATCCCGGGTGGTCTCTCAACGAACAAGTCCTTACGGAGAGGTACTCAGGAAACAGCCTGAGCCCCCTAGAGTATCACAAGATCATCAACATCATCAGGGTAACAGTATCATAAATAGTCACATCATGTTCATTGATTAAGTTAAGGCAATAGCAGAGTGCTAACCATAACAGCCCATAAGGTCATCAAGGATAAAGTAAAGTGTAAAGCTAGTCAATCCTTAGGTTTCAAGTAAGTAATGCGGGGTAGTAAGTTATAAATGAATAGGACATAATGGGACAGAGGACACTTGCCTTCACCAAACTGCTGATCAGGGACTTCCTCTGCAACCTCCTCGGGAAACACAGACTGCTCGTTGTCTACGTAAAGTAATCATTCACACTATGCACTTGGGAGGATAACAAACAAAAGCAACATACCAAACATATGCATCAAAGAGATCACAAGTTCATAGTAGAAAAGGGATAGGCACTCTGGTGTTCCCTAGGTCTGGGGTAGAGGACTATACAAAGTGATTCATCATCCACTAATCAGGTCTAAGTCAATGGTGGGGTTAAATCATTATATGGTTTTAAGTTCCTAAACTTAGGTGTTTAAGTCCATAAACTTAAGTACTCCAACTTTTATTAAAGTCTACCAACTTCTAATTATCTCAAATAGGGTTCCAATAACCTTAATCCTATCCTAATGATTAACCATTAATTGGTACATGGAAACAGCAGGGAAACATGGTTTAAATAGATAGACAAAAATACCATGAGCATTTTGCAATTTGAAGCACCTAATTTGGAGTTCATATGACAAAGTTATGAATTTTACAAGTTTAGGGGTTAAAAATATACCCTAAATACCTATTTTGAATTAAATAAAAGGCCTAGGGACCTAACTGAGAGAAACCAGGGACGGCGGGTTCAAATTCCAGAAAACCGGGGGTCTCTTTAAGAAAACGCGCGGGCGAAGGGGTATCGGGCTACTACGGCCGTCAGATCTAAGGCGAATGGCCAGGATTAGATCCTACGGGCGGGCGCGCGAGCGCGCGGCGGCTTGGGCGGCTGACAGGCGGGGCCGGGCGGGCAGCGCGAGCACGCGGCTGACAGGCGGGGCCCAAACGGCAGCACGGGCGGGCTGACAGGCGGGACTGGCGGGCAGCGCGAGCGCGCGGGCGGGCTGACAGGCGGGGCCCAACTGGCAGGGAGGCGGGGTGTGGGGGAAGCGGGCCTGGGCCGCTGGATCTCCGGCGGACGGCCGGGATTGGGCTTGGCCTAATTAAAACGGGACCGCCCGATCTGGGACGGACGGCGGGGATCGGGCGGGCGGCCTTGGCTTCTCCTACGGCTAGCTGGGGCGGCGGCGCTCGTCCCCGCGGCGGAGGACTCGCCGGAGACAAGGGGCGCGGGCGCTTGGCGGGTCTCTGGGGCGACCTGAGTGGCCGGGAAGGTTGGGGAGGGCACGGGGAATCCTTTGGTGGGGTCTGGGTCGGGGCAGGGGCACCGGAGGGGGGCGGTTCACGGCGGAGCGGCTCGGCGGCGGCATAAATCTACTCCGGCGAGGAATTAAACGCAGCAGAGAGCAAAACAAAGGTCGATAGGGGGCGGGAGAGGTTCTTTACCTCAAGGCGGGCTCCGGGGACTCCTCGGCGGCGGCAATGGCGCGACGGTGGCCCGGGGCGACGGTGGCGGACCTCCGCGGCTGCACGGAGGACGGCGGGTGAGCGCGGGCAGAGAGAAATAGGGAGGGGGAGAGGGAATTGGGGCGCGTCCCGGGTTGCGGACGCCGGGGCGAAGCTCACCGTGGCAACGGACACGGCGGAGCTCCAACGGCGGCCGGGAAACGAGCTCGGGACGGCGGGGATTTGTGGCAGCGGCGCTCTGGCGTGCGCGCAGCGAGGGAGAGGTGGAAGAGGGGTCTGCCGGTGCGCAAATGAGGGAGGGGGAGAGGGCGAGTGGGGCTCTGGGCTCAAGTGGCCAGGGGCGGGGCAGTTGCGAGCTCCACGCGCGACGTGGGCGCGGAGAAGGCGGCCGCGCGCAGCTCGGGCGGCGGTTACGCGAGGACGACGGGGCTGACAGGCCGGGCCCGCGAGCAGAGAGAGAGGGGAAAGCGGGGGCGGGCGCGCGGAAGGCGGCCGCGCTGACGGGCGGGCCCGCCAGGGCAGAGAGAGCGGGGGGGGAAGAGGCGCGCGCGCGGGATGGGCTTAGTGGGCCGAAAGGCCGAGGGGGCGGCGGGGTTGGGCTTCTTTCCTCTTTTCTTTTATTCTGGAATTGTTTTCTCTTTTCTTTTTATTTTCTCTATTTGATTCAAATCCAAATAAACCACAAATTCAAATTAGACTTTTCCAAGAATTATGCACCAAGCAAAAGTGAAATCTAGGGTTCAACATGATGCAACAATTCATACTCCCTTAGGGTTTAACCTATTAAACTATAATTACAAATAAAATAAGCACTTTTCTCCTATAGAAATGAAAAAGAAAAGAATGAGGAAGGATGAGAAAAGGGAAGTAACACCTGAATTTGTGAATATGAGCAAAGAAATTTTATACCCCCAAATTCAGGGTGTTACAAACCTATCCCCCTTAAAAGAATCTCGCCCCGAGATTCAAGGTTGGTCAGCAAAGAGTTCAGGGTATTTGGCCTTCAGATCATCTTCTCGTTCCCAGGTTGCTTCTTCCTCCGAGTGGTGACCTCATCTGACTTTGCACATTCTGATGGTGTTCCTCCGGGTGACTCTGTCTGCAAACTCCAGAATCTGAGTTGGCTTTTCTATGTATGTCAGATCCTCCTGGACCTCCAAACCCTCCACTGGCAACTGTTCTTCTGGTACTCGCAGACACTTCTTCAATTGCGACACATGGAACACATTGTGCACTGCTGACAAGCTCTCTGGTAGGTTGAGCTGGTAGGACACTTCTCCACGCTTTGCTTGAATCTGATATGGTCCGACGTACCAGGGTGCTAACTTGCCTTTAACTCCGAACCTTCTGACTCCCCTGATAGGTGACACCTTCAGATAGACGTAGTCTCCCACTTCAAAACTCAGTTCTCTTCTCCTTCGGTCCGCATAGCTTCGCTGTCTTGACTGGGCTGTCTTCAGGTTCTCCCGAACCATTTTGATATTCTCTTCGGCTTCAAGCAAGATGTCGGGGCCAAACACCTGTCTCTCTCCAGGCTGGTCCCAATGCAGCGGAGTCCTACAACTCCGTCCATAGAGTGCCTGAAACGGTGACATCTTCAAGCTGGCCTGATAACTATTGTTGTAGGAGAATTCTGCATAAGGTAACCTTTTGTCCCATCCTGACTTGTCTTGCAACGCACAGGCTCTCAACATATCTTCTAGGATCTGATTAGTTCTTTCAGTTTGACCGTCTGTCTGCGGGTGATAAGCTGAGCTGAAGTTCAAATGTGTGCCCAAAGCTTCTTGTAGTTGCTGCCAAAAATGAGAGGTGAACTGCGTTCCTCGATCTGACACTATCTTCTTCGGCACACCATGAAGGCAGACTATCCGTGACATATATAACCCAGCTAGCGTTGCTCCGGTGTATGTTGTCTTCACGGGTATGAAATGGGCCACCTTTGTTAAGCGGTCCACAACCACCCAGATGGAATCATAACCGGCCCGGGTACGAGGTAGGCCAACTATAAAATCCATCCCGATCTCATCCCACTTCCACTGAGGAATCCGCAATGGTTGCAACAATCCGGCAGGCCTCTGATGCTCTGCTTTGGTTCTCTGACAGCTATCACAGATGGCGACATATTCTGCGATCTCTCTTTTCATACCATACCACCAAAACCTCCTTTTTAAATCCTGGTACATCTTTTCACTTCCCGGGTGTATGGAGTAGGCCGTCTCATGAGCTTCCTTTAGGATCAATTCCCGAATAGGTTTGAGGTCGGGGACACACAATCGGTCCTTGAACCATATTACTCCCTCTTCATCCTCTCGAAAGTCTTTGCCTCTTCCTTCTAAGATCAGCTGCCGAATCTTGTTGATGTTTTCATCATCCTTCTGCCCTTCTTTAATCTCCCGCTCTATGGTGGGCTCTAATTCCACCGTTACTCCTTGTGTACTGTTCAGGAAACCGAGGCTCAGTCTGTCGAACTCTTTGGCTAACTCATACGGCATCGGGTACGAGGCCAACATATGGACTTGACTCTTCCTGCTCAGAGCATCTGCAACAACATTGGCTTTGCCTGGATGGTAATGTATCTCCAACTCATAATCTTTGATCAATTCCAACCATCTTCGCTGCCTCATGTTTAACTCTGACTGGGTGAATATGTACTTCAGACTTTTATGATCTGTGTAGATGTCGCACTTCTGCCCATACAGGTAATGTCTCCAGGTCTTTAAGGCATGAACCACTGCTGCCAACTCCAGGTCATGTGTGGGATAATTTTTCTCATGGATCTTCAGCTGTCGAGATGAGTATGCTACCACTCTTCCTTCTTGCATTAGCACACATCCCAATCCGGTGTACGAAGCGTCGCAATACACTGAGAATGACTTGTGAACATCAGGCAGGACTAACACAGGAGCTGTAGTCAATCTATTCTTCAGTTCTTCAAATGCTTCCTGACACTTTTGAGTCCATTTAAACTCAACTTTCTTCGCTAGCAACGCTGTCATTGGTCTAGCAATCTTTGAGAAGCCTTCGATGAAACGCCTATAATATCCAGCCATTCCAATGAAGCTCTTGATCCCACGAACATCCTTCGGTGCTTTCCAGTTCAGGATATCTGCTACTTTCTTTGGATCCACTGCTAACCCATCTTGATTTATGATGTGACCCAGAAATAAGACTTCATGAATCCAGAACTCGCATTTGCCCAGCTTGGCATACAACTGATGCTCTCGAAGCCTTTGCAATACCATCTTCAAATGCTCTACATGATCTTCCTCACTTTGAGAGTATATGAGAATGTCATCGATGAACACTACCACAAACTTGTCCAGATAATCCATGAACACACTGTTCATCAGGTACATAAAGAAGGCTGGTGCATTTGTCAAACCAAAGGACATAACTGTGAACTCATATAATCCATACTTGGTGATGAATGCTGTCTTCGGTATGTCCGAGGGTCGGATTCTGAGTTGATGGTAACCTGATCTCAGATCTATCTTCGAGAATACGCTGACACCTCTGAGCTGGTCGAACAAATCTTCTATCCTTGGCAGGGGGTACTTGTTCTTGACAGTGACTTCATTCAAGGCTCTGTAGTCTATGCACATCCTTTTGGTACCATCTTTCTTTTCTACAAACAACACTGGAGCGGCCCAAGGCGAGGTACTTGGCCTGATGTAACCCTTCTCTAACATCTCATCTATCTGCTTCTTGAGTTCCACTAATTCTGGTCCAGACACTCGATAGGCTCTTTTGGAAATGGGGGCGGTACCAGGGATAAGCTCTATGGCAAATTCAACCTTTCTCTTGGGTGGCATGCCCGTTAGCTCCTCGGGAAACACATCCGGAAAGTCTGACACGACCTTGATAGCCTCGAGCGGGTTGGGCTCCTTACTATCAACTGAAATCTGGTGACAGACTCCCTCTTCTGATTTTGGCATCCTTAGCTCGGCCACTACCTCTTCTCCTGACGGGGACTTCAATGTTACGGTCCTCTTGTCACAACTAACATTTGCTTCATGCCTCATTAACCAATTCATCCCTAGAATAACATCTATCCCAGGGGTTTCTATTACTATTAAGTCACTGGGGAATCCTATCCCCCTTATTTCCACCATTATACTTGAGCATATTTTATCTGTTTGCACCTTGCCACCAACCGAATTAATCCTCATGGGCGACATCATTGCCTCTACTGAGATGTTATGCAATTCTACCCATGTTGCAGTGACAAATGAATGAGTTGCACCAGTATCAAATAGCACTTTTGCGGGATGAGATTCGACTGAGAACATACCTACTGCCACATCTGGTGCATCCTGGATTGCTTCGGCCTCCAAGTGGTTCACCTTTCCACGGTTGTACGCTTGGTTACGATTGCCTGCTGCCGGCTGCAGTACACCTTGCCTTGTTGGAGCATTGGGGTTGGTCTGCTGCTGCGCCATCTTCTTTGGGCACTGCATCGCCCAGTGGCCTTGATCTCCACAGTGGAAACATCCTCTGCCTCCTCCTTGTGCTGGGGCTGCTTGGTTGCTCTGATTTGCTGCTGGGGCAGGAAGGCGAGGTGCCTGGTTGTTCTGCTTCTGATACTGATTGCTTCCCTGCTGGCTGTGCTGACGATACTGCTGCTGCTGCTGTGGGTACTGCCTCTGAAACTGCTGCTGATGCAGACGCTGATTCTGATTCTGATATCCCTGTGGGTGACCAGGTCTGCCTTGCTGAGATGAACTGCCTGAGAAACGTGGACGGCTGATGCCTCCGGACTGGGGTCCACTCATCTTGCGCTTCCGATCTTCCATATCCTTACGCTTCTTCTCAGTCATAACTGCCCTATCGATCAGGTGCTGGAAGGTGGGGAAGGTGTGATTCATCAGCTGGTAGTGCAGGGGGTCCACCAAACCTCTCATGAACCTGTACTGCCTTTTAGCATCAGTGTTGACGTCTTCAGGTGCATAACGAGACAGCTGCAGAAACTTGTCTCTGTACTCACTAACAGACAGGGGTCCCTGCTTCAGAGCCAGAAACTCCTCCTTCTTCACGATCATCAGTCCCTCTGGCACATGGTACCTGCGGAAACTCTCGCTGAATTCTTCCCAAGTGATGGCTTCAGGGTCAGCATGGGTGGCGAGGTAGGACTCCCACCAGGACTAGGCTGCTCCCCTAAGCTGACGGGGACCATACAGAACCTTCTCCCTGTCGTCACATTGGGCGGTGCGTAGTTCCCTTTCCACTGCACGCAACCAGTCTTCTGCATCCATTGGGTCAGCAGAATGGGCGAAGGTAGGAGGGTGCCCTCTCATGAACTCACCATGCTTATCCCGTGGCATCTGGGGCATCTGCACTTGCAATTGGGGTTGGGGTTGCTGTTGAGCCTGCTGCATGGCTGCCAGAGTCTGCCCAATGGCCTGCACCGCCTGAGTCTGCATCAAGAACATCTGCTCCACTGACATCGGGGGTGGTGGGGGAGGCTGCCTCTGATGCTCCTCCTGCTGGTCGTGCTGCTCTTGCTGAGCACGCCTGTTGCATCGGCGCCTGTTGTCAGACATCTGTGGAAGACATTCATACATCAGCATTGATCTTACAACCCTTCAGCGTAAGAAAAGAGAATACAGAATTCTTCATGACACTGAGTGAACAAAGAGCTTCATTGATCCTCATTATGATTCAACACAGCTTCTCAGATAAGAAGGAAAGTGGAAGCAAATGGTTTCCCAACTAAGCAACTGACTTCATTAACATTACTAGCTAGGCCAAACTGCAGGGGAAACCCACAGGTTGGCAACAGTCATTACAAAGATTCAAATCCAGCACAAGTTCATCATAACAAGCATGAAAGCAACTGATAAGCAAACTAAACTAAATGGAAGCAACTGATAAGCAAACTAAACTAAATGGAAGCAACTGATAAGCAAACTAAACTGACTACCTAAGACTGAGACATCTGACTTAAGAATTATTACAAACTCCGACGCTAACGATCTAAGGATCCAGATCTATCCTGGTCTTACAGACAGGGGAACCATAAGTGTGGTGACCACGTGGCGGTGAGCGGTATGGGTGCTGAGTCCCAACAGGAGCGGGGGAACCACCCTCCTGGTGATGGCGCTCTGCCAGCTCAGCACGCAACTCCGCAATCTCCGTTCGAGCCCTGCTCAGCTCGTCCAGAGAGTGATCCAGCTCAGTGTTAAGCACCGCGACTAGGTTGACTGTGCTGCTCAACCTAGGGTTACCCTCAACAACAGGTGAGACAACCACACTCTCGGTGCTGCCAGTAGGGCGGCAGGGGTAGTACCGAAGGTTAAGACCGTCGGCCACCCCACCGAACAAAGAGCAGTACTGGGAGAGTGCATGTCGTGCTGCATCCTGCATAGCCGCCTCTGCAGTGTCCCTCTCGGAGATGGAATAGTGCTCCGAAACGGCCTCCGCACCCCGGAGGTCATCCTCCGGACGGCGAACTAGGCAGGTAGCCTCCCAGCGGTCCGGGTACCTCCCGCGACTGTGCTGGTAGACTACACAACGATACTCGATCGACCAGGTGTGCCGGTCGAAAGCCTGGCGCAGCAAGGTGTCGAGTGCGTCGTGGAAGTGACAACCGCGAGCGGCGTCACGGGTGATGGGTCGGGCGACCCATCCTTCCGCCTCCTGTGGCTCAGAGGACTCCGTGCTGTGGTCTGAGTCATCGTCGTCGGGGTCTCCTCCAGGATCTCCTCCAGCAGCTGGAACGTCCCGCGGCGGTGCAGGGGGCGCCTCCAGCTGGGCCACAGAGGAACGGGGCCTCACGGACTCCACCTCTTGCTGGGGTGGGGAGGAAGAGCCCTGCTGCTCTCTGTGCTGGCGCCGGCGTTCCTGCTCCTCACGCAGGCGGTGGTGCAGCCTCTCCAGGTGACTCGACTGACCGGACACGGTGCGGTGCAGAGGACGCTCCGCAAGTCGAGACGGCAGGAAAGGAATCACCGACTTACGTGCAGTGTGTCTAAGACGAGCCATCTACAAAAGACACCGTAAGCATAAGAGTAAGAGCAGAACTAATATGACAAGTGAATAAACCATAGACAGAATAAGATAAAAAAATTTAACAAGGTATGATATAGCATATATATGTAGTAGAACATAGGGTTGGTCGAGGTGACCGACTTTTGAAGTAACAACAGAGGTCAAGGTGAGAGGGAAGGTCAATAGTCCTTAGTACGACCAGTGCTACTCTAGGTCAGCGGTCCTACAGTCAACACGGCTTTGATACCACTTATGTCACACCCGGTTTTGGAAGGCAAACCGAATGCGAACTATGTACGTGCCAGGATCAGAACTCACGTACACAGCGATTACATAAATGAACATCATTGCACAGTGCTCGAATAATAACATAAAAGAGTATTAACTTATTACATCACAGAGTCATAGACATCCACAAAGTCATTGTCTTAACAGGTAAATCAAAGTGCTAAGCGAAACGTAGTAAAGATAAGGCCTTCACAGGCAGCTGACTGGGGGTTTCCGCCAACCCACACCTAGAATTCGTCGTAGTCTTGGAACTCCTGGAAGTCTCCTTCCACGGCTTCACCTTCCCCTGAGCAGTGGTTACAATGCGGACAACCTGGTGTTTTGTGGTAAAGCAAGGATGAGTACACATCAACGTACTCAGCAAATGTCCCGTTTGGCTGAAGTGGACTAGCTTTATGTGGGGTTAGGCTCAAGCAGTTGCTTTTAGTTGGTCAGGTATTTATCATTAGTAGAAGCCAGATTTTAGCATTAACCAACCCGTAAACCATTTCCTCATCGAGGAACAACATCATCATAGGCGAACCAAAAACCATATCACAATCATTGTATCTCGAACCATCTGTATCTCTAATCAAAGAGGATCCCAAGGCTGCTCTTAACCGTGAGCACGGCTGATATATCAGTTTCACTACCCTCTGCAGAGGTTGCACACTTTACCCATGAGTCATGATTCCCTTTCTACCCGGGGAGAGCTAATCCCCATTGACCACTACCTAGGTGGTCCGGCAGGGCATCACTACGTAGCTTTTACAAAGATTCCCTAGAGATCATAGCTGCCCGTTAGGTTTCTCCAGTTTGATAAACACAGTACCCCTCCCCGCAGGAGAGTGACTAACAAAGAGCAAAACGAAAGAACCTCGGCACTCAGCCTCGGCAGAGCAAGCACTGTGCCTGGACCCCATTGACGGCACGACGGCTAAGCAACTACACCTCTAGTTCATCCAATTAATCAGCTAAGGGCATCCCATTTCACCCTCATGGTTGCACTGTTATCCCGGGTGGTCTCTCAACGAACAAGTCCTTACGGAGAGGTACTCAGGAAACAGCCTGAGCCCCCTAGAGTATCACAAGATCATCAACATCATCAGGGTAACAGTATCATAAATAGTCACATCATGTTCATTGATTAAGTTACGGCAATAGCAGAGTGCTAACCATAACAGCCCATAAGGTCATCAAGGATAAAGTAAAGTGTAAAGCTAGTCAATCCTTAGGTTTCAAGTAAGTAATGCGGGGTAGTAAGTTATAAATGAATAGGACATAATGGGACAGAGGACACTTGCCTTCACCAAACTGCTGATCAGGGACTTCCTCTGCAACCTCCTCGGGAAACACAGACTGCTCGTTGTCTATGTAAAGTAATCATTCACACTATGCACTTGGGAGGATAACAAATAAAAGCAACATACCAAACATATGCATCAAAGAGATCACAAGTTCATAGTAGAAAAGGGATAGGCACTCTGGTGTTCCCTAGGTCTGGGGTAGAGGACTATACAAAGTGATTCATCATCCACTAATCAGGTCTAAGTCAGTGGTGGGGTTAAATCATTATATGGTTTTAAGTTCCTAAACTTAGGTGTTTAAGTCCATAAACTTAAGTACTCCAACTTTTATTAAAGTCTACCAACTTCTATTTATCTCAAATAGGGTTCCAATAACCTTAATCCTATCCTAATGATTAACCATTAATTGGTACATGGAAACAGCAGGGAAACATGGTTTAAGTAGATAGACAAAAATACCATGAGCATTTTGCAATTTGAAGCACCTAATTTGGAGTTCATATGACAAAGTTATGAATTTTACAAGTTTAGGGGTTAAAAATATACCCTAAATACCTATTTTGAATTAAATAAAAGGCCCAGGGACCTAACTGAGAGAAACCAGGGACGGCGGGTTCAAATTCCAGAAAACCGGGGGTCTCTTTAAGAAAACGCGCGGGCGAAGGGGTATCGGGCTACTACGGCCATCAGATCTAAGGCGAACGGCCAGGATTAGATCCTACGGGCGGGCGCGCGAGCGCGCGGCGGCTTGGGCGGCTGACAGGCGGGGCCGGGCGGGCAGCGCGAGCACGCGGCTGACAGGCAGGGCCCAAACGGCAGCGCGGGCACGGGCGGGCTGACAGGCGGGACCGGCGGGCAGCGCGAGCGCGCGGGCGGGCTGACAGGCGGGGCCCAACTGGCAGGGAGGCGGGGTGTGGGGGAAGCGGGCTTGGGCCGCTGGATCTCCGGCGGACGGCCGGGATTGGGCTTGGCCTAATTAAAACGGGACCGCCCGATCTGGGACGGACGGCGGGGATCGGGCGGGCGGCCTTGGCTTCTCCTACGGCTAGCTGGGGCGGCGGCGCTCGTCCCCGCGGCGGCGCTCGTCCCCGCGGCGGAGGACTCGCCGGAGACGAGGGGCGCGGGCGCTTGGCGGGTCTCTGGGGCAACCTGAGTGGCCGGGAAGGTTGGGGAGGGCACGGGGAATCCTTTGGTGGGGTCTGGGTCGGGGCAGGGGCACCGGAGGGGGGCGGTTCACGGCGGAGCGGCTCGGCGGCGGCATAAATCTACTCCGGCGAGGAATTAAACGCAGCAGAGAGCAAAACAAAGGTCGATAGGGGGCGGGAGAGGTTCTTTACCTCAAGGCGGGCTCCGGGGACTCCTCGGCGGCGGCAATGGCGCGACGGTGGCCCGGGGCGACGGTGGCGGACCTCTGCGGCTGCACGGAGGACGGCGGGTGAGCGCGGGCAGAGAGAAATAGGGAGGGGGAGAGGGAATTGGGGCGCGTCCCGGGTTGCGGACGCCGGGGCGAAGCTCACCGTGGCAACGGACACGGTGGAGCTCCAACGGCGGCCGGGAAACGAGCTCGGGACGGCGGGGATTTGTGGCGGCGGCGCTCTGGCGTGCGCGCAGCGAGGGAGAGGTGGAAGAGGGGTCTGCCGGTCCGCAAATGAGGGAGGGGGAGAGGGCGAGTGGGGCTCTGGGCTCAAGTGGCCAGGGGCGGGGCGGTTGCGAGCTCCACGCGCGACGTGGGCGCGGAGAAGGCGGCCGCGCGCAGCTCGGGCGGCGGTTACGCGAGGACGACGGGGCTGACAGGCCGGGCCCGCGAGCAGAGAGAGAGGGGAAAGCGGGGGCGGGAGCGCGGAAGGCGGCCGCGCTGACGGGCGGGCCCGCCAGGGCAGAGAGAGCGGGGGGAAGAGGCGCGCGCGCGGGATGGGCTTAGTGGGCCGAAAGGCCGAGGGGCGGCGGGGTTGGGCTTCTTTCCTCTTTTCTTTTATTCTGGAATTGTTTTCTCTTTTCTTTTTATTTTCTCTATTTGATTCAAATCCAAATAAACCACAAATTCAAATTAGACTTTTCCAAGAATTATGCACCAAGCAAAAGTGAAATCTAGGGTTCAACATGATGCAACAATTCATACTCCCTTAGGGTTTAACCTATTAAACTATAATTACAAATAAAATAAGCACTTTTCTCCTATAGAAATGAAAAAGAAAAGAATGAGGAAGGATGAGAAATGGGAAGTAACACCTGAATTTGTGAATATGAGCAAAGAAATTTTATACCCCCAAATTCAGGGTGTTACAAGAAGCCTTGAGTGGCAAGGCCGACCGAGTCGAGGGGCTCCTACGCCTCCGGGATATGGATACCTCACTCGTCACCTTCCGCGCAAAGCAACTCACACTCGGTTAAGTGGTTCAGCTAGTCGACAGGCGAGTCCTAGTGCTCGAAATGAGGGAGAAACATGGCTTCATGCCCAAGTACCCAGATGTTCAGGCCCCGACAACCACAATGAACATACACCGGCACTCAAGGTGCCATTACAAACGGAACTCCGGTTCCACTCTCGCGGGTATGAACAACCTCCACATCGGAGGGCCTACGGGACGACAAGCTCCGGGTGGCTCGCCGGCGACCGCTGCATCGACAGCGCGGCAACGACCTCCGTCTCGGACGGCAAGACAACAACAGCGATGGCCCCAGGGCGAACGCTACCGCTGGAAGGCCCTCGCTCACGTCCCCTCGCGGGGGACGAGAACCAGCCATTAAAGCCAAAGAGCCGGAGGCCCGAAGCGCAGGTGGCACTGACGGTGTCGTCGACGGAGAAACCTTCTCCGATTGCCACCACCTCAGCACCGACGACAGCGGCCACCTGCCCACCAACACCGCACCAGCGAGCGACGGCTGCCCCAAAGCACACCGGCAGGTCCTCACTCCCGTTCTCGCCACGAGAACGAGAACGGGACCATCCCAGAACACGAGTACCGCCCTCGCGGCGTACGACGTGTTGTGCGACCCCCCGGTGCAGCTGACCACAGTCACCCCGACGGAGGACGGAATGCTGCACCCTGGCCAGGCAGCAGCAGTTCGCCTTCCCCCGCATAGCTGGAGGATGTCTTCCTCCCCCGGATGCAGGAGGAAGAAGCGGGTCGTCGGCCCACGCGGAGGCAGGCCCCGACTTGCCCCGCCCTCCTCCCCAGCAAGGATGATGAAGATCCTTGAAGCTGAGGGCGGGGCAGAGGCCACAGCCGGCTTGCTTCTCCCCACCATCGAACTGGTGGTCACCGTCCTGGGTGACCATTGGTGAGGAAATGCAGCCGGGCTGCATGATGAAAATCCTTGAAGTCGAGCGATGGCTGAAGGGTGCCAGCCCCTGCGAAGTTGCGCTCCTCCAACGGCAGCAAGACGAAGGCAACGCGGGTGCTCCCCATCCGGGGGCTCGGAAGGTGGAGGGCGCGATGCATGAGGGGAGTGTGAAGGCATGGCTACCGCCCGGGGGATCGATCCCTTTTTAAAGGCGGCTCTCCCCACTCGCGTCCTCAAGCGTCGCGGGTAAAGTCTTCACCAACATGCTCCAGGGTCCTCCCCCTACGACACAGGGGCAGGGTCCCACACGTCATGCAAGCTGGCCTGGAACGTAAGAAGCCAAACTGCCGCACGCGGAGCGTGTAACCGCCCCGCGGTTACAAGCACTCCTCCATCCTCGCTGAAACCAGCGGTCGAAAGGGTGGACCGCCATGCAGGTGGCATGCAATCGCACCGCGGGGGCGCACCCCTTCGGCTTCGTCGCATTCAGCATAGATGCCCAGGCCCACACGTCATGTAACCGGCGCGCCGGTTACTACGTGCAAGAAACTGCACCGCCACTTGCGCCAATGCCGCGCCTCCTCGACTGCGGAACCGGTGCCGCGACTCGAGGCAACCCTGCGCATGGCCCAACAGTGCCAATTGTGCACATCGATCACGGGTCAGTCAGCCGCGGGAGGAGGCGCGACGGTTGATATGGCCAAAAGTGGACCGACAGTAATGGCGGCAGCAGACGAGCGGAAGCGGCGGTCAAATCATCTGCAGGCTCACGTCCCCTCCTGGAGCAGCAGGGGAGCCCTCTCCCACGGCGTGAAAACAACGCGCCCGTGTTCCGTTCCTCGAACGGCTCGCGCACGCGGCCGCCCCGCGAACCACCCGTCCCGTCGCATTAACTCCGCGGCAGGGCAAGCGACACCTTTGGCAGGCGAAGCGGGCGTCGTTTCACCTCCGCCATAATGACCGCGTCAAAAAATGTGCGCCACACCGTTTAAATTCATATCCTTTTCCTCTTCCCCTTTCTCTCTCTTGCTACAGGGACCGGGAAAGGGGATATTTCGAAAGGGATCCTTCTCTGCGAAGGAAACGGGCCCCGAGCCCTCCTACTGATCAGGGGTTCGAAGTCTGGCCCCTCGGAAGGGTTCGACAGCCGCCCCAGAGCACTCGGGATTCACACTCATTACTGATCAGAGGTTCGAAGGCTGGCCCCTCGGAAGGGTTCGACAGCCGCCTCAGAGCACTCGGGTTCCGCGCCCACTACTGATCAGGGGTTCGAAGGCTGGCCCCTCGGAAGGGTTCGACAGCTGCCCCAGAGCACGCAGAGCGAGGGATGACTCTGGGTACGTTCGATACATGGCCGAGGCTCGGGCTACGCTCCCGAGGTACCCTAGGACATTTCCGAGACCAGTAGGAGCGATTTTGTAACGGAATCCCACCAGAGGGAGGCATCGAGCCCTCGGACCCTATCGAACGGGACCGGGTCCGGCAAATCACCTGCAGGTACTTTTGGAGCGCGCCTCTGGGCCACTAGCCGACCCTTATCGAATGGAGCACGAGCGTCCACTCGGATCACCCGTTAGCAACTCACTGGAGACACCATGTTCGGCGCCCTCCGAGGGCAACATGGCGCTTTTCCCCCCTTCCTCCTTGTGGAAAGGCGACGAAGGGGCGTATGATAAAAGTCGAGACAGTCCTTGATCGTCCTCTCGCTCCGTGCAGAGGCTCGGGGGCTGCTCTCGCAAACCCGGCTACGGCCAAACCGTTGACAGCGTCAACACACCAGCCTGAGAACTCGGAACCTGACTATGCACTCGGGCTACAATCAGATCGCATGAGGGAACAACCAGACCGGCCGAGGCATCACGAAAGGCATTAAGACCTCAGAGGAGTCAAACCACTCCTCTGATGCCTCGGGGGCTACACCCGGCGGGTGCGCTCGCGCGCACCCACCAGAACAAAGTGTAACCGAGAAAGGCCGGTCCCCTTGCAAAAAAGTGCGACAAAGCCTCCAAGCGAGTACCAACACTCCCTTTGAGGCTCGGGGGCTACTGTCGGGTACCCTAATTAGGGGTACCCCCAACACTCCTAAACACAGCTGGTAACCACCATCAGCACAAGCTGCAGAGACTGATGGGCACGATTCAGGTCAAGGCTTTGTCTACTCAAGGGACGCGATCTTGCCTCGCCCGAGCCCTACCTCGGGCGGGAACAGTAGTCCCAGGCGAATTCACATCTCGCCCGAGGGCCTCCTCAAGCAACAGGCGCACCCTCGACTCGCTCGAAGCCCAGCTCGGGCAGACTTTGTTGTGAAGCAACCTTGGCCAAATCGCCTCACCAACCGACCGTATCGCAGGCGCATTCAATGCGAGGATCGCCTGACACCTTATCCTAACACACATGCCTCAGTCGGCAAGGTCGAAGTGACCGCAGTCACTTCGCCCTTCCACTGACCGACCTGACAGGAAAACAGCGTCGCTCGCCCCTCTCCGACTGATGTGCAACCCACCAGGGTGAGGCTGACAACAGCTAAGTCCAGCCTCAGGCGCAACAGGAAGCTCCGCCTCGCCCGACCTTGGGCCTCAGCCTCAGGAGGAGGTCTCCGCCTCGCCCGACCCCAGGGCTCGGCCCCTGCCTCGGCCTCGGAAGGTGGTCTCCGCCTCGCCCGACCCCAGGGCTCGGCCTCAACCTCGACCTCGGAAGGTGGTCTCCGCCTCGCCCGACCCCAGGGCTCGGCCTCGACCTCGACCTCGGGAGGAATCGCGTCCTTGCCCGACCCCGGCCTCGGCCTCGGCCTCGGGAGGAGTCTCCGCCTCGCCCGACCTTGGGCTCGGACCGACCACGCCGTGGGGGATACATCATTACCCTACCCCTAGCTAGCTCAGGCTACGGGGGAACAAGACCGGCGTCCCATCCAGGCTCGCCCCGGTAGCAGGTAATGATGGCTCCCCGCGTGCGTCCATGACGACGGTGGTCCTCAGCCCCCTACGGAAGCAAGGAGACGTCAGCAACATCCTAGCAGCCCCGACAGCTGTGCTTCTACAGGACTCAGGCGCTCCTCCGACGGCCACGATACCGCGTACACAGGGCTCTAGCACCTCTCCGACAGCCACGTTGGCATGTACATAGGGCTCTGGCACCTCTCTACCGGACACGTTAGCACATAGCTACACCCCCATTGTACACCTGGACCCTCTCCTTGCATCTATAAAAGGAAGGTCCAGGCCCTCATGCGGGAGGGTCGCGCGGGAGGACGGGCTGACGAACAGGCTCGCTCCCTCTCCCTCGCGAACGCTTGTAACCCCTACTGCAAGTGCATCCCCCTGGCGCAGGATAACACGAGCCACGTTTTGCCCCCTTGTGTTCCATCTCGCGCCAACCCATCTGGACTGGGACACGCAGCGACAATTTTACTCGTCGGTTCAGGGACCCCCCGGGGTCGAAACACCGATAGAAGGACACTGAGAATCTTCCTCACAACATCCAGTTGTGAAATTTGTGTAAGCCCCAAGCCATTTACTTCCTCTACAAGAATATTGAGACGTGAGTACATAGCATTGGCATTTTCATTTGCAAGTATCTCAAAAGAATTTAATTTTCTCATAGCAATATGATATTTCTCCTCACGCTCACTTCTAGTCCCTTCATGTAGAGCACATATATCCATCCACAAATCATGAGCATTTCTATGGTTTCTAACTCTATTAAAGACATCTTTGCAAAGGCCTTTAAAAAAGTGTTTTTGTCCTTAGCATTCCATTTCTCATAGTTAAACTCTTCTCCTATAAGATTTGTGGGATCTCTAGGTTCGGGGAACCCTTGTGTGGCGGCTTTCTAGACACCAATGTCTATAGCCTCTAAATAAGCTTCCATACGAATTTTCCAATATGGAAAATTGTCACCATCAAAAACGGGGGGAGGTCCATCCCCGCCGGACATCGCTACTCTAGCGGTTAAGCTAATCTAAGAGCAACAAGGCTCTTATACCAATTGAAAGGATCATGATGCCCAAGAGGAGGGTGAATTGGGATTTTCTAAAAATCAACAATAATTAAACCCTAAGCAAGAGCCCAACTTCACCCCAACAACTAGCAATAAGATAATACTACTAGAAATACAACAATGCTAAGACAATACTTCAACTACTTGCTAAACAAGTGCACAAGGTAAAATGCTTGAATTAAGTGCGGAATGTAAAGCAAGGTTTAGAAGACTCCTCCAAAAAAAATTTCCCGAGGTATCAAAGAGTCGGCACTCTTCCCTAGTCCTCGTTGGAGCACCCGCGCAAGGGTATCGCTCCCACTTGGTCCTCGCAAGAACCAAGTGTTCACTATGAGATGATCATTTGCCACTCCAGCGCGGTGGATCTCTCACCACCGCTTACAATCTCGAGCTGGGTCACCAACAAGTCCTCCAAGATGATCATCGTGCTTCCAACGCCACCAAATCGTCTAGGTGATGCCGATCACCAAGAGTAACAAGCCGTAGACTTTCACTTGACCAAGAGAAGCCTAATGCATGCGGTGTGTGCTCTAGATGGCTCTCACTAGCACTAATGAGGTCCTAATATGGGATTAAGATTTTCTAATCACCTCACTATGCTTTGCGGTGCTTGCAATGCTCTAGCAATGTGTAGGAGTAAATGTGGGCAACAAGACATTCAATATGGTGGGTGGAGGGGGTATAAATAACTCTCACCCACCAACTAGCCGTTACCAACCCTGGCTGCGCATGGGCGTACCGGACAGTCCGGTGCGCCAACGGACACTTCCAACGGCTAGTTCTGACAGCTAGCCGTTGGGCAGTTGGCGCACCGGACAGTCCGGTGTACCGGCTAAAATTGCAATTCTAAACTCTTTGTTCTCGTGTTTCTGCGGGGGGAGAAGCCCTTCCCTGGGCCAGGCTAGCCCCACTGTCAAAGGGCGCACCGGACAGTCCGGTGCACACAGGACAGTCCGGTGCTCCTAGGCCAGAAACCCTAAGTTCTTTTTTATTCTGTTTTTGAATCCATTTTCGTTCTAACTCGTGAGTATGTTCTAGAGTGACACCTAGCACTATATGTGAGTGTGAATATGCACCAGCACTACACTAGAACTCTCTTGGTCAAACTACTCATCGACAACCCCTCTTTATAGTACGGCTAAAATAAAATAAAAGACCTAACTCTATATCGAGTGTCTGCAACTCCTTGACACTCGGAATACGAAGACCTTCATCTTTTGTTTCGTCATTTCAGTCGTCGCTTCAAGTTCTTATCTCAGGGATTGTTTTCACCGTTGTAGTATATTTTCCTGTAATGCGACCTAACTTACCATTTGTCTCTGCAAAACACACGTTAGTCACATATAATATTACGTTGTCATTAATCACTAAAACCAACCAGAGGCCTAGATGCTTTCACCATCATTCGCCAAAAGCCCCATTTTCATTGACACTTCCATCAAAATACAAAAGGTTGTTCATTATGAACCATTTTACAATGTTTTTCCTACTAATTATTACTACTACTAAACTATCGCTATCCTAAACTACCTACTACTACTTAAGTCGGTGACACTTCGCCATTGGCATCATCGTCGTCGTTGCCCTTGCCCTCGCCCCATCACTGCCAATGCCATCCTTGCCACCCTCGCTGCCATCGTCGTCCACCTCGTCATCGTCGTCATTCTTGTCCTCATCCTCCTACTCTTCCGAGCTGGCGAACCCAGCTCGCTCGACAGCCCTATGGAAGGCCCACTCGACGAGGGTTAGGCCCTTAGAGTAAGAGTCGGAGCTCAAGGGGGCATGAGAGGAGTCCGGTCGACGTTGGAGCTCAAGCACTCCTCTAAGAACTCTGAGTCCCCGAACGACTCAGAGGGTGGTGAAGGCTATCGCTTTCTCTTCTTTCTTGGACCGACCATTTCTTCAAAGAGAGGAAGACGAGTTTTTCTCGAGTACTGGGAGAGAAAGAAGAATAGCAAGCAATGTGGCAGATGAATGGGCCCTGGGGGTCAGTTCATAGCGAGAAGGCATATTCTAGTTCGTTTGTATTCTTGTTCGAGCACGATGTCGTCATGCCAACAGTGTCATCAAGGGAGTGTCACGTTTTCCAATAATGACAAATTTCTAGCCGATAAGGTATTAGCGATCAATAAGGCACATTATGCCTTCATGTTAATTCAGAGCACTGTTCTCATAAAAAATGATGCACACAGCCATTGGGCGCACAAGACTTTTAAAAAAATCATGCGAACAAAAGAAAAAAAGGCATTTATCTAAAATAAATCTTGTTGAGTCAAATAACGAGAATCTCAGTCATGTGGTCTTCAGTCGGACAATACTCAGTCAGACATTCTTCAGCTGGATGGATGATCGGTTCTTAGCTAGATGGTCTTCAATCGGTGGGAAATAAGTGACAACTCTTGGCTGTTTAAGTCTTTAGTCGGCCAATATTCACCGGATAACCTTCATTTAGGCAATTCTGAGTCGAATATTATAAAGCAAGCAGTTGAATATTATAAGCAGGATGCAGCACTAAGAGCAACTCCAACAGCTTATATAAAAATCCTATCTAAATCTCAAGTTTAAAGAACACTTTTTAAAATAGATAGCTTTCTACAAGACATGAGTACCAACAGATTATGTAAACCAAACGTTTACTCGACTTTTATGTATGTTTGAATTTTTCTGCATTCCATGCTCCGCTCTCACACTCTGGCTTTTGGATCCGGTTTGAAGCTGTCTCTGATAATATAACTGCATTTATGTTGCTGAAACTCATTCAACTCAGCATGAATAATGTAATCTCATTTCAAAAGGTCTGACAAATCAAGCCCAAGTAATGAACTATATTATAGCCACCTACAGATAAGAGTTATTGGCCACAAGAAGTTTCAGAACCCAGATTTTAGTCTATCAATTAATGTATGGCGCGATCTGTACAATGGTGGCGACCTCATAGGGTGCGGGCGCCGGAAACAGAGCTGGAGCGCGGGAGGGAGCAGTAGCAGGAGAGCGCGGGAGGGAGCAGGAGGGCGGGAGATCGGTAGATGGCGAGTCTCAAGTGCTAGGCAAATATGGCTAGCGATGGGGAGGAAATGACGAGCTGGATACGATGGCGAGTTTGAAGGCGAGACTGTTGCAAGATAATATCAGGATGTTTTTCATTTCTTTACCGAGCCGATGCTGTTTAGCCAGTCTGTTGGTGATGCTCTAATTGCTATAGAACAAAAAAAGAGAGATTCACTTGAGAAGATTTTTTGGGACCTTCGAGTTGATTGTTATATAAGTCAACTTAAAACTTGGGGGCTACACCCATTAAGTGCATTTGCGGTGCACCCAATGGAAAAAAGGCATCAGAAAAAATACATGTCGAAGAGAGGCAGCTTGGTAGACCACATCGCTGGTATGGTTTTCGAGCAAAGAAATGTTTTCATTCTTGGAGCCTCAAGCCAATTATTTTCAAAATTGGCTTTAGCCTCGGGGGCTTGTGGAGGATAGATACCCCTTGGGTCTCCATGGCTGGATTCAGCCTACATGCCGCTGAAGGACCTTGATAGGTCGGATTGACAGGCCTGGTGGGCTGATTGGTTGGCCCAAGGCAAAGGATAATGATGTGGTGTCCGAAAACGTAGGCATATATGTTCTGTAACTGATTCTCGCACATGCAGAGATGATATGCCAACAGAATCGCACGCGTACATATGAGTCAAAGTTGGTTCCACGAATCTAGGCGTGGCAGTGGTAGTCAGTTCGACCTCTCGTAACCCTAACCTTGTTGGATATATAAGGCAGGTTAGGGACCCCTACAAAATGATTGGATCCTCTGTTAGGCATAGCTAGAGCTCAGACTTCATCAACTCTGTAACCACAAACTCAAGATCAATTCCATATCAGCGGCGCACAACATGTAGGGTGCTACACATTTGAGTGGCCCGAACCTGTATAATTCTTTGTGTTTCGTGCTTTGCACGAACCATCGAGCTGATCGTCAATCTCGCCAACCGCAAAAGCATTACGTGGTATATTCTGTAGTGTGTTGATGGTGCTGAACATTAACACTATCATATGTCGTATGGCTTAGAGTCTCTTGATGGATTTAGCGACTGTGAAAAAAAAATAATTCCAATGATCCTTTTGAACTACAATAACTAGATAGTTATCATAAAAGTGACAAGTTCAAAGGATAATTTGGAGTCTTCAAGAACATGTGAAAAGGTGATTGAAATATGTCAAAAAGATCTAGAAACTTCGGAGTAATAGCTATCTATTGTGTAAATACATCTAAAAACCCGGTAGAACCATTTATGAAAAGGTATCAAAGAAGGTGATAGATAATGCATCAAATGAGATGGCTTTAGAACCCACATAAGTTGCACATGGTGGCAACCTATTCCTTTGTGATCGAAGATTCTATGAATTAGGATTTTAAAAATAAGCTATGTGTAACTAGAGAGTATATATTATTCTACACACTCTAATGAAGATGCAGTACTTCATAGTTTGTACGGCAGGATGGTTTTTGTGTAATTGTGTTTGGAGGCTTAACAATGAGATGTCCTTCTACACGGTATTTTTGTATGAAAACACCTATAACAGCTGACTATTGAACGCAGTCTGAGTTGTGAGAATTCTCTAAGAAACTCGTGATAGAGACATATGAGTATAATTTATATGCTTCACCCGAGGTAGCCTTTTGAGTGTCATTTATCGGTTAGACATTTAAGCGAAATTAGTTCAAAAAACTATAAATTTAAGACATAGTCTATTGAGTAGCCTTTTGGTTTTAGGTGAATGCTCAATTTAACCGTCTCCACCATAAAACTATATATACAACATCTGAGGACATCTAGAGAGTCATTTATGTTCAGCCTTCGAAATATGGCCAAGCAGTGCTAGAATTTATTAGGCTTGGCTTACAAAAAAATTCAAAATAAATCTTAAAGGTCTACTCATGCATGTTAAGAGTTGGAGTGGTGAGTTTTATTCCCATATGGAAAGTGAAATGAGGACGGAGCCAACTTAAATAGCTTTCTTACCATTCATTAAAAGGAAGTATGAGAAAGTAAAAACTAAAGCCACGTGCATGAGCGTACGCGTACACATTTCACGTGGCTCGTGATTGGCGCCAATTCTATTTCTTTATTTATCCATTTTCTACAATAATCCAAATTTGCCTTGCACATAAGTTCAAAACTGAATCGGTAAGACCATGGAGATAGTGATCTAGTCAAGTTCGTTCCTTTTTGCGCGTGAGTATTCTGAGCCTAATCACACATCTTATTTATAAAGGTAAGAGAAACAACCAATCTACTATGGTTAGAGTTTTAGACAAGAGAGTATACGGTGTTGCGTGACCTTAGGCACCTACATCTCTGATGTTGGTGTAATAGTGGCGGTAAGGAGAACAATATCTCTAAAACCTCGCATTGTTGAAGAACTTGCACGAGTTGGAGCGAATTAGTTTTTTTACAGCGATCATGCGACTACTCAGCGAGTTGATCTGCACTACGACAACTATGGACTTCAACGACATTGCCTCTCATCTTCGATTAGGTTAGAACAAATGAACGATCCTCGTTACAAGTAATGGTAAATTATTCGTTCATATGGGAAGATGCTATTATTTGTTACTTGTGTTCGTATAGTAATTATTTTAGAAATTACTTTAATCTTAAAAGTACATATTTTTTACATGATTGAGGTTTGGAACACGCGCAAACGATCTGGACAGATGCCACCGACCATCATGTGTACTAGCGTCACATAAAATTTTGTCATTAGTCTTTCCAATCTTATCTCTTATTTTAAACTTTACCATATAAACACTATTTTGCACGACCATATGCACGATCTGCTGAGCAGCCTAACGAGGTACATACTTTCTATATGACCATCAAACTGTGCATATAATCGTGCAAAGCGTTGTTTTACACTACATACTACATTATAGACTATATTATTTATTAAGTGAAGTTTGAAATATAAGATAGATGAGTAAGACCGCTAAAGATTGCCCACAAACAGCAAAAAGGGTGCAGTGCAGATACAAAGATACTATACGGTTCTTCGCTCTGTCAAGCGCATCAGGAGTACTCTTTGCCTAGGAGTAATCTTTGCTTTAGGCTGGCTCCAACACAGAACAACCAAATCTAGCAGTCATTTGCCACTTTGACTAGGTGCTCAGTCATTCGTAGAGTGTATTCAACAGCTAAGCCAAATTATCCAATCATTTATTTATTTTTTACAATTTTTAATGCATTGTATCCTCACGTGTGGATCCAAAAACAAAGGGCTTGTGCATTTTTGGGCAACTAGTTTACCTTTTCTCTCTTTCCATTCCTTTTGTTTGGCCTAAATGGCGTTGATGTTAGAGACTATTAATGTGTTACAGTAGCACTACGCTATCCATATTGGTTTTGGCTGGCACTTTGGAACCAGCCTTACTATCGCTCCAGTTTACTATCGAACTCAAAGTTTAACCATGTTTGTAAAAAATACTATATCAATATTTATACATTTGATTAAATTTATTATAAAATATATTTAACGGTAGTTCCTATAATACTAATTATATTCTATATATATATATATATATATATATATATATATATATATATATATATATATATATATATATATATATATATATATGATTAAAGTTGAATGCGTGAGAAGTGACAGGACGTGAAACCGACAATTAAAAAGGATTTAGTCAGAAGTATATTTTGACTAAGTGCCTTGAACAGACCACAAGCTATTCACATATTGTGTTGGATTAGGAATCAACCATTTGCGATGCCTTAGATGAGCGCCACGTGTACTCTATTTCTTGCACCATGCAGCAGAGGCCACCAGCAACATGTTCGCCCTGTACTGTAGAGGCTGTGTCGACGCTCGCCGATACGCTGCTTATGGTATCAGCGGCGCGCGACATAGAGGGTCGTGTAGTAGTCAGGCGGAGCATCAGCTCTGTTCCATATCAATTCTATCATATTAGGTCGTCTGACCCTGCAGATGCAAAAGACAGGTTTGAACCACCCAAAAGGCATGTAAGGACTCAGAAGCAGGGGTAAAACCATACAAAATTTCTGCCTTGTTCTTTATTTCTTTGTTGTTACTTGGATAATCCAATGTATGCAGAGCAGTAACAACCAACTATGCAACAGTAAATAAAAGCTTCTTACCGTGAGAGAACCTTCAGAATATAATGCTTCATTGAAATCTGCCACAAACGTCTGTCAGCTTAATTCTTTAATTCCGCATCGTGAAAGGAAATCTTTGGCTTCATTGAAATCTGTCACAAAAGGGAAACCAGCAAACGGGAATTACATTGCAGAATTCAATTGCCACAAAAGAAATCTGGCGTTTTCTTAGAGTACCAGGAAGACGATTGTAATCCGGTTCTATTCCATTCCCATTGATATCCTTGTGGTTTGGTGTCACGTATTTGCCAACTGTGACGACAATACCAGAACCATCATGAAGTTCAAATACAGATTGGATTAAGCCCTGCATCACCCTAGACATGAGTTACCAGACACAAAAAGGGCATAATATAATCCTGTTGATCACAGGGAAAGAAAAACGTCACAGTATCCTCTTTTGGGTGGTTCAAACCTTGCCAAAAGTCCTTTCGCCAACAAGAACAGCTTTGCAATTGTCATGAAGTGCTGAAGCAACCTAAAAAATTATTGGTGTGTGAGCTTTGACTACATGCCATTTCATTACTGTCAGTGGACGAAAATGTGTACTTACTATTTCACTGGCGCTTGCTGTCCTATTATTCACCAGCAACTGTCACAAGATGTAGATAAACATATGAGAAATACAATCCGTAGTCCAGTCATAATCTGATTATATAGCAGACATACATGCATGACATGGTTCAAAAAATATTGGAATTATATATATATATATATATATATATATATATATATATATATATATATATATATATATATATATATATATATATATATAATATATATTAACTAGAAGTTGCTACAGGAGATAATTTGAAAAGTACCATTTCTAAGACCAAGCAATCAAAAAGTGTAAAATCAGAAGAACCATGGTCCACGGACATTTACAAATGCTCTAAATCTTGTCGTTTCACCGTCAAATTGAGTAGTAAGTGTCAAAAATCCATCAAAGTGGACTTGCAACAATTTTATTGTCACTAGGAGAATGTGCAAATGAAACTCTTCACACTTTCCATTGAGTAGTTTAACAGAACAGTGTAAACTAGCATTTGCTTTCTCTATTTCTTAAGAGTTACGGCTTCTTGAAGCTTGAAATAGCTGTACCACAACAACACAAACATACCATGAGGGGAGTAGCAATCATAGGTCCACTTTCAGCAACAATTGCCTTTTGGACTAGGCGATCCCGGCCAGCAGTATAAATGACCTGAAGAACATAGGCACATGAATGTTTTGCATAAAAAAGAGATCATTATATAAAGGACAAGTAAGCAATCAAATCGCTGAACTATAACTCATTAATACACATAGGACAGATAATTGAATTTCAGAAAAGATTATATGGAAGCATATGAGTTAAGTATAGGTGCATATGCATGGACTATTTTTTTCCAGGCAAGCATAAAAGAAGTCCAAAGTTGAGGGTGCTTCTCAGGCTGCCCGCAGTGGCTTACTGGGAACGGCACGCTATAAATATAGAGTTGAATAACCGGCCGCAGTGGTGAACTGGTTGAGCTACTGTAAACGCTACTTCCAGAGTTCGAACGCTACTTCCAGAGTTCGAACGGCACAGACTCTATCCACTGTTGCGACAGCAGCGCAGCCCACGATGGGTGCTGGGGCCAAAGCAAAGGACATGTGTGGTGGGGCCCACGGTGGGTATTTTTGATATATATTGATAAAAAATATGATAGTTTATATAGGGTTGAGATATAGAGTAGTTGTGGATGCGGGAGTTTGGCTACTGTATTTTAAAATGTTGATGACTAGGATAGAATATTCCTTTTAGAGTAGAAATTTAAAGTAAATGAGTGCGGATAGCCTCATATTGTAGACTCTATTAGAGTAGCTGGGATAGTGGCTCCTTTTCAAAGCTGTCAACAAATAACAACTTCAAACTTGGATCAAACTTCACAGTGGTGTCAGCATCAAAACAGAACTACACTGATTTGTTGTTCCTAACTTCCAACCAAAATAGAAGGCATATTTGCACTGTTACTGACTTCAAATGTTGAGAAATTGACTAATTGTTCATGAGACTACGGTTAAACTGAGATGATTATTTGAAGGTTCATGGGATTTAAAAGAAATTTGAGGAAAAATGCGATGTTACTTTCACATATATAAATTTAAGAATGATTACAGAAAGCCAGTTAGATGTATGGCATCATTACTGCATCCTTACCGTGTCTCCTTTATTCAGAAAGAGCTTTGCTGTCTCGATTCCAGCCTTCAAAAGGAAGTAAAAATAAAAGGTGAAGTAAACATCATGCCAGATGCCCACAGCAATATACAAAAAAGTCTCGTTATTTTCTACCATGATGCATATGAATAAACTACAAACTGCATTGAGAGGCTTGCGAATAATGAATATATTAATTAAAAAACTCAGACCAACCTTGAAGGTACTAGTTGGCATTGTAAAAAGACGAAATAGACACCCAAATTCAAATCAAAGAGATTTGAACCTGGGTGGAGCTGTACACTTACACTCATGTGGTCATATACCTCCCATAGGCTCAGTTCCTTACCATCAAAGAAAAAAAAGCATGATACCTCTAGTCCTCTACACACATCATGCAGTATAGCAGACCAAAGACAAGCATAGCAATGATGTATAATTGGGAAGAAAATGGATGGCATACTTGCACTAGTCCACCAAGATTGTCCCTCAAATCCAGAACAAAATAGGAGGCGCCTGATTTCTGTAGACGTTTTAGCGCTGCAAGAGACAACATAAGTCAAATGACATAGCATGCTATATCGAATTGTTATCATGAAAAAGAATTCTACAGTCAGGATTATTAATATTTCAATGTAAAACAACACATGAACTTCAAAGATGCATAAACAGAGAAGTCAATATTTGAAATTTCTCAGTTCTTGTTGTTGCTGTAATAAAATGAGACATATAATCTAAACATAGACCTCTCACTTTAGACATTAAAAAATTCGACCATAAGAAGATGCTTCTCCTTGGCTTTGTTAAAAGAGGTAAAGATCATGTCCTTTAGGGAGGTACGCACTCTATCTGTGTGAACACCCGGGAGTGTAGGCATAAAAATTAGGCTATGTATAGCATATCAGGCACAGATTGACTAAACTACTGCATCCAGAATATGGAAAAGGAAAAAAGGCAGAAGATAAGGTCAACAAACCAGCAACACACCACTAACCAAATCTTTTTTGGCCACTGCATTGAACTCTGTAATGTGAATATACCCAACAGATGAATCATTGTTTTCTCTTTTCTCCAAACGATAGAAAACTGGAGTTCGAGTAACCAGTTGCCTCTGCACCTTCATTGACTCAACAGGACCACAGTCGCCATGCTTAACCTAGAGATAACATAAGAAAGACCACAATAGTCAGATACTGGGTTAAGAGAGATCCTGATTCCTGACATAATCAAGACAGAATTTATTTAGATTGTCCATTACCTTAATCGTAACGAACGTCTCCTTTGGACCTTGCAGCATGGATGAAGCATCAAATGCAGATTTACCCTTTACATCAATGCCGTTGACTGATAAAAGCTCATCACCCTGATAATTGATCAAATAACTTGAACGATTACTTAAATCATGCACCTTATCCAAACATAAGTGTATTATTAATTAACCCATACATGTATACAGAATCAAATATCAGAAAAACAGACACATCCAAAGATCTGTACCTACTACATTATTGGCCAGTCCAAGCAACCAGACTCAAATATACCAAACAAGAGTGCCCTGTGATAATAATAACATCAATAACAAACTACTAAAAAAATGCATGCCCAAACAAAAAGTTGAGAGCAGTACAACAAAATTGCCTCAAAGCTTCTAAGGTGCAAAACTTGTAAGTTTTAGCAGTGAACAAAAACAACGTGAGATGAAATTATTCACTGTATCTCATTCAACTCCTTGGAACCTACTTCAAATCTTCGATACACACAAGGTTCCTCCTTTCTAGCTTCATTACTAACCTTTTTTTATATATTTACAGGCAGGCATGTGCGCACATTCTTTAATCAGTTGGACACCTTAAGTGGGAGTGTAGTTGAATGCTGCTCATATCCAACCATATTAATTTCAAATGAAATATGAAATTTATTTATTATCATATATGATCGAGCCCTAGCCTCTGCATATTATGCGGGTAAGGCTTGGCGCTTAAAGATACCATTCCCAAGACCCCGCACAGTGCGGGAAGCCTACGGCACTGGGTACACCCTTTTTTTTATTTATTATCATATATGAAGTTTGAGTTGTCCACTAAGTCAACATATTACATCAAGGTTCATTAGAAATTAGAATAATAACAGAACAAACAAACATTACTAGTAGTATATCTATAGTGGTGAAAGCAGTTTTCTCATCAGAAAGTACAGAACAAACCTGTCTAACACCAGCAGAGTAAGCAGGCCCATCTAACAACAGCCCTAATACCATCAACTTAAAAGAACCATTTTCATCAGGAATCTCCCGCAGATTTAATCCAATTCCCGTCATGTCATATTTTGACATCTTTGAGAACTTCAGCAGATTGATTACACATATGCAAAACAATATCAAAACTGTAGTTAGAACAGTATCCAATACAAATGTCTGAGAACAGTAAAAATGAAAGGCATTGACACCATTTTGTCTGTGAAAGCGAAGAAAATAAGGAATATGGCATAGCAAGATAGCTACATTGTTTAATGAGGGTTTAAAGTAAGTATGCCAGAGCCCAGAGGTTTTACCAATCATTCCCACATGTAAATGTTTGCCCAATTCAAAAGAAAATCAATTATCTCTACGCTATACCTAATGGCCAACTTCCTTTTCAAAAGACTGTCTACAACAATGTTATAACTCATAATTGATCATGTCATCAAACATGTACAGCAACGAGATAAAGGGCAAGATAGAAATGCATTAATGCAAACGAGATCAATACATTGAACAGGAAAAATACCGAGCTCATAACCAGCAGCGTGACAGTGGTGACACTTGTGAGGAACTTACTTCGGAGGGAGATAGAAACCGAGTGTAAGGGTCACCGAGGCTCGCTAGCATCTTGCGAATGATATCATGGGCTCTAGCACGAGATTTAATTGTGCCTTGGAGAACATCCTGCTTCCTTTGCTGCAGTGGATCAAAATCAATTATCAGCTATCAATCTAAAGCATCAGTTTTCGCGGTTCTACAAACCACGGCATGTGGGGGTTCGAATACTTGTTGTCTCCACATTCACACCCATCTAACCAACAGAACACACATATTTTTTGTGTTTTAGTAAAAAAAAAGTCTACCCACAATCTACAGGGAACACAATGTGCTAAGCAATCAGAGCATTGTGGCTTCAATGTCCGTAGAGTTTCGATGCTGCGCAGTTGAACACACGATACACCACGCTCGCCGGTCGCATTGCAGGAAGTCAAACTCACCATCCACATCTCTGGCGACCACGGACGGCTGGCGGCGTCGGGGAGGAAGCTCTCGTTGACCACCTCCCACGCCTCCTCCACGAGCTGCTCGTTAGTCACCGCCTCGGCCCTCACCTCCTCTACCATCTCCGCGCCCCCGTTCCGGCACACCTCCGTGGGTTGCGCCGCTGATGCCGCGAAGGCCGCGCCCACGCCGTTGCCATAGATGAGAGAAAGGGAGACGGCGGCCGCAGCCGCAGCCGTGCGGAGGGCGTCGGGGAACGGCAGCCCGCACGGCTGCGGCCTGGGCCCGCGGCCGGAGCCGGGACCGGGGTGCGCTCGCAACTGCTGCGCCGGTGCCGGCGGCAGGTAGGAGAGTGGCCACATGGCGGCGCGGCTCGTCGCGTGGCTCGGTGGGGGTTTGGACTTTGGAGTGGATGATGATAGGTACGTTACAGTGGCTTCATAAAGAAGTGGTAACAGTGCAATAGTGCTTCGTCTAAAAAAAGTGCAGTAGTACCATTTACCAAAATATAGTTAGAGAATCCCACAATTATAATTAACAAAAGATTATCGGGTTGGCAAAATACAATCTTATACTCAAAGACAAACAAAACATGAAATATATAATTGAGCAATTGAAAATAGATGTAGTACTTTCCGCTGCTTAATTGAGCAATTGAAAATAGATGTAGTACTTTCCGCTGCTTACTCTGGTAGCGGCAACGCAGAGAGGAGAGGAGAAAGGGGCGGATGATGGATCTGTTTGGTTCAGCTTTTTTCTGACCAGCTTTTCTGAGAATCTGGCTGTGGGAGAATCTGACTATTATTAGAATTATATACGGAGAAAGATAAAGGTGTCCATAGGACTCAGGATGTAGAAAGTGACGGATTCCTACTATTGCAACGACTCAACCGATTATGTGTTTATGTTGATTTTAAATGTTTTTTATCTAAACGAATTTTATAGAAGCTGACTGAAAAGTTGAGCGTTTGGCAGTCCGCAGCAGCTTTTGGTGGCCAGAAGCTCCAAAAAGCTAAAACAAACAGGGACAATAGCGGCTAGGGTTTGGTGTCATCTGATCCACCTTACGGGAAACGGCGTTAGGATTGAAATTGTGATTTCTCACTCAATGTAAATGTGTGAGATCGGGCACAACCATTCATTTAAATAGAGCACAAATCATTATACAAGGTTGGAACGTGTTTGAATATTTATCTCATTTAAAAATGTCTACCTACACAGGCACCTAACTAGTAAGCATAAAAGAATACTTGCTTTGTCAATCTCATTGGTTGAACAAAAGAGAAATAGAGAACAAAAACAAGGCCAAAAGGGGGTGAACTGCTAGCCAGTTGCCCGATGTCGTGCTCATGCCCTATGCAGTTGCATCGCGCTGCACCCATCAGCAACTGCATCACACTACGTTGTGCATGGATTCGATTCAGCCTCGCCTAACCGTGAAATGAAATGATGGACGAAGTGTCGAAGGAATCTCTATATATTAAAGGACTAGCTCTAACTGATCAACGAGCCTATCCACATCGCCCATTAAATTTTGATTGTTGGATCAAATGCCCACGCAACATGAACCGTATGATGACAGCTTCAACGCTTCCTGAAAGGTTGTTGTCCATCTCGCTCCTTCTTTCTGTTTGTTGTGTGTCACATTTTTTCCTCGCTTGCTCTACGTCGCATTTTCTCCCCACCTTGTGAGTGATCTCGTGTTCATCCTTCTAGCACCAAATGCTATATTGTCGCCCCTGTTCTGGGATCGACATTTGGCACGCCAGGTAGGGGCAGGGCACTTAGCCTGGCCCCTTGCTGATAACATCACACTCATCCGCCGACGAGCTCGGTCATGGTTGATTTGCCGACATTTGGCAAAAGACGGAGAAGTGACGCCTCAAGATGCTCGCCGTCGATCTTAGGCGGCGCATCAACAGGCATGTCAACACCATCAAGAAGAAGGTGGTGGAAACCTCAAGCACGAAGCTTGAGGTTACCGTCGTTGGCCCTCCTCCAGGCCCCGTCATGCCTAGGGTCGCACGCATCGACCCCGACATAGCACGATGGTATTCAAGGTGATCACGGCCATCCGGCAGCCAGGAACGGGCGAGGCCGTCATCGGCGATCGGTCACTATGCTCCATAGTAGATGGAATCGTCTCCCTCGCCCATGGGAGATGACTTCTACCTACCAATGGGTTTCAAGAAGCAACAATAACAAAGGCTACACATTGTTAACATGGCCTTCTTGAAATCCATCGGTGGGTCCCCATGGGCCAGGAGCAAGGCTAGCGCAATCCGCTACACTAGCCTATGTCCTGGCTCCACGGCGCACATGCTGACCATCGTCGCCCATCGCACAAGCTCATGGCGTGCTCAGTCTCCACCGTCGCCCAGACTTGGAGGGGGTTAAGTCCCAACTCCCTCGGTGTGCTGGTGGAGCCCAGCAAGCAAGCCAATAATGGTTCGCGCCTTCGACAGCCTCATCATGCATGAGGTGAGTAGCCGGTCGTGGAGGGCCCATGGGAGCTCCCCACGCACACGGGTGGCTCCAAGACCCAACTCGTCTGCCACAAGCTCCATGGTGTTCGGGGTAGCAGCCAACATCCTTCATCGGGCTTTGCCTTTGGCCTTCGCCAAGGCAGAACGGGGCGCTGCTTACCCTTCGAGTCAGACGCACAACGGAGCTCAGACGTTTTAGTGTAACACCCTAAATCTGTCAATTGAAAATAAACTAGTTTATATTATTAATTTCTAGTAGAAAGAAAAAAATATTTTCAAATAATGGAATGGTGATTTTCTGAATAGATAAATTTTGTCAAGTGTTTGAAGCATTCATACCGAAGCACAAATTTTGTTTAACTCGATTTGTAAATCTAATACTTGAATTTAATTTGGTGAGAAAATCTCATTTTATCAAATAATAAGGAGTTGCTAAAGTATTGTTTTTGGAATATGCATAGGTTTCGTTTGTAGGTATTTGTAAAAACTTCATTTTGATCTATTCCTTTTTGTGGAGCCCAATCTATTTAAATAGTAGATTTTTGCCTAAAATTATCCATTCTTTAAACTTATATATTTTATTTATGAAAATATTGTTATATTTTTTGAGATATTTAAAAAATATTTATTTATAAATTTTAATTAATTACCTATTTTAAAATTTTAAAAATAAAAAACAAAAAGGAATTTCGAAGTAAATAAATAAATAAATAAAGAATGAATCGGCATTTGGTTCATAGTTCTGCACGCACATCCCCCCTCAGCCTCTCTCCACTTCTTTCTTCGTGCCAATGACAAATGGTCCCCACTGCTGCTATCTTCTCTTCCCCACTATCCCTTGAGAGAAGTGAAAGGGAATTAGGCTTACACCTAGTTCCCAAATAATTTTGGTGGTTGAATTGCCCAACACAAATAATTGGACTAACTAGTTTGCCCAAGTGTGTAGATTATACAGGTGTAAAAGGTTCACACTCAGCCAATAAAAAGACCAAGTTTTGGATTCAACAAAGGAGCAAAGGGGCAACCGAAGGCACCCCTGGTCTGGCACACCGGACTGTCCGGTGCGCCACCGGACAGTGAACAGTACCTGTCCGGTGCACCAGGGGACTCAGACGCAAACTCGCCACCTTCGGGAATTTCCAGGGCGACTCGGCTATAATTCACCGGACTGTCCGGTGTACACCGGACAGTGTCCGGTGCGCCAAGGGAGGTCGGCCTCACGAACTCGCCAGCTTCGGGAAACGCCAACGGCTAGTCCGCTATAATTCACCGGACTGTCCGGTGTGCACCGGACTGTCCGGTGCGACTCCGAAGCAACGGTCGTGTCCGCGCCAACGGCTCTCTGCCGCGCATTTAATGCGCGCTCTGCGCGCGCAGAAGTCAGAATCGCCCATGCTGGCACACCGGACATCAAACAGTACCTGTCCGGTGTGCACCGGACACCCAGGCGGGCCCACAAGTCAGAAGCTCCAACGGTCAGAATCCAACGGCAGTGATGACGTGGCAGGGGGCACCGGACTGTCCGGTGTGCACCGGACTGTCCGGTGCGCCATCGAACAGACAGCCTCCCAACGGCCACATTTGGTGGTTGGGGCTATAAATACCCCAACCACCCCACCATTCATTGCATCCAAGTTTTCCACTTCCCAACTACTACAAGAGCTCTAGCATTCAATTCTAGACACACAAAAGAGATCAAATCCTCTCTAATTCCACACAAAGCCCTAGTGACTAGTGAGAGTGATTTGCCGTGTTCATTTGAGCTCTTGCGCTTGGATTGCCTTCTTACTTCTTGATTCTTTCTTGTGATCAAACACTCACATTGTAATTGAGGCAAGAGGCACCAATTGTGTGGTGGCCCTTGCGGGAAGTTTGATTCCCAAGTGATTTGAGAAGAGAAGCTCACTCGGTCCGAGGGACCGTTTGAGAGAGGGAAGGGTTGAAAGAGACCCGGCCTTTGTGGCCTCCTCAACGGGGAGTAGGTTTGAAAGAACCGAACCTCGGTAAAACAAATCCGCGTGTCACACACTTCATTATTCGCTTGCGATTTGTTTTTGCGCCCTCTCTCGCGGACTCGTTTATATTTCTAACGCTAACCCGGCTTGTAGTTGTGTTTATATTTGTAAATTTCAGTTTCGCCCTATTCACCCCCCCTCTAGGCGACTATCAATTGGTATCAGAGCCCGGTGCTTCATTAGAGCCTAACCGCTCGAAGTGATGTCGGGAGATCACGCCAAGAAGGAGATGGAGACCGGCGAAAAGCCCACTACAAGCCAAGGGAGCACTTCATCGGAAGAGTCCCGCACCAAGAGGAAGGAGAAGAAGAAGGACTCCTCCAAACGGAAGGAGAAAAAGTCTTCCTCTTCTCACCACAAAGAGAAGAAGGAAAAATCTTCTTCCCACAAGCCGCATCGGAAAAGCGACAAGCACAAAAGGATGAGGAAAGTGGTCTACTACGAGACCGACACTTCATCAACATCGACCTCCGACTCCGATGCGCCCTCCGTCACTTCTAAGCGCCAAGAGCGCAAGAAGTATAGTAAGATCCCCCTACACTACCCTCGCATTTCCAAACATACACCTTTACTTTCCGTCCCATTAGGCAAACCACCAACTTTTGATGGTGAAGATTACGCTAGGTGGAGCGATTTAATGCGATTTCATCTAACCTCGCTCCACAAAAGCATATGGGATGTTGTTGAGTTTGGCGCGCAGGTACCATCCGTAGGGGATGAGAACTATGATGAGGATGAGGTGGCCCAAATCGAGCACTTCAACTCTCAAGCAACAACAATACTCCTAGCCTCTTTAAGTAGAGAGGAGTATAACAAAGTTCAAGGGTTGAAGAACGCAAAAGAGATTTGGGATTTACTCAAGACCGCGCATGAAGGTGATGAGCTCACCAAAATCACCAAGCGGGAAACGATTGAGGGGGAGCTCGGTCGGTTCCGGCTTCGCAAAGGGGAGGAGCCACAACACATGTACAATCGGCTCAAGACCTTGGTGAACCAGGCGCGCAACCTCGGGAGCATAAAGTGGGATGACCACGAGGTGGTTAAGGTTATTCTAAGATCACTTATTTTCCTTAACCCTACTCAAGTTCAATTAATTCGTGGTAATTCTAGATATACTAAAATGACCCCCGAGGAAGTTATCGGGAATTTTGTAAGTTTTGAGTGCATGATCGAAGGCTCAAGGAAGATCAACGAGCTTGATGATGCCACCACATCCGAAGCTCAACCCGTTGCATTCAAGGCAACGGAGGAGAAGAAGGAGGAGTCTACACCAAGTCGACAACCCATAGACGCCTCCAAGCTCGACAATGAGGAAATGGCGCTCGTCATCAAGAGTTTCCGCCAAATCCTCAAGCAAAGGAGGGGGAAGGATTACAAGTCCCGCTCCAAGAAGGTTTGCTACAAGTGTGGTAAGCCCAGCCATTTTATTGCTAAATGTCCTATATCTAGTGACAGTGACCGAGGCAACGACAAGAAGGGGAGAAGAAAGGAGAAGAAGAGGTACTACAAGAAGAAGGGCGGCGATGCCCATGTTTGTCGCGAGTGGGACTCCGACGAAAGCTCAAGCGACTCCTCTGACGACGAGGACGCCGCCAACATCGCCGTCACCAAGGGACTTCTCTTCCCCAACGTCAGCCACAAGTGCCTCATGGCAAAGGACGGCAAAAAGAAGGTTAAATCTAAATCCTCCACAAAATATGAATCCTCTAGTGATGACAATGCTAGTGATGAGGAAGATAATTTGCGTACTCTTTTTGCCAACCTTAACATGGAACAAAAGGAAAAATTGAATGAATTGGTTAGTGCTATTCATGAAAAGGATGACCTTTTGGATTCTCAAGAGGATTGTCTAATTAAAGAAAACAAAAAACATGTTAAGGTTAAAAAGGCTTATGCTCTTGAAATTGAGAAATGTGAAAAATTATCTAGTGAGCTAAGCACCTGTCGTGAGATGATTGACAACCTTAGAAATGAAAATGCTATTTTAAATGCTAAGGTTGATTCACATGTTTGTAATGTTTCAATTCCCAATCTTAGAGATGATAATGTTGACTTGCTTGCTAAGATTGATGAATTGAATGTATCTCTTGCTAGCCTTAGATTAGAGAATGAAAATTTAATTGCTAAGGCTAAAGATTTTGATGTTTGCAAAGTTACAATTTCCGATCTTAGAGATAAAAATGATATTCTTCATACTAAGATTGTTGAACTTAATTCTTGCAAACCCTCTACATCTATTGTTGAGCATGTATCTATTTGTACTAGATGTAGAGATGTTGATGTTAATGCTATTCATGATCATATGGCTTTAATTAAACAACAAAATGATCATATAGCAAGACTAGATGCTAAAATTGCCGAGCACAACTTAGAAAATGAGAAATTTAAATTTGCTCGTAGCATGCTTTATAATGGGAGACGCCCGGGCATTAAGGATGGCATTGGCTTCCAAAGGGGAGACAATGTCAAAATTAGTGCCCCTCCTAAGAGATTGTCCAACTTTGTTAAGGGCAAGGCTCCCATGCCTCAGGATAACGAGGGTTACATTTTATACCCTGTCGGTTATCCCGAGAGCAAAATTAGGAGAATTCATCCTAGGAAGTCTCACTCTGGCCCAAATCATGCTTTTATGTATAAGGGTGAGACATCTAGTTCTAGGCAACCAACCCGTGCTAAGTTGCCTAAGAAAACTCCTAGTGCATCAAATGAACATAGTCTTTCATTTAAAACTTTTGATGCATCTTATGTTTTAACTAACAAATCCGGCAAGGTAGTTGCCAAATATATTGGGGGCAAGCACAAGGGGTCAAAGACTTGTGTTTGGGTACCCAAAGTTCTTGTGTCTAATGCCAAAGGACCCAAAACCATTTGGGTACCTAAAGTCAAGAACTAAACTTGTTTTGTAGGTTTATGCATCCGGGGGCTCAAGTTGGATAATCGACAGCGGGTGCACAAACCACATGACAGGGGAGAAGAAGATGTTCTCCTCATATGAGAAAAACCAAGATCCCCAACGAGCTATCACATTCGGGGATGGAAATCAAGGTTTGGTCAAAGGTTTGGGTAAAATTGCTATATCTTCTGACCATTCCATTTCCAATGTTTTTCATGTTGATTCTTTAGATTACAACTTGCTTTCTGTATCTCAATTATGTCAAATGGGCTACAACTGTCTATTTACTGATGTAGGTGTCACTGTCTTTAGAAGAAGTGATGATTCAATAGCATTTAAGGGAGTGTTAGAGGGTCAGCTATACTTGGTAGATTTTGATAGAGCTGAACTCGACACTTGCTTAATTGCTAAGACTAACATGGGTTGGCTCTGGCACCGCCGACTAGCCCATGTTGGGATGAAGAATCTTCACAAACTTCTAAAGGGAGAACACATTTTAGGATTAACAAATGTTCATTTTGAGAAAGACAGGGTTTGTAGCGCATGCCAAGCAGGGAAGCAAGTTGGCACCCATCATCCACATAAGAACATAATGACGACCGACAGGCCACTAGAGCTCCTACACATGGATTTATTCGGCCCGATCGCTTACATAAGCATCGGCGGGAGTAAGTACTGTCTAGTTATTGTGGATGATTATTCTCGCTTCACTTGGGTATTCTTTTTACAGGAAAAATCTCAAACCCAAGAAACCTTAAAGGGATTCTTGAGACGGGCTCAAAATGAGTTCGGCTTAAGGATCAAGAAAATAAGAAGCGACAACGGGACGGAGTTCAAGAACTCTCAAATTGAAGGCTTCCTTGAGGAGGAGGGCATCAAGCATGAGTTCTCCTCTCCCTACACACCACAACAAAATGGTGTAGTGGAGAGGAAGAATCGAACTCTACTGGACATGGCAAGAACCATGCTTGATGAGTACAAGACTTCGGATCGGTTTTGGGCGGAGGCAGTCAACACCGCTTGCTACGCCATCAACCGGTTATATCTACACCGAATCCTCAAGAAGACATCATATGAACTCCTAACCGGTAAAAAGCCCAACATTTCATATTTTAGAGTCTTTGGTAGCAAATGCTTTATTCTTGTTAAAAGAGGTAGAAAATCTAAATTTGCTCCTAAGACTGTAGAAGGTTTTTTACTTGGTTATGACTCAAACACAAGGGCATATAGGGTCTTTAACAAGTCCACTGGACTAGTTGAAGTCTCATGTGACGTTGTGTTTGATGAAACTAACGGCTCTCAAGTAGAGCAAGTTGATCTTGACGAGATAGGTGAAGAAGAGGCTCCATGCATCGCGCTAAGGAACATGTCCATTGGGAATGTGTGTCCTAAGGAATCCGAAGAGCCTCCAAGTGCACAAGATCAACCATCCTCCTCCTTGCAAGTATCTCCACCGACTCAAAATGAGGATGAAGCTCAAAATGATGAAGAAGGAGATCAATCAAATGAGCCACCTCAAAATGAAGGCATAGGTCAAGGGGGAGATGCAAATGTTCAAGAAAAGGAGGATGAGCAAGAGCAAAGGCCGCCACACCCAAGAGTCCACCAAGCAATCCAACGAGATCACCCCGTTGACACCATCCTCGGCGACATTCATAAGGGGGTAACTACTAGATCTCGGGTTGCTCATTTTTGTGAACATTACTCTTTTGTTTCTTCTATTGAGCCGCACAGGGTAGAGGAAGCTCTCCAAGATTCGGATTGGGTGGTGGCGATGCAAGAGGAGCTCAACAACTTCACTAGGAATGAGGTATGGCATTTAGTTCCACGTCCTAACCAAAATGTTGTAGGAACCAAATGGGTCTTCCGCAACAAGCAAGATGAGCATGGTGTGGTGACAAGGAACAAAGCACGACTTGTGGCCAAGGGATATTCCCAAGTCGAAGGTTTGGATTTCGGTGAAACCTATGCACCCGTAGCTAGGCTTGAGTCAATTCGCATATTATTGGCCTATGCTACTTACCATGGCTTTAAGCTTTATCAAATGGACGTGAAAAGTGCATTCCTCAACGGACCGATCAAGGAAGAGGTCTATGTTGAGCAACCTCCCGGCTTTGAAGACAGTGAGTACCCTAACCATGTCTATAGGCTCTCCAAGGCGCTTTATGGGCTCAAGCAAGCCCCAAGAGCATGGTATGAATGCCTTAGAGATTTCCTCATTGCTAATGGCTTCAAGGTCGGAAAAGCCGATCCTACACTCTTTACTAAAACTCTTGAAAATGATTTGTTCGTATGCCAAATTTATGTTGATGATATTATATTTGGGTCTACTAACGAGTCTACATGTGAAGAGTTTAGTAGGATCATGACACAAAAGTTCGAGATGTCTATGATGGGGGAGTTGAAGTACTTTCTAGGATTTCAAGTGAAGCAACTCCAAGAGGGCACCTTCATTAGCCAAACAAAGTACACTCAAGACATTCTAAGCAAATTTGGGATGAAGGATGCCAAGCCCATCAAAACACCCATGGGAACCAATGGGCATCTCGACCTCGACACGGGAGGTAAGTCCGTGGATCAAAAGGTATACCGGTCGATGATAGGTTCTTTACTCTATCTATGTGCATCTCGACCGGATATTATGCTTTCCGTATGCATGTGTGCAAGATTCCAAGCCGACCCTAAGGAAGCTCACCTTACGGCCGTAAAACGAATCTTGAGATATTTGGCTTATACTCCTAAGTTTGGGCTTTGGTATCCTAGGGGATCCACATTTGATTTGATTGGATATTCGGATGCCGATTGGGCGGGGTGCAAAATCAATAGAAAGAGCACATCGGGGACTTGCCAGTTCTTGGGAAGATCCTTGGTGTCTTGGGCTTCAAAGAAGCAAAATTCGGTCGCTCTTTCCACCGCCGAAGCCGAGTATATTGCCGCAGGCCACTGTTGCGCGCAATTGCTTTGGATGAGGCAAACCCTGCGGGACTACGGTTACAAACTAACCAAGGTCCCTTTGCTATGTGATAATGAGAGTGCAATCAAAATGGCTGACAATCCCGTCGAGCATAGCCGCACTAAGCACATAGCCATTCGGTATCACTTTTTAAGGGATCACCAACAAAAGGGAGATATCGAGATTTCTTACATTAATACTAAAGATCAATTAGCCGATATCTTTACCAAGCCTCTTGATGAACAATCTTTTAACAAACTTAGGCATGAGCTCAATATTCTTGATTCTAGGAACTTCTTTTGCTAGATTGCACACATAGCTCATTTATATATCTTTGATCATGTCTCTTTTATATGCTATGACTAATGTGTTTTCAAGTCTATTTCAAACCAAGTCATAGGTGTATTGAAAGGGAATTGGAGTCTTCGGCGAAGACAAAGGCTTCCACTCCGTAACTCATACTTCGCCATCACTCCAAGCAACTCTTTATCCTTTGGGGAGAAATGAGCAACAAAAACGAAAAGGACCGGACTTCGCCTTTGGTATAATCTTAACTCATTTATTTATGACCAAAGGGGAAGATAGCACTTCGAGGGCTCTAATGTTTCCGTTTTTGGCGATTCATGCCAAAAAGGGGGAGAAAGGAGCTCAAAGCAAAAGGACCGCACCACCGCACCACCACCAATTTCAAAAATTTAGTGTTGAATATTTTCAATTGGTATCCTATTATGTTCAAAAGAGGGTGAGGTAGTATTTCAAAAATCGTTTATCAAAACCCTCTTGAACACTAAGAGGTGGATCTCCTTTAGGGGGAGTTTTGTTAAATCAAAGGAAAAGCATTTGAAACAGGGGGAGAAAATTTCAAATCTTGAAAATGCTTTGCCAAATCTTATTCATTTACCTTTGACTATTTGCAAAAGAACTTTGAAAAGGATTTACAAAAGAGTTTGCAAAAACAAAACTCGTGGTGCAAACGTGGTCCAAAATGTTATATAAGAAAGAAACATTCCATGCATATCTTGTAAGTAGTTTTATTGGCTCAATTCCAAGCAACCTTTACACTTACATTATGCAAACTAGTTCAATTGTACACTTCTATATTTGCTTTGGTTTGTGTTGGCATCAATCACCAAAAAGGGGGAGATTGAAAGGGAATTAGGCTTACACCTAGTTCCCAAATAATTTTGGTGGTTGAATTGCCCAACACAAATAATTGGACTAACTAGTTTGCCCAAGTGTGTAGATTATACAGGTGTAAAAGGTTCACACTCAGCCAATAAAAAGACCAAGTTTTGGATTCAACAAAGGAGCAAAGGGGCAACCGAAGGCACCCCTGGTCTGGCACACCGGACTGTCCGGTGCGCCACCGGACAGTGAACAGTACCTGTCCGGTGCACTAGGGGACTCAGACGCAAACTCGCCACCTTCGGGAATTTCCAGGGCGACTCGGCTATAATTCACCGGACTGTCCGGTGTACACCGGACAGTGTCCGGTGCGCCAAGGGAGGTCGGCCTCACGAACTCGCCAGCTTCGGGAAACGCCAACGGCTAGTCCGCTATAATTCACCGGACTGTCCGGTGTGCACCGGACTGTCCGGTGCGACTCCGAAGCAACGGTCGTGTCCGCGCCAACGGCTCTCTGCCGCGCATTTAATGCGCGCTCTGCGCGCGCAGAAGTCAGAATCGCCCATGCTGGCACACCGGACATCAAACAGTACCTGTCCGGTGTGCACCGGACACCCAGGCGGGCCCACAAGTCAGAAGCTCCAACGGTCAGAATCCAACGGCAGTGATGACGTGGCAGGGGGCACCGGACTGTCCGGTGTGCACCGGACTGTCCGGTGCGCCATCGAACAGACAGCCTCCCAACGGCCACATTTGGTGGTTGGGGCTATAAATACCCCAACCACCCCACCATTCATTGCATCCAAGTTTTCCACTTCCCAACTACTACAAGAGCTCTAGCATTCAATTCTAGACACACAAAAGAGATCAAATCCTCTCTAATTCCACACAAAGCCCTAGTGACTAGTGAGAGTGATTTGCCGTGTTCATTTGAGCTCTTGCGCTTGGATTGCCTTCTTACTTCTTGATTCTTTCTTGTGATCAAACACTCACATTGTAATTGAGGCAAGAGGCACCAATTGTGTGGTGGCCCTTGCGGGAAGTTTGATTCCCAAGTGATTTGAGAAGAGAAGCTCACTCGGTCCGAGGGACCGTTTGAGAGAGGGAAGGGTTGAAAGAGACCCGGCCTTTGTGGCCTCCTCAACGGGGAGTAGGTTTGAAAGAACCGAACCTCGGTAAAACAAATCCGCGTGTCACACACTTCATTATTCGCTTGCGATTTGTTTTTGCGCCCTCTCTCGCGGACTCGTTTATATTTCTAACGCTAACCCGGCTTGTAGTTGTGTTTATATTTGTAAATTTCAGTTTCGCCCTATTCACCCCCCCTCTAGGCGACTATCAAGAAGCAATCGCCACCTGGCTGTTCACCAGCCCACAACCACCACCGTTTGACCTCCTTCGCCTGCCGTTGTTAATTCGTCCACTCGTATCATTCCCGTGGCAGAGTGAAGAAACATCACAATTGCGGGACAGATATCCCTGGGTCCACTAGAAGGCAAGAAGATCTCGCGCGAGACCTTGGGCCAGTTACCTCGTAAGGTCATTCCTTCGTGGGCTGGGCTAGAACTACTGGCGGAACGGGCCGACCTGAGAAAGCGTTTTGTCGACCTTGATGCCGCCATTAATAACGTTCACAACATCTGTTTCCTCGATTGAGTAACGTTGTTCTTCATTTGTATCAATGGAGCATTGAATTAGTCGTGAATCGCTCCTCCCCTCACCTATAAGATGTCGCTCAAGCCTGCTCTCCTCCCCTGCTCTCGCATTTCTTCCACCTTACTGCTACGTGTGGTCTATTTCTCTGCTCACGTCGGGCATCGCCACCTATGCCCATGCCAGAGCCCCATACCACTGCCGCTTATGCGTTGCTTGAGTCGAACTACCGTCTCATGATAAGCCGCGCACGAACCTCTCGCCAGCCGCAACATTACCGAAGTTGCTGCTCTCTGCTTGCCGTTCGTTCGCGTGGACTGTTCGTCGCTGACTATCGCACGTTGGTGCCTTGTCGACCCTGACCGCCGTGCTCAAGGCCGCCCCCACATTCCCATTATGCCGGTGACCAGAGAAGACAAAGCCGAACATCATCGTCCCGCCTCGTCGGAGCTTGTCCGAACACTCTGCTGCTTGCACCTTGCTACATACGTTGTCGTCGTTGGAGATCCATCTTGATTCTTGAACCTCGTCGCCCGAAGCCGAGCCCACGTCGTCGACTCCACGATGCCGAGCTTCTTCTATCTACGTACTTGTTCCTGCACGCGGTGCGCCTGCTGCTCCGCTTGTCAACGTTGTTATTCGTCTCACCGGAGTTCATCGTGCCACATCATCGACAAAGACCCTCTCCCCGCGCTCTACGTCTTGCTGCTCTTCCAAGGTAGCAGATAAGTTAATTTGCGATCTACCATTCATGTCTATGCATAATAGAGAATTTAGCCAGGCGATTGTATTTTCCATTTAAAAATACGAATTTGATATTCAAGTAAATTAAATAGTATTTTTGTTAACTTTGTGTTAGTGCAATAATCCATTTAAATTTATAGTTGCAACAATTTACATGTTTTTGGAAGTTCTATTGCATTATGTTTGTTATATAGTGAAGTTTTCAAATTAAGAAAAATAAAAAATATAGCCTTTATGTTTTTAACAATAAATAAGATATAGTTATTTATGATGATATATGTACACAAAAAATATAAATCTACCAGCTACCCCTCTAAGTATACGTTTAATCGTGCATAGACCTTGCAACAGATTCCTATTTTAAAATATGTATTTGAGACTCAAATAAATTAAATATTGATTCGTTAGCTTAATAAATTTGTGGTACACATTTGAAATTAGTGTTTGAATTAAACTACATGTTTTCAAAAATATGTTATAATTGATTTATGTGTAACTTTTCTAATTAGGAAATAAAAAAATAGATCATAATTTTCTAAGTTAAATAGTAGAAATACATTTATTTAATTATATTTCATCCTAAGAAGTGAATTAGACTTATATACAAGTTTTTATATGTTGCATGCATATTTATATTGTTTATTCACACTAAAAGAAATAGAGTTTTCTAATAAAGTTAAAATGGCTTAGTTAGGTGCTCATACCTTCGTAATAAAGAAAACGATAGTTTATATTATCGAACATAGTTTTCTTATTAATGAGGTAGATCATTTATTCTTAATTTAAAATCATTTAATTAGTTTTCTAGGCATGATTATTTCATCCATCAAATTGAGTCCATAATATTTATATATCACTTAGTTTTTTCTAAAGAATAAAATGAAGAAATTAGTGTTCATGTTTTTTTATAATTAAAATGTTAGTTTATATATTGACCTTAAATGTAGTTTTCTTAATAAAATATAGGTCATGTGCTTACTTATAGAAATAAAAGATGATTACTTACTTTTGTCAAAATGTGAATTTGTTCAAGCTTTTGTAATTAGAAATAACAACCATATAGTATTCTGAATATAGATTTCTCAATTTAAACATAGGCTATGTGCTATCCTAGTTAATCTAATGAAGAATTTATTTTTCATCATCTTTTGCACAAAATCTATTTATGCCTATAACCTTAAATTATCATAAGTAAATGGCTAATAATGAGTAAAGGGCTAATAATATTCATTATTGTGTTTTAATCTTGTGAAACCACAACCTTAGATTTATAACATATACCTTTTCTAAAAGGTTTAATAATGTTTAATGTTGGTACTTGCTTTTCTGGGCAAGTGAATCCAACGGGAGAGTGGAGAGAGTGTTTGTAAAGTTCAACGAGGAATGGCAATAGCTCTGTTAATCTGGCCTCTTAAGGGCACTGTACGGGGGTATTTATAGGTACCCGAGTATCCACTGTCCTCCGGTAAGGACGTTTATGCCCTCGGGTACCCGGACTATCCCCAGAATATTCCCACAAGGGGAGGTTACAGACCGTCATTACAGAAAAGGCTATTACAGATGAGGCCCGTAACACGCTTATCCATGCGGGGCCCCTTACAGCGGGCCGAATCCCACATGGACCGCCTGGCGCGATGAGGACGTGGGACTAGCAGACTTCGTCGGAGTCTTGCCTTCGTCTTGCAATGGAGAGGACGAAGGGTGACTGCGCCGGTCATCATCTGACCGGCGCTATCGGCTCGCTCGGGCGTGGTCTTCGTTGGTGTAGTGAGGCGACGAAGACATCAAGCGAAGGGTAGCGTCTTCGCCTTTGCCCCAACATTTGCCCTCCGAGGGACCAGTTCGACTGAGTCATCTGGTGCCGAAGACGTCGCTAGATGGTGGAGACGCTGCCCTCGCTCGAAGTGGTCCCGCGGATGTTTTTTAGGTGACCGTTGATGGACGTGGCACTGTTGGATTGCGTGTTTCCCGAAGCGCCGCGTCTTGTCTATAAAAGGGCGGCGCGGCTGGGGCTGGTGCTTACCCTTGCGTGCGCCGAAAAACCCTACCTTTTTCAAACCGCTCGCCCACTCGCCTGCCCTCCTTTGTTCTTCTGCTTCAGTGACCTGGCCCGCGTCAAGCAGATCGCGCGCCGCCGCCGACGATACGTAGCAATGTCTTCCTCCTCATCTGTTGCGAGTGTGTCGTCGACCGATCCGTCGTTCGAGGATACCCTGAGCGATTTGGCGGCGATGGAGTTACAGCCGGGCCACATGGTGGAGTTCGGCACCTCGAGGATTTCCTCGCGTGCAGGAGATGCAGCAGCTAGGGTACTTTGGTGACGGTGTTGGGCGCGTCCCGGGCACTGAGGAGATTCCTGAGCCTAAGGGCGAATTAGTTGTGTTCGAGGCATTCTTCATCACCGGCCTTCGCCTTCTGGCGCATCGTTTCGTGGCGGAGGTCTTGCAGAGGTTCAATGTCCAGGTCCACCAGTTGACACCTAACGCCGTGGTTGCCCTGGCGAAGTATGTCTGGGCGGTGACTTCGTATGGCGGTCAGCCGTCCGTAGAGGTCTTCGCCAAGAACTATTGTCTGCACTAGCAAAAGAGGGAAATTGGAAATAAGATTGCACAATTTGGATCGTGCACCTTCACGCTGAGGACCAGAAAGACTTCGGCAGAGGTCGTGGAAATAGTTCCTTGCACTCGGAATAAGTGGGGCAATTGGTAGGACTATTGGTTTTATGTTTCGGGAGGGGAAATCGAAGACCTCCCAGGGATCCCTGCGGCCGTCATGTGCTCCCACTGTTACATGGCATTCCCATCGTTTGAGGTGGCGGAGGACGATGAGGACGAAGGGGCCCTCTAGTGTGCTGCCCGCATGAGTAGCGGGCGTGATTTTGTTGAGGAATTCATCGGTTATGGAGTATGGCCCTTGGCGCACGGCTGGGTGCTTGGCGAAGTGTGCCCTCGCCAGATGCCTACCTTGGGCGAGCAGTTGGTGCGAAGTCCGCTTTGGATTTGCGCGTTCGGAACCCAGCCGCGTTCGTGCGTGAAGTAGAGGATGGAGCAGTGAGGATTGCGGGGCGATATGTGCCGAGGACGGAGGCTTTGCGGAGTTGGGATATTTGTGGCTCTAATGTTCGATTGAACCGTGTCTTCGAGTTAAACCGTCTGCCATATGGCGGTTACCCTGGAGACGACGCTGCTACTACTGTCGATCGCCGGGGGAAAAAACCAGCGACTGCGGCTAAGGAAGGCCCTTCACGGGAAGCTGTGCCGGCCATTAAAAAGAGAAAACTAGGTACTACAGCTGAGGGGTTGGGAGTCTCCGATCGTTTTGCTGTGGATTTAATGGGAACTTGTGCGGCCCTCGGGGGAAGGATGTCTTCGCCCGAGCTTCGGGAATCTTCGGCGCGAATGCTGGAGGTTACCGGGGGTCAATGGCCGAGGAACGTTCTGATCCCCTAGGCGGCCGGTGAGGACATGTTTATGTCTTGTTTGGCCCGTGAGATGAAGATTTTTCCTTATGGGCAGAATATTGCTGCTGTTGTATCGGCAGTGATGGACAAGGATCGCTAAGATGCGATGCGGAAGCGCCGGGCGTTCACTAGGGTCGGGGACCCTAGTCGGGAGGTCAAGACGGCACGGGGAAGCGCGAAGTCCGCCACCCCCGGCAGCAGCAAACCACCACTGGCTGTGAAGCCAGTCGTATTCGGGCCCAGTAAATCTTCGTCGGGTGCGAGGGTTGTCGCTTCCGGCTCGAGCAAGACGCTTTCGGCTGAGCCCACGAAGGAACGAGGGCCACTGTCTCCGCTGCGCACCGCCGAGGCAGCGGTGGGTGGGGCCAACCTCGCCATGGACATCTGCGTGGATGACTACCACGTGGGTGGTGTCATGATGTTCGATGCCCACACGGGCCAGGGACTTGTTGGTGACTGTTTATTTATTGTTATTGTTTTTTTCACGGGGACTGGGTCTTGGACAAGATTGTGGTGCAGGGTCGGATGCTGGGCAACTGGCTGTTGTCCCGGCTCCAGTGGCGGCCGCGCCGGCTGCGGCGGCGGCCAAGGTGAAGGGTGCTTCGCAGGACCCATGGTCCAAGTTTTGCGCCAGCGGCGAGATTTCGTCAGTCGCCGCCATTAAAGACGTGGTGGGTTCTGTTTCCCAGCAGCTGAAGCATGCAACACAGCAGCTGAAGCATGTAAATGGTCTTGGACTTCGTTAGTTCGTTGTGTTTATGTGGTTGCGAATTTGATGGACCTTTCATGGTAGGCGGCTGCCTTCGCCGATCATGTTGCGTCGAGCGCCCTGACCTCGGAGTTCGCTGTCGAGAGGCAACAACTCAAGGGCATGATTGAGCGCCTCCGGGCGCAGCATACGGAAGCTGTGCGGGACAAGTCAGCTGTGGAAAACAAGAGCCGCAGGCTGACGGATAAGTTGGCGGTTGCAGTGGCCGAGAAGGAGGACCTTAGCTGTTAGTTGGCGGCGGAGAGGAAAGACACAAACAGAGCCTGCGCTGAGGCATAGGCTGCACAAATCGAGGCCAAACTTGCGCGTGCGGAGGCCAGTCTTGCTCGCCAACACGCTGAGTAGTTGGAAACGAGCCTCAGCAGCCTGCGCGACCGCCTGGACAAATCGGAGGCCTCTACTCGCGCGGAGGTCAACCGGACGCATGCACAGCTCGTGGATGCGTACCGGGAGCTTGGTGCGCGGACCGCTCCCTTTGAAGCGTCCGGTAAGGAGGTGGGCCTCTACTTCCTCGGATGGCTGTAGGAGGAGCTGGAGGTGCTCCCAACGATTGTGACGGGCCTCATGTCCTTCGCCTCACTCATCACCTGCGAAGGGGCCATGAATGCCCTGTCCCGCGAGGGATGTGGGCACTTCGAAGTCTTCGACCGATCGGACGAAGACTTCGAGCGTGGAATCTTCCAGGTTGAGGACCCGGTGCTAAAGCGGTCGGCCGGGCCACTTTACGATAGGGTGTGGGGCCCTCACGGCCGTGAGACTGTCCGAGAGAGGTTCGATCGGGCGATGGAGCAGGTATGGAGTATATGTGTATATTTGTGATTGTATGTATGGGTATATGTGTGTATTTGTGTGATTTTTGTTGAATGAGTATGTTATTTCTGTAGATGGCGCATGATGAGGAGGTCGAAGACCTCGGGGACCTGGATAGCACACTGCCTGAGGCGTCGGGTGCGAAGGAGGGGACTGGAGGGGAGCTGGCGCCGCCATCCGATGTTGGCGAGGGCCCCTTGGTGACCCCCGCACCGACCTATGCTTGCGAGGACCTTGTGCCGGCCGCTGCACTGATTGGTGGGGACACTTCGGTGGTGGCAGGCGAACCAGCTGTCGAAGACCCTGCGGCGTCGGTCGTCCCTTCGCGGGTGGTGGGATAGGGGCTAGGGCTATCGGGTGTAAGATTTTGTTTTTTGTGATACTGAAACTCGGTTGCTGCGCAGGTTCCGACATATGGGCCTGCGCAAGCAACCACTGTTGACGATACTAATTTTGTGGCGGCCGCAACCGTAGTGCCTACTAATGACAATTTTATCTGGTTCTGGATCTGGGTGTTTTTTATCTGATGGTGAGTCTGGGAGTTTGTTTTCCTGGACCGAAGAGTCTTCAGATGAAGACTTGGATTATTTTGCTGTGTTAGATGTGGCCGCGGCGGAGTCCTCGCCGCGGGTGGAGGTTGGCGAGGTGGCTGGTCTTCCTAGTGAGAGGACCAATTGCCGACGACGAAGGGTGGTGTCGAAGCATAGTGTGGGCAAGGTTTCGCGAAGTGGTAGGCGCCGTCGGATGGGGATGGAGCGGGACCGTCTTCGAGTAGACCAGTTGGGTAAACGAGAGCTATTGTCTTCGCCGATTGGGACGAGCATTGGTGAGGGGGATCTGCGGAATCTTTTTGAGGGTGAGGAATTGAAAATAATGTTGTTCAATTATAGGGAGGCGGGCATCATCCCAAAGGTTGAGCCGATGTAGTATGGGGTGCCCTCGCTGAGTGTATGTAACTGCAACTTGTATTGTAATGTGGCATGTTGGTCATTTTCGCGCACTTGTGCTAATCCAGCTGCACCCTTAGGCGACTTTTGCGCGGAGTGTCGATTTGACGCACTTATTGCGCTTATCCGGCTGCACCCTTGGGCGACTTTTGCGTGGAGTGTCTTTTTAGTAAAAGACTTCGATTGACGCACTTATTGTGTTTGTCCGGCTGCACCCTTAGGCGACTTTGGCACGGAGTGTCTTTTTAATAAAAGACTTCGATTGACGCACTTATTGTGCTTGTCCGGCTGCACCCTTAGGCGGCTTTCGCATGGAGTGTTTTTTTAATAAAAGACTTCGATTAACGCACTTGTTGTGCTATTCCGGCTGCACCCTTAGGCGACTTTCGCACGGAGTGTCTTTTTAATAAAAGACTTCGATTAACGCACTTGTTGTGCTATTCCGGCTGCACCCTTGGACGACTTTTGCGCGGAGTGTCGCACGCGAGAGTAGTCTACGCTACCTGTCGCGGTGACTTCGAATTGGTCGAATGTCGAAGACCATCGAAGCGGTCTTTTTCGACATGTTGCATCTGAGTTTTGTTTTTGCGGGGGCTTTTGCTGGTATATTACATGGCTCCGCCTCGTTAAAAATCTCACCCCCGGGAGGAAAAGAGTGCTGGCTGGAATAACATTGTTTGCTGAATTACAAGGGCGCGTGGGCCCTGATGGTTAGACAAAAAAATCCCGCAGATTGTCAATGTTACAGGAGTGCTCTAAGTCTTCGCCGGAAGGCGTTACTAGCCTGTACGCATTGGGGGATGCCTTCGACTTGACGATGAATGGACCCTCCCATTTCGGCTCAAGCTTGCCTCTTGATTCTGTCCGGGTGGTCCGAACGAGTACGAGGTCTCCTTTGTTGAACTCTCTTGGTACAACCGCGTTGTCGTGCCAGGCCTTGGTTTGAGCCTGATATTTGTTGAGGGCCTGTAGGGCGAGGACACGGTCTCCGTCGATGAGATCTTTGGACGTTGGTTCGTCGACATCGGGAACTGCTGATGTGCTTGTTCGGGGTGACCCATGCTTTATCTCTTGCGGCGTCATGGCCTCGGATCCATACAATAGACGAAATGGTATGAATCCGGTTGCCCGGCATTCTGTCGTGTTTAGGGCCCAGACCACTTCAGATAGTTGGTCGGCCCATTTGCCCTTTTGTCGTCGAGAAGTCTTTTCTTGATGGCAGTGAAAATCTTGTCGTTGGCGTGCTCGACGACGCCGTTGGATTGCGGGTGGTATACCGAGGCGAAGACAGGCTTGGTGCCGATGGAGAAACAGAAATCCCTGAAGTCTTGGTTGTCAAACTGTTTGCCGTTGTCGACTGTGAGTTCGGACGGGACTCCGAATCGGCAGACAATGTTTTGCCAGAAGAACTTTTGGGCAGTCTTCGACGTTATTGTGGATACCGCTCTAGCCTCGATCCACTTGGTGAAGTACTCGACGGCAACAAAGGTGAATTTGAGGTTCCCTTGAGTCGTAGACAGTGGTCCAACAATATCCAGCCCCAGCGTTGAAGTGGCGATGTGTGGGCGATTAGCTTGGTGAATTGCGAAGGGTTGCTCGAGCGAGGGGAAAACTTTTGGCATGCTTCACAAGACCTCGTGACTCGATTTGCAGTACAGATTATCGCGGGCCAGTAAAATCCTTGACGGATCACCTTGGCAGCGAGGGCCCTGGGTCCTGAGTGGGAGCCGCAAGTTTCGTTGTGGACTTCGCGAAGGATTTGAATGCCTTCGATTTCGGTCACGCACTTTAGCATGGGTTGACTGATCCCCTTTTTTACAGCTGACCCCCGACTAGTGTGAAGTCCTGGATTTGGTGCTTGAGGCATTTGGCCCCATTGATATCACTTGGGTGGTAGTGTCCTTGCAGATACAAAGTTATTGGGGCCCGCCAATCTTCAGTCATGATGAGGTTGACAATGTGATGGCCTTCGGCGTCATTAGTTATTTGTAAGCCTTCTGGGTTGCAGACAGCTGGTGTGCCGATGACGTGGTATAACACGTCGGAGGGCAAGGCCTCGCCTTTGGCCGCTGGCTTAGCCAACGCGTCTGCCTCTTTGTTCCTAGCGCGGTCCACATGTTGTAGGGTGAAGCCCTTGAATTGTTTCTTGAGACTGTGAACAGCTGTGAGATACTGCATGAGCGCGAGGTCTTTTGCTGAATATTCTTTTTCGACCTGGCCGACAACTACTTTGGAATCTGTCCTGACTACGCATGTGGTGACACCGAGTGCTCGCAGTTTGCGAAGACCCAGGATGACAGCTTCATATTCTGCTATATTGTTGGTGCATCTGTCAGACTTCAAGGTGAAGCTAAGGCGTGCCGCGTATCTGTACTTGACGCCTGTGGGTGACGTGATAATTGGCGCTGCGCCTGCCCCTGCATGGCACCACGCGCCGTCGCAGTGGATGGTCCACACCTTCTCTGGAGACTCTTCTTGCTGCCATGTTGGCCCTGTCTAGTTAACGATGAAGTCTGCTAGGACCTGCGACTTGATCATTGTCCTGGGTTCGAATGTGATGTGGTACCCGAAGAGTTCGACTGCCCATTTAGCGATTCGGACGGATGCCTCCGGGTTTCTAAATAGTTTTCCCAGACCCCTGTCCGAGGTGACCCGCACCTTGTATTTGCTTTGGTTTGTGTTGGCATCAATCACCAAAAAGGGGGAGATTGAAAGGGAAATAGTCTCAACATTTCCTATAATCGATTTTGGTGTTTGACGGCCATCACAAACCTTGTGGACTTACCAGTTTGTCCAGATGATCATTTCACAGGTGCATAAGTTCATCTACAACTATTCTAAAGTCGACTGTCCGGAATACCGTAGATTATTCCGGATAGGAGAAGCTTTTTGTAAAATCACCTAAGAGCGGACCGTCCGAGCCCTTGCGGCGGACCGTCCGCGACACTAGGGTGACCCTCGGACAGAACCAATGCAAAAACACAAGTATACACTATTGACCGTCCGATGGAAAAGCAAGCACCGTCCGAGACCAAGCGCGGACCGTCCGGCCTCAGGCGCGGACCGTCTGGTCGGTGAAGAACTGAAAAACCCGAAGATGACGGGTTCGGTAAAATGAATTATAGTGTCCTCGTGGACCGTCCGGGGTGCACGACCGAACTGTCCGCGACTGCCTTTATCTTACATCTAACGATGCATTAAATGATATATAGCCGTTGATATAACCGTTACTGCTGACCATTGCGATTTCAGCCGTTGATGTGCAGGGGCAGACCGTCCGGACCAGGGGCGCGGACCGTCCGCGGTCGGCAGAAAAGGAGCAACGACTAGGAAGTGGTTGAGGGCTATAAATACAACCCCAACCACCTCCATTCACTTCACCCAAGCATTTCAACCTTTCACATTCAATACAAGAGCTAGCAATTCAATCCAAGACACAATCAAAGCTTCCAATCTCTCCAAGTTCCACAATTGAGACAAGTGATCATTAGTGATTAGTGACTTGAGAGAGAGAGTGATTCGTGTGTTATTTGTCGCTCTTGTCGCTTGCCTTTTGCAATCGTCCTTTCTTCTTCCTCCATTCTTGTTCTCAAGCAACTTGTAATCAAAGCAAGAGACACCAAGTTGTGGTGATCCTTGTAGGGGTCTAAGTGACCCGATTTGATTAAGGAGAAAGCTCACTCGGTCTAAGTGACTGTTTGAGAGAGAGAAAGCGTTCAAAGAGACCCGGTCTTTGTGACCACCTCAACGGGGACTAGGTTTGCAAAAACTGAACCTCGGTAAAACAAATCATCGTGTCACTCACTTTATTTCTTGGTTGATTTGTTTTTGCCCTCTCTTTCTGACTCGGTTTTATTCTAACGCTAACCCCGACTTGTAGTTGTGCTTTAAAGTTGTAAATTTTAGATTTGCCTATTCATCCCCCCCTCTAGGCGACTTTCAATTGGTATCAGAGCCCGGTACTTCATTAGAGTCTAACAACTAAAAGTGATGTTGGGTGGATCCGCCAAGAGGGAGATGGAAACGGACACAAGCCGCGGGAAGGCTCCATCAAAGGAGTCCGGCGCCAAAGGAAGGGAGGAATCACCTCCCCGCGTCAAGTCGCATTAGAGTGGCGACAAGAAGAAGAAGATGAAGAAAGTGGTCTACTACGAGACCGACTCTTTGTCGCCCTCCACCTCCAGCTCCGACGCTCCGTCCGTCACTTCTAGGCGCCATGAGTGCAAGAAGTTTAGTAAGATCCCCCTACGCTATCCTCGTATTTCTAAACGCACTCCTTTACTTTCCGTCCCACTAGGCAAACCACCGGTCTTTGACGGTGAAGATTATTGTATGTGGAGTGATAAAATGAGTCATCATCTAACCTCACTCCATGCTAGCATTTGGGATATTGTTGAGTTTGGAGTGCAGGTACCATCCGTGGGGGATGATGGATATGATTCGGACGAGGTCGCCCAAATCCGGCATTTTGACTCCCAAGCCACCACTATACTCCTCGCCTCTCTATGTCGAGAAGAGTATAATAAGGTGCAAGGGCTTAAGAATGCCAAAGAGATTTGGGATGTACTAAAGACCGCGCACGAAGGAGACGAGGTGACCAAGATCACCAAACGAGAGACGATCGAGGGAGAGCTCGGTCGATTCATCCTCAACCAAGGAGAGGAGCCACAAGCGATGTACAACCGGCTCAAGACCTTGGTCAACCAAGTGCGCAACCTCGGGAGCACCAAATGGGATGACCATGAAATGGTCAAGGTTATTCTAAGATCACTTGTTTTTCGTAATCCTACACAAGTTCAATTAATTCGTGGTGATCCTAAATATAAGCTAATGTCTCCCGAGGAGGTTATAGGGAAGTTTGTGAGCTTTGAGTTGATGATCAAAGGCTCCAAACAAATCGTCGAGCAAGGCGCCACCTCCACACCCGAGGTGCAACCCGTCGCATTCAAGGCGACGGAAGAAAAGAAAGAAGAGTCTACATCAAGTAGTGTCGGGGACCATAATTAGGGGTACCCCCAAGACTCCTAATCTCAGCTGGTAACCCCCCATCAGCACAAAGCTGCAAAGGCCTGATGGGTGCGATTAAGTCAAGGCTCGGTCCACTCAAGGGACACGATCTCGCCTCACCCGAGCCTAGCCTCGGGCAAGGGCAGCCGACCCCAGAGGATTTACGTCTCGCCCGAGGGCCCCCTCAGGCAACGGACATACCTTCGGCTCGCTCGAGGCCCAGTCTTCGCCAAGAAGCAACCTTGGCCAGATCGCCACGTCGACCGACCATATCGCAGGAGCATTTAATGCAAGGATGGCCTGACACCTTATCCTGACGCGCGCTCATCAGTTGACAGAGCCGAAGTGACCGCAGTCACTTCGCCACTCCACTGACCGACCTGACAAGAAGATAGCACCGCCTGCATCGCTCCAACTGCTGTGCCGCTCGACAGAGTGAGGCTGACAGCAGCCAAGTCCGGCCTCGGGCGCCATAGGAAGCTCCGCCTCGCCCGACCCCAGGGCTCGGACTCGGCCTCGGCCCTGGAAGACGACGAACTCTGCCTCGCCCGACCCCAGGGCTCGGACTCGGCCTCGGCCCCGGAAGACGACGAACTCCGCCTCGCCCGACCCCAGGGCTCGGACTCGGGCTCGGCCCCGGAAGATGACGAACTCCGTCTCGCCCGACCCTAGGGCTCGGACTCGGGCTCGGCCCCAGAAGACGACGAACTCCGCCTCGCCCGACCCCAGGGCTCCGACTCGGGCTCGGCCCCGGAAGACGACGAACTCCGTCTCGCCCGACCCCAGGGCTCAGACTCGGCCTCGGCCCCAGACGACGGTCTCCGCCTCGCCCGACCCGGGGCTCGGACTCGACCTCGACCTCGGAAGACAGACTCGACCCCGACCTCAGAGGAGCCTCCACCTCGCCCGACCCAGGGCTCGAACCGACCACGTCACAGGAGGGGCCATCATTACCCTACCCCTAGCTAGCTCAGGCTACTAGGAACAAGACCGGCGTCCCATCTGGCTCGCCCCAGTAAACAAATAATGATGGCGCCCCGCATGCTCCATGACGACGGTGGCTCTCAACCCCTTACACAAGCAAGGAGACGTCAGCAAGGACTCGACAGCCCCGACAACTGTCCTTCCGCAAGGCTCCAACGCTCCTCCGACGGCCACGACATCACATGAACAGGGTGCCAAAACCTCTCTAGCTGCCACGACGGCATGTACTTAGGGCGCTAGCTCCTCTCTGCTAGACACGTTAGCACATTGCTACACTTCCCATTGTACACCTGGACCCTCTCCTTACGCCTATAAAAGGAAGGTCCAGGGCTCTCTTATGAGAGGGTTGGCCGCGCAGAAGGGGACGGGACGGCGCGTGCACACCTCTCGCTCCCTCCACGCGGACGCTTGTAACCCCCTACTACAAGCGCACCCGACCTGGGCGCGGGACAACACGAAGGCCGCAGGTTTCCCCTTTTACGCCTGTCTCCCTCTAGCTTCCCCCCTTCGTGCTCCGTCTCGCGCCGACCCATCTGGGCTGGGGCACGCGGTGACAGTTTACTCGTCGGTCCAGGGACCCCCCGGGGTCGAAACGCCGACAGTTGGCGCGCCAGGTAGGGGCCTGCTGCGTGTTGACGAACAGCTTCCCCTCAAGCTCCAGATGGGTAGTCTCCAGCAACCTTTCTAGCCTGGGACGGTGCTCCGTTTCGGGAGTCTTGAGTTCATGTCCCTCGACGGCAGCTACGACATGATACTCCTTCCTCCGCCGCGCGACAGCGACAATGGCGGCCGACAACCCGCCCGCCGGCGGCGGAATCAACGACGTCTTCCCCACGTGGCGGAAGAACAACATTCAGGTTTGTCCCGTCGCCTCCCCCGCCGACGGAGGAGGAGGCGGGGCAACCAAGGCCAAGCAGGAGGTGGCACCTCGTCGGCTGTCGAGCAAGTCGACGGCGCCGGCGCCCCATCGGAGGACACGTCGGGCGTCGACCTCGCGTCTGAGACGAAGACGAGCGCTGTTTCCCTACAACACGCCAACTCCAAGCGGACAAACGACGCCAGCACGCTCGCGAAGGACTTGCTGAGCGTCGCCCTCGTACCTGAGACGACGGTGCAGTCCGCCCCCGACGTGACTTCGTCACCGCCCATCGACCAAGAGGTACCGACCGGTCCCCATCTCGTGCCTTTTAGATCTAGCTGCGACCCACCAAGCGACCCCGCTTTGGTGGACGCTTTAATAAAGGCATGTTCAAACCCTCCGGGGTATCGTATGCGGTCACCCTGGGACCGGCTGACGGCCGTCTTGACCTACGGACCCTAGGGTTCCAAGGAAGATGACGAGCCCGACTTTTGTTGGGATTTCTCCAGACTCGGTAACCCCAGTGCCATGCGGGACTTCATGACCGCATGCGACTACTGCCTTTCCGACTATTCCGACGGTAGCCGCAGCTTCGACGACGAGGACTGCGGCCCAAGTCGTGAATGTTTTCACGTCGATCTAGGGGGTCCCGGCGAAGGCAACCATCTTGGTATACCGGAAAACGGTGATCCCCCTAGGCCTGCGCCTCGCGTTGACATCCTTCGGGAGCTAGCCGTGGTCCCAGTTCCTGCAGGGGGTCAGGACGCACAGCTCGAGCAAATCCGCGAGATGCAGGCCAGGCTCGACGAGGGAGCAGGAACACTTGAGCCGTTCCGCCGGGACATCGGGCAGGAATGGGCAGGCCAAGCTCCGACCGGAGAAGCGTGTCATCTACCCCAGGGCATCCAGCACCGCATTGCCGACGACATCAGGGCAAGGCCGCCACCGGCTTCTAGTGGGGTCGGCCAGAACCTGGCTGCGGCAGCGATACTACTCTGCGCGATGCCGGAACCATCAACCACCGAAGGGCGGCGTATCCAGGGAGAGCTCAAGAATCTCCTGGAAGACGCCGTGGTCCGACGGGCCGAAAGCTCTGCCTCCCGAAGGTAGGGGTACCCCTCGGAGCATCGCGCCACGACTTCCCGATTCATGCGGGAAGCCTCGGTCCACACCGGGCACACGTGCAACACAGCGCCTGCGGCCCCGGGTCGCCTCGGCAACGAGCACCACCACCGCAACCGTCGAACCCACCTCGACGAGAGGGTGCGCCGAGGCTACCACCCCAGGCATGGGGGACGCTACGATAGTGGGGAGGATCGGAGTCCCTCGCCCGAACCACCCGGTCCGCAGGCTTTCAGCCGGGCCATACGACGGGCGCCGTTCTTGACCCGGTTCCGAACCCCGACTACTATCACAAAGTACTCGGGGGAGACGAGGCCGGAACTATGGCTCGCGGACTACCAGCTGGCCTGCCACCTGGGTGGAACGGACGATGACAACCTCATCATCCACAACCTCCCCCTGTTCCTCTCCGACACCGCTCGAGCCTGGCTGGAGCACCTGCCTCCGGGGCAGATCTCCAACTGGGACGACCTGGTCCAAGCCTTCGCCGACAACTTCCAGGGCACGTACGTGCGCCCTGGGAACTCCTGGGATCTCCGAAGCTGCCGCCAGCAGCCGGGAGAGTCTCTCCGGGACTACATCCGGCGATTCTCGAAGCAGCGCACCGAGCTGCCCAACGTCACCGACTCGGATGTCATCGGCGCGTTCCTCGCCGACACCACCTGTCGCGACCTGGTGAGCAAGTTGGGTCGCAAGACCCCCACCAGGGCGAGCGAGCTGATGGACATCGCCACCAAGTTCGCCTCTGGCCAGGAGGCGGTTGAGGCCATCTTCCGGAAGGACAAGTAGCCCCAGGGCCGCCAGTCGGAAGATGTCCCCGAGGCGTCCACTCAGCGCGGCACCAAGAAGAAAGGCAAGAAGAAGTCACAAGCAAAACGCGACGCCGCCGACGCGGACCTTGTCACCGCCGCTGAGTACAAGAACCCTCGGTAACCTCCCGGAGGTGCCAATCTCTTCGACAAGATGCTCAAGGAGCTGTGCCCCTATCATTAGGGGCCCGTCAAGCACACCCTTGAGGAGTGCGCCATGCTTCGACACCACTTTCACAAGGCCGGGCCACCTGCGGAAGGTGGCAGGGCCCACAACAACGACAAGAGGGAGGATCACAAGGCAGAGGAGTTCCCCGAGGTCCACGACTGCTTCATGATCTACGGTGGGCAAGTGGCGAACGCCTCGGCTCGGCACCGCAAGCAAGAGCGTCGGGAGGTCTGCTCGGTAAAGGTGGCGGTGCCAGTCTACCTAGACTGGTCCGACAAGCCCATCACCTTCGACCAGGGCGACCACCCCGACCGCGTGCCGAGTCTGGGGAAATACCCGCTCGTTGTCGACCCCGTCATCGGCAACGTTAGGCTCACCAAGGTCCTCATGGACGGAGGCAGCAGCCTCAACATCATCTACGCCGAGACCCTCGGGCTCCTGCGGATCGGTCTGTCCTCGGTCCGGGCAGGCGCGGCGCCTTTTCATGGGATCATTCCTGGGAAGCGCGTTCAGCCCCTCGGACAACTCGATCTGCCCGTCTGCTTCGGGACTCCCTCCAACTTCAGAAGGGAAACCCTCACGTTCGAAGTGGTCGGGTTCCGAGGAACCTACCACGCAGTGCTGGGGAGGCCATGCTACGCCAAGTTCATGGTCGTCCCCAACTACACCTACCTCAAGCTCAAGATGCCGGGCCCCAACGGGGTCATCACCGTCGGTCCCACGTACCGACACGCGTACGAATGCGACGTGGAGTGCGTGGAGTACGCCGAGGCCCTCGCCGAATCCGAGGCCCTCATCGCCGACCTAGAGAGCCTCTCCAAGGAGCGCCAGACGTGAAGCGCCATGCCGGCAACTTCGAGCCAGCGGAGACGGTTAAGTCCGTCCCTCTCGACCCCAGCAACGACGCCTCCAAGCAGATCCGGATCGGCTCCGAGCTCGACCCCAAATAGGAAGCAGTGCTCGTCGACTTTCTCCGCGCAAACGCCGACGTTTTCGCGTGGAGTCCCTCGAACATGCCCGGCATACCAAAGGATGTCGCCGAGCACTCGCTGGATATCCGAGCTGGAGCCCGACCCGTGAAGCAGCCTCTGCGCCGATTCGACGAAGAAAAGCGCAGAGCCATAGGCGAGGAGATCCACAAGCTGATGGCGGCAGGGTTCATCAAAGAGGTATTCCATCCCGAATGGCTTGCCAACCCTGTGCTTATGAGAAAGAAAGGAGGGAAATGGTGGATGTGTGTAGACTACACTGGTCTAAACAAAGCATGTCCAAAAGTTCCCTACCCTCTGCCTCGCATCGATCAAATCGTGGATTCCACTGCTGGGTGCGAAACCCTGTCTTTCCTCGATGCCTACTCAGGGTATCATCAAATCAGGATGAAAGAGTCCGACCAGCTCGCGACTTCTTTCATCACACCTTTTGGCATGTATTGCTACATTACTATGCCATTTGGTCTGAGGAATGCGGGTGCGACGTACCAAAGGTGCATGAACCACGTGTTCGGCGAACACATTGGTCGAAAGGTCGAGGCTTACGTTGATGACATCGTAGTCAAGACGAGGAAAGCCTCCGACCTCCTTTCCGACCTTGAAACGACATTCCGGTGTCTCAAGGCGAAAGGCGTAAAACTCAACCCCGAGAAGTGTGTCTTCGGGGTCCCCCGAGGCATGCTCTTGGGGTTCATCGTCTCCGAACGGGGCATCGAGGCCAACCCAGAGAAAATCGCGGCCATCACCAACATGGGGCCCATCAAGGACTTGAAAGGCGTACAAAGGGTCATGGGATGCCTTGCGGCTCTGAGCCGCTTCATCTCGCGCCTCGGCGAAAGAGGCCTACATCTGTACCGCCTCTTAAGGAAGGCCGAGTGCTTTACTTGGACCCCTGAGGCCGAGGAAGCCCTCGGGAACCTGAAGGCGCTCCTCACGAACACGCCCATCTTGGTGCCCCCCGCTGCCGGAGAAGCCCTCTTGATCTACGTCGCCGCTACCACTCAGGTGGTCAGCGCCACGATCGTGGTTGAGAGACGAGAAGAGGGGCATGCATTGCCCGTCCAGAGCCCAGTCTACTTCATCAGTGAGGTACTGTCCGAGACCAAGATCCGCTACCCACAAATTCAGAAGCTGTTGTACGCGGTGATCCTGACGCGGCGGAAGTTGCGACACTACTTCAAGTCTCATCCGGTGACTGTGGTGTCATGCTTCCCCCTGGGGGAGATTATCCAGTGCCGAGAGGCCTCGGGTAGGATTGCAAAGTGGGCGGTGGAAATCATGGGCGAGACAATCTCGTTCGCCCCTCGGAAGGCCATCAAGTCCCAAGTCTTGGCGGACTTTGTGGCTGAATGGGTCGACACCCAACTCCCAACAGCTCCGATCCAACCGGAACTCTGGACCATGTTTTTCGACGAGTCGCTGATGAAGACAGGGGCAAGCGCAGGCCTGCTCTTCATCTCGCCCCTCGGGAAGCACCTACGCTACGTGCTACGCCTCCACTTCCCGGCGTCCAACAATGTGGCCGAGTACGAGGCTCTGGTCAACGGGTTGTGCATCGCCATCGAGCTAGGGGTCCGACGCCTCGACGCTCGCGGTGACTCGCAGCTCGTCATTGACCAAGTCATGAAGAACTCCCACTGCCGTGACCCGAAGATGGAAGCCTACTGCGATGAGGTTCGACGCCTGGAGGACAAGTTCTACGGGCTCGAGCTCAACCACATCGCCCGACGATACAACGAGACTACGGACGAGCTAGCTAAGATAGCCTCGGGGCGAACAACGGTGCCCCCGGATGTCTTCTCCCGAGACCTACATCAGCCCTCAATCAAGACCGACGACACGCCCGAGCCCGAGAAGGCCTCGACCCAGCCCGAGGCACCCTCGGCTCAGCCCGAGGCACCCTCGGCTCCCGAGGGTGAGGCACTCCGCATCGAGGAAGAGCGGAGCGGGGTCACGCCTAATTGAAACTGGCAGACCCCGTACCTGCAATATCTCCACCGAGGAGAGCTGCCCCTCGACCGAGCCGAGGCTCGGCCACTAGCGCGACGCGCCAAGTCGTTCGTCTTGCTGGGGGACGAGAAGGAGCTCTACCACCGCAGCCCCTCAGGCATCCTCCAGCGATGCATATCCATCACCGAAGGCCAGGAGCACTTACAAGAAATACACTCGGGGGCTTGCGGTCACCACACAGTGCCCCGAGCCCTTGTTGGAAACGCCTTCCGACAAGGTTTCTATTGGCCGACCGCGGTGGCCGACGCCACTAGAATTGTCCGCACCTGCCAAGGGTGTCAATTCTACGCAAGGCAGACCCACCTGCCCGCTCAGGCTTTGCAGACGATACCCATCACCTGGCCGTTTGTTGTATGGGGTCTGGGCCTCGTCGGCCCCTTGTAGAAGGCACCCGGGGGCTACACGCACCTCCTGGTTGCCATCGATAAATTCTCCAAGTGGATCGAGGTCCGGCCCCTGAACAGCATCAGGTCCGAACAGGCTGTGGCTTTCTTCACCAACATCATCCATCGTTTCGGGGTCCCGAACTCCATCATCACCGACAACGGCACCCAGTTCACCGGCAGAAAGTTCCTGGACTTCTGCGAGGATCACCACATCCGGGTGGACTGGGCCGCCGTGGCTCACCCCATCACGAATGGGCAAGTAGAGCGTGCCAACGGCATGATTCTGCAAGGACTCAAGCCACGGATCTACAACGACCTCAACGAGTTTGGCAAGCGATGGATGAAGGAGCTCCCCTCGGTGGTCTGGAGTCTGAGGACGACGCCGAGCCGAGCCACGGGTTTCACACCGTTCTTTCTAGTCTATGGGGCCGAGGCCATCTTGCCCACAGACTTAGAATACGGTTCCCCGAGGGCGAGGGCCTACGACGACCAAAGCAATCAAACAAACCGAGAAGACTCACTGGACCAGCTGGAAGAGGCTTGGGACATGGCCTTACTACACTCGACGCGGTATCAGCAGTCCCTGCGACGCTACCACGCCCGAGGGGTTCGGTCCCGAGACCTCCAGGTGGGCGACTTGGTGCTTCGGCTGCGACAAGACGCCCGAGGGCGGCACAAGCTCACGCCTCCCTTGGAAGGGCCGTTCGTCATCGCCAAGGTTCTGAAGCCCGGGACATACAAGCTGGCCAACAGTCAAGGCGAGGTCTACAACAACGCTTGGAACATCCGACAACTACGTCGCTTCTACCCTTAAGATGCTTTCAAGTTGTTCATACACCTCGTTCACATACGAAGTCTAACCATCAAGGAAGGGTCAGCCTTGCCTCGACAAAGCCCGACCCTCCCTCGGGGGCTAGAAGGGGGGAACCCCCTCTGCGTCAAAATTTTCCTTGGAAAAAGTCTTTTCTGCTAGAACGTCTTTCGTGCTTTTCGACTACTTCGAAAGTGGGATCCTGAAAACGACGGAGTACACGTAAGCAGTCAAGGCTGACCGAGCCGAGGGACTCCTACGCCTCCGGGATACAGATACCTCACTCATCACCTTCTGCGATAAGTAACTCATGCTCGGATAAGCGATTCCACGGACCGAACAAGTCTTCACGCTCGAAAACTCTTCTGCCGAAATGATTTTTCGTGCCTTCTCGACTATATCGATAGCAGAATCCTACGGACGAGTAAGAGTACACGTAAGCGGTAAGGCCGACCGAGCCGAGGGACTCCTACGCCTCCGGGATACGGATACCTCACTCATCACCTTCCGTGAAAAGTAACTCTCGCTCGGACAAACAATTTATTTACCGACAGATAAGTCTTGATATCCGAAACAAGAGGAAAAGAAACGCAGCTTTACAACACAACGACAGTATGTTTGGGCCTCGGTGGCCGCAGAAAACATACGCGCACTACAAGATAAACCGATCCCGCAGGCTCGGACCTTGACGGAGGGGGAGCAGCAGCACCCTCGGCGTCAACTACACCTTCGGTGAAGTCCGATCGAGCCTCGGACGGCAACACGGTCGAAGGATCTCTGCTCCGAATGACGACATCAGCACCGCGCCCAGGCCATCACCGCCAGGGTCTCCTCCAGGAATCCGGCCCAAGCAGACGGCTCGGCCGGCCCGAAGCCTCAGCCAGCTGTCCCCCGAGGACATCAGCCCGGCTCATGGCCTCGGCAACTCAGCTCCAGCGCCGGTCCCGCCGGTGGACGGCCCGGTCAGGCTCTGGCCAACGAAGTCTTCTTTTCGAGCCAACTCTGCCTCTGTCCACACTGACGCCGCTGCCTCCGGCTTCAGCTCATCGAAGAGCGGCTGAGGGTTCCTTTAACTAAGCAAGAGAAGCCTCGGGCAGCAAGGCCGACCGAGCCGAGGGACTCCTACGCCTCCGGGATACGGATACCTCACTCGTCACCTTCGCACGAGGCAACTCACGCTTGGTGAAGCGGTTCAGATAGCCGACAGGCGAGTCCTAGTGCTCGAAATGAGGAAAAACACGGTTCCGTGCCAAAAATACATACATGTTCAGGCCCCGACAGCCACAATGAACAGACACCGGCATTCAAGGTGCCATTACAAACGGAACTCCGGTTCCGCCCCCGCGGGTACGAACAACCCCCCACATTGGAGGGCCCGCGGGGCGACAAGGCTACTGTTGCCCGCTCCGGCAGCAGCGACAACGACCTTCGCTCCAGATGGCCAAACTGCAGCGGCGATGGCCTCAGGGCGGACGCCGCTGCAACAATGCCCTTGCCCATGTCCCCACTCGAGGGGCGAGGACAAGCTATCAAAGCCAAAGAGCCGGAGGCCCGGAGCGCGGATGGTGGCGGTGATCTCGTCGACGACGAGGACTTCTTCGGCCACCACCACCTCAGCGCCGGCGACGGAAGCCATCTGCCCACCGGCAGATCCCCACTCGGATTCTCCCGGACGAGCGAAGCACCGACCTCCGCGCAGAGGTGCCGTACCGGGGCAAAGGCAGGACAACCCCAGAACACGAACGCCGCCCTAGCAGCGCGCGATGTCTTGGGCGGTCCTCCGGTGCGCGCGGCGCGACAACCGCTCTCGCGGCGGGAGGGGGCACCGGGAGCCGAGCCAGAGCCGGCTGAGCCAGTGAGCCCAACGCGCTGAAGCTGACGACGCTCGCCGCCAATCAGCCCCGCGTTGTCGAAGTCCGACCCTCCCGCTAGGCTGGTGAGCGCCCTCTCCCTTGAATACTGAGGGAGAAGGTGACCCACAAACCCGCGCGGGAGGTAGAGCTCCGGCTCAGCCCGGCCTCCGCCCCAGCCAGGATGATGAAGATCCTTGAAGCTGAGGGCGGGACCAAGATCGCAGCCCGGCTCGCTTCTCCCCACCATCGAACTAGTGGTCACCGTCTTGGGTGACCACCGGCGAGGGGATGCAGCCGGGCTGCCTAATGAAAATCCTTGAAGCCGAGCGATGGCTGAAAGGTACCAACTTCCGCGAAGTTGCGTTCCTCCAATGACAAGGCGGAAGAACTGCGAGTGTTCCCCATCCGGGGGCTCGGAAGGTGGAAAGACGCGATGCATAAGGGGAGCGCGAAGACATGGTTGCCTTTCAAGGGGGTCACCCTCCTTTTAAAGGCAACTCTCCCCACTTGTGTCCTCAGCCGTCGTGGGCTGAGTCTTCTCCAACACGCTCCAAGGTCCTCCCCCTACGACACGGGGGCTGGGTCCCACACATCGCGCAAGCCGGCCCAAGACAGAAGGAGCCAAAACCGCCGCGCGCGGTGCGCGTAACTGCCCGACGGTTACAAGCATTCCTCCACTTTCGCCCAGACCAGCGAGCGAAAGGGCGGACCGCATGCAGGCGGCATGCAACCGCACCAAGGGGGCGCACCCTTTCGACTTCGACGCGTCCAGCATGGAGGCCTAGGCCCACACGTCATGTAACCGGCGCGCCGGTTACTACGTGCAAGAAACTGCACCGCCACTCGTGCCACTACCGTGCCTCCTCGACTGCGGAACCAGTACCGCGACTCGAGGCAACCCTGCGCATGACCCAACGGTGCCAACCGAGCACATCGGCCACGGGTCAGTCAGCCGCGGGAGAAGGCGCGACGGTCGATACGGCCAAAAATGGGCCAGTAGTAATGGTAGTGGCAGGCGGGCGGAAGCAGCGGTCAAGTCGTCAGCAAGCTCACGTCCCCTCCTGGGACAGCGAGAGAACCCTCTCCCACGGCGTGAAGACGACGCGCCCATGTTCCGTCCCTCGAACGGCTCGTGCACGTGCAACGGCCGCCCCGTGAACCACTCGTCCCGTCGCATTAACTCTACGGCAGGACGGGCGGCACCTTTGGCGGGCGAAGCAGGCGACGCTTCACCTCCGCCATAATGACCACGTCAAAAAAGGTACACCACGTCATTCGATTTCGTATCCCTTTCCACTTCCTCTTTCTCTCTCTCTTGCCACAGGGACCGGGAAAGGGGATACCCCGAAAGGGATCCTTCTCCACGAAGGAAGCGGGCCCCGAGCCCCCCTACTGATCAGAGGTTCAAAGGCTGGCCCCTCGGGAGGGTTCAATACCCACCTCAGAGCACTCGGGCTCCGCGCCCACTACTGGTCAGAGGTTCGAAGGCTGGCCCCTCGAAAGGGTTCAACGGCCGCCTCAGGCCACTCGGGCTCCGCGCCCACTACTGATCAGGGGTTCGTAGGCTGGCCCCCGAAGGGTTCGACAGCCGCCTCAGACGCAGAGCGAGGGATGACCCTGGGTACGTTCGATACATAACCAAGGCTCGGGCTACGCTCCCGAGGTACCCTAGGACATTTCCGAGACCTACGGGAAAGATCTTGTAACGGAATCCCACCAGAGGGAGGCATCGAGCCCTCGGACCCCATCAAAAGGGGTCCGGGTCCGGCAAATCACCCGCAGGTACTTTTGGAGCGCGCCTCTGGGCCACTAGCCGACCCCTAACGAATGGGGCACGGGCGTCCACTCGGATTACCCGTTAGCAGCTCGCTGGAGACACCATGTTCGGCGCCCTCCAAGGGCAACATGGCGCTTTTTCCCCCCCTCCTATTTGCGGAAAGGCGACGCAGGGGCGTATGAAAAAAGCCGAGTCTGTCCTTGACCGTCCTCTCGCCCTGTGCGGAGGCTCGGGGGCTGCTCTCACAAACCCGACTCCGGCCAAACCGTTGACAGCGTCAACATACCAGCCCGAGAACTTGGGACTTGATTGTGCACCCGGGCTATGGCCAATTCGCATGAGGGAACAACCAGACCGGCCGAAGCATCACGAAACGCATTAAGACCTCGAAGCAGTCAAACCACTCCTTCGAGGCCTCGGGGGCTACCTGGCGGGTGCGCTCGCGCGCACCCACTGGAACGAAACTCAACCGGGAAAGGCCGGTCCCCTTGCAAAAAAGTGCGACAAAAGCCTCCAAGCGAGTATTAACACTCCCTTCGAGGCTCGGGGGGCTACTGTCGGGGACCATAATTAGGGGTACCCCCAAGACTCCTAATCTCAGCTGCTAACCCCCATCAGCACAAAGCTGCAAAGGCCTGATGGGTGCGATTAAGTCAAGGCTCGGTCCACTCAAGGGACACGATCTTGCCTCGCCCGAGCCCAGCCTCGGGCAAGGGCAGCCGACCCCGAAGGATTTACGTCTCGCCCGAGGGCCCCCTCAGGCAACGGACACACATTCGGCTCGCCCGAGGCCCAGTCTTCGCCAAGAAGCAACCTTGGCCAAATCGCCACGCCGACCGACTGTATCGCAGGAGCATTTAATGCAAGGATGGTCTGACACCTTATCCTGACGCGCGCTCATCAGTTGACAGAGCCGAAGTGACCGCAGTCACTTCGCCGCTCCACTGACCGACCTGACAAGAAGACAGCGCCGCCTGCATCGCTCTGACTGCTGTGCCGCTCGACAGAGTGAGGCTGACAGCAGCCAAGTCCGGCCTCGAGCGCCATAGGAAGCTCCGCCTCGCCCGACCCCAGGGCTCGGACTCGGGCTCGGCCCCGGAAGACGACGAACTCCGCCTCGCCCGACCCCAGGGCTCGGACTCGGGCTCGGCCCCGGAAGACGACGAACTCCGCCTCGCCCGACCCTAGGGCTCGGACTCGGGCTCAACCCCGGAAGACGACGAACTCCGCCTCGCTCGACCCCAGGGCTCGGACTCGGCCCCAGACGACGGTCTCCGCCTCGCCCGACCCGGGGCTCGGACTCGACCTCGACCTCGGAAGACAGACACGACCCCGACCTCGGAGGAGCCTCCGCCTCGCCCGACCCAGGGCTCGGACCGACCACGTCACAGGAGGGGCCATCATTACCCTACCCCTAGCTAGCTCAGGCTACTGGGAACAAGACCAGAGTCCCATCTGGCTCGCCCCGGTAAACAAATAATGATGGCGCCCCGCATGCTCCATGACGACGGCGGCTCTCAGCCCCTTACGGAAGCAAGGATACGTCAGCAAGGACTCGACAACCCCGACAGCTATCCTTCTGCAAGGCTCCAACGCTTCTCCGACGGCCACAACATCACATGAACAGGGTGCCAAAACCTCTCTAGCTGCCACGACGGCATGTACTTAGGGCGCTAGCTCCTCTCTGCTAGACACGTTAGCACATTGCTACACTTCCCATTGTACACCTGAACCCTCTCCTTACGCCTATAAAAGGAAGGTCCAGGGCTCTCTTACGAGAGGGTTGGCCGCGCGGAAGGGGACGGGACGGCACGTGCACGCCTCTCGCTCCCTCCACGTGGATGCTTGTAACCCCCTACTACAAGCGCACCCGACCTGGGCGCGGGACAACACGAAGGTCGCAGGTTTCCCCTTTTACGCCTGTCTCCCTCTAGCTTCCCCCCTTCGTGCTCCGTCTCGCGCCGACCCATCTAGGCTAGGGCACGCGTCGACAGTTTACTCGTCGGTCCAGGGACCCCCCAGGGTCGAAACGCCGACAAGTAGGCTCCCCATTAACGCCTCCAAGCTCGACAATGAGGAAATGGTGCTCATCATCAAGAGCTTCCGCCAAATCCTCAAGCAAAGGAGGGGGAAGGATTATAAACCCCGCTCCAAGAATGTGTGCTACAAGTGTGGTAAGCCCGGTCATTTTATTGCTAAATGTCCATTATCTAGTGATAGTGACAGGGGCGACGACAAGAAGGGATAGAGGAAGGAAAAGAAGAGATACTAAAAGAAGAAGGGCGGCGATGCCCATGTATGCCGAGAATGGGACTCCGATGAGAGCTCCATCGACTCCTCCTCCAACGAGGACGCCGCCAACATTGTCGTCACCAAAGGCCTCCACTTCCCCAACATCGGCCACAAGTGCCTTATGGCAAAGGACGGCAAGAAAAAGAAGGTACAAGCTAGAACCACCCACAAGTATACTACATCTAGTGATGAGGGTAGTTCTAGTGATGATGAAGATGACTTGCTTAGTCTTTTTGCCAATCTTAACATGCAACAAAAGGAAAAATTAAATGAATTGATAGGTGTCATTCATGAGAAGGATGATCTCTTGGATAGCCAAGAGGAATTCCTTATTAAGGAAAATAAAAAGCATGTTAAGGTAAAAAAAATGCTTATGCTCAGGAAATAGAAAAATGTGAAAACTTAACTAGAGAGCTTAGCATTTGTCATGACACCATTTCCAACCTTAGAAATGAGAACGATAATTTACTTGCTAAGGTTGAAAAATCAAATGTTTGTCATGATTTAATTATTAATCTTAAAAATAATAATGCTAGTTTGATCGCTAAGATTGATAAATTGAATGAATCAATTTCTAGCCTTAAGATTGAGAATGATAGATTAATTGCTAAGGCTAAGGGTTTAAATGTTTACAATGATGTTGTTTCCAATCTTAGAAATGAGAATGCTATTTTACATGCTAAGATTGATGAATTAAATGTTTGCAAACCCTCTACGTCTAGTGTTGATCATGTCTCCATTTGTACTAGATGTAGAGATATTAATGTTGATGCTATCTATGATCACATAGCTTTAATTAAACAACAAAATGATCACATAGCTCAACTAACTGCTAAAATTAATGAGCATGAGATAGAGAATGAAAATTTTAAATTTGCTAGAAGCATGCTCTATAATGGGAGACATCCTGGCATCAAGGATGGCATTGGTTTCCAACAGGGTAGCAATGTCAAGCTTAATGCCCCTAAGAGATTATCTAATTTTGTTAAGGGCAAGGCTCCCATGGCACAGGATAACAAGGGTTACATTTTATATCCTGCTGGTTATCCTGAGCATAAAATTAGGAGAATTCATTCTAGGAAGTCTCATTCTGGTTCTCATCATGCTTTTATGTACAAGAATGAGACATCTAGTTCTAGGCATTCTATCCATGTTAAAATACCTAAAAAGAAATCCCCTGTTGCATCAAATGAGCCTAATGTTTCATTTAAGACTTTTGATGCTTCCTATGTTTTAACTAACAAATCAGGCAAAGTAGTTGCCAAATATGTTGGGGGCAAACACAAGGGCTCCAAGACTTGTGTTTGGGTACCCAAGGTGCTTGTTTCTAATGTGAAAGGACCCAAGACCGTTTGGGTACCTAAGAACAAGGTCTAAACTTGTTTTGTAGGTTTATGCATCCGGGGGCTCAAGTTGGATAATTGATAGCGGGTGCACAAACCACATGATAGGGGAGAAAAGGATGTTCTCCTCCTATGAGAAAAACCAAGATCCCCAAAGAGCTATCACATTCGGGGACGGAAATCAAGGTTTGGTCAAAGGACTTGGTAAAATTGCTATATCACCTGACCATTCTATTTCCAATGTTTTTCTTGTAGATTCTTTATATTACAACTTGCTTTCAGTTTCTCAATTATGCAAAATGGGTTACAACTATCTTTTTACGGATATAGGTGTTACTGCCTTTAGAAGAAGTGATGATTTAGTAGCATTTAAGGGAGTACTCGAGGGTCAGCTATACTTAGTTGATTTTTGAAAGGGAATTAGGCTTACACCTATTTCCTAATTGATTTTGGTGGTTGAATTGCCCAACACAAATAATTGGACTAACTAGTTTGCTCTAGTCTATAAGTTCTACAGATGCCAAAGTCTGGCGCACCGGACTGTCCGGTGTGCCATCGGACAGTGTCCGGTGCACCAGGGCCGTCGAAGCCAAACTCGCTACCTTCGGGAATTTCCAAGGGTGCTCCGCTATAATTCACCGGACTGTCCGATGAGCCACCGGACAGTGTCCGGTGTGCCAGCGGAAGCAACGACTACTAAGGCGCCAACAGTCACCTGCAGAGGCATTTAATGCGCTACAGTGCGCGCCAAGTCAGAGCATGCGTGGGAGGCGCACCGGACAGTCTACAGTACCTATCCGGTGCACCACCAGACAGCCGGGCGACCCCACCAGTCAGAGCTCCAACGGTCGAACCCTAACGGTCGGGTGATGTGGCTGGCGCACCGGACACTGTCCGGTGGCACACCGGACTGTCCGGTGCGCCCGTCGACAGCAGCCTCCACCAACGGTCATGTTTGGTGGTTGGGGCTATAAATACCCCAACCACCCCCACATTCAAGTCATCCAAGTTTTCCACCTTCCAACTACTTACAAGAGCTCTAGCATTCAATTCTAGACACACCAAAGAGATTAAATCCTCTCCCAATTCCACTCAAAGCTTTAGTGATTAGAGAGAGTGATTGTTGTGTTCATTTGAGCTCTTGCGCTTGGATTGCTTCTTTCTCTCATTCTTTCTTGTGATCATCTCATTTGTAACCGAGGCAAGAGACACCAATTGTGTGGTGGTCCTTGCGGGAACTTTGTGTTCCGATTGATTGAGAAGAGAAGCTCACTCGGTCCGAGGGACCGTTTGAGAGAGGGAAAGGGTTGAAAGAGACCCGGTCTTTGTGACCACCTCAACGGGGAGTACGTTTGCAAGAACCGAACCTCGGTAAAACAAATCTGTGTGTCACAATCTTTATTCGCTTGCAATTTGTTTTGCGCTCTCTCTCTCTCTCTCTCGGACTCGTTTATATTTCTAACGCTGACCTAGCTTGTAGTTGTGATTAACTTTGTAATTTTCAGTTTCGCCCTATTCACCCCCCCCCCCCTCTAGGTGACTTTCAATTGGTATCAGAGCCAGGTTCTTCATTAGAGCCTAACCGCTCGAAGTGATGTCAGGAGATCACGCCAAGAGGGAGATGGAGACCGGTGACAAGCCCACTACAAGCCACGGGAAGGCTTCATCGGAAGAGTCCCGCAACAAGGGGAAGGGGAAGGAGAAGAAATCCTCTTCCCACAAGTCGCATCGGAGTGGCGACAAGAAAAAGAAGATGAGGAAGGTGGTCTACTACGAGACCGATACTTCATCGCCTTCCACCTCCGGCTCCGACGCGTCGTCCATTACTTCTAAGCGCCATGAGCGCAAGAAGTTTAGTAAGATACCCCTACGCTATCCTCGCATTCCTAAACATACACCTTTACTTTCCGTCCCATTAGGCAAACCGCCAACGTTTGATGGTGAAGATTATGCAAGCTGGAGTGATATGATGCGATATCACCTAACCTCACTCCACAAAAGTATATGGGATGTTGTTGAGTTTGGTGTACAGGTACCATCCGTAGGGGATGAAGATTATGATGAGGACGAAGTGGCCCAAATCCAACACTTCAACTCCCAAGCCACAACTATATATACTTCTCGCCTCTCTAAGTCGGGAGGAGTATAATAAGGTGCAAGGGTTGAAGAGTGCTAAGGAGATTTGGGACGTACTAAAGACCACGCACGAAGGAGATGAGGTGACCAAGATCACCAAGCGGGAAACGATCGAGGGGGAGCTCGGTCGCTTTCGACTTCGCCAAGGGGAGGAGCCACAAGACATGTACAACCGACTCAAAACCTTGGTGAACCAAGTGCGCAACCTCGGGAGCAAAAAATGGGATGACCATGAAGTGGTTAAGGTTATTCTTAGATCACTTGTTTTCCTTAATCCCACTCAAGTTCAATTAATTCGTGGCAATCCTAGATATACACTAATGACTCCCGAGGAAGTAATCGGGAATTTTGTGAGCTTTGAATTGATGATCAAAGGCTCAAAGAAGATCAACGAGCTTGATGGCCCCTCCGCGCCCGAAGCACAACCGGTTGCATTCAAGGCAACGGAGGAAAAGAAGGAGGAGTCTACATCAAGTAGACAACCAATTGACGCCTCCAAGCTCGACAATGAGAAAATGGCGCTCATCATCAAGGGCTTCCACCAAATCCTCAAGCAAAGGAGGGGGAAAGATTACAAGCCCCGCTCCAAGAAAGTTTGCTACAAATGTGGTAAGCCTGGTCATTTCATTGCTAAATGTCCATTATCTAGTGATAGTGAGAGGGGCGACGACAAGAAGGGAAGAAGAAAGGAGAAGAAGAGATACTACAAGAAGAAGGGCGGCGATGCCCATGTTTGCCGGGAGTGGGACTCCGACGAGAGCTCCACCGACTCCTCCTCCGACGAGGACGCCGCAAACATCGCCATCACCAAGGGCTTCTCTTCCCCAACGTCGGCCACAAGTGCCTCATGGCTAAGGACGACAAAAGGAAGAAGGTAAAATCAAGATCCTCCACTAAATATGAAACCTCTAGTGATGAGGGTAATGCTAGTGATGAGGAGGATAATTTGCGTACCCTTTTTGCCAACCTCAACATGCAACAAAAAGAAAAATTAAATGAATTAATTAGTGCGATTCATGAGAAGGATGACCTCTTGGATTCTCAAGAGGACTTCATAATTAAGGAAAATAAGAATCATGTTAAGGTTAAGAATGCTTATGCTCTAGAAGTAGAAAAATGTGAAAAATTATCTAGTGAGCTAAGCACTTGCCATGATACTATTGTCAACCTTAGGAATGAGAATGCTATTTTAGTTGCTAAGGTTGATTCAAATGTTTGTGATGGTTCACTTTCCAATCTTAGAGATGATAATGCTAATTTGCTTGCTAAGATTGAAAAGTTGAATGATTCTCTTGATAGCCTTAGAATTGAAAATGAAAAATTAATTGCTAAGGCTAAAGACCTTGATGTTTGCAATGTTACTATTTCTAACCTTAGAAGTGAAAATGATATATTGCATGCTAAGGTTGTAGAATTAAAATCTTGCAAACCCTCTACATCTACCGTTGAGCACACTTCTATTTGCACTAGATGTAGAGATGTTGACATTGATGCTATTCATGATCATATGGCTTTAATTAAACAACAAAATGATCATATAGCAATATTAGATGCTAAAATTGCCGAGCATGAACTTGAAAATGAAAAATTTAAATTTGCTCGTAGTATGCTTTATAGTGGGAGACGCCCTGGCATCAAGGATGGCATTGGCTTCCAAAAGGGGGACAATGTCAAACTTAATGCCCCTCCTAAAAGATTATTTAATTTTGTTAAGGGCAAGGCTCCCATGCCTCAGGATAACGAGGGTTACATTTTATACCCTGCCGGTTATCCCGAGAGCAAGATTAGGAGAATTCACTCTAGGAAGTCTCACTCTGGCCCTAATCATGCTTTTATGTATAAGGGTGAGACATCTAGCTCTAGGCAATCAACCCGTGCTAAATTGCCTAGAAAGAAAACTCCTAATGCATCAAATGACCATAGAATTTCATTCAAAACTTTTGATGCATCATATGTTTTAACTAACAAATTCGGCAAGGTAGTTGCCAAGTTTGTTGGGGGCAAACACAAAGGATCAAAAACTTGTGTTTGGGTACCCAAAGTTCTTGTATCTAATGCCAAAGATCCCAAAACAGTTTGGGTACCTAAAACAAAGAACTAAACTTGTTTTGTAGGTTTATGCATCCGGGGGCTCAAGTTGGATAATCGACAGCGGGTGCACAAACCATATGACAGGGGAGAAGAAAATGTTCTCCTCCTATGAGAAAAACCAAGGTCCCCAACGAGCTATCACATTCGGGGATGGAAACCAAGGTTTGGTCAAAGGTTTGGATAAAATTGCTATTTCTCCTGACCATTCTATTTCCAATGTTTTTCTTGTAGATTCTTTAGATTACAATTTGCTTTCCGTTTCTCAAATATGTCAAATGGGCTACAACTGTCTTTTTACTGATGTAGGTGTCACTGTCTTTAGAAGAAGTGATGATTCAATAGCATTTAAGGGAGTGTTAGAGGGTCAGCTATACTTGGTAGATTTTGATAGAGCTGAACTCGACACTTGCTTAATTGCTAAGACTAACATGGGTTGGCTCTGGCACCGCCGACTAACCCATGTTGGGATGAAGAATCTTCATAAGCTTCTAAAGGGAGAGCACATTTTAGGATTAACAAATGTTCATTTTGAGAAAGACAGGATTTGTAGCGCATGCCAAGCAGGGAAGCAAGTTGGTGTTCATCATCCACACAAGAACATCATGACGACTGACAGGCCACTGGAGCTCCTACACATGGACCTATTCGGCCCAATAGCTTACATAAGCATCGGTGGGAGTAAGTACTGTCTAGTTATTGTGGATGATTATTCTCGCTTCACTTGGGTGTTCTTTTTGCAGGAAAAATCTCATACCCAAGAAACCTTAAAGGGATTCTTGAGACGGGTTCAAAATGAGTTCGGCTTAAGGATCAAGAAAATTAGAAGCGACAACGGGACGGAGTTCAAGAACTCACAAATCGAAAGTTTCCTTGAGGAGGAGGGCATCAAGCATGAGTTCTCTCCTCCCTACACCCCACAACAAAATGGTGTAGTGGAGAGGAAGAATAGAACTCTATTGGACATGGCAAGAACCATGCTTGATGAGTACAAGACTTCGGATCGGTTTTGGGCCGAGGCGGTCAACACCGCCTGCTATGCCATCAACCGATTGTATCTACACCGAATCCTCAAGAAGACATCATACGAACTCCTAACCGGTAAAAAGCCCAATATTTCATATTATAGGGTCTCTGGTAGCAAATGCTTTATTCTTGTTAAAAGAGGTAGAAAATCTAAATTTGCTCCTAAGACTGTAGAAGGCTTTTTACTAGGATATGATTCAAACACAAGGGCATATAGAATCTTTAACAAGTCCTCTGGACAAGTTGAAGTTTCTTGTGACGTTGTGTTTGATGAGACTAACGGCTCTCAAGTAGAGCAAGTTGATCTTGATGAGATATGTAATGAAGAGGCTCCGTGCATCGCGCTAAGGAACATGTCCATTGGGGATGTGTGTCCTAAGGAACCCGAAGAGCCTCCAAATGCACAAGATCAACCATCCTCCTCAACGCAAGCATCTCCACCAACTCAAAATGAGGATGAGGCTCAAGTTGATGAAGGAGAAGATCAACAAGATGAGCCACCTCAAGATGACGGCAATGATCAAGGGGGAGATGCAAAGGATCAAGACAAGGAGGATGAAGAACCAAGACCGCCACACCCAAGAGTCCACCAAGCAATCCAACGAGATCACCCCGTCGATACTATCCTCGGCGACATTCATAAGGGGGTAACCACTAGATCTCGTGTTGCACATTTTTGTGAGCATTACTCTTTTGTTTCCTCTATTGAGCCGCACAGGGTAGAGGAAGCACTACAAGATTCGGATTGGGTGGTGGCGATGCAAGAGGAGCTCAACAATTTCACTAGGAATGAGGTATGACATTTAGTTCCACGTCCTAACCAAAATGTTGTAGGAACCAAGTGGGTCTTCCGCAACAAGCAAGACGAGCATGGTGTGGTGACAAGGAACAAATCCCGACTTGTGGCCAAAGGATAATCCCAAGTCGAAGGTTTGGATTTTGGTGAAACCTATGCACCCGTAGCTAGGCTTGAGTCAATTCATATATTATTAGCCTATGCTACTTACCATGGCTTCAAGCTTTACCAAATGGACGTGAAGAGTGCCTTCCTTAATGGACCGATCAAATAAGAGGTCTATGTTGAGCAACCTCCCGGCTTTGAAGACAGTGAGTATCCTAACCATGTCTATAGGCTCTCTAAGGCGCTTTATGGGCTCAAACAAGCCCCAAGAGCATGGTATGAATGCCTAAGAGATTTCCTTATTGCTAATGGCTTCAAAGTCGGAAAAGCCGATCCTACTTTATTTACTAGAACTCTTGACAATGATTTGTTTGTATGCCAAATTTATGTTGATGATATTATATTTGGGTCTACTAACGAATCTACATGTGAGGAATTTAGTAGGATCATGACACAAAAATTCGAGATGTCTATGATGGGGGAGTTGAAGTATTTCTTGGGATTCCAAGTAAAGCAACTCCAAGAAGGCACCTTCATTAGCCAAACAAAGTATATTCAAGACATTCTAAACAAGTTTGGGATGAAGGATGCCAAGCCCATCAAGACACCCATGGGAACCAATGGGCATCTCGACCTCGACACGGGAGGTAAATCCGTCGATCAAAAGGTATACCGGACGATGATAGGCTCCTTACTCTATTTATGTGCATCTCGACCGGATATTATGCTTTCCGTATGCACGTGTGCAAGATTCCAAGCCGACCCTAAGGAAGCTCACCTTACGACCGTAAAATGAATCTTGAGATATTTAGTTCATACTCCTAAGTTTGGGCTTTGGTATCCTAGGGGATCCACTTTTAATTTAATTGGTTATTCCGATGTCGATTGGGCGGGGTGTAAAATTAATAGAAAGAGCACATCAGGGACTTGCCAGTTCTTGGGAAGATCCTTGGTGTCTTGGGCTTCAAAGAAGCAAAATTCCGTAGCTCTTTCTACCGCTGAAGCCGAGTATATTGCCGCAGGCCATTGTTGCGCGCAATTACTTTGGATGAGGCAAACCCTTAGGGACTATGGTTACAAATTAACCAAAGTTCCTCTTCTATGTGATAATGAGAGTGCAATCCGCATGGCGGATAATCCCGTTGAGCATAGCCGCACTAAACACATAGCCATTCAGTATCATTTCTTAAGGGATCACCAACAAAAGGGGGATATCGAGATTGCATATATTAACACTAAAGATCAATTAGCCGATATCTTTACCAAGCCACTAGATGAACAAACTTTTAACAAACTTAGGCATGAGCTAAATATTCTTGATTCTAGGAATTTCTTTTGATGTTTTGCACACATAACTCCTAAATATACCTTTGATCATATCTCTTTCATGTGCTATGACTAATGTGTTTTCAAGTGTATTTCAAACCTAGTCATAGGTATATTGAAAGGGAATTGGAGTCTTCGGCGAAGACAAAGGCTTCCACTCCACTCCATGACTCATCCTTCGCCGTTTCTCCGAGCAATTCTCCAACGTTGGTATAATCTTCACTCATATGCTATTTACCAAAGGGGGAGAAAAGTAGTTTCAAGGGCTTATATTTCACTCAAAGTATTCGTTTTTGGCGATTCATGCCAAAGGGGGAGAAAGTATTAGCACAAAGCAAAAGGACCGACCGCACCACCACCTAATTTTAAAACTAATGATTTTCAAATTGGTATCTTATTGTGTTCAAAAGGGAGAGAAAATAGTATTTTCAAAATTAATATCTTAAAACCCTCTTGAACACTAAGAGGATGAATTTATTGAGGGGGAGTTTTGTTTAGTCAAAGGAAAAACATTTGAAACAGGAGGAGAAAATTTCAAATCTTGAAAATGCTTCGCAAAATCTTATTCATTTACCTTTGACTATTTGCAAAAGGACTTTGAAAAGAATTTACAAAAGAATTTGTAAAAACAAAACATGTGGTGCAAGCGTGGTCCAAAATATGTAAAAGAAAGAAATAATCCATGTGTATCTTATGAGTATTTATATTGGCTCAATTCTAAGTAACCTTTGGACTTACAATTATGCAAACTAGTTCATTTATACACTTCTATATTTGCTTTGGTTTGTGTTGGCATCAATCACCAAAAAGGGGGAGATTGAAAGGGAATTAGGCTTACACCTATTTCCTAATTGATTTTGGTGGTTGAATTGCCCAACACAAATAATTGGACTAACTAGTTTGCTCTAGTCTATAAGTTCTACAGATGCCAAAGTCTGGCGCACCGGACTGTCCGGTGTGCCACCGGACAGTGTCCGGTGCACCAGGGCTGTCGAAGCCAAACTCGCTACCTTCGGGAATTTCCAAGGGTGCTCCGCTATAATTCACCGGACTGTCCGGTGAGCCACCAGACAGTCTCCAGTGCACACCAGACTGTCCGGTGTGCCAGCGGAAGCAACGACTACTAAGGCGCCAACAGTCACCTGCAGAGGCATTTAATGCGCTACAGTGCGCGCCAGAGTCAGAGCACGCGCGGGAGGCGCACCGGACAGTCTACAGTACCTATCCGGTGCACCACCGGACAGCCAGGCGACCCCACCAGTCAGAGCTCCAACGGTCGAACCCTAACGGCCGGATGACGTGGTTGGCGCACCGGACACTGTCCGGTGGCACACCGGACTGTTCGGTGCGCCCGTCGACAGCAGCCTCCACCAACGGTCATGTTTGGTGGTTGGGGCTATAAATACCCCAACCACCCCCACATTCAAGTCATCCAAGTTTTCCACCTTCCAACTACTTACAAGAGCTCTAGCATTCAATTCTAGACACACCAAAGAGATTAAATCCTCTCCCAATTCCACTCAAAGCTTTAGTGATTAGAGAGAGTGATTGTTGTGTTCATTTGAGCTCTTGCGCTTGGATTGCTTCTTTCTCTCATTCTTTCTTGTGATCATCTCATTTGTAACCGAGGCAAGAGACACCAATTGTGTGGTGGTCCTTGCAGGAACTTTGTGTTCCGATTGATTGAGAAGAGAAGCTCACTCGGTCCGAGGGACCGTTTGAGAGAGGGAAAGGGTTGAAAGAGACCCGGTCTTTGTGACCACCTCAACGGGGAGTAGGTTTGCAAGAACCAAATCTCGGTAAAACAAATCCATGTGTCACACTCTTTATTCTCTTGTAATTTGTTTTGCGCCCTCTCTCTCGGACTCGTTTATATTTCTAACGCTAACCCGGCTTGTAGTTGTGATTAACTTTGTAATTTTCAGTTTCGCCCTATTCACCCCCCCTCTAGGCGACTTTCAATTTTAATAGAGCTGAACTCGATACTTGCTTAATTACTAAGACTAATATGGGTTGGCTCTAGCATCGCCGACTAGCCCATGTTGGGATGAAGAATCTTCATAAGCTTCTAAAGGGAGAACAAATTTTGGGACTAACCAATGTTCATTTTGAGAAAGATAGGGTTTGTAGCGCATGTCAAGCAGGGAAGCAAGTTGGTACCTGAAAGGGAAATGGCCTTAAACCATTTCTTATATTTTGGTGCTTGATGACCATCATTCAGACTAACTAGTTTGCCTAGTCTTTGATTCACAGGTTCATAAGATACAAAAGTTCAGTTTCTTAGTCAGAATCAGCTCAGACTCAACCAAATAGGGGTAAAACATGAGATAGATGAACTACCAATAGTTATACTCTTTGGATAAGTTCAAAATACTCCAAGGAACGTATTCAACACTTCTAGAAAGGTTGGAAAGCTCAAAATCAACATAGCGCTATTTTGGAGCTAGTTTGAGCAAAAGAAGAAATATGAGTGAAAGAATAAAAAATGTTCATAATCCATGACTTAGACTAGATGGAAAACCACTTGAGATATTTTCCTAAATCATAGGATCTCTCTCAAGTTTAGCCAAAGCAACTTGGAGAAGATTGTTCAAAGATCAACGAGAAGTCAGAAACTCAAGTTCTGAAATTGCCTAGCGTGGACTATCCGGCCCCTTCTAGCGGACCGTCCGCGACACCGTTTCAACTTCGGCCAGGAAATTAAAATCGTGGATAGTCCGACTAAACTGCGGACTGTCCGACTATACAGTGCGGACCGTCCGGCCATAATTCACGGATCGTCCGCATGTGAAGACCTGGTTCAGCCCGAAGGCGACAAGTTGAGAAAACGAATTATAGAGCTGGTGCGGACCGTCCGGGACCAAGGGCAGACCGTCCGCATGGTGTGACCAAGGCAGATAGCCGTTGATCTAGCCGTTGATCTATCAGATGTATCCGTTGGAGATGTCAGATTCGACCGTTGGAGGGTCGTGGACCGTCCGGGCCCTAGCCGCGGACCATCCACCAGTGCAATTTCTGGCAGATGCGCCCTAACGGCTATATGGGTGGTTGAGGGCTATAAAAGCCACCCAACCAGCCCATTCAAGCATTCATTGATCCATTTCATACACAAGAGTTGGGTATTCACTCCTATCTACTAGAGCAACACTTCTATACACATCAAAGTCTCACAAGTGCCACAAAAGAGAGATCAAGCAAGAAAGAGCTACTCATGTGCGTTTAGTGATAGTGCCTTGTGAGAATCATTGAGAGAAAGTGTGTGCTACCTCTTGTGATCATTTGAGCGTGGAGTTTTGACTCCCATTCATTGTAAAGCTAGCAAGAGCCCCTTATCTTTGTGGTTGGCCTTGCGGAGACTTTGGTCTCTTGTTGACAAAGAAGAAGAAGAGCTCGCCAGTCTTGGTGATCGGTGGAGAGAGGGAAAGGGTTGAAAAAGACGCGTCCTTAGTGGACTCCTCAACAGGGATTAGGTTCTCGAGAACCGAACCTCGGTAAAACAAATCACCTGTGTCTCTTGTGCTTATTGCTTTTGATTTGTTTTTCTTCCTCTCTAAGATCTCTTGCACTATTCCTTACTAATATTATTTTGTGTTGCTTCAAGTTAAATTCTCATTTAGAGAAGCAACGCTTTGCAAGAAAGAACTTGTGTTATTGCTCTTCTTATCTAAGCCCTCTTGCTTCATTCTCCATAAACTTATTAGTTGTATTGATTTGTCAATTCTGCATTCCTTGAAAGCAACACTCTTTGCAAGAAAAGGACTTAGTCTTATACTCCGAGAATTGTGCATCTTGTTCTAACCACTAATCAAGGGATCAAGTCTGGGTTTAAAGTTATAATTTTCAGGTTTTGCCTATTCACCCCCCCTCTAGGCAACTTTCAATTGGTATCAGAGCTAGGCACTTCATATTGAGTCTAACAACTCGAAGTGATGGCTCGAAGAAGATCCCAAAAGAACAAGAATACAAAGGAGTACAATGAGGTAACTCTTGAGATATTACTTTCCGATTGTTATAATTATGTTTCATGGTCTACTCATGTGATAAATGCTTTTAGAACCATAGACTCATGATTAGAACAAATTTTAGACAAGAGTATCATACCCTCTAGTTATAATGGGAAAAATACTTCTGAGGAAGATCAAAGATGTTTACGCTTAAATTATCTTGCTTTTGACATCTTAGGTAATTCTCTTAGCAAAGAAGATTATCATGCCTTCATAATTAGATATGATGAACCTATTCATGATGTGCATGATATTTGGACTATAATTAAAAGTAAATTTGATGAGTCCAAACATGTTAGTTCATTTGATGCTTCTACTTCCTTTAGTTCTTGTGAAACTAACCCTTTAAAGGAAGAAGAAGAAAATGAACGTTGGAGACCAAACGATGAGTCCACCTCTCCAAAAGGTTTGTATTTCCATTTCAATTCCCACATATGTTGTGTGGCTAATGAAAATGATAGCGGAAGCACAAATGAGGATGAGGAGGATGAAACAAGATTCATGCAACTCTACGCTCATCTAAGCCAAGAAGATAAGGCGGTCATGCTCAAATTTCTAAAAAGAGCGAGAGAGCAAAGAGAAGCTCGTCACATGCTAGAAGATATTCTCGCCATAAAAATGCAAAGCTTTGATGAGTTGACTAAAGAACATGAGGAGCTAAAGTGCTCTCATGTTGACTTGGTCCAAAGGTATGAAGTTATTTCAATTGAGCAAGATAACTCTTTATTATGTGTCGCTCAATTAGTAAATAGGAATACCTTACTTAAGGACCAAGTAGAAAGGCTAAAAATTGAAAATCTAGCTTTTCAAGAAAAACATGATATGCTTCTATGCTCTCATAAAAATCTTATGGATGATCATATCATGTTAAACATTGCTCATGAGGTTGTGATAGAAAACTTAAAATCCCAACAACCTCACTCTTGCACATGTATTAAAATTGAAACTATATTACCATGTGCTAATGCTTGTTGCTCGTCAACAAGTAATTCCTCCTGTGAGCTAGAATTTCCAGGAACAAAAGATGACACATGTCAAAAGATCAAGGAAGAAAATGAGAGGCTAAGAACGAGCTTGACACAACTAAAAGGGAAGTGCACTACCCAACCTTCTCAAGATAACCGTGATTACATGGTGAAAAAGCTTGAGACGGGAACAACTGTGGCATGCACAAAATCCCTTGAAGAAAAAGTCAAGGACTTGAGGATTGTCAAGAGGAAGGAACAAAAGAAGAAAATCAATACCTCTGCCAAAAGCCTCAACCATGCCTCCATGCAAGGTAACATCCAAGGTAATGATCAAGCCACACTTCACACTAAGAAAAGTAAGAAGTGTAGTGAATGCTTTGAAAAGGGACACTTCATTAGGTCATGTCCCTATATTAAAAATGGCTTTATTATTAACAAGGATGATAAACTTTGTTTTAAATGCTCAAAGAAGGGACACTTAGTTAAGTCTTGTCCCCATTTGAAACAAAAAGGCATAGTTTTAGAAAAGAAAATATTTACTAACCATGTAGAAAGTAATAAACAAGGAAAGAAGAAATCTTCAAGACATGAAGATTGCCTTTGCTACATATGCCGAAAGAAAGGACATCAATGTAAAGATTGTCCTATTGGTAACTATCCCGCCCCCAACTTGTCAATTAATTCATATATAACTAGACAATCCAAAATTGCAACTTGTGCTAGAAAGGTAATGAGTTTACCAAGTGCTAGCACAAAGGACATTTGGGTTCCTAGATCTTTGTTAACTAACCTTGATGGACCCATCAAGAGATGGGGACCAAAATATGCTTGCCAAGCTTTGCAGGGGAAAGGAGATGATATGAAGCTTTGGAGGTGCTTGAGCGAGTTAATTCAATTCTTATTAACTCAAGCTATTAATCTTACAATGTTATATATATCTAAGATTGATCCAAAGTTATTTTGAGTTAGTATATCTAAAACCCATATCATCTCGAGCAAGATATTGATGTTGTAGGTTTATCCTATGTGGAAAATCAAGAAAACCTACAACATGGAGGTAAATCGAAGGATGGTAACACTTATGTCTTTAAGTGCAAGTATATTCAATTATCATTTCTCTTGTGTCTTGTGTAGTCACATAGAAAAAGGAAGCACTTAAGAATGTTGTTAAATTGTTACCATTCTTTGGAGGAAGTTCCTCTCATATGGTAGATTGCATATTTATCATTTCTATATTATGGCAATCTACATGCTTTAAACTATTTTAACTACCTTATGGCATGATCTACATTAATTATCCTATTGCTGCCATGTTCTAGACATAGAGAGAAATATTCCAAGTTCTTAAAAGAATAAAGTGTCATATAAGGAATTCAAATCCTTAGGACACTTATAAAAGGAAAGTTCTCTTTATGACTAGAATCGTGAGACTAATGCTTTTGTCTAAGTGACTTAAGTAGTCTTACATCAAAAAGAATGAGTTTCTCTATGGAATGTGTACTCTAAACATAAAAGGAAGATCAATCCAATAGTATATGATGTATTTCTTCTTGCTTAAATTGGATATGATTCTTCTATATTCATTGCTCTCCATGTTATGAATTAGATTTGTTCCCATAATCTTAAGGAACTAACTATGCTTATTTTGTAAGTTAAAACTAAGCATACATCATGGAACAATCTAGTTCATATTATAAAGTTTCCATGCTTTAGTAATCCACTTTTCACTCCTTGTCAAAAATGATTACAAAAAGAGAAACTAGTGCTTGTGTTACTATTGACACATCTCTTGAGCTTACTTATGGAAATCTACAAGAGAGTAAGTGCATGTTTAAAGCCACAAGCCTCAAGGGTTGCTCTTCACCCAAAGGAAGAAAGGTAAAAGCAAAGGTATGGAAACTCATCTTCTTAATCAAATATAGTTCCCATCAATGGTTATTTACTCTAAAATTATCATATTGATATGCTTCTAAGTTATGTTAATAAATTCAATATGAAGAAGTAAATTTCCTATGGTTGATTAGAAATGTTAAAAGGTGCATATTCCTTCTTTCTAATGATGTGCACTAATATTAAGGATTTTACTTCGTGTCTGTGTGACTTGTGAATGATGAATTGTTTGTATCTCTTATCTAAAGAAATTATCATTCACCATATACTCCTCTATGCTGCTATATCTTTCTTAAGTATTTTCAATAAGTTTGAAAAGAAAAAGAGACAACTTCAAAGGAGAACACTCAAAAGAAAGACATCAAGAACAACAACACCTACTTGGACAGTAAGATCTTCAAATGGTCAATGGTGTGGTTGTAAGTATTTTAAACCTTTTGATTGTTGAGAATACCAGGCATAAGTTGATTATTGGAAATATTACATGCCTTGAGACTAACATTTTCTCTTAGTAATCTCATAAAGTCTCAAGTATGAGAATAAGTTTCTCATGAAGTATGCTACTTCAAATCAATCCAATTGGTAAAGTAATATCACTTCTATCAAGGATTGCAACTTTCATTATTAAAGTAGCACATTTACTGGATTCTCCTATTTTAAGCTTATTTGATAATCTAATGCATATGTTGTTCTTTTAATCACATCTGTTATTCGTTTGATCATTGAATAACTTCAAATTGACATCTATGTTGCTTAGTGCCTCATATACTATCATTCAATATCTCTCTTGATATGCACTAAGTTAAAAGGAGAATTCAGGATACATTTTATGCAATTTGTGATCCACTTGATATATGATAACAATGACTTACAAAAGGATCACTAGTTGTAAGAACTCTCTCTTGTGCAAAATATTTCCATACATTGTCTTGAATATAGGTCTTAAGTAACCAAGACTAAAGACAAAGAGCAATGAAGAGAGTGTCTCTATGAAAAGGTACAAAAGGGTAAACTACTTCCTCTCATTTACACATGTACCTAAATCTTCCTCTTATATACATTCTTTGCGTATCTTTTATAAAAGGAAGAGAAAACATGTCTATGCATATCCCTACTTCATACCTAGTTTAACCTCTCAAAAATTTCATTCCTGCATTAATGCATTTTTGTTAAAACTAGGTGAAGTGATTTTATTGTCAAAGAGCTTAAAGCTTAACCTTGTAACGAGGATAAGCTACCTTTGTCCCAAAGGTGGAGGTTCCTTAAGTCTCTCTGAAATCCTTAAGGCCCCGTTTGTTTCGTTGGAATTGAATTCCATTTTAAATAATTATAATTTAGACAAAACTAATTAAGTTCATATATTTATATATGTAATATATTTGTATATTTTCTAAAATCATATGAGAGAGATAGTTATATACTACATTCATGTTATAACGAAGCAAGTAGAAGAGTGTGCTATAAGTTGTACATTGGAAAAATAGCATGTAAATCTATAGAATCAGTTTCCATCTCTCACCCCATGAATTTGAGATGGGCTTATATAATAACTTTGGAAAGTGGTGGAATGTCACATTCTAATAAAAATATCCTATACTAATAGTAAGATTCTAATTCCTCAAAATGAAAGAAAACAAACGGGGCCTAAGGGTAATTGCTTAAAAATGTTTATAACATGTTTTCATAAGTGCATAGTCTGTCATGAGCATCACACCTATATTATGACACAATTCACTTCACATTATCTATGATATAGATATGTTCTCATTAACCTCTCTATGTGCATTTGGCATTTAAGGCCAAAATATGTATTCCTCTCAAGGCACAAATTTAGGGGGAGCAATCTATATTATATAGAACTATAATAAAGCCAAATTGACATATCTTGTAATCATATCTCTTTCATTTGGTACATTTGCATATCTCTTATCTTTCTTGTGCCAAGGCTAAGACTAATATGTTTCCATGAGTATCTCGTGTATTAAGTCTTAGATTGAAAGGGAAGCGAAGTATTCGGCAAAGACATTGCTTCCACTCTACTCCATCAGTATTATCTATCCTTTGCTGGTATTCCACCATCTCTCAAAATTGGTATAATCTTTAACTCATATTTACTTGTACCAATGGGGAGAATGTATTGAGGGCTCATATTTCACTCCCAAAGTATCCGTTTTTGGCGATTCATGCCAAAGGGGGAGAAAACATTAGCCCAAAGCAAAAGACCGCACCACCACCAATTTCAAAAAGTTTTTAAAAACGGTCTTTCAATTGGTTTTAAAAGAAGTTTTCAATTGGTATCTTATTTTTGATATATTTCAAATTGGTATGACCTCTTTTCAAAATTTGTATCTAAAACCCTCTTGAACACTAAGAGGAGAATTTCATTCAGGGAGAGTTTTGTTTTAGTCAAAGGAAAAGCATTTGAAACAGGGGGAGAATTTTAAATCTTGAAAAAGCTTCTCGCAATTTTATTCATATACCTTTGACTATTTGCAAAAAGACTTTGAAAAGATTTTCCAAAAGTTTGCAAAAATCATCACATGTGGTGCAAAAGTGGTCCAAAATTACAATCATATCAATATCACTCATATGCACTTAGAACCACTTTCATTTCAGTAGCTTATGAACACTTGACCAATTGCAAACTAGTTACAATTTTATACTTCATGTTTGCTTTGGTTTGTGTTGGCATCAATCACCAAAAAGGGGGAGATTGAAAGGGAAATGGCCTTAAACCATTTCTTATATTTTGGTGCTTGATGACCATCACAACCATTCGGACTAACTAGTTTGCCTAGTCTTTGATTCACAGGTTCATAAGATACAAAAGTTCAGTTTCTTAGTCAGAATCAGCTCAGACTCAATCAAATAGGGGTAAAACATGAGATAGATGAACTACCAATAGTTCTACTCTTTGGATAAGTTCAAAATACCCCAGGGAACGTATTCAACACTTCTAGAAAGGTTGGAAAGCTCAAAATCAACATAGCGCTATTTTGGAGCTAGTTTGAGCAAAAGAAGAAATATGAATGAAAGAATAAAAAATGTTGATAATCCATGACTTAGACTAGATGGAAAACCACTTGAGACATTTTTCTAAATCATAGGATCTCTCTCAAGTTTAGCCAAAGAAACTTGGAGAAGATTGTTCAAAGATCAACGAGAAGTCAGAAACTCAAGTTCTGAAATTGCCTAGCGCGGACCGTCCGCGACACCGTTTCAACTTCGGCTAGGAACTAAAAATCATGGATAGTCCGACTAAACTATGGACTGTCCGACTATATAGTGTGGACCGTCCGACCATAATTCACGGACCGTCCGCATGTAAAGACCTGGTTCAGCCCGAAGGTGACAAGTTGAGAAAAGGAAGTATAGAGCTGGCGCGGACCGTCCGGGACCAAGGGCGGACCGTCCGCGTGGTGTGACCAAGGCAGATAGCCATTGATCTAGCCATTGATCTATCAGATGTATCCGTTGGAGATGTCAGATTCGACCATTGGAGGGTCGCGGACCATCCGGGCCCTAGCCACGGATCGTCTGCCAGTGTAATTTCTGGAAGATGCGCCCCAACGGCTATATGGGTGGTTGAGGGCTATAAAAGCCACCCCAACCAGCCCATTCAAGCATTCATTGATCCATTTCATACACAAGAGTTGGGTATTCACTCCTATCTACTAGAGCAACACTTCTATACACATCAAAGCCTCACAAGTGCCACAAAAGAGAGATCAAGCAAGAAAGAGCTACTCGTGTGCGTTTAGTGATAGTGCTTTGTGAGAATCATTGAGAGAAAGTGTGTGCTACCTCTTGTAATCATTTGAGCGTGGAGTTTTGACTCCCATTCATTATAAAGCTAGCAAGAGCCCCTTATCTTTGTGTTTGGCCTTGCGGAGACTTTGGTCTCTTGTTGACAAAGAAGAAGAGCTCACCGGTCTTGGTGATCGGTGGAGAGAGGGAAAGGGTTGAAAAAGACCCGTCCTTAGTGGACTCCTCAACGGGGATTAGGTTCTCAAGAACCGAACCTCGGTAAAACAAATCACTTGTGTCTCTTGTGCTTATTGCTTTTGATTTGTTTTTCTTCCTCACTAAGTTCCCTTGCACTATTCCTTGCTAATATTATTTTGTGTTGCTTCAAGTTAAATTCTCATTTAGAGAAGCAACGCTTTGCAAGAAAGAACTTGTGTTATTGCTCTTCTTATCTAAGCCCTCTTGCTTCATTCTCCATAAACTTATTAGTTGTATTGATTTGTCAATTCTGCATTCCTTGAAAGCAACACTCTTTACAAGCAAAGGACTTAGTCTTATACTCCAAGAATTGTGCATCTTGTTCTAACCACTAATCAAGGGATCAAGTCTGGGTTTAAAGTTATAATTTTCAGGTTTCGCCTATTCACCCCCTCTAGGCAACTTTCAGTACCCATCATCCACACAAGAACATCATGACAACCGATATGCCGCTTGAGCTACTCCACATGGATCTATTCGGCCTGATCGCTTACATAAGCATCGACGGGAGTAAGTATTGTCTTGTAATAGTGGATGATTATTCTCGCTTCACTTGGGTGTTCTTTTTGCAGGAAAAATCACAAACCCAAGAGACTTTAAAGGGATTCTTGAAACGAGCTCAAAATGAGTTCGAATTGAGAATCAAGAAGATAAGAAGCAACAACGGGACGGAGTTAAAGAACTCTCAAATAGAAGGCTTTCTTGAGGAAGAGGGCATCAAGCATGAGTTGTCTTCTCCCTACACAGAATCAAGAAGATAAGAAGCAACAACGGGACGGAGTTAAAGAACTCTCAAATAGAAGGCTTTCTTGAGGAAGAGGGCATCAAGCATGAGTTGTCTTCTCCCTACACCCCTCAACAAAATGGTGTAGTGGAGAGGAAGAATAGAACTCTATTGGACATGGCGAGAACCATGCTTGATGAGTACAAGACACCGGACCGGTTCTAGGCTGAGGCAATTAACACCGCCTGCTACTCCATCAACCGGTTATATCTTCATCGAATCCTCAAGAAAACATCTTATGAATTCCTCACCGATAAAAAGCCTAATGTTTCATATTTTAGAGGCTTTGGTAGCAAATGTTTTATTCTTGTTAAAAGAGGTAGAAAATCTAAATTTGCTCCTAAGGCTGTAGAAGGTTTTTTCTTGGTTACGACTCAAACAAATCCACTGGATTAGTTGAGGTTTCTTGTGACATTGTGTTTGATGAGACTAATGGCTCCCAAGTGGAGCAAGTTGATCTTGATGAGCTAGATGATGAAGAGGCTCCGTGCGTCGCGCTAAGGAACATGTCCATTGGGGATGTGTGTCCTAAAGAATCCGAAGAGCCTCCACAAGCACAAGATCAACCATCATCTTCCAATCAAGCATCTCCACCAACCCAAGATGAGGACCAAGCTTAAGATGATGAAAATGAAGATCAAGAGAATGAGTCACCTCAAGAGGAGGACAATTATCAAGGGGGAGATGATAATGATCAAGAAAAGGAAGATGATCAAGAAGAACAGGGTCAAAGACCGCCACACCCAAGAGTCCATCAAGCGATTCAAAGATATCACCCCGTGAACTCCATCCTCAGCGATATTCATAAGGGGGTAACAACTCGATCTCAAGTCGCACATTTTTGTGAACATTACTCTTTTGTGTCTTCTATTGAGCCATACAGGGTGGAAGATGCATTAAAAGATTCAGATTGGGTGTTGGCAATGCAAGAGGAGCTCAACAACTTCACGAGAAATGAGGTATGACATCTTGTTCCACGTCCTAACCAAAATGTTGTAGGAACCAAGTGGGTATTCCGTAATAAGCAAGATGAGCATGGTGTGGTGACAAGGAACAAAGCTCGACTTGTAGCCAAGGGATATTCACAAGTCGAAGGTTTGGATTTCGGTGAAACCTATGCACCCGTAGCTAGGCTTAAATCAATTCGTATATTACTTGCCTATGCTACTTACCATGGCTTTAAGCTTTATCAAATGGACGTGAAAAGTGCCTTCCTTAATGGACCAATCAAGGAAGAGGTCTATGTTGAGCAACCTCCCAGCTTTGAAGATAGTGAGTACCCTAACCATGTGTATAAACTCTCAAAGGCGCTTTATGGGCTCAAGCAAGCCCCAAGAGCATGGTATGAATGCCTAAGAGATTTTCTTATCACTAATGGCTTCAAAGTCGGCAAAGTCGATCCTACTCTCTTTACTAAAACCATTGTAAATGATTTGTTTGTATGCCAAATTTAGGTTGATGATATTATATTTGGGTCTACTAACAAATCTATTTGTGAAGAGTTTAGTAGGGTAATTATTCAAAAATTCGAGATGTCTATGATGGGGGAGTTGAAGTATTTCTTAGGATTTCAAGTGAAGCAACTCCAAGAGGGCACCTTCATCAGCCAAACCAAGTACATTCAAGATATACTTACCAAGTTTGGAATGAAGGATGCCAAGCCTATCAAGACACCCATGGGAACTAATGGGCATCTCGACCTCGACAAGGGAGGTAAATCCGTGGATCAAAAGGTATACCGGTCGATGATAGGATCTTTACTCTATTTATGTGCATCTCGATCGGATATTATGCTTTCCGTATGCATGTGTGCAAGATTCCAAGCCGATCCTAAGGAAGTTCACCTTAGGGCCGTGAAAAGAATCTTGAGATATTTAGTTCACAGTTCACACACCTAAGTTTGGTCTTTGGTACCCCAAGGGATCCCCCTTTGATTTAATAGGTTATTCAGATGCTGATTGGGCAGGGTGTAAGATTGATAGGAAGAGCACATCAGGGACTTGTCAGTTCTTGGGAAGATCCTTGGTGTCTTGGGCTTCAAAGAAACAAAATTATGTAGCTCTTTCTACCGCCGAAGCCGAGTACATTGCCACAGGCCATTGTTGCGCGCAATTGCTTTGGATGAGGCAAACCCTTAGGGACTATGGCTACAAATTGAGCAAAGTCCCTCTCCTATGTGATAATGAGAGTGCAATCCGCATGGCGGATAATCCCGTTGAACACAGCCGCACTAAGCACATAGCCATTTGGTATCACTTTTTGAGGGATCACCAACGAAGGGGGGATATTGAGATTGCTTATGTTAGCACCAAAGAACAATTAGCTGATATCTTTACCAAACCAGTAGATGAGAAAACCTTTACCAAACTTAGGAATGAGCTAAACATTCTTGATTCTCGGAATTTTGATTGATACCTTGCACACATAGCTCATTTATGTACCTTTAATCATATCTCTTTTATGTCTACGACTAATGTGTTGTCAAGTGTATTCCTATGCTAAGTCGTAGATTGAAAGGGAAATGGAGTCTTCGGCGAAGACAAGGCTTCCACTCCACTCTATCATATTATTTACCCTTCGCCGTCACTCCGCATCGCTCTCCACTTTGGTATAATCTTCACTCTTATTACTAGTACCAATGGGGAGAAAGTAACAAGGGCTCTCAAAAGTCTCCGTTTTTGGAGAAAGTAACAAGAGTATTAGCCCAAAGCAAAAGGACCACACCACCACCAATTTCAAAGTTTTTAAAAGAAGTTTTTGATTGGTATCTAAATCTTTTTCATATTGGTAAAACCCTCTTCAACACTAAGAGGAGAATTTCATTCAGGGGGTTTTTGGTTAAGTCAAAGGAAAAGCATTTGAAACAGGGGGAGAAAATTTCAAATCTTGAAAATGCTTTGCACAAATCTTATTCATATACCTTTGACTATTTGCAAAAAGATTATGAAAAGATTTTTCAAAAGAACTTGCAAAAACAAAACAAGTGGTGCAAATGTGGTCCAAAATGTTAAAATTATCATATCAAACTTATCTGCTTAGAAATGCTTTCATTTCAAAATAACTTATGCACATCTGTCAAAATGCAAACTAGTTACATTTCTACACTTTGTATTTGCTTTGGTTTGTGTTGGCATCAATCACCAAAAAGGGGGAGATTTAAAGAGAAATAGTCTCAACATTTCCTATAATCGATTTTGGTGTTTGACGACCATCACAAACCTTGTGGACTAACCAGTTTGTCTAGATGATCATTCCACAAGTGCATAAGTTCATCTACAACTATTCTAAAGTCGACTATCCAGAATACTATAGATTATTCCGGACAGGAGAAGCTTTTTGGAAAATCACCTAAGTGCGGACCGTCCGCGACACTAGGGTGACCCTCGGACAAAACCAATGCAAAAACACATGTATACACTACGGACCGTCCGATGGAAAAGCAAGCACCGTCCGAGACCAAGCGCGGACCGTCCGACCTCAGGCGCGGACCGTCCGGTCGGTGAAGAACTGAAAAACCCGAAGGTGACGGGTTCGGTAAAATGAATTATAGTGTCCCCGCGGACCATCCGGGGTGCACGACCGGACCGTCCGTGTGGGGGATAGATATCCCCTGGGTCCACCAAAGAAGTAAAAGGCCTCACAAAAGGCCCAGGGGCCCAATAATTCGTAAGGTCATTCTTTCGTGGGCCTAGGGAAGGGCAGCCAAACAAAGAAAAGAAGACGTGAGACTGATTAGTGCAAACCCAGACGGCCCACAAACGTCGAACGAATGAATCGCAACAGAGACCCGACTTTCCCGCGCTCAAGCCCCCATGTAACAGAGCCATGCGAGGATAAGTCGGCGAAGGTTACGTAGGGATAAACTCAAGAGGTTCACTATCTTTTAGCTACTTGTTGTTATCATACTCACGTGTATTGCCCCACGGTCGAGTATATAAGGCCTAGGGGGCACCCCTTCAGATCGACCGACCTTGTTCTACTTAGCCACCCACGTAAATTCTCTGCGCCCTCTATCCAGAGAACCCTCTTGTAACCACGCTCATATACTCACCAGGACGTAGGGTGTTACGCACTTCTAAGCGGCCCGAACCTGCAAATCTTGTCCATTGTCCCTCGTGCGAACGGCACGAACCATTTTGCTACAGTCGTCGACATCGTCCTACTCCTAAAAACACCTTGAGGGGCAACCCCGGGTGTGCGGTCGGACCCAAAACACCGACAGCTGGCGCGCCAGGTAGGGGGTGTGTCGACGATCCAAGCTAGCTCAATGGCCGTCACCTTCCACAGCAAAATCGTCGTGCGTCCCGGATCTGTATTCTGCTTCGGGACAATCTCGTCCGTAGCAGATGAAGAAGGAATTCTACACCGCCTCGCAGATCTGCCGGAACAGAAGTCTCCTCCAACAAACTCCGAAAATGCTGGAAAGACGCTACCTCCGGCTCTTCGGAAAAAGATCGTCTCCGGGGAGGCTGGAGCTAGAAGCTCGCTGACCCGGAAGACTCCGCTGTCTACTTCCCCGACGAAAGAATGGACACGGGTCGTGAGAAAGAAGGAGACCAGGGAGAGGCAAGTCGTTCTTCCCGTTCCTCCGACCTCAAAGGAGAACGGAAAGAAAGTCGCCGCGGCAGCAATACCGTTCTACCCCGACGTCCTCTTCATCGGGAGAGCAGAGTCGCCCGCCATCTCCGACGATGAACCGACCGCGCCTGGAGAAGAACCGCCTCAGCGGGAATCCCGCCGACGAAGGAACCGACGCAGGAACGTTCGACGACATCACGCAGCTGGAGAAAGGGATCCGGAGCAGCCTGTCTCGCGAGACGAGGTCTCAGAGGTAGGAGAAACTCCGGAAGAACGCGTCTTCAGGGAACGAAGGAACTCTCGACGACGTGATCGCCGTCGGACTCAGGAGCAAGCCGAGCAAGATGCAAGGCAACGACGCGAGAATCCGCTCTTCGGGCGCAACTTGAACCCCGACTTCGCTCGAGCTATGAACACGCCGAGCGAAGTCGGAGGCGTTCTAGCTCGGATAGCTGACGGACTTCCTCGGACTCCCGACGCCGAGGGATACCGACGCCTGTTTACTCAGGCGGCCAACCATCTTCTACCGCTCGCTCACCCGCCGAACGATTTGCGACACACCATCAACAGTCACCGAGACGCGCGAAGCTCCATCAATGCTTCGCGCGAACGGCGGCATGAGAACGAAATTCACCGTCGGGAGGAGTATGACCGAGATCATGGCTTCCCGACTCAAAGCCAGGCCACCAGGACTGAGTCGGCAACAGCTTCAACTGGCGGTACCACCCGGGGACGGTCGAGGAACCGCCACCACCACTCCCCTCCCCGGGACAGACGTCATCCCCGACGACAGGAGGACACGTGCGGAGTATCTGCACTTACTCCGCGCCTTAGGGCCATCCAATGGCCTCCCAACTTCAAGGTATCCAATGTCGACAAATATGAACCTAAGCAGGATCCAGGGGTTGGTTAGCCGTCTACACCACTGCCGCTCGGGCTGCCGGAGCATCCGAAGACGTCATGACCGCGTATCTGCCCATCGTCCTTGGGCAAGATGCGCTGCAGTGGCTGCGACATCTACCCCGACACTGCATCAACGACTGGGGAGACTTCAGTCGACGTTTCATCGCCAACTTCCAGTCCCTCTCCGACAAGCCGGCACAACCATGGGACCTCAAATCCATCAAGCGCCGGGGGGATGAGACTCTCCGGTCATACCTTAAAAGGTTCCAGACCATGAGAAACCGCATCCCCGAGGTCACGGAGGCGGCCATGATCGAGGACTTCTACAGAGGATCCAATGACTCGGTTTTCGTCCGAGCCATACTACAAAAGGCGCCGACTACCTCCGAGGAGCTGTTCCGGGAAGCCGACCTCTACATCACCGCCGACGAGCGGGCCCAGGATCTCATCGGAGGAGCAAAGCCTGCACCGGCAGCGCCACGACGTGACGCGAACCAGCCATCCGACAAACGCTGGGAGAAGAGGCCTCGAGAAGAAGTACACGCCGCCGGACCACCCGCCTCTCGCGCCCGAGGAGGACCTCGTGGAGGCGAGCGCACGCTGGACGACATCCTCGACGCCCAGTGCCCGTACCACAAGGACATGCGCCACACCCTTCGAAACTGCCGGGACTTCAAGCACTCCGTCGGGCACGGCCGACCCTTCCAACCTCTACCGCCTCCTCCTCCGAGGGGAGGACCAGATGAACCACGACAGCCCCATCGGCAGGAGGAGGGGGGAGGAGGAGCTTTCCCGCTCGTTGACAGGGAGGTCAACGTCATCTTCGGCGGACATGGGTCGCAGGAGAACAAAAGACAACAAAAGCTCAACGACCGCCAGATACTGGTGGCGACCACCGGCCCTCCCGCCCCGTACCGGTGGTCGGAGCACCCGATCACTTTCACTCGGGAGGATCAGTGGCTCAACTCCGACCATCCAGGCAAATACCCGCTCCTCGTCGATCCGGTGATCCGAGAGAGCCGGGTAAAGAAGGTGCTAGTGGACGGGGGGAGCAGCATCAACGTCACCTTCCCCCGTACACTCCAAGGCTTGGGAGTTCACCTCAAAGAGCTCCACGAGTCGGACACTCCTTTCTTCGGCATCGTGCCGACGGAAGGGGAATACCCGCTGGGCCACATCTACATGCCGGTCACCTTCGGAACTCCAGAGAACTACAGAACCGAGTTCCTGAGGTTCGAGGTGGCGAACTTCGACTGCGGGTACAACGCCATCATCGGGAGGCCGGGACTGGCCAAATTCATGGCCATTCCGCACTATACATACATGATACTGAAGATGCCGGGACCACGAGGAATCATAACTGTGCGTGCCGACCTCCAAGGCGCCGCAGAGTGTTTCCGAGTGGCCATTCAAGCAGCCCTCACCACCAAGCCGTCGACGGTTCCTTCTACATCGGCGAACTCTAAGCCTGAGGAAGGCCTCACGGTACCGGCGAATGAAACTCAGGCCGCGACCTCTATGCGGCCGACTGAAGAAACCAAAAGAATCAACCTGGGGTTCGCTGACGAGCGCAAGACGGCTGTCATCAGCTCCAGTTTGAACGACAAATAGGAAAGCGCGCTCGTCCAGTTTCTGCAAGATAACCGGGATGTATTCGCGTGGCAACCTGCGGATATGCCGGGAGTCCCAAGAGAACTGGCCGAGCACAAACTGAAAGTCTACCCCCAGGCGAGGCCGATTCGACAAAAGCTACGTCGTTTCACGCCCGACAAGAGAGAAGCCATTCGTGCCGAATTAGCTCGCCTGGTCGTGGCTGGATTTATTAGAGAAGTATTACACCCTGAGTGGTTAGCCAATCCTGTTCTTGTACTCAAAAAGAATAAAGTGGATTGGCGCATGTGCGTCGACTATACCGATCTCAACAAACACTGTCCGAAGGATCCCTTCGGGCTCCCGAGGATAGATCAGGTGGTGGATTCCACCGCTGGATGTTCTGTGTTGTCTTTCTTAGATTGCTATTCCGGGTATCATCAGATTAGTTTGGCAAAAGAAGACGAGGAAAAAAACGGCGTTCATCACTCCGTTTGGTGCCTTCTGTTATACCTCCATGCCGTTCGGCCTCAAAAACGCTGGAGCGACTTATCAGAGAGCCATTCAAACATGCCTAGCCGATCACTGGGGCAAGCGTGTGGAGGCTTACGTTGATGACGTGGTGATCAAAACGGAGAATCCGGAAAACTTCATCGAAGACTTACAGCTGGTTTTCAACAGCCTGAGAAGATATAGATGGAAGCTCAATCCTGAGAAATGCGTCTTCGGGGTACCAGCAGGAAAGTTACTCGGATTTATTGTCAGCCACCGGGGAATTGAAGCTAATCCAGATAAGATTGAAGCTATCATGAAGATGGAAGCCCCTCGGTCACAAAAGAAGGTTCAGCGACTTACTGGATGTATGGCGGCTCTGAGCAGATTCATATCCAGGCTAGGAGAAAGAGGTCTGCCATTTTACAAACTGCTCAAGAAGGTGGATAAGTTTCAATGGACGTCAGAAGCACAAGAAGCTCTAGACGCACTGAAGAAATTCCTGACAACACCACCAGTACTAAAGCCACCCCGGCGAGCTACGCCAACTCAACCAGCTGAAGATTTGCTGCTATATATCTCTTGCACGACTCACGTGGTAAGCACTGCGTTGGTAGTCGAGCGAGTGGAAGAAGGGCATGCTTATCCGGTACAACATCCTGTCTACTTCATCAGTGAGGTTCTGGGTCCATCGAAGAAAAAGTATCCTCAAGTTCAGAAGCTATTATATGCAGTACTTCTAACTGCCCGCAAGCTGCGCCACTACTTTGACGACCACAAAGTCATAGTAGTTACTGGTTTTCCAATAGGGGACATTCTTCACAACAAGGAAGCCATTGGCCGAATAGCCAAGTGGGCTTGCGAGTTGGGATCCCATGATATCGAGTTTCGACCTCGCACAGCCATCAAAACTCAAGCACTGGTTGATTTCGTATCAGAGTGGACAGAACAGCAAGTACCAGATAATCCAGAAACCGCAGAAGTATGGCGAATGTATTTTGATGGCTCGCTGAAACTGCAGGGAGCAGGAGCAGGAATTCTCTTCACTGCACCTGGAGGCGAGCACCTCAAGTATGCTCTCCAGCTGCTATTCCCGGCCTCTAACAACGCAGCCGAGTATGAAGCTTTGATACACGGATTAAACATCGCCATATCACTGGGTGTCAAGAGACTGATGGTGTATGGAGATTCTCTGGTAGTCATCAGCCAGATAAACAAAGAATGGGATTGTTCAAGTGATTCAATGGGAAAATACTGCGCTGCCGTCCGAAAGCTAGAAGATAAGTTCGAGGGTCTGGAATTTCATCATGTGGAAAGGGATCGTAACACAGCAGCTGATACACTATCCAAGCTCGGATCCGGTCGAACTCAGGTCCCACCCGGAGTTTTCGTGCAAGAAATTACACAGCCGAGCATCTCGACGGATCAAATAGAAGAGTGCAACATCATAGATCAACTCGAGTCAGACTCTGATGACTGGAGGCAACCGATTATTAAGTATATAAAGAATGAAGAAGAACCAGATGACAAGAACTCGGCAGAGCGCATTGCTAGACAATCAGCTCACTATACACTCATTGGGGAGGTATTATACAGGAGGGGCGCGTCAGGCGTCCTCATGAAGTGCGTTCTCCCGTCCACCGGGAAGCAACTTCTGGAGGAAGTCCATGCAGGGCAGTGTGGAGTACATGCAGCATCCAGAACATTAGTCGGGAAGGTTTTTAGGTCAGGATTCTATTGGCCGACGGCGAAGAACGACGCAGCCGAGTTAGTTCAGAGATGCGAAGCTTGCCAATACCTGTCAAAGCAACAGCACATGCCAGCACAGCAGCTACAGGCCATACCGGTAACTTGGCCTTTCGCATGCTGGGGATTGGATATGATTGGACCCTTCAAGAAAGCTCAAGGAGGATACACCCATGTATTGGTGGCAATTGACAAATTCACTAAATGGATAGAGTTCCAGCCCATTGCCTCTTTAACCTCTGCTAAAGCCGTAGAATTCATACAAAGCATAATATTCAGATTTGGGATACCAAACAGCATCATCACTGACTTGGGATCCAACTTCACCAGCTCAGAATTCTTTGACTTCTGCGAGCAAAAAAGCATTCAGATCAAATACGTATCTGTAGCGCATCCAAGAGCCAACGGGCAGGTTGAGCGAGCCAACGGAATGATATTGGAGGCACTCAGGAAAAGGGTCTTCGATAAGAATGAAAAATTCGCAGGAAAATGGATAAGAGAACTACCTTATGTCGTTTGGAGCCTGAGAACCCAACCTAGCCGAGCCCTGCATGGAAACACTCCTTTCTTCATGGTCTATGGGTCGGAGGCAGTGCTACCTGCTGACCTCAAGTTTGGGGCGCCGAGATTGATCTTCGAAAGCATAGCGGAAGCTGAGGCCACCAGGCTGGAGGATATTGATGTACTTGAGGAAGAACGACTGAATGCAGTAATCCAATCAGCACGGTACCAGCAGACTCTAAGGCGCTATCACGATAAGGCTGTGCGGCAACGGTTCTTTTCAGTAGGAGACCTCGTCCTCCGCCGAATTCTAACGGGGGAGGGACGGCACAAGCTATCACCCTTATGGGAAGGACCCTTCATAGTAGCAGAGGTCACTCGGCCCGGATCGTATCGCCTCACCCAGACGGATGGCACAGAAGTTGGGAACTCTTGGAACATAGAGCACCTCAGAAAGTTTTACCCCTAGCTGTATTTCAAAACAGCCGGGGCGACCATGTACTCTGTAAAGTGGAAATATGTCATCAATAAAGATAGATTTCAAAGATACTCGGTTCGTTTATGATTGACTTACATTCTTACTTAACTCGGGGTGACCACTATGCCCTACAAACGGAGCAATCGACTTAAGTCAGCAACGACTTAAGGCGGTGCAACATGCTCACGCTTACTTAACTCGGGGTGACCACTATGCCCTACAAACGGAGCAATCGACTTAAGTCGGCAACGACTTAAGGCGGTGCAACATGCTCACGCTTACTTAACTCGGGGTGACCACTATGCCCTACAAACGGAGCAATCGACTTAAGTCGGCAACGACTTAAGGCGGTGCAACATGCTCACGCTTACTTAACTCGGGGTGACCACTATGCCCTACAAACGGAGCAATCGACTTAAGTCGGCAACGACTTAAGGCGGTGCAACATGCTCACGCTTACTTAACTCGGGGTGACCACTATGCCCTACAGACGAAGCAATCGACTTAAGTCGGCAACGACTTAAGGCGGAGCAACATGCTCACGCTTACTTTACCTAGGGGGACCACTATACCCTACTAACGGAGTTATCGGCTAAAAGTCATTTACGGCTTAAACCGGTATAGCATACTCGCGCTTATGCAGTTCAGGGGATGATTTCCATATCCCACAAACAAACTTCATAATCATCATGTAGCGTTACCACAAATTCGAAATTCGGATACAATAAGAAAATGATGATGTCATTTGAATGATAAGCCGATAACCTCTAACGAGTACTTGATCATGCTAACTGTGCGCTCAGAGCACGCGAACTGTTTCTTTATTTTCCAATGTCTTTCTCAGGAACGACTGACGAAGAAGGGCGATTCGAGGAGTAAGGGGCAGCATTCACATCGGCTCTTATATCTTCAGGGACAACCACGCCAGGTCTTCTCATCAAGATTAGTCCCGCCCGAATGGCCTTGTCCAGGGCCTTATCGCGCTGAGCTTTGAAAGTGACAGTAGTTTCTTCGGCAACTTTAACAGCCTGCTGGGCAGTTTCTAACTCTTGAGCAATGGATTTCTTAGAAGCTCGGAGTCCCTTGATGGTGGTATCCTTTGCTGATAGCAACTGTGTAAGGCGGGTCACTTCGTCCGAGGATTCTTGCAGCTGACGACGCTGATTGTCCAGCTCCTCCATCGTAAAGCGGTGGCTCCTCTCCAAGATGGTCAGCGAGTTGCTGGAATCTTGGTACAATCTGTCAAGGTTGTCGCGAGAAGCAGCAAGGATGCGTTTTTCTTCCTACAAGCAAAAAATCAACTCATTTAGAATCCAAGAGCATGATAAGGCAAAGCACGGGTTCGTAAGCTACCTTCTCAGAGTCAAGCTGAGCATGAAGAGAAGAACTCAGAGCGTTGGCATCATCCAAAGCCGCAGATACCTGACTCAACTCGATCTGACTCTGAGAATACTTCTCCTCGAAGTCAGCGCACCGTTGAGCCATTTCAGCTTGATCTTGGGAATGTTTTTGTAACACCCGGATTTTAGGGGTCCAAAACCCGGGCGCTAACATGAACACCAGGTATGCTGGGACCAAGTCTCACACATATGATGTAAAGTGGCACAGGATCGAATGTCACATCTTTATATATAACAGGAGTTCTATACAAATAATAGTTACATTATAAGGAGACAATGGTCCAGCAACCCAAAGTTGACTGGGAGACGACGACCTAGACCACTCACGAACTCATCGCAGCATCCTCCATGAGCATCATCCTGCAGTACCTGGTCTTGACCTGTGGTGTATGTGAGACAGCAAGAGTGAGCTCACATACGTTCATCGCTCAACAAGTTGTGGGGAATAATGTGCATGAACTCGCCAAAGGTGGGAGCTCACGTGAAGTGTAAGGCTTACCAAAGAAGATGGTTAGAGCTGAGCATTGCTTTTAAAGTTGGTCAAAATTTTATTAGCAGTTACTAAGTATATGTAAATACCAAACCCAATTAAATAGTAGAACAAAAGTAACAACTTCACCTGCGATGCAATGCATATGACAAATTGAGTTTAAGTTCCATAATTTAATCATGTGAGGGTCCGAGCTGCTCATGACCGTGAGCACGGCTAGTATACCAGTTTTACACTCTGCAGAGGTTGCGCATCTTTACCCACAAGTCATGTTACCCATCTGCCAAGGGATCGCGACTTCCCATACACCTCTACCGAGGAGGCGAGGCAGGGTAACACTACGAGGCCTTTACAAAGTTCCACTAGCTTCAGAAAACCCGCTACAGTTTATAGGAAGCTCCAATGCAGGAATCCCTTGCAGGACCGCCATCACAGCAAAATCCTCCCGAGGGCCTCCCCAGGAATCCCTTGCAGGACCGCCATCACAGCAAAATCCTCCCGAGGGCCTTCCCAGGAATCCCTTGCAGGACCGCCATCACAGCAAAATCCTCCCGAGGGCCTCCCTACACTGACCACTCCCCTACTGCCCTTGCCCCTTTCGGGTAAGGTAGTCTTCCACTAGCTTTCCTAATTAATCAGCCAAGGGCGTCCCATTAAACCCTTGTGGTAGCACTGTTTTCCCGGGTGGTCGCTCCATGTTCCAATTAACATAATGATCTTATCATGAACAGTAATAATAAACAGATAATAAAAGTGTGATCATGAATATTATATCTTTATACCCAAAACCACATAAAGCACTAGCAAGTACTACCCAAAAAGTTCAGTGGTAAACAAGGCATAAAGATAGACAAACTAGGGTAACCTATTGGGTCCCATCAAAATTAACCTATGCAGATCATTATGATTAATCAGAACATGGCTGGGTAAAAAGAAGTGATCAAGGGCACAACTTGCCTGGGACTTGAGATTCCAGGTACCAGGATGATCTTCAGATTCTCGTTACCTCACTGCTAGACGTAGCAATACAGACAAACATGTATAGGCAAAATTAACATCACACCAAACATAAGAATAAACTGTGCAAGAATAATCTACGCGTTGCTACGAGATCGTAGAAACAAGAACTGCTAAATTCGGAGCTACGGTTATTAAGTTATGAATTTTCGAAATTATTTAGTGCTTAGAATAGATTAATCCTAATGAACAATTTTAACTCAAGTTTCATGGCTAAATAGTGTTACTAGTTGATAGACAATATTAAAACAAAATTATTGCAACTAGAATGGGTCAATTCGGAGCTAAAATAGATTTTCTAGGAATTACACAAGTTCTGGAATTATTTTTGTGCTAGAAAAGTATTTTCTATATTGTTTTTCCTGTTTTCTTAAGTCACTGGACTGAGCGCATAAAATCCAGAGAGCTCGGGGGCTAATCCACAATTTATCCGAGACTCAGTTTTCCCCCGCACGGGACGGCGGGTTGATTACTGTGAAGATCAGGGGCTCTTTAAGAAAAGCGCACGGCAAAGAGGTATCGCGAGATCTTGGCCGTCCGTTCTCAGATCTAGGGTCCCGATTAGGTCCCAGTGCGCGCAAAGGGACGTCGACTGGTGACCGCCCGATCAAAATCAACGGTCGTGATTTAATGAGTACCGAGTTAAATGTCGTCCGCCTGATCCGAGATCTACGGTGCGGATTTAACAGCGCGAACGGGTACACGTGCATCTGATCACCACCGTCATCCAGTGATCCTACGGCCGCAACTCTCTTGATCCCTATCTAATCTTAGCCGACCGATCATGATCCAATGGCCTAAGACTCCCGCCCCAATTCAGCCCCAATCCAACATCCCGAGCGGCGGCGCTGGCGCACCCACAGCGGCGGCCACGCCGGCGTTCACTGGTCCGGCCACGCGGAGTCCCAAAATCGAAATACCGAGGCTTCTACACGTATATACGACAACGATGAGTGACGAGAGCCAATTCTTACCGAGGATTTGGGCACCGATAGCCATGTCCTCGATGAGCAGCGACATGGCGTTGGAGGCGGGCATCCGATGAGCAATTCCATGCGCACGCAACGATTTTGGGTTTGGCCGATCAGTGCACGAACACCCATACACCTCAGGCTATGACCCACGACCCTCAGTCAAGGTTGATTCGACGGTGCGGTGAGGATGGCTTGCGGCGGTCTCCATAGCTCACAGCGCCGGCAATGGGAGGCTTGGGATATGGTGTGCGGACTCAATGGTTGAGGTAGGAAGAGCGCGTGGCTCGCCTATATATAACCGCGGCAAGGAGTCACGCGGCCGCGGCAGCGAGGGGTCGAGTCCCACGGAGGGTCGAACGGCTACAGCAAGTTTCCAGGCGTCATCCGCGGCGAGGAAATCGGATTTGGTTAGGTTTCACTTGAGGTGCGCACGATGGGGAAGAAGTGTGTGCCGAGGGGGCCTACCAGTCAGCAACGGAGGGAGAGAAACGGGGGTGAATGCGGCTGACGGAACAAGCTGGAGACCCGTCGCATCTCCGCCATGCACGGTGGTTCAGTTGGGGAAGGTGGGCCTGACAACCCGGGCCCATGCGCAGCGACCCATTCATCGCGCGCGCGTAGGCGAGTGAGGATGGAAGTCTGATGCGTGGGCCCGCCTGGTAGAGAAATCCCCGCGCGACCGGTCGTAGCGAAGAAGAGAAGAGCTGACAACGCGGGGGCCACACGCCAGTGAAGAAAGGAAGCAGGGAAGGGGAGAAGTGGGCCGACGGGAATGGGTTGCGTGGGATCAAGAGAGAGATGGGCCGTTGGTGAGGATTTCGGCCCAGGCGCTAGTTTTCTTTTATTTCTGTTTTCTTTTCTATTTTTATTCCCATCTTCAAAATTCAGATTTGAATATGGGTTTCAAATTCTAATCTAAATGCAACAATTAGAATAGAAACATGAAGGAAAAGTACATATATTTTTTTTAGACTTATATATTTTTATCTTAATTATTTTCTTTGTTTAGTTAAAGGTTCAAAGTAGGTTATGCACCCGTATTAAATTTTGAAAGAATTATTACTCTTGAGTGTGTGTGATCAAATCCCAAGTAAAAACATTAATTACCTTACTTGTTTAGGGAAAAACAATGTTTTCTCTTTTACCAAGAGTCACTTTATATTGAATATATTTAAGGGCATTCTTTAAGTTTCTTGCGGAGAATAACTTGTTCTACTAGATTGAAGGTATTCCTATTTCATGTTTACTCAACTTTGTAGTATTATTCCTCATAAAAGACATAAAGGGAATACCCAAACCTCTTAGCTCAGTTTTAGGGTTTACAAATCCTACCCCCCTTAACAGAAATCTCGTCCTCGAGATTGGTAAGGAAAGGGTGTATACTCATATTGTCTCAACACATGTGCATGAACAAAATCTCAGCATGATGCATAACTTGTTAACAACACATATGGTCAACTAGACCTTAATATTCCTCCTGAAATAGTATCATATCATCTACTAACTAAAGTAACATCTAGATCTTACAAATAGTAGTAATTTATATATATGTTTATGTAGCTTGGTGGAGCTGGTGGTGATAAGTATGCTAATTAGGACAAGATGAGTCTCTAAGAATAAAATAGAATCCTTTGACATTAGTTAGATCTATTAGGATAAGATGAGAATCCTTTTGAGAAGAGATGAGTCTATTGAGGTAAGAGAGTATCTTTTTAAGATAAGATGGATCTAGTAGGATAAGATAGATTCCTTTAGGTTAAGAGGGATCCATTATAGTGAGAGAGAGTCTTTTGAGATAGGAGGGATCTATATAAATTAGATACAGTTTAATGGAGGATAATCTAAGTTGTTTAGTTTTCTTATGAATTCTATTTATGCCTATACGTATATGCAGATGGAGTTGTGGACATTACTCCACGACTCATCACACTCAATCAAAGATCCAAATCAAACAAGTATCATAAGAACAAGCACTCAAGCGTATAAATACCTATAAAAATAGTTTTGTTTTTATTCCTAGGAGTAGGTCTCCTATTCCTAAAGGTCACTTTAGGTACAGGATCTCAAAGTGTGAAATCCACATTTGTCTTTAGAATGAAAAGGTAAGAATAATCAGAGTAAAGCGGAAATAGATGAGAAAAGATTAAGATAAGTTTAGAAAAGAATCAGAGTAAGGTAAGTAGGTAATAGTTTTGTCCATTTCTATCTAGGTTTCGTCCTACAGTCAACATTCCTCTGATACCACTTCTGTAACACCCGGATTTTAGGGGTCCAAAACCCGGGCGCTAACATGAACACCAGGTATGCTGGGACCAAGTCTCACACATATGATGTAAAGTGGCACAGGATCGAATGTCACATCTTTATATATAACAGGAGTTCTATACAAATAATAGTTACATTATAAGGAGACAACGGTCCAGCAACCCAAAGTTGACTGGGAGACGACGACCTAGACCACTCACGAACTCATCGCAGCATCCTCCATGAGCATCATCCTGCAGTACCTGGTCTTGACCTGTGGTGTATGTGAGACAGCAAGAGTGAGCTCACATACGTTCATCGCTCAACAAGTTGTGGGGAATAATGTGCATGAACTCGCCAAAGGTGGGAGCTCACGTGAAGTGTAAGGCTTACCAAAGAAGATGGTTAGAGCTGAGCATTGAGAGCACCTAGAGGGGGGGGTGAATAGGTGATCCTGTAAAAACTTCAAACTTAAGCCACAAAAACTTGTTAAGTGTTAGCACGATTATTGCCAAGTGGCTAAGGTGAAGTCTCAACAATCTCAACAAAACACAGTACCACAAGAGAATCAAGCACAGAGTGACACAGTGGTTTTATCCCATGGTTCGGCCAAGACCAATGCTTGCCTACTCCACGTTGTGGCGTCCCAACGGACGAGGGTTGCAATCAACCCCTCTCAAGCGGTCCAAAGACCCACTTGAATACCACGGTGTTTTGTTTTCCTTTCACTATCCCGTTTGCAAGGAATCTCCACAAATTGGAGTCTCTTGCCCTTACAAGTATATGATCACAAATGAAACACAGAGTAAGGGAGGGAAGCAACACACACAAATCCACAGCAAAAGCGCACACACACGGCCAAGAATCGAGCTCACAAGACTATCTCAGAGTTCTCACTTAGAACAGAGCTCGAATCACTTAGAAACACAAACGAATGCGCAGAGACTTAGTGTGGATGATCAAGAATGCTCAAAGGTTGCTTGTGTCTCCTCCATGCGCCTAGGGGCTCCTTTTATAGCCCCAAGGCAGCTAGGAGCCGTTGAGAGCAAATCCGGAAGGCCATCCTTGCCTTCTGTCGTCGGGGGCACCGGACAGTCCGGTGCACACCGGACACTGTCCGGTGCCCGATTTGTTTCCTTAAACGGCGAAGACGACCGTTGCAGACCGTTGGCAGATCTGGCGCTGTTGGCGCACCGGACATGTCCGGTGCACACCGGACAGTCCGGTGCCGTCTTCCGACCGTTGGCTCGGCCACGTGTCCCGCGCGGATTGCGCGGCCGACCGTTGGCCCTGGCTGACCGTTGGCTCACCGGACAGTCCGGTGCACACCGGACAGTCCGGTGAATTTTAGCCGTACGCCGCCGGCCAATTTCCCGAGAGCGGCCAGTTCGAGTCGCGCCAGCCTGGCGCACCGGACACTGTCCGGTGCACACCGGACAGTCCGGTGCTCCAGACCGAGCTGGGTCTTGGCAGCACACAGCCAAGTCCCTTCTCCTTTTCTCTATTCTTCTTCTTTCTGTTTCTAACACTTAGACAAATATATTAGTACTTAAAACCAATGTACTAAGGCTTAGAAACATACCTTTACTTCATGATTTTCACCTTGTTCATCCATGTACATAAATTCCCAATTAAGCACATGTGTTGACACTCAATCACCAAAATACATAGAAATGGCCCAAGGGCACATTTCCCTTTCAATCTCCCCCTTTTTGGTGATTTATGCCAACACAATATAAAGCAACTAGAACAAGTGCAAAATCACTTTAAATAAAACTCAAATTGGTTTTATTCAATTTTGGCATATATGGATCATCCTTTGCCACCACTTGGTTTGTTTTTGCAAATCAAACTCAAATCTCTATCTCTAAGTCAAACACACATGTTGAAGTATAAAGAGAGTCATTCCAAAAGAGATTGATCAAGGATTTCAAAAACTCCCCCTTTTTCCCATAATCAACACTTCTCCCCACAAGAAGCCAACTTTTGAAAATAGAGACAATAAGAGACAATAAAAGCTTTTGACAAAACAAAAACTCTATTCTACTATTTTCAAAATCTCTCAAGTGGTAGCTGATCCATTTATCACTTTGGCCTTTGTTTTCTCCCCCTTTGGCATCAAGCACCAAAACGGGATCAATCTTGGCCCTTTTAACCTCATTGCCTCACCAAAATCTTCACTTAAGAGCAAATGGCAATAAGATTTCATGATATGAACTTGGAATTAGTTACCCTCTCATCGGAGTGCAGTGGAAGTCTTTCATGGTCCAAGTCCACCTTTTCCCTTTCAATCCTCCTTCGAGACTAAATCAAGCAAACTCAAGCAAATGGTTAGTCTCAAAGGGTCAAGTTGTAACACATCTCCCCCTAAACATGTGCATCACTTTGCAACGGACTTGTGAGGTCCAGGGAGTGTTGATACAACTTGAGCACCACAATAAGCAACAAAATGCAGAATGAACCTGATCAAATGCATAAACACATGTATGCTACAATTCAATCCAAGTTCCGCGAATCTAAGACATTTAGCTCACTACGCAGCCTGCAAAAGGTCTTCTCATCTAGAGGCTTGGTAAAGATATCGGCTAGCTGGTTCTCGGTGCTAACATAAAACACTTCGATATCTCCCTTTTGCTGGTGGTCTCTCAAAAAGTGATGCCGGATGTCTATGTGCTTTGTGCGGCTGTGCTCAACAGGATTCTCCGCCATGCGGATAGCACTCTCATTATCACATAGGAGTGGGACTTTGCTCAGATTGTAGCCAAAGTCCCTGAGGGTTTGCCTCATCCAAAGTAGTTGCGCGCAACACTGTCCTGCGGCAACATACTCGGCCTCAGCGGTGGATAGGGCAACGGAGGTCTGTTTCTTAGAGTTCCATGACACCAGGGACCTTCCTAAGAATTGGCACGTCCCCGATGTACTCTTCCTATCGACCTTACATCCAGCATAGTCGGAGTCTGAGTATCCAACTAAGTCAAAGGTAGACCCCTTTGGATACCAGAGCCCGAAGCAAGGCGTAGCAACCAAATATCTAAGAATTCGCTTCACCGCCACTAAGTGACACTCCTTAGGATCGGATTGAAATCTAGCACACATGCATACGCTAAGCATAATATCCGGTCTACTAGCACATAAGTAAAGCAAAGAACCTATCATTGACCGGTATGCTTTTTGATCAACGGACTTACCTCCTTTGTTGAGGTCGGTGTGTCCGTCGGTCCCCATCGGAGTCTTTGCGGGCTTGGCGTCCTTCATCCCAAACCGCTTTAGCAGATCTTGCGTGTACTTCGTTTGGGAGATGAAGGTGCCGTCCTTGAGTTGCTTCACTTGGAACCCAAGGAAGTAGTTCAACTCGCCCATCATCGACATCTCGAATTTCTGCGTCATCACCCTGCTAAACTCTTCACAAGACTTTTGGTTAGTAGAACCAAATATTATGTCATCGACATAAATTTGGCACACAAACAAATCACCATCACATGTCTTTGTAAAAAGAGTTGGATCGGCCTTCCCAACCTTGAAAGCATTAGCAAGTAAAAAGTCTCTAAGGCATTCATACCATGCTCTTGGGGCTTGCTTAAGTCCATAGAGCGCCTTAGAGAGCTTACACACATGGTCGGGGTACCGTTCATCCTCGAAGCCAGGGGGTTGCTCCACGTACACCTCCTCCTTGATTGGCCCGTTGAGGAAGGCGCTCTTCACATCCATTTGAAACAACCTGAAAGAATGGTGAGCGGCATATGCTAGCAAGATACGAATTGATTCTAGCCTAGCCACAGGAGCAAAAGTCTCCTCGAAATCCAAACCTGCGACTTGGGCATAACCTTTTGCCACAAGTCGAGCCTTGTTCCTCGTCACCACCCCGTGCTCGTCCTGTTTGTTGCGGAACACCCACTTGGTTCCCACAACATTTTGCTTCGGACGAGGCACCAGTGTCCAAACTTCATTGCGCTTGAAATTGTTTAACTCCTCTTGCATGGCCAACACCCAGTCTGGATCTAGCAAGGCCTCTTCTACCATGAAAGGCTCAATAGAAGAGACAAAGGAGTAATGCTCACAAAAATTAACTAATCGAGATCGAGTAGTTACTCCCTTGCTAATGTCACCCAAAATTTGGTCGACGGGATGATCCCTTTGAATCATCGCTCGAACTTGAGTTGGAGGTGCCGGTTGCGCTTCTTCCTCTATCACTTGATCATCTTGTGCTCCCCCTTGATCAAGCGCCTCCTTATGATGAACCTGTTCATCGTCTTGAGTCGGGGGATGCACCATAATTGAGGAAGAGGGTTGATCTTGCTCATCTTGTTCCTGTGGCCGCACTTCTCCAATCGCCATGGTTCGTATAGCGGCTGTCGGAACATCTTCTTCATCTACATCATCACAATCAACAACTTGCTCTCTTGGAGAGCCATTAGTCTCATCAAATACAACGTCGCTAGAGACTTCAACCAAACCCGATGATTTGTTGAAGACTCTATACGCCTTTGTATTTGAGTCATAACCTAATAAAAACCCTTCTACAGCTTTGGGAGCAAACTTAGAATTTCTACCCTTCTTTACTAGAATGTAGCATTTACTCCCAAATACACGAAAGTACGATACATTGGGTTTGTTACCGGTTAGTAGCTCATACGACGTCTTCTTGAGGAGGCGATGAAGGTAGACCCTGTTGATGGCGTGGCACGCCGTGTTCACGGCTTCCGTCCAAAAGCACTCGGGGGTCTTGAACTCTCCTAGCATCGTCCTCGCCATGTCGATGAGCGTCCTGTTCTTCCTCTCTACCACACCATTTTGCTGTGGTGTGTAGGGAGCGGAGAACTCGTGCTTGATCCCTTCCTCTTCAAGGAACTCCTCCACTTGAAGGTTCTTGAACTCGGACCCGTTGTCGCTTCTTATCTTTTTCACTTTGAGCTCAAACTCATTTTGAGCTCTCCTGAGGAAGCGTTTGAGGGTCCCTTGGGTTTCAGATTTATCCTGCAAAAAGAACACCCAAGTGAAGCGGGAAAAATCATCAACAATAACTAAACCATACTTACTTCCCCCTATGCTTAGATAGGCGACGGGTCCGAAGAGGTCCATATGCAGCAGCTCCAGGGGTCTTGAAGTGGTCATCACATTCTTGCTGTGATGTGCTCCTCCCACCTGTTTCCCTGCTTGACAAGCTGCACAAGGTCTATCTTTTTCGAATTGAACGTTAGTCAAACCTATCACGTGTTCTCCCTTTAGAAGCTTGTGAAGGTTCTTCATCCCCACATGTGCTAAGCGGCGATGCCACAGCCAGCCCATGCTGGTCTTAGCCATTAAGCATGCATCTAGACCGGCCTCTTCTTTTGCAAAATCAACTAGATAAAGTTTGCCGTCTAATACACCCTTAAAAGCTAGTGAACCATCACTTCTTCTAAAGACAGACACATCTACATTTGTAAATAAACAATTATATCCCATTTGACATAATTGACTGACAGATAGCAAATTATATCCAAGACTCTCCACTAAGAATACATTTGATATAGAATGCTCATTAGAAATTGCAATTTTACCTAGCCCTTTTACCTTGCCTTGATTCCCATCACCGAATATAATTGAATCTTGGGAATCTTTATTCTTGACGTAGGAGGTGAACATCTTCTTCTCCCCCGTCATATGGTTTGTGCATCCGCTGTCGATAATCCAGCTTGAACCCCCGGATGCATAAACCTGCAAGGCAAATTTAGGCTTGGGACTTAGGTACCCAACTCTTGTTGGGTCCTACAAGGTTAGCACAAATGTCCTTAGGGACCCAAATGCAAGTCCTGTCTCCCTTGCATTTTGCCCCTAACTTCCTAGCAACTATTTTCCTATCCTTTCTACAAATAGCAAAGGAAGTGTTTAAAGCACAATAAATTATAGAAGGTTCATTCACTACTTTCCTAGGAGCATGAATAACATTCTTTCTAGGCACATGAGCAATATTTCTCCTAGGCATATCCCTATCATGCTTATAAGAAGAACTAGAGGCAAACATGGTATGAGAATCATAAACATGTGAATCAAAATCATTATAAGCATTTCTAGCATTTCTCCTATCATAATACATAAAAGCATGGTTCTTTTTAGCATTACTAGCCATAGGGGCCTTCCCTTTCTCCTTGACGAAGATGGGAGCCTTATGGCTTGTTAAGTTCTTGGCCTCTCTCTTGAAGCCAAGACCATCCTTAATTGAGGGGTGTCTACCAACCGTATAGGCATCCCTTGCAAATTTTATTTTATCAACTTCATTCTTGCTAGTCTTAAGTTGGGCATTAAGACTAGCCACTTCCTTATTTAATTTGGAAATTAAAACTAGATGTTCACTACAGGCATCAACATCGAAATCCTTACACCTAGTGCAAATCTTAACATGTTCTACACAAGAATTATATTTATTTGCTACTTCTAACTTAGCATTTAAATCATTGTTAACACCTTGTAAAGTAGAAATGGTTTCATGACAAGTAGATAGTTCATAAGAAAGCATTTCATTTCTTTTTACTTCTAAAGCATATGATTTTTGTGCCTCTACAAATTTATCATGTTCATCATACAATAAATCCTCCTGCTTTTCTAAAAGCCTATCCTTTTCATTCAATGCATCAATCAATTCATTGATTTTATCTATCTTAGATCTATCTAAGCCCTTGAACAAGCATGAATAATCTATGTCATCATCACTAGACTCACTATCACTAGAAGAAGCATAAGTGGAGTCTTGAGTACTCACCTTCTTCTCCCTTGCCATAAGACATGTGAGACGCTCGTTGGGGAAGAGAGCCGATTTGTTGAAGGCAGTGGCGGCGAGTCCTTCGTTGTCGGAGTCGGAGGAGGAGCAATCCGAGTCCCACTCCTTTCCTAGATGCGCCTCGCCCTTTGCCTTCTTGTATTGCTTCTTCTTTTCTCTTTTGTTCCCCTTTTCCTGGTCACTTTCATTATCGGGACAGTTAGCGATAAAATGACCAAGCTTACCGCATTTGAAGCATGAGCGCTTCCCCTTGGTCTTGGTCTTGCTTGGCTGCCCCTTGCGACCATTTAGCGCCGTCTTGAATCTCTTGATGATGAGAGCCATCTCTTCATCGTTGAGTCCGGCCGCCTCAATTTGTGCCACCTTGCTAGGTAGCGCCTCCTTGCTTCGTGTTGCCTTGAGAGCGAGAGGTTGCGGCTCGTTGATCGGACCATTCAAGGCGTCGTCCACATATCTCGCCTCCTTGATCATCATTCGCCCGCTAACAAATTTCCCAAGAACTTCTTCGGGCGACATCTTGGTGTACCTGGGATTTTCACGTATATTGTTCACCAAGTGAGGATCAAGAACGATAAATGACCTTAGCATTAGGCGGACGACGTCGTGGTCCGTCCATCGCGTGCTCCCGTAGCTTCTTATCTTGTTGATAAGGGTCTTGAGCCGATTGTATGTTTGCGTTGGCTCCTCGCCCCTTATCATTGCGAACCGTCCAAGCTCGCCCTCCACCAACTCCATCTTGGTGAGTAAGGTGACGTCGTTCCCCTCATGAGAAATCTTGAGGGTGTCCCAGATTTGCTTGGCGTTATCCAAGCCGCTCACCTTATGGTATTCATTCCTGCACAAGGAAGCTAGAAGAACAGTAGTAGCTTGTGCATTCTTATGAATTTGTTCATTAATGAACATGGGACTATCCGAACTATCAAAATGCATTCCACTCTCTACAATCTCCCATATACTAGGATGGAGAGAGAATAGGTGACTACGCATTTTGTGGCTCCAAAATCCGTAGTCCTCTCCATCAAAGTGTGGGGGCTTGCCGAGTGGAATGGAAAGCAATTGTGAATTTGAACTATGCGGAATACGAGAGTAGTCAAAAGAAAAGTTAGAATTAACCGGTTTCCTTTGTTTGTCGTAGTCGTCGTCCTTTTGGGAAGAAGAGGACTCATCGCTGTCGTAGTAGACGATCTCCTTGATGCGTCTTGTCTTCTTCTTCTTCCCATCTCTTCGCTTGTGGCCCGAGCCCGAGTCATTGGACTTGTCATCCCTTGGCTCGTTGACGAAGGACTCCTTCTCCTTGTCGTTGATCACAATTCCCTTCCCCTTAGGATCCATCTCTTCGGGCGGTTAGTCCCTTTCTTGAAGAGAACGGCTCTGATACCAATTGAGAGCACCTAGAGGGGGGGGGTGAATAGGTGATCCTGTAAAAACTTCAAACTTAAGCCACAAAAACTTGTTAAGTGTTAGCACGATTATTGCCAAGTGGCTAAGGTGAAGTCTCAACAATCTCAACAAAACACAGTACCACAAGAGAATCAAGCACAGAGTGACACAGTGGTTTTATCCCGTGGTTCGGCCAAGACCAATGCTTGCCTACTCCACGTTGTGGCGTCCCAACGGACGAGAGTTGCAATCAACCCCTCTCAAGCGGTCCAAAGACCCACTTGAATACCACGGTGTTTTGTTTTCCTTTCACTATCCCGTTTGCAAGGAATCTCCACAAATTGGAGTCTCTTGCCCTTACAAGTATATGATCACAAATGAAACACAGAGTAAGGGAGGGAAGCAACACACACAAATCCACAGCAAAAGCGCACACACACGGCCAAGAATCGAGCTCACAAGACTATCTCAGAGTTCTCACTTAGAACAGAGCTCGAATCACTTAGAAACACAAACGAATGCGCAGAGACTTAGTGTGGATGATCAAGAATGCTCAAAGGTTGCTTGTGTCTCCTCCATGCGCCTAGGAGCTCCTTTTATAGCCCCAAGGCAGCTAGGAGCCGTTGAGAGCAAATCCGGAAGGCCATCCTTGCCTTCTGTCGTCGGGGGCACCGGACAGTCCGGTGCACACCGGACACTGTCCGGTGCCCGATTTGTTTCCTTAAACGGCGAAGACGACCGTTGCAGACCGTTGGCAGATCTGGCGCTGTTGGCGCACCGGACATGTCCGGTGCACACCGGACAGTCCGGTGCCGTCTTCCGACCGTTGGCTCGGCCACGTGTCCCGCGCGGATTGCGCGGCCGACCGTTGGCCCTGGCTGACCGTTGGCTCACCGGACAGTCCGGTGCACACCGGACAGTCCGGTGAATTTTAGCCGTACGCCGCCGGCCAATTTCCCGAGAGCGGCCAGTTCGAGTCGCGCCAGCCTGGCGCACCGGACACTGTCCGGTGCACACCGGACAGTCCGGTGCTCCAGACCGAGCTGGGTCTTGGCAGCACACAGCCAAGTCCCTTCTCCTTTTCTCTATTCTTCTTCTTTCTGTTTCTAACACTTAGACAAATATATTAGTACTTAAAACCAATGTACTAAGGCTTAGAAACATACCTTTACTTCATGATTTTCACCTTGTTCATCCATGTACATAAATTCCCAATTAAGCACATGTGTTGACACTCAATCACCAAAATACATAGAAATGGCCCAAGGGCACATTTCCCTTTCAAAAGAAGATGGTTAGAGCTGAGCATTGCTTTTAAAGTTGGTCAAAATTTTATTAGCAGTTACTAAGTATATGTAAATACCAAACCCAATTAAATAGTAGAACAAAAGTAACAACTTCACCTGCGATGCAATGCATATGACAAATTGAGTTTAAGTTCCATAATTTAATCATGTGAGGGTCCGAGCTGCTCATGACCGTGAGCACGGCTAGTATACCAGTTTTACACTCTGCAGAGGTTGCGCATCTTTACCCACAAGTCATGTTACCCATCTGCCAAGGGATCGCGACTTCCCATACACCTCTACCGAGGAGGCGAGGCAGGGTAACACTACGAGGCCTTTACAAAGTTCCACTAGCTTCAGAAAACCCGCTACAGTTTATAGGAAGCTCCAATGCAGGAATCCCTTGCAGGACCGCCATCACAGCAAAATCCTCCCGAGGGCCTCCCCAGGAATCCCTTGCAGGACCGCCATCACAGCAAAATCCTCCCGAGGGCCTTCCCAGGAATCCCTTGCAGGACCGCCATCACAGCAAAATCCTCCCGAGGGCCTCCCTACACTGACCACTCCCCTACTGCCCTTGCCCCTTTCGGGTAAGGTAGTCTTCCACTAGCTTTCCTAATTAATCAGCCAAGGGCGTCCCATTAAACCCTTGTGGTAGCACTGTTTTCCCGGGTGGTCGCTCCATGTTCCAATTAACATAATGATCTTATCATGAACAGTAATAATAAACAGATAATAAAAGTGTGATCATGAATATTATATCTTTATACCCAAAACCACATAAAGCACTAGCAAGTACTACCCAAAAAGTTCAGTGGTAAACAAGGCATAAAGATAGACAAACTAGGGTAACCTATTGGGTCCCATCAAAATTAACCTATGCAGATCATTATGATTAATCAGAACATGGCTGGGTAAAAAGAAGTGATCAAGGGCACAACTTGCCTGGGACTTGAGATTCCAGGTACCAGGATGATCTTCAGATTCTCGTTACCTCACTGCTAGACGTAGCAATACAGACAAACATGTATAGGCAAAATTAACATCACACCAAACATAAGAATAAACTGTGCAAGAATAATCTACGCGTTGCTACGAGATCGTAGAAACAAGAACTGCTAAATTCGGAGCTACGGTTATTAAGTTATGAATTTTCGAAATTATTTAGTGCTTAGAATAGATTAATCCTAATGAACAATTTTAACTCAAGTTTCATGGCTAAATAGTGTTACTAGTTGATAGACAATATTAAAACAAAATTATTGCAACTAGAATGGGTCAATTCGGAGCTAAAATAGATTTTCTAGGAATTACACAAGTTCTGGAATTATTTTTGTGCTAGAAAAGTATTTTCTATATTGTTTTTCCTGTTTTCTTAAGTCACTGGACTGAGCGCATAAAATCCAGAGAGCTCGGGGGCTAATCCACAATTTATCCGAGACTCAGTTTTCCCCCGCACGGGACGGCGGGTTGATTACTGTGAAGATCAGGGGCTCTTTAAGAAAAGCGCACGGCAAAGAGGTATCGCGAGATCTTGGCCGTCCGTTCTCAGATCTAGGGTCCCGATTAGGTCCCAGTGCGCGCAAAGGGACGTCGACTGGTGACCGCCCGATCAAAATCAACGGTCGTGATTTAATGAGTACCGAGTTAAATGTCGTCCGCCTGATCCGAGATCTACGGTGCGGATTTAACAGCGCGAACGGGTACACGTGCATCTGATCACCACCGTCATCCAGTGATCCTACGGCCGCAACTCTCTTGATCCCTATCTAATCTTAGCCGACCGATCATGATCCAATGGCCTAAGACTCCCGCCCCAATTCAGCCCCAATCCAACATCCCGAGCGGCGGCGCTGGCGCACCCACAGCGGCGGCCACGCCGGCGTTCACTGGTCCGGCCACGCGGAGTCCCAAAATCGAAATACCGAGGCTTCTACACGTATATACGACAACGATGAGTGACGAGAGCCAATTCTTACCGAGGATTTGGGCACCGATAGCCATGTCCTCGATGAGCAGCGACATGGCGTTGGAGGCGGGCATCCGATGAGCAATTCCATGCGCACGCAACGATTTTGGGTTTGGCCGATCAGTGCACGAACACCCATACACCTCAGGCTATGACCCACGACCCTCAGTCAAGGTTGATTCGACGGTGCGGTGAGGATGGCTTGCGGCGGTCTCCATAGCTCACAGCGCCGGCAATGGGAGGCTTGGGATATGGTGTGCGGACTCAATGGTTGAGGTAGGAAGAGCGCGTGGCTCGCCTATATATAACCGCGGCAAGGAGTCACGCGGCCGCGGCAGCGAGGGGTCGAGTCCCACGGAGGGTCGAACGGCTACAGCAAGTTTCCAGGCGTCATCCGCGGCGAGGAAATCGGATTTGGTTAGGTTTCACTTGAGGTGCGCACGATGGGGAAGAAGTGTGTGCCGAGGGGGCCTACCAGTCAGCAACGGAGGGAGAGAAACGGGGGTGAATGCGGCTGACGGAACAAGCTGGAGACCCGTCGCATCTCCGCCATGCACGGTGGTTCAGTTGGGGAAGGTGGGCCTGACAACCCGGGCCCATGCGCAGCGACCCATTCATCGCGCGCGCGTAGGCGAGTGAGGATGGAAGTCTGATGCGTGGGCCCGCCTGGTAGAGAAATCCCCGCGCGACCGGTCGTAGCGAAGAAGAGAAGAGCTGACAACGCGGGGGCCACACGCCAGTGAAGAAAGGAAGCAGGGAAGGGGAGAAGTGGGCCGACGGGAATGGGTTGCGTGGGATCAAGAGAGAGATGGGCCGTTGGTGAGGATTTCGGCCCAGGCGCTAGTTTTCTTTTATTTCTGTTTTCTTTTCTATTTTTATTCCCATCTTCAAAATTCAGATTTGAATATGGGTTTCAAATTCTAATCTAAATGCAACAATTAGAATAGAAACATGAAGGAAAAGTACATATATTTTTTTTAGACTTATATATTTTTATCTTAATTATTTTCTTTGTTTAGTTAAAGGTTCAAAGTAGGTTATGCACCCGTATTAAATTTTGAAAGAATTATTACTCTTGAGTGTGTGTGATCAAATCCCAAGTAAAAACATTAATTACCTTACTTGTTTAGGGAAAAACAATGTTTTCTCTTTTACCAAGAGTCACTTTATATTGAATATATTTAAGGGCATTCTTTAAGTTTCTTGCGGAGAATAACTTGTTCTACTAGATTGAAGGTATTCCTATTTCATGTTTACTCAACTTTGTAGTATTATTCCTCATAAAAGACATAAAGGGAATACCCAAACCTCTTAGCTCAGTTTTAGGGTTTACAGTTTTTCTTCAAGAACTGCAATCTGCCGAGTCATTCCTATCAAGGGGTAATCAAATGAAATAAGGTCAGAAGGTAAAACAATCCACGAGCAAAGGCAAAGAAGAAGAAGGAAAAGAGCACCGACCAGCATTTGCTGCCTCCAACTCAGACACACGACGTTGAAGCGACACTGGATTCCAGCATGCAAGAGACGAAGCCACTTCCGGGACAGAAGCACCCTGCAATCTCAGCTGGCTGGCCATTCCATTCACTAAAGCCTGATGAGAAGAACAGATGAGTAGAATGGCAACAGTTCATACAATGTAGGGATCAAGCTACAATACAGCACAATTACCTGGAGGTTGGAGAAGAACGAAGATATTCCCAAATCAGGAGAGATCAGTGGATAATCAGGTGCAAGACCACCACCCGAAGCAGCTTGCAGCAGACCAGCAGGAACGAGCTCAGTACATTCAGCAGAGCCTAACGCCAGACCAGTGGGGATGCTGCCCTCTAAAGCGACCCCCTGATCCGGAGTTTGGGCCACCACCATGCCGCCAGAGTGCGGAGGTGAACCCGTGTGAACGTCCATGGAAGTGCAGGAAGGAGACCCTGCTCGGGCACCCTCGGGGGCTGGGTCACAGTCGGCACTGCCCACTTGAGCCGGATCATCCCCGGCAATACCCTCGGGGGCTGGGCAGTGGCCTACACTCTTCGCCCGAGCTAAGTCACCCCCGACGACATCCTCGGGGGCTGGGCATATATCAGCGCCATTCTTGGGACCCAGGCTCTCTGCCGTGACCACCTCTAAGGTTGACGGGCCTTCAGCTACTTCCATGGGATCAGAACGATCCAGGTCAGCATCCCGACCCTCGAGATCATGCTCTAAGGTCGACGAGGCACGGGATGACCTCAACCCAGCATCTGGCACGGCTGCACAAGTTTCTGTTGCATCAGCATCTGCAGGTTCCAACAACAAGTTCTCAGGGACCATATCCTCTAGAGCTTGATCAAAATTGGCCATGGACAGTTCTTGCAGACCAATAAGGGCAGACAAGGCGGGAGAAGGAACTCCACTACTTCCACCGCTAGCGACGAACTGCCGACTGTTTTTCCGAGTTAATGGAATTTCATTTTCTTCCTCCTCATCCTCCACAGTAACAGCGCAAACAGCATCCTCATTGGGGTCAGCAGCAGGCGGAGCACACCCATTGGGATCAATGTCAGCAAGGCCAGTTGCAGTCATTTCTTCGGCAGCAGGAGCTAAGGTACTGGCATCCTCGTCAAAGCTGGACACTCGCCGGAGGCGTCTTCTCTTCTTTTTCTGCTCATCAGCAGAAGGCTCGGGCTGACTGGTTCGGCTAGGGCGCCTCGGGCGAGTACTGACAGGTTTTGAGACATCCAAGGTCGCATCAACCTCTGGAAGGGGCACCACTGCCAATGTACCATCAGGAGCAACATCGGATGAATCCTCAGCTAGCAGATCGAGCATATCATTTATGTCAGCATCACTGGGGTTCAGAGGCACTTCGAAATAAACCTGCCGTTCATCATCAGGAATTGCCCTGAGCGAAGCAACCAAAGCACTGACTTCCTCGGCAGAAGGTCGCACTCTAAGACCCAAATTGCTATCAGTCACGGGTGGATTGGACACAAAAAGGGTGAAAGCTTTGGGAGAAGGAAGGTTCCAAGCCGAGTAAGCCACTGGAGCACCAACGTTTGAAACTTTACCCCTGAGGATCAGTTCGAGTCGGCTTACCAAATCAACAGAAGGAATTCTCCTATTGGTAACTCGGGTTGAGTCGGCCAGCCCTCGGTAAAGATATGCCGGATAGGCCCTGTCTTTCAGCGGCTGAATGTTTTTGAAAACGAAATCTGTGACCACAGCTTCAGCAGTCAGACCTCTCTCTTTCAGTAATCTGACTTCAGTAAGCAACACGCTTGCCTCGGCCACTTCTTGATCCGTGGGAGACTCAGTCCAACTTGGAGTACGAACGTCTGGCTGTCTTCCTGAGCGGGAAGGGAGAGAATTGCCATAATTATCAATTATAAACCACTCCAGACGCCAACCTTTAATGCTGTCTTTGAGGGGTATCTCGAGATACTCGGTCTTCCGCCCACGGCGCATCTCCAAACTGGCACCTCCGACCAACTGATGTTGCCCCCCGGCCATCCCAGGACGGCAGTGATACAGATATTTCCATAAGCCAAAATGCGGCAGCACGCCGAGATAGGCTTCGCAAAGGTGAACGAAAATAGAGATTTGGAGAATGGAATTAGGGTTCAAATGAGTCAGGTTGATGTGATAAAAATCAAGGAGGCCACGGAAAAAAGGAGATATGGGAAGGCCAAGGCCGCGAAGAAGGAAAGGAGTGTAAACTACTGACTCGTGGGTATCTTCGGTTGGGACAGTGGTCCCGTGGCAAGCCCGCCAAGAACAGAGTTCCCGCGGAGGAAGAACCCCGATGGAGACAAGGCGGAGAAGCTCAGCTTCAGAAATTACAGACATGTGGTTACCTGCGAAGGGTAACTGGCTGTTGGGGTCGATTGCGGGGATCACTGCAGCAGACGAGTTCGCAGTTTTTCTCCTGGGCGCCATCTTGCTTCTCACTGGCGAAACAGAGTAGGAGGCGAGTGGCAGAGAAGATTCAGATGCGGAAATGCAAGAACTAGGGCACGGAAAGCAAAGGCGGCTAAAAGCGTGACTCTTAAGGGATATTCTTGAGCCAGATACCCTTTCAAAAAGTGCCCAGTCATCACCCGGCGGTCATCTCCGAAATTCCAGCATACTACGTGGATATCCGACAGTTATCTCCAAGAGAGCCGACGTGCCACCTCATCACTCGGTTATTTTCCTCAAAGTAACTTGTAAAGCTGGCTATCACTCGGTGTTACCTCTAAAACGCCGACCACGTGTTCAATCGCTCGGCATTACTTCTAAAATGCCGATGCCGACCTTCAATCACTTGGCGTTACCTCTAAAACGCCGACCACGTGGTCAATTGCTCGGCATTACTTCTAAAGTGCCGATGCCGACCTTCAATCACTCGGTGTCGCCTCTAAAACGTCGACCACGTGTTCAATTGCTCGGCATTACTTCTAAAGTGCCGATGCCGACTTTCAATCACTCGGCGTTACCTCTAAAACGCCGACCACGTGTTCAATCGCTCGGCATTACTTCTAAAGTGCAGATGCCGACCTTCAATCACTCAGCGTTACCTCTAAAACGCCGACCACGTGTTCAATCGCTCGGCATTACTTCTAAAATGCCGATGCCGACCTTCAATCACTCGGCGTCGCCTCTAAAACGCCGACCACGTGTTCAATCGCTCGGCATTACTTCTAAAATGCCGATGCCGACCTTCAATCACTCGGTGTCGCCTCTAAAACGCCGACCACGTGTTCAATCGCTCGGCATTACTTCTAAAATGCCGATGTCGACCTTCAATCACTCGGTGTCGCCTCTAAAACGCCGACCACGTGTTCAATCGCTCGGCATTACTTCTAAAAATGCCGACGCCGACCTTCAATCACTCGGCGTTGTTTCTAAAACGTCAACCCTGTATTCTGTCGCTCGGCATTACTTCTAAAATGCCGATGCCGACCTTCTTTCTTTCGGCATTGCCTCTAAAACGCGGATCTTGTGTTCGATTGTTTGGTGTTACTTCTAAAACGCTGATGACAACCCACACATCGCTCGGCGTTGTTTCTACTACATTAAAAGAATCAGTTCAACATTCAGGAAAAGCAACGACAAGTCATCGAAAAAGGGGGGATCAACGATAGTTCTTCATTAAAGGGAAGTTAACGAGTTTACAAACCAACTCTTCACGAGTTGGTACTTCCCTACTTCTATTCTACATTACTACTACTACTAAACTATACTAATTACTACTACATTATTCTAACTATACTAAACTATACTAACATCTAAGAAGACCAGTGGCGTCTAGCCACTGGCCCTGCCCCTGCTGCCGTCGCCGTCGCCCTTGGTGCTGCCCCTGCTGCCGTCGCCGCCGCCCCTGCCGCTACCGCTGCCGTCACCGTCGCCGTCGTCGTCGTCGTCGTCGTCGTCGTCGTCGTTGTCGTCGTCGTCACCTTTACCCTCGTCGCCGCCGTCCGAGTCCTCCTCATCTGAGGAGTACTCCGACTCATCCGAGCCTTCGAGCCCGGAGCGCTCGACGGCCCGGATGTACGTCCAGACCTCCGCGGCTATTCCCTGGGAGTCGTCCGAATCATCGGACGACGCCGGGGGAGAGACGGGAGCCGGAGACCCCTCGGACTCGGAGGAGAACTCCTCCTCCGAGTATTCCGAGTCACCGAAATCCTCCGATGGAGGAGTCGGCTCGCGCTTGCGCTTGTTGTTCTTGCCCATGGCGGAAGCAGACAGAGGGGAGGAAAAGAAGGCAGTAAGGAGCAGCGAAGAGATGTGGAGAAACCAGAGAAGCAAAGGGGTTATTTATAGAAGGGAAAGGCAACCGCTCACTTCTAACCGCGGTCACTAAACAGTCGCAAGGCATTCAATAAGCACTTCCACCCATCTGAAGACACGTCAGACGGCGGACGCCGTTTCATGCAACACTACACCCATTGGGACTCCAGTCAACAGCGCAAAGGATATGATTACACTAGCCGTCCCATCGCATTACTACTCAGAGGCAACCGGCTAAAACACTCAGCGTACCAAGCCGTCCCTTGCCCACACCCATTGGGGGGGGACGCCCAGGAATTATCAGTATATTTTTCAAACGGTCACATCCGTGCAGGGCATGCAGTGAATACCTCAAGACAAAAATGAGATATCAGTAAGGATCAGAGGAAAGCCAAATATAGCCAACAAAGTACAAGATATGGCCGACAGAAGCGACGTGAAGACTAGACAGAGAACGTCCGTCAAACGTCCAATCAATCGCAGAAGCAAATAAATTGCACTACCTAGCAAGATATGGATGGATTGCAAACTCGGCTGCTAAAGACAAAATATACGCTGACCTCTACAGCAAAATATTGATGACATAATGCTGACCTCCAAAGCATAATGCAAAGTAGCTTCACGCCAGTTTCCACAAGCGAAAGGAAGACCTTCGAATGGATTATCCATAAAAAATCCATTTGAAGGTCGGGGGCTACACCCATTGGGTGCACCTCCGGTGCACCCCATGGAGTATTATTCTAAACCGATATGGCGCCGACTTCTAAGGCGTAGAGCAAGATTGAAAAGACCAATCCTCAACCGAGGTGCAGGAGCGCGAATGAAGATAATCTTTGGAAGAAGACCTTCGAGTAGATTATCCTCTAAAATCTACTCAAAGGTCGGGGGCTACACCCATTGGGTGCACCTCCGGTGCACCCAATGAAGTCCAGAGTCTCACAATCCAAAAATGCCGACCTCTAAGGCACAAGCACAAAACCAAGCTTTGGTCGAACGAGTGATCAGAGCTAGAGAAGACAGCAGGAAGTCATTTTTTGGACCTTGGATCTTTAAGTTGATTACTTCTAAATCAATCCAAAGATCGGGGGCTTGTGGGGGATAGATATCCCCTGGGTCCACCAAAGAAGTAAAAGGCCTCACGAAAGGCCCAGGGGCCCAATAATTCGTAAGGTCATTCTTTCGTGGGCCTAGGGAAGGGCAGCCAAACAAAGAAAAGAAGACGTGAGACTGATTAGTGCAAACCCAGACGGCCCACAAACGTCGAACGAATGAATCGCAACAGAGACCCGACTTTCCCGCGCTCAAGCCCCCATGTAACAGAGCCATGCGAGGATAAGTCGGCGAAGGTTACGTAGGGATAAACTCAAGAGGTTCACTATCTTTTAGCTACTTGTTGTTATCATACTCACGTGTATTGCCCCACGGTCGAGTATATAAGGCCTAGGGGGCACCCCTTCAGATCGACCGACCTTGTTCTACTTAGCCACCCACGTAAATTCTCTGCGCCCTCTATCCAGAGAACCCTCTTGTAACCACGCTCATATACTCACCAGGACGTAGGGTGTTACACACTTCTAAGCGGCCCGAACCTGCAAATCTTGTCCATTGTCCCTCATGCGAACGGCACGAACCATTTTGCTACAGTCGTCGACATCGTCCTACTCCTAAAAACACCTTGAGGGGCAACCCCGGGTGTGCGGTCGGACCCAAAACACCGACAGTCCGCGACTACCTTTATCTAACATCTGACGACGCATTAAATGCTATATAGCTGTTACTGCTGACCGTTCCGATTTCAACCGTTGATGTGCAGGGGCGGACCGTCCGGACTAGGGGCACAGACCGTCCGCTATCGGCAGAAATGGAGCAACGAATAGGAAGTGGTTGAGGGCTATAAATACAACCCCAACCACCTCCATTCACTTCACCCAAGCATTCCAACCTTTCACATTCAATACAAGAGCTAGCAATTCAATCCAAGACACAATCAAAGCTTCCAATCTCTCCAAGTTCCACAATTGAGACAAGTGATCATTACTGATTAGTGACTTGAGAGAGAGAGAGTGATCCGTGTGTTATTTGTCGCTCTTGTCGCTTGGCTTTTGCAATCGTCCTTTCTTCTTCCTCCATTCTTATTCTCAAGCAACTTGTAATCAAAGCAAGAGACACCAAGTTGTGGTGATCCTTGTAGGGGTCTAAGTGACCCGATTTGATTAAGGAGAAAGCTCACTCGGTCTAAGTGACCGTTTGAGAGAGGGAAAGGGTTGAAAGAGACCCGGTCTTTGTGATCACCTCAACGGGGACTAGGTTTGCAAGAACCGAACCTCGGTAAAACAAATCACCGTGTCACTCGCTTTATTTCTTGGTTGATTTGTTTTCGCCCTCTCTTTCGGACTCGGTTTTATTCAAACGCTAACCCCGGCTTGTAGTTGTGCTTTAAAGTTGTAAATTTCAGATTTGCATATTCACCCTCCTCTAGGCGACTTTCAGGTGCACCTCGGCTTTGGCAGCTTCTGTCTTTTCATCGGACATTTTGCGCATTTGCTGCTTTTTTGGGCGCACCGAAGGGCCGATGCCCAGACCATGCTCAATGATGGTGCGGCTGACTCCGACCAGGTCGAGGGCGGACCAAGTGAAGACGTCCTTATTTTGGGAGAGATAGGAGATGAGTTTCTCCTCGTCTCGCGAGGTCAGGTCTTCGCTTATCACGACTGTTTGCTTAGGCGTCGCCATATTGAGGGGTACCGCCTTTGTTCCATCGTTGCTCTGTAGCTGTGCCTTTACTTTTTCGTCGGCGACTAGGCGGGTCCCTTCGAAGACTTCGCGTTGTGTTGTGAGGCAGTGTACGTTCCGTTGGCCTGGAACGAAGTCTCTCTCAATATTGCGCGCAGTCTGCTGGTTGCCATAAACTGTTATCACGCCTTGCGGACCCGAAATTTTCATGCAGAGGTAAAGTCCGTGAATGGCCGCTTCAAATTTATTGATGGAGCCCAACCCATTATAGCGTTGTACGGGTAAACCATGTCGACGATGTCAAAGGTGACCTGCTCACTCCGCGCATTGGGTGCTACACCGAATGATAGGGGTAATTCTATCTTACCGACGGGGAAGGTGCCCTTGCCGCCAAAGCCATATAGGGGGTTGTTCGAAGGCTTGAGTAAGCTGTGGATGATACCCATGCGGTCGAAGGCGTGCAGGAAGATGATGTCCGCTTGGCTACCGTTGTCAACCAGGACTTTGTGTAGGTCCCACCTACTACGCTGCAGTTGATCACCATGGCGTCGACGTGAGGTGCGCTGTGCAGATCAACATCTTTGGCATCGAAGGTTAGTGGCACATGTGACCACCTTGTTTGTACCACTAGGCCGGTGAGAGTGACGTGGTTGACACTCCGGTAATGATCCCTCTTCCGCTGCTTCGTTTTGAAGTCGATGCTGGACCCTCCGATGATCATGTGGATGACTCCACGATACGGCTGCTCGATGAAGTCTTCCTGCTTGGTGCTTGGGGTGATTTTTGTGGTGTGGGTTCGGGTGATGCGGAGGCGGAGGCGGGGTTGGAACAATTTGTACTTCCTGATGGTGCTGATATGCGTGGTTGGGTGGATGCTGCACGTGGCCGTTGTTGTATGGTTGTTATTGGTGGTGGTGGTATGTGTGCGCGACGACTCTCTGGTTGTTGGCTGGCTGTGCTCAAGACATCTTGTCCCTGGTGGCCTTCGTTTCCGGGCAGTCTCTTGTTGGGTGCGCGCAATCCTTGCCACGAAACAGGTAGTAAAATCTATGTGGTTGTTGTGCCCGTCCCCGGCCCCACCCTCTCGTGCCATTACCGTGGCCCTGGGGGGGATATTCTTGACGGTGAACGACCTCGCCTGTGGGGTGCTGGTTGGCTATGTTGTGCACCTGCTGCTCACTGCGTCTGTCTCGTCCGGAGTCTGGCTGTGAAGGCCTGGTCCAGGTTCTGCTGGACTGCGGAGGGTCCTTAGGCTTTCTCTGAGATTCGACTTTTCACTGATGTAGCTCTTCGGATCTGGCGTACTTCTCGAATAGCTGATATAGCTTTTGGAGGTTTTTGGGTGGGTCCCTGATGCAGTGACTGTATAGGACGCCAGCCTGAAGACCGCTTATGGTGTAATGGATCTCGATGTGGTCATCGACCGTTGGCAGTTGTGACTTGAGAGTGAGGAACTTTCGGTAGTACTCCCGAAGGGTTTCCTTCTCTTGCTGCTTGCAGAGTAATAGCTCGGCCAAGGCGTAAGTATCAGGTCGGTACCCTTGGAAGTTGAGCAGGAACTTGTCCCAGAGTCCTTTCCAGGAGTCGATGGATAGTGGCGGCAACCTGGTGTACCAGGTCAGGGCCAGACCCTTGACCGCGATGATAAAAGACTTGGCCATTGTGGCGTCATCCCCTCCGGACGATGCAATGGCGACTTGGTAGCTCATTATGTATTGTGCTGGGTTAGTGCTGCCGTTGTACTTTGGGTAGGTTCCTGCCCTGAAGTTGGCGGGCCAAGGTGACGCTTGAAGTTGCAGAGCCAGGGGGCTTCGCTCATCCAGGTAGTTGATCCCTTGGAAAGCGGTGACATGCGGGATGAAGGGCCCACGCTGAGGTATGAAGAGGTCTCCGGCTGCGACGCGCTGTTGGAGGGGCGGTCCGTGCTGCAGGTCATGCTGGCCTTCGCTCTACATGAGCGCAATTTCTTACTCGAGCTCCCGAGCTCTCTGCTCTTTGTCTCATATCATCTGGCGCACCTTGGCCTGTGCGGTGATACGTTGGCGCTTGGCCTCGAGGATGTCTTTCTGTTTTTGGAGGTTGTGGTTCTTGATGCGCAGGGCCCACAACTGTAGCTGTTCCTCGGCTGATATGCCGATGACTTCGTCATCTTCTATTTCATCTTCACCCTCTGGTGGAGCGAAGCCTGGAGGTGGTGATTGCGGTAGTCCTCCGGAGCTGCAAGTGCGTAGGGTGCCTTCGAGGGTGGGGTGCTCCTGACGCTGTCTTTTGCTGACAGCTTCGTCTTTAGAGGCTTCTTGGTGGGTGTTGTCCGTGAGGGCCTTGCCTTTTTTTCTCAGTTAGCAGCGCTTCCTTCGCCGCTTCGTCGATGGATGGGCCTCCCTTCAAACTAGCTCGCTTGGGTGCCATCGTGGGTTGTTTGTTCGTAGCACGAACGGTGGCCGCCAAATGTTGTTACTTGCTTTTCTGGGCAAGTGAATCCAACGGGAGAGTGGAGAGAGTGTTTGTAAAGTTCAACGAGGAATGACAATAGCTCTGTTAATCTGGCCTCTCAAGGGCACTGTACGGGGGTATTTATAGGTACCCGAGTATCCACTATCCTCTGGTAAGGACATTTATGCCCTCGGGTACCCGGACTATCCCCAGAATATTCCCACAAGGGGAGGTTACAGACCGTCATTACAGAAAAGGCTATTACAGATGAGGCCCGTAACACGCTTATCCGCGCGAGGCCTGTTACAGCGGGCCGAATCCCACATGGGCCGCCTGGCGCAATGAGGACGTGTGACTAGCAGACTTCGTTGGAGTCTTGCCTTCGTCTTGCAATGGAGAGGACAAAGGGTGACTGCGCCGGTCATCATCCGACCGACTCTCGGCTCGCTCGGGCGTGGTCTTCGTTGGTGTAGCGAGGCGACGAAGACATCGAGCGAAGGGTAGCGTCTTCGCCTTCGCCCCAACATTTAATATTGTGTTTTATAATGCATCATAAATAAGTGTTTAATAAATGTGTTTTATAAACTTTTAGACCATAGCCATAGTTATTCTATATTACTTTTCTAAAAATATTAAAATGGTTCACCAAACGTTCATAAATTTATAGTTAAGTTATTTTCACGCTTATGTCTTGTTTATAAAATATGAACCAAACCTTTTTCAAAAGAGTGCTTTTTTGTTATAACCATTGCTTGTGATGTTTTTTGAAAAGCAAATGCTCTTTTCTTTATGCCTTCTTTTAGCTTTGTCTATGGTGAACGTTGTATGTTATTAAGTGGTGTTTGTTTCTTCTTGTTTGTTTGTGTGTTATTCAGTGGTTGATTCAGTAGTTGAATCAAGATATATTCCGTGGAAGAATCTCAAGTTTTCTATAAGCAAGACAAGTGGACTTATCCCCCTGTATATTATGTCTGATCCCATACAATACATTTAATAAAGTTTACTTTTGGATATGTGCATAATTTGATGGGTTACCTATTCAGGTACATCTAACATTTCCAACATTATTCCTTGTTTAACCTGAGATTATGATTTAATCAAATAGCTATGCTATTTCTACAACTTTATTTTTATGATGTCACTCTTTAATTATATTAATGTTCCAAATGGTAAGTTTACATTATTGTTGTTAATCCGATGATTAAGCAAGATCATATTGTGATAATTGGAACATGGAGTGACCACCCAGGAAAACAGTGCAACCACGAGTGCTATCATGGCTCTGGCTTTGGTAATTGGCTTTGTATGCTTAGTGCTTAGCAACTCACGTTAACATGGGGTGGTAGTCTTGGCTAAGGTACCTCGCCTAGAGGGCCACCAATACTGACGTGGAAACCTTAGCGACTTGCTTTGTATTAAGTGTACTCTGTGAAAGCCTCATAGTGGATCCCTAGCCATTCACCTCGGAAGTGTTTACGGGTTTGGCCGACCCAGGCTAGAGGGGATACACGACTTGTGGGTAAAGCTGTGCCACCTGTAGAGTGTAAAACTGATATATCAGTTGTGCTCACGGTTATAAGCAGCCTGGACCCTCACATGATAATTAAACTTGAAGATGGAAATAAATCGTGATCGGATTTGTTTAAGCGGTATGCTTAAGTGGTTCGCTCAAGAGGATGAGATTCATGTTGATGGTATTTGCTCAAGTGGTTTGAGCTTATGATGATTATGAATTATGCTTAATTGGGTTTGGTATATACTTATACTTAGTAATCAGGTGTTGATAATAAAATGTTGACCAACTAAAATGCTAACCGCATTAAACTTTAGCCTCACCTTGTTAACCTTACATTTTCACCCCACTTGTTGAGCCCCCACCATAAGTGAGCTCCCCCTTGCTTAATTTTGATCAGAAGGTTGCAGATGGAGATCATGATGATGAACTCGTTGGATGTTGGTCTAGTGATACCCCCAGGCATCTTCCTGTGGAAGGATGTCCATGTTTCATTGTACTTTGATGAATAAATGTTAAGACATTATGTCTACTGGAAGTGTAATATATTAATATAATCTTTATTTTTGCTTTTATGCATTGTTCTTTTGAGACATTACACTTGTGATGTCAATATATGTGTGGAAATAGATCATGGCACACATATGTCATGCATTCGGTTTGCCCTTAAAACCGGGTGTGACATTTAGGTCGGCCCCGAGCCTTACACCCGAAAGGTATCATGAGAACAAACCCTTCCTTTGTAATAGGATTACATTTATCTATGATTCAGTCCGTAAGGTCCGCCCTTGTAAACCTGGTCTCTAGCGCCAAACGTGGCCCAACCCGATGAGAGCCGCCCTTAAAAACTCAGTCTCGGGTGTCACATTTATCCGATTGCGAATGAAGAATCGGTCCTCATGCATCAATTTCTTTTCTTGTTTACGCATGTTGTTTCCCTTTACCCCTTCCATGGATCTAAACTTCTGTTGTAATCATGAAACTAGAATAACAATGCCTTTTTTGCGCCCGGTTTAGAACATCACTTGATAATGAATGGGGATTTGATCACTAAATTCTTGGTCTAGGGAATGGTCCACGTTCGTGAGGGTGGTCCAGAGCTGGGTAGCCACTTAGCCTGGTTCCCTAACGTAATCCTACAACCTTCCACCACCCCAGAATGGCTAACCAAGTACCTCAGACTGAGTACTTAGCGGTCCAAACCTCATTCAAGCTCAAGGATGGTCCCAAATTAGGAGCGGCAAGAATAAGCACTACTATTCGAAGGATTGAATACGACAGGGTAAGGATCCCAAGGGTGCACTGCTAAGCACCGATCCTTAGCCACAATAGGGATTGACCCCTGGTCTAATTGTAACCTCAAACTTTCGAGGTTACCAATATCTCAAGGGCCAACTGAGGGAAGAAACTTGCCTTTACCACAGGAAGTGAGGCCCGGGCGCCACTCACCTAGAACCCTGTGCGGGATCCAATTTCTATTGCCTTCATGAAACCTAGATTATGCTTCCACCTTGTCACTCAATTTCAGAACCTCCCCTTGTAGTGGATAAGGATCGGGTCATGAGGGGCTAAGTCTAGGAAAAAGGACCACGTTCTCTAGGGTGGTCTGGAGCTGTGTAGCTGATGTGGGAACGAGTCTGCCCTCTAGTTTCGAGGATGGGAGGTCGCGGAATGAACTCGGATGGGACACAACATGCCCACGACGTCGGTGAAAATAGGTTGCGGCGCGCGCTGCTGCTGGTCACCATCTCTTGGGGATCAAGTCGGAGGCGGGCAAAGCCTTTGATGACACCGAGTGAATCGCTCGTCAGGGGAACTAGGGCTTCTTGGGCTCGGTCCATTGATTTTTCGCTGCCGACGATGAAACAAAAACTCCAAGGACGAACAGTTGTTCTGGGGGTTCTGACCGCATTAACGTCGTTGCCAACCATCCATAGCTTTGAAGAACTTTGTAACAGAACGCACAAGTCCCATACCTGGCGTGCCAATTGTCGATGTTTCTAACCTCGCTTCGACAAGTAAATTTATTGTGCGTGTTTCGAGCTCCAGAGGATGTGCGCAGTGGGCACAAGATTTATACTGGTTCAGGCACAATGTCCCTACATCTAGTCATCGACGACTTGCACTATCGGCACCATTAATGATCAAAGCTCGTAGTAGGGATTACAAGCAGGCGAGAGAGGGAGGAGAGGCTTCCTAGTCTCTTGTTCGTGGTGGAGGTGGTTACAAGGTGGAGTTCTAGCTAAGTCTTGGCTTGGAGGTGGGGCTCCCGCCTCTGGCTCCTCCTCCTGTTCGCCGGTCTTCAGTGCGTCATCTTATCTAGGTCTGTCCTTCCATTATCCGCCCGCGAGAAAGGACCTCCCGAGTTCGGAGTGCGGCCTCCTCCTTTTATAGGCTAAGGAGGGGGTCTGCCCATGATGGCTTCCTCAAGAAGGAGTCACTGCGTGATGGTAAAATTGGGTGTCTTACCATGGGCTAAAGCCACACATGCTTGTGGCCTTACAATGTACACTCATGCCTAGTCTCGATAGGCCATTAGTGCGTTGTTGGCTGGGGGACGCGCATGCCATAAATACGCCACAGTCTGAGGGCTTGTAGGCCTTGAGTGCTCTGTGGCCCGAAGGGTTTGTGGATCACGAGTGGGGCAGACAGGCGCATCCGCTGTGGCTTGACGCTAGGCATAGTTAATGCGGTCGGTCATTTATGACGTTCGGTCTCGAGCCAGGCGTGTGATCCACTCGACTGGTTTCCCTTTGGTATGCCTGGTCCCCCTGTCCGGTTCCGCCACGCCTGACCTCGAGCTCAATGCCGCGAGGTTCGTCCGGGGGCGGGTTCTTCCAGGGCAAACACAACCTATCTCCTCTGTCTGATTAGCGGCCCAACAGTTGCCAGAGGCTTCTTCCCCAACATGCTTGCTAACCGATGGGCTCCGGGACCGGGGATCATATTTCCGACAATACTACACCCTAGACTAGTGTCCTATCCTTATTTTCTACATCATTCTCACAATTTTCTTTCCTAATAATGTAATTTACTTTCTAAAACACATGATTTAGGGCTTAACTGTTGGAGCACAATTTGTTTTTAGTACCCTAAACGGTCTAAACAATATGGTATTTTAATTTTGGGGGCACTATTTTGAGTCATCTTGTTGAAGATTCTCTTAGAAAGGTGTAGTGCCTATGTAGAATATTTACTGAGCTCTCTTCTCAAATGGCTAACTCCATCAGACCTCCGTGACCATCACATAAATCATTGACATCTGTACATTGCTACAGTTTCTATGTAGAATATAGGTAGACCTTATTTAAATAAGATGTTTATTCAGTCATGATTATATTATTTATTATTATTATATACATATTAATCATATCGCTCCTTTATATATTTATCTTTACTATATTAAAGCATGAGTTTCAACGGTCGTTCCACATCATCTTTTTACAAATAAGCCCTCACATCTATTTCAAATTAACCCGCTGCACGCAATCAGCCTCCACGTCCCAAACCACACCTCCGCATATAGATGACCAAATGGCAGCCGACCCGACGCCCGTGGGCTGCTGCTCCGGCCTAGGCACGACACGCCGACTTGCTGACCATGCCAAGCCGGCTCGTTAGCTCGTCGGGCCATTTGATCAAATCAGCGTAAAATGTTAAAGAGCAGTGTAGGAGGTGGGGTCCGAACCCACGCCCTGATGGAAGAAAGGCGAGAGACACTGGGTGAAGCCGTCTAACTAGTAGAACATCATGCTCAGGTGTTTTTAATATTGAATATAAATTGTACATATGTATATACGATTTTTGTAGAATAAAAAATATAATCGTGCTGGGCTAGACCAGCACTACGGCCCAAGCACGCACGACGCTTGTGCCGGGCGGGTCCATGCACTATTTAATGGGTCGTGCCTTGGCCTGGCCCGCTAGACACAGCCCATTTGGCAATCTATACCTCACAATGATAACGATGGTCCTCGCCTTAGTTACCGCCACCTCGTTCACCATCCTGCTTCTTTTCTCTCTCCCCTCATGCCTCCACCTCCGCGTCACCCCATTCTCGACAGAGGGCGTGGGAGCAGGCACCTCCTCCCCGTATTCGTCCGACACCAGCCTTGACACCGATCCACACAGTGGCTATTGCACGTTCACGAGGACGTTTCACAGCATGCGTGCACCATCATTTTCGCCGTCGTCGGACATCCCGTTGGTCTTCCCGGCCTTCGTCCTATTCTTCACCCCCGCCCACGGTCGCAGCCGCAAGCCGACCAACGCTCGTCGACGCGGGTACGAGGCGAGTCGGTCTTGCTTCTGGCCTTTCTCCGTGTGTGTCGCCGAGGAGGACACGATGGAGCCTGCCATGCTTAGATTATCTTGGCGATGAGGAGTCTAGGTCTAAGATATTGGACAACCAAGGCTCGTAGCGTGGCAGTAGCCGACATGTGCTATGGAGTTGGTGGTGGTGTTGTGTCGTCTCGGTGGGTCTAGAGATGGGAAGACACTCGCATTCTCTCGCCCTTCTCAGACTGATGCCTGGTGCGAGTGCCTCTCGATTTAGAGCTGCTCCGTCTGGGCTTCTTTCTCCGCTTGCATGCTCTCTCCCTGTATGTATCTAGCGGTATACTACCTATGTCGCCTCTAGATGCCTATGTGTTCGTCATGTCCTTCTCCGGCAACGAACATGTATGACCGCCTCTTCCCTTCCCTTCCTGCTCTACGAAACCTTGGAAGTATGGAAGACGAGGGATGTGGGTCCCTGATTTGCTGCCTATGGTACCCGTTCGATGGCTCGACATCGTCTGTCTACATGGTGTTTGAGGTTGCTGAATTGGATGGAGCAGCAATGATTTATCACGCTAACAGTAAAATGAAAGGTCATTTGTTGGTTTTAAACGTTAGTAATTGTTATGAAGTACTATAATTTGTATGGAACACATCCAGTTTTTATTGATGCATGACTTTAGCAACCACTCTATATTTTAATCTATCTTTTTTATAAGTTTGAGTTCTTGTGACTTATTTTAGAAACCTGAGCTCACAAACTTCCTCTTATTTGGTCTCTGTACGATGAAATTATGTCATTTTATAATCTATGTTCATTCAGTCAGTCGTTGTGAACTATCTTCTAATCGCTCCTTTCATTGTCCGTGTTGTACCAAGACATATTGGATGAAGTAAACAACAACATCAGTTAGTCAAATAAAAAAATATTATATGGAGAGCGGAGACAATCAATAAAAAACTTGAGATTTTTTTAATAAATAGTTTACGTGAGTATTATTTTGAGCCGTCGTAAGGCACGAGCTATCGACTAGTAACATAAGTAAACATAAGTTGTAGTCGTTGAGGCGGCTGTGGCCACAACGGTAAGTTCAAATCCCTGCTATTACAATCTTCATTTTTTTTTGTTATTTCCGCGCAGGAGCACGTGCCACACGTGACGTTCGATGAAACTAATTTAATATAGTAGTGACTTAGCATTTTTTCAAAAGTTTTCATTTGCATCTTATCACATCACTCCATTCTAAAATATATTCGTTGTTAGATCCCATACAGTAACAATATATAACCATATTTGCAACAATTTTTCTTCTTCTTAATGTCGGCCCACTAATGTTGTCACTCGGTTATAAAAACCTAAACAAATCTTTCGTTGTTTATATTTGTAGTGTGGTAAACTTGTCCCGTTAGAAGTCGAAACTCTTACAAAATCCATTTTTAAAAATACAATTTCTAACTTTGTTTTGGGACGTTAAAACCATTTTGCCCAGTTTTTTAAAATCTTCGGGCCAATTTTCATTGATGTAGATTTCCCAAGCTATAACTCTTTCATTTGGATTATATATTATATAAACTTGACAAGAGTAACACACGGTTATAAACACCAATTTATAAACTCAAGGGCTTTTTTAGAACATATATGAATTTTACCAGAACAGTATATGAATTTTACAGGAATGAGTTTAAAATAGAGAAAAACACAGGATTCAGTAAATAATCCTTCAATCCAAATCTAAAGGAGCCCTAACAAAGTTAGAAAACCAACCAGTCATACCAGTTTTATTAGAACAACTGCTATCAACCCATTTTAGATGCCAACATAAAGCATAAACATAAATCCACATAAGCAACTATTTCTCGTGAGAAAAAATGTTAGCAAATGAGCATAAAGGATTGAAGAATCTAACCAAATTCGGAAACACCAGGTGAAACTTACTACTCCTGGCTCCTGCTCTTGCCGATCTACGCTCGCTGCCCAGTGCCCACCTTAAAAGTGTGTGCCCGAACGAAACGACGGAAAAGAATCCCACTGACACCCAAAACCCAAAATCGAAAGGACCAATATACACAACTCGTACGCGCCTATGCCAATGCGACAACGCCCATCCTTCCTGGACAAGGTGTCCCAAGGCCTTCACATTATCATATTAGGACTGATTTGGTGACAAAAGAATTAAGATGAATTAGAGTAGATTGAGAGGGAAAATAAACTAATTCCCTCATTAATCCCTCTTAATTTCCTAATCATCAAACCAACTCTTATGGCTTATTTGGTTAGAGGTACATTGAAAGAGATTAAGGTACCGTTTGATTTATGAAATATATAATTCACGCTAAGTACCAAGGCCGATATCACTTTCTAGTGTGATATCCGATTACGGTTAGATATAAACAAATATGATTTAATGTTATCAATTACCGATCACGTTATAAATATATGAACCGAACGGTAACTAATTTTTTTTCTAGTAAAAAATGAATAGAAGAAGATTTAATCCCTCTCAATCACATTCAATACCATCCGATTTAGATGTAACTGAATAAGACCTTAATGATCTTAGAGAGGATTTAAGTTTCTATCTAACCCTAAAGATAAATAGATAACCCAAGACATGACGCGTAGGGTCAGCATATAGTTGTCAGCATATAGTTGTCCCACATACTTAGGCTGTTTGATTTGCTCACAGTCGGACTCGCCTGGTCTAGGTAGCGCTTCGGGGCATTCGATTTCGAGCGCCTGGGACGCATTTGTTGCAAGGGCATGAACAAAAAAAGCCTCGGGGGAGTCGGGTGGAACTTTCACGTCCTTGTCCGCGCACCACTTCGTGGAGGGAATCCTCAGCATGTTACACCTACGTGACGCAGACGTACCCACTGAAGCACGGTGACCACGTATGGGCCCGAGTAAAGTGAGCCCATAATGTCAGCTTGAGGCGTCGACGTGTGATCTCAAGGAATCAACGAGCAATCGACAAGTGTACACAGGGACACAGGGTGGGATAGAGAGGAAGGGAGTGGGGATTGCGCGGACAAAACTGAGAAATTATTTTTTAACCCATTTCTTCTCTGCCGCAGCTCACAGACGTATATAAATGTAGGCGAGGGCGAGGCAGGGAGGGTTTTGGAATTTGGCCGCCGTTTGCGTTGCGTGGGTAGGGGAAGAAGCAGGCGGCCAGGCGCAGAGCCGCAAAAGCAGACGCGGAAGCAGCCCAGGCCCGAGCCGAAGCGGGGAGGCGACGCCGCTGCACTACCACTCACCCGGTCAGCGATTTGCCGCCTTGCGGGAGCCAGTTTTGGCGTCGGCGTCGGCGTGGAGTTCCCGGAGAGGGGTTCTGGCGAGGATGAGCGGCAGCGGCAGCGGCAGCGGCGGAGGGGGAGCCAGGGGGCAGTCGGGGCCCGTGCCGGCGTCCGCGAGGAAGCTCGTGCAGGGGCTCAAGGAGATCGTGAACCGTCCCGACGCGGAGATCTACGCGGCGCTGCGGGAGTGCGGCATGGACCCCGACGAGGCGGTCAGTCGGCTCCTCTGCCAAGGTTCCATCTCGTGTCACTCTCCTTTTCCTCACAGTTTCATGTGCAGGCTCGGTCGTTAGTGCAGGGTGTTTGCGTGTCTGACTGGATTGGATGAGTGCGCGTTGGGGAGTTGTCTATGGCGTCGGGTTATCAGGAACCATGCTTCCTTTTGTCCTTCTATTTGGGGATTTGCGGCGATTAACTACTGCTCTGCTAGTATTTGGGGGCGACTGTGCTGCACGCTAGTGGTAGCCTGGCAGGACTGGCTAGAATCAACGTTCTGGATTCGATTGATTTTGCGAAGATCCGGTTTAGGCCTTTGGTTTGGAACTTTTTGGAATTGCCTGCAGTGTTAAATTCAGTACTTTTTTCAGCGCTTATTAGCTGCGCTTCTCAGTTCATTCGCGACTCACAGTAGAAAATAAAACTTGGCCCTTTACCATTTTGGTGGGTTAAGCTTCTGGGACTGTAAGGAGGAACATATGGCTGTCTTTATTCATGAACTCGAATGAACTGGATAAGTTTCTTCTCGTTATTGCCATCACGCTATGATCTCTTTTGTGTTCACTGTGTTTTATGGTTTAAACTGTTTAGAGCTGCAGTAACTATGGGTCTGTTAGATGTTTGCATAAGGAAATAGGACATGTTCATTTTTTCTCACGTGTTTAGGCATTATATAATGATTGGATTGGCTGAAGGATGATAAAACATGTCAACATTTGGGAGATGCAAAAGAAAATAACTCAACTGGTGAGAAGGCAGGGAAAGGTGAAGCCATTGAGTGAATGCAACAGAGGCTCTCTAAGATCTCTGGTTGTTTGGGTCTTAAGTTTTGGCAAACATCAGCAACAAAGCCTTTCTGGTCCCAACAAAGGCTAAAATAAGAAGATAAAACCAGAATGACATGTCCAAACTTAGCTTGTATTCAGATACAAACTTACAAATGATATTAGTCCTCTATCTTACGTTTGAACTTTACAGTCTGATTTCTTTCATCTCAGACAGAATTTGGATGAACTTGCACATGTCTTGTAGACTCTGTTTACATTTGGAGTGAGCGTCAACATTTGTCTTCTCATGTTAACTGTGTGCTGCAACATGCCAATAATATTATATATATTCCTTTGTCAGACAGACCCCATTATGATTTATATATTATTATTATGCATGGACCTGGATTGATTTATAGGTCTGGTTTCTTGTTTTTGTGTTTGGTACTGAAAGAACGAATTGGTAATTATGGTCTCAGTTACCATGTTGAGTTATATTCTTTTGTGATTCATGAAGTTAATGATCTGTATTAGCATCTGCTGCACTTTTGTTGTCAGAACCACATTGAGATGGTTAGCTCGAATATTATCTCAATGAATGTTTGTGTAATTGCATGAATCTTTGTTATATTGGTCACTGACCGCCGAACACCTTATTTTCACGCAAGACTAAGGGTTTCATGAACCTTGGGGATGTCTTGCGGTAGCTATTTATTTTTGTCCCAAATGGCTCTATTTTAGTTCTTGTTGTCCCGTTTAACCTGGTGTAAGTCTGATAAGTAGTGACTGTGGTGGCATCACTGTGCTTGGTTGGGTTAGGTTCTCTATTACACAATTTTAAACACTGGCCCCCTCTGATCTCTACCGTTCCCAACTTTATGAGGGAAGTTAGAGAATGGATTCCAACAAATGTTTGAATTACATTGGCATATTTCTAAAATTATCCAGCACAATTTGTATAGATGAATATTTGCTATGCTGGTGTTGCAGTTGAAAAGACTTGCTTCTCTTGCTCACTTTAATATACAACAATTTTGTTTTTTCTTGAGAAAATATACACGGGTTTTGTGTACAACAGCAACATAGAATCAAAAGTGGTTTGTTGATTTTCATTGTTCCAGCTATTCACTTGTATATAGCTCACATACTGTTGATCTTTCTCCAGATACTTTTCAAGAGGTAAAGAGCAAGCGTGATAAGAAAAAGGAGGTCAGTTGAGTATGATTTTTGTTTCAATCTGCCAATGCTCTTGGTAATTTCAGTTTGCCTGATAGCCAACTTTTTTTTGTAACTTAGTTTGGCCTGATAACTCTACTCAACTGTTCTCATAAAAAAATGTTGCAGCTTATCTTCAGTTACTCATGTTATTTTTTTGTTGGATATATAAAACCAATAATGATTGTTTAATATACCGTGTTTTTAATATCAAGGCTGGTGATTAACTCTGCTAATATTGCGTTTTGTATCTCTTGGTTAGCTTTATTGTGTCTTGCTTTAACCTTGAGAACTTATATCAGTATTTGCTGAAATTTTGCATAGGTTAAAGAAACCCTAGATCCAAGATCTCGAGGAGCAAGTAACTCCTGTCGATCCAGTAGAGGTGGTATGGACCGTGCTGGACGAAGCAGTTCAGTCCAGTCTGGATCCAGTGGCACTGGTATTTCTTTTCAATAAGGAAGTTACTCCATGAATTTTGGCATTTGGTCACTCAGTTTCTCATCTTCCCTTTTCAACTGAACCAGATTATGTGACTTCAAGGTCATCCATATTGGGACCTGCTGTGCCAGTTAAGCCAACAGTTCCTAGGTACCTGATGTTCAGGAGCTGGAGTTCTGTTATATCTGATTGTTTTGTATGTAGTAATGTAGTAGAGATAACCTCTATGCTTGCTATTCTGTTGCAGTTTGTCAACAAACAAAGATGTGGTTTTTAATGGATCAGTTGGAGCACCACAATCATCATCTGGTTTTCAGCATAATTGGTTTGGGGTGCCAGGTCAGATGTCAATGGCTGATATAGTGAAAATGGGAAGACCTCAAGTGAGGTCTTCTGGAAAGCCTATGGCTGCAGCAGACACATCATATGCTGGTCAAACCCCATCTTTATCTAGCTCTGTAAACCAGAACTCGAAACAATCTGCTAGCACAACCCTACCAACTACTTTTGATCAGGGCTTTCCTGCTCTCCCAGACCCTATTCCACATACTGTGAATTCTAGTCATGGTTCTGCTGGGAACAACCATACACATGAGAATGATTGGTTTCCTCAGGATGAGCCTCAATCTGGAGTTCAGTCCACAGGCATTGAGGCATCTGGTGACCAATCGCTATCTGTGGCATCACTGGACCAATCTATGTTGGTTGCTGGTACTGCTTACTCACAAGAAAATTCTCATGCAGAAGAGAACAACTCAACTGCAGTTAAAGCAACAGTGTCTTCCGAAAGACACTTGGAAATTGTGGAGGAGGACAATCATTACAACGATGGGTTATTGCAGAACTGTGCTTACCAGGCTCAAGTGCACTCCTATGTTGATAATGAAGGTTTGTGCTAAGAAACTCTGCCAGTTTAGATCTCTTCTCCAGAAGAGCTCTATCTTTGGTGTCCAGTGGACACCAAGCAAATTTATACTAATATAATCAACAAAGTTTGAAGAATACCATTTATTGTTTCTACCAGACTGTAATTTTAGTGTGCCTTTGCCTTTGCCTTTGCACAAGAAACCGAAGTTGAATATTTGTCTAGTTTCGTGTTTTACGCTTTGTCCCTTCTGATGTCTTCAAGTGCTACTGTGCTAGTGTATATTGAGATCGAGAACATCATCATGGAAGAATCATGTTAACTTTGAACACAATGTCAGATGTAATGGACACACCTTTTTATTTTCTTAATAAATACTTCCCTCCCGGTTACTAAATTGATTGTAATTGCGATATAATATTATTGAAAAGTCATCTGTTATTTGTATATTTTTAGGGCTAGTTTGGGAACCCCATTTTCCCAAGGGATTTCTATTTTCCCAATGAAAATTAGTTCATTTTCTCTTTGGAAAATGAAAATCCCTTGGAAAAATGGAGTTCCCAAACTAGTCCTTAGGTGCCATTTTTTCTTCACACCAAGATCAAGGCTTTCACATTTGTGTAAGATAGAATATTGAGACTTGGATGGAAGAATTTGTATTTGTGTTGTCTTATAGACATATATCGCTGATTATGTTACAGTTTCAACAATATGCAATACAGCAATATCATAATTGTGTCATATAGTATGTATCATGTCGATATGATTCGATACTTAAGAAATGTATGATCATACATACCAAAATTTGTCGATCATTTTGTATGTACAGTGCAAAATCTCAGCCTGCAGAATTTAGCTGTGAGCTAATTATTGTTGTCCATTGAGGCTAGGATAACTTAAGCTGTTTTAGGCTGTTATGCATGATTGTTGTTTTATTGGCTCGCAGGTTGCTGTGACACAAATGAGCTACACTATAAATTGTGCCCACAAATTCCAAAGATGGACCCTTTGACTATGATTTTGAACCTTTTTCTGTTTGTTTTGCAGTTGGGGTTTCTAATGTTGATGCAGAATCAGCCGTGGCAAACTTTCAGCATTTAAGCCTACAGAATGAAGATATAGTTGTAACCAAATCTGAAGATAACCATGCGGTTATACTCCCTGATCATCTACAAGCTACAAATGCAGACTGTGCTCATCTGAGCTTTGGTAGTTTTGAATCTGGTGCCTTCTCTGGCTTGTTTTCATCAAAGGTCACAAAAGACAGTTTGGAGGACAACGAGGTGCATATTCCAGATGAATCCCCATCAGTTAATCTCGATGCCAGGTGATAACTTTTTCCTGCAAATTTTGATTCAAAATATGAGATGTACACTCTTCTGATGAGGTCAGCTTTGCAGGAATCAAGATTACTACGACAACGATGCTCTAAATTTGTCAGCAAATGAGGATGTTGAGACAAGAATTGGTACTAACATGGATAACATTGATGGACCTTCAGTTTCACAGTCTGATGTACCGAGGCAGGGGGCCATAGATGTGCCTGGTCTTCAATATGACATGCCATCAGTTCCAAGTCATGCATATTCAAGCACAACGCAGCCAAGTAAAATGGAAGACCCACAAGGAAACACACAAGCACAACCCCTTTCCCATTTTTCTGGCTTACTGGTACATTTTTCCTTTTCTCAGAAGAGATAGGATCACTGACAGTTCTATTATGATGAAATAAAATCGAGAAACTTAACTTTCACATATATAAAACTTGTCCTTTTGGTTTGTTGCCTTGGTCACAGAAGCATTAAGTTGACCAGTATTAAGCTTCGATGATTTCTTTTCTTTGAGAATAAATTTATCTGTTTAGCTTGGTTGAGGAAGAAAATAATAATGTGAGTGTTCAATAAGTCTTTGCTTGCTATTTCTATTGCATTAATTGCTTTAATGGTTTTGGGGCCTTCTTCTTTTAGCAAATATCCAAACAGGCACATATATGGTATATTTCTGGCTATGTTTTGCCAATGTAATGCCTGGGTCCAATCTGTAGGCACCTGGGCATGAAGCTGTTTGACCTGTATGAGGCAACCATACTATAATATCAGTAATTCTGAACTCATACTGAAAAATGTAGCTAGTTTGGTTTTATATTTCAATACATTATAAATAGTATTAATATGCCAAAATTTCAATACATTATAAATAGTAATAATATGCCAAAAACATGTGTCTGCCTTCTCAAGGTCGTACACGGAGAATGTTTACATATATTCTCTATTGGCTATTACTATCAATACATGTTGCCTCATTGGTACTTAAATGTCCTAATGTTTTATTTGAATACCGTAACTTGAAAATTTAAATTAAAACTCAGTATCAGGTTTCTTACAACGATGAGGGCAATGGAATGTCATTTATTGTTTTACTATCTTCTTGGCTAGTTTTATGTTGTTGTTTTGCCCCCTTTCATAGTCCTTACTAGTTACTACCTTATTTTTGTTCTTCTGATATCTTCTTGCAGCAAGCAAATACTCTACCCAATTACTTGTTGGGGTCAAATCTTACCCCTATTCGGGAGTTTGACTTCTCGCAGTTACTTCAGACACAGTCAGCTACAAAGTATAACCCATCTGCGGCACCTAATAATCTGCCAGCAATCTCCATGCAAGAGGTAATTCAAAATTTTGGTATGTTTCTGTATATCTTATCCATTTTGTAGTACAATGGAACATATGGCACAAGCTTTTGAGACATTTCTGTTTTATTTTTATTTTTGTACACTTTTCAAATTTCTGAGTCATACGAAAAGATTAAGACCCCCTCTGTAGTATTCTATTCAAGTTCTGGAGAACTCATTGTGATACTTCTTCGTTTCTGTATGTTATCGATTCATATTTGTGGAGATGAATCACATGACAAAGATGATGTGGCAACATAGTAGCCCTTATTTTGATGTCCATGGAAGTTTGTGGCATGTTTATGAAATGAATCATATGCTTATGTAACCTGTCAGTTTGTACTTTTATGTCTGCTAGATGGATTACTCAGTCTGGTGTCATTTGGTGTGGTGATGTGGTATTCATGTTGATGTGCTGTTGCTTCAATTGTCTCATTGCTGTATTTCACTTTTTTGGGACTTTCTCCAGACTTTAAAACCAGGAGGCTTTCCCAACACTCAGTCTACGCAACATGTTCCCAATACGAGCATACCATCGGGTCTTCCTCTCCCACAACAATTGCCTGTATACTCTCAGCCAACTCTGCCTCTTGGGCCTTTTACCAGCCTGGTTGGCTATCCATATTTGCCTCAGAACTACTACCTACCATCTGCGGCCTTCCAGCAAGCGTACTCAAGTAATGGGCCTTTCCATCAATCTGGTGCTCCTGCTGTGCCTGGAGCTGGTATGAAGTATTCGATGCCACAATACAAGAGCAGCCCACCTGCTTCGAGCCTACCACAGCCATCATCACTCTCTGGTTATGGAGGGTTCGGAAATGCAAATAATATTCCTGGAAATTTCAGCCTAAATCAGGGTGCTCCCTCTGCGCCTACAACTTTGGGATTTGATGAAGCTTTAGGCACACAATTCAAAGACCCCAATCACTATGCAGCTCTACAGCAGGTAACAATGACACGATACCCTGGTTGATCTTTTGGTGCCCTTGGTTGGATCTGTAGCCTTGTTTGGTTGTATGAAGTTTTCGTGTTTCTGTTTTGGAGGTTCATCTCATTCTGAAATGTGCTGTTTTGTTTTCATGTCAGAGTGATAATTCGGCAATGTGGCTTCATGGAGGCGCTGGTTCAAGAACAGTTTCTGCAGTTCCGCCTGGTAACTTCTATGGTCTTCAGGGCCAGAGCCAGCAGGGTGGCTTCCGCCAGGCACATCAGCCCTCTCAATACGGTGGTCTTGGGTACCCAAGCTTCTACCAGTCGCAGTCGCAGGCCAGTCTGCCACAGGAGCACCCCCAGAACCTCACCGAGGGAAGCTTGAACAATTCCCAGGGCGTACCATCCCAGCCATCGCACCATCTCTGGCAGCACAGCTACTAAACCTTCTGTGCTCTCTTGGGAGATGCCTCTCTACGCTGCCAGGTTATCTGCAAGCCTTGGCACGCTGCGCCGTGAAGCGAACAGACTAGCTGAACTGCCGTCTTGAGCGGTGCTGAGCAGAGGACGGTCCATCCAACAGCGATGGAGTGCTTGTTTTTTTCCCTTTCTTTCCCAGTTGTGTTCTGAAACTAATTTAAGCTGTCGCGGTTTTTATTTGATAGTGAGTGGTGTTGCAAAGGTGCTATCTTGTAACGGTGAAGTCCTAACTCATCTAACAGATCTGCTTCCCATACCCCTGTAATATGCCATTTTGTTCTTGATGCCTAGAAGCTTGAAGCTTCTACGTGTTGCTGCTACTTTCATACGCATGTATGTCTATGAAGCTGAAATCCTGGTTTGCGGACTGGGTGTTTGGTTCCTACCATCTAAAGTTTAGGGCTTGTTTGGGAGCAATGAAATTGAGGGGTTAAAATCCCTTTTTATTAAATAGTACTCTTCCTAAATTAAAATTCATTTTAGTTAATTAATAACTTCATACGATATTTGATGTATGTATTTTATATATGTCTAGGTTTATCTTGGTTTATTTGAATATAGACATACAAACCAAGAGTTAAAACCAAGAGTTAAAACGATTACTATTTTAGGTCTGAGGGAGTAAGATTTTAGCTCCTTCCATCTCATTCTCTCAAAAAAGCCATTAGCAATTAAAGTTAAGACATTTTTAGTCTTTAAACTGACAAACAATATGATTAAATGAGGCCTTTCAAATATAAATTCTAGCGATTAAAGTTTAGTCCAAAGTCTAGGAGAATGACTAAAGGAACCAAACACCTAGTAATACAAGATAGTGGATGCATCTAGCCTTCCACAAATTTCCCATGGGTTTTGTTCGCTTTGAAGATCCCAGCAATAATTAAAGTAACCAATCTGGTAAGTAACCAATCTGGGAAAGTTCACCGGTAGTGTAAGGAAAGGATCAAGATGGCTAATAGAAACAAGGAGAGCGAATTAGGCTTCTTTAAATTTTCTTATGTAAATTTAAAGTTATAAGTAAGTCTAGCTTTATCCCGTGTGATTAGTAGTATTTCTATCTCTCTCTTTGATCGGTAGTGTTTCTATCTATTGATCAAAAGTTTTACACCATAAGTTCTAAATGCTTTATTAGCATGACAATTTTAGTGAAGCTCCAATACAATACTAACATGTAGACCTGATCATTGACTACTCGACCTGATTAACTTGAATCAACTTGCACGAAAAATACTTGACCCGAGCAGGCCAGGCCACCTCGTCGGTCAGGCTCAAGCCATAAATTTTAGTCTACCAAAAAAGTTGGGTCATGCGTGGGCTAGAATTTAAACCTGTAGATTGACCAAAATAATGTCTCATGCATGCTTGGTAAGTGATTTAGACACCTAAGTGATTTATGTACGTAAGAATGCTTTTTATGGCACTTAAATAGCTTTCTTAGAATTAGCTTAATCCAGTCGCTCCAGATCTGCCTGAGACAAAGCCTATAAGATCGTTATTAAGTAATGAATTTGCAAATAGAGAACTAAACTATAGGAATCAATCCAATTCTCGTTCTACAACAAGAAGAAGATCCATGAACTGGAACGGATGGAAGATAGCACTAGAAGTCAAAGAAATATTGAAAGGTGCGAAGCAATCACATCGCAACAAATAGGTATGTATTACTTTGAGTTTCTCGCTGAACTCCACTGGACACCGACCTCCTAAAACTGACCTCTCTGCTAATTCGAATCGAGGCTTACTGCCGCTTGGTCGAAATCTTTCACACATACACATACTAAACCATATCAGGTCTAGATGCGATTAAATATAACAACTACTAGTCATAAAACAATAGAGAGTTTAGTCAATCAGTTTACCCTCCCCTCGTCTGTGTCGAGATTTCCATTTGATGTCATTGGAGTTTTGATTGGCTTACAATCATCCATCTTAAATCTTTTGAGTAAGTCTTTGGTGTAGTTCACTTGAAAGCCGAGGAAGAGTGCAAGCTCACCAATCATCGACTTGAACTCCTTGGGCATCAATTCATTGAATTCCTTGTAATGCCATTCATTTGTCTAGCCAAATATTATATTTTAACATAAACTTGACAAATGTAGATACTACTGTGATTTTCTTGGTGAACAATATGGTGTCGATAGTCCCGATCTTGAAGCCCTTCTCAATGAGAAAGTCCTAAGGACACTTATACCAAGCCCTTGGAGCATGCTTTATCCCATATATTGTCTTAGACAACCTATACACATGATTAGGATATCTAGGGTCTTCAAACTTGAGTAGTTGATTAACATATACTAGTTCTTCCGGTGTTTCAAACTAGCAACGACGAGTAAATTTGTGTATACGCGTTTTAGGACCGGATGGTGTGCTCAGTGCACGCAAGAGTTATACTGGTTTAGGCAAAATGTCCCTACTCCAGTCTTCGGTGGCTCACGCTACCAACACCTGATTGATCGTAGTAGGGGTTACAAGCGACAGAGAGAGAGAGAAATCCCAAGTCACTGTGTGTCGTGTCTTGCTCTCTTGTGTTCTTCTTTGTTGCTCCAGGGCTGTTGAGTTGTGGTCCTGGTTTTGTTCCCTTTTGATTCAAGTCCCTCCCCCTCATCTCATGAAGTCGACCCCTCCTTCTATATACCAAGGAGGGGGCGTTTACAGAAGGCTTCTCACAAAAGGGAGCATAATGTAAGATAAAAGAAGGGATTCACCCTCAGTAAAACCTTGTCGTGCATTGATATCTTTCTCCGCGTGGGTCTTCTGCCGTATCTCTGAGGTTGCCGGAAGAGGACGCTATCCGTGTTGGCGATGAAAGTTTGGGCATCATCATTACTTGTTTTTGTCTGTATCTCCCCCTACATTGACCTTCTGCTTGCGTAGCCTGTTTGCTGGTTTCTCCCTTATCTCCATGCAGGGCCATGGGACTTCTAGGGGCTCATGCCTTGGATTCGTAGGTCATGAGTGGGGGGAAGACCGATACTATTCGTGCCACACCCCCACCGACTGATGTAGTTAATGAGGCACAGTGGCGGATCCATGATTGATCCAAAGAGGGGGCTACTAAGCTAAGGCTATAATTTTTTAAACCAAACAAAAAATATAATTGATGTTTAATATGACACAAAACCTGGATCAAAACCATCCAATACATTACCCATACCAACAAAACATCAGTTCAATGAAAACTATTCAGTTAAGTCACCACCATTGAGAGGACACCACATAAGTTAGGTGTCGTTTTGAATGCATGCTTTATATAATAGAATGTGTTTTTTTGTTCAGACCATATTATGTGATCAATTATAGAAATTTGTCTAACGATAGTTTTGAGGAATATAAAACATCCTTTATATTTGAGACACTCATGCCATCAACCTCAAAGCTAGTAAACATTCGGTTTGATCAAATATGGTTGGTGTAAGGGACAAGTTAGATGAGTAAGGTACATATCATTTCTCGGGCGATGTCAAAAAGACAGTTACCATGGCAGACAACCAGACAACGTTTGTCACTTATGGGTAAGATTTGCATATTTCAATGGTCGCACAACCAAGATAGGATGTCTCAGTAACACACATGCAAAAGTATCAAAGGGCTAGAAATAGTTAGCAAGCACTATGTGATTGCTCAATCAAAAGATTCCACGGTCCATAGTTTTCTTAATGAAATGGAGTGAATCAGAAATCAATAAATTTGGCATTCACAGAGATCTAAACAAGCTTCTACGGGTAGAGGGAGCGTACCAGCTTAACGATGCGGTCACGGAGCTCGTAGGTGAGCACGACGACACCACTGCGGGCGAGCGCTGCGGCAGCCTGCGGCTCCGGGTCTGCGGCGCTCCGCGCCTGGCGCCTGGCGATGGCAGGCGACAAGGCGAGCGCGCTGTGGCCGCTGTGGGCGGCTGCGCCTGGCGGGCGACGGCTCGCGACTGGTCTGGAGCCTGGATGAAAGTTGAAGGCAGGGGGCTGCCAGGCGGGTAGAGGGAGGCAGGGAGCAGTGGCTGGAGCTGGGGTTGGGCGCCTGCCGCTAGGTCACGCGGCGATGGCCCTTTACTGGGCCGCGATTGCTGACCGGGGCTGCAGCGCAGGCAGCCCCGGGTGGAGATCCACCCCTGATGAGGCGTACGCGAAGCTGACTATGCAACCAGTTTGACAGATACGTAAAATCCGCACGAGTGGGTTTCGACCGATTTGTTTAACCCCTTCCATTTACCTCCGCCTTGCCCGACCCCTTAACTCAATGCGGGGGTCGTCCCGTGGGTGGGGTGGACTCTTAATTGACCCATGACAGATAAACCCAGCACTGTCCGTCTGCGAACTTGTGGCCCTTGGGGCTATGGGGATCTAAACCCCGACAGTAGCCCTTGAGCTCCTGAAGGGAGAGTGTCTCCCTTCAGTGGCTTCCTTCACGGTGGGGTCAGGCGGCGTCCGTTTTGTTATTTCTTCTCTTCCCTCTTTCTTCCTTTTGGTCATCATGCCTTGTGGGAAGCGAAATGTGCACGACCCACCTTTGGCCTTTGTATAGGTCAATCCACAGTTATATGTAGGGCCCCCTCTTGGTTCATCCTTATTCAGTCTTTGATTTTGCTTTCTTGTCTCCCCAAAAGAGGTCTTCTACGAAAGCCCCCCTTCTCGAGTTTTTCGCGTGTTTTTCGACCAATCTATGGATTGCAGCAAGCATACTGTCATCGAGTGTGCCTCGCGAAGGCAGCTCAAAAGGCATACCCTTTGAGGGGAAGGGTAAGCCATCTTGAAATTGTTAATTGTTGCTTTTCCTTCTCAACTTCTCGTGATTATGTCCTAGGGGGACGTCTGGTGTGATCGTCCAAAGAGAAGTCATCTCTCTATCTTCATCCCCTATGGGCTCCCTGGTCGAGGAGTCAAGGCCAACCCTCAGGCTGGTGCCCTTGGGGGCCCACCCTCTAGAGGAGGATCATTGGCATCTCGTTCTTAGTGGACCGCTCTTTATTGACCACAATTTGAGCTGAGCTTGGGTCCCTTATGACCCATGTCGTTCTTCAAGGTAGGGTTGTCGCTCCCTCTCCACCTGCTGGACCTATATCGATTGATAGGTCTGAGCCTCGAACTCTTCCACTTTTATCGACGTCACAAACAAAGGTATTGAGCTCTTATATATGGATCTCTTGTAGTAGAGAAAACTAGATGCGAAAAACTAAAACCTAGACACTAGAATGAAAGTGCACTATAGGAAACACATAAATTTTCGTGGGCCAAAAACCCACGAAAATAAGCACAAACCGACAAAAAGGGTATTTTCGTCGGCATGCCGACGAAAATAGCCGCCGAAAATATATTCGACGAAAATATGCAACTATTTTCGTCGGTACCGACGTAAATGACTTATTTTCGTCGGCTTCCCCAAGGCCGACGAAAATAGGTGCTCGGCGGGGTAGTTTTGTCGGCCCCGGTGGCCGACGAAAATATGGAGCTTTATTTTCGTCGGCCTCGGTGGCCCACGAAAATAGCTGGCTCGGCCTGCATGTATTTTCGTCGGCCTCCGTTCAGGCTGACGAAAATTCATGGTACACCCCAAAACAGATTTTTCTGCACCTTTTAATTCACAGCAAAATACACATAATCCAGAATCACATATACAATAAACAGTTTCAATATAGAACTCACAAACCACATTCACAAGCAATACCATAATTGTTTCAAACATAGTCCATACATAGTCCATAACCGTTTCAAACATAGTTTCAATACCACAATCACATCCATAATAAAGTCCATGCATAGTCCATACATATTCCATAAACAAACTCACTACTCACGGCAAGTCTCACTCCTGCGGGCTGTGGGAGTTTTGGCCACTCCCTCCTCCGCCACCAGGAAGGTGGCCACTCCCTCCGATACCATGGACGAGGTAGTCTTGGATGTTGACAGCACCCTTCGACCCCTGAGCATGTGACACTGAACCCTGCAATTCATCAATCATTCAAATAAGGATGTGTTTTGCTATCCCTATACCTATACATTGCTATGTTTGGTCACTATTTGCATAAAACTAAACATGGAACGTCACATGTGATCCATTGTGATGAGGAGACTGTGCATGCATCCACGGGTAGTGTAGTGCTGGCCACTCCTGAGGTGGTGGCACCCACCCCGTCGGTGGCGGTGCCATCCACGCTTGAAATGGCTGAGAGCCCGCTGGTGGCTGGGAGACCGGTGGCACCCATCCCGGGGCTGGCTGCGATCCTTGTGGTGGTGGAGCCGTCCAAGTGCCTGGAGGTGCCTGCGTCCACCCAACACCGGTCCACAGTGGCTGCGACGCTGGAGCTTGTCCTGGCCACTGTCCCCATCCTTGTGCTTGCGAGCCATTTTTGATAATAAAAAAAGAGTTGCTATGGAATTAAAGTGTTCAGATAGTGTTACCTGGGGAGGGCGAAAAGCGAGCAAGTTCATATCAGGGCCGAGTCGAGTAGTCATTTCCTGCAAATGGATGAAACGTTAGAATCACAACATTATACTTTCAATTCAATGACACGTGATGAGATAGACGAATTACCTGAAAATAAGAAGCCATATACTTCGTCAGCTGTTCGACCTGCTCCTACGCTGCTCGAGCCTGCTGCTGTGCTGCTTGAGCCTGCTCCCGTGTTGCCCGAGTCTCCTCCTCCAGCTGAGCCTCTCGAGCAGACCTGGAGGAGCGAGAACTCCCTGCCGAATACGATGCCTTCCCTTGACCTATTGTCCTGTTATACTCCACAACGCCGGTGCCAAAGGCAAACCTGCATGATACACATAGTTGAGCCATTAAGTGGACACATTCTTGTTAATGAAATTGTCGAATCAAACACAAACACCTCACCTGCCATGCTTTCTACCCCCACCACTGTGGTACAACGCCGAGGCATCTAAGTCCGAATGCATCCAGTCGAAGTCAGGCCCATGGCGTTGAGTCATTTCCTCCCCATATGCATTCTGCAAAGAAAGTTAGAGTTGGAGTTAGACAAAAACATGCAATTTAATTCATAAATACAAACTTGTTTACCATTTTCTCCCTTGCCGCCTCGCTGCATAGCACATCAGGGTTCGCCGGATCAGGGCCACAGTGACCACGGACGTAAACCTCCATAAAACTTGGAGCAACTCCACTTTCGGATTCCTACATGAAAAAGAAGAGTTAAACCATAGAATTTTCATAGATGTAACATACAAGTTTGATTTATATACTTACCATGCGGCGTGCGGTACCAAGGTGTCCATCGGCGCCGTACTTGTGCCCCGGTCCTTCAGTGCCACGGTTGGCACGGTGCTTCTGGGACTCTGCAATCCACTCAGGCGACACCCATCTCTTAGCCAACCACCTCCAGGCTTCCATGTCCTTCGCAAGCCAATCCACAACGCTCTCTAGGTACTGCTCCTCTGTGAGGTAGATCTCATTGGCCCCTTTTGATTTGCTCATGTTCTGCCCCTTTATCTTCTTGTAGTAGTAGTTGATGGCCGCGATGCGAGCATTGTACATGGCATCCTTGATGACCTTATCAGTGCACTTCCGAAAGTGCCTCTTCACACGTGCCCACTGAGCCTGATCCTCCTCAATCTCATTCGGCAATTGGAACCTCTCCTACATATCAACAGAGAAGTTAAGTTAAAGTAAGATTAGGAGAAGCAATAATTCAGTGAATTGCTTATATACGAAAGTAAACTCACCCAGAACTCGTCCCACACAGCCACCTGACAAGTCCTTCGTATTTGTTCTGAAGTTCCCCCTCCGCTACTGCTTTCCCCTGGCTCCCCTGGCTGGACATAGTCCTTCATACCCCAGTCGGCCCACTGCATAGCCGCGAACCTCTCGCCATTGAGCTCCACCATGCCAGGGTAGTAGAAGCGACAGAGGCTACCCAACACCGCGTTCACCTTGGGACGTCTACCTATACCGTCCCAAGTCAAGTCTTCCCATGACCTACAAACATTAATAAAATAAGTAAACCAGTGCAATCACGTTCACATTAAAAAATTAACACAACAGAAATAAGCCCCACCATTCTCCATGCGGCCGGATGAGCCTCCTCTCGGCAGGTCTCGAACCAAGCACATTGCTCTTCTTATACCTAAGTATACAAGTAAATTCAATATGATGAAATGATTAAAAACTAATATGCATAAGTAAGTTGAATCAACATTAATTAATAATACCTGAAGGACGTAGAACCATCCGACGCGTCGCCCGCGCCGCCTGCCCCCATAGGGTCAACCTCCTCATCCTGCACATGAGCCTCCTGCTCACCCTCCTCACCCTGCACATGAGCATCCTGCTGAGGAGCCTCCTGCTCATCCTCCTCACCCTGCACTTCGTCTAGAAAGTCGAGAAGCTGCTGTTGTCTCTGTCGGCTCTGTGAGGTGCCCTGAAAAAGCCCACTGCCCGAGCTGTCCTCGCTGGCCGCGCTGCCTCCACTCCTCCTCGATCTCCTATGCTTGAACATGTTCAACTGTAGATAAATTAATGTCAAACCACAATATATGAAACAAATAATATGAAAATTAATAATGTGAAAATTGCAATACATAGCTTAATTGATTAACTAAAAGAAACATACTAATCAAAAGTCATCCGCATCCGATGATGCTTCTTCGGCTCGTTGTTTATTCATATGCTCTTGATTTCGTTGGATCCTTACTGATCTTCTAACGACGACAGGTCGTTTGCGCTTTAAGCTAGGTTCTTCAATTAAGTCGCTTGAATTGCTACAGAGATTTTCAAGGCCTTCTCCATTGGTCACATGGAATCGGTGAGCTATGTCTTGATTCGACACCGCTTCTGGTTAAAAAACAGCATCATCGTTGTCCCTGCTCGTACTCACGTAGTCAGCACTCTCTGGAGCGAAGACTTGTGGGTTGACTTTGATTGCAACCCACCAAGCCCTAAGGCTTGGGTGAGGATGTGGCTGGTAGTACACCTGTTTTGCCTGATTTGCAAGGACAACATCGCTCATACTGCTCAGAATCCTAGAGCTATGCTTCACCTCAACATTACCATACTTGTCGACACGAGTCCCACTATGAGCATCAAACCAGTCGCACTCTAAAAACACGACTTTAAGTTCCTTGGGGCCATCGAAAATCAACTCTACAATGTTTTGAAGAACACCGTAATAGTCCACTACTTTGTCATCGTCAACATATGAACTTGTCAACACACCACTATTGGTGGTGGCTGCCAATGGTCGACTCTTCTCCAATTTCGTGGTTCGGAAGCGATATCCATTTACATCATAGCGAGTATAGTTCCTGACGGACACAGAGGTATGTGCCATTTGTTGCAAGTCCGGGTGCACAGAGTTTTTGGAAACCTATACAAGGAATTAGTATATGCATTATATCTTCCAAGTCCAAAATTCAAAGATTAAGTATGGACAATGAGAGAACGACAATTACTAACATAATTACGAAACCACTGCACGAAGTTTGGGCCACCTTTCAACCCATCACGTCGAAGATTTTCTAATTGGATGGCCGTAGGTTTACTAGTATATTTCCAACATTCTTCATCAAACATGCTGGACATATTAGAAACATGGAGATTACACACTATAGAAATTATGAGATGAGAAAATGGATGTAACTATGAGGAAAACTTACTCGAACGCCTCCTGTGTGCTGTCAATATTGCTATGCATATATAGCATTAGCGTGTTCAAATCTGATGCTTCAATGTGACGTACACTCCCTTTTCCAACCGCTTTACCTGGATTCGCAAAAATTTGAAGGGTGCTTTGGGGTGGTTCATTTTCGACATGAAGTCGCACTGAAGGCGCAAACACATTGTTGGCTCGAGCGAAATACCTGGTTGAGAATTGAGATATCCCCTTAAGGGCAAAAGCCTCCGCAATACACCCTTTGACTCTAGCCTTGTTGCGAACAGACGCCCTGAGCTTTTTCAACGTCCTTTCTATAGGATACATCCACCTAAATTGCACTGGTCCGCCTACCAAAGCTTCCCAAGCCAAATGCACAATTATATGTTGCATCAAATTGAAGAATCCTGGCGGGAAAACCTTTTCAAATTTACAAATAAGAATTGGAATTTCTTTCTCAAATTTCTGCATCAACCTCTTCAATACCGTGTTTGCGCATACTTCCCTATAGAAGTAACTCAGCTCTGCAAATATGCTCCAAAGCTCATCCTTAAAATAGCCTCGAAACATCATGGGCATCAGCCTCTCCATAATAATATGGTAGTCATGGCTTTTCAAACCGATCAATTTACCGGTCTTCAGATTGACTGCCCGTTTCAGATTTGCCGCATATCGATCTGGAAATTTCAGATTCTTCAACCACTTAAATATTTCTTTCCTTTCATCCGACTTGAGGCAGTAATCAGCTCGCGACCTACTCTCATGCCCTTTATTGCTTACTTTCAACTCGAGCATCGGCCTCTTACAAATTTCAGCCATGTCTTTTCTTGCCTTCATATTATCTTTCATTTTATCAGTCACATCGAAACATGTGCTTATGATGCTTTCAGCAACGTTACGCTCTTGGTGCATCAAGTCTATGTTGTGCGGCATGATCAAGGCTTTTGCATACGAAAGCTCCCATATTGATGAAATATGGGTCCAGTTGTGGTCCTCCCCATAGCCTTGAAACCTATCATTTTCTCCTTGCTTCAGACAAGCATGTCATGCCATTATCTGCGGTGCAGTTTGCCTCTTTGATGGCCCATTTCTGATTTTGGCTCCACTTCTGAATGCAGTAAGCGAACTCCTGAAATCATGCTTGAATGGAGTCCAATGTCAATGAGCATCAAAGAATGACACTTTCCCACCATGCTTCAATCTGAATGCATCCGTATCATTCATACATATGGGACAGCACAACCGACCATGAACACACCATCCAGACCAATCTCCATACGCCAACAGATCATGCACTGACCACAAATAAGCAGCGCGCATGGTAAACTCCTTTTCAGTATGGCTGTCATAAGCCTTCACACCTCTCCACAATTGTTTCAGCTCTTCAATTAAAGGGCAAACAAACATATTCAGCTTTGGCCCTGGATGCTCGGGGCCTGGGATGACTAGTGCAAGGAACATGTACTCTTCTTTATTGACCAACTCAGGAGGAATATTATATGGCACAATGAAGATAGGCCAACACGAGTAAGGGCTTGCACTGCTATTGAAAGGTGTGAATCCGTCCGTCGATAGACCAAGCCGTACACTCCTAGGGTCCTTTGCAAATTCGGGATCAAACTCGTCAAATGCCTTCCACGCATCACCGTCCGACGGATGGACCATTATGTCTGGATCAGTGATGAGACGTACACCATTCTTTGGCCACGTCATATGCAGAGCTATTTCCTTGTTGAGGAACAACCTTGAAAGCCGAGGAATGATGGGCAACCGATGAAGTTGCTTAGCTGTGACCTTCGTAACTACCAATTCACCCTCATCATTCGTCACCTCGACATATCTAGAAGCTTCGCAATGCTTACAACGGTCCAACTTGTCATCCTCCTCAAAGAATAGCATGCAACTGTTGGGACACACGTCGATCTTCTCATATGTCATCCCAAGACCAGCCAACATCTTCTTTGCGAAGTACATATTCTTTGGCAACCTATGATTCTACGGGAGAACCTCGCCCATCAGTTGGACGATGTCGTTGTAAGCACTGTTTGAAATGTTGTGCTTCGACTTTATCGCCATTAGTCTTGTGAGAGTCCCAAGAACTAACATCTGAGTGTGCTCGTGAAGTCTCTCTTCTCCCGTGGCGAGTAGCCGGAAGAATTCCTGAGCATCGCGTGGAAGCTGCCCCGGCTCCTCAGCGTTCATTTCAACCTCCCTACCAAGATCATGCAACATGTCGTCCATCCTATCATGATCGTCATCAAGTTCCACCTCCGCGTCAACGTGTCCAATAGACTCTCCATGCCGGTACCATACAAGGTAGTTCGGCATAAACCCACTTTTGCAAAGGTGTTTCTCCATTTCTTCCTTCTTCTGAGGCCACTTGTTCTCGCAGCGATTGCAAGGACACTTCACTAGACGACCAGTTGCATCTTTGAAAGCGTGCTTAAGAAAAGCCTTTGTTACAACCATCCATTCATTCGAATGTGCCCCATCCTTTCTCCACCCGTCATACATCACCCTCCGATCACCTCCGATCACCGTCCATTTCAAAGGATAAACAAAAGACAAAGAACATCAACTATCGTCCGTGGCTTAGGTGAACTCCCTATTAGGTAAAGGCCCTAAACCCACCCAAGAGTGTAGGCCGATGCTTGTGATTTGTGACGTGTAGCCTATGATTGCCGCGAAATTTCGGCAGCATAACCCTGCTGCTCTCCAAGCACACGCCTGAACGTGGTGTGTTGGAGAACAACTGGGTTACACAACCGAAATTCCGCGTCAATCGTAAGGCACATGTCACAAATCATAAGCATCGGCCTACACTCTCAGGCTGTCCAAAATACGTGGATAATTCCGGAACGGCGAACCTCACAAGCCAATGTGACGTTCGCCATTCCCGAACGGGTGACGCATACGGTTCGCTACGGTTAACGATTAAAACTAAACTCTAAACATTAAAAATTAACTCGGAGACAAATATGAATTTGAATTAAAGCAATCAACAGTTAAACTAATCACAACACGACAAGATGACTAATATAAATTAATGACCTCGGGGCCTCGGCGATAATACTTGCCTAATGGCGAAAATGCGGGCGGGGCGAGGCGGGCAACGGCGCAGGGAGGCCTTCGCGACGGAGCGGGCGGGCGGGGCGGCGGGCGACGGCGCGCCTCGGCGGCGGGCGTGTAGGCGGCGGCACGACGCAGGGAGGTTGTCGCGACGCGACGCAGGGCGCCTCGGGCGGGGCGAGGGGCGGGCGGGGCGCCTCGACAGGCGTGCGGGCGGCGAGGGCGGGTGGGGCTCCTCGGCAGGCGTGCGGGCGGCGCGGCGAGGGGCGGCCGGGCCACCTCGGTGGGCGTGCGTGCGGCGGCGCGGGCGTGCGGGCGACGCGACGGGATTGAAACGAGTGAGAAGGTGCGGGCTGAGGCCGAGGGGGACGATTTAGGGCCTTTATTTTCGTCGGCCGGGCTGAGGTTGACGAAAATAGTGGTCGGTCAAGAGGTTATTTTCGTCGGCAAGGCCACATTTTCGTCGATCTCGTGACCGACGAAAATAACTGTCGTATTTTCGTGGGTCGGCCGACGAAAATATTTCCCGGCCCACGAAAATACTCCACATTTTCGTCGGTCACGAGGCCGACGAAAATAACTGCAGTATTTTCGTGGGCCGGCCGACGAAAATATTCCGACCCACGAAAATTTATGTGTTTCCTGTAGTGGTGTTGGTAAACGAAAATGCTAGAGAGACATAGTTGCTTGGAGCATCCCTCATATTTATAGTGTCATTACACATGACCATGTTTGCCCTTACATATTTAGGCTGAACCACTTAACTCTAGGGGAAAAATAGTCCATATTGAGATCCATGCATATGATAACCATGAGTTTTTCACAACTTTGCTTTGTATCAACGCAAGCTTCATGGTGACGCCATAATGTCACCCTAGAATCCATGCTGATCTCTGACTTAGATTTTGAGGTCCAAACCGAAAAACCGTATGGCAATGGTTTTTATGCCCAAATCACTGATCCTAGTTAGAGAAACGTATCTGCTATGCCTCCTCCATGTTGTTGACGCTTGCCACTGTCCGTCCTCAACCACTCGGTCACCAAGTCTTTGTACCCTCGCTTGACTTGGTCAACTGTTGTCTTAGCTTGATTAATACCGTCTACATAGCTCCACATGTATACTTGCTTGTCGGTATTCCTAGGTGTCAGCCACCTATGGTCCGTCCTATGGTGTCTGGTCCCTATGTTCAAGCCTCTCATTCGTCCTCCATCACTTGCAGTTCATCGGTACAAATTCACTTGACCCTTTCTATTGTTTTTGATCATATATATATGTTTAACACTTACATATTATGAGACAACAAGAGACATGTTGTACAATATCACGCTCACGGTATGATTATTAGTTTAAACACTAAATCAGAGCCTTGATCATCGTCTTTTAAACAATCACTCATCACTTGTCTATATATTAGCACATATCAACCGTGTGTTCTGGCACGAACAGCCCTCCTGGTTGCTGTTGCTCGCGTCGATCACTGAATCCTTGATGTACGCATGGCTGTTGGTCCAGCTTGACCAAGGCGGCCAACATCTCTAATCTAAATGTGTTGACAAGACTAATCAAGTACCCGTTCTGTGGTGTGTTATTATAACATAAACAATGTGTCCTGCACTTCCTGCACTCCTAGACAAGGGCGGATCTGAAGGGGCTGAGGGGCTCCAGCCCCCATGGAACTCTATTATATATATAGAGGTGGTGTGGAGGAGAACAGAGAAGGAAGAAGAAGAGATAGAAATAAACCCCACTCCATTGGACCAAGAGGCGGATGTTAGCTAGAGAAGAGGAGGGGAGAGAAAGAAAAAAAGAGAGAAAATTGAGTCCTAGAAGCTTATGCTTTCTCCATCACTTATCACTAGAAAATCAGTCTCCTTTAGTCTAATTCTGGATCCGTCACTGCTTAGAGCCATGGAGAGCGTGCTGATGAAGCTAGCTAGCTAGCTAGAATGTGTATTTTTGTGTGCCCGTTTTCAGGTGATCCGATCGACGATCGTCCTCAAAGGCGAACGTAGCGATCTAGGGATTTGTTTCTCGTATGTACGTGTACGTGGGACACTGCAGGACCAAAGCTAGCTACACCCTTGCCGCAGAATCAGGTATCTAGACTACGGTAGGGGTCCAGCATCGCTATTGCGACCACATATAGCTGCTAGCATGCATGCAATAATACAGCTTATTCACCAGCGTGGCGCATTTGTGGCCTCGCCGGAGATGCCCATGCCCCTGCGGCCTGCCTCTTGGAGATGCATGCAGTGGCGGCGGCCGCAGGCAAATGCAGGTGACGAGGCACGCGACCAGCCATTTACTATCCACCGCCTCCCACCAAGAACAAAGAAGATTACGAGAAGCTAGGGACGGTTTGTATGTGCGGGACAGCCCAGCCGGACAGGATATCCGCACGCCGAAAATTCGCCTTGTGTGGCCGCTGCTGCCCGCCTTCACCACTCATCATCACATCAAATGTAACTTTTGATAAGGCAGGCGAACCCCAGAACATGGGAAGTGTGCGGTCATGGAACGAATAGTATTACCATAATATTCTCCATATGCTCACTCATGCTCAGATTACCTATCAAGCTGAATGCAGTGCGCGTCGATAGATACTGACTCCTGGCATTTGGTCGGTCGGTTGAGCTGCTGGTCGATGATGAGACCGCCGGTGACGAAGCTAGAGTGAATCATATATGATATGGGAGGTGCATACTAATGATTTATTGGTGGTGCATATATGACAAAAATTTAATCTTAATCACTGATTTTGCAAATATTTGTGGGTGCATATGCATCCTCTATGTTGTACGTAGCTTCGCCGCTGTCGACCGCCAAGCATGTTAGAGCAGAATCGATCGGTACCGATATATCGCCACCGATCACCATATTGGATAAATTGGTCATCGATATGAACCAATCGGTATCAATCCGAACCGGTTGGTAACGACCAACTGTAGTGATATGGTGTGTTGTGATTGGTTCATATGTACACCACGTCAACTAGCGGGTTTTAACTTGAAGTCCAAAAATCCCCAAAAATATAAAAAAAACAAAAAATATCTTGAAATATAATCTATAAATTATGTTTTATTAATGAATTATTTATTTTTTGTTATTATGTTTAAGTTATGTACTTTCATTTATAAATTATGTATTTCTTATGACTATGTTTGAGTTATGTATTTTTTTATTTTTGTTATGGATTATGTAATTTTCATTTGCTTACTTACTTAATTAGATGTATTTGAATTCCAATAAACCACAATATTTAATGTCAACTAAAAGTTTCTAAAAGAAAACTTGATATAGCGACGAGTTAGTTGTAGATTGACAATAAAGGATGTGCACTAGAGCACTGCGGTAAGTAAATGCTAACATGGTTGTTTTAGATCGGTCGATAGTTGATGTGGTGATAGATATAGTGTCATGGTTTCGAAAATCGGGGGACAATAGAATTTGTATTATGTTGGGGTGCTAGCGTGGACCCACTCTGAATGGTAAATCGTCGGGATTCCAAGAGGGGGTGTGAAATGGAGAATTATACAAGTTCAGACTTGCACCCTAGTCCAGTGTAGTGCCTTTAGAACTGTGTTACAGCTCGTGCGTGTGTGTTGAAGGAGGAGGACCTTCCCTTTTATAGTTCAAGGGAAGAACCTTACAGAGATGGCCTGCTTTCTACCAGAGAGATAGAGAGAGAGAGAGAGAGAGAGAGAGAGAGAGAGAGAGAGAGAGAGAGAGAGAGAGAGAGAGAGAGAGAAAGCTAGAAGGAAGAAATCTGCTGCCCCGGGTGCTGAAGTGGTATCCCTGAGATCGTTTGTAGGATCATGCGTAGTCGTACTCCCGATATGGCGTACCACCCTTCTTGAACGTCATACAGGTCTTGTAGAGAGTCTATTGTTGATGTCTTTGTAGTGGTGCGTGGCGGGTCTCGCGGGTCAGTCTTATGGTGTGGTCGTGCGTGGCGTGGATCCGCCCGTCGTCACGAGAACCAAGTAACCAACCCGCATACGTGGGCGCATGCTCGGTATGGCGCATTGTCCTGTTTTTCCCGATATATGAGTCACTATTGGGACTTTCGGGCTAAGGTCTTCCCACGACTGAGGTTGACTGACCCCACCGGTCAGTGGGGATACACATGAGACCTTTTGTGGGGACGTATAGTCATTGTCGATGGTGACCTCTGAAAGGGAAATGTGCCTTTGGGCCATTTCTAAGTATTTTGGTGATTAAGTACCAACACAAGTGCTTAAATGTGAATCTATGCCCATGAATGAACAAAGTGCAAATCACAAGTAAAGGTATGTTCCTAAGCCTTAGTACATTGGTTTTGTGTACTAATATATTTGTCTAAGTGTTAGAAACAGAGGGAAGAAGAAAAGGAGAAAGTTGGCTGTGTACAGCCAACAGGCTGTTTCGGTCTGGAGCACCGGACTGTCCGGTGGTGCACCGGACTGTCCGGTGGTGCACCGGACAGTGTCCGGTGCGCCAGGCTACCTCGGGCGAAGACGCCGCTCTCGGGAATTTGCCGACGGCGTACGACTAAAATTCACCGGACTGTCCGGTGTGCACCGGACTGTCCGGTGAGCCAACGGTCGGCCGAGCCAACGGTCGGCCGCGGAATCTGCGCGCGACACGTGGTCTGGCCAACGGTCGGAAGGAGGCACCGGACTGTCCGGTGTGCACCGGACTGTCCGGTGCGCCAGATCTGCAACGGTCGGCAACGGTCGACTGGGCTGTTTAAGGAAAGAAATCGGGCACCGGACAGTGTCCGGTGTGCACCGGACTGTCCGGTGCGCCCGACGACAGAAGGCAAGGATGGCCTTCCAAATTTGCTCTCAACAGCTCCTAGCTGCCTTGGGGCTATAAAAGGGACCCCTAGGCGCATGGAGAAGATATCCAAGCATTCCTTGAGCACTCTTGATCACTCACACATCAATCTTACGCACTTGTTCGACATTCTAGTGATTTGAGCTCCGTTCTAGTGTGCTAGTCTCTTGAGCTCAAGTCTGGGTCTTGTGTGTGCGTATTCGCTGTGATCTTTGTGTCGTGTGTGAGTTGCTAATCCCTCCCTTACTCCGTGATTCTCTGTGAACATCTTTTGTAAGGGCGAGAGACTCCAAGCTGTGGAGATTCCTCGCAAACGGGATTGAGAAAAGAAAAGCAAGAACACTGTGGTATTCAAGTTGATCATTGGATCACTTGAGAGGAGTTGAGTGCAACTCTCGTCCATTGGGACGCCACAACGTGGAGTAGGCAAGTTTTGTACTTGGCCGAACCACGGGATAAACCACTGTGTCATCTCTGTGTTTGATCTCTTGTGGTATTGTGTTTTGTTGAGACTCCTCTCTAAGCCACTTGGCAATTATTGTGCTAACACTTAACAAGTTTTTGTGGCTATAAGTTTAAGTTTTACAGGATCACCTATTCACCCCCCTCTAGGTGCTCTCAATTGGTATCGGAGCCGTTCTCTTCAAGAAAGGGACTAACCGCCCGAAGAGATGGATCCTAAGGGGAAGGGAATCGTGATCAACGACAAGGAGAAGGAGTCCTTCGTCAACGAGCCAAAGGATGACAAGTCCAACGACTCTGGCTCAGGCCATAGACGAAAAGATGGGAAGAAGAAGAAGACAAGGCGCATCAAGGAGATTGTCTACTACGACAGCGACGAATCTTCCTCTTCCCAAAAGGACGACGACCACAACGACTACGAGCAAAGGAAACCGGTTAATTCTAACTTCTCTTTTGACTACTCTCGTATTCCGCAAAGTTCAAATTCACATTTGCTTTCCATTCCACTCGGCAAGCCTCCACACTTTGATGGGGAGGACTACGGATTTTGGAGCCACAAAATGCGTAGTCACCTATTCTCTCTCCATCCTAGTATATGGGAGATTGTAGATAGTGGAATGCACTTTAATAGTTCGGATAGTCCTATATTCATTAATGAGCAAATCCATAAGAATGCACAAGCTACTACTGTTCTTCTAGCTTCATTGTGCAGGGATGAATATAATAAAGTGAGTGGCTTGGATAACGCCAAGCAAATCTGGGATACCCTCAAAATCTCTCATGAGGGAAATGACGCTACCTTGCTCACCAAAATGGAGTTGGTGGAGGGCGAGCTTGGACGGTTCGCGATGATAAGGGGCGAGGAGCCAACTCAAACATACAACCGGCTCAAGACCCTTATCAACAAAATAAGGAGCTACGGAAGCACGCGATGGACGGACCACGACGTCGTCCGACTAATGCTAAGGTCCTTTACTGTTCTTGATCCTCATTTGGTAAATAATATTCGTGAGAATCCTAGGTACACCAAAATGTCGCCCGAAGAAGTCTTAGGAAAATTCGTCAGCGGGCGAATGATGATCAAGGAGGCAAGGTACGTGGACGACGCCTTAAATGGACCGATCAACGAACCACAACCTTTTGCTCTCAAAGCAACAAGAAGCAAGGAGGAGCTACCTAGCAAGGTGGCACAAATTGAGGCGGTCGGACTTAATGATGAAGAGATGGCTCTCATCATCAAACGCTTCAAGACGGTGCTAAAGGGTCACAAGGGGCAGCCAAGCAAGACCAAGACGAAGGGGAAGCGCTCATGCTTCAAGTGCGGTAAGATTGGTCATTTTATCGCTAACTGCCCCGATAATGATAGTGACCAGGAAAAGGGAAACAAGAGGGAAAAGAAGAAGCATTACAAGAAGGCAAAGGGCGAGGCGCATCTAGGCAAGGAGTGGGATTCGGATTGCTCCTCTTCCGACTCCGACAATGAAGGACTCGCCGCCACCGCTTTCAACAAATCAACCCTCTTCCCCAACGAGCGTCACACATGCCTTATGGCAAGGGAGAAGAAGGTATGTACTCGCAACTCTACCTATGCTTCGTCAAGTGAGGACGAATCTAGTGGTGAGGATGAAGTAGATTATTCATGTTTGTTCAAGGGCTTAGATAGATCTAAGATAGACAAAATTAATGAATTAATTGATGCCTTGAATGAAAAGAATATACTTTTAGAAAAGCAAGAGGATTTGTTGTATGAAGAACATGATAAGGTTGTAGAGGCTCAAAAATCCCTTGCATTAGAAATTAAGAGGAATGAAATGCTTGCTTGTGAAGTGTCAACATGCCATGATTCTATTTCTAACTTAAAGAGCATGAACGATGATTTAAATGCTAAACTAGTAGAAACAAATAAATCCAACTCTTGTGTTGAATATGTTGAAATTTGCACTAGGTGTAAGGATATTGATATTAATGCTTGTAGCGAACACTTAGTTTCTATTTCAAAATTGAATGATGAATTAGCCAGTCTTAATGCTCAACTTAAGACTAGCAAGAGTAATTTTGATAAACTAAAATTTGCTAGGGATGCCTACACGGTTGGTAGACACCCCTCAATTAAGGATGGGCTTGGCTTCAAGAGAGAAGTCAAGAACTTGACAAGCCATAAGGCTCCTATCTCCGCCAAGGAGAAAGGGAAGGCCCCTATGGCTAGTAGCACTAAAAAGAATCATGCTTTTATATATCATGATAGGAGACAAACTAGAAATGCTTATAGGAGTTATAATGCTTATGATGATTTTAACTCACATGCCATGTTTGCTTCAAGTTCTTCTTTTATGCATGGTAGAAATATGTCTAGGAAAAATGCTATGCCTAGAAAGAATATTATCCATGCTCCTAGGAAAGTAGTGAATGAACCTTCTACAATTTATTGTGCTTTAAATGCTTCCTTTGCTATTTGTAGAAAGGATAAGAAAATTGTTGCTAGGAAGTTAGGGGCAAAATGCAAAGGAGACAAAACTTGCATTTGGGTCCCTAAGAATATTTGTGCTAACCTTGTAGGACCCAACATGAGTTGGGTACCTAAAACCCAAGCCTAAATTTGCCTTGCAGGTTTATGCATCCGGGGGTTCAAGCTGGATTATTGACAGCGGATGCACAAACCATATGACGGGGGAGAAGAAGATGTTCACCTCCTACGTCAAGAATAAGGATTCACAAGATTCAATCATATTCGGTGATGGGAATCAAGGCAAGGTAAAAGGGTTAGGTAAAATTGCAATTTCTAATGAGCACTCAATTTCTAATGTGTTTTTAGTTGAGTCTTTGGGATATAATTTATTATCTGTAAGTCAATTATGCAATATGGGATATAATTGTCTTTTTACAAATGTAGATGTGTCTGTCTTTAGAAGAAATGATGGTTCACTAGCTTTTAAGGGTGTATTAGACGGCAAACTTTATTTAGTTGATTTTGCAAAAGAAGAGGCCGGTCTAGATGCATGCTTAATAGCTAAGACTAGCATGGGCTGGCTGTGGCATCGCCGCTTAGCACATGTAGGGATGAAGAACCTTCACAAGCTTCTAAAGGGAGAACATGTGATAGGTTTGACTAACGTGCAATTCGAAAAAGATAGACCTTGTGCAGCTTGTCAAGCAGGTAAACAGGTGGGAGGAGCGCATCACAGCAAGAATGTGATGACCACTTCAAGACCCCTGGAGCTGCTGCATATGGACCTCTTCGGACCCGTCGCCTATCTGAGCATAGGAGGGAGTAAGTATGGTCTAGTTATTGTAGATGATTTTTCCCGCTTCACTTGGGTGTTCTTCTTGCAGGATAAGTCTGAAACCCAAGGGACCCTCAAGCGCTTCCTCAGGAGAGCTCAAAATGAGTTTGAGCTCAAGGTGAAGAAGATAAGGAGCGACAACGGGTCCGAGTTCAAGAACCTTCAAGTGGAGGAGTTCCTTGAAGAGGAAGGGATCAAGCACGAGTTCTCCGCTCCCTACACACCCCAGCAAAATGGTGTGGTAGAGAGGAAGAACAGGACGCTCATCGACATGGCGAGGACGATGCTAGGAGAGTTCAAGACCCCCGAGTGCTTTTGGACGGAAGCCGTGAACACGGCTTGCCACGCCATCAACAGGGTCTACCTTCATCGCCTCCTCAAGAAGACGTCGTATGAACTACTAACCGGTAACAAACCCAATGTATCTTACTTTCGTGTATTTGGGAGCAAGTGCTACATTCTAGTGAAGAAGGGTAGAAATTCTAAGTTTGCTCCCAAAGCTGTAGAAGGGTTTTTGTTAGGTTATGACTCAAATACAAAGGCGTATAGAGTCTTCAACAAATCATCGGGTTTGGTTGAAGTCTCTAGCGACGTTGTATTTGATGAGACTAATGGCTCTCCAAGAGAGCAAGTTTTTGATTGTGATGATGTAGATGAAGAAGATGTTCCAACGGCCGCTATACGAACCATGGCGATTGGAGAAGTGCGGCCACAGGAACAAGATGAACGAGATCAACCCTCTTCTTCAACAATGGTGCATTCCCCAACTCAAGAAGATGAACAGGTTCATCAACAGGAGGCGTGTGATCAAGGGGGAGCACAAGATGATCATGTGATGGAGGAAGAAGCGCAACCAGCACCTCCAACCCAAGTTCGAGCGATGATTCAAAGGGATCATCCCGTCGACCAAATTCTGGGTGACATTAGCAAGGGAGTAACTACTCGATCTCGATTAGTAAATTTTTGTGAGCATTACTCCTTTGTCTCTTCTATTGAGCCTTTCAGGGTAGAGGAGGCCTTGCTAGATCCGGACTGGGTGTTGGCCATGCAGGAGGAGCTCAACAACTTCAAGAGGAATGAAGTTTGGACACTGGTGCCTCGTCCGAAGCAAAATGTTGTGGGAACCAAGTGGGTGTTCCGCAACAAACAAGACGAGCACGGAGTGGTGACGAGGAACAAGGCTCGACTTGTGGCAAAAGGTTATGCCCAAGTCGCAGGTTTGGATTTCGAGGAGACTTTTGCTCCTGTGGCTAGGCTAGAATCAATTCGTATCTTGCTAGCATATGCCGCTCATCATTCTTTCAGGTTGTATCAAATGGATGTGAAGAGCGCTTTCCTCAACGGGCCAATCAAGGAGGAGGTGTACGTAGAGCAACCCCCTGGCTTCGAGGATGAACGGTACCCCGACCATGTGTGTAAGCTCTCTAAGGCGCTCTATGGACTTAAGCAAGCCCCAAGAGCATGGTATGAATGCCTTAGAGACTTTCTAATTGTTAATGCTTTCAAGGTTGGGAAAGCCGATCCAACTCTGTTTACAAAGACATGTGATGGTGATTTGTTTGTGTGCCAAATTTATGTCGATGACATAATATTTGGTTCTACTAACCAAAAGTCTTGTGAAGAGTTTAGCAGGGTGATGACGCAGAAATTCGAGATGTCGATGATGGGCGAGTTGAACTACTTCCTTGGGTTCCAAGTGAAGCAACTCAAGGAAGGCACCTTCATCTCCCAAACGAAGTACACGCAAGATCTGCTAAAGCGGTTTGGGATGAAGGACGCCAAGCCCGCAAAGACTCCGATGGGAACCGACGGACACACCGACCTCAACAAAGGAGGTAAGTCCGTCGATCAAAAAGCATACCGGTCAATGATAGGGTCATTACTTTATTTATGTGCTAGTAGACCGGATACTATGCTTAGTGTATGCATGTGTGCTAGATTTCAATCCGATCCTAAGGAATGTCACTTAGTGGCGGTGAAGCGAATCCTTAGATATTTAGTTGCTACGCCTTGCTTCGGGCTCTGGTATCCAAAGGGGTCTACCTTTGACTTAATTGGATATTCAGACTCCGACTATGCTGGATGTAAGGTCGATAGGAAGAGTACATCGGGGACGTGCCAATTCTTAGGAAGGTCCCTGGTGTCATGGAACTCTAAGAAACAAACCTCCGTTGCCCTATCCACCGCTGAGGCCGAGTACGTTGCCGCAGGACAGTGTTGCGCGCAACTACTTTGGATGAGGCAAACCCTCAGGGACTTTGGCTACAATCTGAGCAAAGTCCCACTCCTATGTGATAATGAGAGTGCTATCCGCATGGCGGAAAATCCTGTTGAGCACAGCCGCACAAAGCACATAGACATCCGGCATCACTTTTTGAGAGACCACCAGCAAAAGGGGGATATCGGAGTGTTTCATGTTAGCACCGAGAACCAGCTAGCCGATATCTTTACCAAGCCTCTAGATGAGAAGACCTTTTGCAGGCTGCGTAGTGAGCTAAATGTCTTAGATTCGCGGAACTTGGATTGAATTGTAGCATACATGTGTTTATGCCTTTGATCATTCTGCATTTTGTTGCTTATTGTGGTGCTCAAGTTGTACAAACCCTCCCCGGACCTCACAAGTCCGTTGCAAAGTGATGCACATGTTTAGGGGGAGATGTGTTACAACTTGACCCTTTGAGTCTAACCATATGCTTGAGTTTGCTTGATTTAGTCTCAAAGGAGAATTGAAAGGGAAAAAGGTGGACTTGGACCATGAAAGACTTCCACTGCACTCCGATGAGCGAGTAACTAATTCCAAGTTCATCTCATGAACTCTTATTGCCATTTGATCTTAATTGAAGATTTTGGTGAGGCAATAGGGTTAAAGGGCCAAAGTTGATTCCGTTTTGGTGCTTGATGCCAAAGGGGGAGAAAATAAAAGCCAAAGCAATAAATGGATCAGCTACCACTTGAGAGATTTTGAAAATAGTAGGATAGAGCTTTTGATTTGGTTTGTTCAAAACTCTTGCATTATCTCTTTCGTCAAAAGTTGGTTTCTTGTGGGGAGAAGCATTGATTATGGAAAATAGGGGGAGTTTTTGAAATCTTTGATCAATCTCTTTTGGAATGACTCTCTTTATGCTTCAACATGTGTGTTTGACTTAGAGATAGAGATTTGAGTTTGATTTGCAAAAACAAACCAAGTGGTGGCAAAGGAGGATCCATATATGCCAAAATGAATCAAAATAAATTTGAGGTTTATTTGAAGTGATTTTGCACTTGTTCTAGTTGCTTTATGTTGTGTTGGCATAAATCACCAAAAAGGGGGAGATTGAAAGGGAAATGTGCCTTTGGGCCATTTCTAAGTATTTTGGTGATTAAGTACCAACACAAGTGCTTAAATGTGAATCTATGCCCATGAATGAACAAAGTGCAAATCACAAGTAAAGGTATGTTCCTAAGCCTTAGTACATTGGTTTTGTGTACTAATATATTTGTCTAAGTGTTAGAAACAGAGGGAAGAAGAAAAGGAGAAAGTTGGCTGTGTACAGCCAACAGGCTGTTTCGGTCTGGAGCACCGGACTGTCCGGTGGTGCACCGGACAGTGTCCGGTGCGCCAGGCTACCTCGGGCGAAGACGCCGCTCTCGGGAATTTGCCGACGGCGTACGGCTAAAATTCACCGGACTGTCCGGTGTGCACCGGACTGTCCGGTGAGCCAACGGTCGGCCGAGCCAACGGTCGGCCGCGGAATCTGCGCGCGACACGTGGTCTGGCCAACGGTCGGAAGGAGGCACCGGACTGTCCGGTGTGCACCGGACTGTCCGGTGCGCCAGATCTGCAACGGTCGGCAACGGTCGACTGGGCTGTTTAAGGAAAGAAATCGGGCACCGGACAGTGTCCGGTGTGCACCGGACTGTCCGGTGCGCCCGACGACAGAAGGCAAGGATGGCCTTCCAAATTTGCTCTCAACAGCTCCTAGCTGCCTTGGGGCTATAAAAGGGACCCCTAGGCGCATGGAGAAGATATCCAAGCATTCCTTGAGCACTCTTGATCACTCACACATCAATCTTACGCACTTGTTCGACATTCTAGTGATTTGAGCTCCGTTCTAGTGTGCTAGTCTCTTGAGCTCAAGTCTGGGTCTTGTGTGTGCGTATTCGCTGTGATCTTTGTGTCGTGTGTGAGTTGCTAATCCCTCCCTTACTCCGTGATTCTCTGTGAACATCTTTTGTAAGGGCGAGAGACTCCAAGCTGTGGAGATTCCTCGCAAACGGGATTGAGAAAAGAAAAGCAAGAACACTGTGGTATTCAAGTTGATCATTGGATCACTTGAGAGGAGTTGAGTGCAACTCTCGTCCATTGGGACGCCACAACGTGGAGTAGGCAAGTTTTGTACTTGGCCGAACCACGGGATAAACCACTGTGTCATCTCTGTGTTTGATCTCTTGTGGTATTGTGTTTTGTTGAGACTCCTCTCTAAGCCACTTGGCAATTATTGTGCTAACACTTAACAAGTTTTTGTGGCTATAAGTTTAAGTTTTACAGGATCACCTATTCACCCCCCTCTAGGTGCTCTCAACCTCCCGGCGCCCCTTCGGTATGATGCACGTATATTCAAAAGTGGGTTGGTGATGATGTGTTTTGTTGCAGTCGTCGCGGGTCAATAGCGTCGGGTTTGGTCCTCCGCCTGGTAGGGTTGCTTGGTCTGGAGTTGGTTGGTCGCTCCGCCTCGCAAGTTTGCTCGGCGGGGACTTGGTCGGCCACTCCACCTCGAAGGGTTAGTCGACAAGGACTTGGTCGGCTACTCTGCTTCGTAGGGTTGCTCGGTTTGGGGTTGGTCATTCGTTCCGCCCCACAGGTTTCCGGGCAGGAAGCTGGTCGTCCACTCCGCCTCGCAGGGTTTCTCGGCATGGTCTTGGTCGTTCGCTCCGCCTTGCTGGGTTTCCCAGTAGGAGGTTGGTCAGCAAATGGGCCAGAAGGAGGTTGTGGGCCTACTTTTAGGTACCCTATTCCTATGTACCCGACATATAGCATGACTGCACTAACTAACCTCGGTTGTGGTATCGGTTGTTATTTTGCACTAAGAGCGTACGAGTCAGTCTATCACAAGGGTAGATCTAAAGGTTGGTCACTGTGGGCCATGGACCACCTAGCTCAATGGCCATTACACTGTATATATTAAATATAACACTACAAGAAATCCTTTAATCAAGACAAAAATTTTCATGGATTAGCAAAAACCCGTCATAAAGCCATGATTATGTCCAATTTGGATAACATCATGTAATGGGGGTTCACAAATTGTAATATGTGTTGTTTCTCTGTACCAAGGGTCATAAAATTTGTCATGGGTTAGCAAAAAGCCGTCACAAAGTCATGTTCACGACGTTTTCTAATTACGTCACTGAGAATCCATCATGGATTAAAGATTTTCTTGTAGTGTAAAAAATATTACTCCCACACACTAGCTCCGTTTTATTTATTTGAAGCATCCACGACGGCGACACAACGGATCACGACATCGGAGGAAGCTAGGCTCCTAGATCTGCAAGCGCACCAGGTGGCTACCTTGTTCTAGAACAAGCGCGCGGTAGCGCTCTAAGCAGATCGAGCACGACTACACCGCACACACGCTAGCTCCAGGCTTAATACGGCATGTTGCACGTCTGCTGCCAACATCAAGTTGCTTAGGCAGGAAAAGGTCACTCTTAACGCGCAAGTACCATAAATCTCATCAACAACATCTTATCATAAATTCTCATATAGTCATACTTATGTGTGCATTACATACAACCAGGTTGCATACAAAAAAATACTGTTGTATTCTTCTTAAACTATCGTTATTAGTTTGTAAGATACAATTTTTATACTTTTATTCTTAAGATGTTAGATGATTGTAAGAACTTTTTATTTGATCATATTGTATTTGGTAAATTTTTATTTATATACCCATGTGTTGCACATATATTTATGAAAGAATATAAATTAGATTACTCATCACTAAAATCATAGCTGTTGTCTATCAGAAAACAAGATAAACGCACTCTAGCTACACGCCTACGTGCTTGGACGAATGAAGTCGATAGGCTAGGCTAGGGTGGGTATATGTGATCTGCCTAGGGAATCTGCCCCTCGGGATTGGGATGCCTTTCTTCGATTCGTGAGGGAAAGGAGAGAGTTCAGACGAATGTGCTGAATCCTTCGTAACTTGGTGCAGAGACCACCTGGATTCCGATTCCGATCCCGATCCTGCAACTTGGCGCCAGGAATCCACAGGCTGCTCCCTTTGCAGATTTGGGATCCAGTTGAAATCCGAGCGACTACGCACACAGCCTACCCGGAACAGATAGCTGACTGATTGACTGAGCACATGTGCTCAAGGCATTGCTGAAATGAATTGTGCTCCAAGAAGAATGCAGCGCAGAAACCAAAAGCTCAAACAGTAGCAAATATCACAGGGAATATAATCGTGTGCAGTACCTTTATTTGTGAGCGGCGCAGCGCTTTATATGCAGATTATATTCGACGCAGGCAGATCTACCTCTCTCCTCCGAAGGCTCGACTGGTCCATGCATGCGTGCTTGCGCCGCCACGATGCAACTTGGTTTCTTTGGTCCAACCACAGCATCTACGGATGACCCCAACGCCTCCACGTCGGCCCATGGCTGTAACGAGGTCCACTGTCCAGGACCTGGCTGATCATGTGGCTGCAAAATTTATCTCCGAGTCGGCAAATTCATGCCTACATTCCATGGCCCCCGTGGCCAACCGACGAGCAGGATGATAAAGCATCAGTCCCTATAGTAGTACATTGGGGAAGTCAAATTCCTTTTCCAAGGAGATGGGAGATAGTGAGATCCATATATTCTATAAAGACAAGCATTGATACGCAGTGGTGGATCCAGGAATGGATCAAATGAGAGGCTACTAAGCAGTCTAATGCGACACTGGTGACTTGACGACAGACGATTGGTATCTTGTTGTGGGCAATCTACCCGATTAGCCATTCCGTCTATCGATCGAGAGCCTAGACGATGGCGCAGATGCCTGTTGGCTATGTCCGTACCAACGAGATGGAGGGCAACCACCAGACATACAACAACGAGCTGATGACTGACGTGCCGGTTGCCAAATATTGGACGTCTAGGATTAGGACACAGACGCGTGTGTTGCATGGGGATATTTAATCTTTTGTTGTCTTTACAGATCACACTGACAGTTGAGTCATTAACATGACATTTTGTATGACATCCACTTAATAAAGATGGCAAAAGATTAGATTGTCCTGTTATATGTGGTCATGGCTGATAATTGATAGGTTGTGGAATAGAACATTTAGGTTGGTCCGAAGACCTACTACAACTTTTAACCAACTGTCGGGTGGGGTTGTAGCACCGGCAACCCCCCTTTGTATCCGCCCATGTTGATACATACTAGCATATCTACTATGTTTCACCAAGATAACATGCGAGTAAAGAATTATGTATCATTAGCATTTCAATATAGACCGGATAGGTTTCTATACATAGTGCGTCACAACTTTCTCGAAACATTCTCAAATTTTTATCACAACCTCTACATATGATATCATGATAAGTGGACAAGTTTCATGATTTTCTGACTTTGTTTGTGTTTTATACAATTTTTTAAACAACTGGATGGCAAGTTCACAGCCATGTTTAGTGAGCATGTTGCTCGAAGTTCCTGATCTGCTCCTGAAATCGGTCGTAACTTGTTCTAAATAGCATGGATATCATTTTTGCATACACGATTTTCCAAGTTTCGAGTGACTTGCAGTTCAAATATGATTTTTCCGAAGAAATTCAAATAAACGAACTAAATCTAATAGTTATAGAAAACACTTTTATAATTGTCCCAAAATGGTACATGTAGGTCTGCATAGTGTAGGAACATACCACAAAAAGTTTGATTGGCAAAATAAAAAAAAATAAAAAAAATACTTTGCCGAGTGTCCAGCTGCGGCACTCGGCAAAGCTTGCTCTGCCGAGTGTCAAACGGTGGAGGGGGGCACTCGGCAAAGAAGATTCTTTGACGAGTGCCGGAACTTGGCTCTCGGCAAAGGTAACGGCCGTCAGCTCAAGACGGCGGCTGACGGCCCTTTGCCGAGAGCCGCCCTTCGCCGAGTGTTACGCACTCGGCAAAGAAATTTTTGCCGAGTGTATTCCT